>NW_027362783.1:4092500-5582500 GCF_046119375.1 Phyllobates terribilis
GTCGCAGTAGCTTAACAAGACTGTTTAAATGCCACGTGGAAGAGACGTGCAGGTCGCAGTAGCTTAACAAGACGGTTTAAATGCCCCTTGGAAGAGACGTGCAGGTCTCAGTAGCTTACCAAGACGGTTTAAATGCACCTTGGTAGAGACATGCAGGTCGCAGTAGCTTAACAAGACGGTTTAAATGCCACTTGGAAAAGTGATGGAGTTTATAGTAGCTTAACAAGATGGTTTAAATGCCCCTTGGAAGAGACGTGCAAGTCGCAGTAGCTTAACAAGACGATTTAAATGCCCCCTCGAAGAGACGTGCAGGTCGCAGTAGCTTAACAGGACTGTTTAAAAGCCCCTTGGAAGAGAGGTGCGGGTCACAGTAGCTTAATAAGACGGTTTAAATGCCCCTTGGAAGAGACATGCAGGTCGCAGTAGCTTAACAAGACGGTTTAAATGCCCCTTGGAAGAGCAGTGGAGGTCGCAGTAGCTTAACAAGACGATTTAAATGCCCCTTGGAAATGTGGTGGAGGTTACAGTAGCTTAACAAGCCGGTTTAAATGCCCCTTGGAAGAGTCGTGCAGGTCGCAGTAGCTTAACAAGACTGTTTAAATGCCCCTTGGAAGAGACTTGCAGGTCGCAGTAGCTTAATAAGACGGTTTAAATGCCCATTACAAGAGACGTGCAGGTCACAGTAGCTTAAAAAGACGGCTTAAATGCCACTTGGAAGAGACGTGCAGGTCGCAGTAGCTTAACAAGACAGTTTAAATGCCCCTTGGAAGAGACGTGCAGGTCGCAGTAGCTTAATAAGACGTTTTAAATGCCCCTTGGAAGAGACGTGCATGCCACAGGAGCTTAATAAGACAGTTTAAATGCCCCTTGGAAGAGACGTGCAGGTCGCAGTAGCTTAACAAGACAGTTTAAATGCCCCTTGGAAGAGACGTGCAGGTCGCAGTAGCTTAATAAGATGGTTTAAATGCCCCTTGGAAGAGACGTGCAGGTCGCAGTAGCTTAACAAGACGGTTTAAATGCCCCTTGGAAGAGACGTGCAGGTCGCAGTAGCTTAACAAGACGGTTTAAATGCCGCTTAGAAGAGGCTTGCAGGTCTCAGTAGCTTACCAAGATGGTTTAAATGCCCCTTGGAAAAGACGTGCAGGTCGCAGTAGCTTAACAGGACAGTTTAAATGCCCCTTGGAAGATGCTTGCAGGTCGCAGTAGCTTACCAAGGTGGATTATATGGCCCTTGGAAGAGACGTGCAGGTCGCAGTAGATTAACAAGATGGTTTAAATGCCCTTTGGAAGAGACTTGCAGGTCGCAGTAGCTTAACAAGACAGTTTAAATGCCCCTTGGAAGAGACGTGCAGGTCGCAGTAGCTTAATAAGACGATGTAAATGCCCCTTGCAAGAAACGTGCAGGTCGCAGTAGCTTAATAAGACGGTTTAAATGCCCCTTGGTAGAAACGTGCAGGTCACAGTAGCTTAACAAGACGGTTTAAATGCCCCTTGGAAGAGCGGTGGAGGTCGCAGTAGCTTAACAAGACGGTTTAAATGACCATTGGAAGAGACCTGCAGGACGCAGCAGCTTAAAAAGACGTTTTAAATGCCCCTTGGAAGAGACGTGCAGGTCGCAGTAGCTTAACAAGACAGTTTAAATGCCCCTTGAAAGAGACGTGCTGGTCGTAGTAGCTTAACAAGACTGCTTAAATGCCCCTTGTAAGTGCGGTGGAGGTCGCAGTAGCTTAACAAGACAGTTTAAATGCCCCTTGGAAGAAACATGCAGGTCGCAGTAGCTTAATAAGATGGTTTAAATGCCCCTTGCAAGTGACGTGCCGGTCGCAGTAGCTTAATAAGACGGTTTAAATGCCCCTTGGAAATGTGGTGGAGGTTACAGTAGCTTAACAAGACGGTTTAAATGCCGCTTGCAAGAGACGTGCAGGTCACAGTAGCTTAACAAGACGGTTTAAAAGCCACTTGGAAGAGACGTGCAGGTCGCAGTAGCTTAACAAGATGGTTTAAATGCCCCTTGGAAGAGCGGTGGAGGTAGCAGTAGCTTAACAAGACAGTTTAAATGCCCATTGGAAGAGAGGTGCAGATCGCAGTAGCTTAATAAGACGGTTTAAATGCCCCTTGGAAGAGCTGTGGAAGTCGCAGTAGCTTAACAAGATGGTTTAAATGCCCCTTGGAATAGACATGCAGGACACATTAGCTAAACAAGACGGTTTAAATGCCCCTTGGAAGAGACGTGCAGGTCGCAGCAGCTTAACAAGATGGTTTAAATGCCCCTTAGAAGAGATATGCAGGTTGCAGTAGCTTAACAAGACGGATTAAATGACCCTTGCAAGAGACGTGCAGGTCGCAGTAGCTTAAAAAGACGGTTTAAATGCCCCTTGGAAATGTGGTGGAGGTTACAGTAGCTTAACAAGACGGTTTAAATGCCCCTTGGAAGAGACGTGCAGGTCGCAGTAGCTTAACCAGACTGTTTAAATGCCCCTTGGAAGAGACGTGCACGTCGCAGTAGCTTAACAAGACAGTTTAAATATCCCTTGAAAGAGCGGTGGAGGTCGCAGAAGCTTTACAAGACAGTTTAAATGCCCCTTGGAAGAGACATGCAGGTCACAGGATCTTAATAAGACGGTTTAAATGCCCCTTGGAAGAGACATGCAGGTCGCAGTAGCTTACCAAGACGGTTTAAATGGCCCTTGGAAGAGACGTGCAGGTCGCAGTAGCTTAACAAGACGGTTTAAATGCCCCTTGGAAGAGACGTGCTGGTCACAGTAGCTTAACAAGACGGTTTAAATGCCACTTGGAAATGTGGTGGAGGTTACAGTAGCTTAACAAGATGGTTTAAATGTCCTTTGGAAGAGACATGCAGGTCGCAGTAGCTGAACAAGACTGTTTAAATGCCCCTTGGAAGAGACGTGCTGGTCACAGTAGCTTAACAAGACGGTTTAAATGGCAATTGGAAATGTGGTGGAGGTTACAGTAGCTTAACAAGATGGTTTAAATGCCCCTTGGATGAGCGGTGGAGGTCGCATTAGCTTAACAATACGGTTTAAATGCCAATTGGAAGAGAGGTGCAGGTCGCAGTAGCTTAATAAGATGGTTTAAATGCCCCTTGGAAGAGACATGCAGGTCGCAGTAGCTTAACAAGACGGTTTAAATGCCCCTTGGAAGAGACATGCAGGTCGCAGTAGCTTAAAAAGACGGTTTAAAGGCCCTTTGGAAGAGACATGCAGGTCGCAGCAGCTTAACAAGACGGTTTAAATGCCACTTGGAAGAGACGTGCAGGTCGCAGTAGCTTAACAAGATGGTTTAAATGCCCCTTGGAAGAGTGGTGGAGGTAGCAGTAGCTTAATAAGACGGTTTAAATGCCCATTGGAAGAGAGGTGCAGGTCGCAGTAGCTTAATAAGACGGTTTAAATGCCCCTTGGAAGAGCGGTGGAAGTCGCAGTAGCTTAACAAGACGGTTTAATTGCCCCGTGGAAGAGACGTGCAGGTCGCAGTAGCTTAACAAGACGGTTTCAATGCCCCTTGGAAGAGCGGTGGAGGTCGCAGAAGCTTAACAAGACAGTTTAAATGCCCCTTGGAAGAGACGTGCAGGTCACAGGAGCTTAATAAGACGGTTTAAATGTCCCTTGGAAGAGACGTGCAGGTCGCAGTAGCTTAACAAGACGGTTTAAATGCCCCTTGGAAGAGACGTGCAGTTCGCAGTAGCTTAACAAGACGGTTGAAATGCCACTTGGAAGAGCGGTGTAGTTCACAGTAGCTTAACAAGACAGTTTAAATGCCCCTTGGAAGACACGTGCAGGTCGCAGTGGCTTAACAAGACAGTTAAAATGCCCCTTGGAAGAGACGTGCAGGTCGCAGTAGCTTAATAAGATGGTTTAAATGCCCCTTGGAAGAGCCGTGCAGGTCCCAGTAGCTTAACAAAACGGTTTAAATGCCCCATTGAAGAGACGTGCAGGTCGCAGTAGCTTAACAATACGGTTTAAATGCCCCTTGGAAAAGTGGTGGAGGTTACAGTAGCTTAACAAGACGGTTTAAATGCCCCTTGGAAGAGACGTGCAAGTCTCAGTAGCTTAACAAGACGATTTAAATGCCCCTTGGAAGAGACGTGCAGGTCGCATTAGCTTAACAAGACGGTTTAAATGCCCTTTGGAAGAGATGTGCTGTTCGCAGTAGCTTAAAAAGATGTTTAAGTGCCCCTTGGAAGAGCGGTGGAGGTCGCAGAAGCTTAACCAGACAGTTTAAATGCCCCTTGGAAGAGACGTGCAGGTCACAGGAGCTTAATAAGACGGTTTAAATGTCCCTTGGAAGAGACGTGCAGGTTGCAGTAGCTTAACAAGACAGTTTAAATGCCCCTTGGAAGAGACGTGCAGGTTGCAGTAGCTTAAAAAGACGGTTTAAATGCCCCTTGGTAGAGCGGTGGAGGTCACAGTAGCTTAACAAGATGGTTTAAATGCCCCTTGGAAGAGAAGTGGAGGTCGCAGTAGTTTACCAAGACGATTTAAATGCCCTTTGGAAGAGACATGCAGGTCGCAGTAGCTTAATAAGACGGTTTAAATGCCCCTTAGAAGAGACGTGCAGGTCACAGTAGCTTAAAAAGACGGTTTAAATGCCCTTTGGAAGAGACATGCAGGTCGCAGCAGCTTAACAAGACTGTTTAAATTCCCCTTGGAAGAGACGTGCAGGTCGCAGTAGCTTAACAAGACGGTTTAAATGCCCTTTGGAAGAGCGGTGGAGGTCGCAGAAGCTTAACAAGACAGTTTAAATGCCCCTTGGAAGAGACGTGCAGGTCGCAGTAGCTTAACAAGACGGTTTAAATGCCCCTTGGAAGAGACGTGCAAGTCGCAGTAGCTTAACAAGACAATTTAAATGCCCCTTGGAAGAGACGTGCAGGTCACAGGATCTTAATAAGATGGTTAAATGCCCCTTGGAAGAGAAGTGGAGGTCGCAGTAGTTTACCAAGACGATTTAAATGCCCTTTGGAAGAGACATGCAGGTCGCAATAGCTTAACAAGACGGTTTAAATGCCCCTTGGAAGAGACGTGCAAGTCGCAGTAGCTTAACAAGACAATTTAAATGACCCTTGGAAGAGACGTGCAGGTCACAGTAGTTTAACAAGACGGTTTAAATGCCCTTTGGAAGAGACGTGCAGGTCGCAGTAGCATAAAAAGACGGTATAAATGCCCCTTGGAAGAGACGTCCAAGTCGCAGTAGCTTAACAAGACAATTTAAATGCCCCTTGGAAGAGACGTGCAGGTCGCAGTAGCTTAACAAGACGATTTAAATGCCCCTTGGAAGAGCGGTGGAGGTCGCAGAAGCTTAACAAGACAGTTTAAATGCCCCTTGGAAGAGACGTGCCGGTCACAGGAGCTTAATAAGACGGTTTAAATGTCCCTTGGAAGAGACGTGCAGGTCGCAGTAGCTTAACAAGATGGTTTAAATGCCCCTTGGAAGAGACGCACAGGTAGCAGTAGCTTAACAAGATGGTTTAAATGCCTCTTGGAAGAGCGGTGTAGGTCACAGTAGCTTAACAAGACAGTTTAAATGCCCTTGGAAGAGACGTGCAGGTCGCAGTAGCTTAACAAGACAGTTTAAATGCCCCTTGGAAGAGACGTGCAGGTCGCAGTAGCTTAATAAGATGGTTTAAATGCCCCTTGGAAGAGACGTGCAGGTCGCAGTAGCTTAACAATACGGTTTAAATGCCCCCTTGGAAGAGACGTGCAAGTCGCAGTAGCTTAACAAGACGATTTAAATGCCCCTTGGAAGAGACGTGCATGTCGCAGTAGCTTAACAAGATGGTTTAAATGCCCCTTGGAAGAGACGTGCTGTTTGCAGTAGCTTAACAAGATGGTTTAAGTGCCCCTTGGAAGAGCGGTGGAGGTCGCAGAAGCTTAACCAGACAGTTTAAATGCCCCTTGGAAGAGACGTGCAGGTCACAGGAGATTAATAAGACGGTTTAAATGTCCCTTGGAAGAGACGTGCAGGTTGCAGTAGCTTAACAAGACAGTTTAAATGCCCCTTGGAAGAGACGTGCAGGTTGCAGTAGCTTAAAAAGACGATTTAAATGCCCCTTGGTAGAGCGGTGGAGGTCACAGTAGCTTAATAAGATGGTTTAAATGCCCCTTGGAAGAGAAGTGGAGGTCGCAGTAGTTTACCAAGACGATTTAAATGCCCTTTGGAAGAGACATGCAGGTCGCAATAGCTTAACAAGATGGTTTAAATGCACCTTGGAAGAGACGTGCAAGTCGCAGTAGCTTAACAAGACAATTTAAATGCCCCTTGGAAGAGACGTGCAGGTCGCAGTAGCTTAACAAGACGGTTTAAATGCCCTTGGAAGAGACGTGCAAGTCGCAGTAGCTTAACAAGACAATTTAAATGCCCCTTGGAAGAGACGTGCAGGTCGCAGTAACTTAACAAGACGATTTAAATGCCCCTTGGAAGAGCGGTGCAGGTCGCAGAAGCTTAAAAAGACAGTTTAAATGCCCCTTGGAAGAGACGTGGCGGTCACAGGAGCTTAATAAGACGGTTTAAATGTCCCATGGAAGAGACGTGCAGGTCGCAGTAGCTTAACAAGATGGTTTAAATGCCCCTTGGAAGAGACGCGCAGGTCGCAGTAGCTTAACAAGACGGTTTAAATGCCACTTGGAAGAGCGGTGTAGGTCACAGTAGCTTAACAAGACAGTTTAAATGCCCTTGAAAGAGACGTGCAGGTCGCAGTAGCTCAACAAGACAGTTTAAATGCCCCTTGGAAGAGACGTGCAGGTCGCAGTAGCTTAATAAGATGGTTTATATGCCTCTTGGAAGAGACGTGCAGGTCGCAGAAGCTTAATAATTCGGTTTAAATTCCCCTTGCAAGAGACGTGCAGGTCGCAGTAGCTTAATAAGACGGTTTAAATGCCCCTTGGAAGAGACGTGCAGGTCGCAGTAGCTTAAAAAGACGGTTTAAATGCCCTTTGGAAGAGACATGCAGGTCGCAGCAGCTTAACAAGACTGTTTAAATGCCCCTTGGAAGAGACGTGCAGGTCGCAGTAGCTTAACAAGACGGTTTAAATGCCCCTTGGAAGAGACGTGCAGGTCGCAGTAGCTTAACAAGACGGTTTAAATACCCCTTGGAAGAGACGTGCTGGTCGCAGTAGCTTAACAAGATGGTTTAAGTGCCCCTTGGAAGAGCGGTGGAGGTCGCAGAAGCTTAGCAAGACAGTTTAAATGCCCCTTGGAAGAGACGTGCAGGTCACAGGAGCTTAATAAGACGTTTTAAATGTCCCTTGGAAGAGACGTGCAGGTCGCAGTAGCTTAACAAGACGGTTTAAATGCCCCTTCGAAGAGACGCGCAGGTCGCAGTAGCTTAACAAGACGGTTTAAATGCCACTTGGAAGAGCGGTGTAGGTCACAGTAGCTTAACAAGACGGTTTAAATGCCCCCTTGGAATAGACGTGCAGGTCGCCGTAGCTTAACAAGACGGTTTAAATGCCCCTTGGAAAAGACGTGAAGTTCGCAGTAGCTTAACAAGATTGTTTAAATGCCCCTTGGAAGAGACGTGGAGGTCGCAGTAGCTTAACAAGACAGTTTAAATGCCCCTTGGAAGAGACATGCAGGTCACAGTAGCTTAACAAGACGGTTTAAATGCCCCTTGGAAGAGACGTGCAGGTCGCAGTAGCTTAACAAGATGGTTTAAATGCCCCTTGGAACAGACGTGCACGTCGCAGTAGCTTACCAAGACGGTTTAAATGCCCTTTGGACGAGACGTGCAGGTCGCAGTAGCTTAACAAGACAGTTTAAATGCCCCTTGGAAGAGACGTGAAGGCCGCAGTAGCTTAATAATACGGTTTAAATTCCCCTTGCAAGAGACGTGCAGGTCGCAGTAGCTTAAAAAGACGGTTTAAATGCCCTTTGGAAGAGACATGCAGGTCGCAGCAGCTTAACAAGACAGTTTAAATGCCCCTTGGAAGAGACGTGCAGGTCGCAGTAGCTTAAAAAGACGGTTTAAATGCCCTTTGGAAGAGACATGCAGGTCGCAGCAGCTTAACAAGACGGTTTAAATGCCCCTTGGAAGAGACGTGCAGGTCGCAGTAGCTTAACAAGACGGTTTAAATACCCCTTGAAAGAGACTTGCTGGTCGCAGTAGCTTAACAAGATGGTTTAAGTGCCCCTTGGAAGAGACGTGCAGGTCACAGGAGCTTAATAAGACGGTTTAAATGTCCCTTGGAAGAAACGTTCAGGTCGCAGTAGCTTAACAAGACAGTTTAAATGCCCCTTGGAAGAGACGTGCAGGTTGCAGTAGCTTAAAAAGACGGTTTAAATGCCCCTTGGTAGAGCGGTGGAGGTCACAGTAGCTTAACAAGATGGTTTAAATGCCCCTTGGAAGAGAAGTGCAGGTCGCAGTAGCTTACCAAGACGATTTAAATGCCCTTTGGAAGAGACATGCAGGTCGCAGTAGCTTAACAAGACGGTTTAAATGCCCCTTGGAAGAGCGGTGTAGGTCGCAGTAGCTTAACAAGACAGTTTAAATTCCCTTTGGAAGAGACATGCAGGTCACAGCAGCTTAAGAAGACTGTTTAAATGCCGCGTGGAAGAGACGTGCAGGTCACAGTAGCTTAACAAGATGGTTTAAATGCCCCTTGGTAGAGACATGCAGGTCGCAGTAGCTTAACAAGACGGTTCAAATGCCCCATTGAAGAGACGTGCAGGTCGCAGCAGCTTAACAAGACGGTTTAAATGCTCCTTGGAAAAGTGGTGGAGGTTATAGTAGCTTAACAAGATGGTTTAAATGCCCCTTGGAAGAGACGTGCAAGTCGCAGTATCTTAACAAGACGATTTAAATGCCCCCTGGAAGAGACGTGCAGGTCACAGGATCTTAATAAGACGGTTTTAATGTCCCCTCGAAGAGACGTGCAGGTCGCAGTAGCTTACCAAGACTGTTTAAATGGCCCTTGGAAGAGTCGTGCATGTCGCAGTAGCTTAACAAGACTGTTTAAATGCCCCTTGGAAGAGACTTGCAGGTCGCAGTAGCTTAACAAGACATTTTAAATGCCCCTTGGAAGAGACGTGCAGGTCGCAGTAGCTTAATAAGATGGTTTAAATGCCCCTTGGAAGAGACGTGCAGGTCGCAGTAGCTTAACAAGACGGTTTAAATGCCCCCTTGGAAAAGACGTGAAGTTCTCAGTAGCTTAACAAGATGGTTTAAATGCCCCTTGGAAGAGACATGCAGGTCACAGTAGCTTAACAAGACGGTTTAAATGCCCTTTGGAAGAGACGTGCAGGTCGCAGTAGCTTAACAAGACGGTTTAAATGCCCCTTGGAAGCGACGTGCAGGTCGCAGTAGCTTAACAAGATGGTTTAAATGCCCCTTGGAACAGACGTGCAGGTCGCAGTAGATTAACAAGACGGTTTAAATGCCCTTTGGAAGAGACGTGCAGGTCGCAGTAGCTTAACAAGACAGTTTAAATGCCCCTTGGAAGAGACGTGAAGGTCGCAGAAGCTTAATAATTCGGTTTATATTCCCCTTGCAAGAGACGTGCAGGTCGCAGTAGCTTAATAAGACGGTTTAAATGCCCCTTGGAAGAGACGTGCAGGTCGCAGTAGCTTAAAAAGACGGTTTAAATGCCCTTTGGAAGAGACATGCAGGTCGCAGCAGCTTAACAAGACTGTTTAAATGCCCCTTGGAAGAGACGTGCATGTGGCAGTAGCTTAACAAGACGGTTTAAATGCCCCTTGGAAGAGACGTGCAGGTCGCAGTAGCTTAACAAGACGGTTTAAATACCCCTTGGAAGAGACGTGCTGGTCGCAGTAGCTTAACAAGATGGTTTAAGTGCCCCTTGAAAGAGCGGTGGAGGTCGCAGAAGCTTAACAAGACAGTATAAATGCCCCTTGGAAGAGACGTGCAGGTCACAGGAGCTTAATAAGACGTTTTAAATGTCCCTTGGAAGAGACGTGCAGGTCGCAGAAGCTTAACAAGACGGTTTAAATGCCCCTTCGAAGAGACGTGAAGTTCGCAGTAGCTTAACAAGATTGTTTAAATGCCCCTTGGAAGAGACGTGCAGGTCGCAGTAGCTTAATAAGATGGTTTAAATGCCCCTTGGAAGAGACGTGCAGGTCGCAGTAGCTTAACAAGACGGTTTAAATGCCCCCTTGGAAGAAACGTGCAGGTCGCAGTAGCTTAACAAGACGGTTTAAATGCCCCTTGGAAAAGACGTGAAGTTCGCAGTAGCTTAACAAGATTGTTTAAATGCCCCTTGGAAGAGACGTGCAGGTCGCAGTAGCTTAACAAGACAGTTTAAATGCCCCTTGGAAGAGACATGCAGGTCACAGTAGCTTACCAAGACGGTTTAAATGCCCCTTGGAAGAGACGTGCAGGTCGCAGTAGCTTAACAAGATGGTTTAAATGCCCCTTGGAACAGACGTGCAGGTCGCAGTAGCTTACCAAGACGGTTTAAATGCCCTTTGGAAGAGACGTGCAGGTCGCAGTAGCTTAACAAGACAGTTTAAATGCCCCTTGGAAGAGACGTGAAGGTCGCAGTAGCTTAATAATACGGTTTAAATTCCCCTTGCAAGAGACGTGCAGGTCGCAGTAGCTTAATAAGACAGTTTAAATGCCCCTTAGAAGAGACGTGCAGGTGGCAGTATCTTAAAAAGACGGTTTAAATGCCCTTTGGAAGAGACATGCAGGTCGCAGCAGCTTAATAAGACGGATTAAATGCCCCTTGGAAGAGACGTGCAGGTCGCAGTAGCTTAACAAGACGGTTTAAATACCCCTTGGAAGAGACGTGCTGGTCGCAGTAGCTTAACAAGATGGTTTAAGTGCTCCTTGGAAGAGCGGTGGAGGTCGCAGAAGCTTAACAAGACAGTTTAAATGCCCCTTGGAAGAGACGTGCAGGTCACAGGAGCTTAATAAGAAGGTTTAAATGTCCCTTGGAAGAGACGTGCAGGTCCCAGTAGCTTAACAAGACAGTTTAAATGCCCCTTGGAAGAGACGTGCAGGTTGCAGTAGCTTAAAAACACGGTTTAAATGCCCCTTGGTAGAGCGGTGGAGGTCACAGTAGCTTAACAAGATGGTTTAAATGCCCCTTGGAAGAGAAGTGCCGGTCGCAGTAGCTTACCAAGACGATTTAAATGCCCTTTGGAAGAGACATGCAGGTCGCAGTAGCTTAACAAGACGGTTTAAATGCCCCTTGGAAGAGCGGTGGAGGTCGCAGTAGCTTAACAAGAGAGTTTAAATGCCCTTTGGAGGAGACATGCAGGTCACAGCAGCTTAGCAAGACTGTTTAAATGCCGCGTGGAAGAGACGTGCAGGTCGCAGTAGCTTAACAAGACGGTTTAAATGCCCCTTGGAAAAGTGGTGGAGGTTACAGTAGATTAACAAGATGGTTTAAATGCCCCTTGGAAGAGACGTGCAAGTCGCAGTAGCTTAACAAGACGATTTAAATGCCCCCTGGAAGAGACGTGCAGGTCGCAGTAGCTTAACAAGACGGTTTAAAAGCCCCTTGGAAGAGATGTGCAGGTCACAGGATCTTAATAAGACGGTTTAAATGTCCCTTCGAAGAGCCGTGCAGGTCGCAGTAGCTTACCAAGACGGTTTAAATTGCCCTTGGAAGAGTCGTGCAGGTCGCAGTAGCTTAACAAGACTGTTTAAATGCCCCTTGGAAGAGACTTGCAGGTTGCAGTAGCTTAATAAGACGGTTTAAATGCCCCTTGCAAGAGACGTGCAGGTCACAGTAGCTTAAAAAGACGGCTTAAATGCCACTTGGAAGAGACGTGCAGGTCGCAGTAGCTTAGCAAGACAGTTTAAATGCCCCTTGGAAGAGACGTGCAGGTCGCAGTAGCTTAATAAGACGGTTTAAATGCCCCTTGGATGAGCGGTGGAGGTCGCATTAGCTTAACAAGACAGTTTAAATGCCCCTTGGAAGAGACGTGCAGGTCGCAGTAGCTTAACAAGACAGTTTAAATGCCCCTTGGAAGAGACGTGCAGGTCGCAGTAGCTTAACAAGAAGGTTTAAATGCCCATTGGAAGAGACGTGCAGGTCGCAGTAGCTTAACAAGACAGTTTAAATGCCCCTTGAAAGAGACGTGCTGGTCGTAGTAGCTTAACAAGACTGTTTAAATGCCCCTTGTAAGTGCGGTGGAGGTCGCAGTAGCTTAACAAGACCATTTGAATTCCCCTTGGAAGAAACGTGCAGGTCACAGGATCTTAATAAGACAGTTTAAATGCCCCTTGGAAGAGACGTGAAGGTCACAGTAGATTAATAAGATGGTTTAAATGCCCCTTGCAAGTGACGTGCAGGTCGCAGTAGCTTAATAAGACGATTTAAATGCCCCTTGAGAAGAGACGTGCAGGTCGCAGTAGCTTAACAAGACGGTTTAAATGCCCCTTGGAAATGTGGTGGAGGTTACAGTAGCTTAATAAGACGGTTTAAATGCCCCTTGCAGAAGACGTGCAGGTCACAGTAGCTTAACAAGACGGTTTAAATGCCATTTGGGAGAGACGTGCATGTCGCAGTAGCTTAACAAGATGGTTTAAATGCCCCTTGGAAGAGTAGTGGAGGTCGAATTAGCTTAACAAGACGGTTTAAATGCCCCTTGGAATAGACATGCAGGTCACAGTAGCTTAACAAGATGGTTTAAATGCCCCTTGGAAGAGACGTGCAGGTCGCAGTAGCTTAACAAGATGGTTTAAATGCCCCTTGGAAGAGACATGCAGGTCGCAGTAGCTTAACAAGACGGATTAAATGCCCCTTGGAAAAGACGTGCAGGTCGCAGTAGCTTAACAAGACGGTTTAAATGCCCCTTGGAAATGTGGTGGAGGTTACAGTAGCTTAACAAGACGGTTTAAATGCCCCTTGGAAGAGACGTGCAGGTCGCAGTAGCCTAACAAGACTGTTTAAATGCCCCTTGGAAGAGACGTGCAGGTCGCAGTAGCTTAACAAGACAGTTTAAATGCCCCTTGGAAGAGACGTGCAGGTCACAGGATCATAACAAGACGGTTTACATGTCCCTTGGAAGAGACATGCAGGTCGCAGTAGCTTACCAAGACGGTTTAAATGGCCCTTGGAAGAGACGTGCAGGTCGCAGAAGCTTAACAAGACGGTTTAAATGCCCCTTGGAAGAGACGTGCTGGTCACAGTAGCTTAACAAGACGGTTTAAATGCCACTTGCAAATGTGGTGGAGGTTACAGTAGCTTAACAAGATGGTTTAAATGCCCCTTGGAAGAGACATGCAGGTCGCAGTAGCTTAACAAGACGGTTTAAATGCCCCTTGGAAGAGACGTGCAGGTCGCAGTAGCTTAACAAGACTGTTTAAATGCCCCTTGGAAGAGACGTGCTGGTCACAGTAGCTTAACAAGACGGTTTAAATGCCCCTTGGAAATGTGGTGGAGGTTACAGTAGCTTAATAAGACGGTTTAAATGCCCCTTGCAGAAGACGTGCAGGTCACAGTAGCTTAACAAGACGGTTTAAATGCCATTTGGGAGAGACGTGCATGTCGCAGTAGCTTAACAAGATGGTTTAAATGCCCCTTGGAAGAGTAGTGGAGGTCGAATTAGCTTAACAAGACGGTTTAAATGCCCCTTGGAATAGACATGCAGGTCACAGTAGCTTAACAAGATGGTTTAAATGCCCCTTGGAAGTGACGTGCAGGTCGCAGTAGCTTAACAAGATGGTTTAAATGCCCCTTGGAAGAGACATGCAGGTCGCAGTAGCTTAACAAGACGGATTAAATGCCCCTTGGAAAAGACGTGCAGGTCGCAGTAGCTTAACAAGACGGTTTAAATGCCCCTTGGAAATGTGGTGGAGGTTACAGTAGCTTAACAAGACGGTTTAAATGCCCCTTGGAAGAGACGTGCAGGTCGCAGTAGCCTAACAAGACTGTTTAAATGCCCCTTGGAAGAGACGTGCAGGTCGCAGTAGCTTAACAAGACAGTTTAAATGCCCCTTGGAAGAGACGTGCAGGTCACAGGATCATAACAAGACGGTTTACATGTCCCTTGGAAGAGACATGCAGGTCGCAGTAGCTTACCAAGACGGTTTAAATGGCCCTTGGAAGAGACGTGCAGGTCGCAGAAGCTTAACAAGACGGTTTAAATGCCCCTTGGAAGAGACGTGCTGGTCACAGTAGCTTAACAAGACGGTTTAAATGCCACTTGCAAATGTGGTGGAGGTTACAGTAGCTTAACAAGATGGTTTAAATGCCCCTTGGAAGAGACATGCAGGTCGCAGTAGCTTAACAAGACGGTTTAAATGCCCCTTGGAAGAGACGTGCAGGTCGCAGTAGCTTAACAAGACTGTTTAAATGCCCCTTGGAAGAGACGTGCTGGTCACAGTAGCTTAACAAGACGGTTTAAATGCCCCTTGGAAATGTGGTGGAGGTTACAGTAGCTTAACAAGACGGTTTAAATGCCCCTTGGAAGAGACGTGCAGGTCGCAGTAGCTTAACAAGACTGTTTAAATGCCCCTTGGAAGAGACGTGCAGGTCGCAGTAGCTTAACAAGACAGTTTAAATATCCCTTGGAAGATCGGTGGAGGTCGCAGAAGCTTTACAAGACAGTTTAAATGCCCCTTGTAAGAGACGTGCAGGTCACAGGATCTTAATAAGACGGTTTAAATGTCCCTTGGAAGAGACATGCAAGTCGCAGTAGCTTACCAAGACGGTTTAAATGGCCCTTGGAAGAGACGTGCAGGTCGCAGTAGCTTAACAAGATGGTTTAAATGCCCCTTGGAAGACACGTGCTGGTCACAGTAGCTTAACAAGACGGTTTAAATGCCACTTGGAAATGTGGTGGAGGTTACAGTAGCTTAACAAGATGGTTTAAATGCCACTTGGAAGAGACATGCAGGTCGCAGTAGCTTAACAAGACTGTTTAAATGCCCCTTGGAAGAGAAGTGCTGGTCACAGTAGCTTAACAAGACGGTTTAAATGCCCCTTGGAAATGTCGTGGAGGTTACAGTAGCTTAACAAGATGGTTTAAATGCCCCTTGGATGAGCGGTGGAGGTCGCATTAGCTTAACAAGACGGTTTAAATGCCCATTGGAATAGAGGTGCAGGTCGCAGTAGCTTAATAAGACGGTTTAAATGCCCCTTGGAAGAGACATGCAGGTCGCAGTAGCTTAACAAGACAGTTTAAATGCCCCTTGGAAGAGACATGCAGGTCGCAGTAGCTTAAAAAGACGGTTTAAAGGCCCTTTGGAAGAGACATGCAGGTCGCAGCAGCTTAACAAGACGGTTTAAATGCCACTTGGAAGAGACGTGCAGGTCGCAGTAGCTTAACAAGATGGTTTAAATGCCCCTTGGAAGAGTGGTGGAGGTCGCATTAGCTTAACAAGACGGTTTAAATGCCCATTGGAAGAGAGGTGCAGGTCGCAGTAGCTTAATAAGACGGTTTAAATGCCCCTTGGAAGAGCGGTGGAAGTCGCAGTAGCTTAACAAGACGATTTAAATGCCCCTTGGAAGAGACGTGCAAGTCGCAGTAGCTTAACAAGACAATTTAAATGCCCCTTGGAAGAGACGTGCTGGTCGCAGTAGCTTAACAAGATGGTTTAAGTGCTCCTTGGAAGAGCGGTGGAGGTCGCAGAAGCTTAACAAGACAGTTTAAATGCCCCTTGGAAGAGACGTGCAGGTCACAGGAGCTTAATAAGAAGGTTTAAATGTCCCGTGGAAGAGACGTGCAGGTCGCAGTAGCTTAACAAGACAGTTTAAATGCCCCTTGGAAGAGACGTGCAGGTTGCAGTAGCTTAAAAAGACGGTTTAAATGCCCCTTGGTAGAGCGGTGGAGGTCACAGTAGCTTAACAAGATGGTTTAAATGCCCCTTGGAAGAGAAGTGCCGGTCGCAGTAGCTTACCAAGACGATTTAAATGCCCTTTGGAAGAGACATGCAGGTCGCAGTAGCTTAACAAGACGGTTTAAATGCCCCTTCGAAGAGCGGTGGAGGTCGCAGTAGCTTAGCAAGAGAGTTTAAATGCCCTTTGGAAGAGACATGCAGGTCACAGCAGCTTAGCAAGACTGTTTAAATGCCGCGTGGAAGAGACGTGCAGGTCGCAGTAGCTTAACAAGATGGTTTAAATGCCCCTTGGTAGAGACATGCAGGTCGCAGTAGCTTAACAAGACGGTTCAAATGCCCCATTGAAGAGACGTGCAGGTCGCAGCAGCTTAACAAGACGGTTTAAATTCCCCTTGGAAAAGTGTTGGAGGTTACAGTAGATTAACAAGATGGTTTAAATGCCCCTTGGAAGAGACGTGCAAGTCGCAGTAGCTTAACAAGACGATTTAAATGCCCCCTGGAAGAGACGTGCAGGTCGCAGTAGCTTAACAAGACGGTTTAAAAGCCCCTTGGAAGAGACGTGCAGGTCACAGGATCTTAATAAGACGGTTTAAATGTCCCTTCGAAGAGACGTGCAGGTCGCAGTAGCTTACCAAGACGGTTTAAATTGCCCTTGGAAGAGTCGTGCAGGTCGCAGTAGCTTAACAAGACTGTTTAAATGCCCCTTGGAAGAGACTTGCAGGTTGCAGTAGCTTAATAAGACGGTTTAAATGCCCCTTGCAAGAGACGTGCAGGTCACAGTAGCTTAAAAAGACGGCTTAAATGCCACTTGGAAGAGACGTGCAGGTCGCAGTAGCTTAGCAAGACAGTTTAAATGCCCCTTGGAAGAGACGTGCAGGTCGCAGTAGCTTAATAAGACGGTTTAAATGCCCCTTGGATGAGCGGTGGAGGTCGCATTAGCTTAACAAGACGGTTTAAATGCCCCTTGGAAGAGACCTGCAGGTCGCAGTAGCTTAACAAGACAGTTTAAATGCCCCTTGGAAGAGACGTGCAGGTCGCAGTAGCTTAACAAGACAGTTTAAATGCCCCTTGGAAGAGACGTGCAGGTCGCAGTAGCTTAACAAGACAGTTTAAATGCCCCTTGGAAGAGACGTGCAGGTCGCAGTAGCTCAATAAGATGGTTTAAATGCCCCTTGGAAGGGAAGTGCAGGTCGCAGTAGCTTAACAAGACGGTTTAAATTCCCCTTGGAAATGTGGTGGAGGTTACAGTAGCTTAACAAGACGGTTTAAATGCCCCTTGGAAGAGACGTGCAGGTCGCAGTAGCTTAACAAGACTGTTTAAATGCCCCTTGGAAGAGACTTGCAGGTCGCAGTAGCTTAACAAGACAGTTTAAATGCCCCTTGGAAGAGACGTGCAGGTCACAGGATCTTAATAAGACGGTTTAAATGTCCCTTGGAAGAGACATGCAGGTCGCAGTAGCTTACCAAGATGGTTTAAATGGCCCTTGGAAGAGACGTGCAGGTCGCAGTAGCTTAACAAGACGGTTTAAATGCCCCTTGGAAGAGACGTGCTGGTCACAGTAGCTTAACAAGACGGTTTAAATGCCATTTGGAATTGTGGTGGAGGTTACAGTAGCTTAACAAGATGGTTTAAATGCCCCTTGGAAGAGACATGCAGGTCGCAGTAGCTAAAGAAGACGGTTTAAATGCCCCTTGGAAGAGACGTGCAGGTCGCAGTAGCTTAACAAGACTGTTTAAATGCCCCTTGGAAGAGACGTGCAGGTCACAGTAGCTTAACAAGACGGTTTAAATGCCCCTTGGAAGAGAAGTGCTGGTCGCAGTAGCTTAAAAAGACGGTTTAAAGGCCCTTTGGAAAGGACGTGCTGGTCGCAGTAGCTTAAAAAGACGGTTTAAAGGCCCTTTGGAAGAGACATGCAGGTCGCAGCAGCTTAACAAGTTGGTTTAAATGCCACTTGGAAGAGACGTGCAGGTCGCAGTAGCTTAACAAGACAATTTAAATGCCCCTTGGAAGAGACGTGCAGGTCGCAGTAGCTTAACAAGACTGTTTAAATGCCCCTTGGAAGAGACGTGCAGGTCACAGTAGCTTAACAAGACGGTTTAAATGTCCCTTGGAAGAGACGTGCAGGTCGCAGTAGCTTAACAAGACGGTTTAAATGCCCCTTGGAAGAGACGTGCAGGTCGCAGTAGTTTAACAAGACGGTTTAAATGCCACTTGGAAGAGCGGTGTAGGTCACAGTAGCTTAACAAGACAGTTTAAATGCCCTTGGAAGAGACGTGCAGGTCGCAGTAGCTTAACAAGACAGTTTAAATGCCCCTTGGAAGAGACGTGTAGGTCGCAGTAGCTTAATAAGATGGTTTAAATGCCCCATGGAAGAGACGTGCAGGTCACAGTAGCTTAACAAGGCGGTTTAAATGCCCCATTGAAGAGACTTGCAGGTCGCAGTAGCTTAACAAGACGGTTTAAATGCCCCTTGGAGGAGACGTGCTGGTCGCAGTAGCTTAACAAGATGGTTTAAGTGCCCCTTGGAAGAGCGGTGGAGGTCGCAGAAGCTTAACCAGACAGTTTAAATGCCCCTTGGAAGAGACGTGCAGGTCACAGGAGCTTAATAAGACGGTTTAAATGTCCCTTGGAAGAGACGTGCAGGTCGCAGTAGCTTAACAAGACAGTTTAAATGCCCCTTGGAAGAGACGTGCAGGTTGCAGTAGCTTAAAAAGACGGTTTAAATGCCCCTTGGTAGAGCGGTGGAGGTCACAGTAGCTTAACAAGACAGTTTAAATGCCCCTTGGAAGAGACGTGCAGGTCACAGGATCTTAATAAGACGGTTTAAATGTCCCTTGGAAGAGACATGCAGGTCGCAGTAGCTTACCAAGATGGTTTAAATGGCCCTTGGAAGAGACGTGCAGGTCGCAGTAGCTTAACAAGACGGTTTAAATGCCCCTTGGAAGAGACGTGCTGGTCACAGCAGCTTAACAAGACGGTTTAAATGCCACTTGGAATTGTGGTGGAGGTTACAGTAGCTTAACAAGATGGTTTAAATGCCCCTTGGAAGAGACATGCAGGTCGCAGTAGCTAAAGAAGACGGTTTAAATGCCCCTTGGAAGAGACGTGCAGGTCGCAGTAGCTTAACAAGACTGTTTAAATGCCCCTTGGAAGAGACGTGCAGGTCACAGTAGCTTAACAAGACGGTTTAAATGCCCCTTGGAAGAGAAGTGCTGGTCGCAGTAGCTTAAAAAGACGGTTTAAAGGCCCTTTGGAAGGGACGTGCTGGTCGCAGTAGCTTAAAAAGACGGTTTAAAGGCCCTTTGGAAGAGACATGCAGGTCGCAGTAGCTTAACAAGACGGTTTAAATGCCCCTTGGAGGAGACGTGCTGGTCGCAGTAGCTTAACAAGATGGTTTAAGTGCCCCTTGGAAGAGCGGTGGAGGTCGCAGAAGCTTAACCAGACAGTTTAAAGGCCCCTTGGAAGAGACGTGCAGGTCACAGGAGCTTAATAAGACGGTTTAAATGTCCCTTGGAAGAGACGTGCAGGTCGCAGTAGCTTAACAAGACAGTTTAAATGCCCCTTGGAAGAGACGTGCAGGTTGCAGTAGCTTAAAAAGACGGTTTAAATGCCCCTTGGTAGAGCGGTGGAGGTCACAGTAGCTTAACAACATGGTTTAAATGCCCCTTGGAAGAGAAGTGCAGGTCGCAGTAGCTTACCAATGCGATTTAAATGCCCTTTGGAAGAGACATGCAGGTCACAATAGCTTAACAAGACGGTTTAAATGCCCCTTGGAAGAGACGTGCAAGTCGCAGTAGCTTAACAAGACAATTTAAATGCCCCTTGGAAGAGACGTGCAGGTCGCAGTAGCTTAACAAAACGGTTTAAATGCCCCTTGGAAGAGCGGTGGAGGTCGCAGAAGCTTAATAAGATGGTTTAAATGTCCCTTGGAAGAGACGTGCAGGTCGCAGTAGCTTAACAAGACGGTTTAAATGCCCCTTGGAAGAGACGCGCAGGTCGCAGTAGCTTAACAAGACTGTTTAAATGCCAACTTGGAAGAGCGGTGTAGGTCACAGTAGCTTAACAAGACTGTTTAAATGCCCCTTGGAAGAGACTTGCAGGTCGCAGTAGCTTAATAAGATGGTTTAAATGCCCCTTGGAAGAGACTTGCAGGTCGCAGCAGCTTAACAAGACGGTTTAAATGCCCCCTAGGAAGAGACGTGCAGGTCGCAGTAGCTTAACAAGACGGTTTAAATGCCCCTTGGAAAAGACGTGAAGTTCGCAGTAGCTTAACAAGATTGTTTAAATGCCCCTTGGAAGAGACGTGCAGGTCGCAGTAGCTTAACAAGACAGTTTAAATGCCCCTTGGAAGAGACATGCAGGTCATAGTAGCTTAACAAGACGGTTTAAATGCCCCTTGGAAGAGACGTGCAGGTCGCAGTAGCTTAACAAGATGGTTTAAATGCCCCTTGGAACAGACGTGCAGGTCGCAGTAGATTAAAAAGACGGTTTAAATGCCCCTTGGAAGAGACGTGCAGGTCGCAGTAGCTTAACAAGACAGTTTAAATGCCCCTTGGAAGAGACGTGAAGGTCGCAGTAGCTTAATAAGACGGTTTAAATTCCCCTTGCAAGAGACGTGCAGGTCGCAGTAGCTTAACAAGACGGTTTAAATGCCACTTAGAAGAGACGTGCAGGTCGCAGTAGATTAAAAAGAAGGTTTAAATGCCCTTTGGAAGAGACATGCAGGTCGCAGCAGCTTAACAAGACTGTTTAAATGGCCCTTGGAAGAGACGTGCAGGTCGCAGTAGCTTAACAAGACGGTTTAAACGCACCTTGGTAGAGACATGCAGGTCGCAGTAGCTTAACAAGACGGTTTAAATACCCCATTGAAGAGACGTGCAGGTCGCAGTAGCTTAACAATACGGTTTAAATGCCCCTTGGAAAAGTGGTGGAGGTTACAGTAGCTTAACAAGACGGTTTAAATGCCCTTGGAAGAGACGTGCAAGTCGCAGTAGCTTAACAAGACGATTTAAATGCCCCTTGTAAGAGACGTGCAGGTCGCAGTAGCTTAACAAGACGGTTTAAATACCCCTTGGAAGAGACGTGCTGGTCGCAGTAGCTTAACAAGATGGTTTAAGTGCCCCTTGGAAGAGCGGTGGAGGTCGCAGAAGCTTAACAAGACAGTTTAAATGCCCCTTGGAAGAGACGTGCAGGTCACAGGAGCTTAATAAGACGGTTTAAATGTCCCTTGGAAGAGACGTGCAGGTCGCAGTAGCTTAACAAGACGGTTTAAATGCCCCTTGGAAGAGACGTGCAGGTCGCAGTAGCTTAACAAGACGGTTTAAATGCCACTTGGAAGAGCGGTGTAGGTCACAGTAGCTTAACAAGACAGTTTAAATGCCCTTGGAAGAGACGTGCAGGTCGCAGTAGCTTAACAAGACAGTTTAAATGCCCCTTGGAAGAGACGTGCAGGTCGCAGTAGCTTAATAAGATGGTTTAAATGCCCCTTGGAAGAGACGTGCAGGTCGCAGTAGCTTAACAAGACAGTTTAAATGCCCCTTGGAGGAGACTTGCTGGTCGCAGTAGCTTAATAAGATGGTTTAAGTGCTCCTTGGAAGAGCGGTGGAGGTCGCAGAAGCTTAACCAGACAGTTTAAATGCCCCTTGGAAGAGACGTCCAGGTCACAGGAGCTTAATAAGACGGTTTAAATGTCCCTTGGAAGAGACGTGCAGGTCGCAGTAGCTTAACAAGACAGTTTAAATGCCCCTTGGAAGAGATGTGCAGGTTGCAGTAGCTTAAAAAGACGGTTTAAATGCCCCTTGGTACAGCGGTGGAGGTCACAGTAGCTTAACAAGATGGTTTAAATGCCCCTTGGAAGAGAAGTGCAGGTCGCAGTAGCTTACCAACACGATTTAAATGCCCTTTGGAAGAGACATGCAGGTCACAATAGCTTAACAAGACGGTTTAAATGCCCCTTGGAAGAGACGTGCAAGTCGCAGTAGCTTAACAAGACAATTTAAATGCCCCTTGGAAGAGACGTGCAGGTCGCAGTAGCTTAACAAGACGGTTTAAATGCCCCTTGGAAGAGCGGTGGAGGTCGCAGAAGCTTAACAAGACAGTTTAAATGCCCCTTGGAAGAGACGTGCCGGTCACAGGAGCTTAATAAGACGGCTTAAATGTCCCTTGGAAGAGACGTGCAGGTCGCAGTAGCTTAACAAGACGGTTTAAATGCCCCTTGGAAGAGACGCGCAGGTCGCAGTAGGTTAACAAGACTGTTTAAATGCCACTTGGAAGAGCGGTGTAGGTCACAGTAGCTTAACAAGACAGTTTAAATGCCCCTTGGAAGAGACGTGCAGGTCGCAGTAGCTTAATAAGATGGTTTAAATGCCCCTTGTAAGAGACATGCAGGTCGCAGTAGCTTAACAAGACGGTTTAAATACCCCCTTGGAAAAGACGTGAAGTTCTCAGTAGCTTAACAAGATTGTTTAAATTCCCCTTGCAAGAGACGTGCAGGTCGCAGTTGCTTAACAAGACGGTTTAAATGCCCCTTGGAAGAGACGTGCAGGTCGCAGTAGCTTAACAAGACGGTTTAAATACCCCTTGGAAGAGACGTGCTGGTCGCAGTAGCTTAACAAGATGGTTTAAGTGCCCCTTGGAAGAGCGGTGGAGGTCGCAGAAGCTTAACAAGACAGTTTAAATGCCCCTTGGAAGAGACGTGCAGGTCATAGGAGCTAAATAAGACGGTTTTAAATGTCCCTTGGAAGAGACGTGCAGGTCGAAGTAGCTTAACAAGACGGTTTAAATGCCCCTTCGAAGAGACGCGCAGGTCGCAGTAGCTTAACAAGACGGTTTAAATGCCACTTTGAAGAGCGGTGTAGGTCACAGTAGCTTAACAAGACAGTTTAAATGCCCCTTGGAAGAGACGTGCAGGTCGCAGTATCTTAACAAGACAGTTTAAATGCCCATTGGAAGAGACGTGCAGGTCGCAGTAGCTTAATAAGATGGTTTAAATGCCCCTTGGAAGAGACGTGCAGGTCGCAGTAGCTTAACAAGACGGTTTAAATGCCCCCTTGGAAGAGACGTGCAGGTCGCAGTAGCTTAACAAGACGGTTTAAATGCCCCTTGGAAAAGACGTGAAGTTCGCAGTAGCTTAACAAGATTGTTTAAATGCCCCTTGGAAGAGACGTGCAGGTCGCAGTAGCTTAACAAGACAGTTTAAATGCCCCTTGGAAGAGACATGCAGGTCACAGTAGCTTACCAAGACGGTTTAAATGCCCCTTGGAAGAGACGTGCAGGTCGCAGTAGCTTAACAAGATGGTTTAAATGCCCCTTGGAACAGACGTGCAGGTCGCAGTAGCTTACCAAGACGGTTTAAATGCCCTTTGGAAGAGACGTGCAGGTCGCAGTAGCTTAACAAGACAGTTTAAATGCCCCTTAGAAGAGACGTGCAGGTCGCAGTAGCTTAAAAAGACGGTTTAAATGCCCTTTGGAAGAGACATGCAGGTCGCAGCAGCTTAATAAGACGGTTTAAATGCCCCTTGGAAGAGACGTGCAGGTCGCAGTAGCTTAACAAGACGGTTTAAATACCCCTTGGAAGAGACGTGCTGGTCGCAGTAGCTTAACAAGATGGTTTAAGTGCTCCTTGGAAGAGCGGTGGAGGTCGCAGAAGCTTAACAAGACAGTTTAAATGCCCCTTGGAAGAGACGTGCAGGTCACAGGAGCTTAATAAGAAGGTTTAAATGTCCCTTGGAAGAGACGTGCAGGTCGCAGTAGCTTAACAAGACAGTTTAAATGCCCCTTGGAAGAGACGTGCAGGTTGCAGTAGCTTAAAAAGACGGTTTAAATGGCCCTTGGAAGAGACGTGCAGGTCGCAGTAGCTTAACAAGATGGTTTAAATGCCCCTTGGAAGAGAAGTGCCGGTCGCAGTAGCTTACCAAGACGATTTAAATGCCCTTTGGAAGAGACATGCAGGTCGCAGTAGCTTAACAAGACGGTTTAAATGCTCCTTCGAAGAGCGGTGGAGGTCGCAGTAGCTTAACAAGAGAGTTTAAATGCCCTTTGGAAGAGACATGCAGGTCACAGCAGCTTAGCAAGACTATTTAAATGCCGCGTGGAAGAGACGTGCAGGTCGCAGTAGCTTAACAAGATGGTTTAAATGCCCCTTGGTAGAGACATGCAGGTCGCAGTAGCTTAACAAGACGGTTCAAATGCCCCATTGAAGAGACGTGCAGGTCGCAGCAGCTTAACAAGACGGTTTAAATTCCCCTTGGAAAAGTGGTGGAGGTTACAGTAGATTAACAAGATGGTTTAAATGCCCCTTGGAAGAGACGTGCAAGTCGCAGTAGCTTAACAAGACGATTTAAATGCCCCCTGGAAGAGACGTGCAGGTCGCAGTAGCTTAACAAGACGGTTTAAAAGCCCCTTGGAAGAGACGTGCAGGTCACAGGATCTTAATAAGACGGTTTAAATGTCCCTTCGAAGAGACGTGCAGGTCGCAGTAGCTTACCAAGACGGTTTAAATTGCCCTTGGAAGAGTCGTGCAGGTCGCAGTAGCTTAACAAGACTGTTTAAATGCCCCTTGGAAGAGACTTGCAGGTTGCAGTAGCTTAATAAGACGGTTTAAATGCCCCTTGCAAGAGACGTGCAGGTCACAGTAGCTTAAAAAGACGGCTTAAATGCCACTTGGAAGAGACGTGCAGTTCGCAGTAGCTTAGCAAGACAGTTTAAATGCCCCTTGGAAGAGACGTGCAGGTCGCAGTAGCTTAATAAGACGGTTTAAATGCCCCTTGAATGAGCGGTGGAGGTCGCATTAGCTTAACAAGACAGTTTAAATGCCCCTTGGAAGAGACCTGCAGGTCGCAGTAGCTTAACAAGACAGTTTAAATGCCCCTTGGAAGAGACGTGCAGGTCGCAGTAGCTTAACAAGACAGTTTAAATGCCCCTTGGAAGAGACGTGCAGGTCGCAGTAGCTTAGCAAGACAGTTTAAATGCCCCTTGGAAGAGACGTGCAGGTCGCAGTAGCTTAATAAGATGGTTTAAATGCCCCTTGGAAGGGACGTGCAGGTCGCAGTAGCTTAACAAGACTGCTTAAATGCCCCTTGGAAGAGACATGCAGGTCGCAGTAGCTTAACAAGACGGATTAAATGCCCCTTGGAAAAGACGGTCAGGTCGCAGTAGCTTAACAAGACAGTTTAAATGCCCCTTGGAAGAGACGTGCAGGTCACAGGATCTTAATAAGACGGTTTAAATGTCCCTTGGAAGAGACATGCAGGTCGCAGTAGCTTACCAAGACGGTTTAAATGGCCCTTGGAAGAGACGTGCAGGTCGCAGTAGCTTAACAAGACGGTTTAAATGCCCCTTGGAAGAGACGTGCTGGTCACAGTAGCTTAACAAGACGGTTTAAATGCCACTTGGAATTGTGGTGGAGGTTACAGTAGCTTAACAAGATGGTTTAAATGCCCCTTGGAAGAGACATGCAGGTCGCAGTAGCTAAAGAAGACGGTTTAAATGCCCCTTGGAAGAGACGTGCAGGTCGCAGTAGCTTAACAAGACTGTTTAAATGCCCCTTGGAAGAGACGTGCAGGTCACAGTAGCTTAACAAGACGGTTTAAATGCCCCTTGGAAGAGAAGTGCTGGTCGCAGTAGCTTAAAAAGACGGTTTAAAGGCCCTTTGGAAGAGACGTGCTGGTCGCAGTAGCTTAAAAAGACGGTTTAAAGGCCCTTTGGAAGAGACATGCAGGTCGCAGCAGCTTAACAAGTCGGTTTAAATGCCACTTGGAAGAGACGTGCAGGTCGCAGTAGCTTAACAAGATAATTTAAATGCCCCCTGGAAGAGACGTGCAGGTCGCAGTAGCTTAACAAGACGGTTTAAATGCCCCTTGGAAGAGCGGTGGAGGTCGCAGAAGCTTAACAAGACAATTTAAATGCCCCTTGGAAGAGACGTGCAGGTCACAGGAGCTTAATAAGACGGTTTAAATGTCCCTTGGAAAAGACGTGCAGGTCGCAGTAGCTTAACAAGACGGTTTAAATGCCCCTTGGAAGAGACGTGCAGGTCGCAGTAGCTTAACAAGACGGTTTAAATGCCACTTGGAAGAGCGGTGTAGGTCACAGTAGCTTAACAAGACAGTTTAAATGCCCTTGGAAGAGACGTGCAGGTCGCAGTAGCTTAACAAGACAGTTTAAATGCCCCTTGGAAGAGACGTGCAGGTCGCAGTACCTTAATAAGATGGTTTAAATGCCCCATGGAAGAGACGTGCAGGTCACAGTAGCTTAACAAGGCGGTTTAAATGCCCCATTGAAGAGACTTGCAGGTCGCAGTAGCTTAACAAGACGGTTTAAATGCCCCTTGGAGGAGACGTGCTGGTCGCAGTAGCTTAACAAGATGGTTTAAGTGCCCCTTGGAAGAGCGGTGGAGGTCGCAGAAGCTTAACCAGACAGTTTAAATGCCCCTTGGAAGAGACGTGCAGGTCACAGGAGCTTAATAAGATGGTTTAAATGTCCCTTGGAAGAGACGTGCAGGTCGCAGTAGCTTAACAAGACAGTTTAAATGCCCCTTGGAAGAGACGTGCAGGTTGCAGTAGCTTAAAAAGACGGTTTAAATGCCCCTTGGTAGAGCGGTGGAGGTGGTCACAGTAGCTTAACAAGATGGTTTAAATGCCCCTTGGAAGAGAAGTGCAGGTCGCAGTAGCTTACCAACGCGATTTAAATGCCCTTTGGAAGAGACATGCAGGTCACAATAGCTTAACAAGACGGTTTAAATGCCCCTTGGAAGAGACGTGCAAGTCGCAGTAGCTTAACAAGACAATTTAAATGCCCCTTGGAAGAGACGTGCAGGTCGCAGTAGCTTAACAAAACGATTTAAATGCCCCTTGGAAGAGCGGTGGAGGTCGTAGAAGCTTAATAAGATGGTTTAAATGTCCCTTGGAAGAGACGTGCAGGTCGCAGTAGCTTAACAAGACGGTTTAAATGCCCCTTGGAAGAGACGCGCAGTTCGCAGTAGCTTAACAAGACTGTTTAAATGCCACTTGGAAGAGCGGTGTAGGTCACAGTAGCTTAACAAGACTGTTTAAATGCCCCTTGGAAGAGACTTGCAGGTCGCAGTAGCTTAATAAGATGGTTTAAATGCCCCTTGGAAGAGACGTGCAGGTCGCAGCAGCTTAACAAGACGGTTTAAATGCCCCCTAGGAAGAGACGTGCAGGTCGCAGTAGCTTAACAAGACGGTTTAAATGCCCCTTGGAAAAGACGTGAAGTTCGCAGTAGCTTAACAAGATTGTTTAAATGCCCCTTGGAAGAGACGTGCAGGTCGCAGTAGCTTAACAAGACAGTTTAAATGCCCCTTGGAAGAGACATGCAGGTCACAGTAGCTTAACAAGATGGTTTAAATGCCCCTTGGAAGAGACGTGCAGGTCGCAGTAGATTAAAAAGACGGTTTAAATGCCCTTTGGAAGAGACGTGCAGGTCGCAGTATCTTAACAAGACAGTTTAAATGCCCCTTGGAAGAGACGTGAAGGTCGCAGTAGCTTAATAAGACGGTTTAAATTCCCCTTGCAAGAGACGTGCAGGTCGCAGTAGCTTAACAAGACGGTTTAAATGCCCCTTAGAAGAGACGTGCAGGTCGCAGTAGCTTAAAAAGACGGTTTAAATGCCCTTTGGAAGAGACATGCAGGTCGCAGCAGCTTAACAAGACTGTTTAAATGCCCCTTGGAAGAGACGTGCAGGTCGCAGTAGCTTAACAAGACGGTTTAAACGCACCTTGGTAGAGACATGCAGGTCGCAGTAGCTTAACAAGACGGTTTAAATACCCCATTGAAGAGACGTGCAGGTCGCAGTAGCTTAACAATACGGTTTAAATGCCCCTTGGAAAAGTGGTGGAGGTTACAGTAGCTTAACAAGACGGTTGAAATGCCCTTGGAAGAGAAGTGCAAGTCGCAGTAGCTTAACAAGACGATTTAAATGCCCCTTGTAAGAGACGTGCAGGTCGCAGTAGATTAACAAGACGGTTTAAATACCCCTTGGAAGAGACGTGTTGGTCGCAGTAGCTTAACAAGATGGTTTAAGTGCCCCTTGGAAGAGCGGTGGAGGTCGCAGAAGCTTAACAAGACAGTTTAAATGCCCCTTGGAAGAGACGTGCAGGTCACAGGAGCTTAATAAGACGGTTTAAATGTCCCTTGGAAGAGACGTGCAGGTCGCAGTAGCTTAACAAGACAGTTTAAATGCCCCTTGGAAGAGACGTGCAGGTTGCAGTAGCTTAAAAAGACGGTTTAAATGCCCCTTGGTAGAGCGGTGGAGATCACAGTAGGTTAACAAGATGGTTTAAATGCCCCTTGGAAGGGAAGTGCAGGTCGCAGTAGCTTACCAAGACGATTTAAATGCCCTTTGGAAGAGACATGCAGGTCGCAGTAGCTTAACAAGACAGTTTAAATGCCCTTGGAAGAGACGTGCAGGTCGCAATAGCTTAACAAGACAGTTTAAATGCCCCTTAGAAGAGACGTGCAGGTCGCAGTAGCTTAATAAGATGGTTTAAACGCCCCTTGGAAGAGACGTGCAGGTCGCAGTAGCTTAAAAAGACGGTTTAAATGCCCCAATGAAGAGACGTGCAGGTCGCAGTAGCATAACAAGACGGTTTAAATGCCCCTTGGAGGAGACGTGCTGGTCGCAGTAGCTTAACAAGATGGTTTAAGTGCCCCTTGGAAGAGCGGTGGAGGTCGCAGAAGCTTAACCAGACAGTTTAAATGCCCCTTGGAAGAGACGTGCAGGTCACAGGAGCTTAATAAGACGGTTTAAATGTCCCTTGGAAGAGACGTGCAGGTCGCAGTAGCTTAACAAGACAGTTTAAATGCCCCTTGGAAGAGACGTGCAGGTTGCAGTAGCTTAAAAAGACGGTTTAAATGCCCCTTGGTAGAGCGGTGGAGGTCACAGTAGCTTAACAAGACGGTTTAAATGCCCCTTGGAAGAGACGTGCAAGTCGCAGTAGCTTAACAAGACAATTTAAATGCCCCTTGGAAGAGACTTGCAGGTTGCAGTAGCTTAATAAGACGGTTTAAATGCCCCTTGCAAGAGACGTGCAGGTCACAGTAGCTTAAAAAGACGGCTTAAATGCCACTTGGAAGAGACGTGCAGGTCGCAGTAGCTTAGCAAGACAGTTTAAATGCCCCTTGGAAGAGACGTGCAGGTCGCAGTAGCTTAATAAGACGGTTTAAATGCCCCTTGAATGAGCGGTGGAGGTCGCATTAGCTTAACAAGACAGTTTAAATGCCCCTTGGAAGAGACCTGCAGGTCGCAGTAGCTTAACAAGACAGTTTAAATGCCCCTTGGAAGAGACGTGCAGGTCGCAGTAGCTTAACAAGACAGTTTAAATGCCCCTTGGAAGAGACGTGCAGGTCGCAGTAGCTTAACAAGACAGTTTAAATGCCCCTTGGAAGAGACGTGCAGGTCGCAGTAGCTTAATAAGATGGTTTAAATGCCCCTTGGAAGGGACGTGCAGGTCGCAGTAGCTTAACAAGACTGCTTAAATGCCCCTTGGAAGAGACATGCAGGTCGCAGTAGCTTAACAAGACGGATTAAATGCCCCTTGGAAAAGACGGTCAGGTCGCAGTAGCTTAACAAGACAGTTTAAATGCCCCTTGGAAGAGACGTGCAGGTCACAGGATCTTAATAAGACGGTTTAAATGTCCCTTGGAAGAGACATGCAGGTCGCAGTAGCTTACCAAGACGGTTTAAATGGCCCTTGGAAGAGACGTGCAGGTCGCAGTAGCTTAACAAGACGGTTTAAATGCCCCTTGGAAGAGACGTGCTGGTCACAGTAGCTTAACAAGACGGTTTAAATGCCACTTGGAATTGTGGTGGAGGTTACAGTAGCTTAACAAGATGGTTTAAATGCCCCTTGGAAGAGACATGCAGGTCGCAGTAGCTAAAGAAGACGGTTTAAATGCCCCTTGGAAGAGACGTGCAGGTCGCAGTAGCTTAACAAGACTGTTTAAATGCCCCTTGGAAGAGACGTGCAGGTCACAGTAGCTTAACAAGACGGTTTAAATGCCCCTTGGAAGAGAAGTGCTGGTCGCAGTAGCTTAAAAAGACGGTTTAAAGGCCCTTTGGAAGAGACGTGCTGGTCGCAGTAGCTTAAAAAGACGGTTTAAAGGCCCTTTGGAAGAGACATGCAGGTCGCAGCAGCTTAACAAGTCGGTTTAAATGCCACTTGGAAGAGACGTGCAGGTCGCAGTAGCTTAACAAGACAATTTAAATGCCCCCTGGAAGAGACGTGCAGGTCGCAGTAGCTTAACAAGACGGTTTAAATGCCCCTTGGAAGAGCGGTGGAGGTCGCAGAAGCTTAACAAGACAATTTAAATGCCCCTTGGAAGAGACGTGCAGGTCACAGGAGCTTAATAAGACGGTTTAAATGTCCCTTGGAAAAGACGTGCAGGTCGCAGTAGCTTAACAAGACGGTTTAAATGCCCCTTGGAAGAGACGTGCAGGTCGCAGTAGCTTAACAAGACGGTTTAAATGCCACTTGGAAGAGCGGTGTAGGTCACAGTAGCTTAACAAGACAGTTTAAATGCCCTTGGAAGAGACGTGCAGGTCGCAGTAGCTTAACAAGACAGTTTAAATGCCCCTTGGAAGAGACGTGCAGGTCGCAGTAGCTTAATAAGATGGTTTAAATGCCCCATGGAAGAGACGTGCAGGTCACAGTAGCTTAACAAGGCGGTTTAAATGCCCCATTGAAGAGACTTGCAGGTCGCAGTAGCTTAACAAGACGGTTTAAATGCCCCTTGGAGGAGACGTGCTGGTCGCAGTAGCTTAACAAGATGGTTTAAGTGCCCCTTGGAAGAGCGGTGGAGGTCGCAGAAGCTTAACCAGACAGTTTAAATGCCCCTTGGAAGAGACGTGCAGGTCACAGGAGCTTAATAAGACGGTTTAAATGTCCCTTGGAAGAGACGTGCAGGTCGCAGTAGCTTAACAAGACAGTTTAAATGCCCCTTGGAAGAGACGTGCAGGTTGCAGTAGCTTAAAAAGACGGTTTAAATGCCCCTTGGTAGAGCGGTGGAGGTGGTCACAGTAGCTTAACAAGATGGTTTAAATGCCCCTTGGAAGAGACGTGCAGGTCGCAGTATCTTAACAAGACAGTTTAAATGCCCCTTGGAAGAGAAGTGAAGGTCGCAGTAGCTTAATAAGACGGTTTAAATTCCCCTTGCAAGAGACGTGCAGGTCGCAGTAGCTTAACAAGACGGTTTAAATGCCCCTTAGAAGAGACGTGCAGGTCGCAGTAGCTTAAAAAGACGGTTTAAATGCCCTTTGGAAGAGACATGCAGGTCGCAGCAGCTTAACAAGACTGTTTAAATGCCCCTTGGAAGAGACGTGCAGGTCGCAGTAGCTTAACAAGACGGTTTAAACGCACCTTGGTAGAGACATGCAGGTCGCAGTAGCTTAACAAGACGGTTTAAATACCCCATTGAAGAGACGTGCAGGTCGCAGTAGCTTAACAATACGGTTTAAATGCCCCTTGGAAAAGTGGTGGAGGTTACAGTAGCTTAACAAGACGGTTGAAATGCCCTTGGAAGAGACGTGCAAGTCGCAGTAGCTTAACAAGACGATTTAAATGCCCCTTGTAAGAGACGTGCAGGTCGCAGTAGATTAACAAGACGGTTTAAATACCCCTTGGAAGAGACGTGTTGGTCGCAGTAGCTTAACAAGATGGTTTAAGTGCCCCTTGTAAGAGCGGTGGAGGTCGCAGAAGCTTAACAAGACAGTTTAAATGCCCCTTGGAAGAGACGTGCAGGTCACAGGATCTTAATAAGACGGTTTAAATGTCCCTTGGAAGAGACGTGCAGGTCGCAGTAGCTTAACAAGACAGTTTAAATGCCCCTTGGAAGAGACGTGCAGGTTGCAGTAGCTTAAAAAGACGGTTTAAATGCCCCTTGGTAGAGCGGTGGAGATCACAGTAGGTTAACAAGATGGTTTAAATGCCCCTTGGAAGGGAAGTGCAGGTCGCAGTAGCTTACCAAGACGATTTAAATGCCCTTTGGAAGAGACATGCAGGTCGCAGTAGCTTAACAAGACAGTTTAAATGCCCTTGGAAGAGACGTGCAGGTCGCAGTAGCTTAACAAGACAGTTTAAATGCCCCTTAGAAGAGACGTGCAGGTCGCAGTAGCTTAATAAGATGGTTTAAACGCCCCTTGGAAGAGACGTGCAGGTCGCAGTAGCTTAAAAAGACGGTTTAAATGCCCCAATGAAGAGACGTGCAGGTCGCAGTAGCATAACAAGACGGTTTAAATGCCCCTTGGAGGAGACGTGCTGGTCGCAGTAGCTTAACAAGATGGTTTAAGTGCCCCTTGGAAGAGCGGTGGAGGTCGCAGAAGCTTAACCAGACAGTTTAAATGCCCCTTGGAAGAGACGTGCAGGTCACAGGAGCTTAATAAGACGGTTTAAATGTCCCTTGGAAGAGACGTGCAGGTCGCAGTAGCTTAACAAGACAGTTTAAATGCCCCTTGGAAGAGACGTGCAGGTTGCAGTAGCTTAAAAAGACGGTTTAAATGCCCCTTGGTAGAGCGGTGGAGGTCACAGTAGCTTAACAAGACGGTTTAAATGCCCCTTGGAAGAGACGTGCAAGTCGCAGTAGCTTAACAAGACAATTTAAATGCCCCTTGGAAGAGACTTGCAGGTCGCAGTAGCTTAATAAGACGGTTTAAATGCCCCTTGCAAGAGACGTGCAGGTCACAGTAGCTTAAAAAGACGGCTTAAATGCCACTTGGAAGAGACGTGCAGGTCGCAGTAGCTTAGCAAGACAGTTTAAATGCCCCTTGGAAGAGACGTGCAGGTCGCAGTAGCTTAATAAGACGGTTTAAATGCCCCTTGAATGAGCGGTGGAGGTCGCATTAGCTTAACAAGACAGTTTAAATGCCCCTTGGAAGAGACCTGCAGGTCGCAGTAGCTTAACAAGACAGTTTAAATGCCCCTTGGAAGAGACGTGCAGGTTGCAGTAGCTTAACAAGACAGTTTAAATGCCCCTTGGAAGAGACGTGCAGGTCGCAGTAGCTTAACAAGACAGTTTAAATGCCCTTTGGAAGAGACGTGCAGGTCGCAGTAGCTTAACAAGACAGTTTAAATGCCCCTTGGAAGAGACGTGAAGGTCGCAGTAGCTTAACAAGACGGTTTAAATTCCCCTTGCAAGAGACGTGCAGGTCGCAGTAGCTTAACAAGACGGTTTAAATGCCCCTTAGAAGAGACGTGCAGGTCGCAGTAGCTTAAAAAGACGGTTTAAATGCCCTTTGGAAGAGACATGCAGGTCGCAGCAGCTTAACAAGACTGTTTAAATGCCCCTTGGAAGAGACGTGCAGGTCGCAGTAGCTTAACAAGACGGTTTAAACGCACCTTGGTAGAGACATGCAGGTCGCAGTAGCTTAACAAGACGGTTTAAATACCCCATTGAAGAGACGTGTAGGTCGCAGCAGCTTAACAATACGGTTTAAATGCCCCTTGGAAAAGTGGTGGAGGTTACAGTAGCTTAACAAGACGGTTGAAATGCCCTTGGAAGAGATGTGCAAGTCGCAGTAGCTTAACAAGACGATTTAAATGCCCCTTGTAAGAGACGTGCAGGTCGCAGTAGATTAACAAGACGGTTTAAATACCCCTTGGAAGAGACGTGTTGGTCGCAGTAGCTTAACAAGATGGTTTAAGTGCCCCTTGGAAGAGCGGTGGAGGTCGCAGAAGCTTAACAAGACAGTTTAAATGCCCCTTGGAAGAGACGTGCAGGTCACAGGAGCTTAACAAGACAGTTTAAATGCCCCTTGGAAGAGACGTGCAGGTTGCAGTAGCTTAAAAAGACGGTTTAAATGCCCCTTGGTAGAGCGGTGGAGATCACAGTAGCTTAACAAGATGGTTTAAATGCCCCTTGGAAGGGAAGTGCAGGTCGCAGTAGCTTACCAAGACGATTTAAATGCCCTTTGGAAGAGACATGCAGGTCGCAGTAGCTTAACAAGACAGTTTAAATGCCCTTGGAAGAGACGTGCAGGTCGTAGTAGCTTAACAAGACAGTTTAAATGCCCCTTAGAAGAGACGTGCAGGTCGCAGTATCTTAATAAGATGGTTTAAACGCCCCTTGGAAGAGACGTGCAGGTCGCAGTAGCTTAAAAAGACGGTTTAAATGCCCCAATGAAGAGACGTGCAGGTCGCAGTAGCATAACAAGACGGTTTAAATGCCCCTTGGAGGAGACGTGCTGGTCGCAGTAGCTTAACAAGATGGTTTAAGTGCCCCTTGGAAGAGCGGTGGAGGTCGCAGAAGCTTAACCAGACAGTTTAAATGCCCCTTGGAAGAGACGTGCAGGTCACAGGAGCTTAATAAGACGGTTTAAATGTCCCTTGGAAGAGACGTGCAGGTCGCAGTAGCTTAACAAGACAGTTTAAATGCCCCTTGGAAGAGACGTGCAGGTTGCAGTAGCTTAAAAAGACGGTTTAAATGCCCCTTGGAAGAGACGTGCAAGTCGCAGTAGCTTAACAAGACAATTTAAATGCCCCTTGGAAGAGACGTGCAGGTCGCAGTAGCTTAACAAGACGGTTTAAATGCCCCTTGGAAGAGCGGTGGAGGTCGCAGAAGCTTAACAAGACAGTTTAAATGCCCTTTGGAAGAGACGTGCCGGTCACAGGAGCTTAATAAGACGGTTTAAATGTCCCTTGGAAGAGACGTGCAGGTCGCAGTAGCTTAATAAGACGGTTTAAATGTCTCTTAGAAGAGACGCGCAGGTCGCAGTAGCTTAACAACACTGTTTAAATGCCACTTGGAAGAGCGGTGTAGGTCACAGTAGCTTAACAAGACAGTTTAAATGCTCCTTGGAAGAGACGTGCAGGTCGCAGTAGCTTAATAAGATGGTTTAAATGCCCCTTGGAAGAGACGTGCATGTCACAGTAGCTTAACAAGACGGTTTAAATGCCCCCTTGGAAGAGACGTGCAGGTCGCAGTAGCTTAACAAGACGGTTTAAATGCCTCTTGGAAAAGACCTGAAGTTCGCAGTAGCTTAACAAGATTGTTTAAATGCCCCTTGGAAGAGACGTACAGGTCGCAGTAGCTTAACAAGACAGTTTAAATGCCCTTTGGAAGAGACATGCAGGTCACAGTAGCTTAACAAGACGGTTTAAATGCCCCTTGGAAGAGACGTGCAGGTCGCAGTAGCTTAACAAGATGGTTTAAATGCCCCTTGGAACAGACGTGCAGCTCGCAGTAGATTAACAAGACGGTTTAAATGCCACTTGGAAGAGCGGTGTAGGTCACAGCAGCTTAACAAGACTGTTTAAATGCCCCTTGGAAGAGACTTGCAGGTCGCAGTAGCTTAATAAGATGGTTTAAATGCCCCTTGGAAGAGACGTGCAGGTCGCAGTAGCTTAACAAGACGGTTTAAATGCCCCCTTGGAAGAGACGTGCAGGTCGCAGTAGCTTAACAAGACGGTTTAAATGCCCCTTGGAAAAGACGTGAAGTTCGCAGTAGCTTAACAAGATTGTTTAAATGCCCCTTGGAAGAGACGTGCAGGTCGCAGTAGCTTAACAAGACAGTTTAAATGCCCCTTGGAAGAGACATGCAGGTCACAGTAGCTTAACAAGACGGTTTAAATGCCCCTTGGAAGAGACGTGCAGGTCGCAGTAGCTTAACAAGATGGTTTAAATGCCCCTTGGAACAGACGTGCAGGTCGCAGTAGATTAACAAGACGGTTTAAATGCCCGTTGGAAGAGACGTGCAGGTCGCAGTAGCTTAACAAGACAGTTTAAATGCCCCTTGGAAGAGACGTGAAGGTCGCAGTAGCTTAATAAGACGGTTTAAATTCCCCTTGCAAGAGACGTGCAGGTCGCAGTAGCTTAAAAAGACGGTTTAAATGCCCCTTGGAAGAGCGGTGGAGGTCACAGTAGCTTAACAAGATGGTTTAAATGCCCCTTGGAAGAGAAGTGCAGGTCGCAGTAGCTTACCAACACGATTTAAATGCCGTTTGGAAGAGACATGCAGGTCGCAATAGCTTAACAAGACGGTTTAAATGCCCCTTGGAAGAGACGTGCAGGTCGCAGTAGCTTAACAAGACGGTTTAAATGCCCCTTGGAAGAGCGGTGGAGGTCGCAGAAGCTTAACAAGACATTTTAAATGCCCCTTGGAAGAGACGTGCCGGTCACAGGAGCTTAATAAGACGGTTTAAATGTCCCTTGGAAGAGACGTGCAGGTCGCAGTAGCTTAATAAGACGGTTTAAATGCCCCTTGGAAGAGACGCGCAGTTCGCAGTAGCTTAACAAGACTGTTTAAATGCCACTTGGAAGAGCAGTGTAGGTCACAGTAGCTTAACAAGACAGTTTAAATGCTCCTTGGAAGAGACGTGCAGGTCGCAGTAGCTTAATAAGATGGTTTAAATGCCCCTTGGAAGAGACGTGCATGTCGCAGTAGCTTAACAAGACGGTTTAAATGCCCCCTTGGAAGAGACGTGCAGGTCGCAGTAGCTTAACAAGACGGTTTAAATGCCTCTTGGAAAAGACGTGAAGTTCGCAGTAGATTAACAAGATTGTTTAAATGCCCCTTGGAAGAGACGTGCAGGTCGCAGTAGCTTAACAAGACAGTTTACATGCCCCTTGGAAGAGACATGCAGGTCACAGTAGCTTAACAAGACGGTTTAAATGCCCCTTGGAAGAGACGTGCAGGTCGCAGTTGCTTAACAAGATGGTTTAAATGCCCCTTGGAACAGACGTGCAGGTCGTAGTAGATTAAAAAGACGGTTTAAATGCCCTTTGGAAGAGACGTGCAGGTCGCAGTAGCCTAACAAGACAGTTTAAATGCCCCTTGGAAGAGACGTGAAGGTCGCAGTAGCTTAATAAGACGGTTTAAATTCCCCTTGCAAGAGACGTGCAGGTCGCAGTAGCTTAACAAGACGGTTTAAATGTCCCTTAGAAGAGACGTGCAGGTCGCAGTAGCTTAACAAGACGGTTTAAATGCCCCTTAGAAAAGGTTTGCAGGTCGCAGTAGCTTAACAAGACTGTTTAAATGCCCCTTGGAAGAGACTTGCAGGTCGCAGTAGCTTAATAAGATGGTTTAAGTGCCCCTTGGAAGAGACGTGCAGGTCGCAGTAGCTTAACAAGACGGTTTAAATGCCCCTTGGAAGAGACGTGCAGGTCGCAGTAGCTTAACAAGACGGTTTAAATGCCCCTTGGAAAAGACGTGAAGTTCGCAGTAGCTTAACAAGATTGTTTAAATGCCCCTTGGAAGAGACGTGCAGGTCGCAGTAGCTTAACAAGACAGTTTAAATGCCCCTTGGAAGAGACATGCAGGTCACAGTAGCTTAACAAGACGGTTTAAATGCCCCTTGGAAGAGACGTGCAGGTTGCAGTAGCTTAACAAGATGGTTTAAATGCCCCTTGGAACAGACGTGCAGGTCGCAGTAGATTAAAAAGACGGTTTAAATACCCTTTGGAAGAGACGTGCAGGTCGCAGTAGCTTAACAAGACAGTTTAAATGCCCCTTGGAAGAGACGTGAAGGTCGCAGTAGCTTAATAAGACGGTTTAAATTCCCCTTGCAAGAGACGTGCAGGTCGCAGTAGCTTAACAAGACGGTTTAAATGCCTCTTAGAAGAGACGTGCAGGTCGCAGTAGCTTAAAAAGACGGTTTAAATACCCTTTGGAAGAGACGTGCAGGTCGCAGTAGCTTAACAAGACGGTTTAAATGCACCTTGGTAGAGACATGCAGGTCGCAGTAGCTTAACAAGACGGTTTAAATACCCCATTGAAGAGACGTGCAGGTTGCAGTAGCTTAACAATATGGTTTAAATGCCCCTTGGAAAAGTGGTGGAGGTTACAGTAGCTTAACAAGACGGTGTAAATGCCCTTGGAAGAGACGTGCAAGTCGCAGTAGCTTAACAAGACGATTTAAATGCCCCTTGGAAGAGTCGTGCAGGTCGCAGTAGCTTAACAAGACGGTTTAAATACCCCTTGGAAGAGACGTGTTGGTCGCAGTAGCGTAACAAGATGGTTTAAGTGCCCCTTGGAAGAGCGGTGGAGGTCGCAGAAGCTTAACAAGATAGTTTAAATGCCCCTTGGAAGAGACGTGCAGGTCACAGGAGCTTAATAAGACGGTTTAAATGTCCCTTGGAAGAGACGTGCAGGTCGCAGTAGCTTAACAAGACAGTTTAAATGCCCCTTGGAAGAGACGTGCAGGTCGCAGTAGCATAACAAGACGGTTTAAATGCCCCTTGGAGGAGACGTGCTGGTCGCAGTAGCTTAACAAGATGGTTTAAGTGCCCCTTGGAAGAGCGGTGGAGGTCGCAGAAGCTTAACCAGACAGTTTAAATGCCCCTTGGAAGAGACGTGCAGGTCACAGGAGCTTAATAAGACGGTTTAAATGTCCCTTGGAAGAGACGTGCAGGTCGCAGTAGCTTAACAAGACAGTTTAAATGCCCCTTGGAAGAGACGTGCAGGTTGCAGTAGCTTAAAAAGACGGTTTAAATGCCCCTTGGAAGAGACGTGCAAGTCACAGTAGCTTAACAAGACAATTTAAATGCCCCTTGGAAGAGACGTGCAGGTCGCAGTAGCTTAATAAGACGGTTTAAATGCCCCTTGGAAGAGCGGTGGAGGTCGCAGAAGCTTAACAAGACAGTTTAAATGCCCTTTGGAAGAGACGTGCCGGTCACAGGAGCTTAATAAGACGGTTTAAATGTCCCTTGGAAGAGACGTGCAGGTCGCAGTAGCTTAATAAGACGGTTTAAATGTCCCTTAGAAGAGACGCGCAGGTCGCAGTAGCTTAACAACACTGTTTAAATGCCACTTGGAAGAGCGGTGTAGGTCACAGTAGCTTAACAAGACAGTTTAAATGCTCCTTGGAAGAGACGTGCAGGTCGCAGTAGCTTAATAAGATGGTTTAAATGCCCCTTGGAAGAGACGTGCATGTCACAGTAGCTTAACAAGACGGTTTAAATGCCCCCTTGGAAGAGACGTGCAGGTCGCAGTAGCTTAACAAGACGGTTTAAATGCCTCTTGGAAAAGACGTGAAGTTCGCAGTAGCTTAACAAGATTGTTTAAATGCCCCTTGGAAGAGACGTACAGGTCGCAGTAGCTTAACAAGACAGTTTAAATGCCCTTTGGAAGAGACATGCAGGTCACAGTAGCTTAACAAGACGGTTTAAATGCCCCTTGGAAGAGACGTGCAGGTCGCAGTAGCTTAACAAGATGGTTTAAATGCCCCTTGGAACAGACGTGCAGCTCGCAGTAGATTAACAAGACGGTTTAAATGCCACTTGGAAGAGCGGTGTAGGTCACAGCAGCTTAACAAGACTGTTTAAATGCCCCTTGGAAGAGACTTGCAGGTCGCAGTAGCTTAATAAGATGGTTTAAATGCCCCTTGGAAGAGACGTGCAGGTCGCAGTAGCTTAACAAGACGGTTTAAATGCCCCCTTGGAAGAGACGTGCAGGTCGCAGTAGCTTAACAAGACGGTTTAAATGCCCCTTGGAAAAGACGTGAAGTTCGCAGTAGCTTAACAAGATTGTTTAAATGCCCCTTGGAAGAGACGTGCAGGTCGCAGTAGCTTAACAAGACAGTTTAAATGCCCCTTGGAAGAGACATGCAGGTCACAGTAGCTTAACAAGACGGTTTAAATGCCCCTTGGAAGAGACGTGCAGGTCGCAGTAGCTTAACAAGATGGTTTAAATGCCCCTTGGAACAGACGTGCAGGTCGCAGTAGATTAACAAGACGGTTTAAATGCCCGTTGGAAGAGACGTGCAGGTCGCAGTAGCTTAACAAGACAGTTTAAATGCCCCTTGGAAGAGACGTGAAGGTCGCAGTAGCTTAATAAGACGGTTTAAATTCCCCTTGCAAGAGAAGTGCAGGTCGCAGTAGCTTAAAAAGACGGTTTAAATGCCCCTTGGAAGAGCGGTGGATTTCACAGTAGCTTAACAAGATGGTTTAAATGCCCCTTGGAAGAGAAGTGCAGGTCGCAGTAGCTTACCAACACGATTTAAATGCCGTTTGGAAGAGACATGCAGGTCGCAATAGCTTAACAAGACGGTTTAAATGCCCCTTGGAAGAGACGTGCAGGTCGCAGTAGCTTAACAAGACGGTTTAAATGCCCCTTGGAAGAGCGGTGGAGGTCGCAGAAGCTTAACAAGACATTTTAAATGCCCCTTGGAAGAGACGTGCCGGTCACAGGAGCTTAATAAGACGGTTTAAATGTCCCTTGGAAGAGACGTGCAGGTCGCAGTAGCTTAATAAGACGGTTTAAATGCCCCTTGGAAGAGACGCGCAGTTCGCAGTAGCTTAACAAGACTGTTTAAATGCCACTTGGAAGAGCAGTGTAGGTCACAGTAGCTTAACAAGACAGTTTAAATGCTCCTTGGAAGAGACGTGCAGGTCGCAGTAGCTTAATAAGATGGTTTAAATGCCCCTTGGAAGAGACGTGCATGTCGCAGTAGCTTAACAAGACGGTTTAAATGCCCCCTTGGAAGAGACGTGCAGGTCGCAGTAGCTTAACAAGACGGTTTAAATGCCTCTTGGAAAAGACGTGAAGTTCGCAGTAGATTAACAAGATTGTTTAAATGCCCCTTGGAAGAGACGTGCAGGTCGCAGTAGCTTAACAAGACAGTTTACATGCCCCTTGGAAGAGACATGCAGGTCACAGTAGCTTAACAAGACGGTTTAAATGCCCCTTGGAAGAGACGTGCAGGTCGCAGTTGCTTAACAAGATGGTTTAAATGCCCCTTGGAACAGACGTGCAGGTCGTAGTAGATTAAAAAGACGGTTTAAATGCCCTTTGGAAGAGACGTGCAGGTCGCAGTAGCCTAACAAGACAGTTTAAATGCCCCTTGGAAGAGACGTGAAGGTCGCAGTAGCTTAATAAGACGGTTTAAATTCACCTTGCAAGAGACGTGCAGGTCGCAGTAGCTTAACAAGACGGTTTAAATGTCCCTTAGAAGAGACGTGCAGGTCGCAGTAGCTTAACAAGACGGTTTAAATGCCCCTTAGAAAAGGTTTGCAGGTCGCAGTAGCTTAACAAGACTGTTTAAATGCCCCTTGGAAGAGACTTGCAGGTCGCAGTAGCTTAATAAGATGGTTTAAATGCCCCTTGGAAGTGACGTGCAGGTCGCAGTAGCTTAACAAGACGGTTTAAATGCCCCTTGGAAGAGACGTGCAGGTCGCAGTAGCTTAACAAGACGGTTTAAATGCCCCTTGGAAAAGACGTGAAGTTCGCAGTAGCTTAACAAGATTGTTTAAATGCCCCTTGGAAGAGACGTGCAGGTCGCAGTAGCTTAACAAGACAGTTTAAATGCCCCTTGGAAGAGACATGCAGGTCACAGTAGCTTAACAAGACGGTTTAAATGCCCCTTGGAAGAGACGTGCAGGTTGCAGTAGCTTAACAAGATGGTTTAAATGCCCCTTGGAACAGACGTGCAGGTCGCAGTAGATTAAAAAGACGGTTTAAATACCCTTTGGAAGAGACGTGCAGGTCGCAGTAGCTTAACAAGACAGTTTAAATGCCCCTTGGAAGAGACGTGAAGGTCGCAGTAGCTTAATAAGACGGTTTAAATTCCCCTTGCAAGAGACGTGCAGGTCGCAGTAGCTTAACAAGACGGTTTAAATGCCTCTTAGAAGAGACGTGCAGGTCGCAGTAGCTTAAAAAGACGGTTTAAATACCCTTTGGAAGAGACGTGCAGGTCGCAGTAGCTTAACAAGACGGTTTAAATGCACCTTGGTAGAGACATGCAGGTCGCAGTAGCTTAACAAGACGGTTTAAATACCCCATTGAAGAGACGTGCAGGTTGCAGTAGCTTAACAATATGGTTTAAATGCCCCTTGGAAAAGTGGTGGAGGTTACAGTAGCTTAACAAGACGGTTTAAATGCCCTTGGAAGAGACGTGCAAGTCGCAGTAGCTTAACAAGACGATTTAAATGCCCCTTGGAAGAGTCGTGCAGGTCGCAGTAGCTTAACAAGACGGTTTAAATACCCCTTGGAAGAGACGTGTTGGTCGCAGTAGCTTAACAAGATGGTTTAAGTGCCCCTTGGAAGAGCGGTGGAGGTCGCAGAAGCTTAACAAGATAGTTTAAATGCCCCTTGGAAGAGACGTGCAGGTCACAGGAGCTTAATAAGACGGTTTAAATGTCCCTTGGAAGAGACGTGCAGGTCGCAGTAGCTTAACAAGACAGTTTAAATGCCCCTTGGAAGAGACGTGCAGGTTGCAGTAGCTTAAAAAGACGGTTTAAATGCCCCTTGGTGGAGCGGTGGAGATCACAGTAGCTTAACAAGATGGTTTAAATGCCCCTTGGAAGGGAAGTGCAGGTCGCAGTAGCTTACCAAGACGATTTAAATGCACTTTGGAAAAGACATGCAGGTCGCAGTAGTTTAACAAGACAGTTTAAATGCCCTTGGAAGAGACGTGCAGGTCGCAGTAGCTTAACAAGACAGTTTAAATGCCCCTTGGAAGAGACGTGCAGGTCGCAGTATCTTAATAAGATGGTTTAAATGCCCCTTGGAAGAGACGTGCAGGTCGCAGTAGCTTAACAAGACGGTTTAAATGCCCCATTGAAGAGACGTGCAGGTCGCAGTAGCATAACAAGATGGTTTAAATGCCCCTTGGAGGAGACGTGCTGGTCGCAGTAGCTTAACAAGATGGTTTAAGTGCCCCTTGGAAGAGCGGTGGAGGTCGCAGAAGCTTAACCAGACAGTTTAAATGCCCCTTGGAAGAGACGTGCAGGTCACAGGAGCTTAATAAGACGGTTTAAATGTCCCTTGGAAGAGAAGTGCAGGTCGCAGTAGCTTAACAAGACAGTTTAAATGCCCCTTGGAAGAGACGTGCAGGTTGCAGTAGCTTAAAAAGACGGTTTAAATGCCCCTTGGTAGAGCGGTGGAGGTCACAGTAGCTTAACAAGATGGTTTAAATGCCCCGTGGAAGAGAAGTGCAGGTCGCAGTAGCTTACCAACACGATTTAAATGCCGTTTGGAAGAGACATGCAGGTCGCAATAGCTTAACAAGACGGTTTAAATGCCCCTTGGAAGAGACGTGCAAGTCGCAGTAGCTAAACAAGACAATTTAAATGCCCCTTGGAAGAGACGTGCAGGTCGCAGTAGCTTAACAAGACGGTTTAAATGCCCCTTGGAAGAGCGGTGGAGGTCGCAGAAGCTTAGCAAGACAGTTTAAATGCCCCTTGGAAGAGACGTGCCGGTCACAGGAGCTTAATAAGATGGTTTAAATGTCCCTTGGAAGAGACGTGCAGGTCGCAGTAGCTTAATAAGACGGTTTAAATGTCCCTTGGAAGAGACATGCATGTCGCAGTAGCTTAACAAGACGGTTTAATTGCCCCCTTGGAAGAGACGTGCAGGTCGCAGTAGCTTAACAAGACGGTTTAAATGCCTCTTGGAAAAGACGTGAAGTTCGCAGTAGCTTAACAAGATTGTTTAAATGCCCCTTGGAAGAGACGTGCAGGTCGCAGTAGCTTAACAAGACAGTTTAAATGCCCCTTGGAAGAGACATGCAGGTCACAGTAGCTTAACAAGACGGTATAAATGCCCCTTGGAAGAGACGTGCAGGTCGCAGTAGCTTAACAAGATGGTTTAAATGCCCCTTGGAACAGACGTGCAGGTCGCAGTAGATTAACAAGACGGTTTAAATGCCACTTGGAAGAGCGGTGTAGGTCACAGCAGCTTAACAAGACGGTTTAAATGCCCCTTGGAAGAGACGTGAAGGTCGCAGTAGCTTAATAAGACGGTTTAAATTCCCCTTGCAAGAGACGTGCAGGTCGCAGTAGCTTAACAAGACAGTTTAAATGCCCCTTAGAAGAGACGTGCAGGTCGCAGTAGCTTAAAAAGACGGTTTAAATGCCCTTTGGAAGAGACATGCAGGTCGCAGCAGCTTAACAAGACTGTTTAAATGCCCCTTGGAAGAGACGTGCAGGTCTCAGTAGCTTAACAAGACGGTTTAAATGTACCTTGGTAGAGACATGCAGGTCGCAGTAGCTTAACAAGACGGTTTAAATACCCCATTGAAGAGACGTGCAGGTCGCAGTAGCTTAACAATACGGTTTAAATGCCCCTTGGAAAAGTGGTGGAGGTTACAGTAGCTTAACAAGACGGTTTAAATGCCCTTGGAAGAGACGTGCAAGTCGCAGTTGTTAGAACCTTGCTCTTAGGTTTTTTCTGTTGTTGGTCACATGATCTTGTTTGGCCTATTTAGTCCTGCTCCGCCCTTCTGGCTTTGCTGGACTTCATTGTGTATCTACTTTCTAGCTAGCCTGTGCTCTGTATCTAACTCTGTTAGTTTGCTTGGTCTTCGGACCTCTATGTTCTATATATTTTGTTTGTTCGTCTGTCTGCTACTATTTCTGCTAGGAGGTGTCCCATTTTCCTCCCAGTCCTTAGTACTTGTAGGGATTCCTTCCCCACATCTATAGGTCTCCGTACAGACTAGCTTAGGACTTTAGCAGGTCTGATCGCAGGATCAGGTCCCCTGTTACATCATAGGGATTAAGCTGAGTTCTATCGTAGGGACAGATCTCCTCTCTTTCCTTAGCTCTGGTAGCAGAACATAACAGTAAGTCCAGCCCAGCAAATGCTCTAAGGAAAGATTTTTTCTGTTCCATCATGGTGTCGGTTCTGGATTTGGCTAAACACCTGCAGGGACTCTCTTTGGAGGTGACTGAGCTCCGTCAGCACGTGAGTAACTGTCCTGGAGCACATTTCTTGGAGCCTAAGGTACGTTTGCCGGATTTATTTTTTGGTGAACACCGAGAATTTTTTTCATTTAAAAATGCTTGCTTATTGTATTTTCGTTTGAGACCCAAGTCCTCTGGGGATGATTCCCAGCACGTAGGGTTTATAATGTCACTTTTGCGCAAAGAGCCTCAGGAGTGGGCCTTTTCTTTGCAACCTAGTGATACATGCTTCAGTTCAGTGGATAGTTTTTTTTCTGCTTTGGGACTATTATATGATGATCCTGACCTTGTCTCATCAGCTGAGACTGAGTTAAGACGTTTGAGACAGGGATCAGGTAATGTGGAAAAATATTGTACTCATTTCCGTCGATGGTCTACTCAAACAGGGTGGAACGATTCTGCTCTGAAAAGTCTATTTCTTGCTGGGCTCAGTGAAAGGGTTAAAGACCTGCTAATTGCTTATCCTACACCTGAAGATTTGCAACAGGCTATGCAATTAGCTATACGGGTGGATAGGAGACTGCGTGCAAGGGTTAATGAGAGCAAATCCTCTGCTTTATCAGTTTCTGGTTATGAGAATGTGTGTACTAACAGTGGTGAATCGATGGAGATTGGAGGGATGGCACCTCGCTCTCAAGAAAAAGATCGCAGATTTTCTGAAGGCTTGTGTTTCTATTGCGGAAAATCTGGTCATTTGATTAAAGACTGTGAGATTCGTATCAAGAAAGAAAAAAAGATGGTCAGTCATGCCCGTATTGCCTGTTTAAATTCCAAGGGTGTATTTTTAGCTGCTTCCACGATTGCTCAGGAAAAATTAATGGAATTTCGGGTGTTTGTTGATTGTGGGTCTACTCTGAATGTTATTGATGGGGGATTCTTGGAAAGACTCAATTTAAAACCCGAACTTTTATCATCCCCCATTGCTGTGGTTTCTGTGGATGGTTCCCCTTTGAAGAATATTACTCTCAAGGTCTGTGAATTTCCTCTCACTATTAATGGTGTTCACCATGAGAAATTGGATTTGGTAGTGTTGAATAACTTGCCTTCTCCAGTAATATTGGGATTGCCCTGGTTAAAATTTCACAATCCTGTACTGGATTGGTCTACCAGTGAAATTAAATCCTGGAGCCATAAATGTTATGACAAGTGTTGTAACGGGCGTATTGCAGCTTTGGATAGGGGAGAATTGCCTGTTCCTATTCAGGATTTTTGGAGAGTTTTTTCTGAGAAGGAATCGCAGGTTTTGCCTCCCCATAGAGACTATGATTGTTCTATTGAATTTGTCCCTGGAGCGACTCTTCCTAAAAGTCGTTTATTTAACCTTACTATTCCTGAGAGAAAGGCTTTGGAGGAATACATACAGACAAGTTTGGCCGCCGGTCACATTAGGCCCTCTAAGTCTCCTGTGGCGGTTGGATTTTTTTTTGTAAAAAAAAAGGACGGCGGTTTACGTCCTTGTCTGGATTTTCGTGAGATTAACAAAATTACTGTACGCAATCCTTACCCACTGCCATTGATTCCTGATCTGTTTAACCAGTTAATGGGGGCCAAGTGGTTCTCTAAAATTGACCTTAAGGGGGCATACAATCTGTTGCGCATGAAGGAGGGTGACGAATGGAAGACTGCTTTTAACACTCCTGTGGGTCATTTTGAGAATCTGGTTATGCCTTTTGGTCTTACTAATGCTCCTGCATTTTTTCAGAATCTTATTAATGACATCCTTAGACCTTTGATCGGCAAAAATGTGGTTGTGTATTTGGATGACATTTTGATTTATTCGCCGGATTTGGAGTCTCATTGGCGGAGCGTACGTGAGGTATTACAGTTATTAATGGACAATTCGCTTTTTGCTAAGCTGGAGAAATGTGAGTTCGCTGTACAGAGAATTAGTTTTTTGGGCTACATTATCTCCAGCGAAGGTTTTGAGATGGACCCGGTTAAAGTTCAAGCTGTACAGGAATGGCCTAGGCCTATTGGTTTGAAATCGATACAGAGGTTTTTAGGTTTTGCCAATTATTACAGAAAATTCATAAAAATTTTTTCTAGTATTGTCAAACCTCTGACCGATCTCACCAGGAAAGGTGCTGATGCGGTTCAGTGGTCTTCTGAGGCCATTGAAGCTTTTGTGTATCTCAAGGAGAGGTTCACCTCTGCTTCCATCCTTATGCAGCCTGATGTGACTAAGCCGTTTTTGGTTGAGGTTGATGCTTCCTCTGTAGGGGTTGGCGCAGTATTGTCTCAGGATAACGGGGATGGATTACATCCCTGTGCCTTTTTTTCAAAAAATTTTTCGGAGACTGAACTGAATTACGATATTGGTAATCGGGAATTATTGGCTATTAAACTCGCATTTGAACACTGGCGCCACTTCTTGGAAGGTGCGGAATTTCCCGTTCAGGTTCTTACGGATCATAAAAATCTGATATATCTTGATGCTGCCAAGCGCCTGAATGCCCGTCAGGCTAGGTGGGCACTGTTTTTCTCGCGGTTTAATTTCTCCGTTACTTACATCCCTGGTACTAAGAATGTTAAGGCGGATGCCTTGTCTCGCAGTTTTTCTCCCATAGTCGGTGCTGAGAAAGAGGAGAACATTTTACAAGAAGGTGTTGTGATAGCTGCTTTGGACTCCGTTTTGGAAGATGAGATTCTTAAAGCACAGGAGAATGCCCCATCTAACACTCCTCATGGGAGGTTGTTTGTGCCTGGGACCTTTAGGAGAGATTTGTTTGTTGAGTGTCACGAATCTCGGTTGGCAGGTCATCCCGGAATCTCTGAGACCAAGAGACTGGTGGGTCGCAGTTTTTAGTGGCCTGGATGGCAGAAGGAAGTCATTAAGTGGGTGCGTCAATGTAATATATGTGCTAGATCTAAGTCCTCACATACTCCTGCTGCGGGGTTGCTTTGTCCTTTGGAGGTTCCCAGTGCTCCTTGGACACATTTGGCTATGGACTTTATAACTGACCTTCCCCCCTCTGAGGGTTTTACTGTCATCTGGGTGGTCGTGGACCATTTTAGCAAGATGTATCACTTGGTTCCCTTCGTCAAACTGCCCTGCGCTAAAACTCTCGCTAAGGCCTTTGTCAAGGAAATTGTCAGACTTCATGGCGTTCCTACTGACATTGTTTCTGATAGGGGTCCTCAGTTCGTGGCTCGTTTTTGGCGTGCCTTTTGTGACAGGTTGGGAGTTCATTTGTCGTTCTCGTCCGGATATCATCCTGAATCTAATGGCCAGACAGAAAGGAAAAACCAGGATGTTGAGCAGTTCTTGCGTTGTTTTTTTGCAGACAATCAAGAGGGGTGGTCTGAGTTTCTGCCACTTGCTGAATTTGCTCTGAACAATCATACATCTTCTTCTGCTGGTTGTTCGCCTTTTTTTTGTTGTTCTGGGAGACATCCGTCGTTTGGGTCGTTCTCCAAGTTGGGATCTGCCGTGCCTGAGGAGGAGAATTTTTCCGGTGATTTGGAGAGAGTTTGGACGGATGTGCGTGGTAATCTTCAGGAGGCCAACAGAAAATCTAAAGACTACTTTGATAGGAAGCGACAGGAGGTTTTGTTCGCTGTTGGTGACATGGTTTGGTTGTCCTCTAGGAATCTGCAGTTGAGGATTCCTTCTAAGAAATTGGGTCCCAAGTTTGTAGGGCCCTTTAAGGTGCTTCAGGTTGTCAACCAATCTGCGGTTAGGTTGGAGGTTCCTACCTCCTGGAGAATTAATCCGGTATTTCATGTCTCTCTGTTGAAAAAAGCTGTTGTATCGGATTGTGACGCCTCTGCCTCTGTTCCTCCGGTGGTGGAGGACGGGGAATATGAAATTTCTCGCATCCTTAACTCTAGACAGTATAGAGGTATTTTGCAGTATCTTGTGGCCTGGAAAGGTTTCGGACCCGAGGATAACTCTTGGGTGAGGTCGGATGATGTTTCCGCGTCCAGACTTATCAGAGCGTTTCACAGGAGATTTCCTGATAAGCCTGGTCCTAGGGGATCCGGAGGATCCTCTTAGAAGAGGGGGTACTGTTAGAACCTTGCTCTTAGGTTTTTTCTGTTGTTGGTCACATGACCTTGTTTGGCCTATTTAGTCCTGCTCCGCCCTTCTGGCTTTGCTGGACTTCATTGTATATCTACTTTCTAGCTAGCCTGTGATCTGTATCTAACTCTGTTAGTTTGCTTGGTCTTCGGACCTCTATGTTCTATATATTTTGTTTGTTCGTCTGTCTGCTACTGTTTCTGTTAGGAGGTGTCCCATTTTCCTCCCAGTCCTTAGTACTTGTAGGGATTCCTTCCCCACATCTATAGGTCTCCGTACAGACTAGCTTAGGACTTTAGCAGGTCTGATCGCAGGATCAGGTCCCCTGTTACATCGTAGGGATTAAGCTGAGTTCTATCGTAGGGACAGATCTCCTCTCTTTCCTTAGCTCTGGTAGCAGAACATAACAGCAGTAGCTTAACAAGACGATTTAAATGCCCCTTGGAAGAGACGTGCAGGTCGCAGTAGCTTAACAAGACGGTTTAAATACCCCTTGGAAGAGACGTGTTGGTCACAGTAGCTTAACAAGACGGTTTAAATACCCCTTGGAAGAGACGTGTTGGTCGCAGTAGCTTAACAAGATGGTTTAAGTGCCCCTTGGAAGAGCGGTGGAGGTCGCAGAAGCTTAACAAGACAGTTTAAATGCCCCTTGGAAGAGACGTGCAGGTCACAGGAGCTTAATAAGATGGTTTAAATGTCCCTTGGAAGAGACGTGCAGGTCGCAGTAGCTTAACAAGACAGTTTAAATGCCCCTTGGAAGAGACGTGCAGGTTGCAGTAGCTTAAAAAGACGGTTTAAATGCTCCTTGGTAGAGCGGTGGAGGTCACAGTAGCTTAACAAGATGGTTTAAATGCCCCTTAGAAGGGAAGTGTAGGTCGCAGTAGCTTACCAAGACGATTTAAATGCCCTTTGGAAGAGACATGCAGGTCGCAGTAGCTTAACAAGACAGTTTAAATGCCCTTGGAAGAGACGTGCAGGTCGCAGTACCTTAACAAGACAGTTTAAATGCCCCTTGGAAGAGACGTGCAGGTCGCAGTAGCTTAATAAGATGGTTTAAATGCCCCTTGGAAGAGACGTGCAGGTCGCAGTAGCTTAACAAGACGGTTTAAATGCCCCATTGAAGAGACGTGTAGGTCGCAGTAGCTTAACAAGACGGTTTAAATGCCCCTTGGAGGAGACGTGCTGGTCGCAGTAGCTTAACAAGATAGTTTAAGTGCCCCTTGGAAGAGCGGTGGAGGTCGCAGAAGCTTAGCCAGACAGTTTAAATGCCCCTTGGAAGAGACGTGCAGGTCACAGGAGCTTAATAAGACGGTTTAAATGTCCCTTGGAAGAGACGTGCAGGTCGCAGTAGCTTAACAAGACAGTTTAAATGCCCCTTGGAAGAGACGTGCAGGTTGCAGTAGCTTAAAAAGACGGTTTAAATGCCCCTTGGTAGAGCGGTGGAGGTGTTAGAACCTTGCTCTTAGTTTTTTTTCCTTTGCTGGTCACATGACCTTGTTGGTCTATTTAATCCTGCTCCGCCCTTCTGGCTTTGCTGGACTTCATTGTATATCTACTTTCTAGCTAGCCTGTGCTCTGTATCTAACTCTGTTAGTTTGCTTGGTCTACGGACCTCTATGTTCTTTCTATTTTGTTTGTTCGTCTGTCTGCTACTATTTCTGTTAGGAGGTGTCCCATATTCCTCCCAGTCCTTAGTACTTGTAGGGATTCCCTCCCCACATCTATAGGTCTCCGTACAGACTAGATTAGGACTTTAGCAGGTCTGATCGCAGGATCAGGTTCCCTGTTACATCGTAGGGATTCAGCTGAGTCTTATAGTAGGGACAGATCTCCTCTCTTTCCTTAGCTTTGGTAGCAGATCATAACAGTAAGTCCAGCCTGCAAATTCTCTAAGGAAAGATTTTTCTGTTCCATCATGGTGTCGGTTCAGGATTTGGCTAAACACCTGCAGGGACTCTCTCTGGAGGTGGCCGAGCTCCGTCAGCACGTGAGTAACTGTCCTGGAGCATATTTCTTGGAGCCTAAGGTATGTTTGCTGGATTTATTTTTTGGTGAACACCGAGAATTTTTTTCATTTAAAAATGCTTGCTTATTGTATTTTCGTTTGAGACCCAAGTCCTCTGGGGATGAATCCCAGCGCGTAGGGTTCATAATGTCACTTTTGCGCAAAGAGCCTCAGGAGTGGGCCTTTTCTTTGCAACCTAGTGATACATGCTTCAGATCAGTGGATAGTTTTTTTTCTGCTTTAGGACTATTATATGATGATCCTGACCGTGTGGCATCAGCTGAGACTGAGTTGAGACGTTTAAAACAAGGATCAGGTAATGTGGAAAAATATTGTACTCATTTTCGTCGTTGGTCCACTCAAACAGGGTGGAACGATTCTGCCCTGAAAAGTCTATTTCTTGCTGGGCTCAGTGAAAGGGTTAAAGACCTGCTAATTGCTTATCCTACACCTGAAGATTTGCAACAGGCTATGCAATTAGCTATACGGGTGGATAGGAGACTGCGTGCTAGGGTTAATGAGAGCAAATCCTCTGCTATGTCAGTTTCTGGTTATGATAATGTGTGTACTAACAGTGGTGAACCGATGGAGATTGGAGGGATGGCACCTCGCTCTCAAGAAAAAGACCGTCGTTTTTCAGAAGGCTTGTGTTTCTATTGCGGGAAATCTGGTCATTTGATTAAAGGCTGTGAGCTTCGTATGAAGAAAGAAAAAAAAATGGTCAGTCACGCCCGTATTGCCTGTTTAAATTCCAAGGGTATATTTTTAGCTGCTTCCACGATTGCTCAGGAAAAATTAATGGAATTTCGGGTGTTTGTGGATTGTGGGTCTACACTGAATGTTATTGATGGGGGATTCGTGGAAAAACTCAATTTAAAACCTGAACCTTTATCATCCCCCATTGCTGTGGTTTCTGTGGATGGTTCCCCTTTGAAGAATATTACTCTCAAGGTCAGTGAATTTCCTCTCACTATTAATGGTGTTCACCATGAGAAATTGGATTTGGTAGTGTTGAATAACTTGCCTTCTCCAGTAATATTGGGTTTGCCCTGGTTAAAATTTCACAATCCTGTACTGGATTGGTCTACCAGTGAAATTAAATCCTGGAGCCATAAATGTTATGACAAGTGTTGTAACGGGCGTATTGCAGCTTTGGATAGGGGAGAATTGCCTGTTCCTATTCAGGATTTTTGGAGAGTTTTTTCTGAGAAGGAATCGCAGGTTTTGCCTCCCCATAGAGACTATGATTGCTCTATTGAATTTGTCCCTGGAGCGACTCTTCCTAAAAGTCGTTTATTTAACCTTACTATTCCTGAGAGGAAGGCTTTGGAGGAATACATACAGACAAGTTTGGCCGCCGGTCACATTAGGCCCTCTAAGTCTCCTGTGGCGGTTGGATTTTTTTTTGTTAAAAAGAAGGACGGTGGTTTACGTCCTTGTCTGGATTTTCGTGAGATTAACAAAATTACTGTACGCAATCCTTACCCACTGCCATTGATTCCTGATCTGTTTAACCAGTTAATGGGGGCCAAGTGGTTCTCTAAAATTGACCTTAAGGGGGCATACAATCTGTTGCTCATGAAGGAGGGTGACGAATGGAAGACTGCTTTTAACACTCCTGTGGGTCATTTTGAGAATCTGGTTATGCCTTTTGGTCTTACCAATGCTCCTGCATTTTTTCAGAATCTTATTAATGACATCCTTAGGCCTTTGATTGGCAAAAATGTGGTTGTGTATTTGGATGACATTTTGATTTATTCGCCGGATCTGGAGTCTCATTGGCGGAGCGTACGTGAGGTATTACAGTTATTAATGGACAATTCGCTTTTTGCTAAGCTGGAGAAATGTGAATTCGCTGTACAGAGAATTAGTTTTTTGGGTTACATTATCTCCAGCGAAGGTTTTGAGATGGATCCGGTTAAAGTTCAAGCTATACAGGAATGGCCTAGGCCTATTGGTTTGAAATCGATACAGAGGTTTTTGGGTTTCGCCAATTACTATAGAAAATTCATAAAAATTTTTTCTAGTATTGTCAAACCTCTGACTGATCTCACCAGGAAAGGTGCTGATGCGGTTCAGTGGTCTTCTGAGGCCATTGAAGCTTTTGTGTATCTCAAGGAGAGGTTCACCTCTGCTCCCATCCTTATGCAGCCTGATGTTACTAGGCCGTTTTTGGTTGAGGTTGATGCTTCCTCTGTGGGGGTTGGCGCAGTATTGTCTCAGGATAACGGGGATGGATTACATCCCTGTGCCTTTTTTTCAAAAAAATTTTCGGAGACTGAATTGAATTACGATATTGGTAATCGGGAATTATTGGCTATTAAACTCGCATTTGAACACTGGCGCCACTTCTTGGAAGGTGCGGAATTTCCCGTTCAGGTTCTTACGGATCATAAAAATCTGATATATCTTGATGCTGCCAAGCGCCTGAATGCCCGTCAGGCTAGGTGGGCACTGTTTTTCTCGCGGTTTAATTTCTCCGTTACTTACATCCCTGGTACTAAGAATGTTAAGGCGGATGCCTTGTCTCGCAGTTTTTCTCCCATAGTCGGTGCTGAGAAAGAGGAAAACATTTTACAAGAAGGTGTTGTGATAGCTGCTTTAGACTCCGTTTTGGAAGATGAGATTCTTAAAGCTCAGGAGAATGCCCCATCTAACACTCCTCATGGGAGGTTGTTTGTGCCTGGGACCTTTAGGAGAGATTTGTTTGTTGAGTGTCACGAATCTCGGTTGGCAGGTCATCCCGGAATCTCTGAGACCAAGAGACTGGTGGGTCGCAGTTTTTGGTGGCCTGGATGGCAGAAGGAAGTCATTAAGTGGGTGCGCCAATGTACTATATGTGCTAGATCTAAGTCCTCACATACTCCTGCTGCGGGGTTGCTTTGTCCTTTGGAGGTCCCCAGTGCTCCTTGGACACATTTGGCTATGGACTTTATAACTGACCTTCCTCCCTCTGAGGGTTTTACTGTCATCTGGGTGGTCGTGGACCGTTTTAGCAAGATGTGTCACTTGGTTCCCTTTGTCAAACTGCCCTGCGCGAAAACTCTCGCTAAGGCCTTTGTCAAGGAAATTGTCAGACTTCATGGCGTTCCTACTGACATTGTTTCTGATAGGGGTCCTCAGTTCGTGGCTCGTTTTTGGCGTGCCTTTTGTGACAGGTTGGGAATTCATTTGTCGTTTTCGTCCGGATATCATCCTGAATCTAATGGCCAGACAGAAAGGAAAAACCAGGATGTTGAGCAGTTCTTGCGTTGTTTTGTGGCAGACAATCAAGAGGGGTGGTCTGAGTTTCTGCCACTTGCCGAATTTGCTCTGAACAATCATACATCTTCTTCTGCTGGTTGTTCGCCTTTTTTTTGTTGTTCTGGGAGACATCCGTCGTTTGGGTCGTTCTCCAAGTTGGGATCTGCAGTGCCGGAGGAGGAGAATTTTTCCGGTGATTTGGAAAGAGTTTGGACGGATGTGCGTGGTAATCTTCAGGAGGCCAACAGAAAATCTAAAGACTACTTTGATAGGAAACGACAGGAGGTTTTGTTCGCTGTTGGTGACATGGTTTGGTTGTCCTCTAGGAATCTGCGGTTGAGGATTCCTTCTAAGAAATTGGGTCCCAAGTTTGTAGGGCCCTTTAAGGTGCTTCAGGTTGTCAACCAATCTGCTGTTAGGTTGGAGGTTCCTACCTCCTGGAGAATTAATCCGGTATTTCATGTCTCTCTGTTAAAAAAAGCTGTTGTGTCGGATGGTGACGCCTCTGCCTCTGTTCCTCCGGTGGTGGAGGACGGGGAATATGAAATTTCTCGCATCCTTAACTCTAGACGGTATAGAGGTAGTTTGCAGTATCTTGTGGCCTGGAAAGGTTTCGGACCCGAGGATAACTCTTGGGTGAGGTCAGATGATGTTTCCGCGTCCAGACTTATCAGAGCGTTTCACAGGAGATTTCCTGATAAGCCTGGTCCTAGGGGATCCGGAGGATCCTCTTAGAAGGGGGGGTACTGTTAGAACCTTGCTCTTAGTTTTTTTTCCTTTGCTGGTCACATGACCTTGTTGGTCTATTTAATCCTGCTCCGCCCTTCTGGCTTTGCTGGACTTCATTGTATATCTACTTTCTAGCTAGCCTGTGCTCTGTATCTAACTCTGTTAGTTTGCTTGGTCTACGGACCTCTATGTTCTTTCTATTTTGTTTGTTCGTCTGTCTGCTACTATTTCTGTTAGGAGGTGTCCCATATTCCTCCCAGTCCTTAGTACTTGTAGGGATTCCCTCCCCACATCTATAGGTCTCCGTACAGACTAGATTAGGACTTTAGCAGGTCTGATCGCAGGATCAGGTTCCCTGTTACATCGTAGGGATTCAGCTGAGTCTTATAGTAGGGACAGATCTCCTCTCTTTCCTTAGCTTTGGTAGCAGATCATAACAGGAGGTCACAGTAGCTTAACAAGATGGTTTAAATGCCCCTTGGAAGAGAAGTGCAGGTCGCAGTAGCTTACCAACACGATTTAAATGCCGTTTGGAAGAGACATGCAGGTCGCAATAGCTTAACAAGACGGTTTAAATGCCCCTTGGAAGAGACGTGCAAGTCGCAGTAGCTTAACAAGACAATTTAAATGCCCCTTGGAAGAGACGTGCAGGTCGCAGTAGCTTAACAAGACGGTTTAAATGCCCCTTGGAAGAGCGGTGGAGGTCGCAGAAGCTTAACAAGACAGTTTAAATGCCCCTTGGAAGAGACGTGCCGGTCACAGGAGCTTAATAAGACGTTTTAAATGTACCTTGGAAGAGACATGCAGGTCGCAGTAGCTTAATAAGACGGTTTAAATGCCCCTTGGAAGAGACGCGCAGGTCGTAGTAGCTTAACAAGACTGTTTAAATGCCACTTGGAAGAGCGGTGTAGGTCACAGTAGCTTAACAAGAAAGTTTAAATGCTCCTTGGAAGAGACGTGCAGGTCGCAGTAGCTTAATAAGATGGTTTAAATGCCCCTTGGAAGAGACGTGCATGTCGCAGTAGCTTAACAAGACGGTTTAAATGCCCCCTTGGAAGAGACGTGCAGGTCGCAGTAGCTTAACAAGACGGTTTAAATGCCTCTTGGAAAAGACGTGAAGTTCGCAGTAGCTTAACAAGATTGTTTAAATGCCCCTTGGAAGAGACGTGCAGGTCGCAGTAGCTTAACAAGACAGTTTAAATGCCCCTTGGAAGAGACATGCAGGTCACAGTAGCTTAACAAGACGGTTTAAATGCCCCTTGGAAGAGACGTGCAGGTCGCAGTAGCTTAACAAGATGGTTTAAATGCCCCATGGAACAGACGTGCAGGTCGCAGTAGATTAACAAGACGGTTTAAATGCCCTTTGGAAGAGACGTGCAGGTCGCAGTAGCTTAACAAGACAGTTTAAATGCCCCTTGGAAGAGACGTGAAGGTCGCAGTAGCTTAATAAGACGTTTTAAATTCCCCTTGCAAGAGACGTGCAGGTCGCAGTAGCTTAATAAGACGGTTTAAATGCCCCTTAGAAGAGAGGTGCAGGTCGCAGTAGCTTAAAAAGACGGTTTAAATGCCCTTTGGAAGAGACATGCAGGTCGCAGCAGCTTAACAAGACTGTTTAAATGCCCCTTGGAAGAGACGTGCAGGTCGCAGTAGCTTAACAAGACGGTTTAAATGCACCTTGGTAGAGACATACAGGTCGCAGTAGCTTAACAAGACGGTTTAAATACCCCATTGAAGAGACGTGCAGGTCGCAGTAGCTTAACAATACGGTTTAAATGCCCCTTGGAAAAGTGGTGGAGGTTACAGTAGCTTAACAAGACGGTTTAAATGCCCCTTGGAAGAGAAGTGCAGGTCGCAGTAGCTTAACAAGACGATTTAAATGCCCCTTGGAAGAGACGTGCAGGTCGCAGTAGCTTAACAAGACGGTTTAAATACCCCTTGGAAGAGACTTGCTGGTCGCAGTAGCTTAACAAGATGGTTTAAGTGCCCCTTGGAAGAGCGGTGGAGGTCGCAGAAGCTTAACAAGACAGTTTAAATGCACCTTGGAAGAGACGTGCAGGTCACAGGAGCTTAATAAGACGGTTTAAATGCCCCTTGGAAGAGACGTGCAGGTTGCAGTAGCTTAAAAAGACGGTTTAAAAGCCCCTTGGTAGAGCGGTGGAGGTCACAGTAGCTTAACAATATGGTTTAAATGCCCCTTGGAAGGGAAGTGCAGGTCGCAGTAGCTTACCAAGACGATTTAAATGCCCTTTGGAAGAGACATGCAGGTCGCAGTAGCTTAACAAGACGGTTTAAATGCCCCTTGGAAGAGCGGTGTAGGTCGCAGTAGATTAACAAGACAGTTTAAATGCCCTTTGGAAGAGACATGCAGGTCACAGCAGCTTATCAAGACGGTTTAAATGCCGCGTGGAAGAGACGTGCAGGTCGCAGTAGCTTAACAAGACGGTTTAAATGCCCCTTGGTAGAGACATGCAGGTCGCAGTAGCATAACAAGACGGTTCAAATGCCCCATTGAAGAGACGTGCAGGTCGCAGCAGCTTAACAAGACGGTTTAAATGCCCCTAGGAAAAGTGGTGGAGGTTACAGTAGCTTAACAAGATGGTTTAATTGCCCCTTGGAAGAGACGTGCAAGTCGCAGTAGCTTAACAAGACGATTTAAATGCCCCCTGGAAGAGACGTGCAGGTCGCAGTAGCTTAACAAGACGGTTTAAAAGCCCCTTGGAAGAGACGTGCAGGTCACAGGATCTTAATAAGACGGTTTAAATGTCCCTTCGAAGAGACGTGCAGTTCGCAGTAGCTTACCAAGACGGTTTAAATGGCCCTTGGAAGAGACGTGCAGATCGCAGTAGCTTATCAAGACGGTTTAAATGCCCCTTGGAAGAGACATGCAGGTCGCAGTAGCTTAACAAGACGGTTTAAATGCCCCTTGGAAGAGACGTGCAGGTCGCAGTAGCTTAACAAGATGGTTTAAATGCCACTTGGAAGAGCGGTGGAGGTCGCATTAGCTTAACAAGACGGTTTAAATGCCCATTGGAAGAGAGGTACACGTCGCAGTAGCTTAATAAGACGGTTTAAATGCCCCTCGGAAGAGACATGCAGGTCGCAGTAGCTTAACAAGACGGTCTAAATGCCCCTTGAAAGATCGGTGGAGGTCGCAGTAGCTTAACAAGACGGTTTAAATGCCCCTTGGAATAGACATGCAGGTCACTGCAGCTTAACAAGACGGTTTAAATGCCTCTTGGAAGAGACTTGCAGGTCGCAGGAGCTTAACAAGATGGTTTAAATGTCCCTTGGAAATGTGGTGGAGGTTACAGTAGCTTAACAAGACGGTTTAAATGTCCCTTGCAAGAGACGTGCAGGTCACAGTAGCTTAAAAAGACGGTTTAAATGCCACTTTGAAGAGACGTGCAGGTCGCATTAGCTTAACAAAACAGTTTAAATGCCCCTTGGAAGAGACGTGCAGGTCGCAGTAGCTTAACAAGACAGTTTAAATGCCCCTTGGAAGAGACGTGCAGGTCGCCGTAGCTTAACAAGACAGTTTAAATGCCCCTTGGAAGAGACGTGCAGGTCGCAGTAGCTTAATAAGATGGTTTAAATGCCCCTTGGAAGAGACGTGCAGGTCGCAGTAGCTTAACAAGACGGTTTCAATGCCCCTTGGAAGAGACGTGCAGGTCGCAGTAGCTTAACAAGACGGTTTAAATGCCGCTTAGAAGAGGCTTGTAGGTCTCAGTAGCTTACCAAGACAGATTATATGGCCCTTGGAAGAGCGGTGGAGGTCTCAGTAGCTTATCAAGACGGTTTAAATGCCCCTTGGAAGAGACATGCAGGTCACAGTAGCTTACCAAGATGGATTATATGGCCCTTGGAAGAGACGTGCAGGTCGCAGTAGCTTAACAAGACGGTTTAAATGCCCCTTGGAAGAGCGGTGGAGGTTGCAGTAGCTTAACAAGACGGTTTAAATGTCCCTTGGAAGATGCTTGCAGGTCGCAGTAGCTTACCAAGGCGGATTATTTGGCCCTTGGAAGACACGTGCAGGTCGCAGTAGCTTAACAAGACGGTTTAAATGCCCCTTGGAAGATCGGTGGAGGTCGCAGTAGCTTAAAAAGACGGTTTAAATGCCCCTTGGAAGAGACGTGCAGGTCGCAGTAGCTTACCAAGACGGTTTAAATGGCCCTTGGAAGAGACGTGCAGGTCGCAGTAGCTTATCAAGACGGTTTAAATGCCCCTTGGAAAAGACGTGCTGGTCGCAGTAGCTTAACAAGACGGTTTAAATGCCCCTTGGAAGAGACGTGTTGGTCGCAGTAGCTTAACAAGATGGTTTAAATGCCCCTTGGAAGAGACGTGCAGGTTGCAGTTCCTTAACAAGATGGTTTAAATGCCCCTTGGAAGAGCGGTGGAGGTCGCATTAGCTTAACAAGAAGGTTTAAATGCCCATTGGAAGAGAGGTGCAGGTCGCAGTAGCTTAATAAGACGGTTTAAATGCCCCTTGGAAGAGACATGCAGGTCGCAGTAGCTTAACAAGACGGTTTAAATGTCCCCTTGAAAGAGCGGTGGAGGTCGCAGTAGCTTAACAAGACGGTTTAAATGCCTCTTGGAATAGACATGCAGGTCACTGTAGCTTAACAAGACGGTTTAAATGTGTAACGGGTCTGGGAGGCGGAACCTCTGGGCTACTATACAAGGGGGCGGTCCTTGTAAGGGAGCGGGTGGCGACCAGGCAGGCAGACACAGCAGGTGACCGGGACAGTCTCTGGGTGCACGGGCAGGAGGTTACGGCAAGTGATCGGGGCAGTCTCTGGATAAAGGGTAGGTACGACCTGTGATGGCTGAACCTCCAGGTAGGCTAGCAAGGCAGATGGAGGACGTGTGCTCCCAGGTGAGCAAGCGAGAGTCTCTGGAATAGCAGGTGGTCACAGCACGTGACGGCGGAGCCTCCAGGTAGGCAAACAGGCAGGTAACGGAGAAGCGCTCCCAGGTGAGCGGGCAAGAGTCTCAGGAATAGCTGGTGGTCACAGCACGTGACAGCGGAGCCTCCGGGCAGGCAAGCAGGCAGGTAGCGGAGAAGCGCTACCAGGTGAGCGGGTAAGAGTCTGGAGTAGCTGGTGGTCACAGCACGTGACAGCGGAGCCTCCGGGCAGGCAAGCAGACAGGTAACGGAGAAGCGCTCCCAGGTGAGCGGGCAAGCTGGTCCATAGACAGACTAACCGGAGTGGTAAGGCAGACCGTCGGACCTCAGGCAAGCAGACAGGTAGCTGAGGTGCGCTCCCAGGTGAGCGGGCAAGTTGGTCCTTAGACAGACTGACCGGAGTTGTAAGGCAGACCGTCGGACCTCAGGCAGGCAGGCAGGTAACAGGAAATCAGGCAGGATTAGGATTAGGACAGCAAACTGGCAGGAATCTGGTAGGTAACTGGCAGGTAACTGGCAACGGGACCTGAGGGCTGAAGCACAGGTGAGATACTGGTGCAAACAACATTGCTCGGGCACCTCCATTTTGGAGGAGGTGCCTTATATATGGTAAAGTCCTCCGGCCATTGGCCGGGGACTCCTTAGGACGGCGCGCGCGGCCCCTTTAAGAGGGAGGGAGAGCGCGCGCGCCCTAAGCACAGTGGCCGGGAAGGAGCGCGCGCTGCCAGCAGAGCGGGAGAGGGACGCCGGGCACGGAGCAGAGCGGTGAGGGGAACAGCGTCCCTGCCTAGCAGAGGGCAGGGACGCCGGCACTACAGTACCCCCCCCTTTAGGCCCCCCCTTTTTTAGGCCAGATAGAAATTTAGCTAGGATGAGAGGGGCATGGATGTTCTCCCGGGGCTCCCACGTTCTCTCCTCAGGACCAAACCCCTTCCAATCTACCAGAAAAAGGTCTTTCCTCTTACCCTTTTGGTGGCAAGAATGTTCTCTACCTCAAACTCGTCCTCAGCAGAAACCGGAGCAGGAGGCATACCTGTAGACTTGGAAAAAGAGTTAAGCACCACGGGTTTGAGGAGAGATACATGGAAGGAGTTAGGGATCCGTAAGTTGGCCGGGAGTTTCAATTTATAGGCCACCGGGTTGAGGACCGATGAACCGAGGCCCTAACTTGTAAGAAGGTATCTTGAGTCGAACATATTTAGATGAGAGCCAGACTTTATCTCCTGGACGAAATTGTGGAGGATCCAGGCGTTTTTTGTCAGCGTGTCTTTTCATACGCTCGGATGACAGAAGGAGTGCGGACCGGGTACTCTCCCATATGGAGGAAAATTTGCTAACGAGAGATTCCGCAGCCGGGTTGTCCACAGAGGTGGAGACAGGAAAAGGAATCCGAGGATGCTGACCAGGGCCGGCTCCAGGTTTTTCTGGGCCCCGGGCGAAAGAGTCTCAGTGGGCCCCTTTAACACATACCACGATTCATGATGCAGAGATACGGCGGAGAAATATATATATATAGTACAATGCAAAGATTTCACTTCATGAGTGATATCTATTGTAAATTCCACAATAGCTCAGAAACCGGTGAATCGCTCCACACAGAATAGTGGCCCCCATATAAGGCTCCATACGGAATACTGGCCCCCATATAACGCCCATACGGAATACTGGCCCCCATATAACGCTTCATACGGAATACTGGCCCCCATATAAGGCCCCATACGGAATACTTGCCCCCATATAAGGCCCCATACGGAATACTGGCCCCCATATAAGACCCCATACGGAATACTGGCCCCCATATAAGACCCCATACGGAATACTGGCCCCCATATAAGGCCCCATACGGAATACTGGCCCCCATATAAGGCCCCATACGGAATACTGGCCCCCATATAAGACCCCATACGGAATACTGGCCCCCATATAAGACCCCATACGGAATACTGGCCCCCATATAAGACCCCATACGGAATACTGGCCCCCATATAAGGCCCCATACGGAATACTGACCCCCATATAAGGCTCCATGCGGAATACTGACCCCCATATAAGGCTCCATGCGGAATACTGACCCTCATATAAGGCTCCATGCGGAATACTGACCCCCATATAAGGCTCCATGCAGAATACTGGCCCCCATATAAGGCTCCATACGGAATACTGGCACCCATATAAGGCTCCATACGGAATACTGGCCCCCATATAAGGCCCCATATGGAATACTGGCCCATATATAAGGCTCCATATGGAATACTGGCCCCCATATAAGGCTCCATAAGGAATACTGGCCCCCATATAAGGCTCCATACGGAATACTGGCCCCCATATAAGGCTCCATACGGAATACTGGCCCCCATATGGAATACTGGCCCCCATATAAGGCTCCATACGGAATACTGGCTTCCATATAAGGCTCCATACGGAATACTGGCCCCCATTTAAGGCTCCATACAGAATACTGGCCCCCATATAACGCTCCATACAGGATACTGGCCCCCATATAACGCTCCATACAGGATACCGGTCCCCATATAATGCTGCATGCAGGCTGTTACCCCCCACATAATGCCCCATACAGGCTGTCTCCCCCTTATAATGCTCCATGCAGGCTGTTACCCCCCACATAATGCCCCATACAGGCCCCTCCCTTTTAATGCTCCATGCAGGCTGTTACCCCCCACATAATGCCCCATACAGGCTGCCCCCCCTTATAATGCTCCATGCAGGCTGTTCCCCCCCACATAATGCCCCATACAGGCCCCTCCTTTTAATGCTCCATGCAGGCTGTTACCCCCCACATAATGCCCCATACAGGCTGCCCCCCCCCTATAATGCTCCATGCAGGCTGTTCCCCCCCCACATAATGCCCCATACAGGCCCCCCCCTTTTAATGCTCCATGCAGGCTGTTACCCCCCACATAATGCACCATACAGGCTGCCCCCCTCTTTATAATGCCCCATGCAGGCTGTCACCCCTCCTCTTTATAATGCTCCAAGCAGGCTGTCACCCCTCCTCTTTATACTGCCCCATGCAGGCTGTCACCCCTCCTCTTTATAATGCCCCATGCAGGATGTCCCCCCCTCTCTTTATAATGCCCCGTGCAGGCTGTTCCCCACCTTATAATGCCCCATGCAGGCTGGTCCCCACCTTATAATGCCCCATGCAGGCTGTCACCCCTCCTCATTATAATGCCCCAAGCAGGAATCCCCCCCTCTTTATAATGCCCCATGCAGGCTGTTCCCCACCTTATAATGCCCCATGCAGGCTGTCACCCCTCCTCTTTATACTGCCCCATGCAGGCTGTCACCCCTCCTCTTTATAATGCCCCATGCAGGCTGTCACCCCTCCTCTTTATACTGCCCCATGCAGGCTGTCACCCCTCCTCTTTATAATGCCCCATGCAGGATGTCCCCCCCTCTCTTTATAATGCCCCGTGCAGGCTGTTCCCCACCTTATAATGCCCCATGCAGGCTGGTCCCCACCTTATAATGCCCCATGCAGGCTGTCACCCCTCCTCATTATAATGCCCCAAGCAGGAATCCCCCCCTCTTTATAATGCCCCATGCAGGCTGTTCCCCACCTTATAATGCCCCATGCAGGCTGTCACCCCTCCTCTTTATTATGCCTCATGCAGGCTGTCACCCCTCCTCTTTATAATGCCCCATGCAGGCTGTCACCCCTCCTCTTTATACTGCCCCATGCAGGCTGTCACCCCTCCTCTTTATACTGCCCCATGCAGGCTGTCACCCCTCCTCTTTATAATGCCCCATGCAGGATGTCCCCCCCTCTCTTTATAATGCCCCGTGCAGGCTGTTCCCCACCTTATAATGCCCCATGCAGGCTGGTCCCCACCTTATAATGCCCCATGCAGGCTGTCACCCCTCCTCATTATAATGCCCCAAGCAGGAATCCCCCCCTCTTTATAATGCCCCATGCAGGCTGTTCCCCACCTTATAATGCCCCATGCAGGCTGTCACCCCTCCTCTTTATAATGCCCCATGCAGGCTGTCACCCCTCCTCTTTATAATGCCCCATGCAGGCTGTCACCCCTCCTCTTTATACTGCCCCATGCAGGCTGTCACCCCTCCTCTTTATAATGCCCCATGCAGGATGTCCCCCCCTCTCTTTATAATGCCCCGTGCAGGCTGTTCCCAACCTTATAATGCCCCATGCAGGCTTGTCCCCACCTTATGATGCCCCATGCAGGCTGTCACCCCTCCTCATTATAATGCCCCAAGCAGGAATCCCCCCCTCTTTATAATGCCCCATGCAGGCTGTTCCCCACCTTATAATGCCCCATGCAGGCTGTCACCCCTCCTCTTTATAATGCCCCATGCAGGATGCCCCCCCTCTCTTTAAAATGCCCCGTGCAGACTGTTCCCCACCTTATAATGCCCCATGCAGGCTGGTCCCCACCTTATAATGCCCCATGCAGGCTGGTCCCCACCTTATAATGCCCCATGCAGGCTGGTCCCCACCTTATAATGCCCCATGCAGGCTGTCACCCCTCCTCATTATAATGCCCCAAGCAGGAATCCCCCCCTCTTTATAATGCCCCATGCAGGCTGTTCCCCACCTTATAATGCCCCATGCAGGCTGTCACCCCTCCTCTTTATAATGCCCCATGCAGGCTGTCACCCCTCCTCTTTATAATGCCCCATGCAGGATGCCCCCCCTCCCCTCTTTATACTGCCCCATGCCTCCATACATTAAAAAAAAAAAAAAAATCAAATACTCACCTCCCTTCTCCTCACCTGCTACCTGCTGCCCGCTGTCCGCTGCCCGCTGCTCGGGTCCGAACTCCAGCGTTGTCGGTGTCTTCCCACTTAGCGCTCCCTGTGACGGCTCAGGGGAGGGCGCGGTGTAAAGACGTCACCGCGCCCTCTGACCTGAGACGTCACAGGGAGCGCAGAGCAGGAAGACAGCTGATCTGCGGAGGCAAGGGGAGAGGTAAGTATCGGGCTGCCGGGGCCCTGAGCAAGCGGCGGAGAAGGGTGGGCGCTGACACCGCTCTCCTCCGCCCATAGCCCAGCGGGGTGAGCGACCGCCAGAGGGCCCCTCTGCCTGCTCAGGGCCCCGGCATTTGCCAGGGTGCGCCGGGTGCTGACGCCGGCCCTGATGCTGACCAAAGACTACAAAAAACGGGGATTTGGAGGAGGATTCGCTCTCGTGATTATTATAAGAGAACTCGGCCCATGGTAGGAGATCCACCCAGTCAGAATGGTGGGCATTAACGAAGTGCCGGAGGTAACTGGTCAGGTTCTGATTGATCCGCTCCACTTGACCATTGGACTGTGGGTGGTAAGCGGAAGAGAAGTCCAGGGTGACGTCTAGTAGTTTACAAGTGGCTCTCCAGAAACGAGAGGTGAACTGTACCCCACGATCCGACACGATGTGGAGGGGCAGGCCATGAAGACGGAAGATGTGGCGGATAAAGTCTTTAGCCAACTCGGGTGCAGACGGAAGGCCTGGCAGGGGAATGAAGTGAGCCATCTTGGAAAAGCGGTCAGCGACCACCCAAATGACCGTACAACCGGCAGAGACGGGGAGATCAGTTATAAAGTCCATCGCTATATGCTGCCAGGGGGCAGCAGGTACAGGAAGCGGAAGGAGGCGTCCGGCTGGCAGATGTCTCGGGACTTTGTTGCGGTCGCAGGACACACAGGCAGAAACAAAGTCTATTATGTCCTTGTGCAGGGTAGGCCACCAATAGTGCCGGGCAATAAGCTGGAGGGTCTTTTTCTGACCGGCGTGGCCAGCTAGTTTAGACGAATGGCCCCAGTGTAGGATCCTCTCCCGATCAGGTACAGAAACAAACGTCTTACCGGGAGGGAGACGATTTAGACTCACGGGAGCCACCTGCATTACTCTGGCGGGATCGATGATATGTTTAGGTTCTTCTTCGAGATCGGACACCAGAAAGGATCGGGACAAGGAGTCTGCTTTGACGTTCTTGTCAGCCAGGCGAAAATGAAGAACAAAATCAAAGCGAGCAAAAAACAAGGACCACCGGGCTTGGCGCGGGTTAAGTCTCTGGGCATGCTGAAGGTAAGCCAAGTTCTTGTGGTCAGTGTAAATTATTACCGGGTGAAGAGCCCCCTCGAGTAGGTAACGCCACTCCTCCAACGCCAGCTTGATGGCCAATAACTCTCGGTCTCCTATGGAATAGTTACACTCAGAAGAGGAGAAGAGTTTGGAGAAGAAGCCACAAGTTACCATTCTCCCGGAAGATGATTTTTGAGTAAGTACCGCTCCGGCTCCAGAGGAGGAGGCGTCAACTTCCAGGAAGAACTGATTGTTGCCGTCCGAGCGATGCAGCACCGGGGCGGAAGAGAAGGCCTGTTTTAGGAAAGAAAGGCCTCCTCTGCTTCGGGTGACCACTCTTTGGGATTAGTACCCTTACGGGTGAGCGCGGAAATTGGGGCAGTCCGGGAAGAGAAGTGCGGTATGAAGAGGCGGTAATAGTTGGCGAAGCCCAGGAACCGTTGAATAGCCTTCAACCCCTCTGGTCGGGGCCATTTCTCGATGGCAGGCAGTTTCTCAGGATCCATTTGTAGGCCGGTCTGAGAGATAATGTAGCCCAGAAACGGAAGCGAGGTCTGCTCAAAGAGGCACTTCTCAAATTTAGCGTAGAGATGGTTCTGCCTGAGCCTGAGCAGGACCTGACGAACGTCCCTCCGGTGAGTCTGGAGATCCGGAGAGAAGACCAAGATGTCGTCCAGGTACACCACTACGCAGGAGTAGAGAAGGTCCCGGAAGATGTCATTGACCAACTCTTGAAAGACGGCAGGAGCGTTACAGAGGCCAAAGGGCATTACCAGATATTCATAGTTGCCGTCCCGGGTGTTGAATGCCGTCTTCCATTCATCCCCCTGACGGATACGAACCAGGTTGTACGCCCCACGGAGGTCCAGTTTGGTGAAGATTCTAGCCCCCCTCAGATGATCAAATAACTCCGGAATGAGCGGAAGGGGGTACTTATTCTTCACCGTGATCTGGTTAAGGCCTCTATAGTCTATACAGGGACGGAGAGAGCCGTCCTTCTTTTTGACGAAAAAGAAGCCTGTTCCCGCCGGGGAGGTAGATTTCCGGATGAATCCCCTGGCCAGATTCTCCTCAATATATTCGGACATCGACCGGGTCTCAGCAGCAGATAATGGATAAATACGCCCACGGGGAGGAGAAGTACCAGGTAACAGGTCGATAGGGCAGTCGTATGGTCTATGAGGGGGTAGTGTCTCTGCCTCCTTTTTATTAAAGACATCAGCATAAGTCCAATAAGGAATCGGAAGTCCAGGTCGATTAGCTGGGGAAGGAGAAGGACGGACGGGATGAACGGGGACCAGACAGGTCTTATGGCAGCCCTGTCCCCAGCGAAGAACTTCTCCGGTCTGCCATTCAAGTACGGGTGCATGTCTCTGGAGCCAAGGTAGGCCTAGCAAGAGGGCGTGAGAGAGTCCAGGCAGAACATGGAAGGAGATACTTTCAGAATGCAGCATTCCCACCTGCAGAGTAATGGATTCGGTGATGAGTTGGATGGGGCGTGGTAAGAGCCCCCCATCCACAGCAGCAACAGACAAGGGTACAGCCAGAGGTTTGGTGGGGATGCGGTATTTCTCTACCAGGGACTGTGAAATAAGATTCCCGGCTGCTCCAGAGTCCAGTTGGGCTAGTTCAAAATAACGGTTCTCCCCGTAGACCATAGAAACTGACAACAGCAGGGATGGAGAGGATTTATTCTTGTCTAGGTAGACCTCTCTGAGCGAACCTAGACACAGGCGTTTCCCGACCTCTCCGGGCAGGCACGGATCCGGTGCTCCTTACTGCCACAGTAGAAGCAGGTCCCCTCGGCACGGCGTAAGTCCTGACGGGTCTTGACCATCTTGGTCTGGTCGACCTGCATAGGCTCAGGAGGGTGTACCTGGTTAGGGACAGAAGGAGTGACGGGTTTCTGAAAAGTAGGAGCTAGACGTGGTAACCTCCTCTCACGGGTGACCTCTCTGGCACGCTCCTGGAACCGTAGGTCAATCCGGGTGGCAAGAGTTATTAAGTCATCGAGAGTGGTAGGAATGTTCCGACCGGCAAGTTCATCTTTAATACGGCCGGACAGACCCTCCCAGAAGACGGAAACCAGAGCGTCGTTATCCCAGGCCAGCTCCGAGGCAAGGGTACGGAACCATATGGCATATTGGCCCACGGTGAGACTTTCCTGACGGAGGCGTAGCAATGATGATGCGGATGAGGTCCTCCGTCCGGGTTCGTCGAAGACTTTCCGGAAAGCCGTGAGAAAAGCAGGCAAGTTGGACACCAGGGGGTCTCCTCTCTCCCAAAGAGGATTTAGCCAGGCCAGGGCCTCCCGGAGGAGATGGGACATGATGAATGCAATTTTGGCTCGGTCGGAGTTAAACTGGTTGGACAATAGTTCAAAGTGCAGGGTGCACTGATTTATGAAGCCCTGAGCCTGGGCGGAGTCGCCTCCGAAGCGAGGAGGTGCAGAAAGCCGGGGTCCGGGGTAGGAAATCATGGTGTTAGTGGACTGCGGAGCTGTCGGGTTGCGAGACATGGCACTGGCGGAGGTTGTTGGTGGAGCAGTCAGAGTGTCCAGGCGAGTATGGACATTCCGCAGGTGACCCAGGATGGAGTCCTGTTGGGACCTTTGACGGGACAGTTCATGGCACAGGTCCGAGAGCGAGGGAGCTTGGGTGCCACCGGGTTCCATGGCCCGAGCAAACTGTAATGGGTCTGGGAGGCGGAACCTCTGGGCTACTATACAAGGGGGCGGTCCTTGTAAGGGAGCGGGTGGCGACCAGGCAGGCAGACACAGCAGGTGACCGGGACAGTCTCTGGGTGCACGGGCAGGAGGTTACGGCAAGTGATCGGGGCAGTCTCTGGATAAAGGGTAGGTACGACCTGTGATGGCTGAACCTCCAGGTAGGCTAGCAAGGCAGATAGAGGACGTGTGCTCCCAGGTGAGCAAGCGAGAGTCTCTGGAATAGCAGGTGGTCACAGCACGTGACGGCGGAGCCTCCAGGTAGGCAAACAGGCAGGTAACGGAGAAGCGCTCCCAGGTGAGCGGGCAAGAGTCTCAGGAATAGCTGGTGGTCACAGCACGTGACAGCGGAGCCTCCGGGCAGGCAAGCAGGCAGGTAGCGGAGAAGCGCTCCCAGGTGAGCGGGCAAGAGTCTGGAGTAGCTGGTGGTCACAGCACGTGACAGCGGAGCCTCCGGGCAGGCAAGCAGACAGGTAACGGAGAAGCGCTCCCAGGTGAGCGGGCAAGCTGGTCCATAGACAGACTAACCGGAGTGGTAAGGCAGACCGTCGGACCTCAGGCAAGCAGACAGGTAGCTGAGGTGAGCTCCCAGGTGAGCGGGCAAGTTGGTCCTTAGACAGACTGACCGGAGTTGTAAGGCAGACCGTCGGACCTCAGGCAGGCAGGCAGGTAACAGGAAATCAGGCAGGATTAGGATTAGGACAGCAAACTGGCAGGAATCTGGCAGGCAACTGGCAGGTAACTGGCAACGGGACCTGAGGGCTGAAGCACAGGTGAGACACTGGTGGAAACAACATTGCTCGGGCACCTCCATTTTGGAGGAGGTGCCTTACATATGGTAAAGTCCTCCGGCCATTGGCCGGGGACTCCTTAGGACGGCGCGCGCGGCCCCTTTAAGAGGGAGGGAGAGCGCGCGCGCGCGCCCTAAGCACAGTGGCGGGGAAGGAGCGCGCGCTGCCAGCAGAGCGGGAGAGGGACGCCGGGCACGGAGCAGAGCGGTAAGGGGTACAGCGTCCCTGCCTAACAGAGGGCAGGGACGCCGGCACTACAAAATGCCTCTTGGAAGAGACGTGCAGGTCGCAGTAGCTTAACAAGATGGTTTAAATGTCCCTTGGAAATGTGGTGGAGGTTACAGTAGCTTAACAAGACGGTTTAAATGCCCCTTGGAAGAGACGTGCAGGTCGCAGTAGCTTAACAAGACAGTTTAAATGCCCCTTGTAAGAGACATGCAGGTCGCAGTAGCTTAATAAGATGGTTTAAATGCCCCTTGGAAGAGACGTGCAGTTCGCAGTAGCTTACCAAGACGGTTTAAATGGCCCTTGGAAGAGACGTGCAGGTCGCAGTAGCTTATCAAGACGGTTTAAATGCCCCTTGGAAGAGACGTGCTGGTCGCAGTAGCTTAACAAGACGGTTTAAATGCCCCTTGGAAGAGACGTGCAGCTCGCAGTAGCTTAACAAGACGGTTTAAATGCCCATTGGAAGAGACGTGCAGGTCGCAGTAGCTTAACAAGATGGTTTAAATGCCCCTTGGAAGAACGGTGGAGGTCGCATTAGCTTAACAAGATGGTTTAAATGCCCATTGGAAGAGAGGTGCAGGTCGCAGTAGCTTAATAAGACGGTTTAAATGCCCCTCGGAAGAGACATGCAGGTCGCAGTAGCTTAACAAGATGGTCTAAATGCCCCTTGAAAGAGCGGTGGAGGTCGCAGTAGCTTAATAAGATGGTTTAAATGCCCCTTGGAATAGACATGCAGGTCACTGTAGCTTAACAAGACGGTTTAAATGCCTCTTGGAAGAGTCGTGCAGGTCGCAGTAGCTTAACAAGATGGTTTAAATGTCCCTTGGAAATGTGGTGGAGGTTACAGTAGCTTAACAAGACGGTTTAAATGCCCCTTGGAAGAGACGTGCAGGTCGCAGTAGCTTAACAAGACTGTTTAAATGCCCCTTGGAAGAGACGTGCAGGTCACAGTAGCTTAAAAAGACGGTTTAAATGCCACTTTGAAGAGACGTGCAGGTCGCATTAGCTTAACAAGACAGTTTAAATGCCCCTTGGAAGAGACGTGCAGGTCGCAGTAGCTTAACAAGACAGTTTAAATGCCCCTTGGAAGAGACGTGCAGGTCGCCGTAGCTTAACAAGACAGTTTAAATGCCCCTTGGAAGAGACGTGCAGGTCGCAGTAGCTTAATAAGATGGTTTAAATGCCCCTTGGAAGAGACGTGCAGGTCGCAGTAGCTTAACAAGACGGTTTCAATGCCCCTTGGAAGAGATGTGCAGGTCGCAGTAGCTTAACAAGACGGTTTAAATGCCGCTTAGAAGAGGCTTGCAGGTCTCAGTAGCTTACCAAGACGGATTACATGGCCCTTGGAAGAGCGGTGGAGGTCGCAGTAGCTTAACAAGACGGTTTAAATGCCCCTTGGAAGAGACATGCAGGTCACAGTAGCTTACCAAGACGGATTATATGGCCCTTGGAAGAGACGTGCAGGTCGCAGTAGCTTAACAAGACGGTTTAAATGCCCCTTGGAAGAGCGGTGGAGGTCGCAGTAGCTTAACAAGACGGTTTAAATGCCCCTTGGAAGATGCTTGCAGGTCGCAGTAGCTTACCAAGGCGGATTATTTGGCCCTTGGAAGAGACGTGCAGGTCGCAGTAGCTTAACAAGACGGTTTAAATGCCCCTTGGAAGAGCGGTGGAGGTCGCAGTAGCTTAAAAAGACGGTTTAAATGGCCCTTGGAAGAGACGTGCAGGTCGCAGTAGCTTACCAAGACGGTTTAAATGGCCCTTGGAAGAGACGTGCAGGTCACAGTAGCTTATCAAGATGGTTTAAATGCCCCTTGGAAGAGACGTGCTGGTCGCAGTAGCTTAACAAGACGGTTTAAATGCCCCTTGGAAGAGACGTGTTGGTCGCAGTAGCTTAACAAGACGGTTTAAATGCCCCTTGGAAGAGACGTGCAGGTCGCAGTTCCTTAAGAAGATGGTTTAAATGTCCCTTGGAAGAGCGGTGGAGGTCGCATTAGCTTAACAAGACGGTTTAAATGCCCATTGGAAGAGAGGTGCAGGTCGCAGTAGCTTAATAAGACGGTTTAAATGCCCCTTGGAAGAGACATGCAGGTCGCAGTAGCTTAACAAGACGGTTTAAATGCCCCTTGGAATAGACATGCAGGTCACTGTAGCTTACCAAGACGGTTTAAATGCCTCTTGGAAGAGACGTGCAGGTCGCAGTAGCTTAACAAGATGGTTTAAATATCCCTTGGAAATGTGGTGGAGGTTACAGTAGCTTAACAAGACGGTTTAAATGCCCCTTGGAAGAGACGTGCAGGTCGCAGTAGGTTAACAAGACTGTTTAAATGCCCCTTGGAAGAGACTTGCAGGTCGCAGTTGCGAAATAAGACGGTTTAAATGCCCCTTGCAAGAGACGTGCAGGTCACAGTATCTTAAAAAGACGGTTTAAATGCCACTTTGAAGAGACGTGCAGGTCGCATTAGCTTAACAAGACAGTTTAAATGCCCCTTGGAAGAGACGTGCAGGTCGCAGTAGCTTAACAAGACAGTTTAAATGCCCGTTGGAAGAGACGTGCAGGTCGCCGTAGCTTAACAAGACAGTTTAAATGCCCCTTGGAATAGACGTGCAGGTCGCAGTAGCTTAATAAGATGGTTTAAATGCCCCTTGGAAGAGACGTGCAGGTCGCAGTAGCTTAACAAGACGGTTTCAATGCCCCTTGGAAGAGACGTGCAGGTCGCAGTAGCTTAACAAGACGGTTTAAATGCCGCTTAGAAGAGGCTTACAGGTCTCAGTAGCTTACCAAGACGGATTATATGGCCCTTGGAAGAGCGGTGGAGGTCGCAGTAGCTTAACAAGACGGTTTAAATGCCCCTTGGAAGAGACACGCAGGTCACAGTAGCTTACCAAGATGGATTATATGGCCCTTGGAAGAGACGTGCAGGTCGCAGTAGCTTAACAATACGGTTTAAATGCCCCTTGGAAGAGCGGTGGAGGTCGCAGTAGCTTAACAAGACGGTTTAAATGCCCCTTGGAAGATGCTTGCAGGTCGCAGAAGCTTACCAAGGCGGATTATTTGGCCCTTGGAAGAGACGTGCAGGTCGCAGTAGCTTACCAAGAGGGTTTAAATGGCCCTTGGAAGAGACGTGCAGGTCGCAGTAGCTTATCAAGACGGTTTAAATGCCCCTTGGAAGAGACGTGCTGGTCGCAGTAGCTTAACAAGACGGTTTAAATGCCCCTTGGAAGAGACGTGTTGGTCGCAGTAGCTTAACAAGATGGTCTAAATGCCCCTTGAAAGAGCGGTGGAGGTCGCAGTAGCTTAACAAGACGGTTTAAATGCCCCTTGGAATAGACATGCAGGTCACTGTAGCTTAACAAGACGGTTTAAATGCCTCTTGGAAGAGACGTGCAGGTCGCAGTAGCTTAACAAGATGGTTTAAATGTCCCTTGGAAATGTGGTGGAGGTTACAGTAGCTTAACAAGACGGTTTAAATGCCCCTTGGAAGAGACGTGCAGGTCGCAGTAGCTTAACAAGACAGTTTAAATGCCCCTTGGAAGAGACGTGCAGGTCGCAGTAGCTTAACAAGACAGTTTAAATGCCCCTTGGAAGAGACGTGCAGGTCGCCGTAGCTTAACAAGACAGTTTAAATGCCCCTTGGAAGAGACGTGCAGGTCGCAGTAGCTTAATAAGATGGTTTAAATGCCCCTTGGAAGAGACGTGCAGGTCGCAGTAGCTTAACGAGACGGTTTCAATGCCCCTTGGAAGAGACGTGCAGTTCGCAGTAGCTTAACAAGACGGTTTAAATGCAGCTTAGAAGAGGCTTGCAGGTCTCAGTAGCTTACCAAGACGGATTATATGGCCCTTGGAAGAGCGGTGGAGGTCGCAGTAGCTTAACAAGACAGTTTAAATGCCCCTTGGAAGAGACATGTGACGCGCCCCCTGGGCTATATTCTTTAGGGGAATACCCGGAGCCGGATCAGATGGGGGTTGTAGTCTCCGAGTGGCTGTGACCCGGTCCGTGCCCAGGGCGTCAAGCTCAGTATGCGTGGCAGTTCTACAGATGTTATTAAAGTTCTTTATGTCGACTACGCCACCCGTTGTATTGCGGTCACACGGCCGCCGCTGCAGCAGGGTCCACTGAGGCTGATGGTGTTTGGTGCAGCCCAGGTAGTATAACCCCCAACGGGAGGGGTATAGCCTCAGGGGGTCAGGTGCAGAGGATGGGGGTTGTGGTGGTGCAGTGTAGATGGTATAAAGACTCAGAGTCGGGCTGTGCAGTTCATGGTCTTTACTTACTGCTGTTGAGCTGGCCACTCCGGCCTTGAGTGACCACCCGAGCCGTGCTGCGTCCACCAGGTCCTGGATTCGGCCAACCCCCAAGCAAGTCCGGAGCGTGGTCCTGAGCCCTCCTTCTGTTTTGTCCTTGTCTCTGGCCTTCCCCACCAGTGATCCACCTAAGTCCGGCTCCCTTGGGCCTTCTGTTGGTAACCCTTGGCCCTGGGTTCCCTGACCCTACTCGTGGTCTGCCTTCCGGGTGGATATGGTGGGTGGCCGTGGCAGATGCTGCCCACGGCCTCCGGTCTCTGGCTGAGGTATGCTGTAGCCCCCACCAGTTTGGGATCCGGTACCCTGTTGCCAACTCTTCACCCGATGATTGGATTTGGGATCTCAGAGTTCTTTCTTTCTCCCCCTCTGGGCCTTTCTTGCTCCTCTCTCTCTCTCTGGGCCGCTCTGCTCCTTTCTTCAGTCTGACTGACTCTCTACAACTGACCCTGATCTTAGTTGGTTCCCACCTTATATAACCCTCTATGTGTGAGCTCAGGTGACCAGCACCCAATGAGCTCCTAACACTACCCAGACTGCTCCCCCTATCTGCCCCTACACTACAGGGATGTTCCAACCCCCTCCCACTCCAGCCAGGGACAGACACGGTCGTACCTGCACATTTCTAAGTGGGAGTACCGTCGGCCTGCCCCTCGGAAATGGGATGTGTGTAGTGCATGCAGCGCTCAGAGCTCAGTTCCACACTCCATCCTTACCCGGGAGTGGAATATCACACCTCTGGCTGAGGTGCAATACTCCTGTAGCAGCCGAATCCTCAGGGTGCTACATTACCCCCTGGTAAATCACAGCACGTCCTCGGGCTGTAAAAGACAAAACACCATAGAACATACAATTTTTTTTTTTTTTTAACAAAACATATAAAACATCATATAAAACATTATATAGATATATATATAACTTTTTTATAAATAACATTCTCGTAGCTCTTTTCTTGCTTCTCCTCCGGTCACTGTGCAACTGGTGACCGGGCAAAGTGCAACAGTTCCTTTTCTTGGAAATGGTTTTCCTGTAAAACCAGTAGGGGGCGCTTTAGGACGCGCAACTATATACAAGGGGAATGTGGCCGCTCTCAGTCCTCGGCCAGGTATAAGGAGGGAATGACCGCTCTCAGTCCTCGGTCAGTGGGATTAAGGGACACACGGGTTAACAGTTCACACTTGCTGGTCCCAACGGGGACTATGTTAGCAGCAACAGTTCTTGGTACCCCGACGGGTAACTATATACAGCTCCTACTCTGCCGTACTCAACGACGACGTCCTCCTGCTCTTTCTTTGGGGATCGTTTCTGTTTCAGACCCGTCCGGGTCCTCCTGCTCCTCCTCACACCGCAGGTCCTCCTCCGTCAGGCGATGCACATGGAGGGCGTAGGGTCCTTTGGCACACTTGTGCCGGGTGAAGGTGACCTCGTCCCCGATGTAAAGGTCACGACCTCTGTGCCCCTCCGGTAGGTGGGACTCAACGTCTCTTCTTGTCACAAAGACGTCGCCTGGGGTGCGGTGATCCCTGATGAAGCCCCACCCATGCTGCAGATTGAACTTTATCACAGTCCCGTTGGTGCGGGGACTATGCGCTGCACGGGGGTCCCTCCTGGTCCGGCTCTTCTGCTCGGCGCTCCTTATTTGGGCTTGTTGTTCCCGGACCCGCCTCTCTCTCCGCTCCCTCTCGAAGACCTCGAGCTGTTGTCGGCAGCACTCTGCACGCTCCGCTGCAGCTGCCCGAGTCTCCTGAGTGAACCCCATTAGATCTTCTCCGGTGGGGTCCCACTCAAACTGGGTCTCCTCAAGCGGGGGCGAGATCCTTGTCACGGGCTTCGGAGCCGGGATCAGGGGTTCACACATGGCCCTTGCTTTCTTTTGCAGCTCCAGTTCATAGTACTCCTGGGGCCAGATGAAGGGCCGCCCGTCCGGCCATGTGTGTTGGGCGAACAGGTCTTCTCCCAGATGCGGCACTCTTGGTTTTATGGGCGCGGTGGTGGTGGCGCCCGGGTTGCCCAGGCCTTGCGGCCAGGCCTGGGGCACCTGGAAAGTGAAGGGCACCGTGAGGACGGCGGCGCCCTGGGCTACTTGGCCCTGCGACCAGGCCGGTGGCTCAGCGGAGGTAGGGGGCGCTGTTGGTAATGCGGCGCCCGGGGGTACTGGGCCTTGCGACCAGGCGGATGGTACCTCCTGCTGAGTCACGCTCGGGGTCGAGGCGCGTGGCGTCACAGGGGTCGCGGCTGCGGCTTCCGGTTGAGGCCTAGTCTGTGGCGGTGACGTTGCGGTTACGGGCACGGCAGGGGGACCTTCGGGCTCTGCGACGGGGAGCTGGGGCAGGTAAGCGGTTTCCCGGTTTGGGGTAAAGACGTCCCCTTTACCTGCCTCCGTCCGTTCGGCTCCCTTCTCGGCGCCGTCTCCGGCCTTCAGTCCTCCCGCGCCATCCTCAGAGGCGGTCTGTCTTCTCATCTTGGGTGGCGTGCTCCGCCGACGGGTCTCGGTCTGCTGGGCCATCTCTCGGCTCCACTCCGCCAACGTCTCTCGCTGCACCCGGGCCATCCTCCTTGCGAGGCCCTCCAGCGCGGTCTGCGCACACTCCCGGTCTCGGGGGAGCTGTGCTAGGACCTCAACTAGGCCTAGTGGGGTCGTTGCTTCCAGCAGGCTCCTGACCAACGGGTCGGTGCTGCTCTGCTCTCCTTCCGCTGTTTTCAGCAGGCTCCTGGCCAGCGGGCCGGTGCTGCTCTGCTTTCCTTCCATCTCCGGGTAAGCTTCTTCTGGACTCAGCTCTAGGCTTCTTGCCTCCGGGTGCGCTCTCTCCAGACTACTCCAGGCGGCACCCATCTTCGTTCTTTTGTTCTGTCTCCTCCTACTTCGAGGGCGGTCCCGGGGCAACTTGGTGATTGTCAGCTCCAGGGGCAGTTCTTTCACGCTGACTGACACTTCTAGCATCACAGTCTCTGTTGGTGGGGGCGGTTTCCACTTTTGGCGCCATTCTTCGTCCTGGCCCACGATGGGAGGTGGTTTCTTGCCGTCCTCTGGCACGCCCATAATGGCGTCCGCTCTTCCAAGGCGGGAAATCCTTGGAAATGGCGGGAATCGTCTCCCAGTGGCGGGAAACTCTGCAGAGGGCGGGAAAACGCTGCAAATGGCGGACAACCGGCGGGAACCGACCTGTGATGGAGTCCGATGGCGGGGACCCTCCGGAACCGGCGGGAGACTTCTTTCTGAGATAACGGTGTACTTTTCTTCAGGCACGCAGTACCCGGTTGTTGCGGGCACGTTATCCTGCCGACTACGCCAAAGTTGACGCGCCCCCTGGGCCATATTCTTTAGGGGAATACCCGGAGCCGGATCAGATGGGGGTTGTAGTCTCCGAGTGGCTGTGACCCGGTCCGTGCCCAGGGCGTCAAGCTCAGTATGCGTGGCAGTTCTACAGATGTTATTAAAGTTCTTTATGTCGACTACGCCACCCGTTGTATTGCGGTCACACGGCCGCCGCTGCAGCAGGGTCCACTGAGGCTGATGGTGTTTGGTGCAGCCCAGGTAGTATAACCCCCAACGGGAGGGGTATAGCCTCAGGGGGTCAGGTGCAGAGGATGGGGGTTGTGGTGGTGCAGTGTAGATGGTATAAAGACTCAGAGTCGGGCTGTGCAGTTCATGGTCTTTACTTACTGCTGTTGAGCTGGCCACTCCGGCCTTGAGTGACCACCCGAGCCGTGCTGCGTCCACCAGGTCCTGGATTCGGCCAACCCCCAAGCAAGTCCGGAGCGTGGTCCTGAGCCCTCCTTCTGTTTTGTCCTTGTCTCTGGCCTTCCCCACCAGTGATCCACCTAAGTCCGGCTCCCTTGGGCCTTCTGTTGGTAACCCTTGGCCCTGGGTTCCCTGACCCTACTCGTGGTCTGCCTTCCGGGTGGATATGGTGGGTGGCCGTGGCAGATGCTGCCCACGGCCTCCGGTCTCTGGCTGAGGTATGCTGTAGCCCCCACCAGTTTGGGATCCGGTACCCTGTTGCCAACTCTTCACCCGATGATTGGATTTGGGATCTCAGAGTTCTTTCTTTCTCCCCCTCTGGGCCTTTCTTGCTCCTCTCTCTCTCTCTGGGCCGCTCTGCTCCTTTCTTCAGTCTGACTGACTCTCTACAACTGACCCTGATCTTAGTTGGTTCCCACCTTATATAACCCTCTATGTGTGAGCTCAGGTGACCAGCACCCAATGAGCTCCTAACACTACCCAGACTGCTCCCCCTATCTGCCCCTACACTACAGGGATGTTCCAACCCCCTCCCACTCCAGCCAGGGACAGACACGGTCGTACCTGCACATTTCTAAGTGGGAGTACCGTCGGCCTGCCCCTCGGAAATGGGATGTGTGTAGTGCATGCAGCGCTCAGAGCTCAGTTCCACACTCCATCCTTACCCGGGAGTGGAATATCACACCTCTGGCTGAGGTGCAATACTCCTGTAGCAGCCGAATCCTCAGGGTGCTACACATGCAGGTCACAGTAGCTTACCAAGACGGATTATATGGCCCTTGGAAGAGACGTGCAGGTAGCAGTAGCTTAACAAGACGGTTTAAATGCCCCTTGGAAGAGCGGTGGAGGTCGCAGTAGCTTAACAAGACGGTTTAAATGCCCCTTGGTAGAGACATGCAGGTCGCAGTAGCTTAACAAGACGGTTCAAATGCCCCATTGAAGAGACGTGCAGGTCGCAGCAGCTTAACAAGACGGTTTAAATGCCCATTGGAAAAGTGGTGGACTTTAAAGTAGCTTAACAAGATGGTTTAATTGCCCCTTGGAAGAGACGTGCAAGTCGCAGTAGCTTAACAAGACGATTTAAATGACACCTGGAAGAGACATGCAGGTCGCAGTAGCTTAACAATACGGTTTAAAAGCCCCTTGGAAGAGACGTGCAGGTCACAGGATCTTAATAAGACGGTTTAAATGTCCCTTCGAAGAGACGTGCAGTTCGCAGTAGCTTACCAAGACGGTTTAAATGGCCCTTGGAAGAGACGTGCAGGTCGCAGTAGCTTATCAAGACGGTTTAAATGCCCCTTGGAAGAGACGTGCTGGTCGCAGTAGCTTAACAAGACGGTTTAAATGCCCCTTGGAAGAGACGTGCAGGTCGCAGTAGCTTAACAAGACGGTTTAAATGCCCCTTGGAAGAGACGTGCAGGTCACAGTAGCTTAACAAGATTGTTTAAATGCCCCTTGGAAGAGCAGTGGAGGTCGCATTAGCTTAACAAGATGGTTTAAATGCCCATTGGAAGAGAGGTGCAGGTCGCAGTAGCTTATTAAGACTGTTTAAATGCCCCTCGGAAGAGACATGCAGGTCGCAGTAGCTTAACAAGATGGTCTAAATGCCCCTTGAAAGAGCGGTGGAGGTCGCAGTAGCTTAACAAGACGGTTTAAATGCCCCTTGGAATAGACATGCAGGTCACTGTAGCTTAACAAGACGGTTTAAATGCCTCTTGGAAGAGACGTGCAGGTCGCAGTAGCTTAACAAGATGGTTTAAATGTCCCTTGGAAATGTGGTGGAGGTTACAGTAGCTTAACAAGACGGTTTAAATGCCCCTTGGAAGAGACGTGCAGGTCGCAGTAGCTTAACAAGACTGTTTAAATGCCCCTTGGAAGATACGTGCAGGTCACAGTAGCTTAAAAAGACGGTTTAAATGCCACTTTGAAGAGACGTGCAGGTCGCATTAGCTTAACAAGACAGTTTAAATGCCCCTTGGAAGAGACGTGCAGGTCGCAGTAGCTTAACAAGACAGTTTAAATGCCCCTTGGAAGAGACGTGCAGGTCGCCGTAGCTTAACAAGACAGTTTAAATGCCCCTTGGAAGAGACGTGCAGGTCGCAGTAGCTTAATAAGATGGTTTAAATGCCCCTTGGAAGAGACGTGCAGGTCGCAGTAGCTTAACAAGACGGTTTCAATGCCCCTTGGAAGAGATGTGCAGGTCGCAGTAGCTTAACAAGACGGTTTAAATGCCGCTTAGAAGAGGCTTGCAGGTCTCAGTAGCTTACCAAGACGGATTATATGGCCCTTGGAAGAGCGGTGGAGGTCGCAGTAGCTTAACAAGACGGTTTAAATGCCCCTTGGAAGAGACATGCAGGTCACAGTAGCTTACCAAGACGGATTATATGGCCCTTGGAAGAGACGTGCAGGTCGCAGTAGCTTAACAAGACGGTTTAAATGCCCCTTGGAAGAGCGGTGGAGGTCACAGTAGCTTAACAAGACGGTTTAAATGCCCCTTGGAAGATGCTTGCAGGTCGCAGTAGCTTACCAAGGCGGATTATTTGGCCCTTGGAAGAGACGTGCAGGTCGCAGTAGCTTAACAAGACGGTTTAAATGCCCCTTGGAAGAGCGGTGGAGGTCGCAGTAGCTTAAAAAGACGGTTTAAATGCCCCTTGGAAGAGACGTGCAGGTCGCAGTAGCTTACCAAGACGGTTTAAATGGCCCTTGGAAGAGACGTGCAGGTCGCAGTAGCTTATCAAGACGGTTTAAATGCCCCTTGGAAGAGACGTGCTGGTCGCAGTAGCTTAACAAGACGGTTTAAATGCCCCTTGGAAGAGACGTGTTGGTCGCAGTAGCTTAACAAGACGGTTTAAATGCCCCTTGGAAGAGACGTGCAGGTCGCAGTTCCTTAACTAGATGGTTTAAATGCCCCTTGGAAGAGCGGTGGAGGTCGCATTAGCTTAACAAGACGGTTTAAATGCCCATTGGAAGAGAGGTGAAGGTCGCAGTAGCTTAATAAGACGGTTTAAATGCCCCTTGGAAGAGACATGCAGGTCGCAGTAGCTTAACAAGACGGTTTAAATGCCCCTTGAAAGAGCGGTGGAGGTCGCAGTAGCTTAACAAGACGGTTTAAATGCCCCTTGGAATAGACATGCAGGTCACTGTAGCTTAACAAGACGGTTTAAATGCCTCTTGGAAGAGACGTGCAGGTCGCAGTAGCTTAACAAGATGGTTTAAATGTCCCTTGGAAATGTGGTGGAGGTTACAGTAGCTTAACAAGACGGTTTAAATGCCCCTTGGAAGAGACGTGCAGGTCGCAGTAGCTTAACAAGACTGTTTAAATGCCCCTTGGAAGAGACTTGCAGGTCGCAGTTGCAAAATAAGACGGTTTAAATGCCCCTTGCAAGAGACGTGCAGGTCACAGTATCTTAAAAAGACGGTTTAAATGCCACTTTGAAGAGACGTGCAGGTCGCATTAGCTTAACAAGACAGTTTAAATGCCCCTTGGAAGAGACGTGCAGGTCGCAGTAGCTTAACAAGACAGTTTAAATGCCCCTTGGAAGAGACGTGCAGGTCGCCGTAGCTTAACAAGTCAGTTTAAATGCCCCTTGGAATAGACGTGCAGGTCGCAGTAGCTTAATAAGATGGTTTAAATGCCCCTTGGAAGAGACGTGCAGGTCGCAGTAGCTTAACAAGACGGTTTCAATGCCCCTTGGAAGAGACGTGCAGGTCGCAGTAGCTTAACAAGACGGTTTAAATGCCGCTTAGAAGAGGCTTACAGGTCTCAGTAGCTTACCAAGACGGATTATATGGCCCTTGGAAGAGCGGTGGAGGTCGCAGTAGCTTAACAAGACGGTTTAAATGCCCCTTGGAAGAGACACGCAGGTCACAGTAGCTTACCAAGACGGATTATATGGCCCTTGGAAGAGACGTGCAGGTCGCAGTAGCTTAACAAGACGGTTTAAATGCCCCTTGGAAGAGCAGTGGAGGTCGCAGTAGCTTAACAAGACGGTTTAAATGCCCCTTGGAAGATGCTTGCAGGTCGCAGTAGCTTACCAAGGCGGATTATTTGGCCCTTGGAAGAGACGTGCAGGTCGCAGTAGCTTAACAAGACAGTTTAAATGCCCCTTGGAAGAGCGGTGGAGGTCGCAGTAGCTTAAAAAGACGGTTTAAATGCCCCTTGGAAGAGACGTGCAGGTCGCAGTAGCTTACCAAGAGGGTTTAAATGGCCCTTGGAAGAGACGTGCAGGTCGCAGTAGCTTATCAAGACGGTTTAAATGCCCCTTGGAAGAGACATGCTGGTCGCAGTAGCTTAACAAGACGGTTTAAATGCCCCTTTGAAGAGACGTGTTGGTCGCAGTAGCTTAACAAGACGGTTTAAATGCCCCTTGGAAGAGACGTGCAGGTCGCAGTTCCTTAACAAGATGGTTTAAATGCCCCTTGGAAGAGCGGTGGAGGTCGCATTAGCTTAACAAAACGGTTTAAATGCCCATTGGAAGAGACGTGCAGGTCGCGGTAGCTTATCAAGACGGTTTAAATGCCCCTTGGAAGAGACATGCTGGTCGCAGTAGCTTAACAAGACGGTTTAAATGCCCCTTGGAAGAGACGTGTTGGTCGCAGTAGCTTAACAAGACGGTTTAAATGCCCCTTGGAAGAGACGTGCAGGTCGCAGTTCCTTAACAAGATGGTTTAAATGCCCCTTGGAAGAGCGGTGGAGGTCGCATTAGCTTAACAAGACGGTTTAAATGCCCATTGGAAGAGAGGTGCAGGTCGCAGTAGCTTAACAAGACGGTTTAAATGCACCTTGGAATAGACATGCAGGTCACTGTAGCTTAACAAGACGGTTTAAATGCCTCTTGGAAGAGACGTGCAGGTCGCAGTAGCTTAACAAGATGGTTTAAATGTCCCTTGGAAATGTGGTGGAGGTTACAGTAGCTTAACAAGACGGTTTAAATGCCCCTTGGAAGAGACGTGCAGGTCGCAGTATCTTAACAAGACTGTTTAAATGCCCCTTGGAAGAGACTTGCAGGTCGCAGTAGCGAAATAAGACGGTTTAAATGCCCCTTGCAAGAGACGTGCAGGTCACAGTAGCTTAAAAAGACGGTTTAAATGCCATTTTGAAGAGACGTGCAGGTCGCATTAGCTTAACAAGACAGTTTAAATTCCCCTTGGAAGAGACGTGCATGTCGCAGTAGCTTAACAAGACAGTTTAAATGCCCCTTGGAAGAGACGTGCAGTTTGCCGTAGCTTAACAAGACAGTTTAAATGCCCCTTGGAAGAGACATGCAGGTCGCAGTAGCTTAATAAGATGGTTTAAATGCCCCTTGGAAGAGACGAGCAGGTCGCAGTAGCTTAACAAGACGGTTTCAATGCCACTTGGAAGAGACGAGCAGGTCGCAGTAGCTTAACAAGACGGTTTAAATTCCGCTTAGAAGAGGCTTGCAGGTCTCATTAGCTTACCAAGACGGATTATATGACCCTTGGAAGAGCGGTGGAGGTCGCAGTAGCTTAACAAGACGGTTTAAAAGCCCCTTGGAAGAGACATGCAGGTCACAGTAGCTTACCAAGACGGATTATATGGCCCTTGGAAGAGACGTGCAGGTCGCAGTAGCTAAACAAGATGGTTTAAATGTCCCTTGGAAATGTGGTGGAGGTTACAGTAGCTTAACAAGACGGTTTAAATGCCCCTTGGAAGAGACGTGCAGGTCGCAGTAGCTTAACAAGACTGTTTAAATGCCCCTTGGAAGAGACTTGCAGGTCGCAGTAGCGAAATAAGACGGTTTAAATGCCCCTTGCAAGAGACGTGCAGGTCACAGTAGCTTAAAAAGACGGTTTAAATGCCACTTTGAAGAGACGTGCAGGTCGCAGTAGCTTAACAAGACAGTTTAAATGCCCCTTGGAAGAGACGTGCAGGTCGCCGTAGCTTAACAAGACAGTTTAAATGCCCCTTTGAAGAGACGTGCAGGTCGCAGTAGCTTAATAAGATGGTTTAAATGCCCCTTGGAAGAGACGTGCAGGTCGCAGTAGCTTAACAAGACGGTTTCAATGCCCCTTGGGAGAGACGTGCAGGTCGCAGTAGCTTAACAAGACGGTTTAAATGCCGCTTAGAAGAGGCTTGCAGGTCTCAGTAGCTTACCAAGACGGATTATATGGCCCTTGGAAGAGCGGTGGAGGTCGCAGCAGCTTAACAAGACAGTTTAAATGCCCCTTGGAAGAGACATGCAGGTCACAGTAGCTTACCAAGACGGATTATATGGCCCTTGGAAGAGACGTGCAGGTCGCAGTAGCTTAACAAGACGGTTTAAATGCCCCTTGGAAGATGCTTGCAGGTCGCAGTAGCTTACCAAGGCGGATTATTTGGCCCTTGGAAGAGACGTGCAGGTCGCCGTAGCTTAACAAGACGGTTTAAATGCCCCTTGGAAGATCGGTGGAGTTCGCAGTAGCTTAAAAAGAAGGTTTAAATGCCCCTTGGAAGAGACATGCAGGTCACAGTAGCTTAACAAGACGGTTTAAATGCCCCTTGGAAGAGAAGTGCAGGTCGCAGTAGCTTAACAAGATGGTATAAATGCCCCTTGGAAGAGACGTGCTGGTCGCAGTAGCTTAACTAGACAGTTTAAATGCCCCTTGGAAGAGACGTGCAGGTTGCCGTAGTTTAACAAGACAGTTTAAATGCCCCTTGGAAGAGACGTGCAGGTCGCAGTAGCTTACCAAGAGGGTTTAAATGGCCCTTGGAAGAGACGTGCAGGTCGCAGTAGCTTATCAAGACGGTTTAAATGCCCCTTGGAAGAGACATGCTGGTCGCAGTAGCTTAACAAGACGGTTTAAATGCCCCTTTGAAGAGACGTGTTGGTCGCAGTAGCTTAACAAGACGGTTTAAATGCCCCTTGGAAGAGACGTGCAGGTCGCAGTTCCTTAACAAGATGGTTTAAATGCCCCTTGGAAGAGCGGTGGAGGTCGCATTAGCTTAACAAGACGGTTTAAATGCCCATTGGAAGAGACGTGCAGGTCGCAGTAGCTTATCAAGACGGTTTAAATGCCCCTTGGGAGAGACATGCTGGTCGCAGTAGCTTAACAAGACGGTTTAAATGCCCCTTGGAAGAGACGTGTTGGTCGCAGTAGCTTAACAAGACGGTTTAAATGCCCCTTGAAAGAGACGTGCAGGTCGCAGTTCCTTAACAAGATGGTTTAAATGCCCCTTGGAAGAGCGGTGGAGGTCGCATTAGCTTAACAAGACGGTTTAAATGCCCATTGGAAGAGAGGTGCAGGTCGCAGTAGCTTAATAAGACAGTTTAAATGCCCCTTGGAAGAGACATGCAGGTCGCAGTAGCTTAACAAGACGGTTTAAATGCACCTTGGAATAGACATGCAGGTCACTGTAGCTTAACAAGACGGTTTAAATGCCTCTTGGAAGAGACGTGCAGGTCGCAGTAGCTTAACAAGATGGTTTAAATGTCCCTTGGAAATGTGGTGGAGGTTACAGTAGCTTAACAAGACGGTTTAAATGCCCCTTGGAAGAGACGTGCAGGTCGCAGTATCTTAACAAGACTGTTTAAATGCCCCTTGGAAGAGACTTGCAGGTCGCAGTAGCGAAATAAGACGGTTTAAATGCCCCTTGCAAGAGACGTGCAGGTCACAGTAGCTTAAAAAGACGGTTTAAATGCCATTTTGAAGAGACTTGCAGGTCGCATTAGCTTAACAAGACAGTTTAAATTCCCCTTGGAAGAGACGTGCATGTCGCAGTAGCTTAACAAGACAGTTTAAATGCCCCTTGGAAGAGACGTGCAGTTTGCCGTAGCTTAACAAGACAGTTTAAATGCCCCTTGGAAGAGACATGCAGGTCGCAGTAGCTTAATAAGATGGTTTAAATGCCCCTTGGAAGAGACGAGCAGGTCGCAGTAGCTTAACAAGACGGTTTCAATGCCACTTGGAAGAGACGAGCAGGTCGCAGTAGCTTAACAAGACGGTTTAATTTCCGCTTAGAAGAGGCTTGCAGGTCTCATTAGCTTACCAAGACGGATTATATGACCCTTGGAAGAGCGGTGGAGGTCGCAGTAGCTTAACAAGACGGTTTAAAAGCCCCTTGGAAGAGACATGCAGGTCACAGTAGCTTACCAAGACGGATTATATGGCCCTTGGAAGAGACGTGCAGGTCGCAGTAGCTAAACAAGATGGTTTAAATGTCCCTTGGAAATGTGGTGGAGGTTACAGTAGCTTAACAAGACGGTTTAAATGCCCCTTGGAAGAGACGTGCAGGTCGCAGTAGCTTAACAAGACTGTTTAAATGCCCCTTGGAAGAGACTTGCAGGTCGCAGTAGCGAAATAAGACGGTTTAAATGCCCCATGCAAGAGACGTGCAGGTCACAGTAGCTTAAAAAGACGGTTTAAATGCCACTTTGAAGAGACGTGCAGGTCGCAGTAGCTTAACAAGACAGTTTAAATGCCCCTTGGAAGAGACGTGCAGGTCGCCGTAGCTTAACAAGACAGTTTAAATGCCCCTTTGAAGAGACGTGCAGGTCGCAGTAGCTTAATAAGATGGTTTAAATGCCCCTTGGAAGAGACGTGCAGGTCGCAGTAGCTTAACAAGACGGTTTCAATGCCCCTTGGGAGAGACGTGCAGGTCGCAGTAGCTTAACAAGACGGTTTAAATGCCGCTTAGAAGAGGCTTGCAGGTCTCAGTAGCTTACCAAGACGGATTATATGGCCCTTGGAAGAGCGGTGGAGGTCGCAGCAGCTTAACAAGACAGTTTAAATGCCCCTTGGAAGAGACATGCAGGTCACAGTAGCTTACCAAGACGGATTATATGGCCCTTGGAAGAGACGTGCAGGTCGCAGTAGCTTAACAAGACGGTTTAAATGCCCCTTGGAAGATGCTTGCAGGTCGCAGTAGCTTACCAAGGCGGATTATTTGGCCCTTGGAAGAGACGTGCAGGTCGCCGTAGCTTAACAAGACGGTTTAAATGCCCCTTGGAAGATCGGTGGAGTTCGCAGTAGCTTAAAAAGAAGGTTTAAATGCCCCTTGGAAGAGACATGCAGGTCACAGTAGCTTAACAAGACGGTTTAAATGCCCCTTGGAAGAGAAGTGCAGGTCGCAGTAGCTTAACAAGATGGTATAAATGCCCCTTGGAAGAGACGTGCTGGTCGCAGTAGCTTAACTAGACAGTTTAAATGCCCCTTGGAAGAGACGTGCAGGTTGCCGTAGCTTAACAAGACAGTTTAAATGCCCCTTGGAAGAGACGTGCAGGTCGCAGTAGCTTAATAAGATGGTTTAAATGCCCCTTGGAAGAGACGTGCAGGTCGCAGTAGCTTAACAAGACGGTTTCAATGCCCCTTGAAAGAGACGTGCAGGTCACAGTAGCTTAACAAGACGGTTTAAATGCCGCTTAGAAGAGGCTTGCAGGTCTCAGTAGCTTACCAAGACGGATTATATGGCCCTTGGTAGAGCGGTGGAGGTCGCAGTAGCTTAACAAGACGGTTTAAATGCCCCTTGGAAGAGACATGCAGGTCACAGTAGCTTACCAAGACGGATTATATGGCCCTTGGAAGAGACGTGCAGGTCGCAGTAGCTTAACAAGACGGTTTAAATGCCCCTTGGAAGAGCGGTGGAGGTCGCAGTAGCTTAACAAGACGGTTTAAATGCCCCTTGGAAGATGCTTGCAGGTCGTAGTAGCTTACCAAGGCGGATTATTTGGCCTTTGGAAGAGACTTGCAGGTTGCAGTAGCTTAACAAGACGGTTTAAATGCCCCTTGGAAGAGCGGTGGAGGTCGCAGTAGCTTAACAAGACGGTTTAAATGCCCCTTGGTAGAGACATGCAGGTCGCAGTAGCTTAACAAGACGGTTCAAATGCCCCATTGAAGAGACGTGCAGGTCGCAGCAGCTTAGCAAGACGGTTTAAATGCCCCTTGGAAAAGTGGTGGAGGTTACAGTAGCTTAACAAGATGGTTTAATTGCCCCTTGGAAGAGACGTGCAAGTCGCAGTAGCTTAACAAGACGATTTAAATGCCCCCTGGAAGAGACATGCAGGTCGCAGTAGCTTAACAATACGGTTTAAAAGCCCCTTGGAAGAGACGTGCAGGTCACAGGATCTTAATAAGACGGTTTAAATGTCCCTTCGAAGAGACGTGCAGTTCGCAGTAGCTTACCAAGACGGTTTAAATGGCCCTTGGAAGAGACGTGCAGGTCACAGTAGCTTATCAAGACGGTTTAAATGCCCCTTGGAAGAGACGTGCTGGTCGCAGTAGCTTAACAAGACGGTTTAAATGCCCCTTGGAAGAGACATGCAGGTCGCAGTAGCTTAACAAGACGGTTTAAATGTCCCTTGGAAGAGCGGTGGAGGTCGCAGTAGCTTAACAAGACGGTTTAAATGCACTTTGGAAGATGCTTGCAGGTCACAGTAGCTTACCAAGGCGGATTATTTGGCCCTTGAAAGAGACGTGCAGGTCGCAGTAGCTTAACAAGATGGTTTAAATGCCCCTTGGAAGAGCGGTGGAGGTCGCAGTAGCTTAAAAAGACGGTTTAAATGCCCCTTGGAAGAGACGTGCAGGTCGCAGTAGCTTACCAAGACGGTTTAAATGGCCCTTGGAAGAGACGTGCAGGTCGCAGTAGCTTATCAAGACGGTTTAAATGCCCCTTGGAAGAGACGTGCTGGTCGCAGTAGCTTAACAAGACGGTTTAAATGCCCCTTGGAAGAGACGTGTTGGTCGCAGTAGCTTAACAAGACGGTTTAAATGCCCCTTGGAAGAGACGTGCAGGTCGCAGTTCCTTAACAAGATGGTTTAAATGCCCCTTGGACGAGCGGTGGAGGTCGCATTAGCTTAACAAGACGGTTTAAATGCCCATTGGAAGAGAGGTGCAGGTCGCAGTAGCTTAATAAGACGGTTTAAATGCCCCTTGGAAGAGACATGCAGGTCGCAGTAGCTTAACAAGATGGTTTAAATGCCCCTTGAAAGAGCGGTGGAGGTCGCAGTAGCTTAACAAGACGGTTTAAATGCCCCTTGGAATAGACATGCAGGTCACTGTAGCTTAACAAGACGGTTTAAATGCCTCTTGGAAGATACGTGCAGGTCGCAGTAGCTTAACAAGATGGTTTAAATGTCCCTTGGAAATGTGGTGGAGGTTACAGTAGCTTAACAAGACGGTTTAAATGCCCCTTGGAAGAGACGTGCAGGTCGCAGTAGCTTAACAAGACTGTTTAAATGCCCCTTGGAAGAGACTTGCAGGTCGCAGTAGCGAAATAAGACGGTTTAAATGCCCCTTGCAAGAGACGTGCATGTCACAGTAGCTTAAAAAAAGGTTTAAATGCCACTTTGAAGAGACGTGCAGGTCGCATTAGCTTAACAAGACAGTTTAAATGCCCCTTGGAAGAGACGTGCAGGTCGCAGTAGCTTAACAAGACAGTTTAAATGCCCCTTGGAATAGACATGCAGGTCACTGTAGCTTAACAAGACGGTTTAAATGCCTCTTGGAAGAGACGTGCAGGTCGCAGTAGCTTAACAAGATGGTTTAAATGTCCCTTGGAAATGTGGTGGAGGTTACAGTAGCTTAACAAGACGGTTTAAATGCCCCTTGGAAGAGAAGTGCAGGTCGCAGTAGCTTAACAAGACTGTTTAAATGCCCCTTGGAAGAGACTTGCAGGTCGCAGTAGCGAAATAAAACGGTTTAAATGCCCCTTGCAAGAGACGTGCAGGTCACAGTAGCTTAAAAAGACGGTTTAAATGCCACTTTGAAGAGACGTGCAGGTCGCATTAGCTTAACAAGACAGTTTAAATGCCCCTTGGAAGAGACGTGCAGGTCGCAGTAGCTTAACAAGACAGTTTAAATGCCCCTTGGAAGAGACGTGCAGGTCGCCGTAGCTTAACAAGACAGTTTTAATGCCCCTTGGAAGAGACGTGCAGGTCGCAGTAGCTTAATAAGATGGGTTAAATGCCCCTTGGAAGAGACGTGCAGGTCGCAGTAGCTTAACAAGACGGTTTCAATGCCCCTTGGAAGAGACGTGCAGGTCGCAGTAGCTTAACAAGACGGTTTAAATGCCGCTTAGAAGAGGCTTACAGGTCTCAGTAGCTTACCAAGACGGATTATATGGCCCTTAGAAGAGCGATGGAGGTCGCAGTGGCTTAACAAGACGGTTTAAATGCCCCTTGGAAGAGACGTGCAGGTCGCAGTTCCTTAACAAGATGGTTTAAATGCCCCTTGGACGAGCGGTGGAGGTCGCATTAGCTTAACAAGACGGTTTAAATGCCCATTGGAAGAGAGGTGCAGGTCGCAGTAGCTTAATAAGACGGTTTAAATGCCCCTTGGAAGAGACATGCAGGTCGCAGTAGCTTAACAAGACGGTTTAAATGCCCCTTGAAAGAGCGGTGGAGGTCGCAGTAGCTTAACAAGACGGTTTAAATGCCCCTTGGAATAGACATGCAGGTCACTGTAGCTTAACAAGACGGTTTAAATGCCTCTTGGAAGATACGTGCAGGTCGCAGTAGCTTAACAAGATGGTTTAAATGTCCCTTGGAAATGTGGTGGAGGTTACAGTAGCTTAACAAGACAGTTTAAATGCCCCTTGGAAGAGACGTACAGGTCGCAGTAGCTTAACAAGACTGTTTAAATGCCCCTTGGAAGAGACTTGCAGGTCGCAGTAGCGAAATACGACGGTTTAAATGCCCCTTGCAAGAGACGTGCAGGTCACAGTAGCTTAAAAAAAGGTTTAAATGCCACTTTGAAGAGACGTGCAGGTCGCATTAGCTTAACAAGACAGTTTAAATGCCCCTTGGAAGAGACGTGCAGGTCGCAGTAGCTTAACAAGACAGTTTAAATGCCCCTTGGAATAGACATGCAGGTCACTGTAGCTTAACAAGACGGTTTAAATGCCTCTTGGAAGAGACGTGCAGGTCGCAGTAGCTTAACAAGATGGTTTAAATGTCCCTTGGAAATGTGGTGGAGGTTACAGTAGCTTAACAAGACGGTTTAAATGCCCCTTGGAAGAGAAGTGCAGGTCGCAGTAGCTTAACAAGACTGTTTAAATGCCCCTTGGAAGAGACTTGCAGGTCGCAGTAGCGAAATAAGACGGTTTAAATGCCCCTTGCAAGAGACGTGCAGGTCACAGTAGCTTAAAAAGACGGTTTAAATGCCACTTTGAAGAGACGTGCAGGTCGCATTAGCTTAACAAGACAGTTTAAATGCCCCTTGGAAGAGACGTGCAGGTCGCCGTAGCTTAACAAGACAGTTTAAATGCCCCTTGGAAGAGACGTGCAGGTCGCAGTAGCTTAATAAGATGGGTTAAATGCCCCTTGAAAGAGACGTGCAGGTCGCAGTAGCTTAACAAGACGGTTTCAATGCCCCTTGGAAGAGACGTGCAGGTCGCAGTAGCTTAACAAGACGGTTTAAATGCCGCTTAGAAGAGGCTTACAGGTCTCAGTAGCTTACCATGACGGATTATATGGCCCTTAGAAGAGCGATGGAGGTCGCAGTGGCTTAACAAGACGGTTTAAATGCCTCTTGGAAGAGACGTGCAGGTCGCAGTAGCTTAACAAGATGGTTTAAATGTCCCTTGGAAATGTGGTGGAGGTTACAGTAGCTTAACAAGACGGTTTAAATGCCCCTTGGAAGAGAAGTGCAGGTCGCAGTAGCTTAACAAGACTGTTTAAATGCCCCTTGGAAGAGACTTGCAGGTCGCAGTAGCGAAATAAGACGGTTTAAATGCCCCTTGCAAGAGACGTGCAGGTCACAGTAGCTTAAAAAGACGGTTTAAATGCCACTTTGAAGAGACGTGCAGGTCGCATTAGCTTAACAAGACAGTTTAAATGCCCCTTGGAAGAGACGTGCAGGTCGCCGTAGCTTAACAAGACAGTTTAAATGCCCCTTGGAAGAGACGTGCAGGTCGCAGTAGCTTAATAAGATGGGTTAAATGCCCCTTGGAAGAGACGTGCAGGTCGCAGTAGCTTAACAAGACGGTTTCAATGCCCCTTGGAAGAGACGTGCAGGTCGCAGTAGCTTAACAAGACGGTTTAAATGCCGCTTAGAAGAGGCTTACAGGTCTCAGTAGCTTACCAAGACGGATTATATGGCCCTTAGAAGAGCGATGGAGGTCGCAGTGGCTTAACAAGACGGTTTAAATGCCCCTTGGAAGAGACATGCAGGTCACAGTAGCTTACCAAGACGGATTATATGGCCCTTGGAAGAGACGTGCAGGTCGCAGTAGCTTAACAAGACGGTTTAAATGCCCCTTGGAAGAGCGGTGGAGGTCGCAGTAGCTTAACAAGACGGTTTAAATGCCCCTTGGAAGATGCTTGCAGGTCGCAGTAGCTTACCAAGGCGGATTATTTGGCCCTTGGAAGAGACGTGCAGGTCGCAGTAGCTTAACAAGACAGTTTAAATGCCCCTTGGAAGAGCGGTGGAGGTCGCAGTAGCTTAAAAAGACGGTTTAAATGCCCCTTGGATGAGACGTGCAGGTCGCAGTAGCTTACCAAGAGGGTTTAAATGGCCCTTGGAAGAGACGTGCAGGTCGCAGTAGCTTATCAAGACGGTTTAAATGCCCCTTGGAAGAGACGTGCTGTTCGCAGTAGCTTAACAAGACGGTTTAAATGCCCCTTGGAAGAGACGTGTTGGTCGCAGTAGCTTAACAAGACGGTTTAAATGCCCCTTGGAAGAGACGTGCAGGTCGCAGTTCCTTAACAAGATGGTTTAAATGCCCCTTGGAAGAGTGGTGGAGGTCGCATTAGCTTAACAAGACGGTTTAAATGCCCATTGGAAGAGAGGTGCAGGTCGCAGTAGCTTAATAAGACAGTATAAATGCCCCTTGGAAGAGACATGCAGGTCGCAGTAGCTTAACAAGACGGTTTAAATGCCCCTTGAAAGAGCGGTGGAGGTCGCAGTAGCTTAAAAAGACGGTTTAAATGCCCCTTGGAATAGACATGCAGGTCACTGTAGCTTAACAAGACGGTTTAAATGCCTCTTGGAAGAGACGTGCAGGTCGCAGTAGCTTAACGAGATGGTTTAAATGTCCCTTGGAAATGTGGTGGAGGTTACAGTAGCTTAACAAGAAGGTTTAAATGCCCCTTGGAAGAGACGTGCAGGTCGCAGTAGCTTAACAAGACTGTTTAAATGCCCTTGGAAGAGACTTGCAGGTCGCAGTAGCGAAATAAGACGGTTTAAATGCCCCTTGCAAGAGACGTGCAGGTCACAGTAGCTTAAAAAGACGGTTTAAATGCCACTTTGAAGAGACGTGCAGGTCGCATTAGCTTAACAAGACAGTTTAAATGCCCCTTGGAAGAGACGTGCAGGTCGCAGTAGCTTAACAAGACAGTTTAAATGCCCCTTGGAAGAGACATGCAGGTCGCCGTAGCTTAACAAGACAGTTTAAATGCCCCTTGGAAGAGACATGCAGGTCGCAGTAGCTTAATAAGATGGTTTAAATGCCCCTTGGAAGAGACGAGCAGGTCGCAGTAGCTTAACAAGACGGTTTCAATGCCCCTTGGAAGAGACCTGCAGGTCGCAGTAGCTTAACAAGACGGTTTAAATTCCGCTTAGAAGAGGCTTGCAGGTCTCAGTAGCTTACCAAGACGGATTATATGGCCCTTGGAAGAGCGGTGGAGGTCGCAGTAGCTTAACAAGACGGTTTAAATGCCCCTTGGAAGAGACATGCAGGTCACAGTAGCTTACCAAGACGGATTATATGGCCCTTGGAAGAGACGTGCAGGTCGCAGTAGCTAAACAAGATGGTTTAAATGTCCCTTGGAAATGTGGTGGAGGTTACAGTAGCTTAACAAGACGGTTTAAATGCCCCTTGGAAGAGACGTGCAGGTCGCAGTAGCTTAACAAGACTGTTTAAATCCCCCTTGGAAGAGACTTGCAGGTCGCAGTAGCGAAATAAGACGGTTTAAATGCCCCTTGCAAGAGACGTGCAGGTCACAGTAGCTTAAAAAGACGGTTTAAATGCCACTTTGAAGAGACGTGCAGGTCGCATTAGCTTAACAAGACAGTTTAAATGCCCATTGGAAGAGACATGCAGGTCGCAGTAGCTTAACAAGACAGTTTAAATGCCCCTTGGAAGAGACGTGCAGGTCGCCGTAGCTTAACAAGACAGTTTAAATGCCCCTTGGAAGAGACGTGCAGGTCGCAGTAGCTTAATAAGATGGTTTAAATGCCCCTTGGAAGAGAAGTGCAGGTCGCAGTAGCTTAACAAGACGGTTTCAATGCCCCTTGGGAGAGACGTGCAGTTCGCAGTAGCTTATCAAGACGGTTTAAATGCCCCTTGGAAGAGACGTGCTGGTCGCAGTAGCTTAACAAGACGGTTTAAATGCCCCTTGGAAGAGACGTGCAGGTCGCAGTAGCTTAACAAGACGGTTTAAATGCCCCCTGGAAGAGACGTGCAGGTCGCAGTAGCTTAACAAGATGGTTTAAATGCCCCTTGAAAGAGCGGTGGAGGTCACATTAGCTTAACAAGATGGTTTAAATGCCCATTGGAAGAGAGGTGCAGGTCGCAGTAGCTTAATAAGACGGTTTAAATGCCCCTCGGAAGAGACATGCCGGTCGCAGTAGCTTAACAAGATGGTCTAAATGCCCCTTGAAAGAGCGGTGGAGGTCGCAGTAGCTTAACAAGACGGTTTAAATGCCCCTTGGAATAGACATGCAGGTCACTGTAGCTTAACAAGACGGTTTAAATGCCTCTTGGAAGAGACGTGCAGGTCGCAGTAGCTTAACAAGATGGTTTAAATGTCCCTTGGAAATGTGGTGGAGGTTACAGTAGCTTAACAAGACGGTTTAAATGCCCCATGGAAGAGACGTGCAGGTCGCAGTAGCTTAACAAGACTGTTTAAATGCCCCTTGGAAGAGACTTGCAGGTCGCAGTAGCGAAATAAGACGGTTTAAATGCCCCTTGCAAGAGACGTGCAGGTCACAGTAGCTTAAAAAGACGGTTTAAATGCCACTTTGAAGAGACGTGCAGGTCGCATTAGCTTAACAAGACAGTTTAAATGCCCCTTGGAAGAGATGTGCAGGTCGCAGTAGCTTAACAAGACAGTTTAAATGCCCCTTGGAAGAGACGTGCAGGTCGCCGTAGCTTAACAAGACAGTTTAAATGCCCCTTGGAAGAGACGTGCAGGTCGCAGTAGCTTAATAAGATGGTTTAAATGCCCCTTGGAAGAGACGTGCAGGTCGCAGTAGCTTAACAAGACGGTTTCAATGCCCCTTGGAAGAGACGTGCAGGTCACAGTAGCTTAACAAGACGGTTTAAATGCCGCTTAGAAGAGGCTTGCAGGTCTCAGTAGCTTACCAAGACGGATTATATGGCCCTTGGAAGAGCGGTGGAGGTCGCAGTAGCTTAACAAGACGGTTTAAATGCCCCTTGGAAGAGACATGCAGGTCACAGTAGCTTACCAAGGCGGATTATATGGCCCTTGGAAGAGACGTGCAGGTCGCAGTAGCTTAACAAGACGGTTTAAATGCCCCTTGGAAGAGCGGTGGAGGTCGCAGTAGCTTAACAAGACGGTTTAAATGCACCTTGGAAGATGCTTGCAGGTCGCAGTAGCTTACCAAGGCGGATTATTTGGCCCTTGAAAGAGACGTGCAGGTCGCAGTAGCTTAACAAGACGGTTTAAATGCCCCTTGGAAGAGCGGTGGAGGTCGCAGTAGCTTAAAAAGACGGTTTAAATGCCCCTTGGAAGAGACGTGCAGGTCGCAGCAGCTTACCAAGACGGTTTAAATGGCCCTTGGAAGAGACGTGCAGGTCGCAGTAGCTTATCAAGATGGTTTAAATGCCCCTTGGAAGAGACGTGCTGGTCGCAGTAGCTTAACAAGACGGTTTAAATGCCCCTTGGAAGAGACGTATTGGTCGCAGTAGCTTAACAAGACGGTTTAAATGCCCCTTGAAAGAGACGTGCAGGTTGCAGTTCCTTAACAAGATGGTTTAAATGCCCCTTAGACGAGCGGTGGAGGTCGCATTAGCTTAACAAGACGGTTTAAATGCCTATTGGAAGAGAGGTGCAGGTCGCAGTAGCTTAATAAGACGGTTTAAATGCCCCTTGAAAGAGCGGTGGAGGTCGCAGTAGCTTAACAAGACGGTTTAAATGCCCCTTGGAATAGACATGCAGGTCACTGTAGCTTAACAAGACGGTTTAAATGCCTCTTGGAAGAGACGTGCAGGTCGCAGTAGCTTAACAAGATGGTTTAAATGTCCCTTGGAAATGTGGTGGAGGTTACAGTAGCTTAACAAGACGGTTTAAATGCCCCTTGGAAGAGAAGTGCAGGTCGCAGTAGCTTAACAAGACTGTTTAAATGCCCCTTGGAAGAGACTTGCAGGTCGCAGTAGCGAAATAAGACGGTTTAAATGCCCCTTACAAGAGACGTGCAGGTCACAGTAGCTTAAAAAGACGGTTTAAATGCCACTTTGAAGAGACGTGCAGGTCGCATTAGCTTAACAAGACAGTTTAAATGCCCCTTGCAAGAGACGTGCAGGTCGCCGTAGCTTAACAAGACAGTTTAAATGCCCCTTGGAAGAGACGTGCAGGTCGCCGTAGCTTAACAAGACAGTTTAAATGCCCCTTGGAAGAGACGTGCAGGTCGCAGTAGCTTAATAAGATGGGTTAAATGCCCCTTGGAAGAGACGTGCAGGTCGCAGTAGCTTAACAAGACGGTTTCAATGCCCTTGGAAGAGACGTGCAGGTCGCAGTAGCTTAACAAGACGGTTTAAATGCCGCTTAGAAGAGGCTTACACGTCTCAGTAGCTTACCAAGACGGATTATATGGCCCTTGGAAGAGCGATGGAGGTCGCAGTAGCTTAACAAGACGGTTTAAATGCCCCTTGGAAGAGACATGCAGGTCACAGTAGCTTACCAAGACGGATTATATGGCCCTTGGAAGAGACGTGCAGGTCGCAGTAGCTTAACAATACGGTTTAAATGCCCCTTGGAAGAGCGGTGGAGGTCGCAGTAGCTTAACAAGACGGTTTAAATGCCCCTTGGAAGATGCTTGCAGGTCGCAGTAGCTTACCAAGGCGGATTATTTGGCCCTTGGAAGAGACGTGCAGGTCGCAGTAGCTTAACAAGACAGTTTAAATGCCCCTTGGAAGAGCGGTGGAGGTCGCAGTAGCTTAAAAAGACGGTTTAAATGCCCCTTGGATGAGATGTGCAGGTCGCAGTAGCTTACCAAGAGGGTTTAAATGGCCCTTGGAAGAGACGTGCAGGTCGCAGTAGCTTATCAAGACGGTTTAAATGCCCCTTGGAAGAGACGTGCTGTTCGCAGTAGCTTAACAAGACGGTTTAAATGCCCCTTGGAAGAGACGTGTTGGTCGCAGTAGCTTAACAAGACGGTTTAAATGCCCCTTGGAAGAGACGTGCTGTTCGCAGTAGCTTAACAAGACGGTTTAAATGCCCCTTGGAAGAGACGTGCAGGTCGCAGTTCCTTAACAAGATGGTTTAAATGCCCCTTGGAAGAGCGGTGGAGGTCGCATTAGCTTACCAAGGCGGATTATTTGGCCCTTGGAAGAGACGTGCAAGTCGCAGTAGCTTAACAAGACGGTTTAAATGCCCCTTGGAAGAGCGTTGGAGTTCGCAGTAGCTTAAAAAGACGGCTTAAATGCCCCTTGGAAGAGACATGCAGGTCACAGTAGCTTAAAAAGACGGTTTAAATGCCCCTTGGAAGAGACATGCAGGTCGCAGTAGCTTAACAAGACGGTTTAAATGCCCCTTGAAAGAGCGGTGGAGGTCGCAGTAGCTTAACAAGACGGTTTAAATGCCCCTTGGAATAGACATGCAGGTCACTGTAGCTTAACAAGACGGTTTAAATGCCTCTTGGAAGAGACGTGCAGGTCGCAGTAGCTTAACAAGATGGTTTAAATGTCCCTTGGAAATGTGGTGGAGGTTACAGTAGCTTAACAAGAAGGTTTAAATGCCCCTTGGAATAGACGTGCAGGTCGCAGTAGCTTAACAAGACTGTTTAAATGCCCCTTGGAAGAGACTTGCAGGTTGCAGTAGCGAAATAAGACGGTTTAAATGCCCCTTGCAAGAGACGTGCAGGTCACAGTAGCTTAAAAAGACGGTTTAAATGCCACTTTGAAGAGACGTGCAGGTCGCATTAGCTTAACAAGACAGTTTAAATGCCCCTTGGAAGAGACGTGCAGGTCGCAGTAGCTTAACAAGACAGTTTAAATGCCTCTTGGAAGAGACGTGCAGGTCGCCGTAGCTTAACAAGACAGTTTAAATGCCCCTTGGAAGAGACATACAGGTCGCAGTAGCTTAATAAGATGGTTTAAATGCCCCTTGGAAGAGACGAGCAGGTCGCAGTAGCTTAACAAGACGGTTTCAATGCCCCTTGGAAGAGACGTGCAGGTCGCAGTAGCTAAACAAGATGGTTTAAATGTCCCTTGGAAATGTGGTGGAGGTTACAGTAGCTTAACAAGACGGTTTAAATGCCCCTTGGAAGAGATGTGCAGGTCGCAGTAGCTTAACAAGACTGTTTAAATGCCCCTTGCAAGAGACGTGCAGGTCACAGTAGCTTAAAAAGACGGTTTAAATGCCCCTTGCAAGAGACGTGCAGGTCACAGTAGCTTAAAAAGACGGTTTAAATGCCACTTTGAAGAGACGTGCAGGTCGCATTAGCTTAACAAGACAGTTTAAATGCCCCTTGGAAGAGACATGCAGGTCGCAGTAGCTTAACAAGACAGTTTAAATGCCCTTGGAAGAGACGTGCAGGTCGCCGTAGCTTAACAAGACAGTTTAAATGCCCCTTGGAAGAGACGTGCAGGTCGCAGTAGCTTAATAAGATGGTTTAAATGCCCCTTGGAAGAGAAGTGCAGGTCGCAGTAGCTTAACAAGACGGTTTCAATGCCCCTTGGGAGAGACGTGCAGGTCGCAGTAGCTTAACAAGACGATTTAAATTCCGCTTAGAAGAGGCTTGCAGGTCTCAGTAGCTTATCAAGACGGATTATATGGCCCTTGGAAGAGCGGTGGAGGTCGCAGTAGCTTAACAAGACAGTTTAAATGCCCCTTGGAAGAGACATGCAGGTCACAGTAGCTTACCAAGACGGATTATATGGCCCTTGGAAGAGACGTGCAGGTTGCAGTAGCTTAACAAGACGGTTTAAATGCCCCTTGGAAGATGCTTGCAGGTCGCAGTAGCTTACCAAGGCGGATTATTTGGCCCTTGGAAGAGACGTGCAAGTCGCAGTAGCTTAACAAGACGGTTTAAATGCCCCTTGGAAGAGCGGTGGAGTTCGCAGTAGCTTAAAAAGACGGCTTAAATGCCCCTTGGAAGAGACATGCAGGTCACAGTAGCTTAAAAAGACGGTTTAAATGCCCCTTGGAAGAGAAGTGCAGGTCGCAGTAGCTTAATAAGATGGTTTAAATGCCCCTTGGAAGAGACGTGCTGGTCGCAGTAGCTTAACAAGACAGTTTAAATGCCCTTTGCAAGAGACGTGCAGGTCGCCGTAGCTTAACAAGACAGTTTAAATGCCCCTTGGAAGAGACGTGCAGGTCGCAGTAGCTTAATAAGATGGTTTAAATGCCCCTTGGAAGAGACGTGCAGGTCGCAGTAACTTAACAAGACGGTTTCAATGCCACTTGAAAGAGACGTGCAGGTCGCAGTAGCTTAACAAGACGGTTTAAATGCCGCTTAGAAGAGGCTTGCAGGTCTCAGTAGCTTACCAAGACGGATTATATGGCCTTTGGAAGAGCGGTGGAGGTCGCAGTAGCTTAACAAGACGGTTTAAATGCCCCTTGGAAGAGACATGCAGGTCACAGTAGCTTACCAAGACGGATTATATGGCCCTTGGAAGAGACGTGCAGGTCGCAGCAGCTTAACAAGACGGTTTAAATGACCCTTGGAAGAGCGGTGGAGGTCGCAGTAGCTTAACAAGACGGTTTAAATGCCCCTTGGAAGATGCTTGCAGGTCGTAGTAGCTTACCAAGGCGGATTACTTGGACTTTGGAAGAGACTTGCAGGTCGCAGTAGCTTAACAAGACGGTTTAAATGCCCCTTGGAAGAGCGGTGGAGGTCGCAGTAGCTTAAAAAGACAGTTTAAATGCCCCTTGGAAGAGACGTGCAGGTCGCAGTAGCTTACCAAGACGGTTTAAATGGCCCTTGGAAGAGACGTGCAGGTCGCAGTAGCTTATCAAGACGGTTTAAATGCCCCTCGGAAGAGACGTGCTGGTCGCAGTAGCTTAACAAGACGGTTTAAATGCCCCTTGGAAGAGACGTGTTGGTCGCAGTAGCTTAACAAGACGGTAAAAATGCCCCTTGGAAGAGACGTGCAGGTCGCAGTTCCTTAACAAGATGGTTTAAATGCCCCTTGGAAGAGCGGTGGAGGTCGCAGTAGCTTAATAAGACGGTTTAAATGCCCATTGGAAGAGAGGTGCAGGTCGCAGTAGCTTAATAAGACGGTTTAAATGCCCCTTGGAAGAGACATGCAGGTCGCAGTAGCTTAACAAGACGGTTTAAATGCCCCTTGGAAGAGACGTGCTGGTCGCAGTAGCTTAACAAGACAGTTTAAATGCCCTTTGGAAGAGACGTGCAGGTCGCCGTAGCTTAACAAGACAGTTTAAATGCCCCTTGGAAGAGACGTGCAGGTCGCAGTAGCTTAATAAGATGGTTTAAATGCCCCTTGGAAGAGACGTGCAGGTCGCAGTAGCTTAACAAGACGGTTTCAATGCCCCTTGAAAGAGACGTGCAGGTCGCAGTAGCTTAACAAGACGGTTTAAATGCCGCTTAGAAGAGGCTTGCAGGTCTCAGTAGCTTACCAAGACGGATTATATGGCCCTTGGAAGAGCGGTGGAGGTCGCAGTAGCTTAAAAAGACGGTTTAAATGCCCATTGGAAGAGACATGCAGGTCACAGTAGCTTACCAAGACGGATTATATGGCCCTTGGAAGAGACGTGCAGGTCGCAGCAGCTTAACAAGACGGTTTAAATGCCCCTTGGAAGAGCGGTGGAGGTCGCAGTAGCTTAACAAGACGGTTTAAATGCCCCTTGGAAGATGCTTGCAGGTCGTAGTAGCATACCAAGGCGGATTATTTGGCCTTTGGAAGAGACCTGCAAGTCGCAGTAGCTTAACAAGATGGTTTAAATGCCCCTTGGAAGAGCGGTGGAGGTCGCAGTAGCTTAATAAGACGGTTTAAATGCCCATTGGAAGAGACGTGCAGGTCGCAGTAGCTTAATAAGATGGTTTAAATGCCCCTAGGAAGAGACATGCAGGTCGCAGTAGCTTAACAAGACGGTTTAAATGCCCCTTGGAAGAGACGTGCTGGTCGCAGTAGCTTAACAAGACAGTTTAAATGCCCTTTGGAAGAGACGTGCAGGTCGCCGTAGCTTAACAAGGCAGTTTAAATGCCCCTTGGAAGAGACGTGCAGGTCGCAGTAGCTTAATAAGATGGTTTAAATGCCCCTTGGAAGAGACGTGCAGGTCGCAGTAGCTTAACAAGACGGTTTCAATGCCCCTTGAAAGAGACGTGCAGGTCACAGTAGCTTAACAAGACGGTTTAAATGCCGCTTAGAAGAGGCTTCCAGGTCTCAGTAGCTTACCAAGACGGATTATATGGCCCTTGGAAGAGCGGTGGAGGTCGCAGTAGCTTAACAAGACGGTTTAAATGCCCCTTGGAAGAGACATGCAGGTCACAGTAGCTTACCAAGACGGATTATATGGCCCTTGGAAGAGACGTGCAGGTCGCAGTAGCTTAACAAGACGGTTTAAATGCCCCTTGGAAGAGCGGTGGAGGTCGCAGTAGCTTAACAAGACGGTTTAAATGCCCCTTGGAAGATGCTTGCAGGTCGTAGTAGCTTACCAAGGCGGATTATTTGACCTTTGGAAGAGACTTGCAGGTCGCAGTAGCTTAACAAGACGGTTTAAATGCCCCTTGGAAGAGCGGTGGAGGTCGCAGTAGCTTAACAAGATGGTTTAAATGCCCCTTGGTAGAGACATGCAGGTTGCAGTAGCTTACCAAGACGGATTATATGGCCCTTGGAAGAGATGGGCAGGTCGCAGAAGCTTAACAAGACGGTTTAAATGCCCCTTGGAAGAGCGGTGGAGGTCGCAGTAGCTTAACAAGACGGTTTAAATGTCCCTTGGTAGAGACATGCAGGTCGCAGTAGCTTAACAAGACGGTTCAAATGCCCCATTGAAGAGACGTGCAGGTCGAAGCAGCTTAACAAGACGGTTTAAATGCCCCTTGGAAAAGTGGTGGAGGTTACAGTAGCTTAACAAGATGGTTTAATTGCCCCTTGGAAGAGACGTGCAAGTCGCAGTAGCTTAACAAGACGATTTAAATGCCCCCTGGAAGAGACATGCAGGTCGCAGTAGCTTAACAATACAGTTTAAAAGCCCCTTGGAAGAGACGTGCAGGTCACACGATCTTAATAAGACGGTTTAAATGTCCCTTCGAAGAGACGTGCAGTTCGCAGTAGCTTACCAAGACGGTTTAAATGGCCCTTGGAAGAGACGTGCAGGTCGCAGTAGCTTATCAAGACGGTTTAAATGCCCCTTGGAAGAGACGTGCTGGTCGCAGTAGCTTAACAAGACGGTTTAAATGCCCCTTGGAAGAGACGTGCAGGTCGCAGTAGCTTAACAAGACGGTTTAAATGCCCCTTGGAAGAGACGTGCAGGTCGCAGTAGCTTAACAAGATGGTTTAAATGCCCCTTGGAAGAGCGGTTGAGGTCGCATTAGCTTAACAAGATGGTTTAAATGCCCATTGGAAGAGAGGTGCAGGTCGCAGTAGCTTAATAAGACGGTTTAAATGCCCCTCGGAAGAGACATGCAGGTCGCAGTAGCTTAACAAGATGGTCTAAATGCCCCTTGAAAGAGCGGTGGAGGTCGCAGTAGCTTAACAAGACAGTTTAAATGCCCCTTGGAATAGACATGCAGGTCACTGTAGCTTAACAAGACGGTTTAAATGCCTCTTGGAAGAGACGTGCAGGTCGCAGTAGCTTAACAAGATGGTTTAAATGTCCCTTGGAAATGTGGTGGAGGTTACAGTAGCTTAACAAGATGGTTTAAATGCCCCTTGGAAGAGACGTGCAGGTCGCAGTATCTTAAAAAGACTGTTTAAATGCCCCTTGGAAGAGACTTGCAGGTCGCAGTAGCGAAATAAGACGGTTTAAATGCCCCTTGCAAAAGACGTGCAGGTCACAGTAGCTTAAAAAGACGGTTTAAATGCCACTTTGAAGAGACGTGCAGGTCGCATTAGCTTAACAAGACAGTTTAAATGCCCCTTGGAAGAGACGTGCAGGTCGCCGTAGCTTAACAAGACAGTTTAAATGCCCCTTGGAAGAGACGTGCAGGTCGCAGTAGCTTAATAAGATGGTTTAAATGCCCCTTGGAAGAGACGTGCAGGTCGCAGTAGCTTAACAAGACGGTTTCAATGCCCCTTGGAAGAGACGTGCAGGTCGCAGTAGCTTAACAAGACGGTTTAAATGCCGCTTAGAAGAGGCTTGCAGGTCTCAGTAGCTTACCAAGACGGATTATATGGCCATTGGAAGAGCGGTGGAGGTCGCAGTAGCTTAACAAGACGGTTTAAATGCCCCTTGGAAGAGACATGCAGGTCACAGTAGCTTACCAAGACGGATTATATGGCCCTTGGAAGAGACGTGCAGGTCGCATTAGCTTAACAAGACGGTTTAAATGCCCCTTGGAAGAGCGGTGGAGGTCGCAGTAGCTTAACAAGACGGTTTAAATGCCCCTTGGAAGATGCTCGCAGGTCGCAGTAGCTTACCAAGGCGGATTATTTGGCCCTTGGAAGAGACGTGCAGGTCGCAGTAGCTTAACAAGACGGTTTAAATGCCCCTTGAAGAGCGGTGGAGGTCGCAGTAGCTTAAAAAGAAGGTTTAAATGCCCCTTGGAAGAGACGTGCAGGTCGCAGTAGCTTACCAAGACGGATTAAATGACCCTTGGAAGAGACGTGCAGGTCGCAGTAGCTTATCAAGACGGTTTAAATGCCCCTTGGAAGAGACGTGCTGGTCGCAGTAGCTTAACAAGACGGTTTAAATGCCCCTTGGAAGAGACGTGTTGGTCGCAGTAGCTTAACAAGACGGTTTAAATGCCCCTTGGAAGAGACGTGCAGGTCGCAGTTCCTTAACAAGATGGTTTAAATGCCCCTTGGAAGAGCGGTGGAGGTCGCATTAGCTTAACAAGACGGTTTAAATGCCCATTGGAAGAGAGGTGCAGGTCGCAGTAGCTTAATAAGACGGTTTAAATGCCCCTTGGAAGAGACATGCAGGTCGCAGTAGCTTAACAAGACGGTTTAAATGCCCCTTGAAAGAGCGGTGGAGGTCGCAGTAGCTTAACAAGACGGTTTAAATGCCCCTTGGAATAGACATGCAGGTCACTGTAGCTTAACAAGACGGTTTAAATGCCTCTTGGAAGAGACGTGCAGGTCGCAGTAGCTTAACAAGATGGTTTAAATGTCCCTTGGAAATGTGGTGGAGGTTACAGTAGCTTAACAAGACGGTTTAAATGCCCCTTGGAAGAGACGTGCAGGTCGCAGTAGCTTAACAAGGCAGTTTAAATGCCCCTTGGAAGAGACGTGCAGGTCGCAGTAGCTTAATAAGATGGTTTAAATGCTTTTGGAAGAGACGTGCAGGTCGCAGTAGCTTAACAAGACGGTTTCAATGCCCCTTGAAAGAGACGTGCAGGTCGCAGTAGCTTAACAAGACGGTTTAAATGCCGCTTAGAAGAGGCTTGCAGGTCTCAGTAGCTTACCAAGACGAATTATATGGCCCTTGGAAGAGCGGTGGAGGTCGCAGTAGCTTAACAAGACGGTTTAAATGCCCCTTGGAAGAGACATGCAGGTCACAGTAGCTTACCAAGACGGATTATATGGCCCTTGGAAGAGACGTGCAGGTCGCAGTAGCTTAACAAGACGGTTTAAATGCCCCTTGGAAGAGTGGTGGAGGTCGCAGTAGCTTAACAAGACGGTTTAAATGCCCCTTGGAAGATGCTTGCAGGTCGTAGTAGCTTACGAAGGCGGATTATTTGGCCTTTGGAAGAGACTTGCAGGTCGCAGTAGCTTAACAAGACGGTTTAAATGCCCCTTGGAAGAGCGGTGGAGGTCGCAGTAGCTTAAAAAGACGGTTTAAATGCCCCTTGGTAGAGACATGCAGGTCGCAGTAGCTTACCAAGACGGAATATATGGCCCTTGGAAGAGATGGTCAGGTCGCAGAAGCTTAACAAGACGGTTTAAATGCCCCTTGGAAGAGCGGTGGAGGTCGCAGTAGCTTAACAAGACGGTTTAAATGCCCCTTGGTAGAGACATGCAGGTCGCAGTAGCTTAACAAGACGGTTCAAATGCCCCATTGAAGAGACGTGCAGGTCGCAGCAGCTTAACAAGATGGTTTAAATGCCCCTTGGAAAAGTGGTGGAGGTTACAGTAGCTTAACAAGATGGTTTAATTGCCCCTTGGAAGAGACGTGCAAGTCGCAGTAGCTTAACAAGACGATTTAAATGCCCCCTGGAAGAGACATGCAGGTCGCAGTAGCTTAACAATACGGTTTAAAAGCCCCTTGGAAGAGACGTGCAGGTCACAGGATCTTAATAAGACGGTTTAAATGTCCCTTCGAAGAGACGTGCAGTTCGCAGTAGCTTACCAAGACGGTTTAAATGGCCCTTGGAAGAGACGTGCAGGTCGCAGTAGCTTATCAAGACGGTTTAAATGCCCCTTGGAAGAGACGTGCTGGTCGCAGTAGCTTAACAAGACGGTTTAAATGCCCCTTGGAAGAGACGTGCAGGTCGCAGTAGCTTAACAAGACGGTTTAAATGCCCCTTGGAAGAGACGTGCAGGTCGCAGTAGCTTAACAAGATGGTTTAAATGCCCCTTGGAAGAGCGGTGGAGGTCGCATTAGCTTAAAAAGATGGTTTAAATGCCCATTGGAAGAGAGGTGCAGGTCACAGTAGCTTAAAAAGACGGTTTAAATGCCACTTTGAAGAGACGTACAGGTCGCATTAGCTTAACAAGACAGTTTAAATGCCCCTTGGAAGAGACGTGCAGGTCGCAGTAGCTTAACAAGACAGTTTAAATGCCCTTTGGAAGAGACGTGCAGGTCGCCGTAGCTTAACAAGACGGTTTAAATGCCCCTTGGAAGAGACGTGCAGGTCGCAGTAGCTTAATAAGATGGGTTAAATGCCCCTTGGAAGAGACGTGCAGGTCGCAGTAGCTTAACAAGACGGTTTCAATGCCCCTTGGAAGAGACGTGCAGGTCGCAGTAGCTTAACAAGACGGTTTAAATGTCGCTTAGAAGAGGCTTGCAGGTCTCAGTAGCTTACCAAGACGGATTATATGGCCCTTGGAAGAGCGGTGGAGGTCGCAGTAGCTTAACAAGACGGTTTAAATGCCCCTTGGAAGAGACATGCAGGTCACAGTAGCTTACCAAGGCGGATTATATGGCCCTTGGAAGAGACGTGCAGGTCGCAGTAGCTTAACAAGACGGTTTAAATGCCCCTTGGAAGAGCGGTGGAGGTCGCAGTAGCTTAACAAGATGGTTTAAATGCCCCTTGGAAGATGCTTGCAGGTCGTAGTAGCTTACCAAGGCGGATTATTTGGCCTTTGGAAGAGACTTGCAGGTCGCAGTAGCTTAACAAGACGGTTTAAATGCCCCTTGGAAGAGCGGTGGAGGTCGCAGTAGCTTAAAAAGACGGTTTAAATGCCCCTTGGAAGAGACGTGCAGGTCGCAGTAGCTTACCAAGACGGTTTAAATGGCCCTTGGAAGAGACGTGCAGGTCGCAGTAGCTTATCAAGACGGTTTAAATGCCCCTTGGAAGAGACGTGCTGGTCGCAGTAGCTTAACAAGACGGTTTAAATGCCCCTTGGAAGAGACGTGTTGGTCGCAGTAGCTTAACAAGACAGTTTAAATGCCCATTGGAAGAGAGATGCAGGTCGCAGTAGCTTAACAAGACGGTTTAAATGCCCCTTGAAAGAGCGGTGGAGGTCGCAGTAGCTTAACAAGACGGTTTAAATGCCCCTTGGAATAGACATGCAGGTCACTGTATCTTAACAAGACGGTTTAAATGCCTCTTGGAAGAGACGTGCAGGTCGCAGTAGCTTAACAAGATGGTTTAAATGTCCCTTGGAAATGTGGTGGAGGTTACAGTAGCTTAACAAGACGGTTTAAATGCCCCTTGGAAGAGACGTGCAGGTCGCAGTAGCTTAACAAGACTGTTTAAATGCCCCTTGGAAGAGACTTCCAGGTCGCAGTAGCGAAATAAGACGGTTTAAATGCCCCTTGCAAGAGACGTGCAGGTCACAGTAGCTTAAAAAGACGGTTTAAATGCCACTTTGAAGAGACGTGCAGGTCGCATTAGCTTAACAAGACAGTTTAAATGCCCCTTGGAAGAGACGTGCAGGTCGCAGTAGCTTAACAAGACAGTTTAAATGCCCCTTGGAAGAGACGTGCAGGTCGCCGTAGCTTAACAAGACAGTTTAAATGCCCCTTGGAAGAGACATGCAGGTCGCAGTAGCTTAATAAGATGGTTTAAATGCCCCTTGGAAGAGACGTGCAGGTCGCAGTAGCTTAACAAGACGGTTTCAATGCCCCTTGGAAGAGACGTGCAGGTCGCAGTAGCTTAACAAGATGGTTTAAATTCCGCTTAGAAGAGGCTTGCAGGTCTCAGTATCTTACCAAGACGGATTATATGGCCCTTAGAAGAGCGGTGGAGGTCGCAGTAGCTTAACAAGACGGTTTAAATGCCCCTTGGAAGAGACATGCAGGTCACAGTGGCTTACCAAGACGGATTATATGGCCCTTGGAAGAGACGTGCAGGTCGCAGTAGCTAAACAAGATGGTTTAAATGTCCCTTGGAAATGTGGTGGAGGTTACAGTAGCTTAACAAAACTGTTTAAATGCCCCTTGGAAGAGACTTGCAGGTCGCAGTAGCGAAATAAGATGGTTTAAATGCCCCTTGGAAGAGACGTGCAGGTCGCAGTAGCTTAACAAGACGGTTTAAATGCCCCTTGGAAGAGACGTGCAGGTCGCAGTAGCTTAACAAGACGGTTTAAATGCCCCTTGGAAGAGACGTGCAGGTCGCAGTAGCTTAACAAGATGGTTTAAATGCCCCTTGGAAGAGCGGTGGAGGACGCATTAGCGAAATAAGACGGTTTAAATGCCCATTGGAAGAGAGGTGCAGGTCGCAGTAGCTTAATAAGACGGTTTAAATGCCCCTCGGAAGAGACATGCAGGTCGCAGTAGCTTAACAAGACGGTCTAAATGCCCCTTGAAAGAGCGGTGGAGGTCGCAGTAGCTTAACAAGACGGTTTAAATGCCCCTTGGAATAGACATGCAGGTCACTGTAGCTTAACAAGACGGTTTAAATGCCTCTTGGAAGAGACGTGCAGGTCGCAGTAGCTTAACAAGACGGTTTAAATGCCCCTTGGAAGAGACATGCAGGTCACTGTAGCTTAACAAGACGGATAAAATTCCCCTTGGAAAAGACGTGCAGGTCGCAGTAGCTTAACAAGATGGTTTAAATGTCCCTTGGAAATGTGGTGGAGGTTACAGTAGCTTAACAAGATGGTTTAAATGCCCCTTGGAAGAGACGTGCAGGTCGCAGTAGCTTAACAAGACTGTTTAAATGCCCCTTGGAAGAGACTTGCAGGTCGCAGTAGCGAAATAAGACGGTTTAAATGTCCCTTGCAAGAGACGTGCAGGTCGCAGTAGCTTAAAAAGACGGTTTAAATGCCACTTTGAAGAGACGTGCAGGTCGCATTAGCTTAACAAGACAGTTTAAATGCCCCTTGGAAGAGACGTGCAGGTCGCAATAGCTTAACAAGACAGTTTAAATGCCCCTTGGAAGAGACGTGCAGGTCGCCGTAGCTTAAGAAGACAGTTTAAATGCCCCTTGGAAGAGACGTGCAGGTCGCAGTAGCTTAATAAGATGGTTTAAATGCCCCTTGGAAGAGACGTGCAGGTCGCAGTAGCTTAATAAGACGGTTTCAATGCCCCTTGGAAGAGACGTGCAGGTCGCAGTAGCTTAACAAGTCGGTTTAAATGCTGCTTAGAAGAGGCTTGCAGGTCTCAGTAGCTTACCAAGACGGATTATATGGCCCTTGGAAGAGCGGTGGAGGTCGCAGTAGCTTAACAAGACGGTTTAAATGCCCCTTGGAAGAGACATGCACGTCACAGTAGCTTACCAAGACGGATTATAAGGCCCTTGGAAGAGACGTGTAGGTCGTAGTAGCTTAACAAGACGGTTTAAATGCCCTTTGGAAGAGCGGTGGAGGTCGCAGTAGCTTAACAAGACGGTTTAAATGCCCCTTGGAAGATGCTTGCAGGTCGCAGTAGCTTACCAAGGCGGATTATTTGGCCCTTGGAAGAGACGTGCAGGTCGCAGTAGCTTAACAAGACGGTTTAAATGCCCCTTGGAAGAGACGTGCAGGTCGCAGTAGCTTAACAAGACAGTTTAAATGCCCTTTGGAAGAGACATGCAGGTCGCAGCAGCTTAACAAGACTGTTTAAATGCCCCTTGGTAGAGACATGCAGGTCGCATTAGCTTAACAAGACGGTTTAAATGCCCCATTGAAGAGACGTGCAGGTCGCAGTATCTTACCAAGACGATTTAACTGCCCCTTGGAAGAGAAGTGCAGGTCGCAGTAGCTTACCAAGACGATTTAAATGACCCTTGGAAGAGACGTGCAGGTCGCAGTAGCTTAACAAGACGGTTTAAATGCCCCTTGGAAGAGCAGTGTAGGTCGCAGTAGCTTAACAAGACAGTTTAAATGCCCTTTGGAAGAGACATGCAGGTCGCAGCAGCTTAACAAGACAGTTTAAATGCCCCTTGGTAGAGACATGCAGGTCGCAGGAGCTTAACAAGACGGTTTAAATGCCCCATTGAAGAGACGTGCTGGTCGCAGAAGCTTAACAAAACGTTTTAAATGCCCCTTGGAAAAATGGTGGAGGTTACAGTAGCTTAACAAGATTGTTTAAATGCACCTTGGAAGAAACGTGCAAGTCGCAGTAGCTTAACAAGATGATTTAAATGCCCCTTGGAAGAGACGTGCAGGTCGCAGTAGCTTAACAAGACGGTTTAAATGCCCCTTGAAAGAGACATGCAGGTCGCAGTAGCTTAACAAGACGGTTTAAATGCCCCTTAGAAGAGACGTGCAGGTCGCAGTAGCTTAAAAATACGGTTTAAATGCCCCTTGGAAGAGACTTGCAGGTCGCAGTAGCTTACCAAGACGTTTTAAATGGCCCTTGGAAGAGACGTGCAGGTCGCAGAAGCTTAACAAGACAAATCAAATGCCCCTTGGAAGAGCGGTGGAGGTCGCAATAGCTTAACAAGACGGTTTAAATGCCCCTTGGAAGAGACGTGCAGGTCGCAGCAGCTTAACAAGACTGTTTAAATGCCCCTTGGTAGAGACATGCAAGTCGCAGTAGCTTAACAAGACGGTTTAAATGCCCCTTGAAAGAGACGTGCAGGTCGCAGTAGCTTAACAAGACGGTTTAAATGCCCCTTGGAAGTGACGTGCAGGTTGCAGTAGCTTAAAAAGACGGTTTAAGTGCCCCTAGGTAGAGTGGTGGAGGTCGCAGTAGCTTAACAAGATGGTTTAAATGCCCCTGGGAAGAGAAGTGCAGGTCGCAGTAGCTTACCAAGACGATTTAAATGTCCCTTGGAAGAGACGTGCAGGTCGCAGTAGCTTAACAAGACGGTTTAAATTCCCCTTGGTAGAGCGGTGGAGGTCGCAGTAGCTTAACAAGACAGTTTAAATGCCCCTTGGAAGAGACATGCAGGTCGCAGCAGCTTAACAAGACTGTTTTAATGCCCCTGGGAAGAGACGTGCAGGTCGCAGTAGCTTAACAAGATGGTTTAAATGCCCCTTGGTAGAGACATGCAGGTCGCAGTAGCTTAACAAGACGATTTTAATGCCCCATTGAAGAGACGTGCAGGTCGCAGTATCTTAACTAGACGGTTTAAATGCCCCTTGGAAGAGGCATGCAAGTCGCAGTAGCTTAACAAGATGATTTAAATGCCCCTTGGAAGAGACGTGCAGGTCGCAGTAGCTTAACAAGACGGTTGAAATGCCCCTTGGAAGAGAGGTGGAGGTCGCAGTAGCTTAACAAGACAGTTTAAATGCCCCTTGGAAGAGATGTGCAGGTCGCAGTAGCTTAACAAGACTGTTTAAATGCCCCTTGGAAGAGACGTGCAGGTCGCAGTAGCTTAACAAGACGGTTTAAATGCCCCTTGGAAGAGACGTGCAGGTCGCAGTAGCTTAACAAGACGGTTTAAATGCCCCTTGGAAGAGGCATGCAAGTCGCAGTAGCTTAACAAGATGATTTAAATGCCCCTTGGAAGAGACGTGCAGGTCGCAGTAGCTTAACAAGACGGTTTAAATGCCCTTTGGAAGAGACGTGCAGGTCGCAGTAGCTTAACAAGACGGTTTAAATGCACCTTGGAAGACACGTGCAGGTCGCAGTAGCTTAACAAGACGCTATAAATGCCCCTTGGAATAGGCTTGCAGGTCGCAGTAGCTTTATAAGGCGGTTTAAATGTTCCTTAGAAGAGACGTGCAGGTCGCAGTAGCTTAACAAGACGGTTTAAATGCCCCTTGGTAGAGACATGCAGGTCGCAGTAGCTTAACAAGACGGTTTAAATGCCCCTTGGAAGAGACGTGCAGTTCGCAGTAGCTTAACAAGACAGTTTAAATACCGCTTGGAATAGTGGTGGAGATTACAGTAGCTTAACAAGACGGTTTAAATGGCCCTTGGAAGAGATGTGCTGGTCGCAGTAGCTTAACAAGACGGTTTAAATGCCCCATTGTAGAGACGTGCAGGTCGCAGTAGCTTAACTAGACGGTTTAAATGCCCCTTGGAATAGTGGTGGAGGTTACAGTAGCTTAACAAGACGATTTAAATGCCCCTTGGAAGAGACGTGCAGGTCGCAGTAGCTTAACAAGATGGTTTAAATGCCCCTTGGAAGAGAGGTGGAGGTCACAGTAGCTTAAAAAGAGGGTTTAAATGCCCATTGTAAGAGCGGTGGAAGTCGCAGTAGCTTAACAAGATGGTTTAAATGCCCCTTGGATCAGACGTGCAGGTCGCAGTAGATAAACAAAAGACAGTTTAAATGCCCCTTGGAAGAGACGTGGAGGTCGCAGTAGCTTAACAAGACTGTTTAAATGCCCCTTGGAAGAGACTTGCATGTCGCAATAGCTTACCAAGATGGTTTAAATGGCCCTTGGAAGAGACGTGCAGGTCGCAGTAGCTTAACAAGACTGTTTAAATGCCCCTTGGAAGAGAATTGCAGGTCGCAGTAGCTTAACAAGATGGTTTAAATGCCCCTTGGTAGAGACATGCAGGTCGCAGTAGATTAACAAGACGGTTTAAATGCCCCATTGAAGAGACGTGCAGGTGGCAGTAGCTTAACTAGACGGTTTAAATGCCCCTAAGAAAAGTGTTGGAGGTTACAGTAGCTTAACAAGACGGTTTAAATGCCCCTTGGAAGAGCTGTGGAGGTCGCACTAGCTTAACAAGACAGTTTAAATGCCCGTTGGAAGAGACATGCAGGTCGCAGACGCTTAACAAGACTGGTTAAATGCCCCTTGGAAGAGACGTGCAGGTCGCCGTAGCTTAACAAGACAGTTTAAATGCCCCTTGGAAGAGACATGCAGGTCGCAGTAGCTTAATAAGATGGTTTAAATGCCCCTTGGAAGAGACGTGCAGGTCGCAGTAGCTTAACAAGACGGTTTCAATGCCCCTTGGAAGAGACGTGCAGGTCGCAGTAGCTTAACAAGATGGTTTAAATTCCGCTTAGAAGAGGCTTGCAGGTCTCAGTAGCTTACCAAGACGGATTATATGGCCCTTGGAAGAGACGTGCAGGTCGCAGTAGCTAAACAAGATGGTTTAAATGTCCCTTGGAAATGTGGTGGAGGTTACAGTAGCTTAACAAAACTGTTTAAATGCCCCTTGGAAGAGACTTGCAGGTCGCAGTAGCGAAATAAGATGGTTTAAATGCCCCTTGGAAGAGACGTGCAGGTCGCAGTAGCTTAACAAGACGGTTTAAATGCCCCTTGGAAGAGACGTGCAGGTCGCAGTAGCTTAACAAGACGGTTTAAATGCCCCTTGGAAGAGACGTGCAGGTCGCAGTAGCTTAACAAGATGGTTTAAATGCCCCTTGGAAGAGCGGTGGAGGACGCATTAGCTTAACAAGACGGTTTAAATGCCCATTGGAAGAGAGGTGCAGGTCGCAGTAGCTTAATAAGACGGTTTAAATGCCCCTCGGAAGAGACATGCAGGTCGCAGTAGCTTAACAAGACGGTCTAAATGCCCCTTGAAAGAGCGGTGGAGGTCGCAGTAGCTTAACAAGACGGTTTAAATGCCCCTTGGAATAGACATGCAGGTCACTGTAGCTTAACAAGACGGTTTAAATGTCTCTTGGAAGAGACGTGCAGGTCGCAGTAGCTTAACAAGACGGTTTAAATGCCCCTTGGAAGAGACATGCAGGTCACTGTAGCTTAACAAGATGGATTAAATGCCCCTTGGAAAAGACGTGCAGGTCGCAGTAGCTTAACAAGATGGTTTAAATGTCCCTTGGAAATGTGGTGGAGGTTACAGTAGCTTAACAAGATGGTTTAAATGCCCCTTGGAAGAGACGTGCAGGTCGCAGTAGCTTAACAAGACTGTTTAAATGCCCCTTGGAAGAGACTTGCAGGTCGCAGTAGCGAAATAAGACGGTTTAAATGCCCCTTGCAAGAGACGTGCAGGTCACAGTAGCTTAAAAAGACGGTTTAAATGCCACTTTGAAGAGACGTGCAGGTCGCATTAGCTTAACAAGACAGTTTAAATACCCCTTGGAAGAGACGTGCAGGTCGCAGTAGCTTAACAAGACAGTTTAAATGCCCCTTGGAAGAGACGTGCAGGTCGCCGTAGCTTAACAAGACAGTTTAAATGCCCCTTGGAAGAGACGTGCAGGTCGCAGTAGCTTAATAAGATGGTTTAAATGCCCCTTGGAAGAGACGTGCAGGTCGCAGTAGCTTAACAAGACGGTTTCAATGCCCATTGGAAGAGACGTGCAGGTCGCAGTAGCTTAACAAGACGGTTTAAATGCTGCTTAGAAGAGGCTTGCAGGTCTCAGTAGCTTACCAAGACGGATTATATGGCCCTTGGAAGAGCGGTGGAGGTCGCAGTAGCTTAACAAGACGGTTTAAATGCCCCTTGGAAGAGACATGCAGGTCACAGTAGCTTACCAAGACGGATTATATGGCCCTTGGAAGAGACGTGCAGGTCGTAGTAGCTTAACAAGACGGTTTAAATGCCCCTTGGAAGAGCGGTGGAGGTCGCAGTAGCTTAACAAGACGGTTTAAATGCCCCTTGGAAGATGCTTGCAGGTCGCAGTAGCTTACCAAGGCGGATTATTTGGCCCTTGGAAGAGACGTGCAGGTCGCAGTAGCTTAACAAGACGGTTTAAATGCCCCTTGGAAGAGACGTGCAGGTCGCAGTAGCTTAACAAGACAGTTTAAATGCCCTTTGGAAGAGACATGCAGGTCGCAGCAGCTTAACAAGACTGTTTAAATGCCCCTTGGTAGAGACATGCAGGTCGCATTAGCTTAACAAGACGGTTTAAATGCCCCATTGAAGAGACGTGCAGGTCGCAGTATCTTACCAAGACGATTTAACTGCCCCTTGGAAGAGAAGTGCAGGTCGCAGTAGCTTACCAAGACGATTTAAATGACCCTTGCAAGAGACGTGCAGGTCGCAGTAGCTTAACAAGACGGTTTAAATGCCCCTTGGAAGAGCAGTGTAGGTCGCAGTAGCTTAACAAGACAGTTTAAATGCCCTTTGGAAGAGACATGCAGGTCGCAGGAGCTTACCAAGACGATTTAAATGACCCTTGGAAGAGACGTGCAGGTCGCAGTAGCTTAACAAGACGGTTTAAATGCCCCTTGGAAGAGCAGTGTAGGTCGCAGTAGCTTAACAAGACAGTTTAAATGCCCCTTGGTAGAGACATGCAGGTCGCAGGAGCTTAACAAGACGGTTTAAATGCCCCATTGAAGAGACGTGCTGGTCGCAGAAGCTTAACAAGACGGTTTAAATGCCCCTTGGAAAAATGGTGGAGGTTACAGTAGCTTAACAAGATTTTTTAAATGCACCTTGGAAGAAACGTGCAAGTCGCAGTAGCTTAACAAGATGATTTAAATGCCCCTTGGAAGAGACGTGCAGGTCGCAGTAGTTTAACAAGACGGTTTAAATGCCCCTTGGAAGAGACGTGCAGGTCGCAGTAGCTTAACAAGACGGTTTAAATTCCCCTTGGAAGAGCGGTGGAGGTCGCAGTAGCTTAAAAAGACGGTTTAAATGCCCCTTGGAAGAGACATGCAGGTCACAGTAGCTTAACAAGACGGTTTAAATGCCCCTTGGAAGAGAAGTGCAGGTCGCAGTAGCTTAACAAGATGGTTTAAATGCCCCTTGGAAGAGACGTGCTGGTCGCAGTAGATTAACAAGACGGTTTAAATGCCCCTTGAGAAGAGACGTGCAGGTCGCAGTAGCTTAACAAGACGGTTTAAATGCCCCTTGGAAATGTGGTGGAGGTTACAGTAGCTTAACAAGACGGTTTAAATGCCACTTGGAAGAGACGTGCAGGTCGCAGTAGCTTAACAAGATGGTTTAAATGCCCCTTGGAAGAGCGGTGGAGGTCGCATTAGCTTAACAAGACGGTTTAAATGCCCCTTGGAAGAGACGTGCAGGTCGCAGTAGCTTAACAAGAAGGTTTAAATGCCCCTTAGAAGAGACGTGCAGGTCGCAGTAGCTTAAAGATACGGTTTAAATGCCCCTTGGAAGAGACTTGCAGGTCGCAGTAGCTTAACAAGACAGTTTAAATGCCCCTTGGAAGAGACGTGCAGGTCGCAGTAGTTTAATAAGATGGTTTAAATGCCCCTTGGAAGAGACGTGCAGGTCGCAGTAGCTTAACAAGAAGGTTTAAATGCCCCTTGGAAGAGACGTGCAGGTCTCAGTAGCTTAACAAGACGGTAAAAATGGCCCCTGGAAGAGGCTTGCAGGTCGCAGTAGCTTACCAAGACAGTTTAAATGCCCCTTGGAAGACACGTGCAGGTCGCAGCAGCTTAACAAGACGGTATAAATGCCCCTTGGAAAAGGCTTGCAGGTCGCAGTAGCTTACCAAGACGTTTTAAATGGCCCTTGGAAGAGACGTGCAGGTCGCAGAAGCTTAACAAGACAAATCAAATGCCCCTTGGAAGAGCGGTGGAGGTCGCAATAGCTTAACAAGACGGTTTAAATGCCCCTTGGAAGAGACGTGCAGGTCGCAGCAGCTTAACAAGACTGTTTAAATGCCCCTTGGTAGAGACATGCAAGTCGCAGTAGCTTAACAAGACGGTTTAAATGCCCCTTGAAAGAGACGTGCAGGTCGCAGTAGCTTAACAAGACGGTTTAAATGCCCCTTGGAAGTGACGTGCAGGTTGCAGTAGCTTAAAAAGACGGTTTAAGTGCCCCTAGGTAGAGTGGTGGAGGTCGCAGTAGCTTAACAAGATGGTTTAAATGCCCCTGGGAAGAGAAGTGCAGGTCGCAGTAGCTTACCAAGACGATTTAAATGTCCCTTGGAAGAGACGTGCAGGTCGCAGTAGCTTAACAAGACGGTTTAAATTCCCCTTGGTAGAGCGGTGGAGGTCGCAGTAGCTTAACAAGACAGTTTAAATGCCCCTTGGAAGAGACATGCAGGTCGCAGCAGCTTAACAAGACTGTTTTAATGCCCCTGGGAAGAGACGTGCAGGTCGCAGTAGCTTAACAAGATGGTTTAAATGCCCCTTGGTAGAGACATGCAGGTCGCAGTAGCTTAACAAGACGATTTTAATGCCCCATTGAAGAGACGTGCAGGTCGCAGTATCTTAACTAGACGGTTTAAATGCCCCTTGGAAGAGGCATGCAAGTCGCAGTAGCTTAACAAGATGATTTAAATGCCCCTTGGAAGAGACGTGCAGGTCGCAGTAGCTTAACAAGACGGTTGAAATGCCCCTTGGAAGAGAGGTGGAGGTCGCAGTAGCTTAACAAGACAGTTTAAATGCCCCTTGGAAGAGATGTGCAGGTCGCAGTAGCTTAACAAGACTGTTTAAATGCCCCTTGGAAGAGACGTGCAGGTCGCAGTAGCTTAACAAGACGGTTTAAATGCCCCTTGGAAGAGACGTGCAGGTCGCAGTAGCTTAACAAGACGGTTTAAATGCCCCTTGGAAGAGGCATGCAAGTCGCAGTAGCTTAACAAGATGATTTAAATGCCCCTTGGAAGAGACGTGCAGGTCGCAGTAGCTTAACAAGACGGTTTAAATGCCCTTTGGAAGAGACGTGCAGGTCGCAGTAGCTTAACAAGACGGTTTAAATGCACCTTGGAAGACACGTGCAGGTCGCAGTAGCTTAACAAGACGCTATAAATGCCCCTTGGAATAGGCTTGCAGGTCGCAGTAGCTTTATAAGGCGGTTTAAATGTTCCTTAGAAGAGACGTGCAGGTCGCAGTAGCTTAACAAGACGGTTTAAATGCCCCTTGGTAGAGACATGCAGGTCGCAGTAGCTTAACAAGACGGTTTAAATGCCCCTTGGAAGAGACGTGCAGTTCGCAGTAGCTTAACAAGACAGTTTAAATACCGCTTGGAATAGTGGTGGAGATTACAGTAGCTTAACAAGACGGTTTAAATGGCCCTTGGAAGAGATGTGCTGGTCGCAGTAGCTTAACAAGACGGTTTAAATGCCCCATTGTAGAGACGTGCAGGTCGCAGTAGCTTAACTAGACGGTTTAAATGCCCCTTGGAATAGTGGTGGAGGTTACAGTAGCTTAACAAGACGATTTAAATGCCCCTTGGAAGAGACGTGCAGGTCGCAGTAGCTTAACAAGATGGTTTAAATGCCCCTTGGAAGAGAGGTGGAGGTCACAGTAGCTTAAAAAGAGGGTTTAAATGCCCATTGTAAGAGCGGTGGAAGTCGCAGTAGCTTAACAAGATGGTTTAAATGCCCCTTGGATCAGACGTGCAGGTCGCAGTAGATAAACAAAAGACAGTTTAAATGCCCCTTGGAAGAGACGTGGAGGTCGCAGTAGCTTAACAAGACTGTTTAAATGCCCCTTGGAAGAGACTTGCATGTCGCAATAGCTTACCAAGATGGTTTAAATGGCCCTTGGAAGAGACGTGCAGGTCGCAGTAGCTTAACAAGACTGTTTAAATGCCCCTTGGAAGAGAATTGCAGGTCGCAGTAGCTTAACAAGATGGTTTAAATGCCCCTTGGTAGAGACATGCAGGTCGCAGTAGATTAACAAGACGGTTTAAATGCCCCATTGAAGAGACGTGCAGGTGGCAGTAGCTTAACTAGACGGTTTAAATGCCCCTAAGAAAAGTGTTGGAGGTTACAGTAGCTTAACAAGACGGTTTAAATGCCCCTTGGAAGAGCTGTGGAGGTCGCACTAGCTTAACAAGACAGTTTAAATGCCCGTTGGAAGAGACATGCAGGTCGCAGACGCTTAACAAGACTGGTTAAATGCCCCTTGGAAGAGACGTGCAGGTCGCCGTAGCTTAACAAGACAGTTTAAATGCCCCTTGGAAGAGACATGCAGGTCGCAGTAGCTTAATAAGATGGTTTAAATGCCCCTTGGAAGAGACGTGCAGGTCGCAGTAGCTTAACAAGACGGTTTCAATGCCCCTTGGAAGAGACGTGCAGGTCGCAGTAGCTTAACAAGATGGTTTAAATTCCGCTTAGAAGAGGCTTGCAGGTCTCAGTAGCTTACCAAGACGGATTATATGGCCCTTGGAAGAGACGTGCAGGTCGCAGTAGCTAAACAAGATGGTTTAAATGTCCCTTGGAAATGTGGTGGAGGTTACAGTAGCTTAACAAAACTGTTTAAATGCCCCTTGGAAGAGACTTGCAGGTCGCAGTAGCGAAATAAGATGGTTTAAATGCCCCTTGGAAGAGACGTGCAGGTCGCAGTAGCTTAACAAGACGGTTTAAATGCCCCTTGGAAGAGACGTGCAGGTCGCAGTAGCTTAACAAGACGGTTTAAATGCCCCTTGGAAGAGACGTGCAGGTCGCAGTAGCTTAACAAGATGGTTTAAATGCCCCTTGGAAGAGCGGTGGAGGACGCATTAGCTTAACAAGACGGTTTAAATGCCCATTGGAAGAGAGGTGCAGGTCGCAGTAGCTTAATAAGACGGTTTAAATGCCCCTCGGAAGAGACATGCAGGTCGCAGTAGCTTAACAAGACGGTCTAAATGCCCCTTGAAAGAGCGGTGGAGGTCGCAGTAGCTTAACAAGACGGTTTAAATGCCCCTTGGAATAGACATGCAGGTCACTGTAGCTTAACAAGACGGTTTAAATGTCTCTTGGAAGAGACGTGCAGGTCGCAGTAGCTTAACAAGACGGTTTAAATGCCCCTTGGAAGAGACATGCAGGTCACTGTAGCTTAACAAGATGGATTAAATGCCCCTTGGAAAAGACGTGCAGGTCGCAGTAGCTTAACAAGATGGTTTAAATGTCCCTTGGAAATGTGGTGGAGGTTACAGTAGCTTAACAAGATGGTTTAAATGCCCCTTGGAAGAGACGTGCAGGTCGCAGTAGCTTAACAAGACTGTTTAAATGCCCCTTGGAAGAGACTTGCAGGTCGCAGTAGCGAAATAAGACGGTTTAAATGCCCCTTGCAAGAGACGTGCAGGTCACAGTAGCTTAAAAAGACGGTTTAAATGCCACTTTGAAGAGACGTGCAGGTCGCATTAGCTTAACAAGACAGTTTAAATACCCCTTGGAAGAGACGTGCAGGTCGCAGTAGCTTAACAAGACAGTTTAAATGCCCCTTGGAAGAGACGTGCAGGTCGCCGTAGCTTAACAAGACAGTTTAAATGCCCCTTGGAAGAGACGTGCAGGTCGCAGTAGCTTAATAAGATGGTTTAAATGCCCCTTGGAAGAGACGTGCAGGTCGCAGTAGCTTAACAAGACGGTTTCAATGCCCATTGGAAGAGACGTGCAGGTCGCAGTAGCTTAACAAGACGGTTTAAATGCTGCTTAGAAGAGGCTTGCAGGTCTCAGTAGCTTACCAAGACGGATTATATGGCCCTTGGAAGAGCGGTGGAGGTCGCAGTAGCTTAACAAGACGGTTTAAATGCCCCTTGGAAGAGACATGCAGGTCACAGTAGCTTACCAAGACGGATTATATGGCCCTTGGAAGAGACGTGCAGGTCGTAGTAGCTTAACAAGACGGTTTAAATGCCCCTTGGAAGAGCGGTGGAGGTCGCAGTAGCTTAACAAGACGGTTTAAATGCCCCTTGGAAGATGCTTGCAGGTCGCAGTAGCTTACCAAGGCGGATTATTTGGCCCTTGGAAGAGACGTGCAGGTCGCAGTAGCTTAACAAGACGGTTTAAATGCCCCTTGGAAGAGACGTGCAGGTCGCAGTAGCTTAACAAGACAGTTTAAATGCCCTTTGGAAGAGACATGCAGGTCGCAGCAGCTTAACAAGACTGTTTAAATGCCCCTTGGTAGAGACATGCAGGTCGCATTAGCTTAACAAGACGGTTTAAATGCCCCATTGAAGAGACGTGCAGGTCGCAGTATCTTACCAAGACGATTTAACTGCCCCTTGGAAGAGAAGTGCAGGTCGCAGTAGCTTACCAAGACGATTTAAATGACCCTTGGAAGAGACGTGCAGGTCGCAGTAGCTTAACAAGACGGTTTAAATGCCCCTTGGAAGAGCAGTGTAGGTCGCAGTAGCTTAACAAGACAGTTTAAATGCCCTTTGGAAGAGACATGCAGGTCGCAGGAGCTTACCAAGACGATTTAAATGACCCTTGGAAGAGACGTGCAGGTCGCAGTAGCTTAACAAGACGGTTTAAATGCCCCTTGGAAGAGCAGTGTAGGTCGCAGTAGCTTAACAAGACAGTTTAAATGCCCCTTGGTAGAGACATGCAGGTCGCAGGAGCTTAACAAGACGGTTTAAATGCCCCATTGAAGAGACGTGCTGGTCGCAGAAGCTTAACAAGACGGTTTAAATGCCCCTTGGAAAAATGGTGGAGGTTACAGTAGCTTAACAAGATTTTTTAAATGCACCTTGGAAGAAACGTGCAAGTCGCAGTAGCTTAACAAGATGATTTAAATGCCCCTTGGAAGAGACGTGCAGGTCGCAGTAGTTTAACAAGACGGTTTAAATGCCCCTTGGAAGAGACGTGCAGGTCGCAGTAGCTTAACAAGACGGTTTAAATTCCCCTTGGAAGAGCGGTGGAGGTCGCAGTAGCTTAAAAAGACGGTTTAAATGCCCCTTGGAAGAGACATGCAGGTCACAGTAGCTTAACAAGACGGTTTAAATGCCCCTTGGAAGAGAAGTGCAGGTCGCAGTAGCTTAACAAGATGGTTTAAATGCCCCTTGGAAGAGACGTGCTGGTCGCAGTAGATTAACAAGACGGTTTAAATGCCCCTTGAGAAGAGACGTGCAGGTCGCAGTAGCTTAACAAGACGGTTTAAATGCCCCTTGGAAATGTGGTGGAGGTTACAGTAGCTTAACAAGACGGTTTAAATGCCACTTGGAAGAGACGTGCAGGTCGCAGTAGCTTAACAAGATGGTTTAAATGCCCCTTGGAAGAGCGGTGGAGGTCGCATTAGCTTAACAAGACGGTTTAAATGCCCCTTGGAAGAGACGTGCAGGTCGCAGTAGCTTAACAAGAAGGTTTAAATGCCCCTTAGAAGAGACGTGCAGGTCGCAGTAGCTTAAAGATACGGTTTAAATGCCCCTTGGAAGAGACTTGCAGGTCGCAGTAGCTTAACAAGACAGTTTAAATGCCCCTTGGAAGAGACGTGCAGGTCGCAGTAGTTTAATAAGATGGTTTAAATGCCCCTTGGAAGAGACGTGCAGGTCGCAGTAGCTTAACAAGAAGGTTTAAATGCCCCTTGGAAGAGACGTGCAGGTCTCAGTAGCTTAACAAGACGGTAAAAATGGCCCCTGGAAGAGGCTTGCAGGTCGCAGTAGCTTACCAAGACAGTTTAAATGCCCCTTGGAAGACACGTGCAGGTCGCAGCAGCTTAACAAGACGGTATAAATGCCCCTTGGAAAAGGCTTGCAGGTCGCAGTAGCTTACCAAGACGTTTTAAATGGCCCTTGGAAGAGACGTGCAGGTCGCAGAAGCTTAACAAGACAAATCAAATGCCCCTTGGAAGAGCGGTGGAGGTCGCAATAGCTTAACAAGACGGTTTAAATGCCCCTTGGAAGAGACGTGCAGGTCGCAGCAGCTTAACAAGACTGTTTAAATGCCCCTTGGAAAAGAAGTGCAGGTCGCAGTAGCTTAACAAGACGGTTTAAATGCCCTTTGGTAGAGACATGCAGGTCGCAGCAGCTTAACAAGACGGTTTAAATGCCCCTTGAAAGAGACGTGCAGGTCGCAGTAGCTTAACAAGACGGTTTAAATGCCCCTTGGAAGTGACGTGCAGGTTGCAGTAGCTTAAAAAGACGGTTTAAGTGCCCCTAGGTAGAGCGGTGGAGGTCGCAGTAGCTTAACAAGATGGTTTAAATGCCCCTTGGAAGAGAAGTGCAGGTCGCAGTAGCTTACCAAGACGATTTATATGTCCCTTGGAAGAGACATGCAGGTCGCAGTAGCTTAACAAGACGGTTTAAATTCCCATTGGTAGAGCGGTGGAGGTCGCAGTAGCTTAACAAGACAGTTTAAATGCCCCTTGGAAGAGACATGCAGGTCGCAGCAGCTTAACAAGACTGTTTTAATGCCCCTGGGAAGAGACGTGCAGGTCGCAGTAGCTTAACAAGATGGTTTAAATGCCCCTTGGTAGAGACATGCAGGTCGCAGTAGCTTAACAAGACGATTTTAATGCCCCATTGAAGAGACGTGCAGGTCGCAGTAGCTTAACTAGACGGTTTAAATGCCCCTTGGAAGAGGCATGCAAGTCGCAGTAGCTTAACAAGATGATTTAAATGCCCCTTGGAAGAGACGTGCAGGTCGCAGTAGCTTAACAAGACGGTTGAAATGCCCCTTGGAAGAGAGGTGGAGGTCGCAGTAGCTTAACAAGACAGTTTAAATGCCCCTTGGAAGAGATGTGCAGGTCGCAGTAGCTTAACAAGACTGTTTAAATGCCCCTTGGAAGAGACGTGCAGGTCGCAGTAGCTTAACAAGACGGTTTAAATGCCCCTTGGAAGAGGCATGCAAGTCGCAGTAGCTTAACAAGATGATTTAAATGCCCCTTGGAAGAGACGTGCAGGTCGCAGTAGCTTAACAAGACGGTTTAAATGCCCTTTGGAAGAGACGTGCAGGTCGCAGTAGCTTAACAAGACGGTTTAAATGCACCTTGGAAGACACGTGCAGGTCGCAGTAGCTTAACAAGACGCTATAAATGCCCCTTGGAATAGGCTTGCAGGTCGCAGTAGCTTAATAAGGCGGTTTAAATGTTCCTTAGAAGAGACGTGCAGGTCGCAGTAGCTTAACAAGACGGTTTAAATGCCCCTTGGTAGAGACATGCAGGTCGCAGTAGCTTAACAAGACGGTTTAAATGCCCCTTGGAAGAGACGTGCAGTTCGCAGTAGCTTAACAAGACAGTTTAAATATCGCTTGGAATAGTGGTGGAGATTACAGTAGCTTAACAAGACGGTTTAAATGGCCCTTGGAAGAGATGTGCTGGTCGCAGTAGCTTAACAAGACGGTTTAAATGCCCCATTGTAGAGACGTGCAGGTCGCAGTAGCTTAACTAGACGGTTTAAATGCCCCTTGGAAAAGTGGTGGAGGTTACAGTAGCTTAACAAGACGATTTAAATGCCCCTTGGAAGAGACGTGCAGGTCGCAGTAGCTTAACAAGATGGTTTAAATGCCCCTTGGAAGAGAGGTGGAGGTCACAGTAGCTTAAAAAGACGGTTTAAATGCCCATTGTAAGAGCGGTGGAAGTCGCAGTAGCTTAACAAGATGGTTTAAATGCCCCTTGGATCAGACGTGCAGGTCGCAATAGATAAACAAAAGACAGTTTAAATGCCCCTTGGAAGAGACGTGGAGGTCGCAGTAGCTTAACAAGACTGTTTAAATGCCCCTTGGAAGAGACTTGCATGTCGCAATAGCTTACCAAGATGGTTTAAATGGCCCTTGGAAGAGACGTGCAGGTCGCAGTAGCTTAACAAGACTGTTTAAATGCCCCTTGGAAGAGACGTGCAGGTCGCAGTAGCTTAACAAGATGGTTTAAATGCCCCTTGGTAGAGACATGCAGGTCGCAGTAGATTAACAAGACGGTTTAAATGCCCCATTGAAGAGACGTGCAGGTGGCAGTAGCTTAACTAGACGGTTTAAATGCCCCTAAGAAAAGTGTTGGAGGTTACAGTAGCTTAACAAGACGGTTTAAATGCCCCTTGGAAGAGCTGGGGAGGTCGCACTAGCTTAACAAGACGGTTTAAATGCCCGTTGGAAGAGACATGCAGGTCGCAGACGCTTAATAAGACTGGTTAAATGCCCCTTGGAAGAGACGTGCAGGTCGCAGTAGCTTAACAAGACAGTTTAATTGCCCCTTGGAAGAGACGTGCAGGTCGCAGTAGCTTAACAAGACAGTTTAAATGCCCCGTGGAAAAGTGGTGGAGATTCCAGTAGCTTAACAAGACGGTTTAAATGCCCCTTGAAAGAGACGTGCAGGTCGCAGTAGCTTAATAAGACGGTTTAAATGTTCCTTAGAAGAGACGTGCAGGTCGCAGTAGCTTAACAAGACAGTTTAAATACCGCTTGGAAAAGTGGTGGAGATCACAGTAGCTTAACAAGACGGTTTAAATGGCCCTTGGAAGAGACGTGCTGGTCGCAGTAGCTTAACAAAATGGTTTAAATGCCCCATTGAAGAGACGTGCAGGTCGCAGTAACTTAAGTAGACGGTTTAAATGCCCCTTGGAAAAGTGTGGGAGGAAACAGTAGCTTAACAAGACAATTTAAATGCCCCTTGGAAGAGACGTGCAGGTCGCAGTAGCTTAACAAGACGGTTTAAATGCCCCTTGGAAGAGACGTGCAGGTCGCAGTAGCTTAACAAGACCGTTTAAATGCCCCTTGGAAGAGAGGTGGAGGTCGCAGTAGCTTAACAAGACGGTTTAAACGCCCCTTGGAAGAGCGGTGGAGGTCGCAGTAGCTTAACAAGACAGTTTAAATGCCCATTGGAAGAGACGTGCAGGTCGCAGTAGATAAACAAGACAGTTTAAATGCCCCTTGGAAGAGACGTGCAGGTCGCAGTAGCTTAACAAGACGATTTAAATGCCCCTTGGAAGAGACGTGCATGTCGCAGTAGCTTAACAAGACTGTTTAAATGCCCCTTGGAAGAGACGTGCAGGTCGCAGTAGCTTAACAAGACAGTTTAAATGCCCCTTGGAAGAGACGTGCAGGTCGCAGAAGCTTAACAAGACATTTTAAATGCCCCTTGGAAGAGGCTTGCAGGTCGCAGTAGCTTAACAAGACTGTTTAAATGCGTCTTGGAAGAGCGGTGGAGGTCGCAGTAGCTTAACAAGACGGTTGAAATGCCCGTTGGAAGAGACATGTAGGTCACAGTAGCTTAACAAGACGGTTTAAATGCCCCTTGGAAGAGACGTGCAGGTCGCAGTAGCTTAACAAGACTGTTTAAATGCCCCTTGGAAGAGACGTGCAGGTCGCAGTAGCTTAACAAGACCGTTGAAATGCCCCTTGGAAAAGAGGTGGAGTTCGCAGTAGCTTAACAAGACAGTTTAAATGCCCCTTGGAAGAGACGTGCATGTCACAGAAGCTTAACAAAAGGGATTAAATGCCCCTTGGAAGAGACATGCAAGTCGCAGTAGCTTAAAAAGATGGTTTAAATGCTCCTTGGTAGAGACGTGCAGGTCGCAGTAGCTTAACAAGACGGTTTAAATGCCCCTTGGAAGAGCGGTGGAGGTCACATTAGCTTAACAAGACAGTTTAAATGCCCCTTGGAAGAGACGTGCAGGTCGCAGTAGCTTAACAAAACTGTTTAAATGCCCCTTGGAAGAGATGTGCAGGTCGCAGTAGCTTAATAAGACGGTTTAAATGCCCCTTGGTAAAGAGGTGGAGGTCGCAGTAGCTTAACAAGATGGTTTAAATGAACCTTGGAATAAACGTGCAGGTCGCAGTAGCTTATCAAGACGGTTTAAATGCCCCTTGCAAGAGACGTGCAGTTCGCAGAAGCTTAACAAAAGAGTTTAAATGCCCCTTAGAAAAGGCTTGCAGGTCGTAGTAGCTTACCAAGACGGTTTAAATGCCCCTTGGAAGAGACGTGCAGGTCGCAGTGGCTTAACAAGATGGTTTAAATGCCCCTTGGAAGTGCGGTGAAGGTCGCAGTAGCTTAACAAGACGTTTTAAATGTCCCTTGCAAGAGACGTGCAGGTCGCAGAAGTTTAACAAAAGGGTTTAAATGCCCCTTAGAAAAGGCTTGCAGGTCGCAGTAGCTTAACAAGACGGTTTAAATGCCCCTTGGAAGAGACGTGCAGGTCGCAGTAGCTTACCAAGACGGTTTAAATGCCCCTTGGAAGAGACGTGCAGGTCGCAGTAGCTTAACAAGATGGTTTAAATGCCCCTTGGAAGAGACGTGCAGGTCGCAGTAGCTTAACAAGATGGTTTAATTGCCCCTTGGAAGAGAGGTGGAGGTCGCAGTAGCTTAACAAGATGGTTTAAATGCCCCTTGGAAAAGACGTACAGGTTGCAGTAGCTTAACAAGACGGTTTAAATGCCCCTTGGAAAAGTGGTGGAAATTACAGTAGCTTAACAAGACGGTTTAAATGCCCCTTGGAAGAGACGTGCAGGTCGCAGTAGCTTAATAAGACGGTTTAAATGCCCCTTGGAAGAGAGGTGGAGTTCGCAGTAGCATAACAAGACGGTTTAAATGCCCCTTGCAAGAGACGTGCAGGTCGCAGAAGCTTAACAAAAGAGTTTAAATGCCCCTTAGAAAAGGCTTGCAGGTCGTAGTAGCTTACCAAGATGGTTTAAATGCCCCTTGGAAGAGACATGCAGGTAGCAGTAGCTTAACAAGATGGTTTAAATGCCCCTTCGAAGAGACATGCAGGTCGTAGCAGCTTAACAAGATTGATTAAATGCACCTTGGAAGAGACGTGCAAGTCGCAGTAGCTTAACAAGACTGTTTAAATGCACCTTGGAAGAGACGTGCAAGTCGCAGTAGCTTAACAAGACTGTTTAAATGCCCCTTGGAAGAGCGGTGGAGGTCGCAGAAGCTTAACAAGACTGTTTAAATGCCCCTTGGAAGAGATGTGCAGGTCGCAGTAGCTTAACAAGACTGTTTAAATGCCCCTTGTAAGAGGGGTGGAGGTCGCAGTAGCTTAATAAGACGGTTTAAATTCCCCTTGGTAAAGAGGTGGAGGTCGCCGTAGCTTAACAAGATGGTTTAAACGCCCCTTGGAATAGACGTGCAGGTCGCAGTAGCTTATCAAGACGGTTTAAATGCTCCTTGCAAGAGACGTGCAGGTCGCAGAAGCTTAACAAAAGAGTTTAAATGCCCCTTAGAAAAGGCTTGTAGGTCGTAGTAGCTTACCAAAACGGTTTAAATGCCCCTTGGAAGAGACGTGCAGGTCGCAGTAGCTTAACAAGACGGTTTAAATGCCTCTTGGAAAAGACGTGCAGGTTGCAGTAGCTTAACAAGATGTTTTAAATGCCCCTTGGAAGAGACGTGCAGGTCGCAGTAGCTTAACAAGACGGTATAAATGCCCCTTGGAAGAGGCTTGCTGGTCGCAGGAGCTTACCAAGACGGTTTAAATGGCCCTTGGAAGAGACGTGCAGGTCGCAGTAGCTTAACAAGATGGTTTAAATGCCCCTTGGAAGAGACATGCCGGTCGGAGCAGCTTAACAAGACTGTTTAAATGCCCCTTAGAATAGTGGTGGAGATTACAGTAGCTTAACAAGACGGTTTAAATGCCCCTTGGAAGAGACGTGCAAGTCGCAGTAGCTTAACAAGATGGTTTAAATGCCCCTTGGAAGAAACGTGCAGGTCGCAGTAGCTTAACAAGACGGTTTAAATGCCGCTTGGAAGAGCGGAGGAGGTCGCAGTAGCTTAACAAGACGGTTTAAATGCCCCTTGGAAGAGACGTGCAGGTTGCAGTAGCTTAAAAAGACGGTTTAAACGCCCCTTGGTAGAGCGGTGGAGGTCGCAGTAGCTTAACAAGATGTTTTAAATGCGCTTTGGAAGAGAAGTGCAGGTCGCAGTAGCTTAACAAGACGGTTTAAATGCCCCTTGGAAGAGACGTGCAGGTCGCAGTAGCTTAACAAGACGGTTTAAATGCCCCTTGGAAGAACGGTGTAGGTCGCAGTAGCTTAAAAAGACAGTTTAAATGCCCTTCGGAAGAGACATGCAGGTCATAGTAGCTTAAAAAGACGGTTTAAATGCCCCATTGAAGAGACGTGCAGGTCGCAGTAGCTTAACAAGACGGTTTAAATGCCCCTTGGAAGACCAGTGGAGGTCGCAGAAGCTTAACAAGACAGTTTAAATGCCCCTTGGAAGAGACGTGCAGGTCGCAGTAGCTTAACAAGACAGTTTAAATGCCCCTTGGAAGAGACGTGCAGGTCGCATTAGCCTAACAAGACGGTTTAAATGCCACTTGGAGGAGCGGTGGATGTCGCAGTAGCTTAACAAGACAGTTTCAATGCCCCTGCAGGTCGCAGTTGCTTAAAAAGATGGTTTAAATGCCCCTTGGAAAAGACGTGCAGGTCGCAGTAGCTTAACAAGATGGTTTAAATGCCCCTTGGAAGAGCGGTGGAGGTCGCAGTAGCTTACCAAGACAGTTTAAATGCCCCTTGCAAGAGACGTGCAGGTCGCAGAAGCTAAACAAAAGGGTTTAAATGCCCCTTAGAAAAGGCTTGCAGGTCGCAGTAGCTTACCAAGACGGTTTAAATGCCCCTTGTAAGAGACGTGCAGGTTGCAGTAGCTTAACAAGATGGTTTAAATGCCCCTTGGAAGAGCGGTGGAGGTCGCAGTAGCTTAACAAGACGGTTTAAATGCCCCTTGGAAAAGACGTACAGTTTGCAGTAGCTTAACAAGATGTTTTAAATGCCCCTTGGAAGAGACATGCAGGTAGTAGCAACTTAACAAGACTGATTAAATGCCCCTTGGAAGGGACGTGCAGGTCGCAGTAGCTTAACAAGACGGTCTAAATGCCCCTTGGAACAGACGTGCAGGTCTCAGTAGCTTAACAAGACTGTTTAAATGCCCCTTGGAAAAGTGGTGGAGATTACAGTAGCTTAACAAGACGGTTTAAATGCCCCTTGGAAGAGACATGCAAGTCGCAGTAGCTTAACAAGATGGTTTAAATGCCCCTTGGAAGAAACGTGTAGGTCACAGTAGCTTAACAAGATGGTTTAAATGCCCCTTGGAAGAGCGGTGGAGGTCGCAGTAGCTTAACAAGACAGTTTAAATGCCCCTTGGAAGAGATGTGCAGGTCGCAGTAGCTTAACAAGACTGTTTAAATGCCCCTTGGAAGAGACGTGCAGGTCGCAGTAGCTTAATAAGACGGTTTAAATGCCCCTTGTAAGAGAGGTGGTGGTCGCAGTAGCATAACAAGACGGTTTAAATGCCCCTTGGAATAGACATGCAGGTCGCAGTAGCTTAACAAGACGATTTAAATGCCCCTTGCAAGAGACGTGCAGGTCGCAGAAGCTTAACAAAAGAGTTTAAATGCCCCTTAGAAAAGGCTTGCAGGTCATATTAGCTTACCAAGACGGTTTAAATGTCTCTTGGAAGAGACATGCAGGTAGCAGTAGCTTAACAAGATGGTTTAAATGCCCCTTGGAAGAGCGGAGAAGGTCGCAGTAGCTTAACAAGACGGTTTAAATGCCCCTTGGAAAAGACGTACAGGTTGCAGTAGCTTAACAAGATGTTTTAAATGCCCCTTGGAAGAGACATGCAGGTAGCAGTAGCTTAACAAGATGGTTTAAATGCCCCTTGGAAGAGCAGAGGAGGTCGCAGTAGCTTAACAAGACGGTATAAATGCCCCTTGAAAGAGTCTTGCAGGTCGCAGTAGCTTACCAAGACGGTTTAAATGGCCCTTGGAAGAGACGTGCAGGTAATAGTAGCTTAACAAGACGGTTTAAATGTCACTTGGAGGAGCGTTGGAGGTCGCAGTACCTTAACAAGACGGATTATATGCCCCTTGGAAGAGACATGCAGGTCGTAGCAGCTTAAAAAGACTGTTTAAATGCCCCTTGGAAAAGTGGTGGAGATTACAGTAGCTTAACAAGACGGTTTAAATGTCCCTTGGAAAAGACGTGCAGGTCGCAGTAGCTTAACAAGAAGGTTTAAATGCCCCTTGGAAGAGACGTGCAGGTCGCAGTAGCTTAACAAGACGGTTTAAATGCCCCTTGGAAGAGACGTGCAGGTCGCAGTTGCTTAACAAGATGTTTTAAATGCCCCTTGGAAAAGACGTGCAGGTTGCAGTAGCTTAACAAGATGGTTTAAATGCCCCTTTGAAGAGACATGCAGGTCGCAGAAGCTTAACAAGACATTTTAAATGCCCCTTGAAAGAGGCTTGCTGGTCGCAGTAGCTTACCAAGAAGGTTTAAATGCCCCTTGGAAAAGACGTGCAGGTTGCAGTAGCTTAACAAGATGTTTTAAATGCCCCTTGGAAGAGACATGCAGGTCGCAGTAGCTTAACAAGACGGTATAAATGCCCCTTGGAAGAGGCTTGCAGGTTGCAGTAGCTTACCAAGACGGTTTAAATGGCCCTTGGAAGAGACGTGCAGGTAACAGTAGCTTAACAAGACGGTTTAAATGCCACTTGGAGGAGCGTTGGAGGTCGCAGTAACTTAACAAGACGGATTATATGCCCCTTGGAAGACTCATGCAGGTCGTGGCAGCTTAACAAGAATGTTTAAATGCCGCTTGGAAGAGACGTGCATGTCGCAGTAGCTTAACAAGAATGTATAAATGCCCCTTGGAAAAGTGGTGGAGATTACAGTAGCTTAACAAGACGGTTTAAATGTCCCTTGGAAGAGACGTGCAGGTCGCAGTAGCTTAACACGACGGTTTAAATGCCCCTTGGAAGAGACGTGCAGGTCGCAGTTGCTTAACAAGACGGTTTAAATGCCCCTTGGAAAAGACGTGCAGGTTGCAGTAGCTTAACAAATGGTTTAAATGCCCCTTTGAAGAGCGGTGGAGGTCGCAGTAGCTTAACAAGACGGTTTAAATGCCCCATTGAAGAGACGTGCAGGTCGCAGTAGCTTAACAAGACGGTTTAAATGCCCCTTGGAAGACCAGTGGAGGTCGCAGAAGCTTAACAAGACAGTTTAAATGCCCCTTGGAAGAGACGTGCAGGTCGCAGTAGCTTAACAAGACAGTTTAAATGCCCCTTGGAAGAGACGTGCAGGTCGCATTAGCCTAACAAGACGGTTTAAATGCCACTTGGAGGAGCGGTGGATGTCGCAGTAGCTTAACAAGACAGTTTAAATGCCCCTGCAGGTCGCAGTTGCTTAAAAAGATGGTTTAAATGCCCCTTGGAAAAGACGTGCAGGTCGCAGTAGCTTAACAAGATGGTTTAATTGCCCCTTGGAAGAGCGGTGGAGGTCGCAGTAGCTTACCAAGACAGTTTAAATGCCCCTTGCAAGAGACGTGCAGGTCGCAGAAGCTAAACAAAAGGGTTTAAATGCCCCTTAGAAAAGGCTTGCAGGTCGCAGTAGCTTACCAAGACGGTTTAAATGCCCCTTGGAAGAGACGTGCAGGTTGCAGTAGCTTAACAAGATGGTTTAAATGCCCCTTGGAAGAGCGGTGGAGGTCGCAGTAGCTTAACAAGACGGTTTAAATGCCCCTTGGAAAAGACGTACAGTTTGCAGTAGCTTAACAAGATGTTTTAAATGCCCCTTGGAAGAGACATGCAGGTAGTAGCAACTTAACAAGACTGATTAAATGCCCCTTGGAAGGGACGTGCAGGTCGCAGTAGCTTAACAAGACGGTCTAAATGCCCCTTGGAACAGACGTGCAGGTCTCAGTAGCTTAACAAGACTGTTTAAATGCCCCTTGGAAAAGTGGTGGAGATTACAGTAGCTTAACAAGACGGTTTAAATGCCCCTTGGAAGAGACATGCAAGTCGCAGTAACTTAACAAGATGGTTTAAATGCCCCTTGGAAGAAACGTGTAAGTCACAGTAGCTTAACAAGATGGTTTAAATGCCCCTTGGAAGAGCGGTGGAGGTCGCAGTAGCTTAACAAGACAGTTTAAATGCCCCTTGGAAGAGATGTGCAGGTCGCAGTAGCTTAACAAGACTGTTTAAATGCCCCTTGGAAGAGACGTGCAGGTCGCTGTAGCTTAATAAGACGGTTTAAATGCCCCTTGTAAGAGAGGTGGTGGTCGCAGTAGCATAACAAGACGGTTTAAATGCCCCTTGGAATAGACATGCAGGTCGCAGTAGCTTAACAAGACGATTTAAATGCCCCTTGCAAGAGACGTGCAGGTCGCAGAAGCTTAACAAAAGAGTTTAAATGCCCCTTAGAAAAGGCTTGCAGGTCATATTAGCTTACCAAGACGGTTTAAATGTCTCTTGGAAGAGACATGCAGGTAGCAGTAGCTTAACAAGATGGTTTAAATGCCCCTTGGAAGAGCGGAGGAGGTCGCAGTAGCTTAACAAGACGGTTTAAATGCCCCTTGGAAAAGACGTGCAGGTTGCAGTAGCTTAACAAGATGTTTTAAATGCCCCTTGGAAGAGACATGCAGGTAGCAGTAGCTTAACAAGATGGTTTAAATGCCCCTTGGAAGAGCAGAGGAGGTCGCAGTAGCTTAACAAGACGGTATAAATGCCCCTTGGAAGAGTCTTGCAGGTCGCAGTAGCTTACCAAGACGGTTTAAATGGCCATTGGAAGAGACGTGCAGGTAATAGTAGCTTAACAAGACGGTTTAAATGTCACTTGGAGGAGCGTTGTAGGTCGCAGTACCTTAACAAGACGGATTATATGCCCCTTGGAAGAGACATGCAGGTCGTAGCAGCTTAAAAAGACTGTTTAAATGCCCCTTGGAGAAGTGGTGGAGATTACAGTAGCTTAACAAGACGGTTTAAATGTCCCTTGGAAAAGACGTGCAGGTCGCAGTAGCTTAACAAGAAGGTTTAAATGCCCCTTGGAAGAGACGTGCAGGTCGCAGTAGCTTAACAAGACGGTTTAAATGCCCCTTGGAAGAGACGTGCAGGTCGCAGTTGCTTAACAAGATGTTTTAAATGCCCCTTGGAAAAGACGTGCAGGTTGCAGTAGCTTAACAAGATGGTTTAAATGCCCCTTTGAAGAGACATGCAGGTCGCAGAAGCTTAACAAGACATTTTAAATGCCCCTTGAAAGAGGCTTGCTGGTCGCAGTAGCTTACCAAGAAGGTTTAAATGCCCCTTGGAAAAGACGTGCAGGTTGCAGTAGCTTAACAAGATGTTTTAAATGCCCCTTGGAAGAGACATGCAGGTCGCAGTAGCTTAACAAGACGGTATAAATGCCCCTTGGAAGAGGCTTGCAGGTTGCAGTAGCTTACCAAGACGGTTTAAATGGCCCTTGGAAGAGACGTGCAGGTAACAGTAGCTTAACAAGACGGTTTAAATGCCACTTGGAGGAGCGTTGGAGGTCGCAGTAACTTAACAAGACGGATTATATGCCCCTTGGAAGACTCATGCAGGTCGTGGCAGCTTAACAAGAATGTTTAAATGCCGCTTGGAAGAGACGTGCATGTCGCAGTAGCTTAACAAGAATGTATAAATGCCCCTTGGAAAAGTGGTGGAGATTACAGTAGCTTAACAAGACGGTTTAAATGTCCCTTGGAAGAGACGTGCAGGTCGCAGTAGCTTAACACGACGGTTTAAATGCCCCTTGGAAGAGACGTGCAGGTCGCAGTTGCTTAACAAGACGGTTTAAATGCCCCTTGGAAAAGACGTGCAGGTTGCAGTAGCTTAACAAATGGTTTAAATGCCCCTTTGAAGAGCGGTGGAGGTCGCAGTAGCTTAACAAGACGGTTTAAATGCCCCATTGAAGAGACGTGCAGGTCGCAGTAGCTTAACAAGACGGTTTAAATGCCCCTTGGAAGACCAGTGGAGGTCGCAGAAGCTTAACAAGACAGTTTAAATGCCCCTTGGAAGAGACGTGCAGGTCGCAGTAGCTTAACAAGACAGTTTAAATGCCCCTTGGTAGAGACGTGCAGGTCGCATTAGCCTAACAAGACGGTTTAAATGCCACTTGGAGGAGCGGTGGATGTCGCAGTAGCTTAACAAGACAGTTTAAATGCCCCTGCAGGTCGCAGTTGCTTAAAAAGTTGGTTTAAATGCCCCTTGGAAAAGACGTGCAGGTCGCAGTAGCTTAACAAGATGGTTTAATTGCCCCTTGGAAGAGCGGTGGAGGTCGCAGTAGCTTACCAAGACAGTTTAAATGCCCCTTGCAAGAGACGTGCAGGTCGCAGAAGCTAAACAAAAGGGTTTAAATGCCCCTTAGAAAAGGCTTGCAGGTCGCAGTAGCTTACCAAGACGGTTTAAATGCCCCTTGGAAGAGACGTGCAGGTTGCAGTAGCTTAACAAGATGGTTTAAATGCCCCTTGGAAGAGCGGTGGAGGTCGCAGTAGCTTAACAAGACGGTTTAAATGCCCCTTGGAAAAGACGTACAGTTTGCAGTAGCTTAACAAGATGTTTTAAATGCCCCTTGGAAGAGACATGCAGGTAGTAGCAACTTAACAAGACTGATTAAATGCCCCTTGGAAGGGACGTGCAGGTCGCAGTAGCTTAACAAGACGGTCTAAATGCCCCTTGGAACAGACGTGCAGGTCTCAGTAGCTTAACAAGACTGTTTAAATGCCCCTTGGAAAAGTGGTGGAGATTACAGTAGCTTAACAAGACGGTTTAAATGCCCCTTGGAAGAGACATGCAAGTCGCAGTAACTTAACAAGATGGTTTAAATGCCCCTTGGAAGAAACGTGTAGGTCACAGTAGCTTAACAAGATGGTTTAAATGCCCCTTGGAAGAGCGGTGGAGGTCGCAGTAGCTTAACAAGACAGTTTAAATGCCCCTTGGAAGAGATGTGCAGGTCGCAGTAGCTTAACAAGACTGTTTAAATGCCCCTTGGAAGAGACGTGCAGGTCGCAGTAGCTTAATAAGACGGTTTAAATGCCCCTTGTAAGAGAGGTGGTGGTCGCAGTAGCATAACAAGACGGTTTAAATGCCCCTTGGAATAGACATGCAGGTCGCAGTAGCTTAACAAGACGATTTAAATGCCCCTTGCAAGAGACGTGCAGGTCGCAGAAGCTTAACAAAAGAGTTTAAATGCCCCTTAGAAAAGGCTTGCAGGTCATATTAGCTTACCAAGACGGTTTAAATGTCTCTTGGAAGAGACATGCAGGTAGCAGTAGCTTAACAAGATGGTTTAAATGCCCCTTGGAAGAGCGGAGGAGGTCGCAGTAGCTTAACAAGACGGTTTAAATGCCCCTTGGAAAAGACGTGCAGGTTGCAGTAGCTTAACAAGATGTTTTAAATGCCCCTTGGAAGAGACATGCAGGTAGCAGTAGCTTAACAAGATGGTTTAAATGCCCCTTGGAAGAGCAGAGGAGGTCGCAGTAGCTTAACAAGACGGTATAAATGCCCCTTGGAAGAGTCTTGCAGGTCGCAGTAGCTTACCAAGACGGTTTAAATGGCCATTGGAAGAGACGTGCAGGTAATAGTAGCTTAACAAGACGGTTTAAATGTCACTTGGAGGAGCGTTGTAGGTCGCAGTACCTTAACAAGACGGATTATATGCCCCTTGGAAGAGACATGCAGGTCGTAGCAGCTTAAAAAGACTGTTTAAATGCCCCTTGGAGAAGTGGTGGAGATTACAGTAGCTTAACAAGACGGTTTAAATGTCCCTTGGAAAAGACGTGCAGGTCGCAGTAGCTTAACAAGAAGGTTTAAATGCCCCTTGGAAGAGACGTGCAGGTCGCAGTAGCTTAACAAGACGGTTTAAATGCCCCTTGGAAGAGACGTGCAGGTCGCAGTTGCTTAACAAGATGTTTTAAATGCCCCTTGGAAAAGACGTGCAGGTTGCAGTAGCTTAACAAGATGGTTTAAATGCCCCTTTGAAGAGACATGCAGGTCGCAGAAGCTTAACAAGACATTTTAAATGCCCCTTGAAAGAGGCTTGCTGGTCGCAGTAGCTTACCAAGAAGGTTTAAATGCCCCTTGGAAAAGACGTGCAGGTTGCAGTAGCTTAACAAGATGTTTTAAATGCCCCTTGGAAGAGACATGCAGGTCGCAGTAGCTTAACAAGACGGTATAAATGCCCCTTGGAAGAGGCTTGCAGGTTGCAGTAGCTTACCAAGACGGTTTAAATGGCCCTTGGAAGAGACGTGCAGGTAACAGTAGCTTAACAAGACGGTTTAAATGCCACTTGGAGGAGCGTTGGAGGTCGCAGTACCTTAACAAGACGGATTATATGCCCCTTGGAAGACTCATGCAGGTCGTGGCAGCTTAACAAGAATGTTTAAATGCCGCTTGGAAGAGACGTGCATGTCGCAGTAGCTTAACAAGAATGTATAAATGCCCCTTGGAAAAGTGGTGGAGATTACAGTAGCTTAACAAGACGGTTTAAATGTCCCTTGGAAGAGACGTGCAGGTCGCAGTAGCTTAACACGACGGTGTAAATGCCCCTTGGAAGAGACGTGCAGGTCGCAGTTGCTTAACAAGACGGTTTAAATGCCCCTTGGAAAAGACGTGCAGGTTGCAGTAGCTTAACAAATGGTTTAAATGCCCCTTTGAAGAGCGGTGGAGGTCGCAGTAGCTTAACAAGACGGTTTAAATGCCCCTTGGAAAAGACGTGAAGGTCGCATTAGCTTAACAAGATGGTTTAAATGCCCCTTGGAAGAGACGTGCAGGTCGCAGAAGCTTAACAAGACATTTTAAATGACCCTTGGAAGAGGCTTGCTGGTCGCAGTCGCTTACCAAGAAGGTTTAAATGCCCTTTGGAAGAGCGGTGGAGGTCGCAGTAGCTCACCAAGACGATTTAAATGACCCTTGGAAGAGACGTGCAGGTCGCAGTAGCTTAACAAGACGGTTTAAATGCCCCTTGGAAGAGACGTGCAGGTCGCAGAAGCTTAATGAGACGGTTTAAATGCCCCTTGGAAGAGACGTGCAGGTCGCAGTTGCTTAACAAGACGGTTTAAATGCCCCTTGGAAAAGACGTGCAGGTTGCAGTAGCTTAACAAATGGTTTAAATGCCTCTTTGAAGAGCGGTGGAGGTCGCAGTAGCTTAACAAGACAGTTTAAATGCCCCTTGGAAGAGCGGAGGAGGTCGCAGTAGCTTAACAAGACAGTTTAAATGCCCCTTGGAAGAGACGTGCACGTCGCAGTAGCTTAACAAAATGGTTTAAATGCCCCTTGGAAGAGACGTGCAGGTTGCAGTAGCTTAAAAATACGGTTTAAATGCCCCTTGGTAGAGCGGTGGAGGTCGCAGTAGCTTAACAAGATGGTTTAAATGCCCCGTGGAAGAGAAGTGCAGGTCGCAGTAGATTACCAAGACGATCTAAATGCCCCTTGGAAGAGACGTGCAAGTCGCAGTAGCTTAACAAGACGGTTTAAATGCCCCTTGGAAGAGCGGAGTAGGTCGCAGTAGCTTAACAAGACAGTTTAAATGCCCTTTGGAAGAGACATGCAGGTCACAGCAGCTTAACAAGACTGTTTAAATGCCGCTTGGAAGAGACGTGCAGGTCGCAGTAGCTTAACAAGACGGTTTAAATGCTCCTTAGTAGAGACATGCAGGTCGCAGGAGCTTAACAAGACGGTTTAAATGCCACATTGAAGAGACGTGCAGGTCGCAGTAGCTTAACAAGAAGGTTTAAATGCCCCTTGTAAAAGTGGTGGATGTTACAGTAGCTTAACAAGATGGTTTAAATGCCCCTTGGAAGAGACGTGCAAGTCGCAGTAGCTTAGCAAGACGATTTAAATGCCCTTTGGAAGAGACGTTCAGGTCGCAGTAGCTTAACAAGACGGTTTAAATGCCCCTTGGAAGAGACGTGCAGGTCGTAGCAGCTTAAAAAGACTGTTTAAATGCCCCTTGGAAAAGTGGTGGAGATTACAGTAGCTTAACAAGACGGTTTAAATGTCCCTTGGAAAAGACGTGCAGGTCGCAGTAGCTTAACAAGAAGGTTTAAATGCCCCTTGGAAGAGACGTGCAGGTAGCAGTAGCTTAACAAGACGGTTTAAATGCCCCTTGGAAGAGACGTGCAGGTCGCAGTTGCTTAACAAGATGGTTTAAATGCCCCTTGGAAAAGACGTGCAGGTTGCAGTAGCTTAACAAGATGGTTTAAATGCCCCATTGAAGAGACATGCAGGTCGCAGAAGCTTAACAAGACATTTTAAATGCCCCTTGAAAGAGGCTTGCTGGTCGCAGTAGCTTACCAAGAAGGTTTAAATGCCCCTTGGAAAAGACGTGCAGGTTGCAGTAGCTTAACAAGATGTTTTAAATGCCCCTTGGAAGAGACATGCAGGTCGCAGTAGCTTAACAAGACGGTATAAATGCCCCTTGGAAGAGGCTTGCAGGTTGCAGTAGCTTACCAAGACGGTTTAAATGGCCCTTGGAAGAGACGTGCAGGTAACAGTAGCTTAACAAGACGGTTTAAATGCCACTTGGAGGAGCGTTGGAGGTCGCAGTACCTTAACAAGACGGATTATATGCCCCTTGGAAGACTCATGCAGGTCGTGGCAGCTTAACAAGACTGTTTAAATGCCGCTTGGAAGAGACGTGCATGTCGCAGTAGCTTAACAAGAATGTTTAAATGCCCCTTGGAAAAGTGGTGGAGATTACAGTAGCTTAACAAGACGGTTTAAATGTCCCTTGGAAGAGACGTGCAGGTCGCAGTAGCTTAACACGACGGTTTAAATGCCCCTTGGAAGAGACGTGCAGGTCGCAGTTGCTTAACAAGACGGTTTAAATGCCCCTTGGAAAAGACGTGCAGGTTGCAGTAGCTTAAAAAATGGTTTAAATGCCCCTTTGAAGAGCGGTGGAGTTCGCAGTAGCTTAACAAGACGGTTTAAATGCCCCTTGGAAAAGACGTGAAGGTCGCATTAGCTTAACAAGATGGTTTAAATGCCCCTTGGAAGAGACGTGCAGGTCGCAGAAGCTTAACAAGACATTTTAAATGACCCTTGGAAGAGGCTTGCTGGTCGCAGTAGCTTACCAAGAAGGTTTAAATGCCCTTTGGAAGAGCGGTGGAGGTCGCAGTAGCTCACCAAGACGATTTAAATGACCCTTGGAAGAGACGTGCAGGTCGCAGTAGCTTAACAAGACGGTTTAAATGCCCCTTGGAAGAGACGTGCAGGTCGCAGTAGCTTAACAAGACGGTTTAAATGCCCCTTGGAAGAGACGTGCAGGTCGCAGTTGCTTAACAAGACGGTTTAAATGCCCCTTGGAAAAGACGTGCAGGTTGCAGTAGCTTAACAAATGGTTTAAATGCCCCTTTGAAGAGCGGTGGAAGTCGCAGTAGCTTAACAAGACAGTTTAAATGCCCCTTGGAAGAGCGGAGGAGGTCGCAGTAGCTTAACAAGACAATTTAAATGCCCCTTGGAAGAGACGTGCAGGTCGCAGTAGCTTAACAAAACGGTTTAAATGCCCCTTGGAAGAGACGTGCAGGTTGCAGTAGCTTAAAAATACGGTTTAAATGCCCCTTGGTAGAGCGGTGGAGGTCGCAGTAGCTTAACAAGATGGTTTAAATGCCCCGTGGAAGAGACGTGCAGGTCGCAGTTGCTTAACAAGATGTTTTAAATGCCCCTTGGAAAAGACGTGCAGGTTGCAGTAGCTTAACAAGATGGTTTAAATGCCCCTTTGAAGAGACATGCAGGTCGCAGAAGCTTAACAAGACATTTTAAATGCCCCTTGAAAGAGGCTTGCTGGTCGCAGTAGCTTACCAAGAAGGTTTAAATGCCCCTTGGAAAAGACGTGCAGGTTGCAGTAGCTTAACAAGATGTTTTAAATGCCCCTTGGAAGAGACATGCAGGTCGCAGTAGCTTAACAAGACGGTATAAATGCCCCTTGGAAGAGGCTTGCAGGTTGCAGTAGCTTACCAAGACGGTTTAAATGGCCCTTGGAAGAGACGTGCAGGTAACAGTAGCTTAACAAGACGGTTTAAATGCCACTTGGAGGAGCGTTGGAGGTCGCAGTAACTTAACAAGACGGATTATATGCCCCTTGGAAGACTCATGCAGGTCGTGGCAGCTTAACAAGAATGTTTAAATGCCGCTTGGAAGAGACGTGCATGTCGCAGTAGCTTAACAAGAATGTATAAATGCCCCTTGGAAAAGTGGTGGAGATTACAGTAGCTTAACAAGACGGTTTAAATGTCCCTTGGAAGAGACGTGCAGGTCGCAGTAGCTTAACACGACGGTTTAAATGCCCCTTGGAAGAGACGTGCAGGTCGCAGTTGCTTAACAAGACGGTTTAAATGCCCCTTGGAAAAGACGTGCAGGTTGCAGTAGCTTAACAAATGGTTTAAATGCCCCTTTGAAGAGCGGTGGAGGTCGCAGTAGCTTAACAAGACGGTTTAAATGCCCCATTGAAGAGACGTGCAGGTCGCAGTAGCTTAACAAGACGGTTTAAATGCCCCTTGGAAGACCAGTGGAGGTCGCAGAAGCTTAACAAGACAGTTTAAATGCCCCTTGGAAGAGACGTGCAGGTCGCAGTAGCTTAACAAGACAGTTTAAATGCCCCTTGGTAGAGACGTGCAGGTCGCATTAGCCTAACAAGACGGTTTAAATGCCACTTGGAGGAGCGGTGGATGTCGCAGTAGCTTAACAAGACAGTTTAAATGCCCCTGCAGGTCGCAGTTGCTTAAAAAGTTGGTTTAAATGCCCCTTGGAAAAGACGTGCAGGTCGCAGTAGCTTAACAAGATGGTTTAATTGCCCCTTGGAAGAGCGGTGGAGGTCGCAGTAGCTTACCAAGACAGTTTAAATGCCCCTTGCAAGAGACGTGCAGGTCGCAGAAGCTAAACAAAAGGGTTTAAATGCCCCTTAGAAAAGGCTTGCAGGTCGCAGTAGCTTACCAAGACGGTTTAAATGCCCCTTGGAAGAGACGTGCAGGTTGCAGTAGCTTAACAAGATGGTTTAAATGCCCCTTGGAAGAGCGGTGGAGGTCGCAGTAGCTTAACAAGACGGTTTAAATGCCCCTTGGAAAAGACGTACAGTTTGCAGTAGCTTAACAAGATGTTTTAAATGCCCCTTGGAAGAGACATGCAGGTAGTAGCAACTTAACAAGACTGATTAAATGCCCCTTGGAAGGGACGTGCAGGTCGCAGTAGCTTAACAAGACGGTCTAAATGCCCCTTGGAACAGACGTGCAGGTCTCAGTAGCTTAACAAGACTGTTTAAATGCCCCTTGGAAAAGTGGTGGAGATTACAGTAGCTTAACAAGACGGTTTAAATGCCCCTTGGAAGAGACATGCAAGTCGCAGTAACTTAACAAGATGGTTTAAATGCCCCTTGGAAGAAACGTGTAGGTCACAGTAGCTTAACAAGATGGTTTAAATGCCCCTTGGAAGAGCGGTGGAGGTCGCAGTAGCTTAACAAGACAGTTTAAATGCCCCTTGGAAGAGATGTGCAGGTCGCAGTAGCTTAACAAGACTGTTTAAATGCCCCTTGGAAGAGACGTGCAGGTCGCAGTAGCTTAATAAGACGGTTTAAATGCCCCTTGTAAGAGAGGTGGTGGTCGCAGTAGCATAACAAGACGGTTTAAATGCCCCTTGGAATAGACATGCAGGTCGCAGTAGCTTAACAAGACGATTTAAATGCCCCTTGCAAGAGACGTGCAGGTCGCAGAAGCTTAACAAAAGAGTTTAAATGCCCCTTAGAAAAGGCTTGCAGGTCATATTAGCTTACCAAGACGGTTTAAATGTCTCTTGGAAGAGACATGCAGGTAGCAGTAGCTTAACAAGATGGTTTAAATGCCCCTTGGAAGAGCGGAGGAGGTCGCAGTAGCTTAACAAGACGGTTTAAATGCCCCTTGGAAAAGACGTGCAGGTTGCAGTAGCTTAACAAGATGTTTTAAATGCCCCTTGGAAGAGACATGCAGGTAGCAGTAGCTTAACAAGATGGTTTAAATGCCCCTTGGAAGAGCAGAGGAGGTCGCAGTAGCTTAACAAGACGGTATAAATGCCCCTTGGAAGAGTCTTGCAGGTCGCAGTAGCTTACCAAGACGGTTTAAATGGCCATTGGAAGAGACGTGCAGGTAATAGTAGCTTAACAAGACGGTTTAAATGTCACTTGGAGGAGCGTTGTAGGTCGCAGTACCTTAACAAGACGGATTATATGCCCCTTGGAAGAGACATGCAGGTCGTAGCAGCTTAAAAAGACTGTTTAAATGCCCCTTGGAGAAGTGGTGGAGATTACAGTAGCTTAACAAGACGGTTTAAATGTCCCTTGGAAAAGACGTGCAGGTCGCAGTAGCTTAACAAGAAGGTTTAAATGCCCCTTGGAAGAGACGTGCAGGTCGCAGTAGCTTAACAAGACGGTTTAAATGCCCCTTGGAAGAGACGTGCAGGTCGCAGTTGCTTAACAAGATGTTTTAAATGCCCCTTGGAAAAGACGTGCAGGTTGCAGTAGCTTAACAAGATGGTTTAAATGCCCCTTTGAAGAGACATGCAGGTCGCAGAAGCTTAACAAGACATTTTAAATGCCCCTTGAAAGAGGCTTGCTGGTCGCAGTAGCTTACCAAGAAGGTTTAAATGCCCCTTGGAAAAGACGTGCAGGTTGCAGTAGCTTAACAAGATGTTTTAAATGCCCCTTGGAAGAGACATGCAGGTCGCAGTAGCTTAACAAGACGGTATAAATGCCCCTTGGAAGAGGCTTGCAGGTTGCAGTAGCTTACCAAGACGGTTTAAATGGCCCTTGGAAGAGACGTGCAGGTAACAGTAGCTTAACAAGACGGTTTAAATGCCACTTGGAGGAGCGTTGGAGGTCGCAGTACCTTAACAAGACGGATTATATGCCCCTTGGAAGACTCATGCAGGTCGTGGCAGCTTAACAAGAATGTTTAAATGCCGCTTGGAAGAGACGTGCATGTCGCAGTAGCTTAACAAGAATGTATAAATGCCCCTTGGAAAAGTGGTGGAGATTACAGTAGCTTAACAAGACGGTTTAAATGTCCCTTGGAAGAGACGTGCAGGTCGCAGTAGCTTAACACGACGGTGTAAATGCCCCTTGGAAGAGACGTGCAGGTCGCAGTTGCTTAACAAGACGGTTTAAATGCCCCTTGGAAAAGACGTGCAGGTTGCAGTAGCTTAACAAATGGTTTAAATGCCCCTTTGAAGAGCGGTGGAGGTCGCAGTAGCTTAACAAGACGGTTTAAATGCCCCTTGGAAAAGACGTGAAGGTCGCATTAGCTTAACAAGATGGTTTAAATGCCCCTTGGAAGAGACGTGCAGGTCGCAGAAGCTTAACAAGACATTTTAAATGACCCTTGGAAGAGGCTTGCTGGTCGCAGTCGCTTACCAAGAAGGTTTAAATGCCCTTTGGAAGAGCGGTGGAGGTCGCAGTAGCTCACCAAGACGATTTAAATGACCCTTGGAAGAGACGTGCAGGTCGCAGTAGCTTAACAAGACGGTTTAAATGCCCCTTGGAAGAGACGTGCAGGTCGCAGAAGCTTAATGAGACGGTTTAAATGCCCCTTGGAAGAGACGTGCAGGTCGCAGTTGCTTAACAAGACGGTTTAAATGCCCCTTGGAAAAGACGTGCAGGTTGCAGTAGCTTAACAAATGGTTTAAATGCCTCTTTGAAGAGCGGTGGAGGTCGCAGTAGCTTAACAAGACAGTTTAAATGCCCCTTGGAAGAGCGGAGGAGGTCGCAGTAGCTTAACAAGACAGTTTAAATGCCCCTTGGAAGAGACGTGCACGTCGCAGTAGCTTAACAAAATGGTTTAAATGCCCCTTGGAAGAGACGTGCAGGTTGCAGTAGCTTAAAAATACGGTTTAAATGCCCCTTGGTAGAGCGGTGGAGGTCGCAGTAGCTTAACAAGATGGTTTAAATGCCCCGTGGAAGAGAAGTGCAGGTCGCAGTAGATTACCAAGACGATCTAAATGCCCCTTGGAAGAGACGTGCAAGTCGCAGTAGCTTAACAAGACGGTTTAAATGCCCCTTGGAAGAGCGGAGTAGGTCGCAGTAGCTTAACAAGACAGTTTAAATGCCCTTTGGAAGAGACATGCAGGTCACAGCAGCTTAACAAGACTGTTTAAATGCCGCTTGGAAGAGACGTGCAGGTCGCAGTAGCTTAACAAGACGGTTTAAATGCTCCTTAGTAGAGACATGCAGGTCGCAGGAGCTTAACAAGACGGTTTAAATGCCACATTGAAGAGACGTGCAGGTCGCAGTAGCTTAACAAGAAGGTTTAAATGCCCCTTGTAAAAGTGGTGGATGTTACAGTAGCTTAACAAGATGGTTTAAATGCCCCTTGGAAGAGACGTGCAAGTCGCAGTAGCTTAGCAAGACGATTTAAATGCCCTTTGGAAGAGACGTTCAGGTCGCAGTAGCTTAACAAGACGGTTTAAATGCCCCTTGGAAGAGACGTGCAGGTCGTAGCAGCTTAAAAAGACTGTTTAAATGCCCCTTGGAAAAGTGGTGGAGATTACAGTAGCTTAACAAGACGGTTTAAATGTCCCTTGGAAAAGACGTGCAGGTCGCAGTAGCTTAACAAGAAGGTTTAAATGCCCCTTGGAAGAGACGTGCAGGTAGCAGTAGCTTAACAAGACGGTTTAAATGCCCCTTGGAAGAGACGTGCAGGTCGCAGTTGCTTAACAAGATGGTTTAAATGCCCCTTGGAAAAGACGTGCAGGTTGCAGTAGCTTAACAAGATGGTTTAAATGCCCCATTGAAGAGACATGCAGGTCGCAGAAGCTTAACAAGACATTTTAAATGCCCCTTGAAAGAGGCTTGCTGGTCGCAGTAGCTTACCAAGAAGGTTTAAATGCCCCTTGGAAAAGACGTGCAGGTTGCAGTAGCTTAACAAGATGTTTTAAATGCCCCTTGGAAGAGACATGCAGGTCGCAGTAGCTTAACAAGACGGTATAAATGCCCCTTGGAAGAGGCTTGCAGGTTGCAGTAGCTTACCAAGACGGTTTAAATGGCCCTTGGAAGAGACGTGCAGGTAACAGTAGCTTAACAAGACGGTTTAAATGCCACTTGGAGGAGCGTTGGAGGTCGCAGTACCTTAACAAGACGGATTATATGCCCCTTGGAAGACTCATGCAGGTCGTGGCAGCTTAACAAGACTGTTTAAATGCCGCTTGGAAGAGACGTGCATGTCGCAGTAGCTTAACAAGAATGTTTAAATGCCCCTTGGAAAAGTGGTGGAGATTACAGTAGCTTAACAAGACGGTTTAAATGTCCCTTGGAAGAGACGTGCAGGTCGCAGTAGCTTAACACGACGGTTTAAATGCCCCTTGGAAGAGACGTGCAGGTCGCAGTTGCTTAACAAGACGGTTTAAATGCCCCTTGGAAAAGACGTGCAGGTTGCAGTAGCTTAAAAAATGGTTTAAATGCCCCTTTGAAGAGCGGTGGAGTTCGCAGTAGCTTAACAAGACGGTTTAAATGCCCCTTGGAAAAGACGTGAAGGTCGCATTAGCTTAACAAGATGGTTTAAATGCCCCTTGGAAGAGACGTGCAGGTCGCAGAAGCTTAACAAGACATTTTAAATGACCCTTGGAAGAGGCTTGCTGGTCGCAGTAGCTTACCAAGAAGGTTTAAATGCCCTTTGGAAGAGCGGTGGAGGTCGCAGTAGCTCACCAAGACGATTTAAATGACCCTTGGAAGAGACGTGCAGGTCGCAGTAGCTTAACAAGACGGTTTAAATGCCCCTTGGAAGAGACGTGCAGGTCGCAGTAGCTTAACAAGACGGTTTAAATGCCCCTTGGAAGAGACGTGCAGGTCGCAGTTGCTTAACAAGACGGTTTAAATGCCCCTTGGAAAAGACGTGCAGGTTGCAGTAGCTTAACAAATGGTTTAAATGCCCCTTTGAAGAGCGGTGGAAGTCGCAGTAGCTTAACAAGACAGTTTAAATGCCCCTTGGAAGAGCGGAGGAGGTCGCAGTAGCTTAACAAGACAATTTAAATGCCCCTTGGAAGAGACGTGCAGGTCGCAGTAGCTTAACAAAACGGTTTAAATGCCCCTTGGAAGAGACGTGCAGGTTGCAGTAGCTTAAAAATACGGTTTAAATGCCCCTTGGTAGAGCGGTGGAGGTCGCAGTAGCTTAACAAGATGGTTTAAATGCCCCGTGGAAGAGAAGTGCAGGTCGCAGTAGCTTACCAAGACGATCTAAATGCCCCTTGGAAGAGACTTGCAAGTCGCAGTAGCTTAACAAGACGGTTTAAATGCCCCTTGGAAGAGCGGAGTAGGTCACAGTAGCTTAACAAGACAGTTTAAATGCCCTTTGGAAGAGACATGCAGGTCACAGCAGCTTAAAAAGACTGTTTAAATGCCGCTTGGAAGAGACGTGCAGGTCGCAGTAGCTTAACAAGACGGTTTAAATGCCCCTTGGTAGAGACATGCAGGTCGCAGGAGCTTAACAAGACGGTTTAAATGCCACATTGAAGAGACGTGCAGGTCGCAGTAGCTTAACAAGAAGGTTTAAATGCCCCTTGTAAAAGTGGTGGATGTTACAGTAGCTTAACAAGATGGTTTAAATGCCCCTTGGAAGAGACGTGCAAGTCGCAGTAGCTTAGCAAGACGATTTAAATGCCCTTTGGAAGAGACGTGCAGGTCGTAGTAGCTTAACAAGACGGTTTAAATGCCCCTTGGAAGAGACGTGCAGGTCGCAGTAACTTAACAAGACGGTTTAAATGCCCCTTGGCTGAGCGGTGGAGGTCGCAGGAGCTTAACAAGACAGTTTAAATGCCCCTTGGAAGAGACGTGCAGGTCACAGGAGCTTAATGAGATGGTTTAAATGTCCCTTGGAAGAGACGTGCAGGTCGCAGTAGCTTAACAAGACGGTTTAAATGCCCCTTGGAAGAGACGTGCAGGTCGCAGTAGCTTAACAAGACGGTTTAAATGCCCCTTGGAAGAGACGTGCAGGTCGCAGTTGCTTAACAAGACGATTTAAATGCCCCTTGGAAAAGACGTGCAGGTCGCAGTAGCTTAACAAATGGTTAAAATGCCCCTTGTAAGAGACGTGCAGGTCGCAGAAGCTTAACAAGACGGTTTAAATGACCCTTTGAAGAGCGGTGGAGGTCGCAGTAGCTTAACAAGACGGTTTAAATGCCCCTTGGAAAAGACGTGAAGGTCGCATTAGCTTAACAAGATGGTTTAAATGCCCCTTGGAAGAGACGTGCAGGTCGCAGAATCTTAACAAGACATTTTAAATGCCCCTCGGAAGAGGCTTGCTGGTCGCAGTAGCTTACCAAGAAGGTTTAAATGACCCTTGGAAGAGCGGTGGAGGTCGCAGTAGCTCACCAAGACGATTTAAATGACCCTTGGAAGAGACGTGCAGGTCGCAGTAGCTTAACAAGACAATTTAAATGCCCCTTGGAAGAGACGTGCAGGTCGCAGTTGCTTAACAAGACGGTTTAAATGCCCCTTGGAAGAGACGTGCAGGTCGCAGTAGCTTAACAAGACAGTTTAAATGCCCCTTGGAAAAGACGTGAAGGTCGCATTAGCTTAACAAGATGGTTTAAATGCCCCTTGGAAGAGACGTGCAGGTCGCAGAAGCTTAACAAGACATTTTAAATGCCCCTTGGAAGAGGCTTGCTGGTCGAAGTAGCTTACCAAGAAGGTTTAAATGCCCCTTGGAAGAGAGGTGGAGGTCGCAGTAGCTTAACAACATGGTTTAAATGCCCCTTGGAAGAGAAGTGCAGGTCGCAGTAGCTTACCAAGACGATTTAAATGCCCCTTGGAAGAGACATGCAAGTCGCAGTAGCTTAACAAGACGGTTTAAATGCCCCTTGGAAGAGCGGAGTAGGTCGCAGTAGCTTAACAAGACAGTTTAAATGCCCTTTGGAAGAGACATGCAGGTCACAGCAGCTTAACAAGACTGTTTAAATGCCGCTTGGAAGAGACGTGCAGGTCGCAGTAGCTTAACAAGACGGTTTAAATGCCCCATTGAAGAGACGTGCAGGTCGCAGTAGCTTAACAAGATGGTTTAAATGCCCCTTGGAAGAGCGGTGTAGGTCGCAGCAGCTTAACAAGACTGTTTAAATGCCGCTTGGAAGAGACGTGCAGGTCGCAGTAGCTTAACAAGACGGTTTAAATGCCCCTTGGTAGAGACATGCAGGTCGCAGTAGCTTAACAAGACGGTTTAAATGCCACATTGAAGAGACGTGCAGGTCGCAGTAGCTTAACAAGACGGTTTAAATGCCCCTTGGAAAAGTGGTGGAGGTTACAGTAGCTTAACAAGACAGTTTAAATGCCCCTTGGAAGAGACGTGCAAGTCGCATTAGCTTAAAAAGATGGTTGAAATATCCCTTGGAAGAGATGTGCAGGTCGCAGTAGCTTACCAAGACGGTTTAAATGCCCCTTGGAAGAACGGTGGAGGTCGCAGAAGCTTAACAAGACAGTTTAAATGCCCCTTGGAAGAGACGTGCAGGTCACAGGAGCTTAATAAGACGGTTTAAATGTCCCTTGGAAGAGACGTGCAGGTCGCAGTAGCTTAACAAGACGGTTTAAATGCCCCTTGGAAGAGAGATGCAGGTGGCAGTAGCTTAACAAGATGGTTTAAATGCCCCTTGGAAGAGCGGTGCAGGTCGCAGTAACTTAACAAGACGTTTTAAATGCACCTTGGAAAAGACGTGCAGGTTGCAGTAGCTTAACAAGATGTTTTAAATGCCCCTTGGAAGAGACATGCAGGTCTTAGCAGCTTAACAAGACTGTTTAAATGCCCCTTGGAAAAATGGTGGAGATTACAGTAGCTTAACAAGACGGTTTAAATGCCCCTTGGAAGAGACGTGCAAGTCGCAGTAGCTTAACAAGATGGTTTAAATGCCCCTTGGAAGAGACGTGCAGGTCACAGTAGCTTAACAAGACGGTTTAAGGGCCCCTTGGAAGAGCGGTGGAGGTCGCAGTAGCTTAACAAGACGGTTTAAATGCCCCTTGGAAGAGATGTGCAGGTCGCAGTAGCTTAACAAGACTGTTTAAATGCCCCTTAGAATAGACATGCAGGTCGCAGTAGCTTAATAAGACGGTTTAAATGCCCCTTGGAAGAGAGGTGGAGGTCGCAGTAGCATAACAAGACGGTTTAAATGCCCCTTGGAATAGACGTGCAGGTCGCAGTAGCTTATCAAGACGGTTTAAATGCCCCTTGCAAGAGACATGCAGGTCGCAGAAGCTTAACAAAAGAGTTTAAATGCCCCTTAGAAAAGGCTTGTAGGTCGTAGTAGCTTACCAAGATGGTTTAAATGCCCCTTGGAAGAGACATGCAGATCGCAGTAGCTTAACAAGATGGTTTAAATGCCCCTTGGAAGAGCTGTGGAGGTCGCAGTAGCTTAACAAGACGGTTTAAATGCCCCTTGGAAAAGACATGCAGGTTGCAGCAGCTTAACAAGATGTTTTAAATGCCCCTTGGAAGAGACGTGCAGGTCGCAGTACCTTAACAAGACGGTATAAATGCCCCTTGGAAGAGGCTTGCAAGTCGCAGTAGCTTACCAAGACGGTTTAAATGGCCCTTGGAAGAGACGTGCAGGTGGCAGTAGCTTAACAAGATGGTTTAAATGCCTCTTGGAAGAGCGGTGGAGGTCGGAGCAGCTTAACAAGACGGTTTAAATGCCCCTTGGAAGAGCGGTGGAGGTCGGAGTAGCTTAACAAGACGGTTTAAATGCCCCTTGGAAGAGACGTGCTGGTCGCAGTAGCTTAGCAAGATGGTTTAAATGCCCCTTGGAAGAGACGTGCAGGTCGCAGTATCTTAACAAGACGGTTTATAAGCCACTTGGAATAAACGTGCAGGTTGCAGTAGCTTAACAAGACCGTTTAAATGCCCCTTGGAAGAGCGGAGGAGGTCGCAGTAGCTTAACAACACGGTTTAAATGCCGCTTGGAAGAGCGGTGGAGGTCGCAGTAGCTTAACAAAAGGGTTTAAATGCCCCTTGGAAGAGACGTGCAGGTTGCAGTAGCTTAAAAAGACGGTTTAAATGCCACTTGGTAGAGCGGTGGAGGTCGCAGTAGCTTAACAAGATGGTTTAAATACCCCTTGGAAGAGACGTGCAGGTCGCAGTATCTTACCAAGACGATTTAACTACCCCTTGGAAGATACGTTCAAGTCGCAGTAGCTTAACAAGATGGTTTAAATGCCCCTTGGAAGAGACGTGCAGGTCGCAGTAGCTTAACAAGACGGTTTATATGCCACTTGGAATAAACGTGCAGGTTGCAGTAGCTTCACAAGAACGTTTAAATTCCCCTTGGAAGAGCGGAGGAGATCGCAGTAGATTAACAAGACGGTTTAAATGCCCCTTGGAAGAGCGGAGTAGGTCGCAGTAGCTTAACAAGACAGTTTATATGCCCTTTGGAAGAGACATGCAGGTCGTAGCAGCTTAACAAGACTGTTTAAATGCCCCTTGGTAGAGACATGCAGGTCGCATTAGCTTAACAAGACGGTTTAAATGCCCCTTGGAAAAGACGTGCAGGTTGCAGTAGCTTAACAAGATGTTTTAAATGCCCCTTGGAAGAGACATGCAGGTCGCAGTAGCTTAACAAGACGGTATAAATGCCCCTTGGAAGAGGCTTGCAGGTTGCAGTAGCTTACCAAGACGGTTTAAATGGCCCTTGGAAGAGACGTGCAGGTAACAGTAGCTTAACAAGACGGTTTAAATGCCACTTGGAGGAGCGTTGGAGGTCGCAGTACCTTAACAAGACGGATTATATGCCCCTTGGAAGACTCATGCAGGTCGTGGCAGCTTAACAAGAATGTTTAAATGCCGCTTGGAAGAGACGTGCATGTCGCAGTAGCTTAACAAGAATGTATAAATGCCCCTTGGAAAAGTGGTGGAGATTACAGTAGCTTAACAAGACGGTTTAAATGTCCCTTGGAAGAGACGTGCAGGTCGCAGTAGCTTAACACAACGGTTTAAATGCCCCTTGGAAGAGACGTGCAGGTCGCAGTTGCTTAACAAGACGGTTTAAATGCCCCTTGGAAAAGACGTGCAGGTTGCAGTAGCTTAACAAATGGTTTAAATGCCCCTTTGAAGAGCGGTGGAGGTCGCAGTAGCTTAACAAGACGGTTTAAATGCCCCTTGGAAAAGACGTGAAGGTCGCATTAGCTTAACAAGATGGTTTAAATGCCCCTTGGAAGAGACGTGCAGGTCGCAGAAGCTTAACAAGACATTTTAAATGACCCTTGGAAGAGGCTTGCTGGTCGCAGTCGCTTACCAAGAAGGTTTAAATGCCCTTTGGAAGAGCGGTGGAGGTCGCAGTAGCTCACCAAGACGATTTAAATGACCCTTGGAAGAGACGTGCAGGTCGCAGTAGCTTAACAAGACGGTTTAAATGCCCCTTGGAAGAGACGTGCAGGTCGCAGAAGCTTAACGAGACGGTTTAAATGCCCCTTGGAAGAGACGTGCAGGTCGCAGTTGCTTAACAAGACGGTTTAAATGCCCCTTGGAAAAGACGTGCAGGTTGCAGTAGCTTAACAAATGGTTTAAATGCCTCTTTGAAGAGCGGTGGAGGTCGCAGTAGCTTAACAAGACAGTTTAAATGCCCCTTGGAAGAGCGGAGGAGGTCGCAGTAGCTTAACAAGACAGTTTAAATGCCCCTTGGAAGAGACGTGCACGTCGCAGTAGCTTAACAAAATGGTTTAAATGCCCCTTGGAAGAGACGTGCAGGTTGCAGTAGCTTAAAAATACGGTTTAAATGCCCCTTGGTAGAGCGGTGGAGGTCGCAGTAGCTTAACAAGATGGTTTAAATGCCCCGTGGAAGAGAAGTGCAGGTCGCAGTAGATTACCAAGACGATCTAAATGCCCCTTGGAAGAGACGTGCAAGTCGCAGTAGCTTAACAAGACGGTTTAAATGCCCCTTGGAAGAGCGGAGTAGGTCGCAGTAGCTTAACAAGACAGTTTAAATGCCCTTTGGAAGAGACATGCAGGTCACAGCAGCTTAACAAGACTGTTTAAATGCCGCTTGGAAGAGACGTGCAGGTCGCAGTAGCTTAACAAGACGGTTTAAATGCTCCTTAGTAGAGACATGCAGGTCGCAGGAGCTTAACAAGACGGTTTAAATGCCACATTGAAGAGACGTGCAGGTCGCAGTAGCTTAACAAGAAGGTTTAAATGCCCCTTGTAAAAGTGGTGGATGTTACAGTAGCTTAACAAGATGGTTTAAATGCCCCTTGGAAGAGACGTGCAAGTCGCAGTAGCTTAGCAAGACGATTTAAATGCCCTTTGGAAGAGACGTTCAGGTCGCAGTAGCTTAACAAGACGGTTTAAATGCCCCTTGGAAGAGACGTGCAGGTCGTAGCAGCTTATAAAGACTGTTTAAATGCCCCTTGGAAAAGTGGTGGAGATTACAGTAGCTTAACAAGACGGTTTAAATGTCCCTTGGAAAAGACGTGCAGGTCGCAGTAGCTTAACAAGAAGGTTTAAATGCCCCTTGGAAGAGACGTGCAGGTCGCAGTAGCTTAACAAGACGGTTTAAATGCCCCTTGGAAGAGACGTGCAGGTCACAGTTGCTTAACAAGATGGTTTAAATGCCCCTTGGAAAAGACGTGCAGGTTGCAGTAGCTTAACAAGATGGTTTAAATGCCCCATTGAAGAGACATGCAGGTCGCAGAAGCTTAACAAGACATTTTAAATGCCCCTTGAAAGAGGCTTGCTGGTCGCAGTAGCTTACCAAGAAGGTTTAAATGCCCCTTGGAAAAGACGTGCAGGTTGCAGTAGCTTAACAAGATGTTTTAAATGCCCCTTGGAAGAGACATGCAGGTCGCAGTAGCTTAACAAGACGGTATAAATGCCCCTTGGAAGAGGCTTGCAGGTTGCAGTAGCTTACCAAGACGGTTTAAATGGCCCTTGGAAGAGATGTGCAGGTAACAGTAGCTTAACAAGACGGTTTAAATGCCACTTGGAGGAGCGTTGGAGGTCGCAGTACCTTAACAAGACGGATTATATGCCCATTGGAAGACTCATGCAGGTCGTGGCAGCTTAACAAGACTGTTTAAATGCCGCTTGGAAGAGACGTGCATGTCGCAGTAGCTTAACAAGAATGTTTAAATGCCCCTTGGAAAAGTGGTGGAGATTACAGTAGCTTAACAAGACGGTTTAAATGTCCCTTGGAAGAGACGTGCAGGTCGCAGTAGCTTAACACGACGGTTTAAATGCCCCTTGGAAGAGACGTGCAGGTCGCAGTTGCTTAACAAGACGGTTTAAATGCCCCTTGGAAAAGACGTGCAGGTTGCAGTAGCTTAAAAAATGGTTTAAATGCCCCTTGGAAGAGTGGTGGAGCTCGCAGTAGCCTAACAAGACGGTTTAAATGCCCCTTGGTAGAGAAATGCAGGTCGCAGGAGCTTAACAAGACGGTTTAAATGCCACATTGAAGAGACGTGCAGGTCGCAGTAGCTTAACAAGAAGGTTTAAATGCCCCTTGTAAAAGTGGTGGATGTTACAGTAGCTTAACAAGATGGTTTAAATGCCCCTTGGAAGAGACGTGCAGGTCGCAGTAGCTTAGCAAGACGATTTAAATGCCCTTTGGAAGAGACGTGCAGGTCGCAGTAGCTTAACAAGACGGTTTAAATGCCCCTTGGAAGAGACGTGCAGGTCGCAGTAACTTAACAAGACGGTTTAAATGCCCCTTGGCTGAGCGGTGGAGGTCGCAGGAGCTTAACAAGACAGTTTAAATGCCCCTTGGAAGAGACGGGCAGGTCACAGGAGCTTAATGAGATGGTTTAAATGTCCCTTGGAAGAGACGTGCAGGTCACAGGAGCTTAATGAGATGGTTTAAATGTCCCTTGGAAGAGACGTGCAGGTCGCAGTAGCTTAACAAGACGGTTTAAATGCCCCTTGGAAGAGACGTGCAGGTCGCAGTAGCTTAACAAGACGGTTTAAATGCCCCTTGGAAGAGATGTGCAGGTCGCAGTTGCTTAACAAGACGGTTTAAATGCCCCTTGGAAAAGACGTGCAGGTCGCAGTAGCTTAACAAATGGTTAAAATGCCCCTTGTAAGAGACGTGCAGGTCGCAGAAGCTTAACAAGACGGTTTAAATGACCCTTTGAAGAGCGGTGGAGGTCGCAGTAGCTTAACAAGACGGTTTAAATGCCCCTTGGAAAAGACGTGAAGGTCGCATTAGCTTAACAAGATGGTTTAAATGCCCCTTGGAAGAGACGTGCAGGTCGCAGAATCTTAACAAGACATTTTAAATGCCCCTCGGAAGAGGCTTGCTGGTCGCAGTAGCTTACCAAGAAGGTTTAAATGACCCTTGGAAGAGCGGTGGAGGTCGCAGTAGCTCACCAAGACGATTTAAATGCCCCTTGGAAGAGACGTGCAGGTCGCAGTTGCTTAACAAGACGGTTTAAATGCCCCTTGGAAGAGACGTGCAGGTCGCAGTAGCTTAACAAGACAGTTTAAATGCCCCTTGGAAAAGACGTGAAGGTCGCATTAGCTTAACAAGATGGTTTAAATGCCCCTTGGAAGAGACGTGCAGGTCGCAGAAGCTTAACAAGACATTTTAAATGCCCCTTGGAAGAGGCTTGCTGGTCGAAGTAGCTTACCAAGAAGGTTTAAATGCCCCTTGGAAGAGCGGTGGAGGTCGCAGTAGCTTAACAACATGGTTTAAATGCCCCTTGGAAGAGAAGTGCAGGTCGCAGTAGCTTACCAAGACGATTTAAATGCCCCTTGGAAGAGACATGCAAGTCGCAGTAGCTTAACAAGACGGTTTAAATGCCCCTTGGAAGAGCGGAGTAGGTCGCAGTAGCTTAACAAGACAGTTTAAATGCCCTTTGGAAGAGACATGCAGGTCACAGCAGCTTAACAAGACTGTTTAAATGCCGCTTGGAAGAGACGTGCAGGTCGCAGTAGCTTAACAAGACGGTTTAAATGCCCCATTGAAGAGACGTGCAGGTCGCAGTAGCTTAACAAGACGGTTTAAATGCCCCTTGGAAGAGCGGTGTAGGTCGCAGCAGCTTAACAAGACTGTTTAAATGCCGCTTGGAAGAGACGTGCAGGTCGCAGTAGCTTAACAAGACGGTTTAAATGCCCCTTGGTAGAGACATGCAGGTCGCAGTAGCTTAACAAGACGGTTTAAATGCCACATTGAAGAGACGTGCAGGTCGCAGTAGCTTAACAAGACGGTTTAAATGCCCCTTGGAAAAGTGGTGGAGGTTACAGTAGCTTAACAAGACAGTTTAAATGCCCCTTGGAAGAGACGTGCAAGTCGCAGTAGCTTAAAAAGATGGTTTAAATATCCCTTGGAAGAGATGTGCAGGTCGCAGTAGCTTACCAAGACGGTTTAAATGCCCCTTGGAAGAACGGTGGAGGTCGCAGAAGCTTAACAAGACAGTTTAAATGCACCTTGGAAGAGACGTGCAGGTCACAGGAGCTTAATAAGACGGTTTAAATGTCCCTTGGAAGAGACGTGCAGGTCGCAGTAGCTTAACAAGACGGTTTAAATGCCCCTTGGAAGAGAGATGCAGGTGGCAGTAGCTTAACAAGATGGTTTAAATGCCCCTTGGAAGAGCGGTGCAGGTCGCAGTAACTTAACAAGACGTTTTAAATGCACCTTGGAAAAGACGTGCAGGTTGCAGTAGCTTAACAAGATGTTTTAAATGCCCCTTGGAAGAGACATGCAGGTCTTAGCAGCTTAACAAGACTGTTTAAATGCCCCTTGGAAAAATGGTGGAGATTACAGTAGCTTAACAAGACGGTTTAAATGCCCCTTGGAAGAGATGTGCAAGTCGCAGTAGCTTAACAAGATGGTTTAAATGCCCCTTGGAAGAGACGTGCAGGTCACAGTAGCTTAACAAGACGGTTTAAGGGCCCCTTGGAAGAGCGGTGGAGGTCGCAGTAGCTTAACAAGACGGTTTAAATGCCCCTTGGAAGAGATGTGCAGGTCGCAGTAGCTTAACAAGACTGTTTAAATGCCCCTTAGAATAGACATGCAGGTCGCAGTAGCTTAATAAGACGGTTTAAATGCCCCTTGGAAGAGAGGTGGAGGTCGCAGTAGCTTATCAAGACGGTTTAAATGCCCCTTGCAAGAGACATGCAGGTCGCAGAAGCTTAACAAAAGAGTTTAAATGCCCCTTAGAAAAGGCTTGCAGGTCGTAGTAGATTACCAAGATGGTTTAAATGCCCCTTGGAAGAGACATGCAGATCGCAGTAGCTTAACAAGATGGTTTAAATGCCCCTTGGAAGAGCGGTGGAGGTCGCAGTAGCTTAACAAGACGGTTTAAATGCCCCTTGGAAAAGACATGCAGGTTGCAGCAGCTTAACAAGATGTTTTAAATGCCCCTTGGAAGAGACGTGCAGGTCGCAGTACCTTAACAAGACGGTATAAATGCCCCTTGGAAGAGGCTTGCAAGTCGCAGTAGCTTACCAAGACGGTTTAAATGGCCCTTGGAAGAGACGTGCAGGTGGCAGTAGCTTAACAAGATGGTTTAAATGCCTCTTGGAAGAGCGGTGGAGGTCGGAGCAGCTTAACAAGACGGTTTAAATGCCCCATGGAAGAGCGGTGGAGGTCGGAGTAGCTTAACAAGACGGTTTAAATGCCCCTTGGAAGAGACGTGCTGGTCGCAGTAGCTTAACAAGATGGTTTAAATGCCCCTTGGAAGAGACGTGCAGGTCGCAGTATCTTAACAAGACGGTTTATATGCCACTTGGAATAAACGTGCAGGTTGCAGTAGCTTAACAAGACCGTTTAAATGCCCCTTGGAAGAGTGGAGGAGGTCGCAGTAGCTTAACAACACGGTTTAAATGCCGCTTGGAAGAGCGGTGGAGGTCGCAGTAGCTTAACAAAAGGGTTTAAATGCCCCTTGGAAGAGACGTGCAGGTTGCAGTAGCTTAAAAAGACGGTTTAAATGCCACTTGGTAGAGCGGTGGAGGTCGCAGTAGCTTAACAAGATGGTTTAAATACCCCTTGGAAGAGACGTGCAGGTCGCAGTATCTTACCAAGACAATTTAACTACCCCTTGGAAGATACGTTCAAGTCGCAGTAGCTTAACAAGATGGTTTAAATGCCCCTTGGAAGAGACATGCAGGTCGCAGTAGCTTAACAAGACGGTTTATATGCCACTTGGAATAAACATGCAGGTTGCAGTAGCTTCACAAGAACGTTTAAATTCCCCTTGGAAGAGCGGAGGAGATCGCAGTAGATTAACAAGACGGTTTAAATGCCCCTTGGAAGAGCGGAGTAGGTCGCAGTAGCTTAACAAGACAGTTTATATGCCCTTTGGAAGAGACATGCAGGTCGCAGCAGCTTAACAAGACTGTTTAAATGCCCCTTGGTAGAGACATGCAGGTCGCATTAGCTTAACAAGACGGTTTAAATGCCCCATTGAAGAGACGTGCAGGTCGCAGTATCTTACCAAGACGATTTAACTGCCCCTTGGAAGAGACGTGCAAGTCGCAGTAGCTTAACAAGATGGTTTAAATGCCCTTTGGAAGAGACGTGCATGTCGCAGTAGCTTAGTAAGACGATTTAAATGCCCTTTGGAAGAGACGAGCAGGTCGCAGTAGCTTAAGAAAACGTTTTAAATGCCCCTTGGAAGAGCGGTGGAGGTCACAGAAGCTTAACAAGACAGTTTAAATGCCCCTTGGAAGAGACATGCAGGTCACAGGAGCTTAATGAGATGGTTTAAATGTCCCTTGGAAGAGACGTGCAGGTCGCAGTAGCTTAACAAGACGGTTTAAATGCCCCTTGGAAGAGACGTGCAGGTCGCAGTAGCTTAACAAGCCGGTTTAAATGCCCCTTGGAAGAGACGTGCAGGTCGCAGTTGCTTAACAAGATGGTTTAAATGCCAATTGGAAAAGACGTGCAGGTCGCAGTAGCTTAACAAATGGTTTAAATGCCCCTTTGAAGAGCGGTGGAGGTCGAAGTAGCTTAACAAGACGGTTTAAATGCCCTTTGGAAAAGACGAGAAGGTCGCATTAGCTTAACAAGATGGTTTAAATGCCCCTTTTAAGAGACGTTCAGGTCTCAGAAGCTTAACAAGACATTTTAAATGCCCCTTGGAAGAGGCTTGCAGGTCGCAGTAGCTTACCAAGAAGGTTTAAATGCCCCCTGGAAAAGCGGTGGAGGTCGCAGTATCTTAACAACACGGTTTTAATGCCCCTTGGAAGAGACGTGCAGGTCGCAGTAGCTTAACAAGACGGTTTAAATGCCCCTTTTTAGAGCGGTGGAGGTCGCAGAAGCTTAAGAAGACAGTTTAAATGCCCCTTGGAAGAGACGTGCTGGTCACAGGAGCTTAATAAGACGGTTTAAATGTCCCTTGGAAGAGACGTGCAAGTCGCAGTAGCTTAACAAGATGGTTTAAATGCCCCTTGGAAGACACGTGCAGGTCGCAGTAGCTTAACAAGACAGTTTAAATGCCACTTGGAAGAGCGGTGGAGGTCGCAGTAGCTTAACAAGACAATTTAAATGCACGTTGGAAGAGACGTGCAGTTCGCAGTTTCTTAACAAGACGGTTTAAATGCCCCTTGGAAGAGACGTGCAGGTTGCAGTAGCTTAACAAGACGGTTTAAATGCCCCTTGAAAGAGACGTGCAGGTCGCAGTAGCTTAACAAGACGGTTTACATGCCCCTTAGAAGAGGCTTGCAGGTCGCAGTAGCTTACCAAGATGGTTTAAATGCCCCTTGGAAAAGACGTGCAGGTCGCAGTAGCTTAACAAGATGGTTTAAATGCCCCTTGGAAGAGCGGTGGAGGTCGCAGTAGCTTAACAAGACGGTTTAAATCCCCGTGGTAAGAGACATGTAGGTCACAGTAGCTTAACAAGACGGTTTAAATGCCCCTTGGAAGAGACGTGTAGGTAGCAGTATCTTAACAAGACTGTTTAAATGCCCCTTGGAAGAGAGATGGAGGTCGCAGTAGCTTAACAAGACAGTTTAAATGCCCCTTGGAAGAGACGTGCAGGTCCCAGTAGCTTAATAAGATGGTTTAAATGCCCCTTGGAAGAGACGTGCAGGTCGCAAAAGCTTAACAAAAGGGTTTAAATGCAACTTAGAAAAGGCTTGCAGGTCGCAATAGCTTAACAAGATGGTTTAAATGCCCCTGGGAAGAGCGGTGGAGGTAGCAGTAGCTTAACAAGACGGTTTAAATGCCCCTTGGAAAAGACGTGCAGGTTGCAGTAGCTTAACAAGATGTTTTAAATGCCCCTTGGAAGAGACATGCAGGTCGTAGCAGTTTAACAAGACTGATTAAATGCCCCTTGGAAGAGACATGCAGATCGCAGTAGCTCAACAAGACGGTTTAAATGCCCCTTGGAAGAGACGTGTAGGTCGCAGTATCTTAACAAGACTGTTTAAATGCCCCTTGGAAAAGTGGTGGAGATTATAGTAGCTTAACAAGACGGTTTAAATGCCCCTTGGAAGAGACGTGCAAGTCACAGTAGCTTAACAAGACGGTTTAAATTCCCCTTGGAAAAGACGAGAAGGTCGCATTAGCTTAACAAGATGGTTTAAATGCCCCTTGGAAGAGACGTTCAGGTCTCAGAAGCTTAACAAGACATTTTAAATGCCCCTTGGAAGAGGCTTGCAGGTCGCAGTAGCTTACCAAGAAGGTTTAAATGCCCCCTGGAAAAGCGGTGGAGGTCGCAGTATCTTAACAACAAGGTTTTAATGCCCCTTGCAAGAGACGTGCAGGTCGCAGTAGCTTAACAAGACAGTTTAAATGCCCCATGGAAGAGACGTGCAGGTAGCAGTAGCTTAACAAGACAGTTTAAATGCCCCTTGGAAGAGACGTGCAGGTCGCAGTAGCTTAACAAGACGGTTTAAATTCCCCTTGGAAGAGCGGTAGAGGTCGCAGAAGCTTAACAAGACAGTTTAAATGCCACTTGGAAGAGACGTGCAGGTCACAGGAGCTTAATAAGACGGTTTCAATGTCCCTTGGAAGAGAAGTGCAGGTCGCAGTAGCTTAACAAGACGGTTTAAATGCCCCTTGGAAGACACGTGCAGGTCGCAGTAGCTTAACAAGACGGTTTAAATGCCCATTGGAAGAGACGTGCAGGTCGCAATTGCTTAACAAGACAGTTTAAATGCCCCTTGCAAGAGACGTGCAGGTTGCAGTAGCTTAATAAGACGGCTTAAATGCCCCTTGGAAGAGACGTGCAGGTCGCAGTAGCTTAACAAGACGGTTTAAATGCCCCTTAGAAGACGCTTGCAGGTCGCAGTAGCTTACCAAGACGGTTTAAATGCCCCTTCGAAAAGACGTGCAGGTCGCAGTAGCTTAACAAGATGGTTTAAATGCCCCTTGGAAGAGCGGTGGAGGTCGCAGTAGCTTAACAAGATGGTTTAAATGCCCCTTGGAAGAGGATTCCAGGTCGCAGTAGCTTACCAAGATGGTTTAAATGGCCCTTGGAAGAGCGGTGGAGGTCGCAGTAGCTTAACAATACGGTTTAAATACCCCTTGGAAGAGACATGTAGGTCACAGTAGCTTAACAAGACGGTTTAAATGCCCCTTGGAAGAGACATGCAGGTCACAATAGCATAACAAGACGGTTTAAATGCCTCTTGGAAGAGACGTGCAGGTCGCAGTAGCTTAACAAGACTGTTTAAACGCCCCTTGGAAGAGACGTGCAGGTCGCAGTAGCTTAACAAGACGGTTGAAATGCCGATTGGAAAATCGGTGGAGGTCGCAGTAGCTTAACAAGACAGTTTAAATGCCCCTTGGAAGAGACGTGCAGGACGCAGTAGCTTAATAAGACGGTTTAAATGCCCCTTGAAAGCGACGTGCAGGTCGCAGTAGCTTAACAAGACGGTTTAAATGCCCCTTGCAAGACACGTGCAGGTCGCAGAAGCTTAACAAAAGGGTTTAAATGCCCCTTAGAAAAGGCTTGCAGGTCGCAGTAGCTTACCAAGATGGTTTAATTGCCCCTTGGAAGAGACGTGCAGGTCGCAGTCGCTTAACAAGATGGTTTAAATGCCCCTTGGAAGATCGGTGGAGGTTGCAGTAGCTTAACAAGACGGTTTAAATGCCCCTTGGAAAAGATCCGCAGGTTGCAGTAGCTTAACAAGAAGTTTTAAATGCCCCTTGGAAAAGACGTGCAGGTCTCAGTAGCTTAACAAGACGGTATAAATTCCCCTTGGAAGAGGCTTGCAGGTCGCAGTAGATTACCAAGACGGTTTAAACGGCCCTTGGAAGAGACGTGTAGGTCGCAGTAGCTTAACAAGACGGTTTAAATGCCCCTTGGAAGAGCGGTAGAGGTCGCAGTAGCTTAACAAGACAGCTTAAATGCCCCTTGGTAGAGACATACAGATCGCAGTAGCTTAACAAGACGGTTTAAATGCCCCTTGGAAGAGACGTGCAGGTCACATTAGCTTGAAAAAACTGTTTAAATGCCCCTTGGAAAAGTGGTGGAGATTACAGTAGCTTAAGAAGATGGTTTAAATGCCCCTTGGAAGAGACGTGCAAGTCGCAGTAGCTTAACAAGACGGTTGAAATGCCCCTTGGAAGAGACGTGCAGGTCGCAGTAGTTTAACAAGACAGTTTAAATGCCCCTTAGAAAAGTGGTGGAGGTTACAGTAGCTTAACAAGATGGTTTAAATGCCCCTTGGAAGAGATGTGCAGGTCGCAGTAGCTTAACAAGACGGTTTAAATTCCCCTTGGAAGAGACGTGCAGGTCGCAGTAACTTAACAAGACGGTTTAAATGCCCCTTGGAAGAGCGGTGGAGTTCGCAGTAGCTTAACAAGATGTTTTATATGCCCCTTGGAAGAGACGTGCAGGTCGCAGTAGCTTAACAAGACTGTTTAAATGCCCCTTGGAAGAGACGTGCAGGTCGCAGTAGCTTAACAAGACTGTTTAAATGCCCCTTGGAAGAGATGTGCAGGTCGCAATAGCTTAACAAGACGGTTTAATTGCCCCTTGGAAGAGCCGTGCAGGTCGCAGAAGCTTAACAAGATGGTTTAAATGCAACTGCGACTTGCACATCTTTTCCAAGGGGCATTTAAACCGTCTTGTTAGGCTACTGTAACCTCCACCACTTTTTCAAGGGGCATTTAAACCATCTTGATAAGCTACTGCGACCTGCACGTCTCTTCCAAGGGGCATTTAAACCGTCTTGTTAAGCTACGGCGACCTGCAAGTCTCTTCCAAGTTGCATCTAAACTGTCTTGTTAAGCTACTGCGACCTCCACCGCTCTTCCAAGTGGCATTTAAACCGTCTTTTTAAGCTACTGCGACCTTAACGTCTCTTCCAAGGGGCAATTAAACTGTCTTGTTAAGCTACTGCCACCTGCACATCTCTTCTAAGGGGCATTTAAACCATCTTGTTAAGCTACTGCGACCTGCACGTCTCTTCCAAGGGGCATTTAAAACGTCTTGTTAAGCTACTGCGAGCTGCACGTCTCTTCCAAGGGGCATTTAAACTGTCTTGTTAAGCTACTGCGACCTCCACCGCTCTTCCAATGGGCATGTAAACCTTCGTGTTAAGCTACTGCGTCTTGCACGTCTCTTCCAAGGGGCATTTAATCCATCTTGTTAATCTACTGGGACCTCCATCGATTTTCCAAGCGGCATTTAAACCGTCTTGTTTAGCTGCTGCGACTTGCACGTCTCTACCAAGGGGCATTTAATCAGTCTTGATAAGCTACTACGACCTCCACCACTCGGTTTAAATGCCCCTTGGAAGAGACGTGCAGGTTGCAGTAGCTTAACAAGACGGTTTAAATGCCCCTTGGAAGAGACGTGCAGGTCGCATTAGCCTAACAAGACGGTTTAAATGCCACTTGGAGGAGTGCAGGTCGCAGTAGCTTAACAAGACAGTTTAAATGCCCATGCAGGTCGCAGTTGCTTAACAAGATGGTTTAAATGCCCCTTGGAAAAGACGTGCAGGTCGCAGTACCTTAACAAGATGGTTTAAATGCCCCTTGGAAGAGCGGTGGAGGTCGCAGTAGCTTAACAAGACAGTTTAAATGCCCCTTGGAAGAGATGTGCAGGTCGCAGTAGCTTAACAAGACGGTTTAAATGCCCCTTGGAAGAGCGGTGGAGGTCGGAGTAGCTTAACAAGACGGTTTAAATGCCCCTTGGAAGAGACGTGCTGGTCGCAGTAGCTTAACAAGATGGTTTAAATGCCCCTTGGAAGAGACGTGCAGGTCGCAGTATCTTAACAAGACGGTTTATATGCCACTTGGAATAAACGTGCAGGTTGCAGTAGCTTAACAAGACCGTTTAAATGCCCCTTGGAAGAGTGGAGGAGGTCGCAGTAGCTTAACAACACGGTTTAAATGCCGCTTGGAAGAGCGGTGGAGGTCGCAGTAGCTTAACAAAAGGGTTTAAATGCCCCTTGGAAGAGACGTGCAGGTTGCAGTAGCTTAAAAAGACGGTTTAAATGCCACTTGGTAGAGCGGTGGAGGTCGCAGTAGCTTAACAAGATGGTTTAAATACCCCTTGGAAGAGACGTGCAGGTCGCAGTATCTTACCAAGACGATTTAACTACCCCTTGGAAGATACGTTCAAGTCGCAGTAGCTTAACAAGATGGTTTAAATGCCCCTTGGAAGAGACGTGCAGGTCGCAGTAGCTTAACAAGATGGTTTATATGCCACTTGGAATAAACGTGCAGGTTGCAGTAGCTTCACAAGAACGTTTAAATTCCCCTTGGAAGAGCGGAGGAGATCGCAGTAGATTAACAAGACGGTTTAAATGCCCCTTGGAAGAGCGGAGTAGGTCGCAGTAGCTTAACAAGACAGTTTATATGCCCTTTGGAAGAGACATGCAGGTCGCAGCAGCTTAACAAGACTGTTTAAATGCCCCTTGGTAGAGACATGCAGGTCGCATTAGCTTAACAAGACGGTTTAAATGCCCCATTGAAGAGACGTGCAGGTCGCAGTATCTTACCAAGACGATTTAACTGCCCCTTGGAAGAGACGTGCAAGTCGCAGTAGCTTAACAAGATGGTTTAAATGCCCCTTGGAAGAGACGTGCATGTCGCAGTAGCTTAGTAAGACGATTTAAATGCCCTTTGGAAGAGACGAGCAGGTCGCAGTAGCTTAAGAAAACGTTTTAAATGCCCCTTGGAAGAGCGGTGGAGGTCACAGAAGCTTAACAAGACAGTTTAAATGCCCCTTGGAAGAGACATGCAGGTCACAGGAGCTTAATGAGATGGTTTAAATGTCCCTTGGAAGAGACGTGCAGGTCGCAGTAGCTTAACAAGACGGTTTAAATGCCCCTTGGAAGAGACGTGCAGGTCGCAGTAGCTTAACAAGCCGGTTTAAATGCCCCTTGGAAGAGACGTGCAGGTCGCAGTTGCTTAACAAGATGGTTTAAATGCCAATTGGAAAAGACGTGCAGGTCGCAGTAGCTTAACAAATGGTTTAAATGCCCCTTTGAAGAGCGGTGGAGGTCGAAGTAGCTTAACAAGACGGTTTAAATGCCCTTTGGAAAAGACGAGAAGGTCGCATTAGCTTAACAAGATGGTTTAAATGCCCCTTTTAAGAGACGTTCAGGTCTCAGAAGCTTAACAAGACATTTTAAATGCCCCTTGGAAGAGGCTTGCAGGTCGCAGTAGCTTACCAAGAAGGTTTAAATGCCCCCTGGAAAAGCGGTGGAGATCGCAGTATCTTAACAACACGGTTTTAATGCCCCTTGGAAGAGACGTGCAGGTCGCAGTAGCTTAACAAGACGGTTTAAATGCCCCTTTTTAGAGCGGTGGAGGTCGCAGAAGCTTAAGAAGACAGTTTAAATGCCCCTTGGAAGAGACGTGCTGGTCACAGGAGCTTAATAAGACGGTTTAAATGTCCCTTGGAAGAGACGTGCAAGTCGCAGTAGCTTAACAAGATGGTTTAAATGCCCCTTGGAAGACACGTGCAGGTCGCAGTAGCTTAACAAGACAGTTTAAATGCCACTTGGAAGAGCGGTGGAGGTCGCAGTAGCTTAACAAGACAATTTAAATGCACGTTGGAAGAGACGTGCAGTTCGCAGTTTCTTAACAAGACGGTTTAAATGCCCCTTGGAAGAGACGTGCAGGTTGCAGTAGCTTAACAAGACGGTTTAAATGCCCCTTGAAAGAGACGTGCAGGTCGCAGTAGCTTAACAAGACGGTTTACATGCCCCTTAGAAGAGGCTTGCAGGTCGCAGTAGCTTACCAAGATGGTTTAAATGCCCCTTGGAAAAGACGTGCAGGTCGCAGTAGCTTAACAAGATGGTTTAAATGCCCCTTGGAAGAGCGGTGGAGGTCGCAGTAGCTTAACAAGACGGTTTAAATCCCCGTGGTAAGAGACATGTAGGTCACAGTAGCTTAACAAGACGGTTTAAATGCCCCTTGGAAGAGACGTGTAGGTAGCAGTATCTTAACAAGACTGTTTAAATGCCCCTTGGAAGAGAGATGGAGGTCGCAGTAGCTTAACAAGACAGTTTAAATGCCCCTTGGAAGAGACGTGCAGGTCCCAGTAGCTTAATAAGATGGTTTAAATGCCCCTTGGAAGAGACGTGCAGGTCGCAAAAGCTTAACAAAAGGGTTTAAATGCAACTTAGAAAAGGCTTGCAGGTCGCAATAGCTTAACAAGATGGTTTAAATGCCCCTGGGAAGAGCGGTGGAGGTAGCAGTAGCTTAACAAGACGGTTTAAATGCCCCTTGGAAAAGACGTGCAGGTTGCAGTAGCTTAACAAGATGTTTTAAATGCCCCTTGGAAGAGACATGCAGGTCGTAGCAGTTTAACAAGACTGATTAAATGCCCCTTGGAAGAGACATGCAGATCGCAGTAGCTCAACAAGACGGTTTAAATGCCCCTTGGAAGAGACGTGTAGGTCGCAGTATCTTAACAAGACTGTTTAAATGCCCCTTGGAAAAGTGGTGGAGATTATAGTAGCTTAACAAGACGGTTTAAATGCCCCTTGGAAGAGACGTGCAAGTCACAGTAGCTTAACAAGACGGTTTAAATTCCCCTTGGAAAAGACGAGAAGGTCGCATTAGCTTAACAAGATGGTTTAAATGCCCCTTGGAAGAGACGTTCAGGTCTCAGAAGCTTAACAAGACATTTTAAATGCCCCTTGGAAGAGGCTTGCAGGTCGCAGTAGCTTACCAAGAAGGTTTAAATGCCCCCTGGAAAAGCGGTGGAGGTCGCAGTATCTTAACAACAAGGTTTTAATGCCCCTTGCAAGAGACGTGCAGGTCGCAGTAGCTTAACAAGACAGTTTAAATGCCCCTTGGAAGAGACGTGCAGGTAGCAGTAGCTTAACAAGACAGTTTAAATGCCCCTTGGAAGAGACGTGCAGGTCGCAGTAGCTTAACAAGACGGTTTAAATTCCCCTTGGAAGAGCGGTAGAGGTCGCAGAAGCTTAACAAGACAGTTTAAATGCCACTTGGAAGAGACGTGCAGGTCACAGGAGCTTAATAAGACGGTTTCAATGTCCCTTGGAAGAGAAGTGCAGGTCGCAGTAGCTTAACAAGACGGTTTAAATGCCCCTTGGAAGACACGTGCAGGTCGCAGTAGCTTAACAAGACGGTTTAAATGCCCATTGGAAGAGACGTGCAGGTCGCAATTGCTTAACAAGACAGTTTAAATGCCCCTTGCAAGAGACGTGCAGGTTGCAGTAGCTTAATAAGACGGCTTAAATGCCCCTTGGAAGAGACGTGCAGGTCGCAGTAGCTTAACAAGACGGTTTAAATGCCCCTTAGAAGACGCTTGCAGGTCGCAGTAGCTTACCAAGACGGTTTAAATGCCCCTTCGAAAAGACGTGCAGGTCGCAGTAGCTTAACAAGATGGTTTAAATGCCCCTTGGAAGAGCGGTGGAGGTCGCAGTAGCTTAACAAGATGGTTTAAATGCCCCTTGGAAGAGGATTCCAGGTCGCAGTAGCTTACCAAGATGGTTTAAATGGCCCTTGGAAGAGCGGTGGAGGTCGCAGTAGCTTAACAATACGGTTTAAATACCCCTTGGAAGAGACATGCAGGTCACAGTAGCTTAACAAGACGGTTTAAATGCCCCTTGGAAGAGACATGCAGGTCACAATAGCATAACAAGACGGTTTAAATGCCTCTTGGAAGAGACGTGCAGGTCGCAGTAGCTTAACAAGACTGTTTAAACGCCCCTTCGAAGAGACGTGCAGGTCGCAGTAGCTTAACAAGACGGTTGAAATGCCGATTGGAAAATCGGTGGAGGTCGCAGTAGCTTAACAAGACAGTTTAAATGCCCCTTGGAAGAGACGTGCAGGACGCAGTAGCTTAATAAGACGGTTTAAATGCCCCTTGAAAGAGACGTGCAGGTCGCAGTAGCTTAACAAGACGGTTTAAATGCCCCTTGCAAGACACGTGCAGGTCGCAGAAGCTTAACAAAAGGGTTTAAATGCCCCTTAGAAAAGGCTTGCAGGTCGCAGTAGCTTACCAAGATGGTTTAATTGCCCCTTGGAAGAGACGTGCAGGTCGCAGTCGCTTAACAAGATGGTTTAAATGCCCCTTGGAAGATCGGTGGAGGTTGCAGTAGCTTAACAAGACGGTTTAAATGCCCCTTGGAAAAGATCCGCAGGTTGCAGTAGCTTAACAAGAAGTTTTAAATGCCCCTTGGAAAAGACGTGCAGGTCTCAGTAGCTTAACAAGACGGTATAAATTCCCCTTGGAAGAGGCTTGCAGGTCGTAGTAGATTACCAAGACGGTTTAAACGGCCCTTGGAAGAGACGTGTAGGTCGCAGTAGCTTAACAAGACGGTTTAAATGCCCCTTGGAAGAGCGGTAGAGGTCGCAGTAGCTTAACAAGACAGCTTAAATGCCCCTTGGTAGAGACATACAGATCGCAGTAGCTTAACAAGACGGTTTAAATGCCCCTTGGAAGAGACGTGCAGGTCACATTAGCTTGAAAAAACTGTTTAAATGCCCCTTGGAAAAGTGGTGGAGATTACAGTAGCTTAAGAAGATGGTTTAAATGCCCCTTGGAAGAGACGTGCAAGTCGCAGTAGCTTAACAAGACGGTTGAAATGCCCCTTGGAAGAGACGTGCAGGTCGCAGTAGTTTAACAAGACAGTTTAAATACCCCTTAGAAAAGTGGTGGAGGTTACAGTAGCTTAACAAGATGGTTTAAATGCCCCTTGGAAGAGATGTGCAGGTCGCAGTAGCTTAACAAGACGGTTTAAATTCCCCTTGGAAGAGACGTGCAGGTCGCAGTAACTTAACAAGACGGTTTAAATGCCCCTTGGAAGAGCGGTGGAGTTCGCAGTAGCTTAACAAGATGTTTTATATGCCCCTTGGAAGAGACGTGCAGGTCGCAGTAGCTTAACAAGACTGTTTAAATGCCCCTTGGAAGAGACGTGCAGGTCGCAGTAGCTTAACAAGACTGTTTAAATGCCCCTTGGAAGAGATGTGCAGGTCGCAATAGCTTAACAAGACGGTTTAATTGCCCCTTGGAAGAGCCGTGCAGGTCGCAGAAGCTTAACAAGATGGTTTAAATGCAACTGCGACTTGCACATCTTTTCCAAGGGGCATTTAAACCGTCTTGTTAAGCTACTGTAACCTCCACCACTTTTTCAAGGGGCATTTAAACCATCTTGATAAGCTACTGCGACCTGCACGTCTCTTCCAAGGGGCATTTAAACCGTCTTGTTAAGCTACGGCGACCTGCAAGTCTCTTCCAAGTTGCATCTAAACTGTCTTGTTAAGCTACTGCGACCTCCACCGCTCTTCCAAGTGGCATTTAAACCGTCTTTTTAAGCTACTGCGACCTTAACGTCTCTTCCAAGGGGCATTTAAACTGTCTTGTTAAGCTACTGCCACCTGCACATCTCTTCTAAGGGGCATTTAAACCATCTTGTTAAGCTACTGCGACCTGCACGTCTCTTCCAAGGGGCATTTAAAACGTCTTGTTAAGCTACTGCGAGCTGCACGTCTCTTCCAAGGGGCATTTAAACTGTCTTGTTAAGCTACTGCGACCTCCACCGCTCTTCCAATGGGCATGTAAACCTTCGTGTTAAGCTACTGCGTCTTGCACGTCTCTTCCAAGGGGCATTTAATCCATCTTGTTAATCTACTGGGACCTCCATCGATTTTCCAAGCGGCATTTAAACCGTCTTGTTTAGCTGCTGCGACTTGCACGTCTCTACCAAGGGGCATTTAATCAGTCTTGATAAGCTACTACAACCTCCACCACTCGGTTTAAATGCCCCTTGGAAGAGACGTGCAGGTTGCAGTAGCTTAACAAGACGGTTTAAATGCCCCTTGGAAGAGACGTGCAGGTCGCATTAGCCTAACAAGACGGTTTAAATGCCACTTGGAGGAGTGCAGGTCGCAGTAGCTTAACAAGACAGTTTAAATGCCCATGCAGGTCGCAGTTGCTTAACAAGATGGTTTAAATGCCCCTTGGAAAAGACGTGCAGGTCGCAGTACCTTAACAAGATGGTTTAAATGCCCCTTGGAAGAGCGGTGGAGGTCGCAGTAGCTTAACAAGACAGTTTAAATGCCCCTTGGAAGAGATGTGCAGGTCGCAGTAGCTTAACAAGACGGTTTAAATGCCCCTTGGAAGAGCGGTGGAGGTCGGAGTAGCTTAACAAGACGGTTTAAATGCCCCTTGGAAGAGACGTGCTGGTCGCAGTAGCTTAACAAGATGGTTTAAATGCCCCTTGGAAGAGACGTGCAGGTCGCAGTATCTTAACAAGACGGTTTATATGCCACTTGGAATAAACGTGCAGGTTGCAGTAGCTTAACAAGACCGTTTAAATGCCCCTTGGAAGAGTGGAGGAGGTCGCAGTAGCTTAACAACACGGTTTAAATGCCGCTTGGAAGAGCGGTGGAGGTCGCAGTAGCTTAACAAAAGGGTTTAAATGCCCCTTGGAAGAGACGTGCAGGTTGCAGTAGCTTAAAAAGACGGTTTAAATGCCACTTGGTAGAGCGGTGGAGGTCGCAGTAGCTTAACAAGATGGTTTAAATACCCCTTGGAAGAGACGTGCAGGTCGCAGTATCTTACCAAGACGATTTAACTACCCCTTGGAAGATACGTTCAAGTCGCAGTAGCTTAACAAGATGGTTTAAATGCCCCTTGGAAGAGACGTGCAGGTCGCAGTAGCTTAACAAGACGGTTTATATGCCACTTGGAATAAACGTGCAGGTTGCAGTAGCTTCACAAGAACGTTTAAATTCCCCTTGGAAGAGCGGAGGAGATCGCAGTAGATTAACAAGACGGTTTAAATGCCCCTTGGAAGAGCGGAGTAGGTCGCAGTAGCTTAACAAGACAGTTTATATGCCCTTTGGAAGAGACATGCAGGTCGCAGCAGCTTAACAAGACTGTTTAAATGCCCCTTGGTAGAGACATGCAGGTCGCATTAGCTTAACAAGACGGTTTAAATGCCCCATTGAAGAGACGTGCAGGTCGCAGTATCTTACCAAGACGATTTAACTGCCCCTTGGAAGAGACGTGCAAGTCGCAGTAGCTTAACAAGATGGTTTAAATGCCCCTTGGAAGAGACGTGCATGTCGCAGTAGCTTAGTAAGACGATTTAAATGCCCTTTGGAAGAGACGAGCGGGTCGCAGTAGCTTAAGAAAACGTTTTAAATGCCCCTTGGAAGAGCGGTGGAGGTCACAGAAGCTTAACAAGACAGTTTAAATGCCCCTTGGAAGAGACATGCAGGTCACAGGAGCTTAATGAGATGGTTTAAATGTCCCTTGGAAGAGACGTGCAGGTCGCAGTAGCTTAACAAGACGGTTTAAATGCCCCTTGGAAGAGACGTGCAGGTCGCAGTAGCTTAACAAGCCGGTTTAAATGCCCCTTGGAAGAGACGTGCAGGTCGCAGTTGCTTAACAAGATGGTTTAAATGCCAATTGGAAAAGACGTGCAGGTCGCAGTAGCTTAACAAATGGTTTAAATGCCCCTTTGAAGAGCGGTGGAGGTCGAAGTAGCTTAACAAGACGGTTTAAATGCCCTTTGGAAAAGACGAGAAGGTCGCATTAGCTTAACAAGATGGTTTAAATGCCCCTTTTAAGAGACGTTCAGGTCTCAGAAGCTTAACAAGACATTTTAAATGCCCCTTGGAAGAGGCTTGCAGGTCGCAGTAGCTTACCAAGAAGGTTTAAATGCCCCCTGGAAAAGCGGTGGAGGTCGCAGTATCTTAACAACACGGTTTTAATGCCCCTTGGAAGAGACGTGCAGGTCGCAGTAGCTTAACAAGACGGTTTAAATGCCCCTTTTTAGAGCGGTGGAGGTCGCAGAAGCTTAAGAAGACAGTTTAAATGCCCCTTGGAAGAGACGTGCTGGTCACAGGAGCTTAATAAGACGGTTTAAATGTCCCTTGGAAGAGACGTGCAAGTCGCAGTAGCTTAACAAGATGGTTTAAATGCCCCTTGGAAGACACGTGCAGGTCGCAGAAGCTTAACAAGACAGTTTAAATGCCACTTGGAAGAGCGGTGGAGGTCGCAGTAGCTTAACAAGACAATTTAAATGCACGTTGGAAGAGACGTGCAGTTCGCAGTTTCTTAACAAGACGGTTTAAATGCCCCTTGGAAGAGACGTGCAGGTTGCAGTAGCTTAACAAGACGGTTTAAATGCCCCTTGAAAGAGACGTGCAGGTCGCAGTAGCTTAACAAGACGGTTTACATGCCCCTTAGAAGAGGCTTGCAGGTCGCAGTAGCTTACCAAGATGGTTTAAATGCCCCTTGGAAAAGACGTGCAGGTCGCAGTAGCTTAACAAGATGGTTTAAATGCCCCTTGGAAGAGCGGTGGAGGTCGCAGTAGCTTAACAAGACGGTTTAAATCCCCGTGGTAAGAGACATGTAGGTCACAGTAGCTTAACAAGACGGTTTAAATGCCCCTTGGAAGAGACGTGTAGGTAGCAGTATCTTAACAAGACTGTTTAAATGCCCCTTGGAAGAGAGATGGAGGTCGCAGTAGCTTAACAAGACAGTTTAAATGCCCCTTGGAAGAGACGTGCAGGTCCCAGTAGCTTAATAAGATGGTTTAAATGCCCCTTGGAAGAGACGTGCAGGTCGCAAAAGCTTAACAAAAGGGTTTAAATGCAACTTAGAAAAGGCTTGCAGGTCGCAATAGCTTAACAAGATGGTTTAAATGCCCCTGGGAAGAGCGGTGGAGGTCGCAGTAGCTTAACAAGACGGTTTAAATGCCCCTTGGAAAAGACGTGCAGGTTGCAGTAGCTTAACAAGATGTTTTAAATGCCCCTTGGAAGAGACATGCAGGTCGTAGCAGTTTAACAAGACTGATTAAATGACCCTTGGAAGAGACATGCAGATCGCAGTAGCTCAACAAGACGGTTTAAATGCCCCTTGGAAGAGACGTGTAGGTCGCAGTATCTTAACAAGACTGTTTAAATGCCCCTTGGAAAAGTGGTGGAGATTATAGTAGCTTAACAAGACGGTTTAAATGCTCCTTGGAAGAGACGTGCAAGTCACAGTAGCTTAACAAGACGGTTTAAATTCCCCTTGGAAAAGACGAGAAGGTCGCATTAGCTTAACAAGATGGTTTAAATGCCCATTGGAAGAGACGTTCAGGTCTGAGAAGCTTAACAAGACATTTTAAATGCCCCTTGGAAGAGGCTTGCAGGTCGCAGTAGCTTACCAAGAAGGTTTAAATGCCCCCTGGAAAAGCGGTGGAGGTCGCAGTATCTTAACAACAAGGTTTTAATGCCCCTTGCAAGAGACGTGCAGGTCGCAGTAGCTTAACAAGACAGTTTAAATGCCCCTTGGAAGAGACGTGCAGGTAGCAGTAGCTTAACAAGACAGTTTAAATGCCCCTTGGAAGAGACGTGCAGGTCGCAGTAGCTTAACAAGACGGTTTAAATTCCCCTTGGAAGAGCGGTAGAGGTCGCAGAAGCTTAACAAGACAGTTTAAATGCCACTTGGAAGAGATGTGCAGGTCACAGGAGCTTAATAAGACGGTTTCAATGTCCCTTGGAAGAGAAGTGCAGGTCGCAGTAGCTTAACAAGACGGTTTAAATGCCCCTTGGAAGACACGTGCAGGTCGCAGTAGCTTAACAAGACGGTTTAAATGCCCATTGGAAGAGACGTGCAGGTCGCAATTGCTTAACAAGACAGTTTAAATGCCCCTTGCAAGAGACGTGCAGGTTGCAGTAGCTTAATAAGACGGCTTAAATGCCCCTTGGAAGAGACGTGCAGGTCGCAGTAGCTTAACAAGACGGTTTAAATGCCCCTTAGAAGACGCTTGCAGGTCGCAGTAGCTTACCAAGACGGTTTAAATGCCCCTTCGAAAAGACGTGCAGGTCGCAGTAGCTTAACAAGATGGTTTAAATGCCCCTTGGAAGAGCGGTGGAGGTCGCAGTAGCTTAACAAGACGGTTTAAATGTCCCTTGGAAAAGACGTGAAGGTCGCATTAGCTTAACAAGATGGTTTAAATGCCCCTTGGAAGAGGATTCCAGGTCGCAGTAGCTTACCAAGATGGTTTAAATGGCCCTTGGAATAGAGGTGGAGGTCGCAGTAGCTTAACAATACGGTTTAAATACCACTTGGAAGAGACATGCAGGTCACAGTAGCTTAACAAGACGGTTTAAATGCCCCTTGGAAGAGACATGCAGGTCACAATAGCATAACAAGACGGTTTAAATGCCTCTTGGAAGAGACGTGCAGGTCGCAGTAGCTTAACAAGACTGTTTAAATGCCCCTTGGAAGAGACGTGCAGGTCGCAGTAGCTTAACAAGACGGTTGAAATGCCGATTGGAAAATCGGTGGAGGTCGCAGTAGCTTAACAAGACAGTTTAAATGCCCCTTGGAAGAGACGTGCAGGACGCAGTAGCTTAATAAGACGGTTTAAATGCCCCTTGAAAGAGACGTGCAGGTCGCAGTAGCTTAACAAGACGTTTTAAATGCCCCTTGCAAGACACGTGCAGGTCGCAGAAGCTTAACAAAAGGGTTTAAATGCCCCTTAGAAAAGGCTTGCAGGTCGCAGTAGCTTACCAAGATGGTTTAATTGCCCCTTGGAAGAGACGTGCAGGTCGCAGTCGCTTAACAAGATGGTTTAAATGCCCCTTGGAAGATCGGTGGAGGTTGCAGTAGCTTAACAAGACGGTTTAAATGCCCCTTGGAAAAGATCCGCAGGTTGCAGTAGCTTAACAAGAAGTTTTAAATGCCCCTTGGAAAAGACGTGCAGGTCTCAGTAGCTTAACAAGACGGTATAAATTCCCCTTGGAAGAGGCTTGCAGGTCGCAGTAGATTACCAAGACGGTTTAAATGCCCCTTGGAAGAGCGGTGGAGGTCGCAGTAGCTTAACAAGATGTTTTATATGCCCCTTGGAAGAGACGTGCAGGTCGCAGTAGCTTAACAAGACTGTTTAAATGCCCCTTGGAAGAGACGTGCAGGTCGCAGTAGCTTAACAAGACTGTTTAAATGCCCCTTGGAAGAGATGTGCAGGTCGCAGTAGCTTAACAAGACTGTTTAAATGCCCCTTGGAAGAGACGTGCAGGTCGCAGTAGCTTAATAAGACGGTTTAAATGCCCCTTGGAAGAGAGGTGGTGGTCGCAGTAGCATAACAAAACGGTTTAAATGCCCCTTGGAATAGACATGCAGGTCGCAGTAGCTTAACAAGACGATTTAAATGCCCCTTGCAAGAGACGTGCAGGTCGCAGAAGCTTAACAAAAGAGTTTAAATGCCCCTTAGAAAAGGCTTGCAGGTCGTAGTAGCTTACCAAGACGGTTTAAATGTCTCTTGGAAGAGACATTCAGGTAGCAGTAGCTTAACAAGATGGTTTAAATGCCCCTTGGAAGAGCGGAGGAGGTCGCAGTAGCTTAACAAGACGGTTTAAATGCCCCTTGGAAAAGACGTGCAGGTTGCAGTAGCTTAACAAGATGTTTTAAATGCCCCTTGGAAGAGACATGCAGGTCGCAGTAGCTTAACAAGACGGTATAAATGCCCCTTGGAAGAGGCTTGCAGGTCGCAGTAGCTTACCAAGACTGTTTAAATGGCACTTGGAAGAGACGTGCAGGTAACAGTAGCTTAACAAGACGGTTTAAATGCCACTTGGAGGAGCGTTCGAGGTCGCAGTACCTTAACAAGACGGATTATATGCCCCTTGGAAGAGACATGCAGGTCGTAGCAGCTTAACAAGACTGTTTAAATGCCCCTTGGAAAAGTGGTGGAGATTACAGTAGCTTAACAAGACAGTTTAAATGTCCCTTGGAAGAGATGTGCAGGTCGCAGTAGCTTAACAAGAAGGTTTAAATGACCCTTGGAAGAGACGTACAGGTCGCAGTAGCTAAACAAGACGGTTTAAATGCCCCTTGGAAGAGACGTGCAGGTCGCAGTTGCTTAACAAGATGGTTTAAATGCCCCTTGGAAAAGACGTGCAGGTTGCAGTAGCTTAACAAATGGTTTAAATGCCCCTTTGAAGAGACGTGCAGGTAGCAGAAGCTTAACAAGACATTTTAAATGCCGTTTGAAAGAGGCTTGCTGGTCGCAGTAGCTTACCAAGAAGGTTTAAATGCCCCTTGGAAAAGACGTGCAGGTTGCAGTAGCTTAACAAGATGTTTTAAATGCCCCTTGGAAGAGACGTGCAGGTCGCAGTAGCTTAACAAGACGGTATAAATGCCACTAGGAGGAGCGTTGGAGGTCGCAGTACCTTAACAAGACGGATTATATGTCCCTTGGAAGACTCATGCAGGTCGTAGCAGCTTAACAAGACTGTTTAAATGCCGCTTGGAAGAGACGTGCATGTCGCAGTAGCTTAACAAGAATGTTTAAATGCCCCTTGGAAAAGTGGTGGAGACTACAGTAGCTTAACAAGACGGTTTAAATGCCCCTTGGAAGAGACGTGCAGGTGGCAGTTGCTTAACAAGACGGTTTAAATGTGCCTTGGAAAAGACGTGCAGGTTGCAGTAGCTTAACAAATGGTTTAAATGCCCCTTTGAAGAGCGGTTGAGGTCGCAGTAGCTTAACAAGACGGTTGAAATGCCGATTGGAAAATCGGTGGAGGTCGCAGTAGCTTAACAAGACAGTTTAAATGCCCCTTGGAAGAGACGTGCAGGACGCAGTAGCTTAATAAGACGGTTTAAATGCCCCTTGAAAGAGACGTGCAGGTCGCAGTAGCTTAACAAGACGGTTTAAATGCCCCTTGCAAGACACGTGCAGGTCGCAGAAGCTTAACAAAAGGGTTTAAATGCCCCTTAGAAAAGGCTTGCAGGTCGCAGTAGCTTACCAAGATGGTTTAATTGCCCCTTGGAAGAGACGTGCAGGTCGCAGTCGCTTAACAAGATGGTTTAAATGCCCCTTGGAAGATCGGTGGAGGTTGCAGTAGCTTAACAAGACGGTTTAAATGCCCCTTGGAAAAGATCCGCAGGTTGCAGTAGCTTAACAAGAAGTTTTAAATGCCCCTTGGAAAAGACGTGCAGGTCTCAGTAGCTTAACAAGACAGTATAAATTCCCCTTGGAAGAGGCTTGCAGGTCGCAGTAGATTATCAAGACGGTTTAAACGGCCCTTGGAAGAGACGTGTAGGTCGCAGTAGCTTAACAAGACGGTTTAAATGCCCCTTGGAAGAGCGGTAGATGTCGCAGTAGCTTAAAAAGACAGCTTAAATGCCCCTTGGTAGAGACATACAGATCGCAGTAGCTTAACAAGACGGTTTAAATGCCCCTTGGAAGAGACGTGCAGGTCACAGTAGCTTGAAAAAACTGTTTAAATGCCCCTTGGAAAAGTGGTGGAGATTACAGTAGCTTAAGAAGATGGTTTAAATGCCCCTTGGAAGAGACGTGCAAGTCGCAGTAGCTTAACAAGACGGTTGAAATGCCCCTTGGAAGAGACGTGCAGGTCGCAGTAGTTTAACAAGACAGTTTAAATGCCCCTTAGAAAAGTGGTGGAGGTTACAGTAGCTTAACAAGATGGTTTAAATGCCCCTTGAAAGAGATGTGCAGGTCGCAGTAGCTTAACAAGACGGTTTAAATTCCCCTTGGAAGAGACGTGCAGGTCGCAGTAGCTTAACAAGACGGTTTAAATGCCCCTTGGAAGAGCGGTGGAGGTCGCAGTAGCTTAACAAGATGTTTTATATGCCCCTTGGAAGAGACGTGCAGGTCGCAGTAGCTTAACAAGACTGTTTAAATGCCCCTTGGAAGAGACGTGCAGGTCGCAGTAGCTTAACAAGACTGTTTAAATGCCCCTTGGAAGAGATGTGCAGGTCGCAAAAGCTTAACAAGACGGTTTAATTGCCCCTTGGAAGAGACGTGCAGGTCGCAGAAGCTTAACAAGATGGTTTAAATGCAACTGCGACTTGCACATCTTTTCCAAGGGGCATTTAAACCGTCTTGTTAAGCTACTGTAACCTCCACAACTTTTTCAAGGGGCATTTAAACCATCTTGATAAGCTACTGCGACCTGCACGTCTCTTCCAAGGGGCATTTAAACCGTCCTGTTAAGCTACGGCGACCTGCAAGTCTCTTCCAAGTTGCATCTAAACTGTCTTGTTAAGCTACTGCGACCTCCACCGCTCTTCCAAGTGGCATTTAAACCGTCTTTTTAAGCTACTGCGACCTTAACGTCTCTTCCAAGGGGCATTTAAACTGTCTTGTTAAGCTACTGCCACCTGCACATCTCTTCTAAGGGGCATTTAAACCATCTTGTTAAGCTACTGCGACCTGCACGTCTCTTCCAAGGGGCATTTAAAACGTCTTGTTAAGCTACTGCGAGCTGCACGTCTCTTCCAAGGGGCATTTAAACTGTCTTGTTAAGCTACTGCGACCTCCACCGCTCTTCCAATGGGCATGTAAACCTTCGTGTTAAGCTACTGCGTCTTGCACGTCTCTTCCAAGGGGCATTTAATCCATCTTGTTAATCTACTGGGACCTCCATCGATTTTCCAAGGGGCATTTAAACCGTCTTGTTTAGCTGCTGCGACTTGCACGTCTCTACCAAGGGGCATTTAATCAGTCTTGATAAGCTACTACGACCTCCACCACTCGGTTTAAATGCCCCTTGGCAGAGACGTGCAGGTTGCAGTAGCTTAACAAATGGTTTAAATGCCCCTTTGAAGAGCGGTTGAGGTCGCAGTAGCTTAACAAGATGGTTTAAATGCCCCTTGGAAAAGACGTGAAGGTCGCAGAAGCTTAACAAGACATTTTAAATGCCCCTTGGAAGAGCGGTGGAGGTCGCAGTAGCTCACCAAGACGATTTAAATGACCCTTGGAAGAGACGTGCAGGTCGCAGTAGCTTAACAAGACGGTTTAAATGCCCCTTGGAAGAGCGGTGTAGGTCGCAGTAGCTTAACAAGACAGTTTAAATGCCCTTTGGAACAGACGTGCAGGTCGCAGCAGCTTAACAAGACTGTTTAAATGCCGCTTGGAAGAGATGTGCAGGTCGCAGTAGCTTAACAAGACAGTTTAAATGCCCCTTGGAAGAGACGTGCAGGTCGCAGTAGCTTAACAAATGGTTTAAATGCCCCTTTGAAGAGCGGTGGAGGTCGCAGTAGCTTAACAAGACGGTTTAAATGCCCCTTGGAAAAGACATGCAGGTTGCAGTAGCTTAACAAGATGTTTTAAATGCCCCTTGGAAGAGACGTGCAGGTCGCAGTAGCTTAACAAGACGGTATAAATGCCCCTTGGAAGAGGCTTGCAGGTCGCAGTAGCTTACCAATACGGTTTAAATGGCCCTTGGAAGAGACGTGCAGGTAACAGTAGCTTAACAAGACGGTTTAAATGCCACTTGGAGGAGCGGTGGAGGTCGCAGTACCTTAACAAGACGGTTTATATGCCCCTTGGAAGAGACATGCAGGTCGTAGCAGCTTAACAAGACTGTTTAAATGCCCCTTGGAAGAGACGTGCATGTCGCAGTAGCTTAACAAGAATGTTTAAATGCCCCTTGGAAAAGTGGTGGAGATTACAGTAGCTTAACAAGACGGTTTAAATGTCCCTTGGAAGAGACGTGCAGGTCGCAGTAGCTTAACAAGACGGTTTTAATGCCCCTTGGAAGAGACGTGCAGGTCGCAGTAGCTTAACAAGACGGTTTAAATGCCCCTTGGAAGAGACGTGCAGGCCGCAGTTGCTTAACAAGACGGTTTAAATGCCCCTTGGAAAAGACGTGCAGGTTGCAGTAGCTTAACAAATGATTTAAATGCCCCTTTGAAGAGCGGTGGAGGTCGCATTAGCTTAACAAGACAGTTTAAATGCCCCTTGGAAGAGCGGAGGAGGTCGCAGTAGCTTAACAAGACAGTTTAAATGCCCCTTGGAAGAGACGTGCAGGTCGCAGTATCTTAACAAAACGGTTTAAATGCCCCTTGCAAGAGACGTGCAGGTTGCAGTAGCTTAAAAAGATGGATTAAATGCCCCTTGGAAAAGTGGTGGAGATTACAGTAGCTTAACAAGACGGTTTAAATGTCCCTTGGAAGAGACGTGCAGGTCGCAGTAGCTTAAAAAGACGATTTAAATGCCCCGTGGAAGAGAAGTGCAGGTCGCAGTAGCTTACCAAGACGATCTAAATGCCCCTTGGAAGAGACGTGCAAGTCGCAGTAGATTAACAAGACGGTTTAAATGCCCCTTGGAAGAGCGGAATAGGTCGCAGTAGCTTAACAAGACAGTTTAAATGCCCTTTGGAAGAGACATGCAGGTCACAGCAGCTTAACAAGACTGTTTAATTGCCGCTTGGAAGAGACGTGCAGGTCGCAGTAGCTTAACAAGACGGTTTAAATGCCCCTTGGTAGAGACATGCAGGTCGCAGGAGCTTAACAAGACGTTTTAAATGCCCCATTGAAGAGACGTGCAGGTCGCAGTAGCTTAACAAGACGGTTTAAATGCCCCTTGGAAAAGTGATGGATGTTACAGTAGCTTAACAAGATGGTTTAAATGCCCCTTGGAAGAGACGTGCAAGTCGCAGTAGCTTAGCAAGACGATTTAAATGCCCTTTGGAAGAGACGTGCAGGTCGCAGGAGCTTAACAAGACGGTTTAAATGCCCCTTGGAAGAGACGTGTAGGTCGCAGTAACTTAACAAGACAGTTTAAATGCACCTTGGCTGAGCGGTGGAGGTCGCAGGAGCTTAACAAGACAGTTTAAATGCCCCTTGGAAGAGACGTGCAGGTCACAGGAGCTTAATGAGATGGTTTAAATGTCCCTTGGAAGAGACGTGCAGGTCGTAGTAGCTTAACAAGACGGTTTAAATGCCCCTTGGAAGAGACGTGCAGTTCGCAGTAGCTTAACAAGATGGTTTAAATGCCCCTTGGAAGAGACGTGCAGGTCGCAGATGCTTAACAAGACGGTTTAAATGCCCCTTGGAAAAGACGTGCAGGTCGCAGTAGCTTAACAAACGGTTGAAATGCCCCTTGCAAGAGACGTGCAGGTCGCAGAAGCTTAACAAGACGGTTTAAATGCCCCTTTGAAGAGCGGTGGAGGTCGCAGTAGCTTAACAAGACGGTTTAAATGCCCCTTGCAAGAGACGTGCAGGTCGCAGAAGCTTAACAAGACGGTTTAAATGCCCCTTTGAAGAGCGGTGGAGGTCGCAGTAGCTTAACAAGACGGTTTAAATGCCCCTTGGAAAAGACGTGAAGGTCGCATTAGCTTAACAAGATGGTTTAAATGCCCCTTGGAAGAGACGTGCAGGTCGCAGAATCTTACCAAGACATTTTAAATGACCCTTGGAAGAGGCTTGCTGGTCGCAGTAGCTTACCAAGAAGGTTTAAATGCCCCTTGAAAGAGACGTGCAGGTCGCAGTAGCTTAACAAGACGGTTTAAATGCCCCTCGGAAGAGCGGTGTACGTCGCAGTAGCTTAACAAGACAGTTTAAATGCCCTTTGGAAGAGACATGCAGGTCGCAGCAGCTTAACAAGACGGTTTAAATGCCCCTTGGAAGAGCGGTGTAGGTCGCAGTAGCTGAACAAGACTGTTTAAATGCCCCTTGGAAGAGACGTGCAGGTCGCAGTAGCTTAACAAGACAGTTGAAATGCCCCTTGGAAAAGACGTGAAGGTCGCATTAGCTTAACAAAATGGTTTAAGTGCCCCTTGGAAGAGACGTGCAGGTCGCAGAAGCTTAACAAGACATTTTAAATGCCCCTTGGAAGAGGCTTGCTGGTCGCAGTAGCTTACCAAGAAGGTTTAAATGCCCCTTGGAAGAGCGGTGGAGGTCGCAGCATCTTAACAAGATGGTTTAAATGCCCCTTGGAAGAGAAGTGCAGGTCGCAGTAGCTTACCAAGACGATTTAAATGCCCCTTGGAAGAGACGTGCAAGACGCAGTAGCTTAACAAGACGGTTTAAATGCCCCTTGGAAGAGCGGAGTAGGTCGCAATAGCTTAACAAGACAGTTTATATGCCCTTTGGAAGAGACATGCAGGTCAAAGCAGCATAACAAGACTGTTTAAATGCCGCTTGGAAGAGACGTGCAGGTCGCAGTAGCTTAACAAGACGGTTTAAATGCCCCATTGAAGAGACGTTCAGGTCGCAGTAGCTTAACAAGACGTTTTAAATGCCCCTTGGAAGAGCGGTGTAGGTCGCAGCAGCTTAACAAGACTGTTTAAATGCCGCTTGGAAGAGACGTGCAGGTCGCAGTAGCTTAACAAGACGGTTTAAATGACCCTTTGTAGAGACATGCAGGTCGCAGTAGATTAACAAGACGGTTTAAATGCCCCATTGAAGAGACTTGCAGGTCGCAGTAGCTTAACAAGACGGTTTAAATGCCCCTTGGAAAAGTGGTGGAGGTTACAATAGTTTAACAAGACAGTATAAATGCCCCTTGGAAGAGACGTGCAAGTCGCAGTAGCTTAAAAAGACGGTTTAAATGCCCCTTGGAAGAGATGTGCAGGTCACAGTAGCTTAACAAGACGGTTTAAATGCCCCTTGGAAGAGACGTGCAGGTCACAGGAACTTAATAAGACGGTTTAAATGTCCCTTGGAAGAGACGTGCAGGTCGCAGTAGCTTAACAAAACGGTTTAAATGCCCCTTGGAAGAGAGATGCAGGTCGCAGTAGCTTAACAAGATGGTTTAAATGCCCCTTGGAAGAGAGGTGCACGTCGCAGTAACTTAACAAGATGTTTTAAATGCCCCTTGGAAAAGACGTGCAGGTTGCAGTAGCTTAACAAGATGTTTTAAATGCCCCTTGGAAGAGACATGCAGGTCATAGCAGCTTAACAAGACTGTTTAGATGCCCCTTGGAAAAATGGTGGAGATTATAGTAGCTTAACAAGCCGGTTTAAATGCCCCTTGGAAAAGACGTGCAGGTTGCAGCAGCTTAACAAGATGTTTTAAATGCCCCTTGGAAGAGACGTGCAGGTCGCAGTACCTTAACAAGACGGTATAAATGCCCCTTGGAAGAGGCTTGCAGGTCGCAGTAGCTTACCAAGACGGTTTAAATGGCCCTTGGAAGAGACGTGCAGGTGGCAGTAGCTTAACAAGACGGTTTAAATGCCTCTTGGAAGAGCGGTGGAGTTCGGAGCAGCTTAACAAGACGGTTTAAATGCCCCTTGGAAGAGCGGTGGAGGTCGGAGTAGCTTGACAAGACTGTTTAAATGCCCCTTGGAAGATACGTGCAGGTCGCAGTAGCTTAACAAGATGGTTTAAATGCCCCTTGGAAGAGACATGCAGGTCGTAGCAGCTTGACAAGACTGTTTAAATGCCCCTTGGAAGAGACGTGCTGGTCGCAGTAGCTTAACAAGACTGTTTAAATGCCCCTTGGAAAAGTGGTGGAGATAACAGTAGCTTAACAAGACGGTTTAAATGCCCCTTGGAAGAGACGTGCAAGTCGCAGTAGCTTAACAAGACGGTTTATATGCCACTTGGAATAAACGTGCAGGTTGCAGTAGCTTAACAAGACCGTTTAAATGCCCCATGGAAGAGCGGAGGAGGTCGCAGTAGCTTAACAAGACTGTTTAAATGCCCCTTGGAAGAGCGGTGGAGGTCGCAGTAGCTTAACAAAAGGGTTTAAATGCCCCTTGGAAGAGACGTGCAGGTTGCAGTAGCTTAAAAAGACGGTTTAAATGCCCCTTGGTAGAGCGGTGGAGGTCGCAGTGGCTTAACAAGATGGTTTAAATGCCCCTTGGAAGAGAAGTGCAGGTCGCAGTATCTTACCAAGACGATTTAACTGCCCCTTGGAAGAGACGTGCAAGTCGCAGTAGCTTAACAAGATGGTTTAAATGCCCCTTGGAAGAGACGTGCAGGTCGCAGTAGCTTAACAAGACGGTTTATATGCCACTTGGAATAAACGTCCAGTTTGCAGTAGCTTAACAAGACCGTTTAAATTCCCCTTGGAAGAGCGGAGGAGGTCGCAGTAGCTTTACAAGACGGTTTAAATGCCCCTTGGAAGAGTGGAGTAGGTCGCAGTAGCTTAACAAGTCAGTTTAAATGCCCTTTGGAAGAGACATGCAGGTCGCATTAGCTTAACAAGACGGTTTAAATGCCCCATTGAAGAGACGTGCAGGTCGCAGTATCTTACCAAGACGATTTAACTGCCCCTTGGAAGATACATCCAAGTCGCAGTAGCTTAACAAGATGGTTTAAATGCCCCTTGGAAGAGACGTGCAGGTCACAGGAGCTTAATGAGATGGTTTAAATGTCCCTTGGAAGAGACGTGCAGGTCGCAGTAGCTTAACAAGACGGTTTAAATGCCCCTTGGAAGAGACGTGCAGGTCGCAGTAGCTTAACAAGCCGGTTTAAATGCCCATTGGAAGAGACGTGCAGGTCGCAGTTGCTTAACAAGACGGTTTAAATGCCACTTGGAAAAGACATGCAGGTCGCAGTAGCTTAACAAATGGTTTAAATGCCCCTTTGAAGAGCGGTGGAGGTCGAAGTAGCTTAACAAGACGGTTTAAATGCCCCTTGGAAAAGACGAGAAGGTCGCATTAGCTTAACAAGATGGTTTAAATGCCCCTTGGAAGAGACGTGCAGGTCGCAGTAGCTTAACAAGACGGTTTAAATGCCCCTTGGAAGAGCGGTGTAGGTCGCAGTAGCTTAACAAGACAGTTTAAATGCCCTTTGGAAGAGACATGCAGGTCGCAGCAGCTTAACAAGACAGTTTAAATGCCCCTTGGTAGAGACATGCAGGTCGCAGTAGCTTAACAAGACGATTTATATGCCCCTTGGAAGAGACATGCAGGTCGCAGTAGCTTAACAAGACGGTTTATATGCCCCTTGGAAGAGCGGTGTAGGTCGCAGTAGCTTAACAAGACATTTTAAATGCCCTTTGGAAGAGACGTGCAAGTCGCAGTAGCTTAACAAGACGATTTAAATGCCCCTTGGAAGAGACGTGCTGGTCGCAGTAGGTTAACAAAACGGTTTGAATGCCCTTTGGAAGAGACGTGTAGGTCGCAGTAGCTTAACAAGATGGTTTACATGCCCCTTGGAAGAGCGGTGGAGGTCGCAGTAGCTTAACAAGACGGTTTAAATGCCCCTTGGAAGAGCGGTGGAGGTCGCAGTAGCTTAACAAGACGGTTTAAATGCCCCTTGGAAGAGACGTGCAGGTTGCAGTAGCTTAAAAAGACGGTTTAAATGCCCCTTGGTAGAGCGGTGGAGGTCGCAGCAGCCTAACAAGATGGTTTAAATGCCCCTTGGAAGAGAAGTACAGGTCGCAGTAGCTTACCAAGACGATTTAAATGACCCTTGGAAGAGACCTGCAGGTCGCAGTAGCTTAACAAGACGGTTTAAATGCCCCTTGGAAGAGCGGTGGAGGTCGCAGTAGCTTAACAAGACGGTTTAAATGCCCCTTGGAAGAGACGTGCAGGTTGCAGTAGCTTAAAAAGACGGTTTAAATGCCCCTTGGTAGAGCGGTGGAGGTCGCAGCAGCCTAACAAGATGGTTTAAATGCCCCTTGGAAGAGAAGTACAGGTCGCAGTAGCTTACCAAGACGATTTAAATGACCCTTGGAAGAGACGTGCAGGTCGCAGTAGCTTAACAAGACGGTTTAAATGCCCCTTGGAAGAGCGGAGTAGGTCGCAGTAGCTTAACAAGACAGTTTAAATGCCCTTTGGAAGAGACATGCAGGTCGCAGCAGCTTAACAAGACAGTTTAAATGCCCCTTGGTAGAGACATGCAGGTCGCAGTAGCTTAACAAGACGGTTTAAATGCCCCATTGAAGAGACGTGCTGGTCGCAGTAGCTTAACAAGACGGTTTAAATGCCCCTTGGAAAAGTGGTGGAGGTTACAGTAGCTTAACAAGATTGTTTAAATGCACCTTGGAAGAAACGTGCAAGTCGCAGTAGCTTAACAAGATGATTTAAATGCCCCTTGGAAGAGACGTGCAGGTCGCAGTAGCTTAACAAGACGGTTTAAATGCCCCTTGGAAGAGACGTGCAGGTCGCAGTAGCTTAACAAGACGGTTTAAATTCCCCTTGGAAGAGACGTGTAGGTCGCAGTTGCTTAACAAGACAGTTTAAATGTCCTTTGCAAGAGACGTGCAGGTTGCAGTAGCTTAATAAGACGGCTTAAATGCCCTTTGGAAGAGACGTGCAGGTCGCAGTAGCTTAACAAGACGGTTTAAATGCCCCTTGGAAGAGACGTGCAGGTCGCAGTAGCTTAACAAGATGGTTTAAATGCCCCTTAGAAGACGCTTGCAGGTCGCAGTAGCTTACCAAGACGGTTTAAGTGCCCCTTGGAAAAGACGTGCTGGTCGCAGTAGCTTAACAAGATGGTTTAAATGCCCCTTGGAAGAGCGGTGGAGGTCGCAGTAGCTTAACAAGACGGTTAAATGTCCCTTGGAAAAGACGTGAAGGTCGCATTAGCTTAACAAGATGGTTTAAATGCCCCGTGGAAGAGGATTGCAGGTCGCAGTAGCTTACCAAGATGGTTTAAATGGCCCTTGGAAGAGACGTGCAGGTCGCAGTAGCTTAACAAGATGGTTTAAATGCCCCTTGGAAAAGCGGTGGAGGTCGCAGTAGCTTAACAATACGGTTTAAATGCCCCTTGGAAGAGACATGCAGGTCACAGTAGCTTAACAAGACGGTTTAAATGCCCCTTGGAAGAGACATGCAGGTCACAATAGCATAACAAGACGGTTTAAATGCCTCTTGGAAGAGACATGCAGGTCGCAGTAGCTTAACAAGACTGTTTAAATGCCCCTTGGAAGAGACGTGCAGGTCGCAGTAGCTTAACAAGACGGTTGAAATGCCCCTTGGAAAATCGGTGGAGGTCGCAGTAGCTTAACAAGACAGTTTAAATGCCCCTTGGAAGAGACGTGCAGGACGCAGTAGCTTAATAAGACGGTTTAAATGCCCATTGAAAGAGACGTGCAGGTCGCAGTAGCTTAACAAGACGGTTTAAATGCCCCTTGCAAGACACGTGCAGGTCGCAGAAGCTTAACAAAAGGGTTTAAATGCCCCTTAGAAAAGGCTTGCAGGTCGCAGTAGCTTAGCAAGACTGTTTAAATGACCCTTGAAGAGACGTGCAGGTCGCAGTAGCTTAACAAAGAAGGATTAAATGCCCCTTGGTAGAGACATGCAGGTCGCAGTAGCTTAACAAAATGGTTTAAATGCCCCATGGAAGAGAAGTGCAGGTCGCAGTAGCTTAACAAGATGGTTTAAATGCCCCTTGGAAAAGTGGTGGAGGTTACAGTAGCTTAACAAGACAGTTTAAATGCCCCTTGGAAGAGACGTGCAAGTCGTAGTAGCTTAAGAAGACGGTTTAAATGCCCATTGGAAGAGACGCGCAGGTCGCAGTAGCTTAAAAAGATGGTTTAAATGCCCCTTGGAAGAGACATGCAGGTCGCAGCAGCTTAAAAAGACTGTTTAAATGCCCCTTGGAAGAGACGTGCAAGTCGCAGTAGCTTAAAAAGACGGTTTAAATGAGCCTTGGAAGAGAGGTGCAGGTCGCAGTAGCTTAACGAGACGATTTAAATGCCCCTTGGAAGAGACGTGCAGGTCGCAGTGGCTTAACAAGACAGTTTAAATGCCCCTTGGAAGAGATGTGCAAGTCGCAGTAGCTTAAAAAGACGGTTTAAATGCCCCTTGGAAGAGACGTGCAGGTCGCAGTAGCTTAACAAGATGGTTTAAATGCCCCTTGGAAGAGACGTGCAAGTCGCAGTAGCTTAAAAAGACGGTTTAAATGAACCTTGGAAGAGAGGTGCAGGTCGCAGTAGCTTAACAAGACGATTTAAATGCCCCTTGGAAGAGACGTGCAGGTCGCAGTAGCTTAACAAGACGGTCTAAATGCCCCTTGGAAGAGCGGTGGAGGTCGTAGTAGTTTATCAAGGCTGATTAAATGCCCCTTGGTAGAGACGTGCAGGTCGCATCAGCTTAACAAGACGGTTTACATGCCCCTTGGAAAATCGGTGGAGGTCGCAGTAGATTAACAAGATGGATTAAATGCCCCTTGGAAGAGACGTGCAAGTCACAGTAGCTTAAAAACACGGTTTACATGCCCCTTGGAAGAGCGGTGGAGGTCGCAGTAGCTTAACAAGATGGTTTAAATGCCCCTTGGAAGAGACGTGCAAGTCACAGTAGCTTAACAACACGGTTTACATGCCCCTTGGAAGAGCGGTGGAGGTCGCAGTAGCTTAATAAGATGGTTTAAATGCCCCTTGGAAGAGACGTGCAGGTCGCAGTAGCTTAACTACACGGTTTACATGCCCCTTGGATGAGCGGTGGAGGTCGCAGCAGCCTAACAAGATGGTTTAAATGCCCCTTGGAAGAGAAGTGCAGGTCGCAGTAGCTTACCAAGACGATTTAAATGACCCTTGGAAGAGACGTGCAGGTCGCAGTAGCTTAACAAGAAGGTTTAAATGCCCCTTGGAAGAGCGGTGTAGGTCGCAGTAGCTTAACAAGACAGTTTAAATGCCCTTTGGAAGAGACATGCAGGTCGCAGCAGCTTAACAAGACGGTTTAAATGCCCCATTGAAGAGACGTGCTGGTCGCAGTAGCTTAACAAGACGGTTTAAATGCCCCTTGGAAAAGTGGTGGAGGTTACAGTAGCTTAACAAAATTGTTTAAATGCACCTTGGAAGAAACGTGCAAGTCGCAGTAGCTTAACAAGATGATTTAAATGCCCCTTGGAAGAGACGTGCAGGTCGCAGTAGCTTAACAAGACGGTTTAAACGCCCCTTGGAAGAGACGTGCAGGTCGCAGTAGCTTAACAAGACAGTTTAAATTCCCCTTGGAAGAGCGGTGGAGGTCGCCGAAGCTTAAAAAGACAGTTTAAATGCAATTGGAAGAGACGTGCAGGTCACAGGAGCTTAATAAGACGTTTTCAATGTCCCTTGGAAGAGAAGTGCAGGTCGCAGTAGCTTAACAAGACGGTTTAAATGCCCCTTGGAAGACACGTGCAGTTCGCAGAAGTTTAACAAGACGGTTTAAATGCCCATTGGAAGAGACGTGCAGGTCGCAGTTGCTTAACAAGACAGTTTAAATGCCCCTTGCAAGAGACGTGCAGGTTGCAGTAGCTTAATAAGACGGCTTAAATGCCCCTTGGAAGAGACGTGCAGGTCGCAGCAGCTTAACAGGACGGTTTAAATGCCCCTTGGAAGAGACGTGCAGGTCGCATTAGCTTAACAAGACGGTTTAAATGCCCCTTAGAAGACGCTTGCAGGTCGCAGTAGCTTACCAAGACGGTTTAAGTGCCCCTTGGAAAAGACGTGCTGGTCACAGTAGCTTAACAAGATGGTTTAAATGCCCCTTGGAAGAGCGTTGGAAGTCGCAGTAGCTTAACAAGACGGTTTAAATGTCCCTTGGAAAAGACGTGAAGGTCGCATTAGCTTAACAAGATGGTTTAAATGCCACTTGGAAGAGGATTGCAGGTCGCAGTAGCTTACCAAGATGGTTTAAATGGCCCTTGGAAGAGACGTGCAGGTCGCAGTAGCTTAACAAGATGGTTTAAATGCCCCTTGGAAGAGACATGCAGGTCACAGTAGCTTAACAAGACGGTTTAAATGCCCCTTGGAAGAGACATGCAGGTCACAATAGCATAACAAGACGGTTTAAATGCCTCTTGGAAGAGACGTGCAGGTCGCAGTAGCTTAACAAGACTGTTTAAATGCCCCTTGGAAGAGACGTGCAGGTAGCAGTAGCTTAACAAGACGGTTGAAATGCCCCTTGGAAAATCGGTGGTGGTCGCATTAGCTTAACAAGACAGTTTAAATGCCCCTTGGAAGAGACGTGCAGGACGCAGTAGCTTAATAAGACGGTTTAAATGCCCATTGAAAGAGACGTGCAGGTCGCAGTAGCTTAACAAGACGGTTTAAATGCCCCTTGCAAGACACGTGCAGGTCACAGAAGCTTAACAAAAGGGTTTAAATGCCCCTTAGAAAAGGCTTGCAGGTCGCAGTAGCTTAGCAAGACTGTTTAAATGCCCCTTCGCAGTAGCTTAACAAAGAAGGATTAAATGCCCCTTGGTAGAGACATGCAGGTCGCAGTAGCTTAACAAAATGGTTTAAATGCCCCATGGAAGAGAAGTGCAGGTCGCAGTAGCTTAACAAGATGGTTTAAATGCCCCTTGGAAAAGTGGTGGAGGTTACAGTAGCTTAACAAGACAGTTTAAATGCCCCTTGGAAGAGACGTGCAAGTCGTAGTAGCTTAAGAAGACGGTTTAAATGCCCATTGGAAGAGACGCGCAGGTCGCAGTAGCTTAAAAAGACGGTTTAAATGCCCCTTGGAAGAGACATGCAGGTCGCAGCAGCTGAAAAAGACTGTTTAAATGCCCCTTGGAAGAGACGTGCAAGTCGCAGTAGCTTAAAAAGACGGTTTAAATGAGCCTTGAAAGAGAGGTGCAGGTCGCAGTAGCTTAACGAGACGATTTAAATGCCCCTTGGAAGAGACGTGCAGGTCGCAGTGGCTTAACAAGACAGTTTAAATGCCCCTTGGAAGAGATGTGCAAGTCGCAGTAGCTTAAAAAGACGGTTTAAATGCCCCTTGGAAGAGACGTGCAGGTCGCAGTAGCTTAAAAAGACAGTTTAAATGCCCCTTGGAAGAGACGTGCAAGTCGCAGTAGCTCAAAAAGACGGTTTAAATGAGCCTTGGAAGAGAGGTGCAGGTCGCAGTAGCTTATCAAGACGATTTAAATGCCCCTTGGAAGAGACGTGCAGGTCGCAGTAGCTTAACAAGACGGTTTAAATGCCCCTTGGAAGAGCGGTGGAGGTCGCAGTAGCTTAACAAGACGGTTTAAATGCCCCTTGGAAGAGCGGTGGAGGTCGTAGTAGTTTATGAAGGCTGATTAAATGCACCTTGGTAGAGACGTGCAGGTCGCATCAGCTTAACAAGACGGTTTAAATGTACCTTGGAAGAGCCGTGCAAGGCGCAGTAGCTTAACAAGACTGTTTAAATGCCCCTTGGAAAATCGGTGGAGGTCGCAGTAGATTAACAAGATGGATTAAATGCCCCTTGGAAGAGACGTGCAAGTCACAGTAGCTTAACAACACGGTTTACATGCCCCTTGGAAGAGCGGTGGAGGTCGCAGTAGCTTAACAAGATGGTTTAAATGCCCCTTGGAAGAGACGTGCAGGTCGCAGTAGCTTAACTACACGGTTTACATGCCCCTTGGATGAGCGGTGGAGGTCGCAGTAGCTTAACAAGATGGTTTAATTGCCCCTTGGAAGAGAGGTGGAGGTTGCAGTAGTTTAACAAGACAGTTTAAATGCCCCTTGGTAGAGACGTGCAGTTCGCAGTAGCTTAACAACACGGTTTACATGCCCCTTGGAAGAGCGGTGGAGGTCACAGTAGCTTAACAATATGGTTTAAATGCCCCTTGGTAGAGCGGTGGAGGTCGCAGTAGCTTAACAAGACGGTTTATATGCTCCTTGGAAGAGACTTGCAGGTCGCAGAAGCTTAACAAGATGGTTTAAATGCCCCTTGGAAAAGCGGTGTAGGTCGCAGTAGCTTAACAAGACTGTTTAATTGCCCCTTGGAAGAGACATGCAGGTCGCAGCAGCTTAACAAGACTGTTTAAATGCCCCTTGGAAGAGACATGCAGGTCGCAGCAGCTTAAAAAGACTGTTTAAATGCCCCTTGGAAAAGACGTGCAGGTCGCAGTGGCTTAACAAGACAGTTTAAATGCCCCTTGGATGAGATGTGCAAGTCGCAGTAGCTTAAAAAGACGGGTTAAATGCCCCTTGGAAGAGACGTGCAGGTCGCAGTAGCTTAACTACACGGTTTACATGCCCCTTGGATGAGCGGTGAAGGTCGCAGTAGTTTAACAAGACGATTTAAATGCCCTTTTGGAAGAGACGTGCAGGTCGCAGTAGCTTAACAAGACGGTTTAAATGCCCCTTGGAAGGGATGTGCAGGTCGCAGTAGCTTAAAAAGACGGTATAAATGAGCCTTGGAAGAGGGGTGCAGGTCGCAGTAGCTTAACAAGAAGATTTAAATGCCCCTTGGCAGAAACGTGCAGGTCGCAGTAGCTTAACAAGACGATTTAAATGCCCCTTGGAAGAGATGTGCAAGTCGCAGTAGCTTAAAAAGACGGTTTAAATGCCCCTTGGAAGAGACGTGCAGGTCGCAGTAGCTTAACAAGACGGTTTAAATGCCCCTTGGAAGAGACGTGCAAGTCGCAGTAGCTCAAAAAGACGGTTTAAATGAGCCTTGGAAGAGAGGTGCAGGTCGCAGTAGCTTAACAAGACGATTTAAATGCCCCTTGGAAGAGACGTGCAGGTCGCAGTAGCTTAACAAGACGGTCTAAATGCCCCTTGGAAGAGCGGTGCAGGTCGTAGTAGTTTATGAAGGCTGATTAAATGCACCTTGGTAGAGACGTGCAGGTCGCAGTAGCTTAACAAGACTGTTTAAATGCCCCTTGGAAAATCGGTGGAGGTCGCAGTAGATTAACAAGATGGATTAAATGCCCCTTGGAAGAGACGTGCAAGTCACAGTAGCTTAACAACACGGTTTACATGCCCCTTGGAAGAGCGGTGGAGGTCGCAGTAGCTTAACAAGATGGTTTAAATGCCCCTTGGAAGAGACGTGCAGGTTGCAGTAGCTTAACTACATGGTTTACATGCCCCTTGGATGAGCGGTGGAGATCGCAGTAGCTTAAAAAGACGGTTTAAATGCCCCTTGGAAGAGTCGTGCAGGTCGCAGTAGCTTAACAAGACGATTTAAATGCCCCTTGGAAATGTGGTGGAGGTTACAGTAGCTTAACAAGATGGTTTAAATGCCCCTTTGAAGAGACGTGCAAGTCGCAGTAGCTTAACAAGACTGTTTAAATTCCCCTTGGAAGAGACGTGCAGGTCGCAGTAGCTTGAAAAGACGGTTTAAATACCCCATGGAAGAGACGTGCAGGTCGCAGTAGCTTAATAAGACGGTTTAAATACCCCATGGAAGAGACGTGCAGGTCGCAAGAGCTTAAAAAGACGGTTTAAATGCCACTTAGTAGAGACATGCAGGTCGCAGTAGCTTAGCAAAACGGTTTAAATGCCCCTGGAAGAGACGTGCAGGTCGCAGTAGCTTAACAAGAAGGTTTAAATGCCCCTTGGAAGAGACGTGCAAGTCGCAGTAGCTTAACAAGACCGTTTAAATGCCCCTTGGAAGAGACGTGCAGGTCGCAGTAGTTTAACAAGATGGTTTAAATGCCCCTTGGAAGAGACGTGCAGGTCGCAGTAGCTTAACAAGACGGTTTAAATGCCACTAGGAAGAGCGGTGGAGGTCGCAGTAGCTTAACAAGACAGTTTAAATGCCCCTTGGAAGAGACGTGCAGGTCGCAGTAGCTTAAAAAGACTGTTTAAATCCCCCTTGGAAGAGATGTGCAGATCGCAGTAGCTTAACAATATGGTTTAAATGCCCCTTGGAATAGACTTGCAGGTCGCAGTAGCTTACCAAGACGGTTTAAGTGCCCCTTGGAAGAGACGTACAGGTTGCAGTACCGTAACAAGACGGTTTAAATGACCTTTGGTAGAGAAGTGCAGGTCGTGTACCTTAACAAGACGGTTTAAATGCCCCTTGGAAGAGCAGTTGAGGTCGCAGATGTTTAACAAGACGGTTTAAATGCCTCTTGGAAGAGACATGCAGGTCGCAGTAGCTTAACAAGTTGGTTTAAATGCCCCTTGGAAGAGACATGCAGGTCGCAGTAGCTTAACAAGACGGTTTAAATGCCCCTTGAAATAGGCTTGCAGGTCGCTGTAGTTTAGCAAGACGGTTTAAATGACCCTTGGTAGAGACATGCAAGTCGCAGCAGCTTAACAAGACGGTTTAAATGACCTTTGGAAGAGCGGTGGAGTTCGAAGTAGCTTCACAAGATGGTTTAAATGTGCCTTGGAAGAGACGTGCAGGTCACAGTAGCTTAACAAGATGGTTTAAATGCCCCTATGAAAAGTGGTGGAGGTCACAGTAGCTTAACAAGACGGTTTAAATGCCCCTTGGAAGAGACGTGCAGGTCGCAGTAGCTTAACAACACGGTTTACATGCCCCTTGGATGAGCGGTGGAGGTCGCAGTAGCTTAACAAGATGGTTTAATTGCCCCTTGGAAGAGAGGTGGAGGTTGCAGTAGTTTAACAAGACAGTTTAAATGCCCCTTGGTAGAGACGTGCAGTTCGCAGTAGCTTAACAACACGGTTTACATGCCCCTTGGAAGAACGGTGGAGGTCACAGTAGCTTAACAATATGGTTTAAATGCCCCTTGGTAGAGCGGTGGAGGTCGCAGTAGCTTAACAAGACGGTTTATATGCCCCTTGGAAGAGACTTGCAGGTCACAGAAGCTTAACAAGATGGTTTAAATGCCGCTTGGAAAAGCGGTGTAGGTCGCAGTAGCTTAACAATACTGTTTAATTGCCCCTTGGAAGAGACATGCAGGTCGCAGCAGCTTAACAAGACTGTTTAAATGCCCCTTGGAAGAGACATGCAGGTCGCAGCAGCTTAAAAAGACTGTTTAAATGCCCCTTGGAAAAGACGTGCAGGTCGCAGTGGCTTAACAAGACAGTTTAAATGCCCCTTGGAAGAGATGTGCAAGTCGCAGTAGCTTAAAAAGACGGTTTAAATGCCCCTTGGAAGAGACGTGCAGGTCGCAGTAGCTTAACAAGACGGTTTAAATGTCCCTTGGAAGAGACGTGCAAGTCGCAGTAGCTTAAAAAGATGGTTTAAATGAGAATTGGAAGAGAGGTGCAGGTCGCAGTAGTTTAACAAGACGATTTAAATGCCCCTTTGGAAGAGACGTGCAGGTCGCAGTAGCTTAACAAGACGGTTTAAATGCCCCTTGGAAGAGATGTGCAGGTCGCAGTAGCTTAAAAAGACGGTTTAAATGAGCCTTGGAAGAGAGGTGCAGGTCGCACTAGCTTAACAAGAAGATTTAAATGCCCCTTGGCAGAAACGTGCAGGTCGCAGTAGCTTAACAAGATGCTTTAAATGCCCCTTGGAAGAGACGTGCAGGTCGCAGTAGCTTAAAAAGACGGTTTAAATGCCCCTTGGAAGAGTCGTGCAGGTCGCAGTAGCTTAACAAGACGATTTAAATGCCCCTTGGAAATGTGGTGGAGGTTACAGTAGCTTAACAAGATGGTTTAAATGCCCCTTTGAAGAGCCGTGCAAGTCGCAGTAGCTTAACAAGACTGTTTAAATTCCCCTTGGAAGAGACGTGCAGGTCGCAGTAGCTTGAAAAGCCGGTTTAAATGCCCCTTGGAAGAGACGTGCAGGTCGCAGTAGCTTAATAAGACGGTTTAAATACCCCATGGAAGAGACGTGCAGGTCGCAGTAGCTTAATAAGACGGTTTAAATACCCCATGGAAGAGACGTGCAGGTCGCAAGAGCTTAAAAAGACGGTTTAAATGCCACTTATTAGAGACATGCAGGTCGCAGTAGCTTAGCAAAACGGTTTAAATGCCCCTGGAAGAGACGTGCAGGTCGCAGTAGCTTAACAAGAAGGTTTAAATGCCCCTTGGAAGAGACGTGCAAGTCGCAGTAGCTTAACAAGACCGTTTAAATGCCCCTTGGAAGAGACGTGCAGGTCGCAGTAGTTTAACAAGATGGTTTAAATGCCCCTTGGAAGAGACGTGCAGGTCGCAGTAGCTTAACAAGACGGTTTAAATGCCACTAGGAAGAGCGGTGGAGGTCGCAGTAGCTTAACAAGACAGTTTAAATGCCCCTTGGAAGAGACGTGCAGGTCGCAGTAGCTTAAAAAGACTGTTTAAATGCCCCTTGGAAGAGACGTGCAGGTCGTAGTAGCTTAACAAGACGGTTTAAATGCCCCTTGGAAGAGACGTGCAGGTTGCAGTAGCTTAACAAGACTGTTTAAATCCCCCTTGGAAGAGATGTGCAGATCGTAGTAGCTTAACAATATGGTTTAAATGCCCCTTGGAATAGACTTGCAAGTCGCAGTAGCTTACCAAGACGGTTTAAGTGCCCCTTGGAAGAGACGTACAGGTTGCAGTACCGTAACAAGACGGTTTAAATGACCTTTGGTAGAGAAGTGCAGGTCGTGTACCTTAACAAGACGGTTTAAATGCCCCTTGGAAGAGCAGTTGAGGTCGCAGATGTTTAACAAGACGGTTTAAATGCCTCTTGGAAGAGACATGCAGGTCGCAGTAGCTTAACAAGTTGGTTTAAATGCCCCTTGGAAGAGACATGCAGGTCGCAGTAGCTTAACAAGACGGTTTAAATGCCCCTTGAAATAGGCTTGCAGGTCCCTGTAGTTTACCAAGACGGTTTAAATGACCCTTGGTAGAGACGTACAGGTCGCAGTAGCTTAACAAGACGGTTTAAATGCCCCTTGGTAGAGACATGCAAGTCGCAGTAGCTTAACAAGACGGTTTAAATGACCTTTGGAAGAGCGGTGGAGTTCGAAGTAGCTTCACAAGATGGTTTAAATGTGCCTTGGAAGAGACGTGCAGGTCACAGTAGCTTAACAAGATGGTTTAAATGCCCCTATGAAAAGCGGTGGAGGTCACAGTAGCTTAACAAGACAGTTTAAATGCCCCTTGGAAGAGATGTGCAGGTAGGAGTAGCTTAACAAAATGGTTTAAATACCCCTTGCAAGAGACGTGCAGGTCACAGTGGTTTAACAAGACGGTTTAAATGCCCCTTAGAAGAAACGTGTAGGTCGCAGTAGCTTAATAAGACATTTTAAATGCCCCTTGGTAGAGATGTGCAAGTCGCAGTAGCTTAACAAGACGGTTTAAATGCCCCTTGGAAGAGCGGTGGAGGTCGTAGTAGCTTATCAATACTGATTAAATGCCCCTTGGTAGAGACGTGCAGGTCGCATCAGCTTAACAAGACGGTTTAAATGCCCCTTGGTAGAGACGTGCAGGTCGCAGCAGCTTAACAAGACTGTTTAAATGCCCCTTGGAAGAGACGTGCAGGTCGCAGCAGCTTAAAAAGACGGTTTAAATGCCCCTTGGAAGAGACGTGCAGGTCGCAGAAGCTTAACAAGACGGTTTAAATGCCCCTTGTAAAAGTGGTGGAGCTTACAGTAGCTTAACAAGACGGTTTAAATGCCCCTTGGAAGGGACGTTCAAGTCGCAGTAGCTTAAGAAGATGGTTTAAATACCCCTTGGAAGAGGCGTGCAGGTCGCAGTAGCTTAAAAAGATGGTTTAAATGCCCCTTGGTAGAGACATGCAGGTCGCAGTAGCTTAACAAATCGGTTTAAATGCCCCTTGGAAGAGACGTGCAGGTCGCAGTAGCTTAACAAGAAGGTTTAAATGCCCCTTGGAAAAGTGGTGGAGGTTACAGTAGCTTAACAAGACAGTTTAAATGCCCCTTGGAAGAGACGTGCAAGTCGCAGTAGCTTAACAAGACGGTTTAAATGCCCCTTGGAAGAGACGTGCAGGTCGCAGTAGCATAATGCGACGGTTTAAATGTCAGTTGGTAGAGACGTGCAGGTCGCAGTAGCTTAATAAGATGGTTTAAATGCCCCTTGGAAGAGAAGTGCAGGTCGCAGTAGCTTAATAAGATGGTTTATATGCCACTTGGAAGAGCGGTGGAGGTCGCAGTAGCTTAACAAGACAGTTTAAATGCCCCTTGGAAGAGACGTGCAGGTCGCAGTAGCTTAAAAAGACGGTTTAAATGCCCCTTGGAAGAGACGTACAGGTCGTAGCAGCTTAACAAGACGGTTTAAATGCCCCTTGGAATAGAAGTGCAGGTCGCAGCAGCTTAACAAGACTGTTTAATTCCCCTTTGGAAGAGATGTGCAGGTTGCAGTACCGAAACAAGACGGTTTAAATGACCTTTGGTAGAGAAGTGCAGGTCGTGTAGCTTAACAAGACGGTTTAAATGCCCCTTGGAAGAGCAGTGGAGGTCGCAGATGTTTAACAAGACGGTTTAAATGCCTCTTGGAAGAGACGTGCAGGTCGCAGTGGCTTAACAAGATGGTTTAAATGCCCCTTGGAAGAGACGTGCAGGTCGCAGCAGCTTAACAAGATGGTTTAAATGCCCCTTGGAAGAGACATGCAGGTCGCAGTAGCTTAACAACACAATTTAAATGCCCCTTGGAAAAGTGGTGGAGGTTACAGTAGCTAAACAAGAAGGTTTAAATGCCCCTTGGAAGAGACGTGCAAGTCACAGTAGCTTAACAAGACAGTTTAAATGCCCCTTGGAAGAGACGTGCAGGTTGCAGTAGCTTAACAAGACGGTTTAAATGCCCCTTGAAAGAGACGTGCAGGTCCAAGTAGCTTAATAAGACTGTTTAAATGCCCCTTGGAAGAGACGTGCAGGTCGCAGTAGCTTAATAAGACGGTTTAAATGCCACTTGGAAGAGCGTTGGGGGTCGCAGTAGCTTAACAAGACAGTTTAAATGCCCCTTGGAAGAGACGTGCAAGTCACAGTAGCTTAAAAAGACGGTGTAAATGCCCCTTGGTAGAGACATGCAAGTCGCAGTAGCTTAACAAGACGGTTTAAATGACCTTTGGAAGAGCGGTGGAGGTCGCAGTAGCTTAACAAGATGGTTTAAATGTGCCTTGGAAGAGACGTGCAGGTCCCAGTAGCTTAACAAGATGGTTTAAATGCCCCTATGAAAAGCGGTGGAGGTCGCAGTAGCTTAACAAGACGGTTTAAATGCCCCTTGGAATAGGCTTGCAGGTCGCAATATCTTACCAAGACGGTTTAAATGCCCCTTGGAAGAGACGTGCAGGTTGCAGTACCGTAACAAGACGGTTTAAATGACCTTTGGTAGAGAAGTGCAGGTCGTCTATCTTAACAAGACGGTTTAAATGCCCCTTGGAAGAGCATTGGAGGTCGCAGATGTTTAACAAGACGGTTTAAATGCCCCTTGGAAGAGACGTGCAAGTTACAGTAGCTTAACAAGACAGTTTAAATGCCCCTTGGAAGACACGTGCAGGTCGCAGTAGCTTAACAAGACGTTTTAAATGCCCCTTGGAAGAGACGTGCAGGTCGCAGTAGCTTAATAAGACTGTTTAAATGCCCCTTGGAAGAGACGTGCAGGTCGCAGTAGCTTAACAAGACTGTTTAAATACCCCTTGGAAGAGAAGTACAGGTCGCAGTAGCTTAACAAAAGGGTTTAAATGCCCCTTGAAATAGGCTTGCAGGTCGCAGTAGCTTACCAAGACGGTTTAAATGCCCCTTGCAAGAGACGTACAGGTCGCAGTAGCTTAACAAGATGGTTTAAATGCCCCTTGGTAGAGACATGCAAGTCGCAGTAGCTTAACAAGACGGTTTAAATGACCTTTGGAAGAGCGGTGGATGTCGCAGTAGCTTAACAAGATGGTTTAAATGTGCCTTGGAAGAGACGTACAGGTCCCAGTAGCTTAACAAGATGGTTTAAATGCCCCTATGAATAGCGGTGGAGGTCGCAGTAGCTTAACAAGACGGTTTAAATGCCCCTTGGAAGAGACGTGCAGGTCGCAGTAGCTTAACAAAATGGTTTAAATACCCCTTGCAAGAGACGTGCAGGTCACAGTAGCTTAACAAGACGGTTTAAATGCCCCTTGGAAGAAACGTGCAGGTCGCAGTAGCTTAACAAGACCGTTTAAATGCCCCTTGGTAGAGATGTGCAAGTTGCAGTAGCTTAACAAGACGGTTTAAATGCCCCTTGGAAGAGCGGTGGAGGTCGTAATAGCTTTTCAAGACTGATTAAATGCCCCTTGGTAGAGACGTGCAGGTCGCATCAGCTTAACAAGACGGTTTAAATGTCCCTTGGAAGAGACGTGCTAGTCGCAGTAGCTTAACAAGACGGTTTAAATGCCCCTTGGAACAGCGGTGGAGGTCGCAGTAGCTTAACAAGACAGTTTAAATGCCCCTTGGAAGAGATGTGCAGGTCGCAGTAGCTTAACAAGATGGATTAAATGCCCCTTGGAAGAGACGTGCAAATCGCAGTAGCTTAACAACACGGTTTACATGCCCCTTGGAAGAGCGGTGGAGGTTGCAGTAGCTTAACAAGATGGTTTAAATGCCCCTTGGAAGAGCGGTGGAGGTCGTAGTAGCTTATCAAGACTGATTAAATGCCCCTTGGTTGAGACGTGCAGGTCACAGTAGCTTAACAAGACGGTTTAAATGCCCCTTGGAAGAGACGTGCAGGTCGCAGAAGCATAACAAGATGGTTAACATGCCCCTTGGAAGAGCGGTGGAGGTCGCAGTAGCTTAACAAGACAGTTTAATTGCCCCTTGGTAGAGACATGCAGGTCGCAGTCGCTTAGCAAGACTGTTTAAATGCCCCTTGGAAGAGACGTGCAGGTCGCAGTAGCTTAACAAGACGGATTAAATGCCCCTTGGTAGAGTCATGCAGGTCGCAGTAGCTTTACAAAACAGTATAAATGCCCCATGGAAGAGAAGTGCAGGTCGCAGTAGCTTAAAAAGACGGTTTAAATGCCCCTTGGAAGAGACATGCAGGTCGAAACAGCTTAAAAAGACTGTTTAAATGCCCCTTGGAAAAGACGTGCAGGTCGCAGTGGCTTAACAAGACAGTTTAAATGCCCCTTGGAAGAGATGTGCAAGTCGCAGTAGCTTAAAAAGATGGTTTAAATGTCCCTTGGAAGAGACGTGCAGGTCGCAGTAGCTTAACAAGACGGTTTAAATGCCCCTTGGAAGAGAAGTGCAAGTTGCAGTAGCTTAAAAAGACGGTTTAAATGAGCCTTGGAAGAGAGGTGCAGGTCGCAGTAGCTTAACAAGACGGTTTAAATGCCCCTTGGAAGAAACGTGCAGGTCGCAGTAGCTTAACAAGACGGTTTAAATGCCCCTTGGAAGAGACGTGCAGGTCGCAGTAGCTTAACAAGACGGTTTAAATGCCCCGTGGAAAAGTGGTGGAGGTTACAGTAGCTTAACAAGATGGTTTAAATGCCCCTTGGAAGAGACGTGCAGGTCGCAGTAGCTTAAAAAGACGGTTTAAATGCACCTTGGAAGAGACGTGCAGGTCGCAGTAGCTTAACAAGACGGTTTAAATGCCCCTTGGAAGAGCGGTGGAGGTCGCAGTAGCTTAACAAGACAGTTTAAATACCCCTTGGAAGAGACGTGCAGGTCGCAGTAGCTTAATAAGACGGTTTAAATGTCCCTTGGAAGAGATGTGCAGGTCGCAGTAGCTTAACAAGACGGTTTAAATGCCACTTGGAAGAGCGGTGGAGGTCGCAGTAGCTTAACAAGACAGTTTAAATGCCCCTTGGAAGAGACGTGTAGGTCGCAGTAGCTTAATAAGACGGTTTAAATGCCCCTTGGAAGAGACGTGCAGGTCGCAGTAGCTTAACAAGACGGTTTAAATGCCCCTTGGAAGAGACGTGCAGGTCGCAGTAGCTTAAAAAGACAGTTTAAATACCCCTTGGAAGAGACGTGCAGGTCGCAGTAGCTTAACAAGATGGTTTAAATGCCCCTTGGAAGAGCGGTGGAGGTCGCAGTAGCTTAACAAGATGGTTTAAATGGCCCTTGGAAGAGACATGCAGGTCGCAGCAGCTTAAAAAGACTGTTTAAATGCCCCTTGGAAAAGACGTGCAGGTCTCAGTGGCTTAACAAGACAGTTTAAATGCCCCTTGGAAGAGACGTGCAGGTCGCAGTAGCTTAACAAGACGGTTTAGATGTCCCTTGGAACAGACGTGCAAGTCGCAGTAGCTTAAAAAGACGGTTTAAATGAGCCTTGGAAGAGACGTGCATGTCGCAGTAGCTTAACAAGACGGTTTAAATGCCCCTTGAAAGACACGAGCAGGTCGCAGTAGCTTAACGAGAGGGTTTAAATGCCCCTTGGAAGAGCGGTGGAGGTCGCAGTAGCTTAACAAGACAGTTTAGATGCCCCTTGGAAGAGACGTTCAGGTCGCCGTAGCTTAACAAGACGGTTTAAATGCCCCTTGGAAGAGACGTGCAGGTCGCAGTAGCTTAACAAGATTTTTTAAATGCCCCTTGGAAAAGTGGTGGAGGTTACAGTAGCTTCACAAGACGGTTCAAATTCCCCTTGGAAAAGACGTGCAAGTCGCAGTAGCTTAAAAAGACGGTTTAAATGCGCCTTGGAAGAGACGAGCAGGTCGCAGTAGCTTAACAAGAATGTTTAAATGCCCCTTGGAAGAGCGGTGGAGGTCGCAGTAGCTTAACAAGACGGTTTAAATGCCACTTGGAAGAGACTTGCAGTTCGCAGCAGCTTAAGACGGTTTAAATGTCCCTTGGAAGAAATGTGCAGGTCGCAGTAGCTTAACAAGACGGTTCAAATGCCCCTTGGAAGAGCGGTGGAGGTCGTAGTAGCTTAACAAGATGGATTAAATGCGCCTTGGTAGAGACGTGCAGGTCGCAGCAGCTTAACAAGACTGATTAAATGTCCCTTGGAAGAGACGCGCAGGTCGCAGTAGCTTAACAAGACGGTTTAAATGCCCCTTGGAAAAGCGGTGGAGGTCGCAGTAGCTTAACAAGATGGTTTAAATGCCCCTTGGAAGAGCGGTGGAGGTCGTAGTAGCTTATCAAGTCTGATTAAATGCCCCTTGGTTGAGACGTGCAGGTCACAGTAGGTTAACAAGACGGTTTAAATGCCCCTTGGAAGAAACGTGCAGGTCGCAGTAGCTTAACAAGACCATTTAAATGCCCCTTGGTAGAGATGTGCAAGTCGCAGTAGCTTAACAAGACGGTTTAAATGCCCCTTGGTAGAGCGGTGGAGGTCGTAGTAGCTTATCAAGACTGATTAAATGCCCCTTGGTAGAGACGTGCAGGTCGCATCAGCTTAACAAGACGGTTTAAATGTCCCTTGGAAGAGACGTGCTAGTCGCAGTAGCTTAACAAGACGGTTTAAATGTCCCTTGGAACAGCGGTGGAGGTCGCAGTAGCTTAACAAGACAATTTAAATGCCCCTTGGAAGAAATGTGCAGGTCGCAGTAGCTTAACAAGATGGATTAAATGCCCCTTGGAAGAGACGTGCAAATCGCAGTAGGTTAACAACACGGTTTACATGCCCCTTGGAAGAGCGGTGGAGGTTGCAGTAGCTTAACAAGATGGTTTAAATGCCCCTTGGAAGAGCGGTGGAGGTCGCAGTAGCTTAACAAGACAGTTTAAATGCCCCTTGGAAGAGATGTGCAGGTCGCAGTAGCTTAACAAGACGGTTTAAATGCCCCTTGGAAGAGACATGCAGGTCGCAGAAGCTTAGCAAGATGTTTAACATGCCCCTTGGAAGAGCGGTGGAGGTCGCAGTAGCTTAACAAGACAGTTTAATTGCCCCTTGGTAGAGACATGCAGGTCGCAGTCGCTTAGCAAGACTGTTTAAATGCCCCTTGGAAGAGACGTGCAGGTCGCAGTAGCTTAACAAGACGGATTAAATGCCCCTTGGTAGAGTCATGCAGGTCGCAGTAGCTTAACAAAACAGTTTAAATGCCCCATGGAAGAGAAGTGCAGGTCGCAGTAGCTTAAAAAGACGGTTTAAATGCCTCTTGGAAGAGACATGCAGGTCGCAGCAGCTTAAAAAGACTGTTTAAATGCCCCTTGGAAAAGACGTGAAGGTCGCAGTGGCTTAACAAGACAGTTTAAATGCCCCTTGGAAGAGATGTGCAAGTCGCAGTAGCTTAAAAAGACGGTTTAAATGCCCCTTGGAAGAGACGTGCAGGTCGCAGTAGCTTAACAAGACGATTTAAATGCCCCTTGGAAGAGACGTGCAAGTCGCAGTAGCTTAAAAAGACGGTTTAAATGAGCCTTGGAAGAGAGGTGCAGGTCGCAGTAGCTTAACAAGACGGTTTAAATGCCCCTTGGAAGAAACGTGCAGGTCGCAGTAGCTTAACAAGACGGTTTAAATGCCCCTTGGAAGAGACGTGCAGGTCGCAGTAGCTTAACAAGACGGTTTAAATGCCCCTTGGAAAAGTGGTGGAGGTTACAGTAGCTTAACAAGATGGTTTAAATGCCCCTTGGAAGAGACGTGCAGGTCGCAGTAGCTTAAAAAGACGGTTTAAATGCCCCTTGGAAGAGACGTGCAGGTCGCAGTAGCTTAACAAGACGGTTTAAATGCCCCTTGGAAGAGCGGTGGAGGTCGCAGTAGCTAAACAAGACAGTTTAAATACCCCTTGGAAGAGACGTGCAGGTCGCAGTAGCTTAATAAGACGGTTTAAATGTCCCTTGGAAGAGATGTGCATGTCGCAGTAGCTTAACAAGACAGTTTAAATGCCACTTGGAAGAGCGGTGGAGGTTGCAGTAGCTTAACAAGACAGTTTAAATGCCCCTTGGAAGAGACGTGCAGGTCGCAGTAGCTTAATAAAACGGTTTAAATGCCACTTGGAAGAGACGTGCAGGTCGCAGTAGCTTAACAAGACGGTTTAAATGCCCCTTGGAAGAGACGTGCAAGTCGCAGTAGCTTAACAAGACAGTTTAAAATCCCCTTGGAAGAGACGTGCAGGTCACAGTAGCTTAACAAGATGGTTTAAATGCCCCTTGGAATTGCGGTGGAGGTCGCAGTAGCTTAACAAGATGGTGTAAATGGCCCTTGGAAGAGACATGCAGGTCGCAGCAGCTTAAAAAGACTGTTTAAATGCCCCTTGGAAAAGACATGCAGGTCTCAGTGGCTTAACAAGACAGTTTAAATGCCCCTTGGAAGAGACGTGCAGGTCGCAGTAGCTTAACAAGACGGTTTAGATGTCCCTTGGAACAGACGTGCAAGTCGCAGTAGCTTAAAAAGACGGTTTAAATGAGCCTTGGAAGAGACGTGCATGTCGCAGTAGCTTAACAAGACGGTTTAAATGCCCCTTGAAAGACACGAGCAGGTCGCAGTAGCTTAACGAGAGAGTTTAAATGGCCCTTGGAAGAGCGGTGGAGGTCGCAGTAGCTTAACAAGACAGTTTAGATGCCCCTTGGAAGAGACGTGCAGGTCGCCGTAGCTTAACAAGACGGTTTAAATGCCCCTTGGAAGAGACGTGCAGGTCGCAGTAGCTTAACAAGATGGTTTAAATGCCCCTTGGAAAAGTGGTGGAGGTAACAGTAGCTTAACAAGACGGTTTAAATTCCCCTTGGAAAAGACGTGCAAGTCGCAGTAGCTTAAAAAGACGGTTTAAATGCGCCTTGGAAGAGACGAGCAGGTCGCAGTAGCTTAACAAGACGGTTTAAATGCCCCATGGAAGACACGAGCAGGTCGCAGTAGCTTAACAAGAGGGTTTAAATGCCCCTTGGAAGAGCGGTGGAGGTCGCAGTAGCTTAACAAGACGGTTTAAATGCCCCTTGGAAGAGACGTGCAGGTCGCAGTAGCTTAACAAGACGGTTTAAATGCCCCTTGGAAAAGTGGTGGAGGTTACAGTAGCTTAACAAGATGGTTTAAATGCCCCTTGGAAGAGACGTGCAGGTCGCAGTAGCTTAAAAATACGGTTTAAATGCCCCTTGGAAGAGACGTGCAGGTCGCAGTAGCTTAACAAGACGGTTTAAATGCCCCTTGGAAGAGCGGTGGAGGTCGCAGTAGCTTAACAAGACAGTTTAAATACCCCTTGGAAGAGACGTGTAGGTCGCAGTAGCTTAATAAGACGGTTTAAATGTCCCTTGGAAGAGATGTGCAGGTCGCAGTAGCTTAACAAGACAGTTTAAATGCCACTTGGAAGAGCAGTGGAGGTCGCAGTAGCTTAACAAGTCAGTTTAAATGCCCCTTGGAAAAGACGTGCAGGTCGCAGTAGCTTAATAAGACGGTTTAAATGCCCCTTGGAAGAGACGTGCAGGTCGCAGTAGCTTAACAAGACGGTTTAAGTGCCCCTTGGAAGAGACGTGCAGGTCGCAGTAGCTTAACAAGACAGTTTAAAATCCCCTTGGAAGAGACTTGCAGGTCGCAGTAGCTTAACAAGATGGTTTAAATGCCCCTTGGAAGAGCGGTGGAGGTCGCAGTAGCTTAACAAGATGGTTTAAATGGCCCTTGGAAGAGACATGAAGGTCGCAGCAGCTTAAAAAGACTGTTTAAATGCCCCTTGGAAAAGACGTGCAGGTCTCAGTGGCTTAACAAGACAGTTTAAATGCCCCTTGGAAGAGACGTGCAGGTCGCAGTAGCTTAACAAGACGGTTTAGATGTCCCTTGGAACAGACGTGCAAGTCGCAGTAGCTTAAAAAGACGGTTTAAATGAGCCTTGGAAGAGACGTGCATGTCGCAGTAGCTTAACAAGACAGTTTAAATGCCCCTTCAAAGACACGAGCAGGTCGCAGTAGCTTAACGAGAGGGTTTAAATGGCCCTTGGAAGAGCGTTGGAGGTCGCAGTAGCTTAACAAGACAGTTTAGATGCCCCTTGGAAGAGACGTGCAGGTCGCCGTAGCTTAACAAGACGGTTTAAATGCCCCTTGGAAGAGACGTGCAGGTCGCAGTAGCTTAACAAGATGGTTTAAATGCCCCTTGGAAAAGTGGTGGAGGTTACAGTAGCTTAACAAGACTGTTTAAATTCCCCTTGGAAAAGACGTGCAAGTCGCAGTAGCTTAAAAAGACGGTTTAAATGCGTCTTGGAAGAGATGAGCAGGACGCAGTAGCTTAACAAGACGGTTTAAATGCCCCATGGAAGACACGAGCAGGTCGCAGTAGCTTAACAAGAGGGTTTAAATGCCCCTTGGAAGAGAGGTGGAGGTCGCAGTAGCTTAACAAGACGGTTTAAATGCCACTTGGAAGAGACTTGCAGTTCGCAGCAGCTTAACAAGACGGTTTAAATGCCCCTTGGAAGAAATGTGCAGGTCGCAGTAGCTTAACAAGACGGTTTAAATGCCCCTTGGAAGAGCGGTGTAGGTCGCAGTAGCTTAACAAGATGGTTCAAATGCCCCTTGGAAGAGACGTGCAGATCGCAGTAGCTTAACAAGACGGTTCAAATGCCCCTTGGAAGAGACGTGCAGATCGCAGTAGCTTAACAAGACGATTCAAATGCCCCTTGGAAGAGCGGTGGAGGTCGTAGTAGCTTAACAAGATGGATTAAATGCCCCTTGGTAGAGACGTGTAGGTCGCAGCAGCTTAACAAGACTGATTAAATGTCCCTTGGAAGAGACGTGCAGGTCGCAGTAGCTTAACAAGACGGTTTAAATGCCCCTTGGAAAAGCGGTGGAGGTCGCAGTAGCTTAACAAGATGGTTTAAATGCCCCTTGGAAGAGACGTGCAAGTCGCAGTAGCTTAACAAGACGGTTTACATGCCCCTTGGAAGAGTGGTGGAGCTCGCAGTAGATTAACAAGACGGTTTAAATGCTCTTTGGAAGAGCGGTGCAGGTCGCAGTAGCTTAACAAGATGGTTTAAATGCCCCTTGGAAGAGCGGTGGAGTTCGCAGTAGCTTAACAAGACGGTTTAAATGCCCCTTGGAAGAGACATGCAGGTCGCAGCAGCTTAAAAAGACTCTTTAAATGCCCCTTGGAAGAGATGTGCAGGTCGCAGTGGCTTGACAAGACATTTTAAATTCCCCTTGGAAGAGACACGCAGGTCCCAGTAGCTTAAGAAGACGGTTTAAATGCCCCTTGGATGAGACGTGCAGGTGGCAGTAGCTTAACAAGACGGTTTTAATGCCTCTTGGAAAAGTGGTGGAGGTTACAGTAGCTTAACAAGACGGTTTAAATGCCCCTTGGAAGAGACGTGCAAGTCGCAGTAGCTTAAAAAGACGGTTTAAATGCGCCTTGGAAAAGACGTGCAGGTCGCAGTAGCTTAACAAGATGGTTGAAATGCCCCTTTGAAGAGAGGTGGAAGTCGCAGTAGCTTAACAAGATGGTTTAAATGCCCCTTGGAAGACACGAGCAGGTCGCAGTAGCTTAACAAGAGGGTTTAAATGCCCCTTGGAAGAGACGTGCAGGTCGCAGTAGCTTAACAAGACTTTTTAAATGCCCCGTGCAAGACAGGAGCAGGTCGCTGTAGCTTAACAAGACAGTTTAGATGCCCCTTGGAAGAGACGTGCAGGTCGCCGTAGCTTAACAAGGCGGTTTAAATGCCCCTTGGAAGAGACTTGCAGGTCGCAGAAGCTTAACAAGATGGTTTAAATGCCCCTTGGAAAAGTGATGGAGGTTACAGTAGCTTAACAAGATGGTTTAAATTCCCCTTGGAAAAGACGTGCAAGTCGCAGTAGCTTAAAAAGGCGTTTTAAATGCCCCTTGGAAGAGATGTGCAGGTCGCAGTAGCTTAACAAGACGGTTTAAATGCCCCTTGGAAGAGACATGCAGGTCGCAGTAGCTTAACAAGACGGTTTAAATGCCCCTTGGAAGAGACGTGCAGGTCGCAGAAGCTTAACAAGATGGTTAAAATGCCCCTTGGAAGAGCGGTGGAGGTCGCAGTAGCTTAACAAGAGAGTTTAATTGCCCCTTCGTAGAGACATGCAGGTCGCAGTAGCTTAGCAAGACTGTTTAAATGCCCCATGGAAGTGAAGTGCAGGTCGCTGTAGCTTAACAAGACGGATTACATGCCCCTTGGTAGAGTCATGCAGCTCGCAGTAGCTTAACAAAATGGTTTAAATGCCCCATGGAAGAGAAGTGCAGGTCGCAGTAGCTTAACAAGATGGTTTAAATGCCCCTTGGAAAAGTGGTGGAGGTTACAGTAGCTTAACAAGACAGTTTAAATGCCCCTTGGAAGAGACGTGCAGGTCGCAGTAGCTTAAAAAGACGGTTTAAATGCCCCTTGGAAGAGACATGCAGGTCGCAGCAGCTTAAAAAGACTGTTTAAATGCCCCTTGGAAAAGACGTGCAGGTCACAGTGGCTAAACAAGACAGTTTAAATGCCCCTTGGAAGAGACGTGCAGGTCGCAGTAGCTTAACAAGACGGATTAAATGCCCCTTGGAAGAGACGTGCAAGTCGCAGTAGCTTAAAAAGACGGTTTAAATGAGCCTTGGAAGAGAGGTGCAGGTCGCAGTAGCTTAACAAGACGGTTTAAATGCCCCTTGGAAGAAATGTGCAGGTCGCAGTAGCTTAACAAGATCGTTTAAATGCCCCTTGGAAGAGACGTGCAGGTCACAGTAGCTTAACAAGATGGTTTAAATGCCCCTTGGAAAAGTGGTGGAGGTTACAGTAGCTTAACAAGACTGTTTAAATGCCCCTTGGAAGAGACGTCCAAGTCGCAGTAGCTTAACAAGACGGTTTAAATGCCCCTTGGAAGAGACGTGCAGGTCGCAGAAGCTTAAAAAGACGGTTTAAATGCCCCTTGGAAGAGACGTGCAGGTCGCAGTAGCTTAACAAGACGGTTTAAATGCCCCTTGGAAGAGCGGTGGAGGTCGCAGTAGCTTAACAAGACAGTTTAAATACCCCTTGGAAGAGGCGTGCAGGTCGCAGTAGCTTAATAAGACGGTTTAAATGTCCCTTGGAAGAGATGTGCAGGTCGCAGTAGCTTAACAAGACAGTTTAAATGCCACTTGGAAGAGCGGTGGAGGTCGCAGTAGCTTAACAAGACAGTTTAAATGCCCCTTGGAAGAGACGTGCAGGTCGCAGTAGCTTAATAAGACGATTTAAATGCCCCTTGGAAGAGACGTGCAGGTCGCAGTAGCTTAACAAGACGGTGTAAATGCCCCTTGGAAGAGACGTGCAGGTCGCAGTAGCTTAACAAGACAGTTTACATACCCCTTGGAAGAGACGTGCAAGGCGCAGTAGCTTAACAAGATGGTTTAAATGCCCCTTGGAAGAGCGGTGGAGGTCGCAGTAGCTTAACAAGATGGTTTAAATGGCCCTTGGAAGAGACATGCAGGTCGTAGCAGCTTAAAAAGACTGTTTAAATGCCCCTTGGAAAAGACATGCAGGTCTCAGTGGCTTAACAAGACAGTTTAAATGCCCCTTGGAAGAGTCATGCAGGTCGCAGTAGCTTAACAAGATGGTTTAAATGCCCCTTGGAAGAGACGTGCAGGTCGCAGTAGCTTAACAAGACGGTTTAGATGCCCTTTGGAAGAGACGTGCAAGTCGCATTAGCTTAAAAAGTCGGTTTAAATGAGCCTTGGAAGAGACGTGCAGGTCGCAGCAGCTTAACAAGACGGTTTAAATGCCCCTTGAAAGACACGAGCAGGTCGCAGTAGCTTAACGAGAGGGTTTAAATGCCCCTTGGAAGAGCGGTGGAGGTCGCAGTAGCTTAACAAGACAGTTTAGATGCCCCTTGGAAGAGACGTACAGGTCGCCGAAGCTTAACAAGACGGTTTAAATGCCCCTTGGAAGAGACGTGCAGGTCGCAGTAGCTTAACAAGATGGTTTAAATGCCCCTTGGAAAAGTGGTGGAGGTTACAGTAGCTTAACAAGACGGTTTAAATTCCCCTTGGAAAAGACGTGCAAGTCGCAGTAGCTTTAAAAGACGGTTTAAACGCGCCTTGGAAGAGACGTGCAGGTCGCAGTAGCTTAACAAGACGGTTTAAATGCCCTATGGAAGACACGAGCAGGTCGCAGTAGCTTAACAAGAGGGTTTAAAAGCCCCTTGGAAGAGCGGTGGAGGTCGCAGTAGCTTAACAAGACGGTTTAAATGCCCCATGGAAGACACGAGCAGGTCGCAGTAGCTTAACAAGACGGTGTAAATGCCCCTTGGAAGAGACGTGCAGGTCGCAGTAGCTTAACAAGAAAGTTTAAATACCCCTTGGAAGAGACGTGCAGGTCGCAGAAGCTTAACAAGATGGTTTAAATGCTCCTTGGAAGAGCGGTGGAGGTCGCAGTAGCTTAACAAGATGGTTTAAATGGCCCTTGGAAGAGACATGCAGGTCGCAGCAGCTTAAAAAGACTGTTTAAATGCCCCTTGGAAAAGACATGCAGGTCTCAGTCGCTTAACAAGACAGTTTAAATGCCCCTTGGAAGAGTCATGCAGGTCGCAGTAGCTTAAGAAGATGGTTTAAATGCCCCTTGGAAGAGACGTGCAGGTCGCAGTAGCTTAACAAGACGGTTTAGATGCCCCTTGGAAGAGACGTGCAAGTCGCAGTAGCTTAAAAATACGGTTTAAATGAGCCTTGGAAGAGACGTGCAGGTCGCAGTAGCTTAACAAGACGGTTTAAATGCCCCTTGAAAGACACGAGCAGGTCGCAGTAGCTTAACGAGAGGGTTTAAATGCCCCTTGGAAGAGCGGTGGAGGTCGCAGTAGCTTAACAAGACAGTTTAGATGCCCCTTGGAAAAGACGTGCAGGTCGCCGTAGCTTAACAAGACGGTTTAAGTGCCCCTTGGAAGAGACGTGCAGGTCGCAGTAGCTTAACAAGATGGTTTAAATGCCCCTTGGAAAAGTGGTGGAGGTTACAGTAGCTTAACAAGACGGTTTAAATTCCCCTTGGAAAAGACGTGCAAGTCGCAGTAGCTTAAAAAGACGGTTTAAATGCGCCTTGGAAGAGACGTACAGGTCGCAGTAGCTTAACAAGACGGTTTAAATGCCCCATGGAAGACACGAGCAGGTCGCAGTAGCTTAACAAGAGGGTTTAAATGCCCCTTGGAAGAGCGGTGGAGGTCGCAGTAGCTTAACAAGACGGTTTTAATGCCATTTGGAAGAGACTTTCAGTTCGCAGCAGCTTAACAAGACGGTTTAAATGCCCCTTGGAAGAAACGTGCAGGTCGCAGTAGCTTAACAAGACGGTTTAAATGCCCCTTGGAAGAGCAGTGGAGGTCGCAGTAGCTTAACAAGACAGTTTAAATGCCCCTTGGAAGAAACGTGCAGGTCGCAGTAGCTTAACAAGACGGTTCAAATGCCCCTTGGAAGAGACGTGCAGGTCGCAGTAGCTTAACAAGAGGGTTCAAATGCCCCTTGGAAGAGCGGTGGAGGTCGTAGTAGCTTAACAAGATGGATTAAATGCCCCTTGGTAGAGATGTGCAGTTCGCAGCAGCTTAACAAGACGGATTAAATGTCCCTTGGAAGAGACGTGCAGGTCGCAGTAGCTTAACAAGACGGTTTAAATGCCCCTTGGAAAAGCGGTGGAGGTCGCAGTAGATTAACAAGATGGATTAAATGCCCCTTGGAAGAGACGTGCAAGTCGCAGTAGCTTAACAAGATGGTTTACATGCCCCTTGGGAGAGTGGTGGAGGTCGCAGTAGCTTAACAAGACGGTTTAAATGCCCCTTGGAAGAGCGGTGGAGGTCGCAGTAGCTTAACTAGACAGTTTAAATCCCCCTTGGAAGAGATGTGAAGGTCGCAGTAGCTTAACAAGATGGTTTAAATGCTCCTTGGAATAGGCTTGCAGGTCGCAGCAGTTTACCAAGACGGTTTAAATGCCCCTTGGAAGAGACGTGCAGGTCGCAGTAGCTTAACAAGATGGTTTAAATGCCCCTTGGAAGAGCGGTGGAGTTCACAGTAGCTTAACAAGACTGTTTAAATGCCCCTTGGAAGAGAAATGCAGGTCGCAGCAGCTTAAATAGACTCTTTAAATGCCCCCTGGAAGAGACGTGCAGGTCGCAGTGGCTTAACAAGACAGTTTAAATTCCCCTTGGAAGAGACATGCAGGTCGCAGTAGCTTAACAAGACGGTTTAAATGCCCCTTGGAAGAGACGTGCAGGTGGCAATAGCTTAACAAGACGGTTTAAATGCCCCTTGGAAAAGTGGTGGAGGTTACAGTAGCTTAACAAGACGGTTTAAATGCCCCTTGGAAGAGACGTGCAAGTCGCAGTAGCTTAAAAAGACGGTTTAAATGCGTCTTGGAAAAGACGTGCAGGTCGCAGTAGCTTAACAAGATAGTTGAAATGCCCCTAGGAAGAGAGGTGGAGGTCGCAGTAGCTTAACAAGATGGTTTAAATGCCCCTTGGAAGACACGAGCAGTTCGCAGTAGCTTAACAAGAGGGTTTAAATGCCTCTTGGAAGAGCGGGGGAGGTCGCAGTAGCTTAGCAAGACAGTTTAAATGCCCCTTGGAAGAGACTTGCAGGTCGCAGTAGCTTAAAAAGACGGTTTAAATGCCCCTTGGAAGAGAGGTGCAGGTCACCATAGCTTAACAAGACGGTTTAAATGCCCCTTGGAAGAGACGTGCAGGTTGCAGTAGCTTAACAAGATGGTTTAAATGCCCGTTGGAAAAGTGGTGGAGGTTACAGTAGCTTAATAAGATGGTTTAAATTCCTCTTCTTGGAAAAGACGTGCAGGTCGCAGTAGTTTAACAAGACGGTTTAAATGCCCCATGGAATACACAAGCAGGTCGCAGTAGCTTAACAAGATGGTTTAAATGCCCCTTGGAAGAGAGGAGGATGTCGCAGTATCTTAACAAGACAGTTTAAATGCCCTTGGAAGAAAGGTGCAGGTCGCAGTAGCTTAACAAGACGGTTTAAATGCCCCTTGGAAGAGATGTGCAGGTCGCAGTAACTTAACAAGACGGTTTAAATTCCCCTTGGAAGAGCGATGGTGGTCGTAGTAGCTTAACAAGATGGATTAAATGCCCCTTGGAAGAGACGTGCAAGACGCAGTAGCTTAACAAGACGGTTTACATGCCCCTTGGAAAAGCGGTGGAGGTCACAGTAGCTTAACTAGACAGTTTAAATCCCCCTTGGAAGAGATGTGCAGGTCGCAGTAGCTTAACAAGATGGTTTAAATGCCCTTTGGAATAGGCTTGCAGGTCGCAGTAGCTTACCAAGACGCTTTAAATGCCCCTTGGAAGAGACGTGCAGGTCGCAGTAGCTTAACAAGATGGTTTAAATGCCCCTTGGAAGAGCGGTGGAGATCGCAGTAACTTAACAAGACGGTTTAAATGCTCCTTGGAAGAGACGTGCAGGTCGCAGTGGCTTAACAAGACAGTTTAAATGCCCCTTGGAAGAGACATGCAGGTCGCAGTAGCTTAACAAGACGGTTTAAATTGCCCTTGGAAGAGATGTGCAGGTGGCAGTAGCTTAACAAGACGGTTTAAATGCCCCTTGGAAAAGTGGTGGAGGTTACAGTAGCTTAACAAGACGGTTTAAATGCCCCTTGGAAGAGACAAGCAAGTCGCAGTAGCTTAACAAGACGGTTTAAATGCCCCTTGGAAGACACGAGCAGGTCGCAGTAGCTTAACAAGAGGGTTTAAATGCCCCTTGGAAGAGCGGTGGAGGTCGCAGTAGTTATTAAGACAGTTTAAATGCCCCTTGGAAGAGACGTGCAGGTCGCAGTAGCTTAACAAGACTTTTTAAATGCCCCTTGGAAGAGACGTACAGGTCGCAGTAGCTTAACAAGACGGTTTAAATGCCCCTTGAAAAAGTGGTGGAGGTTACAGTAGCTTAACAAGACGGTTTAAATCCCCCTTGGAAGAGACGTTCTGGTCGCAGTAGCTTAACAAACGGTTTAAATGCCCCCTTGGAAGAGACGTGCAAGTCGCAGTAGATTAACAAGACGGTTTAAATGCCCCTTGGAAGAGACGTGCAGGTCGCAGTAGCTTAACAAGACGGTTTAAATACCCCTTGCAAGAGACGTGCAGGTCGCAGTAGCTTAACAAGACGGTTTAAATGCCCCTTGGAAGAGACATACAGTTCGCAGTAACTTAACAAGACGGTTTAAATGCCCCTTGAAAGAGACGTGCAGGTCGCAGTAGCTTATCAAGACTGTTTAAATACCCCTTGGAAGAGACGTGCAGGTCGCAGTAGCTTAACAAGAGGGTTTAAATGCCCCTTGGAATAGGCTTGCAGGTTGCAGAAGCATAACAGGACTGTTTAAATGCCCCTTGGTAGAGACAAACAGGTAGCAGTAGCTTAACAAGACGGTTTAAATGCCCCTTGGTAGAGACGAACAGGTAGCAGTAGCTTAACAAGACGGTTTAAATGCCCCTTGGAAGAGACGTGCAGGTCGCTGTAGCTAAATAAGACGGTGTAAATTCCCCTTGGAAGAGCGGCGGAGGTCGCAGTAGCTTAACAAGAAGATTTAATTGCCCCTTGAAAGAAACGTGCAGGTCACAGTAGCTTAATAAGATGGTTTAAATGCTCCTTGGAAGAGAGGTGGAGGTCGCAGTAGCTTAACAAGACGGTTTAACTGCACCTTGAATAGATGTGCAGGTCGCAGTAGCTTAACAAAAAGGATTAAATACCCCTTGCAAGAGACGTGCAGGTCACAGTAGCTTAACAAGACGGTTTAAATGCCACTTGGAAGAAACGTGCATGTCGCAGTAGCTTAACAAGACGGTTTAAATGCCCCTTGGAAGAGACGTGCAGGTCGCAGTAGCTTAACAAGACGGTTTAAATGCCCCTTGGAAGAGCGGTGGAGGTCGTAGTAGCTTATCAAGACTGATTAAATGCCCCTTGGTAGAGACATGAAGGTCGCAGCAGCTTAACAAGACGGTTTAAATGCCCCTTGGAAAATCGGTGGAGGTCGCAGTATATTAACAAGATGGATTAAATGCCCCTTGGAAGAGACGTGCAGGTCGCAGTAGCTTAACAAGTCGGTTTAAATGCCACTTGGAAGAGCGGTGGAGGTCGCAGTAGCTTAAAAAGACAGTTTAAATGCCACTTGGAAGAGACATGCAGGTCGCAGTAGCTTAATAAGACGGTTTAAATGCTCCTTGGAAGAGACGTGCAGGTCGCAGTAGCTTAACAAGATGGTTTAAATGCCCCTTGGAAGAGACGTGCAGGACTCAGTGGCTTAACAAGACAGATTAAATGCCCCTTGGAAGAGACATGCAGGTCGCAGTAGCTTAACAAGACGGTTTAAATGCCCCTTGGAAGAGACGTGCAGGTTGCAGTAGATTAACAAGACAGTTTAAATGCCCCTTTGAAGAGACATGCAGGTCGCAGTAGCTTAACAAGACGGTTTAAATGCCCCTTGGAAGAGACGTGCAGGTCGCAGTAGCTTAACAAGTTGGTTTAAATGCCCCTTGGAAAAGTGGTTGAGGTTACAGTAGCTTAACAAGACGGTTTAAATGCTCCTAGGAAGAGTTGTGCAGGTCGCAGTAGATTTACAAGATGGTTTAAATGCTCCTTGGAAGAGACGTGCAGGTCGAAGTAGCTTAACAAGATGGTTTAAATGCCCCTTGGAATAGGCTTGCAGGTCGCAGTAGCTTAACAAGACGGTTTAAAAGCCCCTTGGAAGAGACGTGCAGGTCGCACTAGCTTAACAAGATGGTTTAAATGCCCCTTGGAAGAGCGGTGGAGGTCGCAGTAGCTTAATAAGACGGTTTAAATGCCCCTTGGAAGAGACATGCAGGTTGCAGCAGCTTAAAAAGACTGTTTAACTGCCCCTTGGAAAAGACGTGCAGGACTCAGTGGCTTAACAAGACCGTTTAAATGCCCCTTGGAAGAGACATGAAGGTCGCAGTAGCTTAACAAGACGGTTTAAATGCCCCTTGGAAGAGACGTGCAGGTCGCAGTAGATTAACAAGGCAGTTTAAATGCCCCTTGGAAGAGCGGTGGAGGTCGCAGTAGCTTAACAAGACGGTTTAAATGCCCCTTGGAAGAGACATGCAGGTCGCAGCAGCTTAAAAAGACTGTTTAACTGCCCCTTGGAAAAGACGTGCAGGACTCACTGGCTTAACAAGACAGTTTAAATGCCCCTTGGAAGAGACATGCAGGTCGCAGAAGCTTAACAAGATGGTTTAAATGCCCCTTGGAAGAGACGTGCAGGTCGCAGTAGATTAACAAGACAGTTTAAATGCCCCATGGAAGAGACATGCAGGTCACAGTAGCTTAACAAGACGGTTTAAATGCCCCTTGGAAGAGACGTGCAGGTCGCAGAAGATTAACAAGACGGTTTAAATGTCCCTTGGAAGAGACGAGCAAGTCGCAGTAGCTTAAAAAGACGATTTAAATGAGCCTTGGAAGAGACGTGCAGGTCGCAGTAGCTTAACAAGACGGTTTAAATGCCCCTTGGAAGACACGAGCAGGTCGCAGTAGCTTAACAAGAGGGTTTAAATGCCCCTTGGAAAAGCGGTGGAGGTCGCAGTAGCTTAACAAGACAGTTTAGATGCCCCTTGGAAGAGACGTGCAGGTCGCAGTAGCTTAACAAGATGGTTTAAATGCCCCTTGGAAAAGTGGTTGAGGTTACAGTAGCTTAACAAGACGGTTTAAATGCCCCTTGGAAGAGACGTGCAGGTCACAGTAGCTTAACAAGACGGTTTAAATGCCCCATGGAAGACACGAGCAGGTCGCAGTAGCTTAACAAAAGGGTTTAAATGCCCCTTGGAAGAGCGGAGGATGTCGCAGTAGCTTAACAAGGCAGTTTAAATGCCCCTTGGAAGAGACGTGCAGGTCGCAGTAGCTTAACAAGATGGTTTAAATGCCCCTTGGAAGAGCGGTGGAGGTCGCTGTAGCATAACAAGACAGTTTAAATGCCACTTGGAAGAAACGTGCAGGTCGCAGTAGCTTAACAAGACGGTTTAAATGCTCCTTGGAAGAGATGTACAGGTCGCAGTAGCTTAACAAGACGGTTTAAATGCTCCTTGGAAGAGACGTGCAGGTCGCAGTAGCTTAACAAGATGGTTTAAATGCCCCTTGGAATAGACTTGCAGGTCGCAGTAGCTTAACAAGACGGTTTAAATGCCCCTTGGAAGAGACGTGCAGGTCGCAGTAGCTTAACAAGATGGTTTAAATGCCCCTTGGAAGAGACATGCAGGTCGCAGCAGCTTAAAAAGACTGTTTAGCTGCCCCTTGGAAAAGACGTGTAGGACTCAGTGGCTTAACAAGACAGTTTAAATGCCACTTGGAAGAGACATGCAGGTCGCAGTAGCTTAACAAACGGTTTAAATGCCCCTTGGAAGAGACGTGCAGGTCGCAGTAGATTTACAAGACAGTTTAAATGCCCCTTGGAAGAGTCATGCAGGTCGCAGTAGCTTAACAAGATGGTTTAAATGCCCCTTGGAAGAGACGTGCAGGTCGCAGAAGATTAACAAGACGGTTTAAATTCCCCTTGGAAGAGACGTGCAGGTCGCAGTAGATTAACAAGACGGGTTAAATCAGCCTTGGAAGAGACGTGCAGGTCGCAGTAGATTAACATGACGGTTTAAATTCCCCTTGGAAGACACGAGCAGGTCACAATAGCTTAACAAGAGGGTTTAAATGCCCCTTGGAAGAGCGGTGGAGGTCGCAGTAGCTTAACAAGACAGTTTAGATGCCCCTTGGACGAGACGTGCAGGTCGCCGTAGCTTAACAAGACGTTATAAATGCCCCTTGGAAGAGACGTACAGGTCGCAGTAGCTTAACAAGATGGTTTAAATGCCCCTTGGAAAAGTGGTTGAGGTTACAGTAGCTTAACAAGACGGTTTAAATGCCCCTTGGAAGAGACGTGCAGGTCGCAGTAGCTTAACAAGACGGTTTAAATGCCCCATGGAAGACACGAGCAGGTCGCAGGAGCTTAACAAAAGGGTTTAAATGCCCCTTGGAAGAGCGGAGGATGTCGCAGTAGCTTAACAAGACTGTTTAAATGCCCCTTGGAAGAGACGTGCAGGTCGCAGTAGCTTAACAAGAGGGTTTAAATGCACGTTGGAATAGGCTTGCAGGTCGCAGAAGCTTACCAAGATGGTATAAATGCCCCTTGGTAGAGACTAACAGGTAGCAGTAGCTTAACAAGACAGTTTAAATGCCCCTTGGAAGAGACGTGCAGGTCGCTGTAGCTAAACAAGACGGTTTAAATACCCCTTGGAAGAGCGGCGGAGGTAGCAGTAGCTTAACAAGACGATTTAATTGCCCTTTGGAAGAGATGTGCAGGTTACAGTAGCTTAATAAGACGGTTTAAATGCGCCTTGGAAGAGACGTGCAGGTCCCAGCAGCTTAACAAGATGGTTTAAAAGCCCCTATGAAAAGCGGTGGAGGTCGCAGTAGCTTAACAAGACGGTTTAACTGCCCCTTGCAAGAGACGTGCAGGTCACAGTAGCTTAACAAGACGGTTTAAATGCCCCTTGGAAGAAAGGTGCAGTTCGCAGTAGCTTAACAAGACGGTTTAAATGCCCCTTGGAAGAGACATGTAGGTCGCAGTAGCTTAACAAGACGGTTTAAATGACCCTTGGAAGAGCGTTGGTGGTCGTACTAGCTTAACAAGACTGATTATATGCCCCTTGGTAGAGACGTGCAGGTCGCAGTAGCTTAACAAGACGGTTTAAATGCCCCTTGGAAAATCGGTGGAGGTCGCAGTAGATTAACAAGATGGATTAAATGCCCCTTGGAAGAGACGTGCAAGTTGCAGTAGCTTAACAAGACGGTTTACATGTCCATTGGAAGAGTGGTGGATGTCGCAGTAGCTTGACAGGATGGTTTAAATGCCCCTTGGAAGAGCGGTGGAGGTCGCAGAAGCTTAACAAGACCGTTGAAATGCCCCTTGGAAGAGGCTGACAGGTCGCAGTAGCTTACCAAGACGATTTAAATGCCCCTTGGAAGAGACGTGCAGGTTGCAGTAGCTTAACAAGATGGTTTAAATGCCACTTGGAAAAGCGGTGGAGGTCGCAGTAGCTTAACAAGACAGTTTAACTGCCCATTGGAAGAGACATGCAAGTCGCAGCAGCTTAACAAGACTGTTTAAATGCCCCTTGGAAGAGACGTGTAGGTCGCAGTAGCTTAAAAAGACGGTTTAAATGCCCCTTTGTAGAGACATGCAGGTCGCAGTAGCTTAACAAGACGGTTTAAATGCCCTTTGGAAGAGACGTGCAAGTCGCAGTAGCTTAACAAGACGGTTTAAATGCCCCTTGGAAGAGACGTGCAGGTCGCAGTAGCTTAAAAAGACGTTTTAAATGCCCCTTGGAAGAGACGAGCAGGTCGCAGTAGCTTAACAAGACGGTTTAAATTCCCCTTGGAAGAAACGTGCAGGTCGCAGTAGTTTAACAAGACGGTTTAAATGCCCCTAGGAAGAGACGTGCAGGTCGCAGGAGCTTAACAAGAGGGTATAACTGCCGCTTGGAATAGGCTTGCAGGTCGCAGTAGCTTACCAAGACAGTTTAAATGCCCCTTGGAAGAGACGCGCAGGTCGCAGTAGCTTAACAAGATGGTTTAAATGCCCCTTGGAGGAGCGGTGGACGTTGCAGTAGATTAACAAGATGGCTTAAATGCCCCTTGGAAGAGACATGCAGGTCGCAGCAGCTTAAAAAGACGGTTTAAATGCCCCTTGGAATAGACATGCAGGTCGCAGCAGCTTAAAAAGACAGTTTAAATGCCCCTTGGAAGAGACATGCAGGTCGCAGTAGCTTAACAAGACGGTTTAAATGCACCTTGGAAGAGACATGCAGGTCGCAGTAGCTTAACAAGACGTTTTAAATGCCCCTTGGAAGAGACATGCAGGTCGCAGCAGCTTAAAAAGACGTTTTAAACGACCCCTTGCAACAGACGTGCAGGACGCAGTGGCTTAACAAGACGGTTTAAATGCCCCTTGGAAGAGACGTGCAGGTCGCAGTAGCTTAACAAGACGGTTTAAATGACACTTGGAAAAGTGGTGGAGGTTACAGTAGCTTAACAAGACCGTTTAAATGCCACTTGGAAGAGAAGTGCAAGTCGCAGTAGCTTAAAAAGACGGTATAAATGAGCCTTGGAAGAGACGTGCAGGTCGCAGTCGCTTAACAAGACGGTTTAATTGGCCCTTGGAAGAGCAGTGGAGGTCGCAGAAGCTTAATAAAACAGTTTAAATGCCCCTTGGAAGAGCGGTGGAGGTCGCATTAGCATAATAAGACAGTTTACATGCCCCTTGGAAGAGACGAGCATGTCGCAGTCGCTTAACAAGACGGTTTAAATGGCCCTTGGAAGAGCAGTGGAAGTCGCAGTAGCTTAATAAGACAGTTTAAATGCCCCTTGGAAGAGAAGTGCAGGTCGCAGTAGCTTACCAAGACGGTTTAAATGCCCCTTGGAAGAGCAGTGGAAGTCGCAGTAGCTTAATAAGACAGTTTAAATGCCACTTGGAAGAAACGTGCAGGTCGCAGTAGCTTAACAAGACGGTTTAAATGCTCCTTGGAAGAGATGTGCAGGTCGCAGTAGCTTAACAAGACGGTTTAAATGCTCCTTGGAAGAGACGTGCAGGTCGCAGTAGCTTAACAAGATGGTTTAAATGCCCCTTGGAATAGGCTTGCAGGTCGCAGTAGCTTAACAAGACGGTTTAAATGCCCCTTGGAAGAGACGTGCAGGTCGCAGTAGCTTAACAAGATGGTTTAAATGCCCCTTGGAAGAGACATGCAGGTCGCAGCAGCTTAAAAAGACTGTTTAACTGCCCCTTGGAAAAGACGTGCAGGACTCAGTGGCTTAACAAGACAGTTTAAATGCCCCTTGGAAGAGACATGCAGTTCGCAGTAGCTTAACAAGACGGTTTAAATGCCCCTTGGAAGAGACGTGCAGGTCGCAGTAGATTTACAAGACAGTTTAAATGCCCCTTGGAAGAGACATGCAGGTCGCAGTAGCTTAACAAGATGGTTTAAATGCCCCTTGGAAGAGACGTGCAGGTCGCAGAAGATTAACAAGACGGTTTAAATACCCCTTGGAAGAGACGTGCAGGTCGCAGTAGATTAACAAGACGGTTTAAATGAGCCTTGGAAGAGACGTGCAGGTCGCAGTAGATTAACATGACGGTTTAAATTCCCCTTGGAAGACATGAGCAGGTCGCAGTAGCTTAACAAGAGGGTTTAAATGCCCCTTGGAAGAGCGGTGGAGGTCGCAGTAGCTTAACAAGACAGTTTAGATGCCCCTTGAAAGAGACGTGCAGGTCGCCGTAGCTTAACAAGACGTTATAAATGCCCCTTGGAAGAGACGTACAGGTCGCAGTAGCTTAACAAGATGGTTTAAATGCCCCTTGGAAAAGTGGTTGAGGTTACAGTAGCTTAACAAGACGGTTTAAATGCCCCTTGGAAGAGACGTGCAGGTCGCAGTAGCTTAACAAGACGTTTTAAATGCCCCATGGAAGACACGAGCAGGTCGCAGGAGCTTAACAAAAGGGTTTAAATGCCCCTTGGAAGAGCGGAGGATGTCGCAGTAGCTTAACAAGACAGTTTAAATGCCCTTTGGAAGAGACGTGCAGGTCGCAGTAGCTTAACAAGACGGTTTAAATGCCCCTTGGAAGAGCGGTGGAGGTCGTAGTAGCTTAACAAGACGGATTAAATGCCCCTTGGTAGAAACGTGCAGGTCGCAGTAGATTAACAAGATGGTTTAAATGCTCCTTGGAATAGATGTGCAGGTCGCAGTAGCTTAACAAGACGGTTTAAATGCCCCTTGGAAGAGTGGTGGAGGTCGTAGTAGCTTAACAAGACGGATTAAATGCCCCTTGGTAGAGACATGCAGGTCGCAGCAGCTTAACAAGACGGATTAAATGTCCCTTGGAAGAGACGTGCAGGTCGTGGTAGCTTAACAAGACGGTTTAAATGCCCCTTGGAAAAGCGGTGGAGGTCGCAGTAGATTAACAAGATGGATTAAATGCCCCTTGGAAGAGACGTGCAAGTCGCAGTAGCTTAACAAGACGGTTTACATGCCCCTTGGAAGAGTGGTGGAGGTCGCAGTAGCTTAACAAGACGGTTTAAATGCCCCTTGGAAGAGCGGTTGAGGTTGCAGTAGGTTAACAAGACAGTTTAAATCCCCCTCTGAAGAGATGTGCAGGTCGCAGTAGCTTAACAAGATGGTTTAAATGCCCCTTGGAATAGGCTTGCAGGTCGCATTAGCTTACCAAGACGGTTTAAATGCCCCTTGCAAAAGGGGTGGACGTTACAGTAGCTTAACAAGACGGTTTAAATGCCTCTTGGAAGAGAGGTGCAAGTCGCAGTAGCTTAAAAAGACGGTTTAAATGCGCCTTGGAAAAGACGTGCAGGTCGCAGTAGCTTAACAAAAAGGTTTAAATGCCCCTTGGAAGACACGAGCAGGTGGCAGTAGCTTAACAAGAGGGTTTAAATGCCCCTTGGAAGAGCGGTGGAGGTCGCAGTAGCTTAACATGACAGTTTAAATGCCCCTTGGAAGAGACGTGCAGGTCGCAGTAGCTTAACAAGACGGTTTAAATGCCCCTTGGAAGAGACGTGCAAGTCGCAGTAGATTAACAAGACGGTTTAAATGCCCCTTGGTAGAGACGTGCAGGTCGCAGTAGCTAAACAAGACGGTTTAAATGCCCCTTGGAAGAGCGGTGGAGGTCGCAGTAGTTTAACAAGACGATTTAATTGCTCATTGGTAGAGACATGCAGGTCACATTAGCTTAATAAGACGGTTTAAATGCCACTTGGAAGAGACGTGCAAGTCGTAGTAGCTTAACAAGACGGTTTAAATGCCCCTTGGAAGAAACGTGCAGGTCGCAGTAGCTTAACAAGACGGTTTAAATGCCCCTTGGAAGAGACGGACAGGTCGCAGTAACTTAACAAGTCGGTTTAAATGCCCTTTGGAAGAGCGGTGGAAGTCGTAGTAGCTTAACAAAATGGATTAAATGCCCCTTGGTAGAGACGTGCAGGTCGCAGCAGCTTTACAAGACGGTTTAAATGCCCCTTGGAAGAGACGCGCAGGTCGCAGTAGCTTAACAAGACTGTTTAAATGCCCCTTGGAAGAGACGTGCAGGTCGCAGTAGCTTAACAAGAGGGTTTAAATGCCCGTTGGAATAGGCTTGCAGGTCGCAGAAGCTTACCGAGACGGTATAAATGCCCCTTGGTAGAGACTAACAGGTAGCAGTAGCTTAACAAGACGGTTTAAATGCCCCTTGGAAGAGACGTGCAGGTCGCTGTAGCTAAACAAGACGGTTTAAATACCCCTTGGAAGAGCGGCGGAGGTAGCAGTAGCTTAACAAGACGATTTAATTGCCCTTTGGAAGAGACGTGCATGTCACAGTAGCTTAATAAGACGGTTTAAATGCGCCTTGGAAGAGACGTGCAGGTCCCAGCAGCTTAACAAGATGGTTTAAAAGCCCCTATGAAAAGCGGTGGAGGTCGCAGTAGCTTAACAAGACGGTTTAAATGCCCCTTGGAAGAAACGTGCAGGTCCCAGCAGCTTAACAAGATGGTTTAAAAGCCCCTTGGAAGAGACATGTAGGTCGCAGTAGCTTAACAAGACGGTTTAAATGCCCCTTGGAAGAGCGTTGGAGGTCGTACTAGCTTAACAAGACTGATTATATGCCCCTTGGTAGAGATGTGCAGGTCGCAGTAGCTTAACAAGACGGTTTAAATGCCCCTTGGAAAATCGGTGGAGGTCGCAGTAGAATAACAAGATGGATTAAATGCCCCTTGGAAGAGACGTGCAAGTCGCAGTAGCTTAACAAGACGGTTTACATGTCCATTGGAAGAGTGGTGGATGTCGCAGTAGCTTGACAGGATGGTTTAAATGCCCCTTGGAAGAGCGGTGGAGGTCGCAGAAGCTTAACAAGACCGTTGAAATGCCCCTTGGAAGAGGCTGACAGGTCGCAGTAGCTTACCAAGACGATTTAAATGCCCCTTGGAAGAGACGTGCAGGTCGCAGTAGCTTAACAAGATGGTTTAAATGACACTTGGAAAAGCGGTGGAGGTCGCAGTAGCTTAACAAGACAGTTTAATTGCCCATTGGAAGAGACATGCAAGTCGCAGCAGCTTAACAAGACTGTTTAAATGCCCCTTGGAAGAGACGTGTAGGTCGCAGTAGCTTAAAAAGACGGTTTAAATGCACCTTTGTAGAGACATGCAGGTCGCAGTAGCTTAACAAGATGGTTTAAATGCCCTTTGGAAGAGACGTGCAAGTCGCAGTAGCTTAACAAGACGGTTTAAATGCCCCTTGGAAGAGACGTGCAGGTCGCAGAGGCTTAAAAAGACGGTTTAAATGCCCCTTGGAAGAGACGTGCAGGTCGCAGTAGCTTAACAAGACGGTTTAAATGCCCCTTGGAAGAACGATGGAGGTCGCAGTAGCTTAACAAGACAGTTTAAATACCCCTTGGAAGAGACATGCAGGTCGCAGTAGCTTAACAAGACGGTTTAAATGCCCCTTGGAAGAGACGTGCAAGTCGCAGTAGCTTAACAAGACGGTTTAAATGCCCCTTGGAAGAGACGTGCAGGTCGCAGTAGCTTAACAAGACGGTTTAAATGCCCCTTGGAAGAGACGTGCAAGTCGCAGTAGATTAACAAGACGGTTTAAATGCCCCTTGGTAGAGACGTGCAGTTCGCAGTAGCTTAACAAGTCGGTTTAAATGCCCCTTGGAAGAGCGGTGGAGGTCGCAGTAGCTTAACAAGACGATTTAATTGCTCATTGGTAGAGACATGCAGGTCACATTAGCTTAATAAGACGGTTTAAATGCCACTTGGAAGAGACGTGCAAGTCGTAGTAGCTTAACAAGACGGTTTAAATGCCCCTTGGAAGAAACGTGCAGGTCGCAGTAGCTTAACAAGACGGTTTAAATGCCCCTTGGAAGAGACGGACAGGTCGCAGTAACTTAACAAGTCGGTTTAAATGCCCTTTGGAAGAGCGGTGGAGGTCGTAGTAGCTTAACAAAATGGATTAAATGCCCCTTGGTAGAGACGTGCAGGTCGCAGCAGCTTAACAAGACGGTTTAAATGCCCTTTGGAAGAGACGCGCAGGTCGCAGTAGCTTAACAAGACTGTTTAAATGCCCCTTGGAAGAGACGTGCAGGTTGCAGTAGCTTAACAAGAGGGTTTAAATGCCCGTTGGAATAGGCTTGCAGGTCGCAGAAGCTTACCAAGACGGTATAAATGCCCCTTGGTAGAGACTAACAGGTAGCAGTAGCTTAACAAGACGGTTTAAATGCCCCTTGGAAGAGACGTGCAGGTCGCTGTAGCTAAACAAGACGGTTTAAATACCCCTTGGAAGAGCGGCGGAGGTAGCAGTAGCTTAACAAGACGATTTAATTGCCCTTTGGAAGAGACGTGCATGTCACAGTAGCTTAATAAGACGGTTTAAATGCGCCTTGGAAGAGACGTGCAGGTCCCAGCAGCTTAACAAGATGGTTTAAAAGCCCCTATGAAAAGCGGTGGAGGTCGCAGTAGCTTAACAAGACGGTTTAACTGCCCCTTGCAAGAGACGTGCAGGTCACAGTAGCTTAACAAGACGGTTTAAATGCCCCTTGGAAGAAACGTGCAGTTCGCAGTAGCTTAACAAGACGGTTTAAATGCCCCTTGGAAGAGACATGTAGGTCGCAGTAGCTTAACAAGATGGTTTAAATGCCCCTTGGAAGAGCGTTGGAGGTCGTACTAGCTTAACAAGACTGATTATATGCCCCTTGGTAGAGATGTGCAGGTCGCAGTAGCTTAACAAGACGGTTTAAATGCCCCTTGGAAAATCGGTGGAGGTCGCAGTAGATTAACAAGATGGATTAAATGCCCCTTGGAAGAGACGTGCAAGTCGCAGTAGCTTAACAAGACGGTTTACATGTCCATTGGAAGAGTGGTGGATGTCGCAGTAGCTTGACAGGATGGTTTAAATGCCCCTTGGAAGAGCGGTGGAGGTCGCAGAAGCTTAACAAGACCGTTGAAATGCCCCTTGGAAGAGGCTGACAGGTCGCAGTAGCTTACCAAGACGATTTAAATGCCCCTTGGAAGAGACGTGCAGGTCGCAGTAGCTTAACAAGATGGTTTAAATGACACTTGGAAAAGCGGTGGAGGTCGCAGTAGCTTAACAAGACAGTTTAATTGCCCATTGGAAGAGACATGCAAGTCGCAGCAGCTTAACAAGACTGTTTAAATGCCCCTTGAAAGAGACGTGTAGGTCGCAGTAGCTTAAAAAGACGGTTTAAATGCCCCTTTGTAGAGACATGCAGGTTGCAGTAGCTTAACAAGATGGTTTAAATGCCCCTTGGAAGAGACGTGCAAGTCGCGGTAGCTTAACAAGACGGTTTAAATGCCCCTTGGAAGAGACGTGCAGGTCGCAGAGGCTTAAAAAGACGGTTTAAATGCCCCTTGGAAGAGACGTGCAGGTCGCAGTAGCTTAACAAGACGGTTTAAATGCCCCTTGGAAGAACGATGGAGGTCGCAGTAGCTTAACAAGACAGTTTAAATACCCCTTGGAAGAGACATGCAGGTCGCAGTAGCTTAACAAGACGGTTTAAATGCCCCTTGGAAGAGACGTGCAAGTCGCAGTAGCTTAACAAGACGGTTTAAATGCCCCTTGGAAGAGACGTGCAGGTCGCAGTAGCTTAACAAGACGGTTTAAATGCCCCTTGGAAGAGACGTGCAAGTCGCAGTAGATTAACAAGACGGTTTAAATGCCCCTTGGTAGAGACGTGCAGTTCGCAGTAGCTTAACAAGTCGGTTTAAATGCCCCTTGGAAGAGCGGTGGAGGTCGCAGTAGCTTAACAAGACGATTTAATTGCTCATTGGTAGAGACATGCAGGTCACATTAGCTTAATAAGACGGTTTAAATGCCACTTGGAAGAGACGTGCAAGTCGTAGTAGCTTAACAAGACGGTTTAAATGCCCCTTGGAAGAAACGTGCAGGTCGCAGTAGCTTAACAAGACGGTTTAAATGCCCCTTGGAAGAGACGGACAGGTCGCAGTAACTTAACAAGTCGGTTTAAATGCCCTTTGGAAGAGCGGTGGAGGTCGTAGTAGCTTAACAAAATGGATTAAATGCCCCTTGGTAGAGACGTGCAGGTCGCAGCAGCTTAACAAGACGGTTTAAATGCCCCTTGGAAGAGACGCGCAGGTCGCAGTAGCTTAACAAGACTGTTTAAATGCCCCTTGGAAGAGACGTGCAGGTTGCAGTAGCTTAACAAGAGGGTTTAAATGCCCGTTGGAATAGGCTTGCAGGTCGCAGAAGCTTACCAAGACGGTATAAATGCCCCTTGGTAGAGACTAACAGGTAGCAGTAGCTTAACAAGACGGTTTAAATGCCCCTTGAAAGAGACGTGCAGGTCGCTGTAGCTAAACAAGACGGTTTAAATACCCCTTGGAAGAGCGGCGGAGGTAGCAGTAGCTTAACAAGACGATTTAATTGCCCTTTGGAAGAGACGTGCATGTCACAGTAGCTTAATAAGACGGTTTAAATGCGCCTTGGAAGAGACGTGCAGGTCCCAGCAGCTTAACAAGATGGCTTAAAAGCCCCTATGAAAAGCGGTGGAGGTCGCAGTAGCTTAACAAGACGGTTTAACTGCCCCTTGCAAGAGACGTGCAGGTCACAGTAGCTTAACAAGACGGTTTAAATGCCCCTTGGAAGAAACGTGCAGTTCGCAGTAGCTTAACAAGACGGTTTAAATGCCCCTTGGAAGAGCGTTGGAGGTCGTACTAGCTTAACAAGACTGATTATATGCCCCTTGGTAGAGATGTGCAGGTCGCAGTAGCTTAACAAGACGGTTTAAATGCCCCTTGGAAAATTGTTGGAGGTCGCAGTAGATTAACAAGATGGATTAAATGCCCCTTGGAAGAGACGTGCAAGTCGCAGTAGCTTAACAAGACGGTTTACATGTCCATTGGAAGAGTGGTGGATGTCGCAGTAGCTTGACAGGATGGTTTAAATGCCCCTTGGAGGAGCGGTGGAGGTCGCAGAAGCTTAACAAGACCGTTGAAATGCCCCTTGGAAGAGGCTGACAGGTCGCAGTAGCTTACCAAGACGATTTAAATGCCCCTTGGAAGAGACGTGCAGGTCGCAGTAGCTTAACAAGATGGTTTAAATGCCACTTGGAAAAGCGGTGGAGGTCGCAGTAGCTTAACAAGACAGTTTAATTGCCCATTGGAAGAGACATGCAAGTCGCAGCAGCTTAACAAGACTGTTTAAATGCCCCTTGGAAGAGACGTGTAGGTCGCAGTAGCTTAAAAAGACGGTTTAAATGCCCCTTTGTAGAGACATGCAGGTCGCAGTAGCTTAACAAGACGGTTTAAATGCCCTTTGGAAGAGACGTGCAAGTCTCAGTAGCTTAACAAGACGGTTTAAATGCCCCTTGGAAGAGACGTGCAGGTCGCAGAGGCTTAAAAAGACGGTTTAAATGCCCCTTGGAAGAGACGTGCAGGTCGCAGTAGCTTAACAAGACGGTTTAAATGCCCCTTGGAAGAGCGATGGAGGTCGCAGTAGCTTAACAAGACAGTTTAAATACCCCTTGGAAGAGACATGCAGGTCGCAGTAGCTTAACAAGACGGTTTAAATGCCCCTTGGAAGAGACGTGCAAGTCGCAGTAGCTTAACAAGACGGTTTAAATGCCCCTTGGAAGAGACGTGCAGGTCGCAGAGGCTTAAAAAGACGGTTTAAATGCCCCTTGGAAGAGACATGCAGGTCGCAGTAGCTTAACAAGACGGTTTAAATGCCCCTTAGAAGAGACGTGCAGTTCGCAGTAGCTTAACAAGTCGGTTTAAATGCCACTTGGAAGAGCGGTGGAGGTCGCAGTAGCTTAACAAGACAGTTTAAATGCCCCTTTGAAGAGACGTGCAGGTCGCAGTAGCTTAATAAGACGGTTTAAATGCCCCTTAGAAGAGACGTGCAGGTCGCAGTAGCTTAACAAGACTGTTTAAATCCCCCTTGGAAGAGATGTGCAGGTCGCAGTAGCTTAACAAGATGGTTTAAATGCCCCTTGGAAGAGCGGTGGAGGTGGCAGTAGCTTAACAAGACGGTTTAATTGCCCTTGAAAGAGACATGCAGGTCGCAGCAGCTTATAAAGACTGTTTAAATGCCCCTTGGAAGAGACGTGCAGGTCGCAGTGGCTTAACAAGACAGTATAAATGCCCCTTGGAAAAGACATGCAGGTCGCAGTAGCTTAAAAAGACAGTTTAAATGCCCCTTGGAAGAGACGAGCAGGTCGCAGTAGCTTAACAAGACGGTTTAAATTCCCCTTGGAAGAAACGTGCAGGTCGCAGTAGTTTAACAAGACGGTTTAAATGCCCCTAGGAAGAGACGTGCAGGTCGCAGGAGCTTAACAAAAGGGTATAACTGCCGCTTGGAATAGGCTTGCAGGTCGCAGTAGCTTACCAAGACAGTTTAAATGCCCCTTGGAAGAGACGCTCAGGTCGCAGTAGCTTAACAAGATGGTTTAAATGCCCCTTGGAGGAGCGGTGGACGTTGCAGTAGATTAACAAGATGGCTTAAATGCCCCTTGGAAGAGACATGCAGGTCGCAGCAGCTTAAAAAGATGGTTTAAATGCCCCTTGGAATAGACATGCAGGTCGCAGCAGCTTAAAAAGACAGTTTAAATGCCCCTTGGAAGAGACATGCAGGTCGCAGTAGCTTAACAAGACGGTTTAAATGCCCCTTGGAAGAGACATGCAGGTCGCAGTAGCTTAACAAGACGTTTTAAATGCCCCTTGGAAGAGACATGCAGGTCGCAGCAGCTTAAAAAGACGTTTTAAACGCCCCTTGTAAGAGACGTGCAGGACGCAGTGGCTTAACAAGACGGTTTAAATGCCCCTTGGAAGAGACGTGCAGGTCGCAGTAGCTTAACAAGACGGTTTAAATGACACTTGGAAAAGTGGTGGAGGTTACAGTAGCTTAACAAGACCGTTTAAATGCCACTTGGAAGAGAAGTGCAAGTCGCAGTAGCTTAAAAAGACAGTATAAATGAGCCTTGGAAGAGACGTGCAGGTCGCAGTCGCTTAACAAGACGGTTTAATTGGCCCTTGGAAGAGCAGTGGAGGTCGCAGTAGCTTAATAAAACAATTTAAATGCCCCTTGGAAGAGCGGTGGAGGTCGCATTAGCATAATAAGACAGTTTATATGCCCCTTGGAAGAGACGAGCATGTCGCAGTCGCTTAACAAGACGGTTTAAATGGCCCTTGGAAGAGCAGTGGAAGTCGCAGTAGCTTAATAAGACAGTTTAAATGCCCCTTGGAAGAGAAGTGCAGGTCGCAGTAGCTTACCAAGACGGTTTAAATGCCCCTTGGAAGAGACGTGCAGGTCGCAGTAGCTTAACAAGATGGTTTAAATGCCACTTGGAAAAGCGGTGGAGGTCGCAGTAGCTTAACAAGACAGTTTAATTGCCCATTGGAAAAGACATGCAAGTCACAGCAGTTTAACAAGACTGTTAAAATGCCCCTTGGAAGAGACGTGTAGGTCGCAGTAGCTTAAAAAGACGTTTTAAATGCCCCTTGTAAGAGACGTGCAGGTCGCAGTGGCTTAACAAGACGGTTTAAATGCCCCTTGGAAGAGCGGTGGAGGTCGCAGAAGCTTAACAAGACAGTTTAAATACCCCTTGGAAGAGACATGCAGGTCGCAGTAGCTTAACAAGACGGTTTAAATGCCCCTTGGAAGAGACGTGCAAGTCGCAGTAGCTTAACAAGACGGTTTAAATGCCCCTTGGAAGAGACGTGCAGGTCGCAGTAGCTTAACAAGACGGTTTAAATGCCCCTTGGAAGAGACGTGCAAGTCGCAGTAGATTAACAAGACGGTTTAAATGCCCCTTGGTAGAGACGTGCAGTTCGCAGTAGCTTAACAAGTCGGTTTAAATGCCCCTTGGAAGAGCGGTGGAGGTCGCAGTAGCTTAACAAGACGATTTAATTGCTCATTGGTAGAGACATGCAGGTCACATTAGCTTAATAAGACGGTTTAAATGCCACTTGGAAGAGACGTGCAAGTCGTAGTAGCTTAACAAGACGGTTTAAATGCCCCTTGGAAGAAAAGTGCAGGTCGCAGTAGCTTAACAAGACGGTTTAAATGCCCCTTGGAAGAGACGGACAGGTCGCAGTAACTTAACAAGTCGGTTTAAATGCCCTTTGGAAGAGCGGTGGAGGTCGTAGTAGCTTAACAAAATGGATTAAATGCCCCTTGGTAGAGACGTGCAGGTCGCAGCAGCTTAACAAGACGGTTTAAATGCCCCTTGGAAGAGACGCGCAGGTCGCAGTAGCTTAACAAGACTGTTTAAATGCCCCTTGGAAGAGACGTGCAGGTTGCAGTAGCTTAACAAGAGGGTTTAAATGCCCGTTGGAATAGGCTTGCAGGTCGCAGAAGCTTACCAAGACGGTATAAATGCCCCTTGGTAGAGACTAACAGGTAGCAGTAGCTTAACAAGACGGTTTAAATGCCCCTTGAAAGAGACGTGCAGGTCGCTGTAGCTAAACAAGACGGTTTAAATACCCCTTGGAAGAGCGGCGGAGGTAGCAGTAGCTTAACAAGACGATTTAATTGCCCTTTGGAAGAGACGTGCATGTCACAGTAGCTTAATAAGACGGTTTAAATGCGCCTTGGAAGAGACGTGCAGGTCCCAGCAGCTTAACAAGATGGCTTAAAAGCCCCTATGAAAAGCGGTGGAGGTCGCAGTAGCTTAACAAGACGGTTTAACTGCCCCTTGCAAGAGACGTGCAGGTCACAGTAGCTTAACAAGACGGTTTAAATGCCCCTTGGAAGAAACGTGCAGTTCGCAGTAGCTTAACAAGACGGTTTAAATGCCCCTTGGAAGAGCGTTGGAGGTCGTACTAGCTTAACAAGACTGATTATATGCCCCTTGGTAGAGATGTGCAGGTCGCAGTAGCTTAACAAGACGGTTTAAATGCCCCTTGGAAAATTGTTGGAGGTCGCAGTAGATTAACAAGATGGATTAAATGCCCCTTGGAAGAGACGTGCAAGTCGCAGTAGCTTAACAAGACGGTTTACATGTCCATTGGAAGAGTGGTGGATGTCGCAGTAGCTTGACAGGATGGTTTAAATGCCCCTTGGAGGAGCGGTGGAGGTCGCAGAAGCTTAACAAGACCGTTGAAATGCCCCTTGGAAGAGGCTGACAGGTCGCAGTAGCTTACCAAGACGATTTAAATGCCCCTTGGAAGAGACGTGCAGGTCGCAGTAGCTTAACAAGATGGTTTAAATGCCACTTGCAAAAGCGGTGGAGGTCGCAGTAGCTTAACAAGACAGTTTAATTGCCCATTGGAAGAGACATGCAAGTCGCAGCAGCTTAACAAGACTGTTTAAATGCCCCTTGGAAGAGACGTGTAGGTCGCAGTAGCTTAAAAAGACGGTTTAAATGCCCCTTTGTAGAGACATGCAGGTCGCAGTAGCTTAACAAGACGGTTTAAATGCCCTTTGGAAGAGACGTGCAAGTCGCAGTAGCTTAACAAGACGGTTTAAATGCCCCTTGGAAGAGACGTGCAGGTCGCAGAGGCTTAAAAAGACGGTTTAAATGCCCCTTGGAAGAGACGTGCAGGTCGCAGTAGCTTAACAAGACGGTTTAAATGCCCCTTGGAAGAGCGATGGAGGTCGCAGTAGCTTAACAAGACACTTTAAATACCCCTTGGAAGAGACATGCAGGTCGCAGTAGCTTAACAAGACCGTTGAAATGCCCCTTGGAAGAGGCTGACAGGTCGCAGTAGCTTACCAAGACGATTTAAATGCCCCTTGGAAGAGACGTGCAGGTCGCAGTAGCTTAACAAGATGGTTTAAATGCCACTTGGAAAAGCGGTGGAGGTCGCAGTAGCTTAACAAGACAGTTTAATTGCCCATTGGAAGAGACATGCAAGTCGCAGCAGCTTAACAAGACTGTTTAAATGCCCCTTGGAAGAGACGTGTAGGTCGCAGTAGCTTAAAAAGACGGTTTAAATGCCCCTTTGTAGAGACATGCAGGTCGCAGTAGCTTAACAAGACGGTTTAAATGCCCTTTGGAAGAGACGTGCAAGTCTCAGTAGCTTAACAAGACGGTTTAAATGCCCCTTGGAAGAGACGTGCAGGTCGCAGAGGCTTAAAAAGACGGTTTAAATGCCCCTTGGAAGAGACGTGCAGGTCGCAGTAGCTTAACAAGACGGTTTAAATGCCCCTTGGAAGAGCGATGGAGGTCGCAGTAGCTTAACAAGACAGTTTAAATACCCCTTGGAAGAGACATGCAGGTCGCAGTAGCTTAACAAGACGGTTTAAATGCCCCTTGGAAGAGACGTGCAAGTCGCAGTAGCTTAACAAGACGGTTTAAATGCCCCTTGGAAGAGACGTGCAGGTCGCAGAGGCTTAAAAAGACGGTTTAAATGCCCCTTGGAAGAGACATGCAGGTCGCAGTAGCTTAACAAGACGGTTTAAATGCCCCTTAGAAGAGACGTGCAGTTCGCAGTAGCTTAACAAGTCGGTTAAATGCCACTTGGAAGAGCGGTGGAGGTCGCAGTAGCTTAACAAGACAGTTTAAATGCCCCTTTGAAGAGACGTGCAGGTCGCAGTAGCTTAATAAGACGGTTTAAATGCCCCTTAGAAGAGACGTGCAGGTCGCAGTAGCTTAACAAGACTGTTTAAATCCCCCTTGGAAGAGATGTGCAGGTCGCAGTAGCTTAACAAGATGGTTTAAATGCCCCTTGGAAGAGCGGTGGAGGTGGCAGTAGCTTAACAAGACGGTTTAATTGCCCTTGAAAGAGACATGCAGGTCGCAGCAGCTTATAAAGACTGTTTAAATGCCCCTTGGAAGAGACGTGCAGGTCGCAGTGGCTTAACAAGACAGTATAAATGCCCCTTGGAAAAGACATGCAGGTCGCAGTAGCTTAAAAAGACAGTTTAAATGCCCCTTGGAAGAGACGAGCAGGTCGCAGTAGCTTAACAAGACGGTTTAAATTCCCCTTGGAAGAAACGTGCAGGTCACAGTAGTTTAACAAGACGGTTTAAATGCCCCTAGGAAGAGACGTGCAGGTCGCAGGAGCTTAACAAAAGGGTATAACTGCCGCTTGGAATAGGCTTGCAGGTCGCAGTAGCTTACCAAGACAGTTTAAATGCCCCTTGGAAGAGACGCTCAGGTCGCAGTAGCTTAACAAGATGGTTTAAATGCCCCTTGGAGGAGCGGTGGACGTTGCAGTAGATTAACAAGATGGCTTAAATGCCCCTTGGAAGAGACATGCAGGTCGCAGCAGCTTAAAAAGATGGTTTAAATGCCCCTTGGAATAGACATGCAGGTCGCAGCAGCTTAAAAAGACAGTTTAAATGCCCCTTGGAAGAGACATGCAGGTCGCAGTAGCTTAACAAGACGGTTTAAATGCCCCTTGGAAGAGACATGCAGGTCGCAGTAGCTTAACAAGACGTTTTAAATGCCCCTTGGAAGAGACATGCAGGTCGCAGCAGCTTAAAAAGACGTTTTAAACGCCCCTTGTAAGAGACGTGCAGGACGCAGTGGCTTAACAAGACGGTTTAAATGCCCCTTGGAAGAGACGTGCAGGTCGCAGTAGCTTAACAAGACGGTTTAAATGACACTTGGAAAAGTGGTGGAGGTTACAGTAGCTTAACAAGACCGTTTAAATGCCACTTGGAAGAGAAGTGCAAGTCGCAGTAGCTTAAAAAGACAGTATAAATGAGCCTTGGAAGAGACGTGCAGGTCGCAGTCGCTTAACAAGACGGTTTAATTGGCCCTTGGAAGAGCAGTGGAGGTCGCAGTAGCTTAATAAAACAATTTAAATGCCCCTTGGAAGAGCGGTGGAGGTCGCATTAGCATAATAAGACAGTTTACATGCCCCTTGGAAGAGACGAGCATGTCGCAGTCGCTTAACAAGACGGTTTAAATGGCCCTTGGAAGAGCAGTGGAAGTCGCAGTAGCTTAATAAGACAGTTTAAATGCCCCTTGGAAGAGAAGTGCAGGTCGCAGTAGCTTACCAAGACGGTTTAAATGCCCCTTGGAAGAGACGTGCAGGTCGCAGTAGCTTAAAAAGATGGTTTAAATGCCACTTGGAAAAGCGGTGGAGGTCGCAGTAGCTTAACAAGACAGTTTAATTGCCCATTGGAAAAGACATGCAAGTCACAGCAGTTTAACAAGACTGTTAAAATGCCCCTTGGAAGAGACGTGTAGGTCGCAGTAGCTTAAAAAGACGTTTTAAATGCCCCTTGTAAGAGACGTGCAGGTCGCAGTGGCTTAACAAGACGGTTTAAATGCCCCTTGGAAGAGCGGTGGAGGTCGCAGAAGCTTAACAAGACAGTTTAAATACCCCTTGGAAGAGACATGCAGGTCGCAGTAGCTTAACAAGACGGTTTAAATGCCCCTTGGAAGAGACGTGCAAGTCGCAGTAGCTTAACAAGACGGTTTAAATGCCCCTTGGAAGAGACGTGCAGGTCGCAGTAGCTTAACAAGACGGTTTAAATGCCCCTTGGAAGAGACGTGCAAGTCGCAGTAGATTAACAAGACGGTTTAAATGCCCCTTGGTAGAGACGTGCAGTTCGCAGTAGCTTAACAAGTCGGTTTAAATGCCCCTTGGAAGAGCGGTGGAGGTCGCAGTAGCTTAACAAGACGATTTAATTGCTCATTGGTAGAGACATGCAGGTCACATTAGCTTAATAAGACGGTTTAAATGCCACTTGGAAGAGACGTGCAAGTCGTAGTAGCTTAACAAGACGGTTTAAATGCCCCTTGGAAGAAACGTGCAGGTCGCAGTAGCTTAACAAGACGGTTTAAATGCCCCTTGGAAGAGACGGACAGGTCGCAGTAACTTAACAAGTCGGTTTAAATGCCCTTTGGAAGAGCGGTGGAGGTCGTAGTAGCTTAACAAAATGGATTAAATGCCCCTTGGTAGAGACGTGCAGGTCGCAGCAGCTTAACAAGACGGTTTAAATGCCCCTTGGAAGAGACGCGCAGGTCGCAGTAGCTTAACAAGACTGTTTAAATGCCCCTTGGAAGAGACGTGCAGGTTGCAGTAGCTTAACAAGAGGGTTTAAATGCCCGTTGGAATAGGCTTGCAGGTCGCAGAAGCTTACCAAGACGGTATAAATGCCCCTTGGTAGAGACTAACAGGTAGCAGTAGCTTAACAAGACGGTTTAAATGCCCCTTGAAAGAGACGTGCAGGTCGCTGTAGCTAAACAAGACGGTTTAAATACCCCTTGGAAGAGCGGCGGAGGTAGCAGTAGCTTAACAAGACGATTTAATTGCCCTTTGGAAGAGACGTGCATGTCACAGTAGCTTAATAAGACGGTTTAAATGCGCCTTGGAAGAGACGTGCAGGTCCCAGCAGCTTAACAAGATGGCTTAAAAGCCCCTATGAAAAGCGGTGGAGGTCGCAGTAGCTTAACAAGACGGTTTAACTGCCCCTTGCAAGAGACGTGCAGGTCACAGTAGCTTAACAAGACGGTTTAAATGCCCCTTGGAAGAAACGTGCAGTTCGCAGTAGCTTAACAAGACGGTTTAAATGCCCCTTGGAAGAGCGTTGGAGGTCGTACTAGCTTAACAAGACTGATTATATGCCCCTTGGTAGAGATGTGCAGGTCGCAGTAGCTTAACAAGACGGTTTAAATGCCCCTTGGAAAATTGTTGGAGGTCGCAGTAGATTAACAAGATGGATTAAATGCCCCTTGGAAGAGACGTGCAAGTCGCAGTAGCTTAACAAGACGGTTTACATGTCCATTGGAAGAGTGGTGGATGTCGCAGTAGCTTGACAGGATGGTTTAAATGCCCCTTGGAGGAGCGGTGGAGGTCGCAGAAGCTTAACAAGACCGTTGAAATGCCCCTTGGAAGAGGCTGACAGGTCGCAGTAGCTTACCAAGACGATTTAAATGCCCCTTGGAAGAGACGTGCAGGTCGCAGTAGCTTAACAAGATGGTTTAAATGCCACTTGGAAAAGCGGTGGAGGTCGCAGTAGCTTAACAAGACAGTTTAATTGCCCATTGGAAGAGACATGCAAGTCGCAGCAGCTTAACAAGACTGTTTAAATGCCCCTTGGAAGAGACGTGTAGGTCGCAGTAGCTTAAAAAGACGGTTTAAATGCAGCTTTGTAGAGACATGCAGGTCGCAGTAGCTTAACAAGACGGTTTAAATGCCCTTTGGAAGAGACGTGCAAGTCGCAGTAGCTTAACAAGACGGTTTAAATGCCCCTTGGAAGAGACGTGCAGGTCGCAGAGGCTTAAAAAGACGGTTTAAATGCCCCTTGGAAGAGACGTGCAGGTCGCAGTAGCTTAACAAGACGGTTTAAATGCCCCTTGGAAGAGCGATGGAGGTCGCAGTAGCTTAACAAGACACTTTAAATACCCCTTGGAAGAGACATGCAGGTCGCAGTAGCTTAACAAGACCGTTGAAATGCCCCTTGGAAGAGGCTGACAGGTCGCAGTAGCTTACCAAGACGATTTAAATGCCCCTTGGAAGAGACGTGCAGGTCGCAGTAGCTTAACAAGATGGTTTAAATGCCACTTGGAAAAGCGGTGGAGGTCGCAGTAGCTTAACAAGACAGTTTAATTGCCCATTGGAAGAGACATGCAAGTCGCAGCAGCTTAACAAGACTGTTTAAATGCCCCTTGGAAGAGACGTGTAGGTCGCAGTAGCTTAAAAAGACGGTTTAAATGCCCCTTTGTAGAGACATGCAGGTCGCAGTAGCTTAACAAGACGGTTTAAATGCCCTTTGGAAGAGACGTGCAAGTCTCAGTAGCTTAACAAGACGGTTTAAATGCCCCTTGGAAGAGACGTGCAGGTCGCAGAGGCTTAAAAAGACGGTTTAAATGCCCCTTGGAAGAGACGTGCAGGTCGCAGTAGCTTAACAAGACGGTTTAAATGCCCCTTGGAAGAGCGATGGAGGTCGCAGTAGCTTAACAAGACAGCTTAAATACCCCTTGGAAGAGACATGCAGGTCGCAGTAGCTTAACAAGACGGTTTAAATGCCCCTTGGAAGAGACGTGCAAGTCGCAGTAGCTTAACAAGACGGTTTAAATGCCCCTTGGAAGAGACGTGCAGGTCGCAGAGGCTTAAAAAGACGGTTTAAATGCCCCTTGGAAGAGACATGCAGGTCGCAGTAGCTTAACAAGACGGTTTAAATGCCCCTTAGAAGAGACGTGCAGTTCGCAGTAGCTTAACAAGTCGGTTTAAATGCCACTTGGAAGAGCGGTGGAGGTCGCAGTAGCTTAACAAGACAGTTTAAATGCCCCTTTGAAGAGACGTGCAGGTCGCAGTAGCTTAATAAGACGGTTTAAATGCCCCTTAGAAGAGACGTGCAGGTCGCAGTAGCTTAACAAGACTGTTTAAATCCCCCTTGGAAGAGATGTGCAGGTCGCAGTAGCTTAACAAGATGGTTTAAATGCCCCTTGGAAGAGCGGTGGAGGTGGCAGTAGCTTAACAAGACGGTTTAATTGCCCTTGAAAGAGACATGCAGGTCGCAGCAGCTTATAAAGACTGTTTAAATGCCCCTTGGAAGAGACGTGCAGGTCGCAGTGGCTTAACAAGACAGTATAAATGCCCCTTGGAAAAGACATGCAGGTCGCAGTAGCTTAAAAAGACAGTTTAAATGCCCCTTGGAAGAGACGAGCAGGTCGCAGTAGCTTAACAAGACGGTTTAAATTCCCCTTGGAAGAAACGTGCAGGTCGCAGTAGTTTAACAAGACGGTTTAAATGCCCCTAGGAAGAGACGTGCAGGTCGCAGGAGCTTAACAAAAGGGTATAACTGCCGCTTGGAATAGGCTTGCAGGTCGCAGTAGCTTACCAAGACAGTTTAAATGCCCCTTGGAAGAGACGCTCAGGTCGCAGTAGCTTAACAAGATGGTTTAAATGCCCCTTGGAGGAGCGGTGGACGTTGCAGTAGATTAACAAGATGGCTTAAATGCCCCTTGGAAGAGACATGCAGGTCGCAGCAGCTTAAAAAGATGGTTTAAATGCCCCTTGGAATAGACATGCAGGTCGCAGCAGCTTAAAAAGACAGTTTAAATGCCCCTTGGAAGAGACATGCAGGTCGCAGTAGCTTAACAAGACGGTTTAAATGCCCCTTGGAAGAGACATGCAGGTCGCAGTAGCTTAACAAGACGTTTTAAATGCCCCTTGGAAGAGACATGCAGGTCGCAGCAGCTTAAAAAGACGTTTTAAACGCCCCTTGTAAGAGACGTGCAGGACGCAGTGGCTTAACAAGACGGTTTAAATGCCCCTTGGAAGAGACGTGCAGGTCGCAGTAGCTTAACAAGACGGTTTAAATGACACTTGGAAAAGTGGTGGAGGTTACAGTAGCTTAACAAGACCGTTTAAATGCCACTTGGAAGAGAAGTGCAAGTCGCAGTAGCTTAAAAAGACAGTATAAATGAGCCTTGGAAGAGACGTGCAGGTCGCAGTCGCTTAACAAGACGGTTTAATTGGCCCTTGGAAGAGCAGTGGAGGTCGCAGTAGCTTAATAAAACAATTTAAATGCCCCTTGGAAGAGCGGTGGAGGTCGCATTAGCATAATAAGACAGTTTACATGCCCCTTGGAAGAGACGAGCATGTCGCAGTCGCTTAACAAGACGGTTTAAATGGCCCTTGGAAGAGCAGTGGAAGTCGCAGTAGCTTAATAAGACAGTTTAAATGCCCCTTGGAAGAGAAGTGCAGGTCGCAGTAGCTTACCAAGACGGTTTAAATGCCCCTTGGAAGAGACGTGCAGGTCGCAGTAGCTTAACAAGATGGTTTAAATGCCACTTGGAAAAGCGGTGGAGGTCGCAGTAGCTTAACAAGACAGTTTAATTGCCCATTGGAAAAGACATGCAAGTCACAGCAGTTTAACAAGACTGTTAAAATGCCCCTTGGAAGAGACATGTAGGTCGCAGTAGCTTAAAAAGACGTTTTAAATGCCCCTTGTAAGAGACGTGCAGGTCGCAGTGGCTTAACAAGACGGTTTAAATGCCCCTTGGAAGAGCGGTGGAGGTCGCAGAAGCTTAACAAGACAGTTTAAATGCCCTTGGAAGAGACGTGCAGGTCGCAGTAGCTTAACAAGACGGTTTAAATGCCCCTTGGAAGAGAAGTGCAAGTCGCAGTAGCTTAACAAGACAATTTAAATGCCCCTTGGAAGAGACGTGCAGGTCGCAGTAGCTTAAGAAGACGGTTTAAATGCCCCTTGGAAGAGACATGCCGGTCACAGGAGCTTAATAAGACGGTTTAAATGTCCCTTGGAGGAGACGTGCAGGTCGCAGTAGCTTAACAAGACGGTTTAAATGCCCCTTGGAAGAGACGCACAGGTCGCAGTAGCTTAACAAGACGGTTTAAATGCCACTTGGAAGAGCGGTGTAGGTCACAGTAGCTTAACAAGACAGTTTAAATACCCCTTGGAAGAGACGTGCAGGTCGCAGTAGCTTAACAAGACAGTTTAAATGCCCCTTGGAAGAGAGTTGCAGGTTCGCAGTTGCTTAATAAGATGGTTTAAATGCTCCTTGGAAGAGACGTGCAGGTCGCAGTAGCTTAACAAGATGGTTTAAATGCCCCCTTAGAAGAAACGTGCAGGTCGCAGTAGCTTAACAAGACGATTTAAATGCCCCTTGAAAAAGACGTGAAGTACGCAGTAGCTTAACAAGATTGTTTAAATGCCCCTTGGAAGAGACGTGCAGGTCGCAGTAGCTTAATAAGACGGTTTAAATGCCCCTTGGAAGAGAGTTGGAGGTCGCAGTAGCTTAACAAGACAGTTTAAATGCCACTTGGAAGAAACATGCAGGTCGCAGTAGCTTAACAAGACGGTTTAAATGCTCCTTGGAAGAGATGTGCAGGTCGCAGTAGCTTAACAAGACGGTTTAAATGCCACTTGGAAGAGTGGTGGAGGTCTTAGTAGCTTAACAAGACGGATTAAATGCCCCTTGGTAGAGACGTGCAGGTCGCAGCAGCTTAACAAGACGGATTAAATGTCCCTTGGAAGAGACGTGCCGGTCGCGGTAGCTTAACAAGACGGTTTAAATGCCCCTTGGAAAAACGGTGGAGGTCGCAGTAGCTTAACGAGATGGATTAAATGCCAATTGGAAGAGACGTGCAACTCGCACTAGCTTAAAAAGACGGTTTACATGCCCCTTGGAAGAGTGGTGGAGGTCGCAGTAGCTTAACAACACAGTTTAAATCCCCCTTGGAAGAGATGTGCAGGTCGCAGTAGCTTAACAAGATGGTTTAAATGCCCCTTGGAATAGGCTTGCAGGTCGCATTAGCTTACCAAGACGGTTCAAATGCCCCTTGGAAAAGTGGTGGAGGTTACAGTAGCTTAACAAGACGGTTTAAATGCCCCTTGGAAGAGACATGCAAGTCGCAGTAGCTTAAAAAGACGGTTTAAATGCGCCTTGGAAAAGACGTGCAGGTCGCAGTAGCTTAACAAGAAGCTTTAAATGCCCCTTGGAAGACACGAGCAGGTCGCAGTAGCTTAACAAGAGGGTTTAAATGCCCCTTGGAAGAGCGGTGGAGGTCGCAGTAGCTTAACATGACAGTTTAAATGCCCCTTGGAAGAGACGTGCAGGTCGCAGTAGCTTAACAAGACGGTTTAATTCCCCCTTGGAAGAGACGTGAAGGTCGCAGTAGCTTAACAAGACGGTTTAAATGCCCCTTGGAAGAGACGTGCAAGTCGCAGTAGCTTAATAAGACGGTTTAAATTCCCCTTGCAAGAGACGTGCAGATCGCAGTAGCTTAATAAGACGGTTTAAATGCCCCTTAGAAGAGACGTGCAGGTCGCAGTAGCTTAAAAAGACGGTTTAAATGCCCTTTGGAAGAGACATGCAGGTCGCAGCAGCTTAACAAGACTGTTTAAATGCCCCTTGGAAGAGACGTGCAGGTCGAAGTAGCTTAACAAAACAGTTTAAATGCACCTTGGTAGAGACATGCAGGTCGCAGTAGCTTAACAAGACGGTTTAAATGCCTCATTGAAGAGACGTGCAGGTCGCAGTAGCTTAACAATACGATTTAAATGCCCCTTGGAAAAGTGGTGGAGGTTACAGTAGCTTAACAAGACGGTTTAAATGCCCCTTGGAAGAGACGTGCAAGTCGCAGTAGCTTAACAAGACGATTTAAATGCCCCTTGGAAGAGACGTGCAGGTCGCAGAAGCTTAACAAGACGGTTTAAATACCCCTTGGAAGAGACGTGCTGGTCGCAGTAGCTTCACAAGATGGTTTAAGTGCCCCTTGGAAGAGCTTTGGAGGTCGCAGAAGCTTAACAAGACAGTTTAAATGCCCCTTGGAAGAGACGTGCAGGTCACAGGAGCTTAATAAGACGGTTTAAATGTCCCTTGGAAGAGACGTGCAGGTCGCAGTAGCTTAACAAGACAGTTTAAATGCCCCTTGGAAGAGACGTGCAGGTTGCAGTAGCTTAAAAAGACGGTTTAAATGCCCCTTGGTAGAGCGGTGGAGGTCACAGTAGCTTAACAAGATGGTTTAAATGCCCCTTGGAAGAGAAGTGCAGGTCGCAGTAGCTTACCAAGACGATTTAAATGCCCTTTGGAAGAGACATGCAGGTCGCAGTAGCTTAACAAGACGGTTTAAATGCCCTTTGGAAGAGCGGTGTAGGTCGCAGTAGCTTAACAAGACAGTTTAAATGCCCTTTGGAAGAGACATGCAAGTCACAGCAGCTTAACAAGACTGTTTAAATGCCGCGTGGAAGAGACGTGCTGGTCGCAGTAGCTTAACAAGACGGTTTAAATGCCCCTTGGTAGAGACATGCAGGTCTCAATAGCTTAACAAGACGGTTCAAATGCCCCATTGAAGAGACGTGCAGGTCGCAGCAGCTTAACAAGACGGTTTAAATGCCCCTTGGAAAAGTGGTGGAGGTTACAGTAGCTTAACAAGATGGTTTAAATGCCCCTTGGAAGAGACGTGCAAGTAGCAGGAGCTTAACAAGACGATATAAATGCCCCCTGGAAGAGACGTGCAGGTCGCAGTAGCTTAACAAGACGGTTTAAAAGCCCCTTGGAAGAGACGTGCAGGTCACAGTAGCTTACCAAGACGGTTTAAATGGCCCTTGGAAGAGAGGTGCAGGTCGCAGTAGATATCAAAACGGTTTAAATGCCCCTTGGAAGAGACGTGCTGGTCGCAGTAGCTTAACAAGACGGTTTAAATGCCCCTTGGAAGAGACGTGCAGGTCGCAGTAGCTTAACAAGACGGTTTAAATGCCCCTTGGAAGAGATGTGCAGGTCGCAGTAGCTTAACAAGATGGTTTAAATGCCCCTTGAAAGAGTGGTGGAGGTCGCATTAGCTTAACAAGACGGTTTAAATGCCCATTGGAAGAGAGGTGCAGGTCGCAGTAGCTTAATAAGACGGTTTAAATGCCCCTTGGAAGAGACATGCAGGTCGCAGTAGCTTAACAAGACGGTTTAAATGCCCCTTGGAAGAGCGGTGGAGGTCGCAGTAGCTTAACAAGACGGTTTAAATGCCCCTTGGAATAGACATGCAGGTCACTGTAGCTTAACAAGACGGTTTATATGCCTCTTGGAAGAGACGTGCAGGTCGCAGTAGCTTAACAAGATGGTTTAAATGTCCCTTGGAAATGTGGTGGAGGTTACAGTAGCTTAACAAGACAGTTTAAATGCCCCTTGGAAGAGACGTGCAGGTCGCAGTGTCTTAACAAGACTGTTTAAATGCCCCTTGGAAGAGACTTGTAGGTCGCAGTAGCTTAATAAGACGGTTTAAATGCCCCTTGCAAGAGACGTGCAGGTCGCAGTAGCTTAACAAGACTGTTTAAATGCCCCTTGGAAGAGACTTGCAGGTCGCAGTAGCTTAATAAGACGGTTTAAATGCCCCTTGCAAGAGACATGCAGGTCACAGTAGCTTAAAAAGACGGTTTAAATGCCACTTTGAAGAGACGTGCAGGTCGCAGTAGCTTAATAAGACGGTTTAAATGCCCCTTGCAAGTGACGTGCAGGTCGCAGTAGCTTAACAAAACGGTTTAAATGCCCCTTGCAAGAGACGTGCAGGTCACAGTAGGTTAACAAGACGGTTTAAATGCCCCTTGCAAGAGACGTGCAGGTTACAGTAGCTTAACAAGAGGGTTTAAATGCCCCTTGGAATAGACATGCAGGTCACATTAGCTTAACAAGACGGTTTAAATGCCCCTTCGAAGAGACGTACAGGTCGCAGTAGCTTAACAAGACGGTTTAAATGTCCATTGGAAGAGAGGTGCAGGTCGCAGTAGCTTAATAAGATGGTTTAACTGCCCCTTGGAAAAGCGGTGGAGGTCGCAATAGCTTAACAAGAGGGTTTAAATGCCCCTTGGAAAAGACATGCAGGTCACAGTAGCTTAACAAGACGGTTTAAATGCCCCTTCGAAGAGGTGTAGAGGTCGCAGTAGCTTAACAAGATGGTTTAAATGCCCCTTGTAAGAGACACGCAGGACGCAGTAGCTTAACAAGACGGATTAAATGCCCTTTGGAAGAGACGTGCAGGACGCAGTAGCTTAATAAGACGGTTTAAATGCCCCTTGCAAGAGACGTGCAGGTCACAGTAGCTTAAAAAGACTGTTTAAATGCCACTTGGAAGAGACGAGCAGGTCGCAGTAGCTTAACAAGATGGTTTAAATGCCCCTTGGAAATGTGGTGGAGGTCGCATTAGCTTAACAAGACGGTTTAAATACCCATTGGAAGAGAGGTGCAGGTCGCAGTAGCTTAACAAGACAGTTTAAATGCCCCTTGGAAGAGACGTGCAGGTCGCAGTAGCTTAATAAGATGGTTTAAATGCCCCTTGGAAGAGACGTGCAGGTCGCAGTAGCTTAATAAGATGGTTTAAATGCCCCTTTGATGAGCGGTGGAGGTCGCATTAGCTTAACAAGACAGTTTAAATGCCCCTTGGAAGAGACGTGCAGGTCGCAGTAGCTTAACAAGACAGTTTAAATGCCCCTTGCAAGAGACGTGCAGGTTACAGTAGCTTAACAAGAGGGTTTAAATGCCCCTTGGAATAGACATGCAGGTCACAGTAGCTTAACAAGACGGTTTAAATGCCCCTTCGAAGAGACGTGCAGGTCGCAGTAGCTTAACAAGACGGTTTAAATGTCCATTGGAAGAGAGGTGCAGGTCGCAGTAGCTTAATAAGATGGTTTAACTGCCCCTTGGAAGAGCGGTGGAGGTTGCAATAGCTTAACAAGAGGGTTTAAATGCCCCTTGGAATAGACATGCAGGTCACAGTAGCTTAACAAGACGGTTTAAATGCCCCTTCGAAGAGGTGTACAGGTCGCAGTAGCTTAACAAGATGGTTTAAATGCCCCTTGGAAGAGACACGCAGGACGCAGTAGCTTAACAAGACGGATTAAATGCCCTTTGGAAGAGACGTGCAGGACGCAGTAGCTTAATAAGACGGTTTAAATGCCCCTTGCAAGAGACGTGCAGGTCACAGTAGCTTAAAAAGACTGTTTAAATGCCACTTGGAAGAGACGAGTAGGTCGCAGTAGCTTAACAAGATGGTTTAAATGCCCCTTGGAAATGTGGTGGAGGTCGCATTAGCTTAACAAGACGGTTTAAATGCCCCTTGGAAGAGACATGCAGGTCACAGTAGCTTAACAAGACGATTTAAATGCCCCTTGGAAGAGTAGTGCAGGTCGCAGTAGCTTAACAATATGGCTTAAATGCCCCTTGGACGAGACGTGCAGGTCGCAGTAGATTAACAAGACGGTTTAAATGCCCCTTGAGAAGGGACGTGCAGGTCGCAGTAGCTTAACAAGGCGGTTTAAATGCCCTTTGGAAATGTGGTGGAGGTTACAGTAGCTTAACAAGACGGTTTAAATGCCCCATGGAATAGAAGTGCAGGTCGCAGTAGCTTAACAAGATGGTTTAAATGCCCCTTGGAAGAGACATGCAGGAAGCAGTAGCTTAACAAGACGTATTAAATGCCCTTTGGAAGAGACGTGCAGATCCCAGTAGCTTAACAAGACGGTTTAAATGCCCGTTCGAAGAGACGTGCAGGTCACAGTAGCTTTACAAGACGGTTTAAATGCCCCTTGGAAGAGACATGCAGGTCGCAGTAGCTTAACAAGACGGTTTAAATGCCCCTTGGAAATGTGGTGGAGGTTACAGTAGCTTAACAAGACGGTTTAAATGCCCCTTGGAAGAGAAGTGCAGGTCGCAGTAGCTTAACAAGACTGTTTAAATGCCCCTTGGAAGAGACGTGCAGGTCGCAGTAGCTTAATAAGACGGTTTAAATGCCCCTTGCAAAAGACGGGCAGGTCACAGTAGCTTAAAAAGACTGTTTAAATGCCACTTGGAAGAGACGTGCAGGTCGCAGTAGCTTAACAAGATGGTTTAAATGCCCCTTGGAAATGTGGTGCAGGTCGCATTAGCTTAACAAGACGGTTTAAATGCCCATTGGAAGAGAGGTGCAGGTCGCAGTAGCTTAATAAGATGGTTTAAATGCCCCTTGGAAGAGACATGCAGGTCACAGCAGCTTAACAAGACGGTTTAAATGCCCCTTGGAAGAGAAGTGCAGGTCGCAGTAGCTTAACAAGATGGCTTAAATGACCCTTGGAAGAGACGTGCAGGTCGCAGTAAATTAACAAGACGGTTTAAATGCCCCTTGAGAAGAGACGTGCAGGTCGCAGTAGCTTAACAAGGCTGTTTAAATGCCCCTTGGAAATGTGGTGGAGGTCGCAGTAGCTTAACAAGACGGTCTAAATGCCCCTTGGAAGAGCGGTGGAGGTCGCATTAGCTTAACAAGACGGTTTAAATGCCCCTTGGAAGAGCGGTGAAGGTCGCAGTAGCTTAATAAGACGGTTTAAATACCCCTTGGAAGAGCGGTGGAGGTCGCAGTAGCTTAACAAGACGGTTTAAATGCCCCTTGGAAGAGCGGTGGAGGTCGCAGAAGCTTAACAAGACGGTTTAAATGCCCATTGGAAGAGACCTGCAGGTCGCAGTAGCTTAATAAGACGTTTTAAATGCCCCTTGAAAGAGACATGCAGGTCGCAGTAGCTTAACAAGATGGTTTAAATGCCCCTTAGTAGAGACGTGCAGGTCGCAGTAGCTTAAAAAGACGGTTTAAATGCCCCTTGGAAGAGACGTGCAGGTCGCAGTAGTTTAACAAGACAGTTTAAATGCCCCTTGAAAGAGACGTGCAGGTCGTAGTAGCTTAACAAGACTGTTTAAATGCCCCTTGTAAGTGCGGTGGAGGTCGCAGTAGCTTAACAAGACAGTTTAAATGCCCCTTGGAAGAAAAGTGCAGGTCACAGGATCTTAATAAGACAGTTTAAATGCCCCTTGGAAGAGACGTGCAGGTCGCAGTAGCTTAATAAGACAGTTTAAATGCCCCTTGGAAGAGACATGCAGGTCGCAGTAGCTTAACAAGATGGTTTAAATGCCCCTTGGAAATGTGGTGGAGGTTACAGTAGCTTAACAAGACGGTTGAAATGCCCCTTGCAAGAGACGTGCAGGTCACAGAAGCTTAACAAGACTGTTTAAAAGCCCCTTGCAAGAGACGTGCAGGTCACAGTAGCTTAACAAGATGGTTTAAATGCCCCTTGGAAGAGCGGTGGAGGTTACAGTAGCTTAACAAGAGGGTTTAAATGCCCCTTGGAATAGACATGCAGGTCACAGTAGCTTAACAAGACGGTTTAAATGCCACTTCGAAGAGACGTGCAGGTCGCAGTAGCTTAACAAGACGGTTTAAATGTCCATTGGAAGAGAGGTGCAGGTCGCAGTAGCTTAATAAGACGGTTTAACTGCCCCTTGGAAGAGCGGTGGAGGTCGCAATAGCTTAACAAGAGGGTTTAAATGCCCCTTGGAATAGACATGCAGGTCACAGTAGCTTAACAAGACGGTTTAAATGCCCCTTCGAAGAGACGTGCAGGTCGCAGTAGCTTAACAAGATGGTTTAAATGCCCCTTGGAAGAGACACGCAGGACGCAGTAGCTTAACAAGACGGATTAAATGCCCTTTGGAAGAGACGTGCAGGTCGCAGTAGCTTAACAAGACGGTTTAAATGCCCCTTGGAAATGTGGTGGAGGTTACAGTAGCTTAACAAGATGGTTTAAATGCCCCTTGGAAGAGACGTGCAGGTCGCAGTAGCTTAATAAGACGGTTTAAATGCCCCTTGCAAGAGACGTGCAGGTCACAGTAGCTTAAAAAGACGGTTTAAATGCCCCTTGGAAGAGACGTGCAGGTCGCAGTAGCTTAACAAGACTGTTTTAATGCCCCTTGGAAGAGACGTGCAGGTCGCAGTAGCTTAAAAAGACGGTTTAAATGCCCCTTGGAAGAGACATGCAGGTCGCAGCAGCTTAACACGACTGTTTAAATGCACCTTGTAAGAGACGTGCAGGTCGCAGTAGCTTAACACGACTGTTTAAATGCCCCTTGGAAGAGACATGCAGGTCGCAGCAGCTTAACACGACTGTTTAAATGCCCCTTGGAAGAGACATGCAGGTCGCAGCAGCTTAACACGACTGTTTAAATGCCCTTTGGAAGAGACATGCAGGTCGCAGCAGCTTAACACGACTTTTTAAATGCCCCTTGGAAGGGACGTGCAAGTCGCAGTAGCTTAACAAGACAATTTAGATGCCCCTTTGAGACGTGCAGGTCGCATAGCTTAACACGATGGTTTAAATGCCCCTTGGAAGAGACGTGCAGGTCACAGTAGCTTAACAAGACGGTTTAAATGCCCCTTGGAAGGGAGGTGGAGGTCGCAGAAGCTTAGCAAGACAGTTTAAATGCCCCATGGAAGAGACGTGCAGGTCGCAGTAGCTTAATAAGATGGTTTAAATGCCCCTTGGAAGAGACGTGCAGGTCGCAGTAGCTTAATAAGATGGTTTAAATGCCCCTTGCAAGAGACGTGCAGGTCACAGTAGCTTAAAAAGACGGTTTAAATGCCACTTGGAAGAGACGTGCAGGTCGCAGTAGCTTAATAAGACGGTTTAAATGCCCATTGGAAGAGAGGTGCAGGTCGCAGTACTTAATAAGATGGTTTAAATGCCCCTTGGAAGAGACATGCAGGTCGCAGTAGCTTAACAAGACGGTTTAAATGCCCCTTGGAAGAGACGTGCAGGTCACAGTAGCTTAAAAAGACCGTTTAAATGCCCTTTGGAAGAGACATGCAGGTCGCAGCAGCTTAACAAGACTGTTTAAATGCCCCTTGGAAGAGACGTGCAGGTCGCAGTAGCATAACAAGACGCTTTAAATGCACCATGGTAGATACATGCAGGTCGCAGTAGCTTAACAAGACGGTTTAAATGCCCCATTGAAGAGACGTGCATGTCGCAGTAGCTTAACAATACGGTTTAAATGCCCCTTGGAAAAGTGGTGGAGGTTACAGTAGCTTTACAAGACGGTTTAAATGCCAATTGGAAGAGACATGCAAGTCGCAGTAGCTTAACAAGATGGTTTAAATGCACCTTGGAAGAGCGGTGGCGGTCGCAGAAGCTTAACAAGACAGTTTAAATGCCCCTTGGAAGAGACGTGCAGGTCACAGGAGCTTAATAAGACGGTTTAAAAGTCTCTTGGAAGAGACGTGCAGGTCGCAGTAGCTTAACAAGACGGTTTAAATGCCCCTTGGAAGAGACATGCAGGTAACAGTAGCTTAACAAGACGGTTTAAATGCCCCTTGGAAGAGGCTTGCAGGTCGCAGTAGCTTACAAAGACGTATTAAATGGCCCTTGGAAGAAACTTGCAGGTCGCAGTAGCTTAACAAGACGGTTTAAATGCCCCTTGGAAGAGCGGTGGAGGTCGCAGTAGCTTAACAAGATGGTTTAAATGCCCCTTGGAAGAGACGTGCATGTCGCAGTAGATTAACAAGACGGTTTAAATGTCCTTTGGAAGAGATGTGCAGGTCGCAGTTGCTTAACAAGACAGTTTAAATGCCCCTTGGAAGAGACGTGCAGGTTGCAGTAGCTTAATAAGATGGTTTAAATGCCCCTTGCAAGAGACGTGCAGGTCGCAGTAGCTTAAAAAGACGGTTTAAATGCCCCTTTGTAGAAACATGCAGGTCACAGTAGCTTATCAAGATGGTTTAAATGCCCCTTGGAAGAGACGTGCAGGTCGCAGTAGCTTAACAAGACTGTTTAAATGCCGCTTAGAATAGGCTTGCAGGTCGCAGTAGCTTACCAAGATGGTTTAAATGCCCCTTGGAAAAGATGTGCAGGTCGCAGTAGCTTAACAAGATGGTTTAAATGCCCCTTGGAAGAGACATGCAGGTCGCAGCAGCTTAACACGACAGTTTAAATGCCCCTTGGAAGAGACATGCAGGTCGCAGCAGCTTAACACGACTGTTTAAATGCCCTTTGGAAGAGACATGCAGGTCGCAGCAGCTTAACACGACTGTTTAAATGCCCCTTGGAAGAGACGTGCAGGTCGCAGTAGCTTAACAATTCGGTTTAAATGCCCCTTGGAAAAGTGGTGGAGGTTGCAGTAGCTTAACAAATCGGTTTAAATGCCGCTTGGAAGGGACGTGCAAGTCGCAGTAGCTTAACAAGTCAATTTAAATGCCCCTTTGAAGAGACGTGCAGGTCGCATAGCTTAACAAGATGGTTTAAATGCCCCTTGGAAGAGACGTGCAGGTCACAGTAGCTTAACAAGACGGATTAAATGCACCTTGGAAGGGCGGTGTAGGTCGCAGAAGCTTAGCAAGACAGTTTAAATGCCCCTTGGAAGAGACGTGCAGGTCGCAGTAGCTTAATAAGATGGTTTAAATGCCCCTTGGAAGAGACGTGCAGGTCGCAGTAGCTTAACTAGACAGTTTAAATGCCCGTTGGAAGAGACGTGCAGGTCGCAGTAGCTTAATAAGATGGTTTAAATGCCCCTTGCAAGAGACGTGCAGGTCACAGTAGCTTAACAAGATGGTTTAAATGCCCCTTGGATGAGCGGTGGAGGTCGCATTAGCTTAACAAGACGGTTTAAATGCCCATTGGAAGAGAGGTGCAGATCGCAGTACTTAATAATATGGTTTAAATGCCCCTTGGAAGAGACATGCAGGTCGCAGTAGCTTAACAAGATGGTTTAAATGCCCCTTGGAAGAGACATGCAGGTCGCAATAGCTTAAAAAGACCGTTTAAATGCCCTTTGGAAGAGACATGCAGGTCGCAGCAGCTTAACAAGACTGTTTAAATGCCCCTTGGAAGAGACGTGCAGGTCGCAGTAGCGTAACAAGACGGTTTAAATGCACCATGGTAGATACATGCAGGTCGCAGTAGCTTAACAAGACGGTTTAAATACCCCATTGAAGAGATGTACATGTCGCAGTAGCTTAACAATACGGTTTAAATGCCCCTTGGAAAAGTGGTGGAGGTTACAGTAGCTTTACAAGACTTTTTAAATGCCCCTTGGAAGAGACATGCAAGTCGCAGTAGCTTAACAAGACGGTTTAAATGCCCCTTGGAAGAGACGTGCAGGTTGCAGTAGCTTAACAAGACAGTTTAAATGCCCCATGGAAGAGGCTTGCAGGTCGCAGTAGCTTACCAAGACGGATTAAATGGCCTTTGGAAGAGACGTGCAGGTCGCAGTAGCTTAACAAGACGGTTTAATTGCCCCTTGGAAGAGCGCTGGAGGTCGCAGTAGCTTAAAAAGACGGTTTAAATGCCCCTTGGAAGAGACATGCAGGTCACAGTAGCTTAACAAGACGGTTTAAATGCCCCTTGGAAGAGGCTTGCAGGTCGCAGTAGCTTACCAAGGCGTATTAAATGGCCCTTGGAAGAAACGTGCAGGTCGCAGTAGCTTAACAAGACGGTTTTAATGCCCCTTGGAAGAGCGGTGGAGGTCGCAGTAGCTTAACAAGATGGTTTAAATGCCCCTTGGAAGAGACGTGCAGGTCGCAGTAGATTAACAAGACGGTTTAAATGTCCTTTGGAAGAGATGTGCAGTTCGCAGTTGCTTAACAAGACAGTTTAAATGCCCCTTGGAAGAGACGTGCAGGTTGCAGTAGCTTAATAAGATGGTTTAAATGCCCCTTGCAAGAGACGTGCAGGTCACAGTAGCTTAAAAAGACGGTTTAAATGCCCCTTTGTAGAAACATGCAGATCTCAGTAGCTTAACAAGATGGTTTAAATGCCCCTTGGAAGAGACGTGCAGGTCGCAGTAGCTTAACAAGACTGTTTAAATGCCGCTTAGAAAAGGCTTGCAGGTCGCAGTAGCTTACCAAGATGGTTTAAATGCCCCTTGGAAAAGACGTGCAGGTCGCAGTAGCTTAACAAGATGGTTTAAATGCCCCTTGGAAGAGAAGTGCAGGTCGCAGTAGTTTAACAAGACAGTTTAAATGCCACTTGGAAGAGGCTTGCAGGTCGCAGTAGCTTACCAAGACCGATTAAATGGCCCTTGGAAGAGACGTGCAGGTCGCAGTAGCTTAACAAGACGTTTTAAATGCCCTTTGGAAGAGCGGTGGAGGTCGCAGTAGCTTAACAAGACGGTTTAAATGCCCTTTGGAAGAGACATGCAGGTCACAGTAGCTTAACAAGATGGTTTAAATGCCCCTTGGAAGAGACGTGCAGGTCGCAGTAGATTAACAAAACGGTTTAAATGCCCTTTGGAAGAGAAGTGCAGTTCGCAGTAGCTTAACAAGACGGTTTAAATGCCCCTTGGTAGAAACGTGCAGGTCACAGTAGCTTAATAACACGGTTTAAATGCCCCTTGGAAGAGACATGCAGGTCGCAGTAGCTTAACAAGACGGTTTAAATGCCCCTTGCAAGAGACGTGCAGGTCGCAGTAGCTTAACAAGACTGTTTAAATGCCCCTTGGAAGAGACGTGCATGTCGCAGTAGCTTAATAATACGGTTTAAATGCCCTTTGGAAGAGAAGTGCAGTTCGCAGTAGCTTAATAAGACGGTTTAAATGCCCCTTGCAAGAGACGTGCAGGTCACAGTAGCTTAAAAAGACGGTTTAAATGCCACTTGGAAGAGACGTGCAGGTCGCAGTAGCTTAATAAGACGATTTAATTGCCCCTTGGAAGAGCGCTGGAGGTCGCAGTAGCATAACAAGACGGTTTAAATGCACCATGGTAGATACATGCAGGTCGCAGTAGCTTAACAAGACGGTTTAAATGCCCCATTGAAGAGACGTACATGTCGCAGTAGCTTAACAAGACGGTTTAAATGCCCCTTGGAAAAGTGGTGGAGGTTACAGTAGCTTTACAAGACGGTTTAAATGCCCCTTGGAAGAGACATGCAAGTCGCAGTAGCTTAACAAGACGGTTTAAATGCCCCTTGGAAGAGCGGTGGCGGTCGCAGAAGCTTAACAAGACATTTTAAATGCCCCTTGGAAGAGACGTGCAGGTCACAGGAGCTTAATAAGACGGTTTAAAAGTCTCTTGGAAGAGACGTGCAGGTCGCAGTAGCTTAACAAGACGATTTAAATGCCACTTGGAAGAGACGTGCAGGTCGCAGTTGCTTAACAAGACGGTTTAAATGCCACTTGGAAGAGCGGTGTAGGTCACAGTAGCTTAACAAGACAGTTTAAATGCCCCTTGGAAGAGACGTGCAGGTCGCAGTAGCTTAACAAGACAGTTTAAATGCCCCATGGAAGAGGCTTGCAGGTCGCAGTAGCTTACCAAGACGGATTAAATGGCCTTTGGAAGAGACGTGCAGGTCGCAGTAGCTTAACAAGACGGTTTAATTGCCCCTTGGAAGAGCGCTGGAGGTCGCAGTAGCTTAACAAGACGGTTTAAATGCCCCTTGGAAGAGACATGCAGGTCACAGTAGCTTAACAAGACGGTTTAAATGCCCTTTGGAAGAGGCTTGCAGGTCGCAGTAGCTTACCAAGACGTATTAAATGGCCCTTGGAAGAAACGTGCAGGTCGCAGTAGCTTAACAAGACGGTTTAAATGCCCCTTGGAAGAGCGGTGGAGGTCGCAGTAGCTTAACAAGATGGTTTAAATGCCTCTTGGAAGAGACGTGCAGGTCGCAGTAGATTAACAAGACGGTTTAAATGTCCTTTGGAAGAGACGTGCAGGTTGCAGTAGCTTAATAAGATGTTTTAAATGCCCCTTGCAAGAGACGTGCAGGTCACAGTAGCTTAAAAAGACGGTTTAAATGTCCCTTTGTAGAAACATGCAGGTCACAGTAGCTTAACAAGATGGTTTAAATGCCCCTTGGAAGAGACGTGCAGGTCGCAGTAGCTTAACAAGACTGTTTAAATGCCGCTTAGAAAAGGCTTGCAGGTCGCAGTAGCTTACCAAGATGGTTTAAATGCCCCTTGGAAAAGACGTGCAGGTCGCAGTAGCTTAACAAGATGGTTTAAATGCCCCTTGGAAGAGAAGTGCAGGTCGCAGTAGTTTAACAAGACAGTTTAAATGCCCCTTGGAAGAGGCTTGCAGGTCGCAATAGCTTACCAAGACCGATTAAATGGCCCTTGGAAGAGACGTGCAGGTCGCAGTAGCTTAACAAGACGTTTTAAATGTCCTTTGGAAGAGCGGTGGAGGTTGCAGTAGCTTAACAAGATGGTTTAAATGCCCTTTGGAAGAGACATGCAGGTCACAGTAGCTTAACAAGATGGTTTAAATGCCCATTGGAAGAGAAGTGCATGTCGCAGTAGCTTAACAAGATGGTTTAAATGCCCCTTGGTAGAAACGTGCAGGTCACAGTAGCTTAATAACACGGTTTAAATGCCCCTTGGAAGAGACATGCAGGTCGCAGTAGCTTAACAAGACGGTTTAAATGCCCCTTGCAAGAGACGTGCAGGTCGCAGTAGCTTAACAAGACTGTTTAAATTCCCCTTGGAAGAGACGTGCAGGTCGCAGTAGCTTAATAATACGGATAAATGCCCCTTGCAAGAGACGTGAAGGTCACAGTAGCTTAAAAAGACGGTTTAAATGCCACTTGGAAGAGACGTGCAGGTCGCAGTAGATTAACAAAACGGTTTAAATGCCCTTTGGAAGAGAAGTGCAGTTCGCAGTAGCTTAATAAGACGGTTTAAATGCCCCTTGCAAGAGACGTGCAGGTCACAGTAGCTTAAAAAGACGGTTTAAATGCCACTTGGAAGAGACGTGCAGGTCGCAGTAGCTTAACAAAATGGTTTAAATGCCCCTTGGATGAGCGGTGGAGGTCGCATTAGCTTAACAAGACGGTTTAAATGCCCATTGGAAGAGAGGTGCAGGTCGCAGTAGCTTAATAAGATGGTTTAAATGCCCCTTGGAAGAGACATGCAGGACGCAGTAGCTTAACAAGACGGTTTAAATGCCCCTTGGAAGAGACGTGCAGGTCGCAGTAGCTTAAAAAGACGGTTTAAATGCCCCTTGGAAGAGACACGCAGGTCGCAGCAGCTTAACACGCCTGATTAAATGCCCCTTGGAAGAGATGTGCAGGTCGCAGTAGCTTAACACGACTGTTTAAATGCCCCTTGGAAGAGACATGCAGGTCGCAGCAGCTTAACACGACTGTTTAAATGCCCCTTGGAAGAGACATGCAGGTCGCAGCAGCTTAACACGACTGTTTAAATGCCCTTTGGAAGAGACATGCAGGTCGCAGCAGCTTAACACGACTGTTTAAATGCCCCTTGTAAGAGACGTGCAGGTCGCAGTAGCTTAACAATACGGTTTAAATGCCCCTTGGAAAAGTGGTGGAGGTTACAGTAGCTTAACAAGTCGGTTTAAATGCCCCTTGGAAGGGACGTGCAAGTCGCAGTAGCTTAACTAGACGGTTTAAATGCCCCTTGGAAGGGCGGTGGAGGTCGCAGAAGCTTAGCAAGACAGTTTAAATGCCCCTTGGAAGAGACGTGCAGGTCGCAGTAGCTTAATAAGATGGTTTAAATGCCCCTTGGAAGAGACGTGCAGGTCGCAGTAGCTTAACAAGACAGTTTAAATGCCCCTTGGAAGAGACGTGCAGGTCGCAGTAGCTTAATAAGACGGTTTAAATGCCCCTTGCAAGAGACGTGCAGGTCACAGTAGCTTAAAAAGACGGTTTAAATGCCCCTTGGAAGAGACGTGCAGGTCGCAGTAGCTTAATAAGACGGTTTAAATGCCCCTTGCAAGAGACGTGCAGGTCACAGTACCTTAAAAAGACGGTTTAAATGCCACTTGGAAGAGACGTGCAGGTCGCAGTAGCTTAACAAGATGGTTTAAATGCCCCTTGGATGAGCGGTGGAGGTCGCATTAGCTTAACAAGACGGTTTAAATGCCCATTGGAAGAGAGGTGCAGGTCGCAGTACTTAATAAGATGGTTTAAATGCCCCTTGGAAGAGACATGCAGGTCGCAGTAGCTTAACAAGATGGTTTAAATGCCCCTTGGAAGAGACGTGCAAGTCGCAGTAGCTTAAAAAGACCGTTTAAATGCCCTTTGGAAGAGACATGCAGGTCGCAGCAGCTTAACAAGACTTTTTAAATGCCCCTTGGAAGAGACGTGCAGGTCGCAGTAGAGTAACAAGACGGTTTAAATGCACCATGGTAGATACATGCAGGTCGCAGTAGCTTAACAAGACGGTTTAAATGCCCCATTGAATAGACGTACATGTCGCAGTAGCTTAACAATACGGTTTAAATGCCCCTTGGAAAAGTGGTGGAGGTTACAGTAGCTTTACAAGACGGTTTAAATGCCCCTTGGAAGAGACATGCAAGTCGCAGTAGCTTAACAAGACGGTTTAAATGCCCCTTGGAAGGGCGGTGGCGGTCGCAGAAGCTTAACAGGACAGTTTAAATGCCCCTTGGAAGAGACGTGCATTTCACAGGAGCTTAATAAGACGGTTTAAAAGTCTCTTGGAAGAGACATGCAGGTCGCAGTAGCTTAACAAGACGGTTTAAATGCCCCTTGGAAGAGCCGTGGAGGTCGCAGTAGCTTAGCAAGACGGTTTAAATGCCCCTTGGAAGAGACATGCAGGTCACAGTAGCTTAACAAGACGGTTTAAATGCCCCTTGGAAGAGGCTTGCAGGTCGCAGTACCTTACCAAGACGTATTAAATGGCCCTTGGAAGAAACGTGCAGGTTGCAGTAGCTTAACAAGACGGTTTAAATGCCCCTTGGAAGAGCGGTGGAGGTCGCAGTAGCTTAACAAGATGGTTTAAATGCCCCTTGGAAGAGACGTGCAGGTCGCAGTAGATTAACAAGACGGTTTAAATGTCCTTTGGAAGAGCGTTGGAGGTCGCAGTTGCTTAACAAGACAGTTTAAATGCCCCTTGGAAGAGACGTGCAGGTTGCAGTAGCTTAATAAGATGGTTTAAATGCCCCTTGCAAGAGACGTGCTGGTCGCAGTAGCTTAAAAAGACGGTTTAAATGCCCCTTTGTAGAAACATGCAGGTCACAGTAGCTTAACAAGATGGTTTAAATGCCCCTTGGAAGAGACGTGCAGGTCGCAGTAGCTTAACAAGACTGTTTAAATGCCGCTTAGAACAGGCTTGCAGGTCACAGTAGCTTACCAAGATGGTTTAAATGCCCCTTGGAAAAGACGTGCAGGTCGCAGTAGCTTAACAAGACGGTTTAAATGCCCCTTGTAAGAGACGTGCAGGTCGCAGTAGCTTAACAAGACGGTTTAAATGCCCCTTGGAAATGTGGTGGAGGTTACATTAGCTTAACAAGACGGTTTAAATGCACCTTGGAAGAGACGTGCAGGTCGCAGCAGCTTAACAAGACTGTTTAAATGCCTCTTGGAAGAGACGTGCAGGTCGCAGTAGCTTAACAAGACGGTTTAAATGCCCCTTGGAAGAGACGTGCAGGTCGCAGTGGCTTAACAAGACGGTTTAAATGCCCCTTTGAAATGTGGTGGAGGTTACCGTAACTTAACAAGACGGTTTAAATGCCCCTTGGAAGAGACGTGCAGGTCGCAGTAGCTTAACAAGACTGTTTAAATGCCTCTTGGAAGAGACGTGCAGGTCGCAGTAGCTTAATAAAACGGTTTAAATGCAGCTTGGATGAGACGTGCAGGTCGCAGTAGCTTATCAAGATGGTTTAAATGCCCCTTGGATGAGCGGTGGAGGTCGCATTAGCTTAACAAGACGGTTTAAATGCCCATTGGAAAAGACATGCAGGTCGCAGTAGCTTAACAAGACGGTTTAAATGCCCCTTGGAAGAGACGTGCAGGTCGCAGTAGCTTAAAAAGACGGTTTAAATGCCCTTTGGAAGAGACATGCAGGTCGCAGTAGCTTAATAAGATGGTTTAAATGCCCCTTGGAAGAGACATGCAGGTCGCAGTAGCTTAACAAGACGGTTTAAATGCCCCTTGGAAGAGACGTGCAGGTCGCAGTAGCTTAAAAAGACGGTTTAAATGCCCTTTGGTAGAGACATGCAGGTCGCAGTAACTTAACAAGACGGTTTAAATGCCCCATTGAAGAGACGTGCATGTCGCAGTAGCTTAACAATACGGTTTAAATGCCCCTTGGAAAAGTGGTGGAGGTTACAGTAGCTTAACAAGACGGTTTAAATGCCCCTTGGAAGAGACGTGCAAGTCGCAGTAGCTTAACAAGACAATTTAAATGCCCCTTGGAAGAGACGTGCAGGTCGCAGTAGCTTAACAAGACGGTTTAAATGCCCCTTGGAAGAGACGTGCAGGTCGCAGTAGCTTAACAAGATGGTTTAAATGCCTCTTGGAAGAGCGGTGGAGGTCGCAGAAGCTTAACAAGACAGTTTAAATGCCCCTTGGAAGAGACGTGCAGGTCGCAGTAGCTTAATAAGATGGTTTAAATGCCCCTTGGAAGAGACGTGCAGGTCGCAGTAGCTTAACTAGACAGTTTAAATGCCCGTTGGAAGAGACGTGCAGGTCGCAGTAGCTTAATAAGATGGTTTAAATGCCCCTTGCAAGAGACGTGCAGGTCACAGTAGCTTAACAAGATGGTTTAAATGCCCCTTGGATGAGCGGTGGAGGTCGCATTAGCTTAACAAGACGGTTTAAATGCCCATTGGAAGAGAGGTGCAGATCGCAGTACTTAATAAGATGGTTTAAATGCCCCTTGGAAGAGACATGCAGGTCGCAGTAGCTTAACAAGATGGTTTAAATGCCCCTTGGAAGAGACATGCAGGTCGCAATAGCTTAAAAAGACCGTTTAAATGCCCTTTGGAAGAGACATGCAGGTCGCAGCAGCTTAACAAGACTGTTTAAATGCCCCTTGGAAGAGACGTGCAGGTCGCAGTAGCGTAACAAGACGGTTTAAATGCACCATGGTAGATACGTGCAGGTCGCAGTAGCTTAACAAGACGGTTTAAATACCCCATTGAAGAGATGTACATGTCGCAGTAGCTTAACAATACGGTTTAAATGCCCCTTGGAAAAGTGGTGGAGGTTACAGTAGCTTTACAAGACTTTTTAAATGCCCCTTGGAAGAGACATGCAAGTCGCAGTAGCTTAACAAGACGGTTTAAATGCCCCTTGGAAGAGCGGTGGCGGTCGCAGAAGCTTAACAAGACATTTTAAATGCCCCTTGGAAGAGACATGCAGGTCACAGGAGCTTAATAAGACGGTTTAAAAGTCTCTTGGAAGAGACGTGCAGGTCGCAGTAGCTTAACAAGACGGTTTAAATGCCCCTTGGAAGAGACGTGCAGGTCGCAGTTGCTTAACAAGACGGTTCAAATATCACTTGGAAGAGCGGTGTAGGTCACAGTAGCTTAACAAGACAGTTTAAATGCCCCTTGGAAGAGACGTGCAGGTTGCAGTAGCTTAACAAGACAGTTTAAATGCCCCATGGAAGAGGCTTGCAGGTCGCAGTAGCTTACCAAGACGGATTAAATGGCCTTTGGAAGAGACGTGCAGGTCGCAGTAGCTTAACAAGACGGTTTAATTGCCCCTTGGAAGAGCGCTGGAGGTCGCAGTAGCTTAAAAAGACGGTTTAAATGCCCCTTGGAAGAGACATGCAGGTCACAGTAGCTTAACAAGACGGTTTAAATGCCCCTTGGAAGAGGCTTGCAGGTCGCAGTAGCTTACCAAGACGTATTAAATGGCCCTTGGAAGAAACGTGCAGGTCGCAGTAGCTTAACAAGACGGTTTTAATGCCCCTTGGAAGAGCGGTGGAGGTCGCAGTAGCTTAACAAGATGGTTTAAATGCCCCTTGGAAGAGACGTGCAGGTCGCAGTAGATTAACAAGACGGTTTAAATGTCCTTTGGAAGAGATGTGCAGTTCGCAGTTGCTTAACAAGACAGTTTAAATGCCCCTTGGAAGAGACGTGCAGGTTGCAGTAGCTTAATAAGATGGTTTAAATGCCCCTTGCAAGAGACGTGCAGGTCACAGTAGCTTAAAAAGACGGTTTAAATGCCCCTTTGTAGAAACATGCAGATCTCAGTAGCTTAACAAGATGGTTTAAATGCCCCTTGGAAGAGACGTGCAGGTCGCAGTAGCTTAACAAGACTGTTTAAATGCCGCTTAGAAAAGGCTTGCAGGTCGCAGTAGCTTACCAAGATGGTTTAAATGCCCCTTGGAAAAGACGTGCAGGTCGCAGTAGCTTAACAAGATGGTTTAAATGCCCCTTGGAAGAGAAGTGCAGGTCGCAGTAGTTTAACAAGACAGTTTAAATGCCACTTGGAAGAGGCTTGCAGGTCGCAGTAGCTTACCAAGACCGATTAAATGGCCCTTGGAAGAGACGTGCAGGTCGCAGTAGCTTAACAAGACGTTTTAAATGCCCTTTGGAAGAGCGGTGGAGGTCGCAGTAGCTTAACAAGACGGTTTAAATGCCCTTTGGAAGAGACATGCAGGTCACAGTAGCTTAACAAGATGGTTTAAATGCCCCTTGGAAGAGACGTGCAGGTCGCAGTAGATTAACAAAACGGTTTAAATGCCCTTTGGAAGAGAAGTGCAGTTCGCAGTAGCTTAACAAGACGGTTTAAATGCCCCTTGGTAGAAACGTGCAGGTCACAGTAGCTTAATAACACGGTTTAAATGCCCCTTGGAAGAGACATGCAGGTCGCAGTAGCTTAACAAGACGGTTTAAATGCCCCTTGCAAGAGACGTGCAGGTCGCAGTAGCTTAACAAGACTGTTTAAATGCCCCTTGGAAGAGACGTGCATGTCGCAGTAGCTTAATAATACGGTTTAAATGCCCTTTGGAAGAGAAGTGCAGTTCGCAGTAGCTTAATAAGACGGTTTAAATGCCCCTTGCAAGAGACGTGCAGGTCACAGTAGCTTAAAAAGACGGTTTAAATGCCACTTGGAAGAGACGTGCAGGTCGCAGTAGCTTACCAAGACAGATTAAATGGCCTTTGGAAGAGAAGTGCAGGTCGCAGTAGCTTAACAAGACGGTTTAATTGCCCCTTGGAAGAGCGCTGGAGGTCGCAGTAGCGTAACAAGACGGTTTAAATGCACCATGGTAGATACATGCAGGTCGCAGTAGCTTAACAAGACGGTTTAAATGCCCCATTGAAGAGACGTACATGTCGCAGTAGCTTAACAAGACGGTTTAAATGCCCCTTGGAAAAGTGGTGGAGGTTACAGTAGCTTTACAAGACGGTTTAAATGCCCCTTGGAAGAGACATGCAAGTCGCAGTAGCTTAACAAGACGGTTTAAATGCCCCTTGGAAGAGCGGTGGCGGTCGCAGAAGCTTAACAAGACATTTTAAATGCCCCTTGGAAGAGACGTGCAGGTCACAGGAGCTTAATAAGACGGTTTAAAAGTCTCTTGGAAGAGACGTGCAGGTCGCAGTAGCTTAACAAGACGATTTAAATGCCACTTGGAAGAGACGTGCAGGTCGCAGTTGCTTAACAAGACGGTTTAAATGCCACTTGGAAGAGCGGTGTAGGTCACAGTAGCTTAACAAGACAGTTTAAATGCCCCTTGGAAGAGACGTGCAGGTCGCAGTAGCTTAACAAGACAGTTTAAATGCCCCATGGAAGAGGCTTGCAGGTCGCAGTAGCTTACCAAGACGGATTAAATGGCCTTTGGAAGAGACGTGCAGGTCGCAGTAGCTTAACAAGACGGTTTAATTGCCCCTTGGAAGAGCGCTGGAGGTCGCAGTAGCTTAACAAGACGGTTTAAATGCCCCTTGGAAGAGACATGCAGGTCACAGTAGCTTAACAAGACGGTTTAAATGCCCTTTGGAAGAGGCTTGCAGGTCGCAGTAGCTTACCAAGACGTATTAAATGGCCCTTGGAAGAAACGTGCAGGTCGCAGTAGCTTAACAAGACGGTTTAAATGCCCCTTGGAAGAGCGGTGGAGGTCGCAGTAGCTTAACAAGATGGTTTAAATGCCTCTTGGAAGAGACGTGCAGGTCGCAGTAGATTAACAAGACGGTTTAAATGTCCTTTGGAAGAGACGTGCAGGTTGCAGTAGCTTAATAAGATGTTTTAAATGCCCCTTGCAAGAGACGTGCAGGTCACAGTAGCTTAAAAAGACGGTTTAAATGTCCCTTTGTAGAAACATGCAGGTCACAGTAGCTTAACAAGATGGTTTAAATGCCCCTTGGAAGAGACGTGCAGGTCGCAGTAGCTTAACAAGACTGTTTAAATGCCGCTTAGAAAAGGCTTGCAGGTCGCAGTAGCTTACCAAGATGGTTTAAATGCCCCTTGGAAAAGACGTGCAGGTCGCAGTAGCTTAACAAGATGGTTTAAATGCCCCTTGGAAGAGAAGTGCAGGTCGCAGTAGTTTAACAAGACAGTTTAAATGCCCCTTGGAAGAGGCTTGCAGGTCGCAGTAGCTTACCAAGACCGATTAAATGGCCCTTGGAAGAGACGTGCAGGTCGCAGTAGCTTAACAAGACGTTTTAAATGTCCTTTGGAAGAGCGGTGGAGGTTGCAGTAGCTTAACAAGATGGTTTAAATGCCCTTTGGAAGAGACATGCAGGTCACAGTAGCTTAACAAGATGGTTTAAATGCCCATTGGAAGAGAAGTGCATGTCGCAGTAGCTTAACAAGATGGTTTAAATGCCCCTTGGTAGAAACGTGCAGGTCACAGTAGCTTAATAACACGGTTTAAATGCCCCTTGGAAGAGACATGCAGGTCGCAGTAGCTTAACAAGACGGTTTAAATGCCCCTTGCAAGAGACGTGCAGGTCGCAGTAGCTTAACAAGACTGTTTAAATTCCCCTTGGAAGAGACGTGCAGGTCGCAGTAGCTTAATAATACGGTTTAAATGCCCCTTGCAAGAGACGTGCAGGTCACAGTAGCTTAAAAAGACGGTTTAAATGCCACTTGGAAGAGACGTGCAGGTCGCAGTAGATTAACAAAACGGTTTAAATGCCCTTTGGAAGAGAAGTGCAGTTCGCAGTAGCTTAATAAGACGGTTTAAATGCCCCTTGCAAGAGGCGTGCAGGTCACAGTAGCTTAAAAAGACGGTTTAAATGCCACTTGGAAGAGACGTGCAGGTCGCAGTAGCTTAACAAAATGGTTTAAATGCCCCTTGGATGAGCGGTGGAGGTCGCATTAGCTTAACAAGACGGTTTAAATGCCCATTGGAAGAGAGGTGCAGGTCGCAGTAGCTTAATAAGATGGTTTAAATGCCCCTTGGAAGAGACATGCAGGACGCAGTAGCTTAACAAGACGGTTTAAATGCCCCTTGGAAGAGACGTGCAGGTCGCAGTAGCTTAAAAAGACGGTTTAAATGCCCCTTGGAAGAGACACGCAGGTCGCAGCAGCTTAACACGCCTGATTAAATGCCCCTTGGAAGAGATGTGCAGGTCGCAGTAGCTTAACACGACTGTTTAAATGCCCCTTGGAAGAGACATGCAGGTCGCAGCAGCTTAACACGACTGTTTAAATGCCCCTTGGAAGAGACATGCAGGTCGCAGCAGCTTAACACGACTGTTTAAATGCCCTTTGGAAGAGACATGCAGGTCGCAGCAGCTTAACACGACTGTTTAAATGCCCCTTGTAAGAGACGTGCAGGTCGCAGTAGCTTAACAATACGGTTTAAATGCCCCTTGGAAAAGTGGTGGAGGTTACAGTAGCTTAACAAGTCGGTTTAAATGCCCCTTGGAAGGGACGTGCAAGTCGCAGTAGCTTAACTAGACGGTTTAAATGCCCCTTGGAAGGGCGGTGGAGGTCGCAGAAGCTTAGCAAGACAGTTTAAATGCCCCTTGGAAGAGACGTGCAGGTCGCAGTAGCTTAATAAGATGGTTTAAATGCCCCTTGGAAGAGACGTGCAGGTCGCAGTAGCTTAACAAGACAGTTTAAATGCCCCTTGGAAGAGACGTGCAGGTCGCAGTAGCTTAATAAGACGGTTTAAATGCCCCTTGCAAGAGACGTGCAGGTCACAGTAGCTTAAAAAGACGGTTTAAATGCCCCTTGGAAGAGACGTGCAGGTCGCAGTAGCTTAATAAGACGGTTTAAATGCCCCTTGCAAGAGACGTGCAGGTCACAGTAGCTTAAAAAGACGGTTTAAATGCCACTTGGAAGAGACGTGCAGGTCGCAGTAGCTTAACAAGATGGTTTAAATGCCCCTTGGATGAGCGGTGGAGGTCGCATTAGCTTAACAAGACGGTTTAAATGCCCATTGGAAGAGAGGTGCAGGTCGCAGTACTTAATAAGATGGTTTAAATGCCCCTTGGAAGAGACATGCAGGTCGCAGTAGCTTAACAAGATGGTTTAAATGCCCCTTGGAAGAGACGTGCAAGTCGCAGTAGCTTAAAAAGACCGTTTAAATGCCCTTTGGAAGAGACATGCAGGTCGCAGCAGCTTAACAAGACTTTTTAAATGCCCCTTGGAAGAGACGTGCAGGTCGCAGTAGCGTAACAAGACGGTTTAAATGCACCATGGTAGATACATGCAGGTCGCAGTAGCTTAACAAGACGGTTTAAATGCCCCATTGAATAGACGTACATGTCGCAGTAGCTTAACAATACGGTTTAAATGCCCCTTGGAAAAGTGGTGGAGGTTACAGTAGCTTTACAAGACGGTTTAAATGCCCCTTGGAAGAGACATGCAAGTCGCAGTAGCTTAACAAGACGGTTTAAATGCCCCTTGGAAGAGCGGTGGCGGTCGCAGAAGCTTAACAGGACAGTTTAAATGCCCCTTGGAAGAGACGTGCATTTCACAGGAGCTTAATAAGACGGTTTAAAAGTCTCTTGGAAGAGACATGCAGGTCGCAGTAGCTTAACAAGACGGTTTAAATGCCCCTTGGAAGAGCGGTGGAGGTCGCAGTAGCTTAGCAAGACGGTTTAAATGCCCCTTGGAAGAGACATGCAGGTCACAGTAGCTTAACAAGACGGTTTAAATGCCCCTTGGAAGAGGCTTGCAGGTCGCAGTACCTTACCAAGACGTATTAAATGGCCCTTGGAAGAAACGTGCAGGTTGCAGTAGCTTAACAAGACGGTTTAAATGCCCCTTGGAAGAGCGGTGGAGGTCGCAGTAGCTTAACAAGATGGTTTAAATGCCCCTTGGAAGAGACGTGCAGGTCGCAGTAGATTAACAAGACGGTTTAAATGTCCTTTGGAAGAGCGTTGGAGGTCGCAGTTGCTTAACAAGACAGTTTAAATGCCCCTTGGAAGAGACGTGCAGGTTGCAGTAGCTTAATAAGATGGTTTAAATGCCCCTTGCAAGAGACGTGCTGGTCGCAGTAGCTTAAAAAGACGGTTTAAATGCCCCTTTGTAGAAACATGCAGGTCACAGTAGCTTAACAAGATGGTTTAAATGCCCCTTGGAAGAGACGTGCAGGTCGCAGTAGCTTAACAAGACTGTTTAAATGCCGCTTAGAATAGGCTTGCAGGTCACAGTAGCTTACCAAGATGGTTTAAATGCCCCTTGGAAAAGACGTGCAGGTCGCAGTAGCTTAACAAGACGGTTTAAATGCCCCTTGTAAGAGACGTGCAGGTCGCAGTAGCTTAACAAGACGGTTTAAATGCCCCTTGGAAATGTGGTGGAGGTTACATTAGCTTAACAAGACGGTTTAAATGCACCTTGGAAGAGACGTGCAGGTCGCAGCAGCTTAACAAGACTGTTTAAATGCCTCTTGGAAGAGACGTGCAGGTCGCAGTAGCTTAACAAGACGGTTTAAATGCCAGTTGGAAGAGACGTGCAGGTCGCAGTAGCTTAACAAGACGGTTTAAATGCCCCTTTGAAATGTGGTGGAGGTTACCGTAACTTAACAAGACGGTTTAAATGCCCCTTGGAAGAGACGTGCAGGTCGCAGTAGCTTAACAAGACTGTTTAAATGCCTCTTGGAAGAGACGTGCAGGTCGCAGTAGCTTAATAAAACGGTTTAAATGCAGCTTGGATGAGACGTGCAGGTCGCAGTAGCTTATCAAGATGGTTTAAATGCCCCTTGGATGAGCGGTGGAGGTCGCATTAGCTTAACAAGACGGTTTAAATGCCCATTGGAAGAGACATGCAGGTCGCAGTAGCTTAACAAGACGGTTTAAATGCCCCTTGGAAGAGACGTGCAGGTCGCAGTAGCTTAAAAAGACGGTTTAAATGCCCTTTGGAAGAGACATGCAGGTCGCAGTAGCTTAATAAGACGGTTTAAATGCCCCTTGGAAGAGACATGCAGGTCGCAGTAGCTTAACAAGACGGTTTAAATGCCCCTTGGAAGAGACGTGCAGGTCGCAGTAGCTTAAAAAGACGGTTTAAATGCCCTTTGGTAGAGACATGCAGGTCGCAGTAACTTAACAAGACGGTTTAAATGCCCCATTGAAGAGACGTGCATGTCGCAGTAGCTTAACAATACGGTTTAAATGCCCCTTGGAAAAGTGGTGGAGGTTACAGTAGCTTAACAAGACGGTTTAAATGCCCCTTGGAAGAGACGTGCAAGTCGCAGTAGCTTAACAAGACAATTTAAATGCCCCTTGGAAGAGACGTGCAGGTCGCAGTAGCTTAACAAGACGGTTTAAATGCCCCTTGGAAGAGACGTGCAGGTCGCAGTAGCTTAACAAGATGGTTTAAATGCCTCTTGGAAGAGCGGTGGAGGTCGCAGAAGCTTAACAAGACAGTTTAAATGCCCCTTGGAAGAGATGTGTAGGTCGCAGTAGCTTAACAAGACGGTTTAAATGCCCCTTAGAAGAGGCTTGCAGGTCGCAGTAGCTTAATAAGACGGTTTAAATGTTCCTTGGAAGAGACGTGCAGGTCGCAGTAGCTTAATAAGATGGTTTAAATGCCCCTTGGAAGAGACGTGCAGGTCGCAATAGCTTAAAAAGACGGTTTAAATGCCCTTTGGTAGAGACATGCAGGTCGCAGTAACTTAACAAAACGGTTTAAATGCCCCATTGAAGAGACGTGCATGTCGCAGTAGCTTAACAATACGGTTTAAATGCCCCTTGGAAAAGTGGTGGAGGTTACAGTAGCTTAACAAGACGGTTTAAATGCCCCTTGGAAGAGACGTGCAAGTCGCAGTAGCTTAACAAGACAATTTAAATGCCCCTTGGAAGAGACGTGCAGGTCGCAGTAGCTTAACAAGACGGTTTAAATGCCCCTTGGAAGAGACGTGCAGGTCGCAGTAGCTTAACAAGATGGTTTAAATGCCTCTTGGAAGAGCGGTGGAGGTCGCAGAAGCTTAACAAGACAGTTTAAATGCCCCTTGGAAGAGATGTGTAGGTCGCAGTAGCTTAACAAGACAGTTTAAATGCCCCTTAGAAGAGGCTTGCAGGTCGCAGTAGCTTAATAAGACGGTTTAAATGTTCCTTGGAAGAGACGTGCAGGTCGCAGTAGCTTAATAAGATGGTTTAAATGCCCCTTTGAAGAGATGTGCAGGTCGCAGTAGCTTAACAAGACGGTTTAAATGCCCCTTGGAAGAGATGTGTAGGTCGCAGTAGCTTAACAAGACGGTTTAAATGCCCCTTAGAAGAGGCTTGCAGGTCGCAGTAGCTTACCAAGATAGTTTAAATGCCCCATGAAAAAGACGTGCAGGTCGCAGTAGCTTAACAAGATGGTTTAAATGCCCCTTGGAAGAGCGGTGGACGTCGCGGTAGCTTAACAAGACGGTTTAAATGCCCCTTGGAAAAGACTTGAAGGTCGCAGTAGCTTAACAAGATTGTTTAAATGCCCCTTGGAAGAGACGTTCAGGTCACAGTAGCTTAACAAGATAGTTTAAATGCCCCTTGGAAGAGGCATTCAGGTCACAGTAGCTTACCAAGAAGGAATAAATGGCCCTTGGAAGAGACGTGCAGGTCGCAGTAGCTTAACAAGACGGTTTAAATGCCCCTTGGAAGAGCGGTGGAGGTTGCAGTAGCTTAGCAAGACGGTTTTAATGCCCCTTGGAAGAGACATGCAGGTCACAGTAGCTTAACAAGACGGTTTAAATGCCCTTTGGAAGAGAAGTGCAGGTCGTAGTAGTTTAACAAGATGGTTTAAATGCCCCTTGGAAGAGACGTGCAGGTCTCAGTAGCTTAACAAGACAGTTTAAATGCCCCTTGGAAGAGACGTACAGGTCGCAGTAGCTTAATAAGATGGTTTAAATGCCCCTTCCAAGAGACGTGTGACGCGCCCCCTGGGACATATTCCTTTTGAGGGGAATACCCGGTACCGGATCAGATGGGGGTTGTAGTCTCCGAGCGGCTGTGACCCGGCCCGTGCCCAGGGTGTCAAGCTCAGTGTTATGTGGCAGTCCTACAGATGTTAATTAAAGTTCTTTTGTGTCGACTACGCCACCCGTTGTGTTGCGGTCACTGTGGCCGCCGCTGCAGCAGGGTCCACTGAGGCTGATGGTGAGGTGCAGCTTGGTAGGATAACCCCCAACGGGAGGGGTATAGCCTCAGGGGGACAGGTGTAGAGGATGGGGGTTGTGGTGGTGCAACGCAGACGGCAATTATAGACAGAGTCGGGTTGTGCAGTTTAGGGTGTTTACTCACTGCTGCTGTTCCTGGTCACTCCAGCTTCAAGTGACCACCCGAGCCGTGCTGCGTCCACCAGGTCCTGGATCCGGCCAACCCCCAAACAAGTCCGGAGCGTGGCCCTGAGCTCTCCCTCTGTCCTTTCTTCAGCCGTCCCCACCAGTGATCCACCTAGGTCCAGCTCCCTCGGGCCTTCTGTTGGGCGACCCTTGGCCTTAGGTTCCCTGACCCTTCATGTGGTATGCCTTCGGGGTGGATGTGGTGGGTGGCCGTGGCAGATGCTGCCCACGGCCTCCGGTCTCTGGCTAGGGATTGTCTTTACCCCCACCAGCTTGGGTTCCGGTACCCTTTTGCTGACTCCTCACCCGGTGTTCTAATTTGGGTTCTTGGGTCCCTTCTGTCTTCCCCCCTTTGGGTACTTCTTCTCCTCCACTCTCTCTCTCTCCAGGGCTGCTCTTACTTTCAGTTCCTCCTCTCTGCCGACTTGTTCTCTGCCTTCCTCTACTTCTGACAGGCTCCTCTACAACTGACCCTGATCCTAGTTGGTTCCCACCTTATATATCCCTCTATGTGTGAGCTCAGGTGACCAGCACCCAATGAGCTCCTAGCTCTACCCAGACTGCTCCCCCTATCTGCCCCTACACTACAGGGATGTACCAACCCCCTCCCACTCCAGCCAGGGACAGACACGGTCGTACCTGCACATTTCTAAGTGGGAGTACCGTCGGCCTGCCCCCCGGAAATGGGATGTGTGTAGTGCATGCAGTCTATCTGAGCTCAGTTCCACTCTCCTTCCTTACCCGGGAGTGGAATATCACACCTCTGGGTTGAGGTGCAATACTCCTGTAGCAGCCGAATCCTCAGGGTGCTACACGTGCAGGTAGCAGTAGCTTAATAACACGGTTTAAATGCCCCTTGGTAGAAACGTGCCGGACACAGTAGCTTAACAAGACTGTTTAAATGCCCCTTGGAAGAGCGGTGGAGGTCGCAATAGCTTAAAAAGACGGTTTAAATGCCCCTTGGAAGAGACGTGCAGGTCGCCGTAGCTTAAAAAGACGGTTTAAATGCCCCTTGGAAGAGACGGGCAAGTCGCAGTAGCTTAACAAGAGAGTTTAAATGCCCCTTGGAAGAAACGTGCAGGTCACAGGATCATAATAAGACATTTTAAATGCACCTTGCAAGAGACGTGCAGGTCGCAGTAGCTTAACAATACGGTTTAAATGCCCCTTGGAAATGTGGTGAAGGTTACAGTAGCTTAACAAGACAGTTTAAATGCCCCTTGCAAGAGACGTGCAGGTCACAGTAGCTTAACAAGATGGTTTAAATGCCGCTTGGAAGAGCCGTGGAGGTCGCATTAGCTTAACAAGACGGTTTAAATGCCCATTGGAAGAGAGGTGCAGGTCGCAGTAGCTTAACAAGACAGTTTAAATACCCCTTGGAAGAGACATGCAGGTTGCAGTAGCTTAAGAAGACGGTTTAAATGCCCCTTGGAAGAGACATGCAGGTTGCAGTAGCTTAAGAAGACGGTTTAAATACCCCTTGGAAGAGACATGCAGGTTGCAGTAGCTTAAGAAGACGGTTTAAATGCCCCTTAGAAGAGCGGTGGACGTCGCAGCAGCTTAACAAGACGGTTTAAATGCCCCTTGGAAGAGACGTGCAGGTCGCAGTAGCTTAACAAGACGGTTTAAATGCCCCTTGGAAGAGACTTGCAGGTCACAGTAGCTTAACAAGATGGTTTAAATCTCCCTTAGAAGATACATGCAGGTCGCAGTAGCTTAACAAGACGGTTTAAATGCCCCTTGGAAGAGACGTGCAGGTTGCAGTAGCTTAACAAGATGGTTTAAATGCCCCTTGGAAATGTGGTGGAGGTTACAGTAGCTTAACAAGACGGTTTAAATGCCCCTTGGAAGAGACTAGCAGGTCGCAGTACCTTAACAAGATCGTTTAAATGCCCCTTGGAAGAGACATGCAGGTCGCAGTAGCTTAATAAGACGGTTTAAATGCCCCTTGGAAGAGACATGCAGGTCGCAGTAGCTTAACAAGACGGTTTAAATGCCCCTTGGAAGAGATGTGCAGATCGCAGTAGCTTAAAAAGATGGTTTAAATGCCCCTTGGAAGAGACGTGCAGGTCGCAGTAGCTTAACAAGACAGTTTAAATGCCCCTTGAAAGAGACGTGCAGGTCATAGTAGCTTAACAAGACTGTTTAAATGCCCCTTGTAAGTGTGGTGGAGGTCGCAGTAGCTTAACAAGACAGTTTAAATGCCCCTTGGAAGAAACGTGCAGGCCACAGGATCTTAATAAGACAGTTTAAATGCCCCTTGGAAGAGACGTGCAGGTCGCAGTAGCTTAATAAGATGGTTTAAATGCCCCTGGCAAGTGACGTGCAGGTCGCAGTAGCTTAATAAGATGGTTTAAATGCACCTTGCAAGAGACGTGCAGGTCGCAGTAGCTTACCAATACGGTTTAAATGCCCCTTGGAAATGTGGTGGAGGTTACAGTAGCTTAACAAGATGGTTTAAATGCCTCTTTGAAGAGACGTGCAGGTCACAGTAGCTTAACAAGACGGTTTAAATGCCACTTGGAAGAGACGTGCAGGTCGCAGTAGCTTAACAAGACAGTTTAAATGCCCCTTGGAAGAGACGTGCAGGTCGCAGTAGATTAACAAGACGGTTTAAATGTCCTTTGGAAGAGCGTTGGAGGTCGCAGTTGCTTAACAAGACAGTTTAAATGCCCCTTGGAAGAGACGTGCAGGTTGCAGTAGCTTAATAAGATGGTTTAAATGCCCCTTGCAAGAGACGTGCTGGTCGCAGTAGTTTAAAAAGACGGTTTAAATGCCCCTTTGTAGAAACATGCAGGTCACAGTAGCTTAACAAGATGGTTTAAATGCCCCTTGGAAGAGACGTGCAGGTCGCAGTAGCTTAACAAGACTGTTTAAATGCCGCTTAGAATAGGCTTGCAGGTCACAGTAGCTTACCAAGATGGTTTAAATGCCCCTTGGAAAAGACGTGCAGGTCGCAGTAGCTTAACAAGACGGTTTAAATGCCCCTTGTAAGAGACGTGCAGGTCGCAGTAGCTTAACAAGACGGTTTAAATGCCCCTTGGAAATGTGGTGGAGGTTACATTAGCTTAACAAGACGGTTTAAATGCACCTTGGAAGAGACGTGCAGGTCGCAGCAGCTTAACAAGACTGTTTAAATGCCTCTTGGAAGAGACGTGCAGGTCGCAGTAGCTTAACAAGACGGTTTAAATGCCCCTTGGAAGAGACGTGCAGGTCGCAGTAGCTTAACAAGACGGTTTAAATGCCCCCTTGAAATGTGGTGGAGGTTACCGTAACTTAACAAGACGGTTTAAATGCCCCTTGGAAGAGACGTGCAGGTCGCAGTAGCTTAACAAGACTGTTTAAATGCCTCTTGGAAGAGACGTGCAGGTCGCAGTAGCTTAATAAAACGGTTTAAATGCAGCTTGGATGAGACGTGCAGGTCGCAGTAGCTTATCAAGATGGTTTAAATGCCCCTTGGATGAGCGATGGAGGTCGCATTAGCTTAACAAGACGGTTTAAATGCCCATTGGAAGAGACATGCAGGTCGCAGTAGCTTAACAAGACGGTTTAAATGCCCCTTGGAAGAGACGTGCAGGTCGCAGTAGCTTAAAAAGACGGTTTAAATGCCCTTTGGAAGAGACATGCAGGTCGCAGTAGCTTAATAAGACGGTTTAAATGCCCCTTGGAAGAGACATGCAGGTCGCAGTAGCTTAACAAGACGGTTTAAATGCCCCTTGGAAGAGACGTGCAGGTCGCAGTAGCTTAAAAAGACGGTTTAAATGCCCTTTGGTAGAGACATGCAGGTCGTAGTAACTTAACAAGACGGTTTAAATGCCCCATTGAAGAGACGTGCATGTCGCAGTAGCTTAACAATACGGTTTAAATGCCCCTTGGAAAAGTGGTGGAGGTTACAGTAGCTTAACAAGACGGTTTACATGCCCCTTGGAAGAGACGTGCAAGTCGCAGTAGCTTAACAAGACAATTTAAATGCCCCTTGGAAGAGACGTGCAGGTCGCAGTAGCTTAACAAGACGGTTTAAATGCCCCTTGGAAGAGACGTGCAGGTCGCAGTAGCTTAACAAGATGGTTTAAATGCCTCTTGGAAGAGCGGTGGAGGTCGCAGAAGCTTAACAAGACAGTTTAAATGCCCCTTGGAAGAGATGTGTAGGTCGCAGTAGCTTAACAAGACGGTTTAAATGCCCCTTAGAAGAGGCTTGCAGGTCGCAGTAGCTTAATAAGACGGTTTAAATGTTCCTTGGAAGAGACGTGCAGGTCGCAGTAGCTTAATAAGATGGTTTAAATGCCCCTTGGAAGAGACGTGCAGGTCGCAGTAGCTTAAAAAGACGGTTTAAATGCCCTTTGGTAGAGACATGCAGGTCGCAGTAACTTAACAAGACGGTTTAAATGCCCCATTGAAGAGACGTGCATGTCGCAGTAGCTTAACAATACGGTTTAAATGCCCCTTGGAAAAGTGGTGGAGGTTACAGTAGCTTAACAAGACGGTTTAAATGCCCCTTGGAAGAGACGTGCAAGTCGCAGTAGCTTAACAAGACAATTTAAATGCCCCTTGGAAGAGACGTGCAGGTCGCAGTAGCTTAACAAGACGGTTTAAATGCCCCTTGGAAGAGACGTGCAGGTCGCAGTAGCTTAACAAGATGGTTTAAATGCCTCTTGGAAGAGCGGTGGAGGTCGCAGAAGCTTAACAAGACAGTTTAAATGCCCCTTGGAAGAGATGTGTAGGTCGCAGTAGCTTAACAAGACAGTTTAAATGCCCCTCAGAAGAGGCTTGCAGGTCGCAGTAGCTTAATAAGACGGTTTAAATGTTCCTTGGAAGAGACGTGCAGGTCGCAGTAGCTTAATAAGATGGTTTAAATGCCCCTTTGAAGAGATGTGCAGGTCGCAGTAGCTTAACAAGACGGTTTAAATGCCCCTTGGAAGAGATGTGTAGGTCGCAGTAGCTTAACAAGACGGTTTAAATGCCCCTTAGAAGAGGCTTGCAGGTCGCAGTAGCTTACCAAGATAGTTTAAATGCCCCATGAAAAAGACGTGCAGGTCGCAGTAGCTTAACAAGATGGTTTAAATGCCCCTTGGAAGAGCGGTGGACGTCGCGGTAGCTTAACAAGACGGTTTAAATGCCCCTTGGAAAAGACTTGAAGGTCGCAGTAGCTTAACAAGATTGTTTAAATGCCCCTTGGAAGAGACGTGCAGGTCGAAGTAGCTTAATAAGACGGTTTAAATGCCCCTTGCAAGTGACGTGCAGGTTGCAGTAGCTTAATAAGACGGTTTAAATGCCCCTTGGTAGAAACTTGCAGGTCACAGTAGCTTAACAAGACTGTTTAAATGCCCCTTGGAAGAGCGGTGGAGGTCGCAATAGCTTAACAAGACGGTTTAAATGCCCCTTGGAAGGGACGTGCAGGTCGCAGTAGCTTAAAAAGACGGTTTAAATGCTCCTTGGAAGAGACGTGCAGGTCGCAGTAGCTTAACAAGACAGATTAAATGCCCCGTGAAAGAGACATGCAGGTCGTAGTAGCTTAACAAGACTGTTTAAATGCCCCTTGTAAGTGCGGTGGAGGTCGCAGTAGCTTAACAAGACAGTTTAAATGCCCCTTGCAAGAGACGTGCAGGTCACAGTAGCTTAACAAGACGGTTTAAATGTCCCTTGGAAATGTGGTGTAGGTTACAGCAGCTTAACAAGACAGTTTAAATGCCCCTTGCAAGAGACGTGCAGGTCACAGTAGCTTAACAAGACGGTTTAAATGCCACTTGGAAGAGACGCGCTAGTCGCAGTAGCTTAACAAGATGGTTTAAATGCCCCTTGGAAGAGCGGTGGAGGTCGCATTAGCTTAACAAGATGGTTTAAATGCCCCTTGGTAGAGACATGCAGGTCGCAGTAGCTTAACAAGACGGTTCAAATGCCCCATTGAAGAGACGTGCAGGTCGCAGTAGCTTAACAAGACGGTTTAATTGCCCCTTGGAAAAGTGGTGGAGGATACAGTAGCTTAACAAGAAGTATTAAATGCCCCTTGGAAGAGATGTGCAAGTCGCAGTAGCTTAACAAGACGATTTAAATGCCCATTGGAAGAGACGTGCAGTTCGCAGTAGCTTAACAAGACGGTTTAAATGCGCCTTGGAAGAGACGTGCAGGTCGCAGTAGCTTAACAAGACGGTTTAAATATCCCTTGGAAGAGCGGTGGAGGTCGCAGAAGCTTAACAAGACAGTTTAAATGCCCCTTGGATGAGACGTGCAGGTCAAAGGTTCTTAATAAGACGGTTTAAATGTCCCTTGGAAGAGACGTGCAGGTCGCAGTAGCTTACCAAGATGGTTTAAATGGCCCTTGGAAGAGACGTGCAGCTCGCAGTAGCTTACCAAGATGGTTTAAATGGCCCTTGGAATAGACGTGCAGTTCACAGTAGCTTAACAAGACACTTTAAATGCCCCTTTGAAAAGACGTGCAGGTCGCAGTAGCTTAACAAGATGGTTTAAATGCCTCTTGGAAGAGACATGCAGGTCGCAGTAGCTTAACAAGACGGTTTAAATGCCCCTTGGAAGAGACGTGCAGGTCGCAGTAGCTTAACAAGACGGTTTAAATGCCCCTAGGAAATGTGCTGGAGGTAACAGTAGCTTAACAAGACGGTTTAAATGCCCCTTGGAAGAGACTAGCAGGTCGCAGTAGCTTAACAAGACTGTTTAAATGCCCCTTGGAAGAGACGTGCAGGCCGTAGTAGCTTAATAAGACGGTTTAAATGCCCCTTGCAAGAGACGTGCAGGTCACAGTAGCTTAAAAAGACAGTTTAAATGCCCCTTGGAAGAGACGTGCCGGTCGCAGTAGCTTAACAAGATTGTTTAAATGCCCCTTGGATGAGCGGTGGAGGTCGCATTAGCTTAACAAGACGGTTTAAATGCCCATTGGAAGAGAGGTGCAGGTCGCAGTAGCTTAATAAGACGGTTTAAAAGCCCCTTGGAAGAGACATGCAGGTCGCAGTAGCTTAACAAGACGGTTTAAATGTCCCTTGGAAGAGACGTGCAGGTCGCAGTAGCTTAAAAAGACGGTTTAAATGCCCTTTGGAAGAGACATGCAGGTCGCAGCAGCTTAACAAGACTGTTTAAATGCCCCTTGGAAGAGACATGCAGGTTGCAGTAGCTTAACAAGACGGTTTAAATGCACCTTGGTAGAGACATGCAGGTCACAGTAGCTTAACAAGACGGTTTAAATGCCCCATTGAAGAGACGTGCATGTCGCAGTAGCTTAACAATACGGTTTAAATGCCCCTTGGAAAAGTGGTGGAGGTTACAGTAGCTTAACAAGACGGTTTAAATGCCCCTTGGAAGAGACGTGCCAGTCGCAGAAGCTTAACAAGACAATTTAAATGCCCCTTGGAAGAGACGTGCAGGTCGCAGTAGCTTAACAATACGGTTTAAATGCCCCTTGGAAAAGTGGTGGAGGTTACAGTAGCTTAACAAGTCGGTTTAAATGCCCCTTGGAAGGGACGTGCAAGTCGCAGTAGCTTAACTAGACGGTTTAAATGCCCCTTGGAAGGGCGGTGGAGGTCGCAGAAGCTTAGCAAGACAGTTTAAATGCCCCTTGGAAGAGACGTGCAGGTCGCAGTAGCTTAATAAGATGGTTTAAATGCCCCTTGGAAGAGACGTGCAGGTCGCAGTAGCTTAACAAGACAGTTTAAATGCCCCTTGGAAGAGACGTGCAGGTCGCAGTAGCTTAATAAGACGGTTTAAATGCCCCTTGCAAGAGACGTGCAGGTCACAGTAGCTTAAAAAGACGGTTTAAATGCCCCTTGGAAGAGACGTGCAGGTCGCAGTAGCTTAATAAGACGGTTTAAATGCCCCTTGCAAGAGACGTGCAGGTCACAGTAGCTTAAAAAGACGGTTTAAATGCCACTTGGAAGAGACGTGCAGGTCGCAGTAGCTTAACAAGATGGTTTAAATGCCCCTTGGATGAGCGGTGGAGGTCGCATTAGCTTAACAAGACGGTTTAAATGCCCATTGGAAGAGAGGTGCAGGTCGCAGTACTTAATAAGATGGTTTAAATGCCCCTTGGAAGAGACATGCAGGTCGCAGTAGCTTAACAAGATGGTTTAAATGCCCCTTGGAAGAGACGTGCAAGTCGCAGTAGCTTAAAAAGACCGTTTAAATGCCCTTTGGAAGAGACATGCAGGTCGCAGCAGCTTAACAAGACTTTTTAAATGCCCCTTGGAAGAGACGTGCAGGTCGCAGTAGCGTAACAAGACGGTTTAAATGCACCATGGTAGATACATGCAGGTCGCAGTAGCTTAACAAGACGGTTTAAATGCCCCATTGAATAGACGTACATGTCGCAGTAGCTTAACAATACGGTTTAAATGCCCCTTGGAAAAGTGGTGGAGGTTACAGTAGCTTTACAAGACGGTTTAAATGCCCCTTGGAAGAGACATGCAAGTCGCAGTAGCTTAACAAGACGGTTTAAATGCCCCTTGGAAGAGCGGTGGCGGTCGCAGAAGCTTAACAGGACAGTTTAAATGCCCCTTGGAAGAGACGTGCATTTCACAGGAGCTTAATAAGACGGTTTAAAAGTCTCTTGGAAGAGACATGCAGGTCGCAGTAGCTTAACAAGACGGTTTAAATGCCCCTTGGAAGAGCGGTGGAGGTCGCAGTAGCTTAGCAAGACGGTTTAAATGCCCCTTGGAAGAGACATGCAGGTCACAGTAGCTTAACAAGACGGTTTAAATGCCCCTTGGAAGAGGCTTGCAGGTCGCAGTACCTTACCAAGACGTATTAAATGGCCCTTGGAAGAAACGTGCAGGTTGCAGTAGCTTAACAAGACGGTTTAAATGCCCCTTGGAAGAGCGGTGGAGGTCGCAGTAGCTTAACAAGATGGTTTAAATGCCCCTTGGAAGAGACGTGCAGGTCGCAGTAGATTAACAAGACGGTTTAAATGTCCTTTGGAAGAGCGTTGGAGGTCGCAGTTGCTTAACAAGACAGTTTAAATGCCCCTTGGAAGAGACGTGCAGGTTGCAGTAGCTTAATAAGATGGTTTAAATGCCCCTTGCAAGAGACGTGCTGGTCGCAGTAGCTTAAAAAGACGGTTTAAATGCCCCTTTGTAGAAACATGCAGGTCACAGTAGCTTAACAAGATGGTTTAAATGCCCCTTGGAAGAGACGTGCAGGTCGCAGTAGCTTAACAAGACTGTTTAAATGCCGCTTAGAATAGGCTTGCAGGTCACAGTAGCTTACCAAGATGGTTTAAATGCCCCTTGGAAAAGACGTGCAGGTCGCAGTAGCTTAACAAGACGGTTTAAATGCCCCTTGTAAGAGACGTGCAGGTCGCAGTAGCTTAACAAGACGGTTTAAATGCCCCTTGGAAATGTGGTGGAGGTTACATTAGCTTAACAAGACGGTTTAAATGCACCTTGGAAGAGACGTGCAGGTCGCAGCAGCTTAACAAGACTGTTTAAATGCCTCTTGGAAGAGACGTGCAGGTCGCAGTAGCTTAACAAGACGGTTTAAATGCCAGTTGGAAGAGACGTGCAGGTCGCAGTAGCTTAACAAGACGGTTTAAATGCCCCTTTGAAATGTGGTGGAGGTTACCGTAACTTAACAAGACGGTTTAAATGCCCCTTGGAAGAGACGTGCAGGTCGCAGTAGCTTAACAAGACTGTTTAAATGCCTCTTGGAAGAGACGTGCAGGTCGCAGTAGCTTAATAAAACGGTTTAAATGCAGCTTGGATGAGACGTGCAGGTCGCAGTAGCTTATCAAGATGGTTTAAATGCCCCTTGGATGAGCGGTGGAGGTCGCATTAGCTTAACAAGACGGTTTAAATGCCCATTGGAAGAGACATGCAGGTCGCAGTAGCTTAACAAGACGGTTTAAATGCCCCTTGGAAGAGACGTGCAGGTCGCAGTAGCTTAAAAAGACGGTTTAAATGCCCTTTGGAAGAGACATGCAGGTCGCAGTAGCTTAATAAGACGGTTTAAATGCCCCTTGGAAGAGACATGCAGGTCGCAGTAGCTTAACAAGACGGTTTAAATGCCCCTTGGAAGAGACGTGCAGGTCGCAGTAGCTTAAAAAGACGGTTTAAATGCCCTTTGGTAGAGACATGCAGGTCGCAGTAACTTAACAAGACGGTTTAAATGCCCCATTGAAGAGACGTGCATGTCGCAGTAGCTTAACAATACGGTTTAAATGCCCCTTGGAAAAGTGGTGGAGGTTACAGTAGCTTAACAAGACGGTTTAAATGCCCCTTGGAAGAGACGTGCAAGTCGCAGTAGCTTAACAAGACAATTTAAATGCCCCTTGGAAGAGACGTGCAGGTCGCAGTAGCTTAACAAGACGGTTTAAATGCCCCTTGGAAGAGACGTGCAGGTCGCAGTAGCTTAACAAGATGGTTTAAATGCCTCTTGGAAGAGCGGTGGAGGTCGCAGAAGCTTAACAAGACAGTTTAAATGCCCCTTGGAAGAGATGTGTAGGTCGCAGTAGCTTAACAAGACGGTTTAAATGCCCCTTAGAAGAGGCTTGCAGGTCGCAGTAGCTTAATAAGACGGTTTAAATGTTCCTTGGAAGAGACGTGCAGGTCGCAGTAGCTTAATAAGATGGTTTAAATGCCCCTTGGAAGAGACGTGCAGGTCGCAATAGCTTAAAAAGACGGTTTAAATGCCCTTTGGTAGAGACATGCAGGTCGCAGTAACTTAACAAAACGGTTTAAATGCCCCATTGAAGAGACGTGCATGTCGCAGTAGCTTAACAATACGGTTTAAATGCCCCTTGGAAAAGTGGTGGAGGTTACAGTAGCTTAACAAGACGGTTTAAATGCCCCTTGGAAGAGACGTGCAAGTCGCAGTAGCTTAACAAGACAATTTAAATGCCCCTTGGAAGAGACGTGCAGGTCGCAGTAGCTTAACAAGACGGTTTAAATGCCCCTTGGAAGAGACGTGCAGGTCGCAGTAGCTTAACAAGATGGTTTAAATGCCTCTTGGAAGAGCGGTGGAGGTCGCAGAAGCTTAACAAGACAGTTTAAATGCCCCTTGGAAGAGATGTGTAGGTCGCAGTAGCTTAACAAGACAGTTTAAATGCCCCTTAGAAGAGGCTTGCAGGTCGCAGTAGCTTAATAAGACGGTTTAAATGTTCCTTGGAAGAGACGTGCAGGTCGCAGTAGCTTAATAAGATGGTTTAAATGCCCCTTTGAAGAGATGTGCAGGTCGCAGTAGCTTAACAAGACGGTTTAAATGCCCCTTGGAAGAGATGTGTAGGTCGCAGTAGCTTAACAAGACGGTTTAAATGCCCCTTAGAAGAGGCTTGCAGGTCGCAGTAGCTTACCAAGATAGTTTAAATGCCCCATGAAAAAGACGTGCAGGTCGCAGTAGCTTAACAAGATGGTTTAAATGCCCCTTGGAAGAGCGGTGGACGTCGCGGTAGCTTAACAAGACGGTTTAAATGCCCCTTGGAAAAGACTTGAAGGTCGCAGTAGCTTAACAAGATTGTTTAAATGCCCCTTGGAAGAGACGTTCAGGTCACAGTAGCTTAACAAGATAGTTTAAATGCCCCTTGGAAGAGGCATTCAGGTCACAGTAGCTTACCAAGAAGGAATAAATGGCCCTTGGAAGAGACGTGCAGGTCGCAGTAGCTTAACAAGACGGTTTAAATGCCCCTTGGAAGAGCGGTGGAGGTTGCAGTAGCTTAGCAAGACGGTTTTAATGCCCCTTGGAAGAGACATGCAGGTCACAGTAGCTTAACAAGACGGTTTAAATGCCCTTTGGAAGAGAAGTGCAGGTCGTAGTAGTTTAACAAGATGGTTTAAATGCCCCTTGGAAGAGACGTGCAGGTCTCAGTAGCTTAACAAGACAGTTTAAATGCCCCTTGGAAGAGACGTACAGGTCGCAGTAGCTTAATAAGATGGTTTAAATGCCCCTTCCAAGAGACGTGTGACGCGCCCCCTGGGACATATTCCTTTTGAGGGGAATACCCGGTACCGGATCAGATGGGGGTTGTAGTCTCCGAGCGGCTGTGACCCGGCCCGTGCCCAGGGTGTCAAGCTCAGTGTTATGTGGCAGTCCTACAGATGTTAATTAAAGTTCTTTTGTGTCGACTACGCCACCCGTTGTGTTGCGGTCACTGTGGCCGCCGCTGCAGCAGGGTCCACTGAGGCTGATGGTGAGGTGCAGCTTGGTAGGATAACCCCCAACGGGAGGGGTATAGCCTCAGGGGGACAGGTGTAGAGGATGGGGGTTGTGGTGGTGCAACGCAGACGGCAATTATAGACAGAGTCGGGTTGTGCAGTTTAGGGTGTTTACTCACTGCTGCTGTTCCTGGTCACTCCAGCTTCAAGTGACCACCCGAGCCGTGCTGCGTCCACCAGGTCCTGGATCCGGCCAACCCCCAAACAAGTCCGGAGCGTGGCCCTGAGCTCTCCCTCTGTCCTTTCTTCAGCCGTCCCCACCAGTGATCCACCTAGGTCCAGCTCCCTCGGGCCTTCTGTTGGGCGACCCTTGGCCTTAGGTTCCCTGACCCTTCATGTGGTATGCCTTCGGGGTGGATGTGGTGGGTGGCCGTGGCAGATGCTGCCCACGGCCTCCGGTCTCTGGCTAGGGATTGTCTTTACCCCCACCAGCTTGGGTTCCGGTACCCTTTTGCTGACTCCTCACCCGGTGTTCTAATTTGGGTTCTTGGGTCCCTTCTGTCTTCCCCCCTTTGGGTACTTCTTCTCCTCCACTCTCTCTCTCTCCAGGGCTGCTCTTACTTTCAGTTCCTCCTCTCTGCCGACTTGTTCTCTGCCTTCCTCTACTTCTGACAGGCTCCTCTACAACTGACCCTGATCCTAGTTGGTTCCCACCTTATATATCCCTCTATGTGTGAGCTCAGGTGACCAGCACCCAATGAGCTCCTAGCTCTACCCAGACTGCTCCCCCTATCTGCCCCTACACTACAGGGATGTACCAACCCCCTCCCACTCCAGCCAGGGACAGACACGGTCGTACCTGCACATTTCTAAGTGGGAGTACCGTCGGCCTGCCCCCCGGAAATGGGATGTGTGTAGTGCATGCAGTCTATCTGAGCTCAGTTCCACTCTCCTTCCTTACCCGGGAGTGGAATATCACACCTCTGGGTTGAGGTGCAATACTCCTGTAGCAGCCGAATCCTCAGGGTGCTACACGTGCAGGTAGCAGTAGCTTAATAACACGGTTTAAATGCCCCTTGGTAGAAACGTGCCGGACACAGTAGCTTAACAAGACTGTTTAAATGCCCCTTGGAAGAGCGGTGGAGGTCGCAATAGCTTAAAAAGACGGTTTAAATGCCCCTTGGAAGAGACGTGCAGGTCGCCGTAGCTTAAAAAGACGGTTTAAATGCCCCTTGGAAGAGACGGGCAAGTCGCAGTAGCTTAACAAGAGAGTTTAAATGCCCCTTGGAAGAAACGTGCAGGTCACAGGATCATAATAAGACATTTTAAATGCACCTTGCAAGAGACGTGCAGGTCGCAGTAGCTTAACAATACGGTTTAAATGCCCCTTGGAAATGTGGTGAAGGTTACAGTAGCTTAACAAGACAGTTTAAATGCCCCTTGCAAGAGACGTGCAGGTCACAGTAGCTTAACAAGATGGTTTAAATGCCGCTTGGAAGAGCCGTGGAGGTCGCATTAGCTTAACAAGACGGTTTAAATGCCCATTGGAAGAGAGGTGCAGGTCGCAGTAGCTTAACAAGACAGTTTAAATACCCCTTGGAAGAGACATGCAGGTTGCAGTAGCTTAAGAAGACGGTTTAAATGCCCCTTGGAAGAGACATGCAGGTTGCAGTAGCTTAAGAAGACGGTTTAAATACCCCTTGGAAGAGACATGCAGGTTGCAGTAGCTTAAGAAGACGGTTTAAATGCCCCTTAGAAGAGCGGTGGACGTCGCAGCAGCTTAACAAGACGGTTTAAATGCCCCTTGGAAGAGACGTGCAGGTCGCAGTAGCTTAACAAGACGGTTTAAATGCCCCTTGGAAGAGACTTGCAGGTCACAGTAGCTTAACAAGATGGTTTAAATCTCCCTTAGAAGATACATGCAGGTCGCAGTAGCTTAACAAGACGGTTTAAATGCCCCTTGGAAGAGACGTGCAGGTTGCAGTAGCTTAACAAGATGGTTTAAATGCCCCTTGGAAATGTGGTGGAGGTTACAGTAGCTTAACAAGACGGTTTAAATGCCCCTTGGAAGAGACTAGCAGGTCGCAGTACCTTAACAAGATCGTTTAAATGCCCCTTGGAAGAGACATGCAGGTCGCAGTAGCTTAATAAGACGGTTTAAATGCCCCTTGGAAGAGACATGCAGGTCGCAGTAGCTTAACAAGACGGTTTAAATGCCCCTTGGAAGAGATGTGCAGATCGCAGTAGCTTAAAAAGATGGTTTAAATGCCCCTTGGAAGAGACGTGCAGGTCGCAGTAGCTTAACAAGACAGTTTAAATGCCCCTTGAAAGAGACGTGCAGGTCATAGTAGCTTAACAAGACTGTTTAAATGCCCCTTGTAAGTGTGGTGGAGGTCGCAGTAGCTTAACAAGACAGTTTAAATGCCCCTTGGAAGAAACGTGCAGGCCACAGGATCTTAATAAGACAGTTTAAATGCCCCTTGGAAGAGACGTGCAGGTCGCAGTAGCTTAATAAGATGGTTTAAATGCCCCTGGCAAGTGACGTGCAGGTCGCAGTAGCTTAATAAGATGGTTTAAATGCACCTTGCAAGAGACGTGCAGGTCGCAGTAGCTTACCAATACGGTTTAAATGCCCCTTGGAAATGTGGTGGAGGTTACAGTAGCTTAACAAGATGGTTTAAATGCCTCTTTGAAGAGACGTGCAGGTCACAATAGCTTAACAAGACGGTTTAAATGCCACTTGGAAGAGACGTGCAGGTCGCAGTAGCTTAACAAGACAGTTTAAATGCCCCTTGGAAGAGACGTGCAGGTCGCAGTAGATTAACAAGACGGTTTAAATGTCCTTTGGAAGAGCGTTGGAGGTCGCAGTTGCTTAACAAGACAGTTTAAATGCCCCTTGGAAGAGACGTGCAGGTTGCAGTAGCTTAATAAGATGGTTTAAATGCCCCTTGCAAGAGACGTGCTGGTCGCAGTAGTTTAAAAAGACGGTTTAAATGCCCCTTTGTAGAAACATGCAGGTCACAGTAGCTTAACAAGATGGTTTAAATGCCCCTTGGAAGAGACGTGCAGGTCGCAGTAGCTTAACAAGACTGTTTAAATGCCGCTTAGAATAGGCTTGCAGGTCACAGTAGCTTACCAAGATGGTTTAAATGCCCCTTGGAAAAGACGTGCAGGTCGCAGTAGCTTAACAAGACGGTTTAAATGCCCCTTGTAAGAGACGTGCAGGTCGCAGTAGCTTAACAAGACGGTTTAAATGCCCCTTGGAAATGTGGTGGAGGTTACATTAGCTTAACAAGACGGTTTAAATGCACCTTGGAAGAGACGTGCAGGTCGCAGCAGCTTAACAAGACTGTTTAAATGCCTCTTGGAAGAGACGTGCAGGTCGCAGTAGCTTAACAAGACGGTTTAAATGCCCCTTGGAAGAGACGTGCAGGTCGCAGTAGCTTAACAAGACGGTTTAAATGCCCCCTTGAAATGTGGTGGAGGTTACCGTAACTTAACAAGACGGTTTAAATGCCCCTTGGAAGAGACGTGCAGGTCGCAGTAGCTTAACAAGACTGTTTAAATGCCTCTTGGAAGAGACGTGCAGGTCGCAGTAGCTTAATAAAACGGTTTAAATGCAGCTTGGATGAGACGTGCAGGTCGCAGTAGCTTATCAAGATGGTTTAAATGCCCCTTGGATGAGCGATGGAGGTCGCATTAGCTTAACAAGACGGTTTAAATGCCCATTGGAAGAGACATGCAGGTCGCAGTAGCTTAACAAGACGGTTTAAATGCCCCTTGGAAGAGACGTGCAGGTCGCAGTAGCTTAAAAAGACGGTTTAAATGCCCTTTGGAAGAGACATGCAGGTCGCAGTAGCTTAATAAGACGGTTTAAATGCCCCTTGGAAGAGACATGCAGGTCGCAGTAGCTTAACAAGACGGTTTAAATGCCCCTTGGAAGAGACGTGCAGGTCGCAGTAGCTTAAAAAGACGGTTTAAATGCCCTTTGGTAGAGACATGCAGGTCGTAGTAACTTAACAAGACGGTTTAAATGCCCCATTGAAGAGACGTGCATGTCGCAGTAGCTTAACAATACGGTTTAAATGCCCCTTGGAAAAGTGGTGGAGGTTACAGTAGCTTAACAAGACGGTTTACATGCCCCTTGGAAGAGACGTGCAAGTCGCAGTAGCTTAACAAGACAATTTAAATGCCCCTTGGAAGAGACGTGCAGGTCGCAGTAGCTTAACAAGACGGTTTAAATGCCCCTTGGAAGAGACGTGCAGGTCGCAGTAGCTTAACAAGATGGTTTAAATGCCTCTTGGAAGAGCGGTGGAGGTCGCAGAAGCTTAACAAGACAGTTTAAATGCCCCTTGGAAGAGATGTGTAGGTCGCAGTAGCTTAACAAGACGGTTTAAATGCCCCTTAGAAGAGGCTTGCAGGTCGCAGTAGCTTAATAAGACGGTTTAAATGTTCCTTGGAAGAGACGTGCAGGTCGCAGTAGCTTAATAAGATGGTTTAAATGCCCCTTGGAAGAGACGTGCAGGTCGCAGTAGCTTAAAAAGACGGTTTAAATGCCCTTTGGTAGAGACATGCAGGTCGCAGTAACTTAACAAGACGGTTTAAATGCCCCATTGAAGAGACGTGCATGTCGCAGTAGCTTAACAATACGGTTTAAATGCCCCTTGGAAAAGTGGTGGAGGTTACAGTAGCTTAACAAGACGGTTTAAATGCCCCTTGGAAGAGACGTGCAAGTCGCAGTAGCTTAACAAGACAATTTAAATGCCCCTTGGAAGAGACGTGCAGGTCGCAGTAGCTTAACAAGACGGTTTAAATGCCCCTTGGAAGAGACGTGCAGGTCGCAGTAGCTTAACAAGATGGTTTAAATGCCTCTTGGAAGAGCGGTGGAGGTCGCAGAAGCTTAACAAGACAGTTTAAATGCCCCTTGGAAGAGATGTGTAGGTCGCAGTAGCTTAACAAGACAGTTTAAATGCCCCTTAGAAGAGGCTTGCAGGTCGCAGTAGCTTAATAAGACGGTTTAAATGTTCCTTGGAAGAGACGTGCAGGTCGCAGTAGCTTAATAAGATGGTTTAAATGCCCCTTTGAAGAGATGTGCAGGTCGCAGTAGCTTAACAAGACGGTTTAAATGCCCCTTGGAAGAGATGTGTAGGTCGCAGTAGCTTAACAAGACGGTTTAAATGCCCCTTAGAAGAGGCTTGCAGGTCGCAGTAGCTTACCAAGATAGTTTAAATGCCCCATGAAAAAGACGTGCAGGTCGCAGTAGCTTAACAAGATGGTTTAAATGCCCCTTGGAAGAGCGGTGGACGTCGCGGTAGCTTAACAAGACGGTTTAAATGCCCCTTGGAAAAGACTTGAAGGTCGCAGTAGCTTAACAAGATTGTTTAAATGCCCCTTGGAAGAGACGTGCAGGTCGAAGTAGCTTAATAAGACGGTTTAAATGCCCCTTGCAAGTGACGTGCAGGTTGCAGTAGCTTAATAAGACGGTTTAAATGCCCCTTGGTAGAAACTTGCAGGTCACAGTAGCTTAACAAGACTGTTTAAATGCCCCTTGGAAGAGCGGTGGAGGTCGCAATAGCTTAACAAGACGGTTTAAATGCCCCTTGGAAGGGACGTGCAGGTCGCAGTAGCTTAAAAAGACGGTTTAAATGCTCCTTGGAAGAGACGTGCAGGTCGCAGTAGCTTAACAAGACAGATTAAATGCCCCGTGAAAGAGACATGCAGGTCGTAGTAGCTTAACAAGACTGTTTAAATGCCCCTTGTAAGTGCGGTGGAGGTCGCAGTAGCTTAACAAGACAGTTTAAATGCCCCTTGCAAGAGACGTGCAGGTCACAGTAGCTTAACAAGACGGTTTAAATGTCCCTTGGAAATGTGGTGTAGGTTACAGCAGCTTAACAAGACAGTTTAAATGCCCCTTGCAAGAGACGTGCAGGTCACAGTAGCTTAACAAGACGGTTTAAATGCCACTTGGAAGAGACGCGCTAGTCGCAGTAGCTTAACAAGATGGTTTAAATGCCCCTTGGAAGAGCGGTGGAGGTCGCATTAGCTTAACAAGATGGTTTAAATGCCCCTTGGTAGAGACATGCAGGTCGCAGTAGCTTAACAAGACGGTTCAAATGCCCCATTGAAGAGACGTGCAGGTCGCAGTAGCTTAACAAGACGGTTTAATTGCCCCTTGGAAAAGTGGTGGAGGATACAGTAGCTTAACAAGAAGTATTAAATGTCCCTTGGAAGAGATGTGCAAGTCGCAGTAGCTTAACAAGACGATTTAAATGCCCATTGGAAGAGACGTGCAGTTCGCAGTAGCTTAACAAGACGGTTTAAATGCGCCTTGGAAGAGACGTGCAGGTCGCAGTAGCTTAACAAGACGGTTTAAATATCCCTTGGAAGAGCGGTGGAGGTCGCAGAAGCTTAACAAGACAGTTTAAATGCCCCTTGGATGAGACGTGCAGGTCAAAGGTTCTTAATAAGACGGTTTAAATGTCCCTTGGAAGAGACGTGCAGGTCGCAGTAGCTTACCAAGATGGTTTAAATGGCCCTTGGAAGAGACGTGCAGCTCGCAGTAGCTTACCAAGATGGTTTAAATGGCCCTTGGAATAGACGTGCAGTTCACAGTAGCTTAACAAGACACTTTAAATGCCCCTTTGAAAAGACGTGCAGGTCGCAGTAGCTTAACAAGATGGTTTAAATGCCTCTTGGAAGAGACATGCAGGTCGCAGTAGCTTAACAAGACGGTTTAAATGCCCCTTGGAAGAGACGTGCAGGTCGCAGTAGCTTAACAAGACGGTTTAAATGCCCCTAGGAAATGTGCTGGAGGTAACAGTAGCTTAACAAGACGGTTTAAATGCCCCTTGGAAGAGACTAGCAGGTCGCAGTAGCTTAACAAGACTGTTTAAATGCCCCTTGGAAGAGACGTGCAGGCCGTAGTAGCTTAATAAGACGGTTTAAATGCCCCTTGCAAGAGATGTGCAGGTCACAGTAGCTTAAAAAGACAGTTTAAATGCCCCTTGGAAGAGACGTGCCGGTCGCAGTAGCTTAACAAGATTGTTTAAATGCCCCTTGGATGAGCGGTGGAGGTCGCATTAGCTTAACAAGACGGTTTAAATGCCCATTGGAAGAGAGGTGCAGGTCGCAGTAGCTTAATAAGACGGTTTAAAAGCCCCTTGGAAGAGACATGCAGGTCGCAGTAGCTTAACAAGACGGTTTAAATGTCCCTTGGAAGAGACGTGCAGGTCGCAGTAGCTTAAAAAGACGGTTTAAATGCCCTTTGGAAGAGACATGCAGGTCGCAGCAGCTTAACAAGACTGTTTAAATGCCCCTTGGAAGAGACATGCAGGTTGCAGTAGCTTAACAAGACGGTTTAAATGCACCTTGGTAGAGACATGCAGGTCACAGTAGCTTAACAAGACGGTTTAAATGCCCCATTGAAGAGACGTGCATGTCGCAGTAGCTTAACAATACGGTTTAAATGCCCCTTGGAAAAGTGGTGGAGGTTACAGTAGCTTAACAAGACGGTTTAAATGCCCCTTGGAAGAGACGTGCCAGTCGCAGAAGCTTAACAAGACAATTTAAATGCCCCTTGGAAGAGACGTGCAGGTCGCTGTAGCTTAAAAGTCGGTTTAAATGCCCCTTGGAAGAGACGTGCAGGTCACAGTAGCTGAACAAGACGGTTTAAATGCCCCTTGGAAATGTGGTGGAGGTTACAGTAGCTTAACAAGACGGTTTAAATGCCCCTTGGAAGAGACGTGCAGGTCGCAGTAGCTTAACAAGACTGTTTAAATGCCCCTTGGAAGAGACGTGCAGGCCGCAGTAGCTTAATAAGACGGTTTAAATGCCCCTTGCAAGAGACGTGCAGGTCACAGTAGCTTAAAAAGACGGTTTAAATGCCACTTGTAAGAGACATGCAGGTCGCAGTAGCTTAACAAGACGGTTTAAATGCCCATTGGAAGAGAGGTGCAGGTCGCAGTAGCTTAATAAGACGGTTTAAATGCCCCTTGGAAGAGACATGCAGGTCGCAGTAGCTTAACAAGACGGTTTAAATACCCTTTGGAAGAGACGTGCAGATCGCAGTAGCTTAAAAAGACGGTTTAAATGCCCTTTGGAAGAGACATGCAGGTCGCAGCAGCTTAACAAGACTGTTTAAATGCCCCTTGGAAGAAACGTGCAAGTCGCAGTAGCATAACAAGACGGTTTAAATGCACCTTGGTAGAGACGTGCAGGTCGCAGTAGCTTAACAAGACGGTTTAAATGCCCCATTGAAGAGACGTGCATGTTTCAGTAGCTTAACAATACGGTTTAAATGCCCCTTGGAAAAGTGGTGGAGGTTACAGTAGCTTAACAAGACGGTTTAAATGCCCCTTGGAAGATACGTGCCAGGCGCAGTAGCTTAACAAGACAATTTAAATGCCCCTTGGAAGAGACGTGCAGGTCACAGTAGCTTAACAAGACGGTTTAAATGCCCCTTGGAAGAGACATGCAGGTCGCAGTAACTTAATAATATGGTTTAAATGCCCCTTGGAAGAGCGGTGGAGGTCACAGAAGCTTAACAAGACAGTTTAAATGCCCCTTGGAAGAGACGTGCAGGTTACAGGAGCTTAATAAGACGGTTTAAATGTCCCTTGGAAGAGACGTGCAGGTCGCAGTAGCTTAACAAGACGGTTTAAATGCCCCTTGGAAGAGACTTGCAGGTCGCAGTAGCTTAACAAGACGGTTTAAATGCCACTTGGAAGAGCGGTGTAGGTCACAGTAGCTTAACAAGACAGTTTAAATGCCCCTTGGAAGAGACGTGCAGGTCGCAGTAGCTTAACAAGATGGTTTAAATGCCCCTTAGAAGAGGCTTGCAGGTCGCAGTATCTTACCAAGATGGTTTAAATGCCCCTTGGAAAAGACATGCAGTTCGCAGTAGCTTAACAAGACAGTTTAAATGCGCCTTGGAAGAGACGTGCAGCTCGCAGTAGCTTAACAAGATGGTTTAAATGCAGCTTAGAAGAGGCTTGCAGGTCGCAGTAACTTACCAAGATGGTTTAAATGCCCCTTGGAAAAGACGTGCAAGTCGCAGTAGCTTAACAAGATGGTTTAAATGCCCCTTGGAAGAGCGGTGGAGGTCGCAGTAGCTTAACAAGACGGTTTAAATGCCCCTTGGAAAAGACTTGAAGGTCGCAGTAGCTTAACAAGATTGTTTAAATGCCCCTTGGAAGAGACGTGCAGGTCGCAGTAGCTTAACAAGGTAGTTTAAATGCCCCTTGGAAGAGGCTTGCAGGTCACAGTAGCTTACCAAGACGGTTTAAATGCCCCTTGGAAGAGAAGTGCATGTCGCAGTAGCCTAACAAGATGGTTTAAATGCCCCTTGGAAGAGACGTGCAGGTCACAGTAGCTTAACAAGACGGTTTAAATGCCCCTTGGAAGAGCGGTGGAGGTCGCAGAAGCTTAACAAGACGGTTAAATGCCCATTGGAAGAGACCTGCAGGTCGCAGTAGCTTAATAAGACGGTTTAAATGCAACTTGGAAGAGACGTGCAGGTCGCAGTAGCTTAACAAGACGGTTGAAATGCAACTTGGAAGAGACGTGGAGGTCGCAGTAGCTTAAAAAGACGGTTTAAATGCCCCTTGGAAGAGACGTGCAGGTCGCAAAAGTTTAACAAGACAGTTTAAATGCCCCTTGAAAGAGACGTGCAGGTCTTAGTAGCTTAACAAGACTGTTTAAATGCCCCTTCGGAGAAATATGCAGGTCATAGGATCTTAATAAGACGGTTTAAATGTCCCTTGGAAGAGACATGCAGGTCACAGTAGCTTACCAAGACGGTTTAAATGCCCCTTTGAAGAGACGTGCAGGTCGCAGTAGCTTAATAAGACGGTTTAAATGCACCTTGCAAGAGACGTGCAGGTCGCAGTAGCTTAATAAGACGTTTTAAATGCCCCTTGGTATAAACGTGCAGGTCACAGTAGCTTAAAAGGGGGTTTAAATGCCACTTGGAAGAGACGTGCAGGTCGCAGTAGCTTAACAAGATGGTTTAAATGCCCCTTGGAAGAGCGGTGGAGGTCGTATTAGCTTAACAAGACAGTTTAAATGCCCATTGGAAGAGACGTGCAGGTCGCAGTAGCTTAATAAGACGGTTTAAATGGGCCTTGGAAGAGACATGCAGGTCGCAGCAGCTTAACAAGACTGTTTAAATGCCCCTTGGAAGAGAAGTGCAGGTCGCAGTAGCTTAGCAAGACGGTTTAAATGCACCTTGGTAGGGACATGGAGGTCGCAGTAGCTTAACAAGACGGTTTAAATGCCCCTTTGAAGAGACGTGCAGGTCGCAGTAGCTTAATAAGACTTTTTAAATGCCCCTTGGAAAAGTGGTGGAGGTTACAGTAGCTTAACAAGACGGTTTAAATGCCCCTTGGAAGAGACGTGCAAGTTGCAGTAGCTTAACAAGACGATTTAAATGCCCCTTGGAAGAGACGTGCAGGTCACAGTAGCTTAACAAGACGGTTTAAATGCCCCTTGGAAGAGACATGCAGGTCGCAGTAGCTTAACAAGATGGTTTAAATGCCCCTTGGAAGAGCGGTGGAGGTCGCAGAAGCTTAACAAGACAGTTTAAATGTCCCTTGGAAGAGACGTGCAGGTCGCAGTAGCTTAACAATACAGTTTAAGTGCCCCTTGAAAGAGACGTGCAGGTTGCAGTATCTTAAAAAGACGGTTTAAATGCCCCTTGGAAGAGCGGTGGAGGTCACAGTAGCTTAATAAGATGGTTTAAATGCCCGTTGGAAGAGAAGTGCAGGTCGCAGTAGCTTAACAAGATGATTTAAATGCCCTTTGGAAAAGACATGCAGGTCGCAGTAGCTTAAGAAGACGGTTTAAATGCCCCTTGGAAGAGCGGTGGAGGTCGCAGTAGCTTAACAAGACAGTTTAAATGTCCTTTGGAAGAGACATGCAGGTTGCAGCAGTTTAACAAGACTGTTTAAATGCCGCTTGGAAGAGACGTGCAGGTCGCAGTAGCTTAACAAGATGGTTTAAATGCCCCTTGGTAGAGACATGCAGGTCGCAGTAGCTTAACAAGACGGTTCAAATGCCCCATTGAAGAGACGTGCAGGTCGCAGTAGCTTAACAAGACGGTTTAATTGCCCCTTGGAAAAGTGGTGGAGGTTAAAGTAGCTTAACAAGAAGGATTAAATGCCCCTTGGAAGAGACGTGCAAGTCGCTGTAGCTTAACAAGACGATTTAAATGCCCCTTGGAAGAGACGTGCAGATCGCAGTAGCTTAACAAGACGGTTTAAATATCCCTTGGAAGAGCGGTGGAGGTCGCAGAAGCTTAACAAGACAGTTTAAATGCCTCTTGGAAGAGACGTGCAGGTCAAAGGTTCTTAATAGGACGGTTTAAATGTCCCTTGGAAGAGACGTGCAGGTCGCAGTAGCTTACCAAGACAGTTTAAATGCCCCTTGGAAGAGCGGTGGAGGTCGCAGTAGCTTAACAAGACGGTTTAAATGCCCCTTGGAAGAGACATGCAGGTCGCAGTAGCTTAACAAGATGGTTTAAATGCCCCTTGGAAGAGACGTGCAGGTCGCAGTAGCTTAACAAGACGGTTTAAATGCCCCTTGGAAATGTGATGGAGGTTACAGTAGCTTAACAAGACGGTTTAAATGCCCCTTGGAAGAGACGTGCAGGTCGCAGTAGCTTAACAAGACAGTTTAAATGCCCCTTGGAAGAGACGTGCAGGTCGCAGTAGCTTAATAAGACGGTTTAAATGCCCCTTGCAAGAGACGTGCAGGTCACAGTAGCTTAACAAGATGGTTTAAATGCCACTTGGAAGAGACGTGCAGGTCACAGTATCTTAACAAGATGGTTTAAATGCCCCATGGAAGAGCATTGGAGGTCGCATTAGCTTAACAAGACGGTTTAAATGCCCCCTAGAAGAGACATGCAGGTCGCAGTAGCTTAACAAGACAGTTTAAATGCCCTTTGGAAGAGACGTGCAGGTCGCAGTAGCTTAACAAGACAGTTTAAATGCCCCTTGGAAGAGACGTGCAGGTCGAAGTAGCTTAATAAGATGGTTTAAATGCCCCTTGCAAGAGACGTGCAGGTTGCAGTAGCTTAATAAGACGGTTTAAATGCCCCTTGGTAGAAACTTGCAGGTCACAGTAGCTTAACAAGACGCTTTAAATGCCACTTGGAAGAAACGTGCAGGTCGCAGTAGCTTAACAAGATGGTTTAAATACCCCTTGGAAGAGCGGTGGAGGTCGCAGTATCTTAACAAGATGGTTTAAATGCCCCTTGGAAGAGACGTGCAGGTCGCAGTAGCTTAACAAGACGGTTTAAATATCCCTTGGAAGAGCGGTGGAGGTCGCAGAAGCTTAACAAGACAGTTTAAATGCCCATTGGAAGAGACGTGCAGGTCAAAGAATCTTAGTAAGACCGTTTAAATGTCCATTTGAAGAGACGTACAGGTCGCAGTAGCTTACCAATACGGTTTAAATGGCCCTTGGAAGAGACGTGCAAGTCGCAGTAGCTTAACAAGACGGTTTAAATGCCCCTTGTAAGAGCGGTGGAGGTCGCAGTAGCTTAACAAGACAGTTTAAATGCCCCTTGGAATAGACATGCTGGTCACAGTAGCTTAACAAGATGGTTTAAATGCCCCTTTGAAGAGACGTGCAGGTCGCAGTAGCTTAATAAGACGGTTTAAATGCCCCTTGCAAGAGACGTGCAGGTCACAGTAGCTTAACAAGACGGTTTAAATGCCACTTGGAAGAGACGTGCAGGTCGCAGTAGCTTAACAAGATGGTTTAAATGCCCCTTGGAAGAGCGTTGGAGGTCGCATTAGCTTAACAAGACGGTTTAAATGCCCATTGGAATAGAGGTGCAGGTCGCAGTAGCTTAATAAGACGGTTTAAATGCCCCTTGCAAGAGACACGCAGGTCGCAGTAGCTTAAGAAGACGGTTTAAATGCCCCTTGGAAGGGACGTGCAGGTCGCAGTAGCTTAAAAAGATGGTTTAAATGCCCCTTGGAAGAGCGGTGGAGGTCGCAGAAGCTTAATAAGACAGTTTAAATGCCCCTTGGAAGAGACGTGCAGGTCGCAGTAGTTTAACAAGACAGTTTAAATGCCCCTTGGAAGAGACGTGCAGGTCGCAGTAGCTTAACAAGACAGTTTAAATGCCCTTTGGAAGAAACTTGCAGGTCGCAGTAGCTTAACAAGACAGTTTAAATGCCCCTTGGAAGAGACGTGCAGGTCGCAGTAGCTTAGCAAGACAGTTTAAATGCCCCTTGGAAGAAACCTGCAGGTCGCAGTAGCTTAATAAGATGGTTTAAATGCCCCTTGGAAGAGATGTGCAGTTCGCAGTAGCTTAACAAGAGGGTTTAAATGCCCCTTTGAAGAGACGTGCAGGTCGCAGTGGCTTAACAAGACGGTTTAAATGCCCCTTAGAAGAGGCTTGCAGCTCGCAGTAGCTTACCAAGATGGTTTAAATGCCCCTTGGAAAAGATGTGCAGGTCGCAGTAGCTTAACAAGATGGTTTAAATGCCCCTTGGAAGAGCGGTGGAGGTCGCAGTAGCTTAACAAGACAGTTTAACTGCCCCTTGGAAGAGGCTTGCAGGTCGCAGTAGCTTACCAAGACGGTTTAAATGGCCCTTGGAAGAGACGTGCAAGTCGCAGTAGCTTAACAAGATGGTTTAACTGCCCCTTGGAAGAGGCTTGCAGGTCGCAGTAGCTTACCAAGACGGTTTAAATGGCCCTTGGAAGAGACGTGCCGGTCGCAGTAGCTTAACAAGATGGTTTAAATGCCCCTTGGAAGAGCGGTGGAGGTCGCAGAAGCTTAACGAGACAGTTTAAATTCCCCTTGGAAGAAACATGCAGGTCACAGGAGCTTAATAAGACGGTTTAAATGTCCCTTAGAAGAGACGTGCCGGTCGCAGTAGCTTAACAAGACGGTTTAAATGCCCCTTGGAAGAGACGTGCAGGTCGCAGTAGCTTAACAAGACGGTTTAAATGCCCCTTGGAAGAGCGGTGGAGGTCGCAGTAGCTTAACAAGACAGTTTAAATACCCCTTGGAAGAGACGTGCAGGTCGCAGTAGCTTAACAAGACAGTTTAAATGCCCCTTGGAAGAAACGTGCAGGTCGCAGTAGCTTAAAAAGACGGTTTAAATGCCCTTTGGTAAGAGACATGCAGGTCGCAGTAGCTTAACAAGACAGTTTAAATGCCCCTTGGAAGAAACGTGCAGGTCGCAGTAGCTTATTAAGATGGTTTAAATGCCCCTTGGAAAATACGTGCAGGTCGCAGTAGCTTAACAAGACGGTTTAAATGCCCCTTTGAAGAGACGTGCAGGTAGCAGTAGCTTAATAAGACGGTTTAAATACCCCTTAGAAGAGGCTTGCAGGTCGCAGAAGCTTACCAAGATGGTTTAAATGCCCCTTGGAAAAGACGTGCAGGTCGCAGTAGCTTAACAAGATGGTTTAAATGCCCCTTGGAAGAGCGGTGGAGGTCGCAGTAGCTTAACAAGACGGTTTAAATGCCCCTTGGAAAAGACGTGAAGGTCGCAGTAGCTTAACATGATTGTTTAAATGCCCCTTGGAAGAGACGTGCAGTTCGCAGTAGCTTAACAAGACGGTTTAATTGCCCCTTGGAAGAGACGTGCAGGTCGCAGTAGCTTAATAAGACGGTTTAAATGCCCCTTGGAAGGGACGTGCAGGTCGCAGTAGATTAACAAGACGGTTTAAATGCCCTTTGGAAGAGATGTGCAGTTCGCAGTAGCTTATCAAGACAGTTTAAATGCCCCTTGGAAGAGACGTGCAGGTCGAAGTAGCTTAATAAGACGGTTTAAATGCCCCTTGCAAGAGACGTGCAGGTTGCAGTAGCTTAATAAGACGGTTTAAATGACCCTTGGTCGAAACGTGCAGGTCACAGTAGCTTAACAAGACGGTTTAAATGCCACTTGGAAGAGATGTGCAGGTCGCAGTAGATTAACAAGATGGTTTAAATGCCCCTTGGAAGAGCGGTAGAGGTCGCAGTAGCTTAACAAGACGGTTTAAATGCCCATTGGAAGAGACCTGCAGGTCGCAGTAGCTTAATAATACAGTTTAAATGCCCCTTGGAAGAGACGTGCAGGTCGCAGTAGCTTAATAAGATGGTTTAAATTCCCCTTGGAAGAGATGTGCAGGTCGCAGTAGCTTAACAAGACCGTTTAAATGCCCCTTGGAAGAGAAGTGCAGGTCACAGTAGCTTAACAAGACGGTTTAAATATCCCTTGGAAGAGCGGTGGAGGTCGCAGAAGCTTAACAAGACAGTTTAAATCCCCCTTGGAAGAGACGTGCAGGTCAAAGGATCTTAGTAAGAAGGTTTAAATGTCCCTTGGAAGAGACGTGCAGGTCGCAGTATCTTACCAAGACGGTTTAAATGGCCCTTTGAAGAGACGTGCAGGTCGCAGTAGCTTAACAAGACGGTTTAAATGCCCCTTGGAAGAGCGGTGGAGGTCGCAGTAGCTTAACAATACGGTTTAAATGCCCCTTGGAATAGACATGCAGGTCACAGTAACTTAACAAGACGGTTTAAATGCCCCTTTGAAGAGACGTGCAGGTCGCAGTAGCTTAATAAGACGGTTTAAATGCCCCTTGTAAGAGACGTGCAGATCACAGTAGCTTAACAAGACGGTTTAAATGCCACTTGGAAGAGACGTGCAGGTCGCAGTAGCTTAACAAGATGGTTTAAATGCCCCTTGGAAGAGCGTTGGAGGTCGCAGTAGCTTAATAAGACGGTTTAAATGCCACTTGGAAGAGACATGCAGTTCGCAGTAGCTTAACAAGACGGTTTAAATGCCACTTGGAAGAGACGTGCAGGTCGCAGTAGCTTAACAAGATGGTTTAAATGCCCCTTGGAAGAGCGTTGGAGGTCGCAGTAGCTTAATAAGACGGTTTAAATGCCCCTTGGAAGAGACATGCAGGTCGCAGTTGCTTAACAAGACGGTTTAAATGTCCCTTGGAAGAGACGTGCAGGTTGCAGTAGCTTAATAAGACGGTTTAAATGCCCATTGCAAGAGACGTGCAGGTCACAGTAGCTTATCAAGACGGTTTAAATGCCCCTTTGGAAGAGACGTGCAGGTCGCAGTAGCTTATTAAGACGGTTTAAATGCCCCTTGCAAGAGACGTGCAGATCACAGTAGCTTAACAAGACAGTTTAAATGCCCCGTGGAAGAGACGTGCAGGTCGCAGTAGCTTAACAAGACGGTTTAAATGCCCATTCTAAGAGAGGTGCAGGTCGCAGTAGCTTAATAAGACGGTTTAAATGCCCCTTGGAAGAGACATGCAGGTCGCAGTAGCTTAAGAAGACGGTTTAAATGCCCCTTGGAAGAGACGTGCAGGTCGCAGTAGCTTAAAAAGACGGTTTAAATGCCCTTTGAAAGAGACATGCAGGTCGCAGCAACTTAACAAGACTGTTTAAATGCCCCTTGGAAGAGACGTGCAGGTCGCAGTAGCTTAACAAGACGGTTTAAATGCACGTTGGTAGAGACATGCAGGTCGCAGTAGTTTAACAAGACGGTTTAAATGCCCCATTGAAGAGACGTGCAGGTCGCAGTAGCTTAACAAGACGGTTTAAATGCCCCTTGGAAGAGACGTGCAAGTCGCAGTAGCTTAACAAGACAATTTAAATGCCCCTTGGAAGAGACGTGCAGGTCGCAGTAGCTTAACAAGACGGTTTAAATGCCCCTTGGAAGGGACGTGCAGGTCGTAGTAGCTTAAAAAGATGGTTTAAATGCCCCTTGGAAGAGCGGTGGAGGTCGCAGAAGCTTAACAAGACAGTTTAAATGCCCCTTGGAAGAGACGTGCAGGTCACAGGAGCTTAATAAGACGGTTTAAATGTCCCGTGGAAGAGACGTGCAGGTCGCAGTAGCTTAAGAAGACGGTTTAAATGCCCCTTGGAAGAGACGTGCAGGTCGCAGTAGCTTAAAAAGACGGTTTAAATGCCCTTTGAAAGAGACATGCAGGTCGCAGCAACTTAACAAGACTGTTTAAATGCCCCTTGGAAGAGACGTGCAGGTCGCAGTAGCTTAACAAGACGGTTTAAATGCACGTTGGTAGAGACATGCAGGTCGCAGTAGTTTAACAAGACGGTTTAAATGCCCCATTGAAGAGACGTGCAGGTCGCAGTAGCTTAACAAGACGGTTTAAATGCCCCTTGGAAGAGACGTGCAGGTCGCAGTAGCTTAACAAGACAGTTTAAATGCCCCTTGGAAGAGACGTGCAGGTCGCAGTAGCTTAATAAGACGGTTTAAATGCCCCTTGCAAGAGACGTGCAGGTCACAGTAGCTTAACAAGATGGTTTAAATGCCACTTGGAAGAGACGTGCAGGTCACAGTATCTTAACAAGATGGTTTAAATGCCCCATGGAAGAGCATTGGAGGTCGCATTAGCTTAACAAGACGGTTTAAATGCCCCCTAGAAGAGACATGCAGGTCGCAGTAGCTTAACAAGACAGTTTAAAAGCCCTTTGGAAGAGACGTGCAGGTCGCAGTAGCTTAACAAGACAGTTTAAATGCCCCTTGGAAGAGACGTGCAGGTCGAAGTAGCTTAATAAGATGGTTTAAATGCCCCTTGCAAGAGACGTGCAGGTTGCAGTAGCTTAATAAGACGGTTTAAATGCCCCTTGGTAGAAACTTGCAGGTCACAGTAGCTTAACAAGACGCTTTAAATGCCACTTGGAAGAGACGTGCAGGTCGCAGTAGCTTAACAAGATGGTTTAAATACCCCTTGGAAGAGCGGTGGAGGTCGCAGTATCTTAACAAGATGGTTTAAATGCCCCTTGGAAGAGACGTGCAGGTCGCAGTAGCTTAACAAGACGGTTTAAATATCCCTTGGAAGAGCGGTGGAGGTCGCAGAAGCTTAACAAGACAGTTTAAATGCCCATTGGAAGAGACGTGCAGGTCAAAGAATCTTAGTAAGACCGTTTAAATGTCCATTTGAAGAGACGTACAGGTCGCAGTAGCTTACCAATACGGTTTAAATGGCCCTTGGAAGAGACGTGCAAGTCGCAGTAGCTTAACAAGACGGTTTAAATGCCCCTTGTAAGAGCGGTGGAGGTCGCAGTAGCTTAACAAGACAGTTTAAATGCCCCTTGGAATAGACATGCTGGTCACAGTAGCTTAACAAGATGGTTTAAATGCCCCTTTGAAGAGACGTGCAGGTCGCAGTAGCTTAATAAGACGGTTTAAATGCCCCTTGCAAGAGACGTGCAGGTCACAGTAGCTTAACAAGACGGTTTAAATGCCACTTGGAAGAGACGTGCAGGTCGCAGTAGCTTAACAAGATGGTTTAAATGCCCCTTGGAAGAGCGTTGGAGGTCGCATTAGCTTAACAAGACGGTTTAAATGCCCATTGGAATAGAGGTGCAGGTCGCAGTAGCTTAATAAGACGGTTTAAATGCCCCTTGCAAGAGACACGCAGGTCGCAGTAGCTTAAGAAGACGGTTTAAATGCCCCTTGGAAGGGACGTGCAGGTCGCAGTAGCTTAAAAAGATGGTTTAAATGCCCCTTGGAAGAGCGGTGGAGGTCGCAGAAGCTTAATAAGACAGTTTAAATGCCCCTTGGAAGAGACGTGCAGGTCGCAGTAGTTTAACAAGACAGTTTAAATGCCCCTTGGAAGAGACGTGCAGGTCGCAGTAGCTTAACAAGACAGTTTAAATGCCCTTTGGAAGAAACTTGCAGGTCGCAGTAGCTTAACAAGACAGTTTAAATGCCCCTTGGAAGAGACGTGCAGGTCGCAGTAGCTTAGCAAGACAGTTTAAATGCCCCTTGGAAGAAACCTGCAGGTCGCAGTAGCTTAATAAGATGGTTTAAATGCCCCTTGGAAGAGATGTGCAGTTCGCAGTAGCTTAACAAGAGGGTTTAAATGCCCCTTTGAAGAGACGTGCAGGTCGCAGTGGCTTAACAAGACGGTTTAAATGCCCCTTAGAAGAGGCTTGCAGCTCGCAGTAGCTTACCAAGATGGTTTAAATGCCCCTTGGAAAAGATGTGCAGGTCGCAGTAGCTTAACAAGATGGTTTAAATGCCCCTTGGAAGAGCGGTGGAGGTCGCAGTAGCTTAACAAGACAGTTTAACTGCCCCATGGAAGAGGCTTGCAGGTCGCAGTAGCTTACCAAGACGGTTTAAATGGCCCTTGGAAGAGACGTGCAAGTCGCAGTAGCTTAACAAGATGGTTTAACTGCCCCTTGGAAGAGGCTTGCAGGTCGCAGTAGCTTACCAAGACGGTTTAAATGGCCCTTGGAAGAGACGTGCCGGTCGCAGTAGCTTAACAAGATGGTTTAAATGCCCCTTGGAAGAGCGGTGGAGGTCGCAGAAGCTTAACGAGACAGTTTAAATTCCCCTTGGAAGAAACATGCAGGTCACAGGAGCTTAATAAGACGGTTTAAATGTCCCTTAGAAGAGACGTGCCGGTCGCAGTAGCTTAACAAGACGGTTTAAATGCCCCTTGGAAGAGACGTGCAGGTCGCAGTAGCTTAACAAGACGGTTTAAATGCCCCTTGGAAGAGCGGTGGAGGTCGCAGTAGCTTAACAAGACAGTTTAAATACCCCTTGGAAGAGACGTGCAGGTCGCAGTAGCTTAACAAGACAGTTTAAATGCCCCTTGGAAGAAACGTGCAGGTCGCAGTAGCTTAAAAAGACGGTTTAAATGCCCTTTGGTAAGAGACATGCAGGTCGCAGTAGCTTAACAAGACAGTTTAAATGCCCCTTGGAAGAAACGTGCAGGTCGCAGTAGCTTATTAAGATGGTTTAAATGCCCCTTGGAAAATACGTGCAGGTCGCAGTAGCTTAACAAGACGGTTTAAATGCCCCTTTGAAGAGACGTGCAGGTAGCAGTAGCTTAATAAGACGGTTTAAATACCCCTTAGAAGAGGCTTGCAGGTCGCAGAAGCTTACCAAGATGGTTTAAATGCCCCTTGGAAAAGACGTGCAGGTCGCAGTAGCTTAACAAGATGGTTTAAATGCCCCTTGGAAGAGCGGTGGAGGTCGCAGTAGCTTAACAAGACGGTTTAAATGCCCCTTGGAAAAGACGTGAAGGTCGCAGTAGCTTAACATGATTGTTTAAATGCCCCTTGGAAGAGACGTGCAGTTCGCAGTAGCTTAACAAGACGGTTTAATTGCCCCTTGGAAGAGACGTGCAGGTCGCAGTAGCTTAATAAGACGGTTTAAATGCCCCTTGGAAGGGACGTGCAGGTCGCAGTAGATTAACAAGACGGTTTAAATGCCCTTTGGAAGAGACGTGCAGTTCGCAGTAGCTTATCAAGACAGTTTAAATGCCCCTTGGAAGAGACGTGCAGGTCGAAGTAGCTTAATAAGACGGTTTAAATGCCCCTTGCAAGAGACGTGCAGGTTGCAGTAGCTTAATAAGACGGTTTAAATGACCCTTGGTCGAAACGTGCAGGTCACAGTAGCTTAACAAGACGGTTTAAATGCCACTTGGAAGAGATGTGCAGGTCGCAGTAGATTAACAAGATGGTTTAAATGCCCCTTGGAAGAGCGGTAGAGGTCGCAGTAGCTTAACAAGACGGTTTAAATGCCCATTGGAAGAGACCTGCAGGTCGCAGTAGCTTAATAATACAGTTTAAATGCCCCTTGGAAGAGACGTGCAGGTCGCAGTAGCTTAATAAGATGGTTTAAATTCCCCTTGGAAGAGATGTGCAGGTCGCAGTAGCTTAACAAGACCGTTTAAATGCCCCTTGGAAGAGAAGTGCAGGTCACAGTAGCTTAACAAGACGGTTTAAATATCCCTTGGAAGAGCGGTGGAGGTCGCAGAAGCTTAACAAGACAGTTTAAATCCCCCTTGGAAGAGACGTGCAGGTCAAAGGATCTTAGTAAGAAGGTTTAAATGTCCCTTGGAAGAGACGTGCAGGTCGCAGTATCTTACCAAGACGGTTTAAATGGCCCTTTGAAGAGACGTGCAGGTCGCAGTAGCTTAACAAGACGGTTTAAATGCCCCTTGGAAGAGCGGTGGAGGTCGCAGTAGCTTAACAAGACGGTTTAAATGCCCCTTGGAATAGACATGCAGGTCACAGTAACTTAACAAGACGGTTTAAATGCCCCTTTGAAGAGACGTGCAGGTCGCAGTAGCTTAATAAGACGGTTTAAATGCCCCTTGTAAGAGACGTGCAGATCACAGTAGCTTAACAAGACGGTTTAAATGCCACTTGGAAGAGACGTGCAGGTCGCAGTAGCTTAACAAGATGGTTTAAATGCCCCTTGGAAGAGCGTTGGAGGTCGCAGTAGCTTAATAAGACGGTTTAAATGCCACTTGGAAGAGACATGCAGTTCGCAGTAGCTTAACAAGACGGTTTAAATGCCACTTGGAAGAGACGTGCAGGTCGCAGTAGCTTAACAAGATGGTTTAAATGCCCCTTGGAAGAGCGTTGGAGGTCGCAGTAGCTTAATAAGACGGTTTAAATGCCCCTTGGAAGAGACATGCAGGTCGCAGTTGCTTAACAAGACGGTTTAAATGTCCCTTGGAAGAGACGTGCAGGTTGCAGTAGCTTAATAAGACGGTTTAAATGCCCATTGCAAGAGACGTGCAGGTCACAGTAGCTTATCAAGACGGTTTAAATGCCCCTTGGAAGAGACGTGCAGGTCGCAGTAGCTTATTAAGACGGTTTAAATGCCCCTTGCAAGAGACGTGCAGATCACAGTAGCTTAACAAGACAGTTTAAATGCCCCGTGGAAGAGACGTGCAGGTCGCAGTAGCTTAACAAGACGGTTTAAATGCCCATTCTAAGAGAGGTGCAGGTCGCAGTAGCTTAATAAGACGGTTTAAATGCCCCTTGGAAGAGACATGCAGGTCGCAGTAGCTTAAGAAGACGGTTTAAATGCCCCTTGGAAGAGACGTGCAGGTCGCAGTAGCTTAAAAAGACGGTTTAAATGCCCTTTGAAAGAGACATGCAGGTCGCAGCAACTTAACAAGACTGTTTAAATGCCCCTTGGAAGAGACGTGCAGGTCGCAGTAGCTTAACAAGACGGTTTAAATGCACGTTGGTAGAGACATGCAGGTCGCAGTAGTTTAACAAGACGGTTTAAATGCCCCATTGAAGAGACGTGCAGGTCGCAGTAGCTTAACAAGACGGTTTAAATGCCCCTTGGAAGAGACGTGCAAGTCGCAGTAGCTTAACAAGACAATTTAAATGCCCCTTGGAAGAGACGTGCAGGTCGCAGTAGCTTAACAAGACGGTTTAAATGCCCCTTGGAAGGGACGTGCAGGTCGTAGTAGCTTAAAAAGATGGTTCAAATGCCCCTTGGAAGAGCGGTGGAGGTCGCAGAAGCTTAACAAGACAGTTTAAATGCCCCTTGGAAGAGACGTGCAGGTCACAGGAGCTTAATAAGACGGTTTAAATGTCCCGTGGAAGAGACGTGCAGGTCGCAGTAGTTTAACAAGACGATTTAAATGCCCCTTGGAAGAGACGTGCAGGTCGCAGTAGCTTAACAAGACGGTTTAAATGCCCCTTGGAAGAGCGGTGTAGGTCGCAGTAGCTTAACAAGACAGTTTAAATGCCCCTTGGAAGAGACGTGCAGGTCGCAGTAGCTTAACAAGACAGTTTAATTGCCCCTTGGAAGAAACGTGCAGGTCGCAGTAGCTTAATAAGATGGTTTAAATGCCCCTTGGAAGAGAAGTGCAGGTCGCAGTAGCTTAACAAGAGGGTTTAAATGCCCCTGTGAAGAGACGTGCAGGTCGCAGTAGCGTAACAAGGCGGTTTAAATGCCCCTTAGAAGAGGCTTGCAGGTCGCAGTAGCTTACCAAGATGGTTTAAATGCCCCTTGGAAAAGACGTGCAGGTCGCAGTAGCTTAACAAGGTGGTTTAAATGCCCCTTGGAAGAGCGGTGGAGGTCGCAGTAGCTTAACAAGACGGTTTAAATGCCCATTGGAAGAGACCTGCAGGTCGCAGTAGCTTAATAAGACAGTTTAAATGCCACTTGGAAGAGACGTGCAGGTCGCAGTAGCTTAATAAGATGGTTTAAATTCCCCTTCGAAGAGACGTGCAGGTCGCAGTAGCTTAACAAGATGGTTTAAATGCCCCTTGGAAGAGACGTGCCGGTCGCAGTAGCTTAACAAGATGGTTTAATTGCCTCTTGGAAGAGCGGTGGAGGTCGCAGAAGCTTAACAAGACAGTTTAAATGCCCCTTGGAAGAGCCGTGCAGGTCACAGGAGCTTAATGAGACGGTTTAAATGTCCCTTGGAAGAGACGTGCAGGTCGCAGTAGCTTAACAAGACGGTTTAAATGCCTCTTGGAAGAGACGTGCAGGTCGCAGTAGCTTAAAAGACTGTTTAAATGCCCCTTGGAAGAGCGGTGTAGGTCGCAGTAGCTTAACAAGACAGTTTAAATGCCCCTTGGAAGAGACGTGCAGGTCACAGTAGCTTAATAAGATGGTTTAAATGCCCCTTGGAAGAGACGTGCAGGTCGCAGTAGCTTAACAAGACGGTTTAAATGCCCCTTTGAAGAGACGTGCAGGTCGCAGTAGCTTAACAAAACGGTTTAAATGCCCCTTAGAAGAGGCTTGCAGGTCGCAGTAGCTTACCAAGATGGCTTAAATGCCCCTTGGAAAAGACGTGCAGGTCGCAGTAGCTTAACAAGATGGTTTAAACGCTCCTTGGAAGAGCGGTGGAGGTCGCAGTAGCTTAACAAGACGGTTTAAATGCCCCATGGAAAAGACGTGAAGGTCGCACTAGCTTAACAAGATTGTTTAAATGCCCCTTGGAAGAGACGTGCAGGTCGCAGTAGCTTAACAAGACAGTTTAAATGCCCCTTGGACGAGTCTTGCAGGTCGCAGTAGCTTACCAAGACGTTTTAAATGGCCCTTGGAAGAGACGTGCCGGTCGCAGTAGCTTAACAAGATGGTTTAAATGCCCCTTGAAAGAGCGGTGGAGGTCGCAGTAGCTTAACAAGACGGTTTAAATGCCCCTTAGAAGAGACGTGCAGGTCACAGTAGCTTAACAAGACGGTTTAAATGCCCCTTGGAAGAGACGTGCAGGTCGCAGTAGCTTAACAAGACAGTTTAAATGCCTTTTGGAAGAGACGTGCAGGTCGCAGTAGCTTAACAAGACAGTTTAAATGCCCCTTGGAAGAGACGTGCAGGTCGCATTAGCTTAATAAGACGGTTGAAATGCCCCTTGCAAGAGACGTGCTGGTCGCAGTAGCTTAATAAGACGGTTTAAATGCCCCTTGGTAGAAACGTGCAGGTCACAGTAGCTTAACAAGATGGTTTAAATGCCACTTGGATGAGACGTGCTGGACGCAGTAGCTTAACAAGATGGTGTAAATGCCCCTTGGAAGAACGGTGGAGTTTGCAGTATCTTAACAAGATGGTTTAAATGCCCCTTGGAAGAGACGTGCAGGTCGCAGTAGCTTAACAAGACAGGTTAAATGCCCCTTGGAAGAAACTTGCAGGTCGCAGTAGCTTAAAAATACAGTTTAAATGCCCCTTGGAAGAGACGTGCAGGTCGCAGTAGCTTAACAAGACAGTTTAAATGCCCCTTGGAAGAAACCTGCAGGTCGCAGTAGCTTAATAAGATGGTTTAAATGCCCCTTGGAAGAGACGTGCAGTTCGCAGTAGCTTAACAAGAGGGTTTAAATGCCCCTTTGAAGAGACGTGCAGGTCGCAGTGGCTTAACAAGACGGTTTAAATGCCCCTTAGAAGAGGCTTGCAGGTCGCAGTAGCTTACCAAGATGGTTTAAATGCCCCTTGGAAAAGATGTGCAGGTCGCAGTAGCTTAACAAGATGGTTTAAATGCCCCTTGGAAGAGCGGTGGAGGTCGCAGTAGCTTACCAAGACGGTTTAAATGGCCCTTGGAAGAGACGTGCAGGTCGCAGTAGCTTAACAAGATGGTTTATCTGCCCCTTGGAAGAGGCTTGCAGGTCGCAGTAGCTTACCAAGACGGTTTAAATGGCCCTTGGAAGAGACGTTCCGGTCGCAGTAGCTTAACAAGATGGTTTAAATGCCCCTTGTAAGAGCGGTGGAGGTTGCAGAAGCTTAACGAGACAGTTTAAATGCCCCTTGGAAGAGACGTGCAGGTCACAGGAGCTTAGTAAGACGGTTTAAATGACACTTGGAAGAGACGTGCAGGTCACAGTAGCTTAACAAGATGGTTTAAATGCCCCTTGAAAGAGACGTGCAGGTCGCAGTAGCTTAACAAGACGGTTTAAATGCCCCTTGGAAGAAACTTGAAGGTCGCAGTAGCTTAACAAGACAGTTTAAATGCCCCTTTGAAGAGACGTGCAGGTCGCAGTAGCTTAACAAGACAGTTTAAATGCCCCTTGGAAGAAACCTGCAGGTCGCAGTAGCTTAATAAGATGGTTTAAATGCCCCTTGGAAGAGACGTGCAGTTCGCAGTAGCTTAACAAAAGGGTTTAAATGCCCCTTTGAAGAGACGTGCAGGTCGCAGTGGCTTAAAAAGACGGTTTAAATGCCCCTTAGAAGAGGCTTGCAGGTCGCAGTAGCTTAGCAAGATGGTTTAAATGCCCCTTGGAAAAGATGTGCAGGTCGCAGTAGCTTAACAAGACAGTTTAAATCCCCCCTGGAAGAGACGTGCAGGTCAAAGGATCTTAGTAAGAAGGTTTAAATGTCCCTTGGAAGAGACGTGCAGGTCGCAGTATCTTACCAAGACGGTTCAAATGGCCCTTGGAAGAGAGGTGCAGGTCGCAGTAGCTTAACAAGACGGTTTAAATGCCCCTTGGAAGAGCGGTGGAGGTCGCAGTAGCTTAACAAGACGGTTTAAATGCCCCTTGGAATAGACATGCAGATCACAGTAACTTAACAAGACGGTTTAAATGCCCCTTTGAAGAGACGTGCAGGTCGCAGTAGCTTAATAAAACGGTTTAAATGCCCCTTGTAAGAGACGTGCAGATCACAGTAGCTTAACAAGACGGTTTAAATGCCACTTGGAAAAGACGTGCAGGTCGCAGTAGCTTAACAAGATGGTTTAAATGCCCCTTGGAAGAGCGTTGGAGGTCGCAGTAGCTTAATAAGACGGTATAAATGCCCCTTGGAAGAGACATGCAGTTCGCAGTAGCTTAACAAGACGGTTTAAATGCCACTTGGAAGAGACGTGCAGGTCGCAGTAGCTTAACAAGATGGTTTAAATGCCCCTTGGAAGAGCGTTGGAGGTCGCAGTAGCTTAATAAGACGGTTTAAATGCCCCTTGGAAGAGACATGCAGGTCGCAGTTGCTTAACAAGACGGTTTAAATGTCCCTTGGAAGAGACGTGCAGGTCGCAGTAGCTTAATAAGACGGTTTAAATGCCCCTTGCAAGAGACGTGCAGGTAACAGTAGCTTATCAAGACGGTTTAAATGCCCCTTGGAAGAGACGTGCAGGTCGCAGTAGCTTATTAAGACGGTTTAAATGCCCCTTGCAAGAGACGTGCAGATCACAGTAGCTTAACAAGACAGTTTAAATGCCCCGTGGAAGAGACGTGAAGGTCGCAGTAGCTTAACAAGACGGTTTAAATGCCCATTCTAAGAGAGGTGCAGGTCGCAGTAGCTTAATAAGACGGTTTAAATGCCCCTTGGAAGAGACATGCAGGTCGCAGTAGCTTAAGAAGACGGTTTAAATGCCCCTTGGAAGAGACGTGCAGGTCGCAGTAGCTTAAAAAGACGGTTTAAATGCCCTTTGAAAGAGACATGCAGGTCGCAGCAGCTTAACAAGACTGTTTAAATGCCAATTGGAAGAGACGTGCAGGTCGCAGTAGCTTAACAAGACGGTTTAAATGCACGTTGGTAGAGACATGCAGGTCGCAGTAGTTTAACAAGACGGTTTAAATGCCCCATTGAAGAGACGTGCAGGTCGCAGTAGCTTAACAAGACGGTTTAAATGCCCCTTGGAAGAGACGTGCAAGTCGCAGTAGCTTAACAAGAAAATTTAAATGCCCCTTGGAAGAGACGTGCAGGTCGCAGTAGCTTAACAAGACGGTTTAAATGCCCCTTGGAAGGGACGTGCAGGTCGCAGTAGCTTAAAAAGATGGTTTAAATGCCCCTTGGAAGAGCGGTGGAGGTCGCAGAAGCTTAACAAGACAGTTTAAATGCCCCTTGGAAGAGACGTGCAGGTCACAGGAGCTTAATAAGACGGTTTAAATGTCCCGTGGAAGAGACGTGCAGGTGGCAGTAGTTTAACAAGACGATTTAAATGCCCCTTGGAAGAGACGTGCAGGTCGCAGTAGCTTAACAAGACGGTTTAAATGCCCCTTGGAAGAGCGGTGTAGGTCGCAGTAGCTTAACAAGACAGTTTAAATGCCCCTTGGAAGAGACGTGCAGGTCGCAGTAGCTTAACAAGACAGTTTAATTGCCCCTTGGAAGAAACGTGCAGGTCGCAGTAGCTTAATAAGATGGTTTAAATGCCCCTTGGAAGAGAAGTGCAGGTCGCAGTAGCTTAACAAGAGGGTTTAAATGCCCCTGTGAAGAGACGTGCAGGTCGCAGTAGCTTAACAAGGCGGTTTAAATGCCCCTTAGAAGAGGCTTGCAGGTCGCAGTAGCTTACCAAGATGGTTTAAATGCCCCTTGGAAAAGACGTGCAGGTCGCAGTAGCTTAACAAGGTGGTTTAAATGCCCCTTGGAAGAGCGGTGGAGGTCGCAGTAGCTTAACAAGACGGTTTAAATGCCCATTGGAAGAGACCTGCAGGTCGCAGTAGCTTAATAAGACAGTTTAAATGCCACTTGGAAGAGACATGCAGGTCGCAGTAGCTTAATAAGATGGTTTAAATTCCCCTTCGAAGAGATGTGCAGGTCGCAGTAGCTTAACAAGACGGTTTAAATGCCCCTTGGAAGAGACGTGCCGGTCGCAGTAGCTTAACAAGATGGTTTAATTGCCTCTTGGAAGAGCGGTGGAGGTCGCAGAAGCTTAACAAGACAGTTTAAATGCCCCTTGGAAGAGCCGTGCAGGTCACAGGAGCTTAATAAGATGGTTTAAATGTTCCTTGGAAGAGACGTGCAGGTCGCAGTAGCTTAACAAGACGGTTTAAATGCCTCTTGGAAGAGACGTGCAGGTCGCAGTAGCTTAAAAGACTGTTTAAATGCCCCTTGGAAGAGCGGTGTAGGTCGCAGTAGCTTAACAAGACAGTTTAAATGCCCCTTGGAAGAGACGTGCAGGTCACAGTAGCTTAACAAGACAGTTTAAATGCCCCTTGGAAGAAACGTGCAGGTCACAGTAGCTTAATAAGATGGTTTAAATGCCCCTTGGAAGAGACGTGCAGGTCGCAGTAGCTTAACAAGACGGTTTAAATGCCCCTTTGAAGAGACGTGCAGGTCGCAGTAGCTTAACAAAACGGTTTAAATGCCCCTTAGAAGAGGCTTGCAGGTCGCAGTAGCTTACCAAGATGGCTTAAATGCCCCTTGGAAAAGACGTGCAGGTCGCAGTAGCTTAACAAGATGGTTTAAATGCTCCTTGGAAGAGCGGTGGAGGTCGCAGTAGCTTAACAAGACGGTTTAAATGCCCCATGGAAAAGACGTGAAGGTAGCACTAGCTTAACAAGATTGTTTAAATGCCCCTTGGAAGAGAAGTGCAGGTCGCAGTAGCTTAACAAGACAGTTTAAATGCCCCTTGGACGAGTCTTGCAGGTCGCAGTAGCTTACCAAGACGTTTTAAATGGCCCTTGGAAGAGACGTGCCGGTCGCAGTAGCTTAACAAGATGGTTTAAATGCCCCTTAGAAGAGCGGTGGAATTCGCAGTAGCTTAACAAGACGGTTTAAATGTCCCTTAGAAGAGACATGCAGGTCACAGTAGCTTAACAAGACAGTTTAAATGCCCCTTGGAAGAAACCTGCAGGTCGCAGTAGCTTAATAAGATGGTTTAAATGCCCCTTGGAAGAGACGTGCAGTTCGCAGTAGCTTAACAAAAGGGTTTAAATGCCCCTTTGAAGAGACGTGCAGGTCGCAGTGGCTTAAAAAGACAGTTTAAATGCCCCTTAGAAGAGGCTTGCAGGTCGCAGTAGCTTAGCAAGATGGTTTAAATGCCCCTTGGAAAAGATGTGCAGGTCGCAGTAGCTTAACAAGACAGTTTAAATCCCCCCTGGAAGAGACGTGCAGGTCAAAGGATCTTAGTAAGAAGGTTTAAATGTCCCTTGGAAGAGACGTGCAGGTCGCAGTATCTTACCAAGACGGTTCAAATGGCCCTTGGAAGAGAGGTGCAGGTCGCAGTAGCTTAACAAGACGGTTTAAATGCCCCTTGGAAGAGCGGTGGAGGTCGCAGTAGCTTAACAAGACGGTTTAAATGCCCCTTGGAATAGACATGCAGATCACAGTAACTTAACAAGACGGTTTAAATGCCCCTTTGAAGAGACGTGCAGGTCGCAGTAGCTTAATAAAACGGTTTAAATGCCCCTTGTAAGAGACGTGCAGATCACAGTAGCTTAACAAGACGGTTTAAATGCCACTTGGAAAAGACGTGCAGGTCGCAGTAGCTTAACAAGATGGTTTAAATGCCCCTTGGAAGAGCGTTGGAGGTCGCAGTAGCTTAATAAGACGGTATAAATGCCCCTTGGAAGAGACATGCAGTTCGCAGTAGCTTAACAAGACGGTTTAAATGCCACTTGGAAGAGACGTGCAGGTCGCAGTAGCTTAGCAAGATGGTTTAAATGCCCCTTGGAAGAGCGTTGGAGGTCGCAGTAGCTTAATAAGACGGTTTAAATGCCCCTTGGAAGAGACATGCAGGTCGCAGTTGCTTAACAAGACGGTTTAAATGTCCCTTGGAAGAGACCTGCAGGTCGCAGTAGCTTAATAAGACGGTTTAAATGCCCCTTGCAAGAGACGTGCAGGTAACAGTAGCTTATCAAGACGGTTTAAATGCCCCTTGGAAGAGACGTGCAGGTCGCAGTAGCTTATTAAGACGGTTTAAATGCCCCTTGCAAGAGACGTGCAGATCACAGTAGCTTAACAAGACAGTTTAAATGCCCCGTGGAAGAGACGTGAAGGTCGCAGTAGCTTAACAAGACGGTTTAAATGCCCATTCTAAGAGAGGTGCAGGTCGCAGTAGCTTAATAAGACGGTTTAAATGCCCCTTGGAAGAGACATGCAGGTCGCAGTAGCTTAAGAAGACGGTTTAAATGCCCCTTGGAAGAGACGTGCAGGTCGCAGTAGCTTAAAAAGACGGTTTAAATGCCCTTTGAAAGAGACATGCAGGTCGCAGCAGCTTAACAAGACTGTTTAAATGCCCCTTGGAAGAGATGTGCAGGTCGCAGTAGCTTAACAAGACGGTTTAAATGCACGTTGGTAGAGACATGCAGGTCGCAGTAGTTTAACAAGACGGTTTAAATGCCCCATTGAAGAGACGTGCAGGTCGCAGTAGCTTAACAAGACGGTTTAAATGCCCCTTCGAAGAGACGTGCAAGTCGCAGTAGCTTAACAAGAAAATTTAAATGCCCCTTGGAAGAGACGTGCAGGTCGCAGTAGCTTAACAAGACGGTTTAAATGCCCCTTGGAAGGGACGTGCAGGTCGCAGTAGCTTAAAAAGATGGTTTAAATGCCCCTTGGAAGAGCGGTGGAGGTCGCAGAAGCTTAACAGGACAGTTTAAATGCCCCTTGGAAGAGACGTGCAGGTCACAGGAGCTTAATAAGACGGTTTAAATGTCCCGTGGAAGAGACGTGCAGGTCGCAGTAGTTTAACAAGACGAATTAAATGCCCCTTGGAAGAGACGTGCAGGTCGCAGTAGCTTAACAAGACGGTTTAAATGCCCCTTGGAAGAGCGGTGTAGGTCGCAGTAGCTTAACAAGACAGTTTAAATGCCCCTTGGAAGAGACGTGCAGGTCGCAGTAGCTTAACAAGACAGTTTAATTGCCCCTTGGAAGAAACGTGCAGGTCGCAGTAGCTTAATAAGATGGTTTAAATGCCCCTTGGAAGAGAAGTGCAGGTCGCAGTAGCTTAACAAGAGGGTTTAAATGCCCCTGTGAAGAGACGTGCAGGTCGCAGAAGCTTAACAAGGCGGTTTAAATGCCCCTTAGAAGAGGCTTGCAGGTCGCAGTAGCTTACCAAGATGGTTTAAATGCCCCTTGGAAAAGACGTGCAGGTCGCAGTAGCTTAACAAGGTGGTTTAAATGCCCCTTGGAAGAGCGGTGGAGGTCGCAGTAGCATAACAAGACGGTTTAAATGCCCATTGGAAGAGACCTGCAGGTCGCAGTAGCTTAATAAGACAGTTTAAATGCCACTTGGAAGAGACGTGCAGGTCGCAGTAGCTTAATAAGATGGTTTAAATTCCCCTTCGAAGAGATGTGCAGGTCGCAGTAGCTTAACAAGACGGTTTAAATGCCCCTTGGAAGAGACGTGCCGGTCGCAGTAGCTTAACAAGATGGTTTAATTGCCTCTTGGAAGAGCGGTGGAGGTCGCAGAAGCTTAACAAGACAGTTTAAATGCCCCTTGGAAGAGCCGTGCAGGTCACAGGAGCTTAATAAGATGGTTTAAATGTTCCTTGGAAGAGACGTGCAGGTCGCAGTAGCTTAACAAGACGGTTTAAATGCCTCTTGGAAGAGACGTGCAGGTCGCAGTAGCTTAAAAGACTGTTTAAATGCCCCTTGGAAGAGCGGTGTAGGTCGCAGTAGCTTAACAAGACAGTTTAAATGCCCCTTGGAAGAGACGTGCAGGTCACAGTAGCTTAACAAGACAGTTTAAATGCCCCTTGGAAGAAACGTGCAGGTCACAGTAGCTTAATAAGATGGTTTAAATGCCCCTTGGAAGAGACGTGCAGGTCGCAGTAGCTTAACAAGACGGTTTAAATGCCCCTTTGAAGAGACGTGCAGGTCGCAGTAGCTTAACAAAACGGTTTAAATGCCCCTTAGAAGAGGCTTGCAGGTTGCAGTAGCTTACCAAGATGGCTTAAATGCCCCTTGGAAGAGACGTGCAGGTCGCAGTAGCTTAACAAGACGGTTTAAATGCCCCTTGGAAGAGCGGTGGAGGTCGCAGTAGCTTAACAAGACAGTTTAAATACCCCTTTGAAGAGACGTGCAGGTCGCAGTAGCTTAACAAGACAGTTTAAATGCCCCTTGGAAGAAACGTGCAGGTCGCAGTAGCTTAAAAAGACGGTTTAAATGCCCTTTGGAAGAGACATGCAGGTCGCAGTAGCTTAACAAGACAGTTTAAATGCCCCTTGGAAGAAACGTGCAGGTCGCAGTAGCTTATTAAGATGGTTTAAATGCCCCTTGGAAGAGACGTGCAGTTCGCAGCAGCTTAACAAGATGGTTTAAATGCCCCTTTGAAGAGACGTGCAGGTCGCAGTAGCTTAATAAGACGGTTTAAATGCCCCTTAGAAGAGGCTTGCAGGTCGAAATAGCTTACCAAGATGGTTTAAATGCCCCTTGGAAAAGACGTGCAGGTCGCAGTAGCTTAACAAGATGGTTTAAATGCCCCTTGGAAGAGCGGTGGAGGTCGCAGTAGCTTAACAAAACGGTTTAAATGCCCCTTGGAAAAGACGTGAAGGTCGCAGTAGCTTAACATGATTGTTTAAATGTCCCTTGGAAGAGACGTGCAGGTCGCAGTAGCTTAACAAGACAGTTTAAATGCCCCTTGGAAGAGGCTTGCAGGTCGCAGTAGCTTAACAAGACGGTTTAATTGCCCCTTGGAAGAGACGTGCAGGTCACAGTAGCATAACAAGATGGTTTAAATGCCCCTTGGAAGGGACGTGCATCTCGCAGTAGATTAACAAGACGGTTTAAATGCCCTTTGGAAGAGACGTGCAGGTCGCAGTAGCTTACCAAGACAGTTTAAATGCCCCTTGGAAGAGACGTGCAGGTCGAAGTAGCTTAATAAGACGGTTTAAATGCCCCTTGCAAGAGACGTGCAGGTTGCAGTAGCTTAATAAGACGGTGTAAATGCCCCTTGGTAGAAACGTGCAGGTCACAGTAGCTTAACAAGACGGTTTAAATGCCACTTGGAAGAGATGTGCAGGTCTCAGTAGCTTAACAAGGTGGTTTAAATGCCCCTTGGAAGAGCGGTAGAGGTCGCAGTAGCTTAACAAGACGGTTTAAATGCCCATTGGAAGAGACCTGCAGGTCGCAGTAGCTTAAAAATACAGTTTAAATGCCCCTTGGAAGAGACGTGCAGGTCGCAGTAGCTTAATAAGATGGTTTAAATGCCCCTTGGAAGAGACGTGCAGGTAGCAGTAGCTTAACAAGACGGTTTAAATGCCCCTTGGAAGAGACGTGCAGGTCACAGTAGCTTAACAAGACGGTTTAAATATCCCTTGGAAGAGCGGTGGAGGTCGCAGAAGCTTAACAAGACAGTTTAAATGTCCCTTGGAAGAGACGTGCAGGTCAAAGGATCTTAGTAAGACGGTTTAAATGTCCCTTGGAAGAGACGTGCAGGTCGCAGTAGCTTACCAAGACGGTTTAAATGGCCCTTGGAAGAGATGTGCAGGTCGCAGTAGCTTAACAAGGCGGTTTAAATGCCCCTTGGAAGAGCGGTGGAGGTCGCAGTAGCTTAACAAGACGGTTTAAATGCCCCTTGGAATAGACATGCAGGTCACAGTAACTTAACAAGACGGTTTAAATGCCCCTTTGAAGAGACGTGCAGGTCGCAGTAGCTTAATAAGACGGTTTAAATGCCCCTTGCAAGAGACGTGCAGATCACTGTAGCTTAATAAGACGGTTTAAATGCCACTTGGAAGAGACGTGCAGGTCGCAGTAGCTTAACAAGATGGTTTAAATGCCCCTTGGAAGAGACATGCAGTTCGCAGTAGCTTAACAAGAAGGTTTAAATGCCACTTGGAAGAGACGTGCAGGTCGCAGTAGCTTAACAAGACGGTTTAAATGCCCATTGGAAGAGACCTGCAGGTCGCAGTAGCTTAAAAATACAGTTTAAATGCCCCTTGGAAGAGACGTGCAGGTCGCAGTAGCTTAATAAGATGGTTTAAATGCCCCTTGGAAGAGACGTGCAGGTAGCAGTAGCTTAACAAGACGGTTTAAATGCCCCTTGGAAGAGACGTGCAGGTCACAGTAGCTTAACAAGACGGTTTAAATATCCCTTGGAAGAGCGGTGGAGGTCGCAGAAGCTTAACAAGACAGTTTAAATGCCCCTTGGAAGAGACGTGCAGGTCAAAGGATCTTAGTAAGACGGTTTAAATGTCCCTTGGAAGAGACGTGCAGGTCGCAGTAGCTTACCAAGACGGTTTAAATGGCCCTTGGAAGAGATGTGCAGGTCGCAGTAGCTTAACAAGGCGGTTTAAATGCCCCTTGGAAGAGCGGTGGAGGTCGCAGTAGCTTAACAAGACGGTTTAAATGCCCCTTGGAATAGACATGCAGGTCACAGTAACTTAACAAGACGGTTTAAATGCCCCTTTGAAGAGACGTGCAGGTCGCAGTAGCTTAATAAGACGGTTTAAATGCCCCTTGCAAGAGACGTGCAGATCACAGTAGCTTAACAAGATGGTTTAAATGCCACTTGGAAGAGACGTGCAGGTCGCAGTAGCTTAACAAGATGGTTTAAATGCCCCTTGGAAGAGCGTTGGAGGTCGCAGTAGCTTAATAAGACGGTTTAAATGCCCCTTGGAAGAGACATGCAGTTCGCAGTAGCTTAACAAGACGGTTTAAATGCCACTTGGAAGAGATGTGCAGGTCGCAGTAGCTTAACAAGATGGTTTAAATGCCCCTTGGAAGAGCGTTGGAGGTCGCAGTAGCTTAATAAGACGGTTTAATTGCCCCTTGGAAGAGACATGCAGGTCGCAGTTGCTTAACAAGATGGTTTAAATGTCCCTTGGAAGAGACGTGCAGGTCGCAGTAGCTTAATAAGACAGTTTAAATGCCCCTTGCAAGAGACGTGCAGGTCACAGTAGCTTATCAAGACGGTTTAAATGCCCCTTGGAAGAGACGTGCAGGTCGCAGTAGCTTATTAAGACGGTTTAAATGCGCCTTGCAATAGACGTGCAGATCATAGTAGCTTAACAAGACAGTTTAAATGCCACTTGGAAGAGACGTGCAGGCCGCAGTAGCTTAACAAGACGGTTTAAATGCCCATTGGAAGAGAGGTGCAGGTCGCAGTAGCTTAATAAGACGATTTAAATGCCCCTTGGAAGAGACGAGCAGGTCGCAGTAGCTTAAAAAGACGGTTTAAATGCACTTTGGAAGAGACATGCTGGTCTCAGCAGCTTAACAAGACTGTTTAAATGCCCCTTGGAAGAGACGTGCAGGTCGCAGTAGCTTAACAAGACGGTTTAAATGCACCTTGGTAGAGACATGCAGGTCGCAGTAGTTTAACAAGACGGTTTAAATGCCCCATTGAAGAGACGTGCAGGTCTCAGTAGCTTAACAAGACGGTTTAAATGCCCCTTGGAAGAGACGTGCAAGTCGCAGTAGCTTAACAAGACAATTTAAATGCCCCTTGGAAGAGACGTGCAGGTCGCAGTAGCTTAACAAGACGGTTTAAATGCACCTTGTTAGAGACATGCAGGTCGCAGTAGTTTAACAAGACGGTTTAAATGCCCCATTGAAGAGACGTGCAGGTCGCAGTAGCTTAACAAGACGGTTTAAATGCCTCTTGGAAGAGACGTGCAGTTCGCAGTAGCTTAACAAGAGGTTTTAAATGCCCCTTTGAAGAAACGTGCAGGTCGCAGTGGCTTAAAAAGATTGTTTAAATGCCCCTTAGAAGAGGCTTGCAGGTCGCAGTAGCTTAGCAAGATGGTTTAAATGCCCCTTGGAAAAGATGTGCAGGTCGCAGTAGCTTAACAAGATGGTTTAAATGCCCCTTGGAAGAGCGGTGGAGGTCGCAGTAGCTTAACAAGACAGTTTAACTGCCCCTTGGAAGAGGCTTGCAGGTCGCAGTAGCTTACCAAGACGGTTTAAAGGGCCCTTGGAAGAGACGGGCAGGTAGCAATAGCTTAACAAGATGGTTTAACTGCCCCTTGGAAGAGGCTTGCAGGTCGCAGTAGCTTACCAAGACGGTTTAAATGGCACTTGGAAGAGACGTGCGGGTCGCAGTAGCTTAACAAGATGGTTTAAATGCCCCTTGGAAGAGCGGTGGAGGTCGCAGAAGCTTAACGAGACAGTTTAAATGACCTTTGGAAGAAACGTGCAGGTCACAGGAGCTTAATAAGACGGTTTAAATGACCCTTAGAAGAGACGTGCCTGTCGCAGTAGCTTAACAAGACGGTTTAAATGCCCCTTGGAAGAGACGTGCAGGTCGCAGTAGCTTAACAAGACGGTTTAAATGCCCCTTGGAAGAGCGGTGGAGGTCGCAGTAGCTTAACAAGACAGTTTAAATACCCCTTGGAAGAGATGTGCAGGTCGCAGTAGCTTAACAAGACAGTTTAAATGCCCCTTGGAAGAAACGTGCAGGTCGCAGTAGCTTAAAAAGACGGTTTAAATGCCCTTTGGAAGAGACATGCAGGTCGCAGTAGCTTAACAAGACAGTTTAAATGCCCCTTGGAAGAAACGTGCAGGTCGCAGTAGCTTATTAAGATGGTTTAAATGCCCCTTGGAAGAGACGTGCAGTTCGCAGCAGCTTAACAAGATGGTTTAAATGCCCCTTTGAAGAGACGTGCAGGTCGCAGTAGCTTACCAAGATGGTTTAAATGCCCCTTGGAAAAGACGTGCAGGTCGCAGTAGCTTAACAAGATGGTTTAAATGCCCCTTGGAAGAGCGGTGGAGGTCGCAGTAGCTTAACAAGACGGTTTAAATGCCCCTTGGAAAAGACGTGAAGGTCGCAGTAGCTTAACATGATTGTTTAAATGCCCCTTGCAAGAGACGTGCAGGTCACAGTAGCTTATCAAGACGGTTTAAATGCCCCTTGGAAGAGACGTGCAGGTCGCAGTAGCTTATTAAGACGGTTTAAATGCGCCTTGCAAGAGACGTGCAGATCACAGTAGCTTAACAAGACAGTTTAAATGCCACTTGGAAGAGACGTGCAGGTCGCAGTAGCTTAACAGGACGGTTTAAATGCCCATTGGAAGAGAGGTGCAGGTCGCAGTAGCTTAATAAGACGATTTAAATGCCCCTTGGAAGAGACGAGCAGGTCGCAGTAGCTTAAAAAGACGGTTTAAATGCACATTGGAAGAGACATGCTGGTCTCAGCAGCTTAACAAGACTGTTTAAATGCCCCTTGGAAGAGACGTGCAGGTCGCAGTAGCTTAACAAGACGGTTTAAATGCCCCATTGAAGAGACGTGCAGGTCTCAGTAGCTTAACAAGACGGTTTAAATGCACCTTGGTAGAGACATGCAGGTCGCAGTAGTTTAACAAGACGGTTTAAATGCCCCATTGAAGAGACGTGCAGGTCGCAGTAGCTTAACAAGACGGTTTAAATGCCCCTTGGAAGAGACGTGCAGTTCGCAGTAGCTTAACAAGAGGGTTTAAATGCCCCTTTGAAGAGACGTGCAGGTCGCAGTGGCTTAAAAAGACGGTTTAAATGCCCCTTAGAAGAGGCTTGCAGGTCGCAGTAGCTTAGCAAGATGGTTTAAATGCCCCTTGGAAAAGATGTGCAGGTTGCAGTAGCTTAACAAGATGGTTTAAATGCCCCTTGGAAGAGCGGAGGAGGTCGCAGTAGCTTAACAAGACAGTTTAACTGCCCCTTGGAAGAGGCTTGCAGGTCGCAGTAGCTTACCAAGACGGTTTAAAGGGCCCTTGGAAGAGACGGGCAGGTCGCAATAGCTTAACAAGATGGTTTAACTGCCCCTTGGAAGAGGCTTGCAGGTCGCAGTAGCTTACCAAGACGGTTTAAATGGCCCTTGGAAGAGACGTGCCGGTCGCAGTAGCTTAACAAGATGGTTTAAATGCCCCTTGGAAGAGCGGTGGAGGTCGCAGAAGCTTAACGAGACAGTTTAAATGACCTTTGGAAGAAACGTGCAGGTCACAGGAGCTTAATAAGACGGTTTAAATGACCCTTAGAAGAGACGTGCCGGTCGCAGTAGCTTAACAAGACGGTTTAAATGCCCCTTGGAAGAGACGTGCAGGTCGCAGTAGCTTAACAAGACGGTTTAAATGCCCCTTGGAAGAGCGGTGGAGGTCGCAGTAGCTTAACAAGACAGTTTAAATACCCCTTGGAAGAGACGTGCAGGTCGCAGTAGCTTAACAAGACAGTTTAAATGCCCCTTGGAAGAAACGTGCAGGTCGCAGTAGCTTAAAAAGACGGTTTAAATGCCCTTTGGAAGAGACATGCAGGTCGCAGTAGCTTAACAAGACAGTTTAAATGCCCCTTGGAAGAAACGTGCAGGTCGCAGTAGCTTATTAAGATGGTTTAAATGCCCCTTGGAAGAGACGTGCAGTTCGCAGCAGCTTAACAAGATGGTTTAAATGCCCCTTTGAAGAGACGTGCAGGTCGCAGTAGCTTAATAAGACGGTTTAAATGCCTCTTAGAAGAGGCTTGCAGGTCGCAGTAGCTTACCAAGATGGTTTAAATGCCCCTTGGAAAAGACGTGCAGGTCGCAGTAGCTTAACAAGATGGTTTAAATGCCCCTTGGAAGAGCGGTGGAGGTCGCAGTAGCTTAACAAGACGGTTTAAATGCCCCTTGGAAAAGACGTGAAGGTCGCAGTAGCTTAACATGATTGTTTAAATGCCCCTTGGAAGAGACGTGCAGGTCGCAGTAGCTTAACAAGACAGTTTAAATGCCCCTTGGAAGAGGCTTGCAGGTCGCAGTAGCTTAACAAGACGGTTTAATTGCCCCTTGGAAGAGACGTGCAGGTCACAGTAGCTTAACAAGTTGGTTTAAATGCCCCTTGGAAGGGACGTGCAGCTCGCAGTAGATTAACAAGACGGTTTAAATGCCCTTTGGAAGAGACGTGCAGGTAGCAGTAGCTTACCAAGACAGTTTAAATGCCCCTTGGAAGAGACGTGCAGGTCGAAGTAGCTTAATAAGACGGTTTAAATGCCCCTTGCAAGAGACGTGCAGGTTGCAGTAGCTTAATAAGACGGTTTAAATGCCCCTTGGTAGAAACGTGCAGGTCACAGTAGCTTAACAAGACGGTTTAAATGCCCCTTGGTAGAAACGTGCAGGTCGCAGTAGCTTAATAAGATGCTTTAAATACCCCTTGGAAGAGACGTGCAGGTAGCAGTAGCTTAACAAGACGGTTTAAATATCCCTTGGAAGAGCGGTGGAGGTCGCAGAAGCTTAACAAGACAGTTTAAATGCCCCTTGGAAGAGACGTGCAGGTCAAAGGATCTTAGTAAGACGGTTTAAATGTCCCTTGGAAGAGACGTGCAGGTCGCAGTAGCTTACCAAGACGGTTTAAATGGCCCTTGGAAGAGATGTGCAGGTCGCAGTAGCTTAACAAGGCGGTTTAAATGCCCCTTGGAAGAGCGGTGGAGGTCGCAGTAGCTTAAGAAGACGGTTTAAATGCCCCTTGGAATAGACATGCAGGTCACAGTAACTTAACAAGACGGTTTAAATTCCCCTTTGAAGAGACGTGCAGGTCGCAGTAGCTTAATAAGACGGTTTAAATGCCCCTTGCAAGAGACATGCAGATCACAGTAGCTTAACAAGACGGTTTAAATGCCACTTGGAAGAGACGTGCAGGTCGCAGTAGCTTAACAAGATGGTTTAAATGCCCCTTGGAAGAGCGTTGGAGGTCGCAGTAGCTTAATAAGACGGTTTAAATGCCCCTTGGAAGAGACATGCAGTTCGCAGTAGCTTAACAAGACGGTTTAAATGCCACTTGGAAGAGACGTGCAGGTCGCAGTAGATTAACAAGATGGTTTAAATGCCCCTTGGAAGAGCGTTGGAGGTCGCAGTAGCTTAATAAGACGGTTTAATTGCCCCTTGGAAGAGACATGCAGGTCGCAGTTGCTTAACAAGACGGTTTAAATGTCCCTTGGAAGAGACGTGCAGGTCGCAGTAGCTTAATAAGACGGTTTAAATGCCCCTTGCAAGAGACGTGCAGGTCACAGTAGCTTATCAAGACGGTTTAAATGCCCCTTGGAAGAGACGTGCAGGTCGCAGTAGCTTATTAAGACGGTTTAAATGCGCCTTGCAAGAGACGTGCAGTTCACAGTAGCTTAACAAGATAGTTTAAATGCCACTTGGAAGAGACGTGCAGGTCGCAGTAGCTTAACAAGACAGTTTAAATGCCCATTGGAAGAGAGGTGCAGGTCGCAGTAGCTTAATAAGACGATTTAAATGCCCCTTGGAAGAGACGAGCAGGTCGCAGTAGCTTAAAAAGATGGTTTAAATGCCCTTTGGAAGAGACATGCAGGTCTCAGCAGCTTAACAAGACTGTTTAAATGCCCCTTGGAAGAGACGTGCAGGTCGCAGTAGCTTAACAAGACGGTTTAAATGCACCTTGGTAGAGACATGCAGGTCGCAGTAGTTTAACAAGACGGTTTAAATGCCCCATTGAAGAGACGTGCAGGTCGCAGTAGCTTAACAAGACGGTTTAAATGCCCCTTGGAAGAAACATGCAAGTCGCAGTAGCTTAACAAGACAATTTAAATTCCCCTTGGAAGAGACGTGCAGGTCACAGTAGCTTAACACGATGTTTTAAATGCCCCTTGGAAGGGACGTGCAGGTCGCAGTAGCTTAAAAAGATGGTTTAAATGCCCCTTGGAAGAGCGGTGGAGGTCGCAGAAGCTTAAAAAGACAGTTTAAATGCCCCTTGGAAGAGACGTGCAGGTCACAGGAGCTTAATAAGACGGTTTAAATGTCCCTTGGAAGAGACGTGCAGGTCGCAGTAGTTTAACAAGACGGTATAAATGCCAATTGGAAGAGACGTGCAGGTCGCAGTAGCTTAACAAGACGGTTTAAATGCTCCTTGGAAGAGCGGTGTAGGTCGCAGTGGCTTAACAAGACAGTTTAAATGCCCCTTGGAAGAGACGTGCAGGTCGCAGTAGCTTAACAAGACAGTTTAATTGCCCCTTGGAAGAAACGTGCAGGTCGCAGTAGCTTAATAAGATGGTTTAAATGCCCCTTGGAAGAGAAGTGCAGGTCGCAGTAGCTTAACAAGAGGGTTTAAATGCCCCTGTGAAGAGACGTGCAGGTCGCAGTAGCTTAACAAGACGGTTTAAATGCCCCTTAGAAGAGGCTTGCAGGTCACAGTAGCTTACCAAGATGGTTTAAATGCCCCTTGGAAAAGACGTGCAGGTCGCAGTAGCTTAACAAGATGGTTTAAATGCCCCTTGGAAGAGCGGTGGAGGTCGCAGTAGCTTAACAAGACGGTTTAAATGCCCATTGGAAGAGACCTGCAGGTCGCAGTAGCTTAATAAGACAGTTTAAATGCCTCTTGGAAGAGACGTGCAGGTCGCAGTAGCTTAATAAGATGGTTTAAATTCCCCTTCGAAGAGACGTGCAGGTCGCAGTAGCTTAACAAGACGGTTTAAATGCCCCTTGGAAGAGACGTGCCGGTCGCAGTAGCTTAACAAGATGGTTTAAATGCCTCTTGGAAGAGCGGTGGAGGTCGCAGAAGCTTAACAAGACAGTTTAAATGCCCCTTGGAAGAGCCGTGCAGGTCACAGGATCTTAATAAGACGGTTTAAATGTCCCTTGGAAGAGACGTGCAGGTCGCAGTAGCTTAAGAAGACGGTTTAAATGCCCCTTGGAAGAGACGTGCAGGTCGCAGTAGCTTAAAAGACTATTTAAATGCCCCTTGGAAGAGCGGTGTAGGTCGCAGTAGCTTAACAAGACATTTTAAATGCCCCTTGGAAGAGACGTGCAGGTCGTAGTAGCTTAACAAGACAGTTTAAGTGCCCCTTGGAAGAAACGTGCAGGTCACAGTAGCTTAATAAGATGGTTTAAATGCCCCTTGGAAGAGACGTGCAGGTCGCAGTAGCTTAACAAGACGGTTTAAATGCCCCTTTGAAGAGACGTGCAGGTCGCAGTAGCTTAACAAGACGGTTTAAATGCCCCTTAGAAGAGGCTTGCAGGTCGCAGTAGCTTACCAAGATGGTTTAAATGCCCCTTGGAAAAGATGTGCAGGTCGCAGTAGCTTAACAAGATGGTTTAAACGCCCCTTGGAAGAGCGGTGTAGGTCGCAGTAGCTAAACAAGACGGTTTAAATGCCCCTTGGAAAAGACGTGAAGGTCGCAGTAGCTTAACAAGATTGTTTAAATGCCCCTTGGACGAGGCTTGCAGGTCGCAGTAGCTTACCAAGACGTTTTAAATGGCCCTTGGAAGAGACGTGCCGGTCGCAGTAGCTTAACAAGATGGTTTAAATGCCCCTTGGAAGAGCGGTGGAGGTCGCAGTAGCTTAAGAAGACGGTTTAAATGCCCCTTAGAAGAGACATGCAGGTCACAGTAGCTTAACAAGACGGTTTAAATGCCCTTGGAAGAGACGTGCAGGTCGCAGTAGCTTAACAAGACAGTTTAAATGCCCTTTGGAAGAGACGTGCATGTCGCAGTAGCTTAACAAGAAGGTTTAAATGCCCCTTGGAAGAGACTTGCAGGTCGCAGTACCTTAATAAGAAGGTTTAAATGCCCCTTGCAAGAGACGTGCTGGTTGCAGTAGCTTAATAAGATGGTGTAAATGCCCCTTGGTAGAAAAGTGCAGGTCACAGTAGCTTAACAAGATGGTTTAAATGCCACTTGGAAGAGACGTGCAGGACGCAGTAGCTTAACAAGATGGTTTAAATGCCCCTTGGAAGAGCGGTGGAGGTCGCAGTAGCTTAACAAGATGGTTTAAATGCCCATTGGAAGAGACATGCAGGTCGCAGGAGCTTAACAAGACAGTTTAAATGCCCCTTGGAAGAAACTTGCAGGTCGCAGTAGCTTAACAAGATAGTTTAAATGCCCCTTGGAAGAGACGTGCAGGTCGCAGTAGCTTAACAAGACAGTTTAAATGCCACTTGGAAGAAACCTGCAGGTCGCAGTAGCTTAATAAGATGGTTTAAATGCCCCTTGGAAGAGACGTGCAGTTCGCAGTAGCTTAACAAGAGGGTTTAAATGCCCCTTTGAAGAGACGTGCAGGTCGCAGTGGCTTAACAAGACGGTTTAAATGCCCCTTAGAAGAGGCTTGCAGGTCGCAGTAGCTTACCAAGACGGTTTAAATGGCCCTTGGAAGAGACGTGCAGGTCGCAGTAGCTTAACAAGATGGTTTAACTGCCCCTTGGAAGAGGCTTGCAGTTCGCAGTAGCTTACCAAGACGGTTTAAATGGCCCTTGGAAGAGACGTGCCGGTCGCAGTAGCTTAACAAGATGGTTTAAATGTCCCTTGGAAGAGCGGTGGAGGTCGCAGAAGCTTAACGAGACAGTTTAAATGCCCCTTGGAAGAGACGTGCAGGTCACAGGAGCTTAATAAGACGGTTTAAATGTCCCTTAGAAGAGAAGTGACGGTCGCAGTAGCTTAACAAAACGGTTTAAATGCCCCTTGGAAGAGACGTGCAGGTCGCAGTAGCTTAACAAGACGGTTTAAATGCCTCTTGGAAGAGCGGTGGAGGTCGCAGTAGCTTAACAAGACAGTTTAAATACCCCTTGGAAGAGACGTGCAGGTCGCAGTAGCTTAACAAGACAGTTTAAATGCCCCTTGGAAGAAACGTGCAGGTCGCAGTAGCTTAAAAAGACGGTTTAAATGCCCCTTTGAAGAGACGTGCAGGTCGCAGTAGCTTAACAAGACGGTTTAAATGCCCCTTAGAAGAGGCTTGCAGGTCGCAGTAGCTTACGAAGATGGTTTAAATGCCCCTTGGAAAAGACGTGCAGGTCGCAGTAGCTTAACAAGATGGTTTAAATGCCCCTTGGAAGAGCGGTGGAGGTCGCAGTAGCTTAACAAGACGGTTTAAATGCCCCTTGGAAAAAAAGTGAAGGTCGCAGTAGCTTAACATGATTGTTTAAATGCTCCTTGGAAGAGACGTGCAGGTCGCAGTAGCTTAACAAGACAGTTTAAATGCCCCTTGGAAGAGGCTTGCAGGTCGCAGTAGCTTAACAAGACGGTTTAATTGCCCCTTGGAAGAGACGTGCAGGTCGCAGTAGCTTAACAAGATAGTTTAAATGCCCCTTGGAAGGGACGTGCAGGTCGCAGTAGATTAACAAGACGGTTTAAATGCCCTTTGGAAGAGACGTGCAGGTCGCAGTAGCTTACCAAGACAGTTTAAATGCCCCTTGGAAGAGACGTGCAGGTCGAAGTAGCTTAATAAGACGGTTAAATGCCCCTTGCAAGAGACGTGCAGGTTGCAGTAGCTTAATAAGACGGTTTAAATGCCCCTTGGTAGAAACGTGCAGGTCACAGTAGCTTAACAAGACGGTTTAAATGCCACTTGGAAGAGATGTGCAGGTCGCAGTAGATTAACAAGATGGGTTAAATGCCCCTTGGAAGAGAGGTAGAGGTCGCAGTAGCTTAACAAGACGGTTTAAATGCCCATTGGAAGAGACCTGCAGGTCGCAGTAGCTTAATAAGACAGTTTAAATGCCCCTTGGAAGAGACGTGCAGGTCGCAGTAGCTTAATAAGATGGTTTAAATGCCCCTTGGAAGAGACGTGCAGGTCGCAGTAGCTTAACAAGACGGTTTAAATGCCCCTTGGAAGAGACGTGCAGGTCACAGTAGGTTAACAAGACGGTTTAAATATCCCTTGGAAGAGCGGTGGAGGTCGCAGAAGCTTAACAAGACAGTTTAAATGCCCCTTGGAAGAGACGTGCAGGTCAAAGGATCTTAGTAAGACGGTTTAAATGTCCCTTGGAAGAGACGTGCCGGTCGCAGTAGCTTAACAAGATGGTTTAAATGTCCCTTGGAAGAGCGGTGGAGGTCGCAGAAGCTTAACGAGACAGTTTAAATGCCCCTTGAAAGAGACGTGCAGGTCACAGGAGCTTAATAAGACGGTTTAAATGTCCCTTAGAAGAGAAGTGACGGTCGCAGTAGCTTAACAAAACGGTTTAAATGCCCCTTGGAAGAGACGTGCAGGTCGCAGTAGCTTAACAAGACGGTTTAAATGCCTCTTGGAAGAGCGGTGGAGGTCGCAGTAGCTTAACAAGACAGTTTAAATACCCCTTGGAAGAGACGTGCAGGTCGCAGTAGCTTAACAAGACAGTTTAAATGCCCCTTGGAAGAAACGTGCAGGTCGCAGTAGCTTAAAAAGACGGTTTAAATGCCCCTTTGAAGAGACGTGCAGGTCGCAGTAGCTTAACAAGACGGTTTAAATGCCCCTTAGAAGAGGCTTGCAGGTCGCAGTAGCTTACGAAGATGGTTTAAATGCCCCTTGGAAAAGACGTGCAGGTCGCAGTAGCTTAACAAGATGGTTTAAATGCCCCTTGGAAGAGCGGTGGAGGTCGCAGTAGCTTAACAAGACGGTTTAAATGCCCCTTGGAAAAAAAGTGAAGGTCGCAGTAGCTTAACATGATTGTTTAAATGCTCCTTGGAAGAGACGTGCAGGTCGCAGTAGCTTAACAAGACAGTTTAAATGCCCCTTGGAAGAGGCTTGCAGGTCGCAGTAGCTTAACAAGACGGTTTAATTGCCCCTTGGAAGAGACGTGCAGGTCGCAGTAGCTTAACAAGATAGTTTAAATGCCCCTTGGAAGGGACGTGCAGGTCGCAGTAGATTAACAAGACGGTTTAAATGCCCTTTGGAAGAGACGTGCAGGTCGCAGTAGCTTACCAAGACAGTTTAAATGCCCCTTGGAAGAGACGTGCAGGTCGAAGTAGCTTAATAAGACGGTTAAATGCCCCTTGCAAGAGACGTGCAGGTTGCAGTAGCTTAATAAGACGGTTTAAATGCCCCTTAGTAGAAACGTGCAGGTCACAGTAGCTTAACAAGACGGTTTAAATGCCACTTGGAAGAGATGTGCAGGTCGCAGTAGATTAACAAGATGGGTTAAATGCCCCTTGGAAGAGAGGTAGAGGTCGCAGTAGCTTAACAAGACGGTTTAAATGCCCATTGGAAGAGACCTGCAGGTCGCAGTAGCTTAATAAGACAGTTTAAATGCCCCTTGGAAGAGACGTGCAGGTCGCAGTAGCTTAATAAGATGGTTTAAATGCCCCTTGGAAGAGACGTGCAGGTCGCAGTAGCTTAACAAGACGGTTTAAATGCCCCTTGGAAGAGACGTGCAGGTCACAGTAGGTTAACAAGACGGTTTAAATATCCCTTGGAAGAGCGGTGGAGGTCGCAGAAGCTTAACAAGACAGTTTAAATGCCCCTTGGAAGAGACGTGCAGGTCAAAGGATCTTAGTAAGACGGTTTAAATGTCCCTTGGAAGAGACGTGCAGGTCGCAGTAGCTTACCAAGACGGTTTAAATGGCCCTTGGAAGAGACGTGCAGGTCGCAGTAGCTTAACAAGACGGTTTAAATTCCCCTTGGAAGAGCGGTGGAGGTCGCAGTAGCTTAACAAGACGGTTTAAATGCCCCTTGGAATAGACATGCAGGTCACAGTAACTTAACAAGACGGTTTAAATGCCCCTTTGAAGAGACGTGCAGGTCGCAGTAGCTTAATAAGACGCTTTAAATGCCCCTTGCAAGAGACGTGCAGATCACAGTAGCTTAAAAAGACGGTTTAAGTGCCACTTGGAAGAGACGTGCAGGTCGCAGTAGCTTAACAAGACGGTTTAAATGTCCCTTGGAAGAGACGTGCAGGTCGCAGTAACTTATTAAGACGGTTTAAATGCCCCTTGGAAGAGACGTGCAGGTCGCAGTAGCTTATTAAGACGGTTTAAATGCCCCTTGCAAGAGACGTGCAGATCACAGTAGCTTTACAAGACAGTTTAAATGCCACTTGGAAGAGACGTGCAGGTCGCAGTAGCTTAACAAGACGGTTTAAATGCCCATTGGAAGAGAGGTGCAGGTCGCAGTAGCTTAATAAGACGGTTTAAATGCCCCTTGGAAGAGACATGCAGGTCGCAGTAGCTTAATAAGACGGTTTAAATGTCCCTTGGAAGAGACGTGCAGGTCACAGGAGCTTAATAAGACGGTTTAAATGTCCCTTGGAAGAAACGTGCAGGTCGCAGTAGCTTAAAAGACTGTTTAAATGCCCCTTGGAAGAGCGGTGTAGGTCGCAGTAGCTTAACAAGACAGTTTAAATGCCCCTTGGAAGAGACGTGCAGGTTGCAGTAGCTTAACAAGACAGTTTAAATGCCTCTTGGAAGAAACGTGCAGGTCATAGTAGCTTAATAAGATGGTTTAAATGCCCCTTGGAAGAGACGTGCAGGTCGCAGTAGCTTAACAAGACGGTTTAAATGCCCCTTTGAAGAGACGTGCAGGTCGCAGTAGCTTAACAAGACGGTTTAAATGCCCCTTAGAAGAGGCTTGCAGGTCGCAGTAGCTTACCAAGATGGTTTAAATGCCCCTTGGAAAAGACCTGCAGGTCGCAGTAGCTTAACAAGATGGTTTAAAAGCCCCTTGGAAGAGCGGTGGAGGTCGCAGTAGCTTAACAAGACGGTTTAAATGCCCCTTGGAAAAGACGTGAAGGTCGCAGTAGCTTAACAAGATTGTTTAAATGCCCCTTGGAAGAGACGTGCAGGTCGCAGTAGCTTAACAAGACAGTTTAAATGCCCCTTGGACGAGGCTTGCAGGTCTCAGTAGCTTACCAAGACGTTTTAAATGGCCCTTGGAATAGACGTGCCGGTCGCAGTAGCTTAACAAGATGGTTTAAATGCCCCTTGGAAGAGCGGTGGAGGTCGCAGTAGCTTAACAAGACGGTTTAAATGCCCCTTAGAAGAGACATGCAGGTCACAGTAGCTTAACAAGACGGTTTAAATGCCCCTTGGAAGAGACGTGCAGGTCGCAATAGCTTAACAAGACAGTTTAAATGCCCTTTGGAAGAGACGTGCAGGTCGCAGTAGCTTAACAAGACGGTTTAAATGCCCCTTAGAAGAGGCTTGCAGGTCGCAGTAGCTTACCAAGATGGTTTAAATGCCCCTTGGAAAAGACCTGCAGGTCGCAGTAGCTTAACAAGATGGTTTAAAAGCCCCTTGGAAGAGCGGTGGAGGTTGCAGTAGCTTAACAAGACGGTTTAAATGCCCCTTGGAAAAGACGTGAAGGTCGCAGTAGCTTAACAAGATTGTTTAAATGCCCCTTGGAAGAGACGTGCAGGTCGCAGTAACTTAACAAGACAGTTTAAATGCCCCTTGGACGAGGCTTGCAGGTCTCAGTAGCTTACCAAGACGTTTTAAATGGCCCTTGGAATAGACGTGCCGGTCGCAGTAGCTTAACAAGATGGTTTAAATGCCCCTTGGAAGAGCGGTGGAGGTCGCAGTAGCTTAACAAGACGGTTTAAATGCCCCTTAGAAGAGACATGCAGGTCACAGTAGCTTAACAAGACGGTTTAAATGCCCCTTGGAAGAGACGTGCAGGTCGCAATAGCTTAACAAGACAGTTTAAATGCCCTTTGGAAGAGACGTGCAGGTCGCAGTAGCTTAACAAGACAGTTTAAATGCCCCTTGGAAGAGACGTGCAGGTCGCAGTAGCTTAATAAGACGGTTTAAATGCCCCTTGCTAGAGACGTGCTGGTCGCAGTAGCTTAATAAGACGGTTTAAATGCCCCTTGGTAGAAACGTGCAGGTCACAGTAGCTTAACAAGATGGTTTAAATGCCACTTGGAAGAGACGTGCAGGACGCAGTAGCTTAACAAGATGGTTTAAATGCCCCTTGGAAGAGCGGTGCAGGTCGCAGTAGCTTAACAAGACTGTTTAAATGCCCATTGGAAGAGACCTGCAGGTCGCAGCAGCTTAATAAGACAGTTTAAATGCCCCTTGGAAAAGACGTGTAGGTCGCAGTAGCTTAAAAGACGGCTTAAATGCCCCATGGAAGAGCGGTGTAGGTCGCAGTAGCTTAACAAGACTGTTTAAATGCCCATTGGAAGAGACCTGTAGGTCGCAGTAGCTTAACAAGACAGTTTAAATGCCCCTTGGAAGAGACGTGCAGGTCACAGTAGCTTAACAAGACAGTTTAAATGCCCTTTGGATGAAACGTGCAGGTCACAGTAGCTTAACAAGATGGTTTAAATGCCCCTTGGAAGAGACGTGCAGGTCGCAGTAACTTAACAGGACGGTTTAAATGCCCCTTTGAAGAGACGTGCAGGTCGCAGTAGCTTAACAAGACTGGTTAAATGCCCCTTAGAAGAGGCTTGCAGGTCACAGTAGCTTACCAAGATGGTTTAAATGCCCCTTGGAAAAGACGTGCAGGTCGCAGTAGCTTAACAAGATGGTTTAAATGCCCCTTGGAAGAGCGGTGGAGGTCGCAGTAGCTTAACAAGACGGTTTAAATGCCCCTTTGAAAAGACGTGAAGGTCGCAGTAGCTTAACAAGATTGTTTAAATGCCCCTTGGAAGAGACGTGCAGGTTGCAGTAGCTTAACAAGACAGTTTAAATGCCCGTTGGAAGAGCGGTGGAGGTCGCAGTAGCTTACCAAGACGGTTTAAATGGCACTTGGAAGAGACGTGCCGGTCGCAGTAGCTTAACAAGACGGTTTAAATGCCCCTTGGAAGAGCGGTGGAGGTCGCAGTAGCTTAACAAGACGCTTTAAATGCCCCTTGGAAGAGACGTGCAGGTTCAAAGAATCTTAGAAAGACTGTTTAAATGTCCCTTGGAAGAGACGTGCAGGTCGCAGTAGCTTACCAAGACGGTTTAAATGGCCCTTGGAAGAGACGTGCAAGTCGCAGTAGCTTAACAAGATGGTTTAAATGCCCCTTGTAAGAGCGGTGGAGATCGCAGTAGCTTAACAAGACGGTTTAAATGCCTCTTGGAAGAGCGGTGGAGGTCGCAGTAGCTTAACAAGACAGTTTAAATACCCCTTGGAAGAGACGTGCAGGTCGCAGTAGCTTAACAAGACAGTTTAAATGCCCCTTGGAAGAAACGTGCAGGTCGCAGTAGCTTAAAAAGACGGTTTAAATGCCCCTTTGAAGAGACGTGCAGGTCGCAGTAGCTTAACAAGACGGTTTAAATGCCCCTTAGAAGAGGCTTGCAGGTCGCAGTAGCTTACGAAGATGGTTTAAATGCCCCTTGGAAAAGACGTGCAGGTCGCAGTAGCTTAACAAGATGGTTTAAATGCCCCTTGGAAGAGCGGTGGAGGTCGCAGTAGCTTAACAAGACGGTTTAAATGCCCCTTGGAAAAAAAGTGAAGGTCGCAGTAGCTTAACATGATTGTTTAAATGCTCCTTGGAAGAGACGTGCAGGTCGCAGTAGCTTAACAAGACAGTTTAAATGCCCCTTGGAAGAGGCTTGCAGGTCGCAGTAGCTTAACAAGACGGTTTAATTGCCCCTTGGAAGAGACGTGCAGGTCGCAGTAGCTTAACAAGATAGTTTAAATGCCCCTTGGAAGGGACGTGCAGGTCGCAGTAGATTAACAAGACGGTTTAAATGCCCTTTGGAAGAGACGTGCAGGTCGCAGTAGCTTACCAAGACAGTTTAAATGCCCCTTGGAAGAGACGTGCAGGTCGAAGTAGCTTAATAAGACGGTTAAATGCCCCTTGCAAGAGACGTGCAGGTTGCAGTAGCTTAATAAGACGGTTTAAATGCCCCTTGGTAGAAACGTGCAGGTCACAGTAGCTTAACAAGACGGTTTAAATGCCACTTGGAAGAGATGTGCAGGTCGCAGTAGATTAACAAGATGGGTTAAATGCCCCTTGGAAGAGAGGTAGAGGTCGCAGTAGCTTAACAAGACGGTTTAAATGCCCATTGGAAGAGACCTGCAGGTCGCAGTAGCTTAATAAGACAGTTTAAATGCCCCTTGGAAGAGACGTGCAGGTCGCAGTAGCTTAATAAGATGGTTTAAATGCCCCTTGGAAGAGACGTGCAGGTCGCAGTAGCTTAACAAGACGGTTTAAATGCCCCTTGGAAGAGACGTGCAGGTCACAGTAGGTTAACAAGACGGTTTAAATATCCCTTGGAAGAGCGGTGGAGGTCGCAGAAGCTTAACAAGACAGTTTAAATGCCCCTTGGAAGAGACGTGCAGGTCAAAGGATCTTAGTAAGACGGTTTAAATGTCCCTTGGAAGAGACGTGCCGGTCGCAGTAGCTTAACAAGATGGTTTAAATGTCCCTTGGAAGAGCGGTGGAGGTCGCAGAAGCTTAACGAGACAGTTTAAATGCCCCTTGGAAGAGACGTGCAGGTCACAGGAGCTTAATAAGACGGTTTAAATGTCCCTTAGAAGAGAAGTGACGGTCGCAGTAGCTTAACAAAACGGTTTAAATGCCCCTTGGAAGAGACGTGCAGGTCGCAGTAGCTTAACAAGACGGTTTAAATGCCTCTTGGAAGAGCGGTGGAGGTCGCAGTAGCTTAACAAGACAGTTTAAATACCCCTTGGAAGAGACGTGCAGGTCGCAGTAGCTTAACAAGACAGTTTAAATGCCCCTTGGAAGAAACGTGCAGGTCGCAGTAGCTTAAAAAGACGGTTTAAATGCCCCTTTGAAGAGACGTGCAGGTCGCAGTAGCTTAACAAGACGGTTTAAATGCCCCTTAGAAGAGGCTTGCAGGTCGCAGTAGCTTACGAAGATGGTTTAAATGCCCCTTGGAAAAGACGTGCAGGTCGCAGTAGCTTAACAAGATGGTTTAAATGCCCCTTGGAAGAGCGGTGGAGGTCGCAGTAGCTTAACAAGACGGTTTAAATGCCCCTTGGAAAAAAAGTGAAGGTCGCAGTAGCTTAACATGATTGTTTAAATGCTCCTTGGAAGAGACGTGCAGGTCGCAGTAGCTTAACAAGACAGTTTAAATGCCCCTTGGAAGAGGCTTGCAGGTCGCAGTAGCTTAACAAGACGGTTTAATTGCCCCTTGGAAGAGACGTGCAGGTCGCAGTAGCTTAACAAGATAGTTTAAATGCCCCTTGGAAGGGACGTGCAGGTCGCAGTAGATTAACAAGACGGTTTAAATGCCCTTTGGAAGAGACGTGCAGGTCGCAGTAGCTTACCAAGACAGTTTAAATGCCCCTTGGAAGAGACGTGCAGGTCGAAGTAGCTTAATAAGACGGTTAAATGCCCCTTGCAAGAGACGTGCAGGTTGCAGTAGCTTAATAAGACGGTTTAAATGCCCCTTAGTAGAAACGTGCAGGTCACAGTAGCTTAACAAGACGGTTTAAATGCCACTTGGAAGAGATGTGCAGGTCGCAGTAGATTAACAAGATGGGTTAAATGCCCCTTGGAAGAGAGGTAGAGGTCGCAGTAGCTTAACAAGACGGTTTAAATGCCCATTGGAAGAGACCTGCAGGTCGCAGTAGCTTAATAAGACAGTTTAAATGCCCCTTGGAAGAGACGTGCAGGTCGCAGTAGCTTAATAAGATGGTTTAAATGCCCCTTGGAAGAAACGTGCAGGTCGCAGTAGCTTAACAAGACGGTTTAAATGCCCCTTGGAAGAGACGTGCAGGTCACAGTAGGTTAACAAGACGGTTTAAATATCCCTTGGAAGAGCGGTGGAGGTCGCAGAAGCTTAACAAGACAGTTTAAATGCCCCTTGGAAGAGACGTGCAGGTCAAAGGATCTTAGTAAGACGGTTTAAATGTCCCTTGGAAGAGACGTGCAGGTCGCAGTAGCTTACCAAGACGGTTTAAATGGCCCTTGGAAGAGACGTGCAGGTCGCAGTAGCTTAACAAGACGGTTTAAATTCCCCTTGGAAGAGCGGTGGAGGTCGCAGTAGCTTAACAAGACGGTTTAAATGCCCCTTGGAATAGACATGCAGGTCACCGTAACTTAACAAGACGGTTTAAATGCCCCTTTGAAGAGACGTGCAGGTCGCAGTAGCTTAATAAGACGCTTTAAATGCCCCTTGCAAGAGACGTGCAGATCACAGTAGCTTAAAAAGACGGTTTAAGTGCCACTTGGAAGAGACGTGCAGGTCGCAGTAGCTTAACAAGACGGTTTAAATGTCCCTTGGAAGAGACGTGCAGGTCGCAGTAACTTATTAAGACGGTTTAAATGCCCCTTGGAAGAGACGTGCAGGTCGCAGTAGCTTATTAAGACGGTTTAAATGCCCCTTGCAAGAGACGTGCAGATCACAGTAGCTTTACAAGACAGTTTAAATGCCACTTGGAAGAGACGTGCAGGTCGCAGTAGCTTAACAAGACGGTTTAAATGCCCATTGGAAGAGAGGTGCAGGTCGCAGTAGCTTAATAAGACGGTTTAAATGCCCCTTGGAAGAGACATGCAGGTCGCAGTAGCTTAATAAGACGGTTTAAATGTCCCTTGGAAGAGACGTGCAGGTCACAGGAGCTTAATAAGACGGTTTAAATGTCCCTTGGAAGAAACGTGCAGGTCGCAGTAGCTTAAAAGACTGTTTAAATGCCCCTTGGAAGAGCGGTGTAGGTCGCAGTAGCTTAACAAGACAGTTTAAATGCCCCTTGGAAGAGACGTGCAGGTTGCAGTAGCTTAACAAGACAGTTTAAATGCCTCTTGGAAGAAACGTGCAGGTCATAGTAGCTTAATAAGATGGTTTAAATGCCCCTTGGAAGAGACGTGCAGGTCGCAGTAGCTTAACAAGACGGTTTAAATGCCCCTTTGAAGAGACGTGCAGGTCGCAGTAGCTTAACAAGACGGTTTAAATGCCCCTTAGAAGAGGCTTGCAGGTCGCAGTAGCTTACCAAGATGGTTTAAATGCCCCTTGGAAAAGACCTGCAGGTCGCAGTAGCTTAACAAGATGGTTTAAAAGCCCCTTGGAAGAGCGGTGGAGGTCGCAGTAGCTTAACAAGACGGTTTAAATGCCCCTTGGAAAAGACGTGAAGGTCGCAGTAGCTTAACAAGATTGTTTAAATGCCCCTTGGAAGAGACGTGCAGGTCGCAGTAGCTTAACAAGACAGTTTAAATGCCCCTTGGACGAGGCTTGCAGGTCTCAGTAGCTTACCAAGACGTTTTAAATGGCCCTTGGAATAGACGTGCCGGTCGCAGTAGCTTAACAAGATGGTTTAAATGCCCCTTGGAAGAGCGGTGGAGGTCGCAGTAGCTTAACAAGACGGTTTAAATGCCCCTTAGAAGAGACATGCAGGTCACAGTAGCTTAACAAGACGGTTTAAATGCCCCTTGGAAGAGACGTGCAGGTCGCAATAGCTTAACAAGACAGTTTAAATGCCCTTTGGAAGAGACGTGCAGGTCGCAGTAGCTTAACAAGACGGTTTAAATGCCCCTTAGAAGAGGCTTGCAGGTCGCAGTAGCTTACCAAGATGGTTTAAATGCCCCTTGGAAAAGACCTGCAGGTCGCAGTAGCTTAACAAGATGGTTTAAAAGCCCCTTGGAAGAGCGGTGGAGGTTGCAGTAGCTTAACAAGACGGTTTAAATGCCCCTTGGAAAAGACGTGAAGGTCGCAGTAGCTTAACAAGATTGTTTAAATGCCCCTTGGAAGAGACGTGCAGGTCGCAGTAACTTAAAAAGACAGTTTAAATGCCCCTTGGACGAGGCTTGCAGGTCTCAGTAGCTTACCAAGACGTTTTAAATGGCCCTTGGAATAGACGTGCCGGTCGCAGTAGCTTAACAAGATGGTTTAAATGCCCCTTGGAAGAGCGGTGGAGGTCGCAGTAGCTTAACAAGACAGTTTAAATGCCCCTTAGAAGAGACATGCAGGTCACAGTAGCTTAACAAGACGGTTTAAATGCCCCTTGGAAGAGACGTGCAGGTCGCAATAGCTTAACAAGACAGTTTAAATGCCCTTTGGAAGAGACGTGCAGGTCGCAGTAGCTTAACAAGACAGTTTAAATGCCCCTTGGAAGAGACGTGCAGGTCGCAGTAGCTTAATAAGACGGTTTAAATGCCCCTTGCTAGAGACGTGCTGGTCGCAGTAGCTTAATAAGACGGTTTAAATGCCCCTTGGTAGAAACGTGCAGGTCACAGTAGCTTAACAAGATGGTTTAAATGCCACTTGGAAGAGACGTGCAGGACGCAGTAGCTTAACAAGATGGTTTAAATGCCCCTTGGAAGAGCGGTGCAGGTCGCAGTAGCTTAACAAGACTGTTTAAATGCCCATTGGAAGAGACCTGCAGGTCGCAGCAGCTTAATAAGACAGTTTAAATGCCCCTTGGAAAAGACGTGTAGGTCGCAGTAGCTTAAAAGACGGCTTAAATGCCCCATGGAAGAGCGGTGTAGGTCGCAGTAGCTTAACAAGACTGTTTAAATGCCCATTGGAAGAGACCTGTAGGTCGCAGTAGCTTAACAAGACAGTTTAAATGCCCCTTGGAAGAGACGTGCAGGTCACAGTAGCTTAACAAGACAGTTTAAATGCCCTTTGGATGAAACGTGCAGGTCACAGTAGCTTAACAAGATGGTTTAAATGCCCCTTGGAAGAGACGTGCAGGTCGCAGTAACTTAACAGGACGGTTTAAATGCCCCTTTGAAGAGACGTGCAGGTCGCAGTAGCTTAACAAGACTGGTTAAATGCCCCTTAGAAGAGGCTTGCAGGTCACAGTAGCTTACCAATATGGTTTAAATGCCCCTTGGAAAAGACGTGCAGGTCGCAGTAGCTTAACAAGATGGTTTAAATGCCCCTTGGAAGAGCGGTGGAGGTCGCAGTAGCTTAACAAGACGGTTTAAATGCCCCTTTGAAAAGACGTGAAGGTCGCAGTAGCTTAACAAGATTGTTTAAATGCCCCTTGGAAGAGACGTGCAGGTTGCAGTAGCTTAACAAGACAGTTTAAATGCCCGTTGGAAGAGCGGTGGAGGTCGCAGTAGCTTACCAAGACGGTTTAAATGGCACTTGGAAGAGACGTGCCGGTCGCAGTAGCTTAACAAGACGGTTTAAATGCCCCTTGGAAGAGCGGTGGAGGTCGCAGTAGCTTAACAAGACGCTTTAAATGCCCCTTGGAAGAGACGTGCAGGTTCAAAGAATCTTAGAAAGACTGTTTAAATGTCCCTTGGAAGAGACGTGCAGGTCGCAGTAGCTTACCAAGACGGTTTAAATGGCCCTTGGAAGAGACGTGCAAGTCGCAGTAGCTTAACAAGATGGTTTAAATGCCCCTTGTAAGAGCGGTGGAGATCGCAGTAGCTTAACAAGACGGTTTAAATATCCCTTGGAATAGACATGCTGGTCACAGTAGCTTAACAAGATGTTTTAAATGCCCGTTTGAAGAGACGTGCAGGTCGCAATAGCTTAATAAGACGGTGTAAATGCCCCTTGCAAGAGACGTGCAGGTCACAATAGCTTAAAAAGACGGTTTAAATGCCACTTGGAAGAGACGTGCAGGTCGCAGCAGCTTAACAAGATGGTTTAAATGCCCCTTGGAATAGCGTTGGAGGTCGTAATAGCTTAACAAGACGGTTTAAATGCCCATTGGAATAGAGGTGCAGGTCGCAGTAGCTTAATAAGACGGTTTATATGCCCCTTGCAAGAGACATGCAGGTCGCAGTAGCTTAAGAAGACGGTTTAAATGCCCCTTGGAAGGGACGTGCAGGTCGCAGTAGCTTAAAAAGATGGTTTAAATGCCCCTTGGAAGAGCGGTGGAGGTCGCAGAAGCTTAACAAGACAGTTTAAATGCCCCTTGGAAGAGACGTGCAGGTCGCAGTAGCTTAACAAGACAGTTTAAATGCCCCTTGAAAGAGTCGTGCAGGTAGCAGTAGCTTAACAAGACGGTTTAAATGCCCCTTGGAAGAAACTTGCAGGTCGCAGTAGCTTAACAAGACAGTTTAAATGCCCCTTGGAAGAGACGTGCAGGTCGCAGTAGCTTAACAAGACAGTTTAAATGCCCCTTGGAAGAAACCTGCAGGTCGCAGTAGCTTAATAAGATGGTTTAAATGCCCCTTGGAAGAGACGTGCAGTTCTCAGTAGCTTAACAAGAGGGTTTAAATGCCCCTTTGAAGAGACGTGCAGGTCGCAGTGGCTTAACAAGACGGTTTAAATGCCCCTTAGAAGAGGCTTGCAGGTCGCAGTAGCTTACCAAGATGGTTTAAATGCCCCTTGGAAAAGATGTGCAGGTCGCAGTAGCTTAACAAGATGGCTTAAATGCCCCTTGGAAGAGCGGTGGAGGTCGCAGTAGCTTAACAAGACAGTTTAACTGCCCCTTGGAAGAGGCTTGCAGGTCGCAGTAGCTTACCAAGACGGTTTAAATGGCCCTTGGAAGAGACGTGCAGGTCGCAATAGCTTAACAAGATGGTTTAACTGCCCCTTGGAAGAGGCTTGCAGGTCGCAGTAGCTTACCAAGACGGTTTAAATGGCCCTTGGAAGAGACGTGCCGGTCGCAGTAGCTTAACAAGATGGTTTAAATGCCCCTTGGAAGAGCGGTGGAGGTCGCAGAAGCTTAACGAGACAGTTTAAATGCCCCTTGGAAGAAACGTGCAGGTCACAGGAGCTTAATAAGACGGTTTAAATGACCCTTAGAAGAGACGTGCCGGTAGCAGTAGCTTAAAAAGACGGTTTAAATGCCCCTTGGAAGAGCGGTGGAGGTCGCAGTAGCTTAAAAAGACAGTTTAAATACCCCTTGGAAGAGACGTGCAGGTCGCAGTAGCTTAACAAGACAGTTTAAATGCCCCTTGGAAGAAACGTGCAGGTCGCAGTAGCATAAAAAGACAGTTTAAATGCCCTTTGGAAGAGACATGCAGGTCGCAGTAGCTGAACAAGACAGTTTAAATGCCCCTTGGAAGAAACGTGCAGGTCGCAGTAGCTTATTAAGATGGTTTAAATGCCCCTTGGAAGAGACGTGCAGTTCGCAGCAGCTTAACAAGATGGTTTAAATGCCCCTTTGAAGAGACGTACAGGTCGCAGTAGCTTAATAAGACGGTTTAAATGCCCCTTAGAAGAGGCTTGCAGGTCGCAGAGGCTTACCAAGATGGTTTAAATGCCCCTTGGAAAAGACGTGCAGGTCGCAGTAGCTTAACAACATGGTTTAAATGCCACTTGGAAGAGCGGTGGAGGTCGCAGTAGCTTAACAAGACGGTTTAAATGCCCCTTGGAAAAGACGTGAAGGTCGCAGTAGCTTAACATGATTGTTTAAATGCCCCTTGGAAGAGACGTGCAGGTCGCAGTAGCTTAACAAGACAGTTTAAATGCCCCTTGGAAGAGGCTTGCAGGTCGCAGTAGCTTAACAAGACGGTTTAATTGCCCCTTGGAAGAGACGTGCAGGTCACAGTAGCTTAACAAGATGGTTTAAATGCCCCTTGGAAGGGACGTGCAGGTCGCAGTAGATTAACAAGACGGTTTAAATGCCCTTTGGAAGAGACGTGCAGGTCGCAGTAGCTTACCAAGACAGTTTAAATGCCCCTTGGAAGAGACGTGCAGGTCGAAGTAGCTTAATAAGACGGTTTAAATGCCCCTTGCAAGAGCCGTGCAGGTTGCAGTAGCTTAATAAGACGGTTTAAATGCCCCTTGGTAGAAACGTGCAGGTCACAGTAGCTTAACAAGACGGTTTAAATGCCACTTGGAAGAGATGTGCAGGTCGCAGTAGATTAACAAGGTGGTTTAAATGCCCCTTGGAAGAGCGGTAGAGGTCGCAGTAGCTTAACAAGACGGTTTAAATGCCCATTGGAAGAGACCTGCAGGTCGCAGTAGCTTAATAATACAGTTTAAATGCCCCTTGGAAGAGATGTGCAGGTCGCAGTAGCTTAATAAGATGGTTTAAATGCCCCTTGGAAGAGACGTGCAGGTCGCAGTAGCTTAACAAGACGCTTTAAATGCCCCTTGGAAGAGACGTGCAGGTCACAGTAGCTTAACAAGACGGTTTAAATATCCCTTGGAAGAGCGGTGGAGGTCGCAGAAGCTTAACAAGACAGTTTAAATGCCCCTTGGAAGAGCGGTGGAGGTCGCAGTAGCTTAACAAGACGGTTTAAATGCCCCTTGGAATAGACATGCAGGTCACAGTAACTTAACAAGACGGTTTAAATGCCCCTTTGAAGAGACGTGCAGGTCGCAGTAGCTTAATAAGACGGTTTAAATGCCCCTTGCAAGAGACGTGCAGATCACAGTAGCTTAACAAGATGGTTTAAATGGCCCTTGGAAGAGATGTGCAGGTCGCAGTAGCTTAACAAGGCGGTTTAAATGCCCCTTGGAAGAGCGGTGGAGGTCGCAGTAGCTTAACAAGACGGTTTAAATGCCCCTTGGAATAGACATGCAGGTCACAGTAACTTAACAAGACGGTTTAAATGCCCCTTTGAAGAGACGTGCAGGTTGCAGTAGCTTAATAAGACGGTTTAAATGCCCCTTGGTAGAAACGTGCAGGTCACAGTAGCTTAACAAGACGGTTTAAATGCCACTTGGAAGAGATGTGCAGGTCGCAGTAGATTAACAAGGTGGTTTAAATGCCCCTTGGAAGAGCGGTAGAGGTCGCAGTAGCTTAACAAGACGGTTTAAATGCCCATTGGAAGAGACCTGCAGGTCGCAGTAGCTTAATAATACAGTTTAAATGCCCCTTGGAAGAGATGTGCAGGTCGCAATAGCTTAATAAGATGGTTTAAATGCCCCTTGGAAGAGACGTGCAGGTCGCAGTAGCTTAACTAGACGCTTTAAATGCCCCTTGGAAGAGACGTGCAGGTGACAGTAGCTTAAGAAGACGGTTTAAATATCCCTTGGAAGAGCGGTGGAGGTCGCAGAAGCTTAACAAGACAGTTTAAATGACCCTTGGAAGAGCGGTGGAGGTCGCAGTAGCTTAACAAGACGGTTTAAATGCCCCTTGGAATAGACATGCAGGTCACAGTAACTTAACAAGACGGTTTAAATGCCCCTTTGAAGAGACGTGCAGGTCGCAGTAGCTTAATAAGACGGTTTAAATGCCCCTTGCAAGAGATGTGCAGATCACAGTAGCTTAACAAGACGGTTTAAATGGCCCTTGGAAGAGATGTGCAGGTCACAGTAGCTTAACAAGGCGGTTTAAATGCCCCTTGGAAGAGCGGTGGAGGTCGCAGTAGCTTAACAAGACGGTTTAAATGCCCCTTGGAATAGACATGCAGGTCACAGTAACTTAACAAGACGGTTTAAATGCCCCTTTGAAGAGACGTGCAGGTCGCAGTAGCTTAATAAGACGGTTTAAATGCCCCTTGCAAGAGACGTGCAGATCACAGTAGCTTAACAAGACGGTTTAAATGCCACTTGGAAGAGACGTGCAGGTCGCAGTAGCTTAACAAGATGGTTTAAATGCGCCATGGAAGAGCGTTGGAGGTCGCAGTAGCTTAATAAGACTGTTTAAATGCCCCTTGGAAGAGACATGCAGTTCGCAGTAGCTTAACAAGACGGTTTAAATGCCACTTGGAAGAGACGTGCAGGTCGAAGTAGCTTAACAAGATGGTTTAAATGCCCCTTGGAAGAGCGTTGGAGGTCGCAGTAGCTTAATAAGACGGTTTAAATGCCCCTTGGAAGAGACATGCAGGTCGCAGTTGCTTAACAAGACGGTTTAAATGTCCCTTGGAAGAGACGTGCAGGTCGCAGTAGCTTAATAAGACGGTTTAAATGCCCCTTGCAAGAGACGTGCAGGTCACAGTAGCTTATCAAGACGGTTTAAATGCCCCTTGGAAGAGACGTGCAGGTCGCAGTAGCTTATTAAGACGGTTTAAATGCCCCTTGCAAGAGACGTGCAGATCACAGTAGCTTAACAAGACAGTTTAAATGACACTTGCAAGAGACGTGCAGATCACAGTAGCTTAACAAGACAGTTTAAATGCCACTTGCAAGAGACGTGCAGGTCGCAGTAGCTTAACAAGACGGTTTAAATGCCCATTGGAAGAGAGGTGCAGGTCGCAGTAGCTTAATAAGACGATTTAAATGCCCCTTGGAAGAGACGAGCAGGTCGCAGTAGCTTAACAAGACGGTTTAAATGCACCTTGGTAGAGACATGCAGGTCGCAGTAGTTTAACAAGACGGTTTAAATGCCCCATTGAAGAGACGTGCAGGTCGCAGTAGCTTAACAAGACGTTTTAAATGCCCCTTGGAAGAGACGTGCAAGTCGCAGTAGCTTAACAAGACAATTTAAATGCCCCTTGGAAGAGACGTGCAGGTCGCAGTAGCTTAAAAATATGGTTTAAATGCCCCTTGGAAGAGCGGTGGAGGTCGCAGAAGCTTAACAAGACAGTTTAAATGCCCCTTGGAAGAGACGTGCAGGTCACAGGAGCTTAATAAGACGGTTTAAATGTCCCTTGGAAGAGACGTGCAGGTCGCAGTAGTTTAACAAGACGGTTTAAATGCCACTTGGAAGAGACGTGCAGGTCGCAGTAGCTTAACAAGACGGTTTAAATGCCCCTTGGAAGAGCGGTGTAGGTCGCAGTAGCTTAACAAGACAGTTTAAATGCCCCTTGGAAGAGACGTGCAGGTCGCAGTAGCTTAACAAGACAGTTTAATTGCCCCTTGGATGAAACGTGCAGGTCGCAGTAGCTTAATAAGATGGTTTAAATGCCCCTTGGAAGAGAAGTGCAGGTCGCAGTAGCTTAACAAGAGGGTTTAAATGCCCCTGTGAAGAGACGTGCAGGTCGCAGTAGCTTAACAAGACGGTTTAAATGCCCCTTAGACGAGGCTTGCAGGTCACAGTAGCTTACCAAGATGGTTTAAATGCCCCTTGGAAAAGACGTGCAGGTCGCAGTAGCTTACCAAGATGGTTTAAATGCCCCTTGGAAGAGCGGTGGAGGTCGCAGTAGCTTAACAAGACGGTTTAAATGCCCATTGGAAGAGACCTGCAGGTCGCAGTAGCTTAATAAGACAGTTTAAATGCCCCTTGGAAGAGACGTGCAAGTCGCAGTAGCTTAATAAGATGGTTTAAATTCCCCTTGGAAGAGACGTGCAGGTCGCAGTAGCTTAACAAGACGGTTTAAATGCCCCTTGGAAGAGACGTGCCGGTCGCAGTAGCTTAACAAGATGGTTTAAATGCCTCTTGGAAGAGCGGTGGAGGTCGCAGAAGCTTAACAAGACAGTTTAAATGCCCCTTGGAAGAGCCGTGCAGGTCACAGGATCTTAATAAGACGGTTTAAATGCCCCTTGGAAGAGACGTGCAGGTCGCAGTAGCTTAAAAGACTGTTTAAATGCCCCTTGGAAGAGCGGTGTAGGTCGCAGTAGCTTTACAAGACAGTTTAAATGCCCCTTGGAAGAGACGTGCAGGTCGCAGTAGCTTAACAAGACAGTTTAAATGCCCCTTGGAAGAAACGTGCAGGTCACAGCAGCTTAATAAGATGGTTTAAATGCCCCTTGGAAGAGACGTACAGGTCGCAGTAGCTTAACAAGACGATTTAAATGCCCCTTTGAAGAGACGTGCAGGTCGCAGTAGCTTAACAAGACGGTTTAAATGCCCCTTAGAAGAGGCTTGCAGGTCGCAGTAGCTTAACAAGACAGTTTAAATGCCTTTTGGAAGAGAAGTGCAGGTCGCAGTAGCTTACCAAGATGGTTTAAATGCCCCTTGGAAAAGACGTGCAGGTCGCAGTAGCTTAACAAGATGGTTTAAATGCCCCTTGGAAGAGCGGTGGAGGTCGCAGTAGCTTAACAAGACGGTTTAAATGCCCCTTGGAAAAGACGTGAAGGTCGCAGTAGCTTAACATGATTGTTTAAATGCCCCTTGGAAAAGACGTCCAGGTCGCAGTAGCTTAACAAGACAGTTTAAATGCCCCTTGGAAGAGGCTTGCAGGTCGCAGTAGCTTAACAAGACGTTTTAATTGCCCCTTGGAAGAGACGTGCAGGTCGCAGTAGCTTAACAAGATGGTTTAAATGCCCCTTGGAAGGGACGTGCAGGTCGCAGTAGATTAACAAGACGGTTTAAATGCCCTTTGGAAGAGACGTGCAGGTCGCAGTAGCTTAGCAAGACAGTTTAAATGCCCCTTGGAAGAGACGTGCAGGTCGAAGTAGCTTAATAAGACGGTTTAAATGCCCCATGCAAGAGACGTGCAGGTTGCAGTAGCTTAATAAGACGGTTTAAATGGCCCTTGGTAGAAACGTGCAGGTCACAGTAGCTTAACAAGACGGTTTAATTGCCACTTGGAAGAGATGTGCAGGTCGCAGTAGATTAACAAGATGGTTTAAATGCCCCTTGGAAGAGCGGTAGAGGTCGCAGTAGCTTAACAAGACGGTTTAAATGCCCATTGGAAGAGACCTGCAGGTCGAAGAAGCTTAATAAGACAGTTTAAATGCCCCTTGGAAGAGACGTGCAGGTCGCAGTAGCTTAATAAGATGGTTTAAATGCCCCTTGGAAGAGACGTGCAGGTCGCAGTAGCTTAACAAGACGGTTTAAATGGCCCTTGGAAGAGAAGTGCAGGTCGCAGTAGCTTAACAAGACGATTTAAATGCCCCTTGGAAGAGCGGTGGAGGTCGCAGTAGCTTAACAAGATGGTTTAAATGCCCCTTGTAATAGACATGCAGGTCACAGTAACTTAACAAGAGGGTTTAAATGCCCCTTTGAAGAGACGTGCAGGTCGCAGTAGCTTAACAAGATGGTTTAAACGCCCCTTGGAAGAGCGGTGGAGGTCGCAGTAGCTTAACAAGACGGTTTAAATGCCCCTTGGAAAAGACGTGAAGGTCGCAGTAGCTTAACAAGATTGTTTAAATGCCCCTTGGAAGAGACGTGCAGGTCGCAGTAGCTTAAAAAGACAGTTTAAATGCCCCTTGGACGAGGCTTGCAGGTCGCAGTAGCTTACCAAGACGTTTTAAATGGCCCTTGGAAGAGACGTGCCTGTCGCAGTAGCTTAACAAGATGGTTTAAATGCCCCTTGGAAGAGCGGTGGAGGTCGCAGTAGCTTAACAAGACGGTTTAAATGCCCCTTAGAAGAGACATGCAGGTCACAGTAGCTTAACAAGACGGTTTAAATGCCCCTTGGAAGAGACGTGCAGGTCGCAGTAGCTTAACAAGACAGTTTAAATGCCCTTTGGAAGAGATGTGCAGGTCGCAGTAGCTTAACAAGACGGTTTAAATGCCCCTTGGAAGAGACGTGCAGGTCGCAGTAGCTTAATAAGACGGTTTAAATGCCCCTTGCAAGAGACGTGCTGGTCGCAGTAGCTTAATAAGATGGTGTAAATGCCCCTTGGTAGAAAAGTGCAGGTCACAGTAGCTTAACAAGATGGTTTAAATGCCACTTGGAAGAGACGTGCAGGACGCAGTAGCTTAACAAGATGCTTTAAATGCCCCTTGGAAGAGCGGTGGAGGTCGCAGTAGCTTAACAAGATGGTTTAAATGCCCATTGGAAGAGACATTCAGGTCGCAGTAGCTTAACAAGACAGTTTAAATGCCCCTTGGAAGAAACTTGCAGGTCGCAGTAGCTTAACAAGATAGTTTAAATGCCCCTTGGAAGAGACGTGCAGGTCGCAGTAGCTTAACAAGACAGTTTAAATGCCCCTTGAAAGAAACCTGCAGGTCGCAGTAGCTTAATAAGATGGTTTAAATGCCCCTTGGAAGAGACGTGCAGTTCGCAGTAGCTTAACAAGAGGGTTTAAATGCCCCTTTGAAGAGACGTGCAGGTCGCAGTGGCTTAACAAGACGGTTTAAATGCCCCTTAGAAGAGGCTTGCAGGTCGCAGTAGCTTACCAAGATGGTTTAAATGCCCCTTGGAAAAGATGTGCAGGTCGCAGTTGCTTAACAAGATGGTTTAAAAGCCCCTTGGAAGAGCGGTGGAGGTCGCAGTAGCTTAACAAGACGGTTTATATGCCCCTTGGAAAAGACGTGAAGGTCACAGTAGCTTAACAAGACAGTTTAACTGCCCCTTGGAAGAGGCTTGCAGGTCGCAGTAGCTTACCAAGACGGTTTAAATGGCCCTTGGAAGAGACGTGCAGGTCGCAGTAGCTTAACAAGATGGTTTAACTGCCCCTTGGAAGAGGCTTGCAGTTCGCAGTAGCTTACCAAGACGGTTTAAATGGCCCTTGGAAGAGACGTGCCGGTCGCAGTAACTTAACAAGATGGTTTAAATGCCCCTTGGAAGAGCGGTGGAGGTCGCAGAAGCTTAACGAGACAGTTTAAATGCCCCTTGGAAGAGACGTGCAGGTCACAGGAGCTTAATAAGACGGTTTAAATGTCCCTTAGAAAAGACGTGCCGGTCGCAGTAGCTTAACAAGACGGTTTAAATGCCCCTTGAAAGAGACGTGCAGGTCGCAGTAGCTTAACAAGACGGTTTAAATGCCTCTTGGAAGAGCGGTGGAGGTCGCAGTAGCTTAACAAGACAGTTTAAATACCCCTTGGAAGAGACGTGCAGGTCGCAGTAGCTTAACAAGACAGTTTAAATGCCCCTTGGAAGTAACGTGCAGGTCGCAGTAGCTTAAAAAGACGGTTTAAATGCCCCTTTGAAGAGACGTGCAGGTCGCAGTAGCTTAACAAGACGGTTTAAATGCCCCTTAGAAGAGGCTTGCAGGTCGCAGTAGCTTACCAAGATGGTTTAAATGCCCCTTGGAAAAGACGTGCAGGTCGCAGTAGCTTAACAAGATGGTTTAAATGCCCCTTGGAAGAGCGGTGGAGGTCGCAGTAGCTTAACAAGACGGTTTAAATGCCCCTTGGAAAAGACGTGAAGGTCGCAGTAGCTTAACATGATTGTTTAAATGCCCCTTGGAAGAGACGTGCAGGTCGCAGTAGCTTAACAAGACAGTTTAAATGCCCCTTGGAAGAGGCTTGCAGGTCGCAGTAGCTTAACAAGACGGTTTAATTGCCCCTTGGAAGAGACGTGCAGGTCGCAGTAGCTTAACAAGATGGTTTAAATGCCCCTTGGAAGGGACATGCAGGTCGCAGTAGATTAACAAGACGGTTTAAATGCCCTTTGGAAGAGACGTGCAGGTCGCAGTAGCTTACCAAGACAGTTTAAATGCCCCTTGGAAGAGACGTGCAGGTCGAAGTAGCTTAATACGACGGTTAAATGCCCCTTGCAAGAGACGTGCAGGTTGCAGTAGCTTAATAAGACGCTTTAAATGCCCCTTGGTAGAAACGTGCAGGTCACAGTAGCTTAACAAGACGGTTTAAATGCCACTTGGAAGAGATGTGCAGGTCGCAGTAGATTAACAAGATGGGTTAAATGCCCCTTGGAAGAGAGGTAGAGGTCGCAGTAGCTTAACAAGACGGTTTAAATGCCCATTGGAAGAGACCTGCAGGTCGCAGTAGCTTAATAAGACAGTTTAAATGCCCCTTGGAAGAGACGTGCAGGTCGCAGTAGCTTAATAAGATGGTTTAAATGCCCCTTGGAAGAGACGTGCAGGTCGCAGTAGCTTAACAAGACGGTTTAAATGCCCCTTGGAAGAGACGTGCAGGTCACAGTAGGTTAACAAGACGGTTTAAATATCCCTTGGAAGAGCGGTGGAGGTCGCAGAAGCTTAACAAGACAGTTTAAATGCCCCTTGGAAGAGACGTGCAGGTCAAAGGATCTTAGTTAGACGGTTTAAATGTCCCTTGGAAGAGACGTGCAGGTCGCAGCAGCTTACCAAGACGGTTTAAATGGCCGTTGGAAGAGACGTGCAGGTCACAGTAGCTTAACAAGACGGTTTAAATGCCTCTTGGAAGAGCGGTGGAGGTCGCAGTAGCTTAACAAGACGGTTTAAATGCCCCTTGGAATAGACATGCAGGTCACAGTAACTTAACAAGACAGTTTAAATGCCCCTTTGAAGAGACGTGCAGGTCGCAGTAGCTTAATAAGACGCTTTAAATGCCCCTTGCAAGAGACGTGCAGATCACAGTAGCTTAAAAAGATGGTTTAAATGCCACTTGGAAGAGACGTGCAGGTCGCAGTAGCTTAACAAGATGGTTTAAATGCCCCTTGGAAGAGCGTTGGAGGTCGCAGTAGCTTAATAAGACGGTTTAAATGCCCCTTGGAAGAGACATGCAGGTCGCAGTAGCTTAACAAGACTGTTTAAATGCCACTTGGAAGAGACGTGCAGGTCGCAGTAGCTTAACAAGATGGTTTAAATGCCCCTTGGAAGAGCGTTGGAGGTCGCAGTAGCTTAATAAGACGGTTTAAATGCCCCTTGGAAGAGACATGCAGGTCGCAGTAGCTTAACAAGATGGTTTAAATGCCCCTTGGAAGAGCGTTGGAGGTCGCAGTAGCTTAACAAGACTGTTTAAATGCCACTTGGAAGAGACGTGCAGGTCGCAGTAGCTTAACAAGATGGTTTAAATGCCCCTTGGAAGAGCGTTGGAGGTCGCAGTAGCTTAACCAGACAGTTTAAATGTCCCTTGGAAGAGACGTGCAGGTCGCAGTAACTTAATAAGACGGTTTAAATGCCCCTTGCAAGAGACGTGCAGGTCACAGTAGCTTAACAAGACGGTTTAAATGCCCCTTGGAAGAGACGTGCAGGTCGCAGTAGCTTATTAAGACGGTTTAAATGCCCCTTGCAAGAGACGTGCAGATCACAGTAGCTTAACAAGACAGTTTAAATACCACTTGGAAGAGACGTGCAGGTCGCAGTAGCTTAATAAGACGGTTTAAATGTCCCTTGGAAGAGATGTGCAGGTCGCAGTAGTTTAACAAGACGGTTTAAATGCCCCTTGGAAGAGACGTGCAGGTCGCAGTAGCTTAACAAGATGGTTTAAATGCCCCTTGGAAGAGCGGTAGAGATCGCAGTAGCTTAACAAGACGGTTTAAATGCCCATTGGAAGAGACCTGCAGGTTGCAGTAGCTTAATAAGACAGTTTAAATGCCCCTTGGAAGAGACGTGCAGGTCGCAGTAGCTTAACAAGACGGTTTAAATGCCCCTTGGAAGAGACGTGCCGGTCCCAGTAGCTTAACAAGATGGTTTAAATGCCTCTTGGAAGAGCAGTGGAGGTCGCAGAAGCTTAACAAGACAGTTTAAATGCCCCTTGGAAGAGCCGTGCAGGTCACAGGAGCTTAATAAGACAGTTTAAATGCCCCTTGGAAGAGACGTGCAGGTCGCAGTAGCTTAACAAGACGGTTTAAATGCCCCTTGGAAGAGACGTGCCGGTCCCAGTAGCTTAACAAGATGGTTTAAATGCCTCTTGGAAGAGCAGTGGAGGTCGCAGAAGCTTAACAAGACAGTTTAAATGCCCCTTGGAAGAGCCGTGCAGGTCACAGGAGCTTAATAAGACGGTTTAAATGTCCCTTGGAAGAAACGTGCAGGTCGCAGTAGCTTAACACGACGGTTTAAATGCCCCTTGGAAGAGACGTGCAGGTCGCAGTAGCTTAAAAGACTGTTTAAATGCCCCTTGGAAGAGAGGTGTAAGTCGCAGTAGCTTAACAAGACAGTTTAAATGCCCCTTGGAAGAGACGTGCAGGTCGCAGTAGCTTAACAAGACATTTTAAATGCCCCTTGGAAGAAACGTGCAGGTCATAGTAGCTTAATAAGATGGTTTAAATGCCCCTTGGAAGAGACGTGCAGGTCGCAGTAGCTTAACAAGACGGTTTAAATGCCCCTTTGAAGAGACGTGCAGGTCGCAGTAGCTTAACAAGACGGTTTAAATGCCCCTTAGAAGAGGCTTGCAGGTCGCAGTAGGTTACCAAGATGGTTTAAATGCCCATTGGAAAAGACCTGCAGTTCGCAGTAGCTTAACAAGATGGTTTAAACGCCCCTTGGAAGAGCGGTGGAGGTCGCAGTAGCTTAACAAGACGGTTTAAATGCCCCTTGGAAAAGACGTGAAGGTCGCAGTAGCTTAACAAGATTGTTTAAATGCCCCTTGGAAGAGACGTGCAGGTCGCAGTAGCATAACAAGACAGTTTAAATGCCCCTTGTACGAGGCTTGCAGGTCGCAGTAGCTTACCAAGACGTTTTAAATGTCCCTTGGAAGAGATGTGCAGGTCGCAGTAGCTTAACAAGATGGTTTAAATGCCCCTTGGAATAGACATGCAGGTCACAGTAACTTAAAAAGACGGTTTAAATGCCCCTTTGAAGAGACGTGCAGGTCGCAGTAGCTTAATAAGACGCTTTAAATGCCCCTTGCAAGAGACGTGCAGATCACAGTAGCTTAACAAGACGGTTTAAATGCCTCTTGGAAGAGACGTGCAGGTCGCAGTAGCTTAACAAGATGGTTTAAATGCCCCTTGGAAGAGCGTTGGAGGTCGTAGTAGCTTAATAAGACGGTTTAAATGCCCCTTGGAAGAGACATGCAGGTCGCAGTAGCTTAACAAGACTGTTTAAATGCCACTTGGAAGAGACGTGCAGGTCGCAGTAGCTTAACAAGATGGTTTAAATGCCCCTTGGAAGAGCGTTGGAGGTCGCAGTAGCTTAATAAGACGGTTTAAATGCCCCTTGGAAGAGACATGCAGGTCGCAGTAGCTTAACAAGATGGTTTAAATGCCCCTTGGAAGAGCGTTGGAGGTCGCAGTAGCTTAACAAGACTGTTTAAATGCCACTTGGAAGAGACGTGCAGGTCGCAGTAGCTTAACAAGATGGTTTAAATGCCCCTTGGAAGAGCGTTGGAGGTCGCAGTAGCTTAACAAGACGGTTTAAATGTCCCTTGGAAGAGACGTGCAGGTCGCAGTAACTTAATAAGATGGTTTAAATGCCCCTTGCAAGAGACGTGCAGGTCACAGTAGCTTAACAAGACGGTTTAAATGCCCCTTGGAAGAGACGTGCAGGTCGCAGTAGCTTATTAAGACGGTTTAAATGCCCCTTGGAAGAGAGGTGTAAGTCGCAGTAGCTTAACAAGACAGTTTAAATGCCCCTTGGAAGAGGCGTGCAGGTCGCAGTAGCTTAACAAGACATTTTAAATGCCCCTTGGAAGAAACGTGCAGGTCATAGTAGCTTAATAAGATGGTTTAAATGCCCCTTGGAAGAGACGTGCAGGTCGCAGTAGCTTAACAAGACGGTTTAAATGCCCCTTTGAAGAGACGTGCAGGTCGCAGTAGCTTAACAAGACGGTTTAAATGCCCCTTAGAAGAGGCTTGCAGGTCGCAGTAGGTTACCAAGATGGTTTAAATGCCCATTGGAAAAGACCTGCAGTTCGCAGTAGCTTAACAAGATGGTTTAAACGCCCCTTGGAAGAGCGGTGGAGGTCGCAGTAGCTTAACAAGACGGTTTAAATGCCCCTTGGAAAAGACGTGAAGGTCGCAGTAGCTTAACAAGATTGTTTAAATGCCCCTTGGAAGAGACGTGCAGGTCGCAGTAGCTTAACAAGACAGTTTAAATGCCCCTTGTACGAGGCTTGCAGGTCGCAGTAGCTTACCAAGACGTTTTAAATGTCCCTTGGAAGAGATGTGCAGGTCGCAGTAGCTTAACAAGATGGTTTAAATGCCCCTTGGAATAGACATGCAGGTCACAGTAACTTAAAAAGACGGTTTAAATGCCCCTTTGAAGAGACGTGCAGGTCGCAGTAGCTTAATAAGACGCTTTAAATGCCCCTTGCAAGAGACGTGCAGATCACAGTAGCTTAACAAGACGGTTTAAATGCCACTTGGAAGAGACGTGCAGGTCGCAGTAGCTTAACAAGATGGTTTAAATGCCCCTTGGAAGAGCGTTGGAGGTCGCAGTAGCTTAATAAGACGGTTTAAATGCCCCTTGGAAGAGACATGCAGGTCGCAGTAGCTTAACAAGACTGTTTAAATGCCACTTGGAAGAGACGTGCAGGTCGCAGTAGCTTAACAAGATGGTTTAAATGCCCCTTGGAAGAGCGTTGGAGGTCGCAGTAGCTTAATAAGACGGTTTAAATGCCCCTTGGAAGAGACATGCAGGTCGCAGTAGCTTAACAAGATGGTTTAAATGCCCCTTGGAAGAGCGTTGGAGGTCGCAGTAGCTTAACAAGACTGTTTAAATGCCACTTGGAAGAGACGTGCAGGTCGCAGTAGCTTAACAAGATGGTTTAAATGCCCCTTGGAAGAGCGTTGGAGGTCGCAGTAGCTTAACAAGACGGTTTAAATGTCCCTTGGAAGAGACGTGCAGGTCGCAGTAACTTAATAAGATGGTTTAAATGCCCCTTGCAAGAGACGTGCAGGTCACAGTAGCTTAACAAGACGGTTTAAATGCCCCTTGGAAGAGACGTGCAGGTCGCAGTAGCTTATTAAGACGGTTTAAATGCCCCTTGCAAGAGACGTGCAGATCACAGTAGCTTAACAAGACAGTTTAAATGCCACTTGGAAGAGACGTGCAGGTCGCAGTAGCTTAACAAGACGGTTTAAATGCCCATTGGAAGAGAGGTGCAGGTCGCAGTAGCTTAATAACACGGTTTAAATGCCCCTTGGAAGAGACATGCAGGTCGCAGTACATAGTTACATAGTTAGTAAAGCCGAATAAAGACTTGCGTCCATCAAGTTCGACCTGTTAGTTCTATAATTGCTAAAGTTGATCCAGAGGAGGGCAAAAACCCCAAATGATTTAGCCAATCTTCACCTGAGGAAAAATTCCCTCCCGACTCTGAAACCAGCAGTCAGAATAAATCCCTGTATCAACCTACTATTTTATTCTATTTTTAAGTATATGCAGAAATCTGCCTGGTATCTAGAAAAGCATCCAGTCCCCGCTTGAACTGGTTTAGTGAATCCAACATTACCGTCTCCTCACTCAGTGAATTCCATATTCTCACTGCTCTTACCGTAAAGAACCCCTTCCTATGCTGGTGCTGAAACCTTTTCTCTTCCAGTCTTAGTGAGTGCCCTCTTGTTACCGTAATATCCCTCCTTTTGAACAAATCCCGGGCAAGGTCTCTATACTGTCCCCTAACATATTTGTACACATTTATTATGTCCCCCCTCAACCTTCTCTTTTCCAGGCTGAATAGTCCTAGTTTTGCCAACCTCTCTGGGTATTGCAGTCCCTCCATTCCCCTTATTAATTTTGTTGCCCTCCTTTGTACCTTTTCAAGCTCATTTATATCCTTTCTATATATTGGGGCCCATAACTGAGCACAGTATTCCAAGTGTGGTCTGACCAGTGCTTTGTACAGTGGAAGAACAATGTTCTCATCCTTTGCAGCTATACCTCTTCTGATACATCCCATTACCCTGTTTGCCCTTACAGCAGCGGCCTGACTTTGGGCACTCCAATTTAGTTTGCTATCAATCAAGATGCCCAAGTCCTTCTCCATCTCTGAATTCCCCAATGGTTTTCCATTCAGTGAGTACTGGTGACTTCCATTTTTCCTTCCCATATGTATGACCTTACATTTCTCCTCGTTAAACCTCATTTGCCATTTAATGCTCCACCTACCCAGCTTATCCAAATCCCTCTGTAGGTCTTCACTATCCTCTTTTGTATTAATTGTTTTACATAACTTTGTGTCATCTGCAAATATTGATATTTTACTATTTATCCCGTTGACTATGTCGTTAATAAAGATATTAAATAACATTGGGCCTAGTACAGACCCCTGTGGTACCCCACTAGTGACGCTTACCCAATCTGAGTATATTCCATTTATAACCACCCTCTGCCTTCTATCCTTTAGCCAGTTAGCTACCCACTTGCAGACATTTTCCCCCAGCCCCATCATTCTCATTTTGTATACCAACCTATTATGTGGCACGCTATCGAACGCTTTTGAGAAGTCGAGATACACGACATCCACTGGTTCCCCCTGATCTACTCGAGAGCTAACCTCCTCGTAGAAGTCAATCAGGTTTGTTTGGCAGGAGCGATTCCTCATGAATCCATGTTGGTTCGGGGTTAATAGATTATTAGCATCAAGATGCTCCATGATTGCCTCATTAATAAAGCCTTCAAAAATTTTGCCCACAACGGACGTCAGACTCACCGGCCGATAGTTTCCGGTGTTACTTTTTGCTCCCTTTTTGAATATTGGCACTACATTCGCCTGTCGCCAATTAAGTGGTACAGACCCAGTCTCAACAGAGTCCTTAAATATAAGATATAACGGTCTGTCTATCACATTACTTAGTTCCCTTAGTACCCGTGGGTGTATGCCATCAGGTCCTGGTGATTTGTTTATTTTAATGTTACTGAGGCGTTTCTGTACCCCAGCTTGGGTTAGATTTGTCATACTTAGTGGAGGATTAAGTTTGTCACTTCTCATTTCGCCTGTTAGTTCTTTTTCCTTTGTGAAAGTTGACGAAAAAAATTTATTTAATAGATTAGCTTTATCCTCATCTTTCTCTATGATTTTGCCTTCATCACTTTTTATCGGTCCAATATTATTCGATTTAATCCTTTTACTATTTATATACGTAAAGAACAGTTTGGGATTTGATCTACTTTTCCTAGCAATACGTCTCTCTGTTTCCTCCTTTGCTATTTTTATTTGTTTTTTGCAGGTTCTCGTTTTTTCCTTGTAACACATTAGTGCCTCCTTGCTGTTTTCCTGTTTTAATCTCTTGAATGCCTCTTTTTTGCTATTTAACGCCCCTTTTACGTTCTTATTCAACCATATTGGTTTCCTCTTATTTCTGGCCCTTTTATTCCCATACGGTATATACCTCTCACACTGAGTATTCAGAATTCTTTTGAAGGTTTCCCATTTACTATTCGTATTTCCTTGATTAAGAACTTTGTCCCAGTCAATAAGTTGAAGGTTTTCTTTCAGCTGATCAAACTTCGCCCTTCTAAAGTTTAATGTTTTAGTTGTTCCCTTATTGATAACCCTACTGAAGGGCATTTTGAAATTGATAATATTATGATCGCTATTACCTAGGTGCCCCCCTATCTGTACCTCAGTTATTCTATCAGGCCTATTAGTCAATATTAAGTCCAACACTGCCTTCCCTCTCGTTGGTTCCTGCACTAGTTGGGAGAGATAATTATCCTTGATATTTGTCAAGAACCTTTTTCCTTTCTGCGATCTACAGGTTTCTGTTTCCCAGTCAATATTCGGGTAGTTGAAGTACCCCATTACAATCACCTCATTATGTTTTGCTACTTTGTCTATTTGTCCTAATAGCAGTTTCTCATTCTCCTCTGTTATATTAGGTGGCTTATAGCAGACCCCCAGTAATATTTTATTATTATTTTTTGCCCCCTCTATCTCTACCCACATGGACTCGACCCCCTCTTCTCCCTCTCCTATATCTTCCCCTAGTCTGGGCTTTAGACGTGACCTTACATATAAGCAGACTCCTCCGCCCTTCCCCTGTTTCCGGTCCCTTCTAAATAAACTATAATCTGTTAAATTTACCGCCCAGTCGTAGCTATCGTCTAGCCAAGTCTCTGTTATACCTACGATGTCATACCTCTCCTCCGATATAAGCGCCCGCAGCTCATCCGCCTTATTGGTCAGGCTTCTTGCGTTGGTCAGCATGCAAGATAAAACTTTGGGGTTATTTAGCATCCTATTCTTCTCTAACAATCTAACTGTACTATCCCCACCCCCCTCTCCACCCTCATTATATTCACTTCTCCCCTTCCCCCTTGCTTGCCTCACATCCCACCTATTTCCTTGGTTTCCCCCCCGTCTCTAGTTTAAAAACTCCTCCAACCTATTAGCCATCTTCTTCCCCAGCACCGCTGCACCCTCCCCATTGAGGTGCAGCCCGTCCCTACGGTAGAGCCTGTAGCCGACAGTCGGCCCAGTTCTCCATGAACCCAAACCCTTCTGCCTTGCACCAACTCTTTAGCCACTTATTCACCTCCCTAACCTCCCGTTGGCGCTCCTGTGTGGCTCGCGGGATTGGTAGTATTTCTGAGAAAACTACCTTGGAGGTCCTTGCCCTAAGCTTCCTACCTAGATCCCTGAAATCATTTTTAAGGACCCTCCATCTACCACTCACTTTGTCATTGGTGCCAATGTGGACCATGACCGCTGGGTCTTCGCCAGCCCCACCCAGTAACCTGTCAACCCGATCCGCGATGTGCCGGACTCGAGCGCCAGGGAGGCAGCACACCGTTCGGCGATCCCGTCTTTGTGACAGATTGCCCTGTCTGTCCCCCTAATAATAGAGTCACCCACTACCAGGACCTGTCTAGCCTGCCCTACACTTCCCCCCTCCCCCTCATTACTGGAGCATACACTCCCCCGGCGGTCAGAGGATCTGTCATGCTCCAATAATGCCGGTTCTGAACCAGCCTTCCTATACTTCTTCCCTCTATCCCTTCTTACTGTTACCCAGCTCCCTGCCTGTTCAGCCTGCGCTTCCCCACTAAGCTCCACCCCCAGTGTTGACCCATTGAGTGTCTGCTCGGTGAGCAGCAAACTCCGTTCCATGTTGTCGATGCTCCTCAGTACCGCTATCTGAGCACTTAGATCCAGGATTTGGGCTTCCAAGTGCACGATATGCTCACATCTCTCGCAGCAGTATGGATCCCTGAGAGGTAGCTCAGGGAATGCATACATTGCGCAAGATGTACACTGCACGGCTCCGGCCAACATGGACGTCATTCTAAATATGGGGATACAGTCAGTATATATGTACAAGTACAAAACACAATTATTTATATATAGGTGTATGGACGGGGATCAATTAGGGATGTGCAAGTGTATCGATTAGATATCGGCGCGGGATCAGTTAAGTATGGACGGGGGATCAATTAAGTATCAATTAAGTATGGACGGGGGATCAGCTGAGTGGGTCAGGTGGATTAATTAAATATGGACGGTGTGTCAATTAACTATGGACTGGGATCAATAAGTATGGACTGGGGAAATAATTAATTGTGGACTAGGGAATCAATCAATTAATTATTGACAGGGGGTTTAATTAAATAGGATGGGGGGTAAAGCAAATAAATAGGTATGGACGGTGGGTCAATTAACTAAGGACTGGGGATCAATAAGTATCAATAATATCAATAAATATGGACTGGGGAAATAATTAATTGTGGTCTGGGGAATCAATCAATTAATTATGGACAGGGGTTAATTAAATATGGTGGGGGATAAGGCAAATAGATAGGGACTGGGGATGAGTAAAAGTGGACAAGGGGAATCTATTAAATAGGACAAGGGGGATCAATCAATTATGGGCTGGGGGGGTCAATCATTTAAATGTGGTCAGGGGGATCACTTTAATATGGACGCGGGGTGGTCGGGGATCAATTAAATGAGGACGGGGGGGTCAATTTAATGTGGTCAGAGGGATCAGTTAAATATGGACGGGGGTGTTCAGGGGAATCAATTTAAATATGGACGGGGGTGATCAATTAAATATGGACGGGGGGGTAATCAATTAAATATGGACTAGGGAATACAATACAATTACAATATAGATACAAATACAATACAGTACAGTACACACTTGGGTTCAGTAGGGCCGCTTATCGCGGCCTCCTGCCCCTCACTCACCTCCTCTAGGGACGCTGCACGCTATCACAGCGCGCTTGTCCCTCCGGTCGCCTCTTACCGGTCCTCCTGATCACCTCCTGGTCACCACCACCTGGCACCCTCCGCTGGCCGGCACTGCACGCTGCCACAGCGCTCTCTTGCGCTCGTCCCTCCGGTCGCCTCCATCTGGTCCTCCCGGTCCGCTCGGTCACCTCCGCCTGGCTCTCCTCCCTTCCCAGGAGCTCTCTCCACACACAGCACAACTCTTGCAGCACACGGCAGGATCCGCCTCCACCGTCTTAATAAGACAGTTTAAATGTCCCTTGGAAGAGACGTGCAGGTCGCAGTAGTTTAACAAGACGGTTTAAATGCCCCTTGGAAGAGACGTGCAGGTCGCAGTAGCTTAACAAGATGGTTTAAATGCCCCTTGGAAGAGCGGTGGAGGTCGCAGTAGCTTAACAAGATGGTTTAAATGCCCATTGGAAGAGACCTGCAGGTCGCAGTAGCTTAATAAGACAGTTTAAATGCCCCTTGGAAGAGACGTGCAGGTCGCAGTAGCTTAATAAGATGGTTTAAATTCCCCTTCGAAGAGACGTGCAGGTCGCAGTAGCTTAACAAGATGGTTTAAATGCCTCTTGGAAGAGCGGTGGAGGTCGCAGAAGCTTAACAAGACAGTTTAAATGCCCCTTGGAAGAGCCGTGCAGGTCACAGGAGCTTAATAAGACGGTTTAAATGTCCCTTGGAAGAAACGTGCAGGTCGCAGTAGCTTAACAAGACGGTTTAAATGCCCCTTGGAAGAGACGTGCAGGTCGCAGTAGCTTAAAAGACTGTTTAATGCCCTTGGAAGAGCGATGTAGGTCGCAGTAGCTTAACAAGACAGTTTAAATGCCCCTTGGAAGAGACGTGCAGGTCGCAGTAGCTTAACAAGACATTTTAAATGCCCCTTGGAAGAAACGCGCAGGTCATAGTAGCTTAATAAGATGGTTTAAATGCCCCTTGGAAGAGACGTGCAGGTCGCAGTAGCTTAACAAGAAGGTTTAAATGCCCCTTTGAAGAGACGTGCAGGTCGCAGTAGCTTAACAAGACGGTTTAAATGCCCCTTAGAAGAGGCTTGCAGGTCGCAGTAGCTTACCAAGATGGTTTAAATGCCCCTTGGAAAAGACCTGCAGGTCGCAGAAGCTTAACAAGATGGTTTAAACGCCCCTTGGAAGAGCGGTGGAGGTCGCAGTAGCTTAACAAGACGGTTTAAATGCCCCTTGGAAAAGACGTGAAGGTCGCAGTAGCTTAACAAGATTGTTTAAATGCCCCTTGGAAGAGACGTGCAGGTCGCAGTAGCTTAACAAGACAGTTTAAATGCCCCTTGGATGAGGCTTGCAGGTCGCAGTAGCTTACCAAGACGTTTTAAATGGCCCTTGGAATAGACGTGCCGGTCGCAGTAGCTTAACAAGATGGTTAAAATGCCCCTTGGAAGAGCGGTGGAGGTCGCAATAGCTTAACAAGACGGTTTAAATGCCCCTTAGAAGAGACATGCAGGTCACAGTAGCTTAACAAGACGGTTTAAATGCACCTTGGAAGAGACGTGCAGGTCGCAGTAGCTTAACAAGACAGTTTAAATGCCCTTTGGAAGAGACGTGCAGGTCGCAGTAGCTTAACAAGACAGTTTAAATGCCCCTTGGAAGAGACGTGCAGGTCGCAGTAGCTTAATAAGACGGTTTAAATGCCCCTTGCAAGAGACGTGCTGGTCACAGTAGCTTAATAAGACGGTTTAAATGCCCCTTGGTAGAAACGTGCAGGTCACAGTAGCTTAACAAGACGGTTTAAATGTCCCTTGGAAGAGACGTGCAGGTCGCAGTAACTTAATAAGATGGTTTAAATGCCCCTTGCAAGAGACGTGCAGGTCACAGTAGCTTAACAAGACGGTTTAAATGCCCCTTGGAAGAGACGTGCAGGTCGCAGTAGCTTATTAAGACGGTTTAAATGCCCCTTGGAAGAGAGGTGTAAGTCGCAGTAGCTTAACAAGACAGTTTAAATGCCCCTTGGAAGAGACGTGCAGGTCGCAGTAGCTTAACAAGACATTTTAAATGCCCCTTGGAAGAAACGTGCAGGTCATAGTAGCTTAATAAGATGGTTTAAATGCCCCTTGGAAGAGACGTGCAGGTCGCAGTAGCTTAACAAGACGGTTTAAATGCCCCTTTGAAGAGACGTGCAGGTCGCAGTAGCTTAACAAGACGGTTTAAATGCCCCTTAGAAGAGGCTTGCAGGTCACAGTAGGTTACCAAGATGGTTTAAATGCCCATTGGAAAAGACCTGCAGTTCGCAGTAGCTTAACAAGATGGTTTAAACGCCCCTTGGAAGAGCGGTGGAGGTCGCAGTAGCTTAACAAGACGGTTTAAATGCCCCTTGGAAAAGACGTGAAGGTCGCAGTAGCTTAACAAGATTGTTTAAATGCCCCTTGGAAGAGACGTGCAGGTCGCAGTAGCTTAACAAGACAGTTTAAATGCCCCTTGTACGAGGCTTGCAGGTCGCAGTAGCTTACCAAGACGTTTTAAATGTCCCTTGGAAGAGATGTGCAGGTCGCAGTAGCTTAACAAGATGGTTTAAATGCCCCTTGGAATAGACATGCAGGTCACAGTAACTTAAAAAGACGGTTTAAATGCCCCTTTGAAGAGACGTGCAGGTCGCAGTAGCTTAATAAGACGCTTTAAATGCCCCTTGCAAGAGACGTGCAGATCACAGTAGCTTAACAAGACGGTTTAAATGCCACTTGGAAGAGACGTGCAGGTCGCAGTAGCTTAACAAGATGGTTTAAATGCCCCTTGGAAGAGCGTTGGAGGTCACAGTAGCTTAATAAGACGGTTTAAATGCCCCTTGGAAGAGACATGCAGGTCGCAGTAGCTTAACAAGACTGTTTAAATGCCACTTGGAAGAGACGTGCAGGTCGCAGTAGCTTAACAAGATGGTTTAAATGCCCCTTGGAAGAGCGTTGGAGGTCGCAGTAGCTTAATAAGACGGTTTAAATGCCCCTTGGAAGAGACATGCAGGTCGCAGTAGCTTAACAAGATGGTTTAAATGCCCCTTGGAAGAGCGTTGGAGGTCGCAGTAGCTTAACAAGACTGTTTAAATGCCACTTGGAAGAGACGTGCAGGTCGCAGTAGCTTAACAAGATGGTTTAAATGCCCCTTGGAAGAGCGTTGGAGGTCGCAGTAGCTTAACAAGACGGTTTAAATGTCCCTTGGAAGAGACGTGCAGGTCGCAGTAACTTAATAAGATGGTTTAAATGCCCCTTGCAAGAGACGTGCAGGTCACAGTAGCTTAACAAGACGGTTTAAATGCCCCTTGGAAGAGACGTGCAGGTCGCAGTAGCTTATTAAGACGGTTTAAATGCCCCTTGCAAGAGACGTGCAGATCACAGTAGCTTAACAAGACAGTTTAAATGCCACTTGGAAGAGACGTGCAGGTCGCAGTAGCTTAACAAGACGGTTTAAATGCCCATTGGAAGAGAGGTGCAGGTCGCAGTAGCTTAATAAGACGGTTTAAATGCCCCTTGGAAGAGACATGCAGGTCGCAGTACATAGTTACATAGTTAGTAAAGCCGAATAAAGACTTGCGTCCATCAAGTTCGACCTGTTAGTTCTATAATTGCTAAAGTTGATCCAGAGGAGGGCAAAAACCCCAAATGATTTAGCCAATCTTCACCTGAGGAAAAATTCCCTCCCGACTCTGAAACCAGCAGTCAGAATAAATCCCTGTATCAACCTACTATTTTATTCTATTTTTAAGTATATGCAGAAATCTGCCTGGTATCTAGAAAAGCATCCAGTCCCCGCTTGAACTGGTTTAGTGAATCCGACATTACCGTCTCCTCACTCAGTGAATTCCATATTCTCACTGCTCTTACCGTAAAGAACCCCTTCCTATGCTGGTGCTGAAACCTTTTCTCTTCCAGTCTTAGTGAGTGCCCTCTTGTTACCGTAATATCCCTCCTTTTGAACAAATCCCGGGCAAGGTCTCTATACTGTCCCCTAACATATTTGTACACATTTATTATGTCCCCCCTCAACCTTCTCTTTTCCAGGCTGAATAGTCCTAGTTTTGCCAACCTCTCTGGGTATTGCAGTCCCTCCATTCCCCTTATTAATTTTGTTGCCCTCCTTTGTACCTTTTCAAGCTCATTTATATCCTTTCTATATATTGGGGCCCATAACTGAGCACAGTATTCCAAGTGTGGTCTGACCAGTGCTTTGTACAGTGGAAGAACAATGTTCTCATCCTTTGCAGCTATACCTCTTCTGATACATCCCATTACCCTGTTTGCCCTTACAGCAGCGGCCTGACTTTGGGCACTCCAATTTAGTTTGCTATCAATCAAGATGCCCAAGTCCTTCTCCATCTCTGAATTCCCCAATGGTTTTCCATTCAGTGAGTACTGGTGACTTCCATTTTTCCTTCCCATATGTATGACCTTACATTTCTCCTCGTTAAACCTCATTTGCCATTTAATGCTCCACCTACCCAGCTTATCCAAATCCCTCTGTAGGTCTTCACTATCCTCTTTTGTATTAATTGTTTTACATAACTTTGTGTCATCTGCAAATATTGATATTTTACTATTTATCCCGTTGACTATGTCGTTAATAAAGATATTAAATAACATTGGGCCTAGTACAGACCCCTGTGGTACCCCACTAGTGACGCTTACCCAATCTGAGTATATTCCATTTATAACCACCCTCTGCCTTCTATCCTTTAGCCAGTTAGCTACCCACTTGCAGACATTTTCCCCCAGCCCCATCATTCTCATTTTGTATACCAACCTATTATGTGGCACGCTATCGAACGCTTTTGAGAAGTCGAGATACACGACATCCACTGGTTCCCCCTGATCTACTCGAGAGCTAACCTCCTCGTAGAAGTCAATCAGGTTTGTTTGGCAGGAGCGATTCCTCATGAATCCATGTTGGTTCGGGGTTAATAGATTATTAGCATCAAGATGCTCCATGATTGCCTCATTAATAAAGCCTTCAAAAATTTTGCCCACAACGGACGTCAGACTCACCGGCCGATAGTTTCCGGTGTTACTTTTTGCTCCCTTTTTGAATATTGGCACTACATTCGCCTGTCGCCAATTAAGTGGTACAGACCCAGTCTCAACAGAGTCCTTAAATATAAGATATAACGGTCTGTCTATCACATTACTTAGTTCCCTTAGTACCCGTGGGTGTATGCCATCAGGTCCTGGTGATTTGTTTATTTTAATGTTACTGAGGCGTTTCTGTACCCCAGCTTGGGTTAGATTTGTCATACTTAGTGGAGGATTAAGTTTGTCACTTCTCATTTCGCCTGTTAGTTCTTTTTCCTTTGTGAAAGTTGACGAAAAAAATTTATTTAATAGATTAGCTTTATCCTCATCTTTCTCTATGATTTTGCCTTCATCACTTTTTATCGGTCCAATATTATTCGATTTAATCCTTTTACTATTTATATACGTAAAGAACAGTTTGGGATTTGATCTACTTTTCCTAGCAATACGTCTCTCTGTTTCCTCCTTTGCTATTTTTATTTGTTTTTTGCAGGTTCTCGTTTTTTCCTTGTAACACATTAGTGCCTCCTTGCTGTTTTCCTGTTTTAATCTCTTGAATGCCTCTTTTTTGCTATTTAACGCCCCTTTTACGTTCTTATTCAACCATATTGGTTTCCTCTTATTTCTGGCCCTTTTATTCCCATACGGTATATACCTCTCACACTGAGTATTCAGAATTCTTTTGAAGGTTTCCCATTTACTATTCGTATTTCCTTGATTAAGAACTTTGTCCCAGTCAATAAGTTGAAGGTTTTCTTTCAGCTGATCAAACTTCGCCCTTCTAAAGTTTAATCTTTTAGTTGTTCCCTTATTGATAACCCTACTGAAGGGCATTTTGAAATTGATAATATTATGATCGCTATTACCTAGGTGCCCCCCTATCTGTACCTCAGTTATTCTATCAGGCCTATTAGTCAATATTAAGTCCAACACTGCCTTCCCTCTCGTTGGTTCCTGCACTAGTTGGGAGAGATAATTATCCTTGATATTTGTCAAGAACCTTTTTCCTTTCTGCGATCTACAGGTTTCTGTTTCCCAGTCAATATTCGGGTAGTTGAAGTCCCCCATTACAATCACCTCATTATGTTTTGCTACTTTGTCTATTTGTCCTAATAGCAGTTTCTCATTCTCCTCTGTTATATTAGGTGGCTTATAGCAGACCCCCAGTAATATTTTATTATTATTTTTTGCCCCCTCTATCTCTACCCACATGGACTCGACCCCCTCTTCTCCCTCTCCTATATCTTCCCCTAGTCTGGGCTTTAGACGTGACCTTACATATAAGCAGACTCCTCCGCCCTTCCCCTGTTTCCGGTCCCTTCTAAATAAACTATAATCTGTTAAATTTACCGCCCAGTCGTAGCTATCGTCTAGCCAAGTCTCTGTTATACCTACGATGTCATACCTCTCCTCCGATATAAGCGCCCGCAGCTCATCCGCCTTATTGGTCAGGCTTCTTGCGTTGGTCAGCATGCAAGATAAAACTTTGGGGTTATTTAGCATCCTATTCTTCTCTAACAATCTAACTGTACTATCCCCACCCCCCTCTCCACCCTCATTATATTCACTTCTCCCCTTCCCCCTTGCTTGCCTCACATCCCACCTATTTCCTTGGTTTCCCCCCCGTCTCTAGTTTAAAAACTCCTCCAACCTATTAGCCATCTTCTTCCCCAGCACCGCTGCACCCTCCCCATTGAGGTGCAGCCCGTCCCTACGGTAGAGCCTGTAGCCGACAGTCGGCCCAGTTCTCCATGAACCCAAACCCTTCTGCCTTGCACCAACTCTTTAGCCACTTATTCACCTCCCTAACCTCCCGTTGGCGCTCCTGTGTGGCTCGCGGGATTGGTAGTATTTCTGAGAAAACTACCTTGGAGGTCCTTGCCCTAAGCTTCCTACCTAGATCCCTGAAATCATTTTTAAGGACCCTCCATCTACCACTCACTTTGTCATTGGTGCCAATGTGGACCATGACCGCTGGGTCTTCGCCAGCCCCACCCAGTAACCTGTCAACCCGATCCGCGATGTGCCGGACTCGAGCGCCAGGGAGGCAGCACACCGTTCGGCGATCCCGTCTTTGTGACAGATTGCCCTGTCTGTCCCCCTAATAATAGAGTCACCCACTACCAGGACCTGTCTAGCCTGCCCTACACTTCCCCCCTCCCCCTCATTACTGGAGCATACACTCCCCCGGCGGTCAGAGGGTCTGTCATGCTCCAATAATGCCGGTTCTGAACCAGCCTTCCTATACTTCTTCCCTCTATCCCTTCTTACTGTTACCCAGCTCCCTGCCTGTTCAGCCTGCGCTTCCCCACTAAGCTCCACCCCCAGTGTTGACCCATTGAGTGTCTGCTCGGTGAGCAGCAAACTCCGTTCCATGTTGTCGATGCTCCTCAGTACCGCTATCTGAGCACTTAGATCCAGGATTTGGGCTTCCAAGTGCACGATATGCTCACATCTCTCGCAGCAGTATGGATCCCTGAGAGGTAGCTCAGGGAATGCATACATTGCGCAAGATGTACACTGCACGGCTCCGGCCAACATGGACGTCATTCTAAATATGGGGATACAGTCAGTATATATGTACAAGTACAAAACACAATTATTTATATATAGGTGTATGGACGGGGATCAATTAGGGATGTGCAAGTGTATCGATTAGATATCGGCGCGGGATCAGTTAAGTATGGACGGGGGATCAATTAAGTATCAATTAAGTATGGACGGGGGATCAGCTGAGTGGGTCAGGTGGATTAATTAAATATGGACGGTGTGTCAATTAACTATGGACTGGGATCAATAAGTATGGACTGGGGAAATAATTAATTGTGGACTAGGGAATCAATCAATTAATTATTGACAGGGGGTTTAATTAAATAGGATGGGGGGTAAAGCAAATAAATAGGTATGGACGGTGGGTCAATTAACTAAGGACTGGGGATCAATAAGTATCAATAATATCAATAAATATGGACTGGGGAAATAATTAATTGTGGTCTGGGGAATCAATCAATTAATTATGGACAGGGGTTAATTAAATATGGTGGGGGATAAGGCAAATAGATAGGGACTGGGGATGAGTAAAAGTGGACAAGGGGAATCTATTAAATAGGACAAGGGGGATCAATCAATTATGGGCTGGGGGGGTCAATCATTTAAATGTGGTCAGGGGGATCACTTTAATATGGACGCGGGGTGGTCGGGGATCAATTAAATGAGGACGGGGGGGTCAATTTAATGTGGTCAGAGGGATCAGTTAAATATGGACGGGGGTGTTCAGGGGAATCAATTTAAATATGGACGGGGGTGATCAATTAAATATGGACGGGGGGGTAATCAATTAAATATGGACTAGGGAATACAATACAATTACAATATAGATACAAATACAATACAGTACAGTACACACTTGGGTTCAGTAGGGCCGCTTATCGCGGCCTCCTGCCCCTCACTCACCTCCTCTAGGGACGCTGCACGCTATCACAGCGCGCTTGTCCCTCCGGTCGCCTCTTACCGGTCCTCCTGATCACCTCCTGGTCACCACCACCTGGCACCCTCCGCTGGCCGGCACTGCACGCTGCCACAGCGCTCTCTTGCGCTCGTCCCTCCGGTCGCCTCCATCTGGTCCTCCCGGTCCGCTCGGTCACCTCCGCCTGGCTCTCCTCCCTTCCCAGGAGCTCTCTCCACACACAGCACAACTCTTGCAGCACACGGCAGGATCCGCCTCCACCGTCTTAATAAGACAGTTTAAATGTCCCTTGGAAGAGACGTGCAGGTCGCAGTAGTTTAACAAGACGGTTTAAATGCCCCTTGGAAGAGACGTGCAGGTCGCAGTAGCTTAACAAGATGGTTTAAATGCCCCTTGGAAGAGCGGTGGAGGTCGCAGTAGCTTAACAAGATGGTTTAAATGCCCATTGGAAGAGACCTGCAGGTCGCAGTAGCTTAATAAGACAGTTTAAATGCCCCTTGGAAGAGACGTGCAGGTCGCAGTAGCTTAATAAGATGGTTTAAATTCCCCTTCGAAGAGACGTGCAGGTCGCAGTAGCTTAACAAGATGGTTTAAATGCCTCTTGGAAGAGCGGTGGAGGTCGCAGAAGCTTAACAAGACAGTTTAAATGCCCCTTGGAAGAGCCGTGCAGGTCACAGGAGCTTAATAAGACGGTTTAAATGTCCCTTGGAAGAAACGTGCAGGTCGCAGTAGCTTAACAAGACGGTTTAAATGCCCCTTGGAAGAGACGTGCAGGTCGCAGTAGCTTAAAAGACTGTTTAATGCCCTTGGAAGAGCGATGTAGGTCGCAGTAGCTTAACAAGACAGTTTAAATGCCCCTTGGAAGAGACGTGCAGGTCGCAGTAGCTTAACAAGACATTTTAAATGCCCCTTGGAAGAAACGCGCAGGTCATAGTAGCTTAATAAGATGGTTTAAATGCCCGTTGGAAGAGACGTGCAGGTCGCAGTAGCTTAACAAGAAGGTTTAAATGCCCCTTTGAAGAGACGTGCAGGTCGCAGTAGCTTAACAAGACGGTTTAAATGCCCCTTAGAAGAGGCTTGCAGGTCGCAGTAGCTTACCAAGATGGTTTAAATGCCCCTTGGAAAAGACCTGCAGGTCGCAGAAGCTTAACAAGATGGTTTAAACGCCCCTTGGAAGAGCGGTGGAGGTCGCAGTAGCTTAACAAGACGGTTTAAATGCCCCTTGGAAAAGACGTGAAGGTCGCAGTAGCTTAACAAGATTGTTTAAATGCCCCTTGGAAGAGACGTGCAGGTCGCAGTAGCTTAACAAGACAGTTTAAATGCCCCTTGGACGAGGCTTGCAGGTCGCAGTAGCTTACCAAGACGTTTTAAATGGCCCTTGGAATAGACGTGCCGGTCGCAGTAGCTTAACAAGATGGTTAAAATGCCCCTTGGAAGAGCGGTGGAGGTCGCAATAGCTTAACAAGACGGTTTAAATGCCCCTTAGAAGAGACATGCAGGTCACAGTAGCTTAACAAGACGGTTTAAATGCCCCTTGGAAGAGACGTGCAGGTCGCAGTAGCTTAACAAGACAGTTTAAATGCCCTTTGGAAGAGACGTGCAGGTCGCAGTAGCTTAACAAGACAGTTTAAATGCCCCTTGGAAGAGACGTGCAGGTCGCAGTAGCTTAATAAGACGGTTTAAATGCCCCTTGCAAGAGACGTGCTGGTCACAGTAGCTTAATAAGACGGTTTAAATGCCCCTTGGTAGAAACGTGCAGGTCACAGTAGCTTAACAAGATGGTTTAAATGCCACTTGGAATAGACGTGCAGGACGCAGTAGCTTAACAAGATGGTTTAAATGCCCCTTGGAAGAGCGGTGGAGGTCGCAGTAGCTTAACAAGACGGTTTAAATGCCCATTGGAAGAGACCTGCAGGTCGCAGTAGCTTAATAAGACAGTTTAAATGCCCCTTGGAAAAGACGTGTAGGTTGCAGTAGCTTAAAAGACGGTTTAAATGCCCCATGGAAGAGCAGTGTAGGTCGCAGTAGCTTAACAAGACAGTTTAAATGCCCCTTGGAAGAGACGTGCAGGTCGCAGTAGCTTAACAAGACAGTTTAAATGCCCTTTGGATGAAACGTGCAGGTCACAGTAGCTTAATAAGATGGTTTAAATGCCCCTTGGAAGAGACGTGCAGGTCGCAGTAGCTTAAAAGGACGGTTTAAATGCCCCTTTGAAGAGACGTGCAGGTCGCAGTAGCTTAACAAGACGGGTTAAATGCCCCTTAGAAGAGGCTTGCAGGTCGCAGTAGCTTACCAAGATGGTTTAAATGCCCCTTGGAAAAGACGTGCAGGTCGCAGTAGCTTAACAAGATGGTTTAAATGCCCCTTGGAAGAGCGGTGGAGGTCGCAGTAGCTTAACAAGACGGTTTAAATGCCCCTTTGAAAAGACGTGAAGGTCGCAGTAGCTTAACAAGATTGTTTAAATGCCCGTTGGAAGAGACGTGCAGGTTGCAGTAGCTTAACAAGACAGTTTAAATGCCCGTTGGAAGAGTCTTGCAGGTCGCAGTAGCTTACCAAGACGGTTTAAATGGCCCTTGGAAGAGACGTGCCGGTCGCAGTAGCTTAACAAGACGGTTTAAATGCCCCTTGGAAGAGCGGTGGAGGTCGCAGTAGCTTAACAAGACGGTTTAAATGCCCTTTGAAAAGACGTGAAGGTCGCAGTAGCTTAACAAGATTGTTTAAATGCCCCTTGGAAGAGACGTGCAGGTTGCAGTAGCTTAACAAGACAGTTTAAATGCCCGTTGGAAGAGTCTTGCAGGTCGCAGTAGCTTACCAAGACGGTTTAAATGGCCCTTGGAAGAGACGTGCCGGTCGCAGTAGCTTAACAAGACGGTTTAAATGCCCCTTGGAAGAGCGGTGGAGGTCGCAGTAGCTTAACAAGACGGTTTAAATGCCCCTTGGAAGAGACATGCAGGTCACAGTAGCTTAACAAGATGGTTTAAATGCCCCTTGGAAGAGACGTGCAGGTCGCAGTAGCTTAACAAGACAGTTTAAATGCCCTTTGGAAGAGACGTGCTGGTCGCAGTAGCTTAACAAGACAGTTTAAATGCCCCTTGGAAGAGACGTGCAGGTCGCAGTAGCTTAATAAGTCGGTTTAAATGCCCCTTGCAAGAGACGTGCAGGTCGCAGTAGCTTAATAAGACGATTTAAATGCCCCTTGGTAGAAACATGGAGGTTACAGTAGCTTAACAAGACGGTTTAAATGCCACTTGGAAGAGACGTGCAGGTCGCAGTAGCTTAACAAGATGGTTTAAATGCCCTTGGAAGAGCGGTGTAGGTCGCAGTAGCTTAACAAGACGGTTTAAGTGCCCATTGGAAGAGACCTGCAGGTCGCAGTAGCTTAATTAGATGGTTTAAATGTCACTTGGAATAGCGGTGGAGGTCACAGTAGCTTAACAAGACGGTTTAAATGACCTTGGAAGAGACGTGCAGGTCGCAGTAGCTTAACAAGACGGTTTAAATGCCCCTTAGAAGAGGCTTGCAGGTCGCAGTAGCTTACCAAGATGGTTTAAATGCCCCTAGGAAAAGACGTGCAGGTCGCAGTATCTTAACAAGATGGTTTTAATGCCCCTTGGAAGAGCGGTGGAGGTCGCAGTAGCTTAACAAGACGGTTTAAATGCCCCTTGGAAAATACGTGAAGGTCGCAGTAGCTTAACAAGATTGTTAAAATGCCCCTTGGAAGAGACGTGCAGGTCGCAGTAGCTTAACAAGACAGTTTAAATGCCCCTTGGAAGAGGCTTGCAGGTCGCAGTAGCTTACCAAGACGGTTTAAATGCCCCTTGGAAGAGTGGTGGAGGTCGCAGTAGCTTAACAAGACGGTTTAAATGCCCCTTGGAAGAGACATGCAGGTCACAGTAGCTTAGCAAGACGGTTTAAATGCCCCTTGGAAGAGACGTGCAGGTCGCAGTAGCTTAACAAGATGGTTTAAATGCCCCTTGGAAGGGACGTGCAGGTCGCAGTAGATTAACAAGACGGTTTAAATGCCCTTTGGCAGAGACATGCAGGTCGCAGTATCTTAGCAAGACAGTTTAAATGCCCCTTGGAAGAGACGTGCAGGTCGCAGTAGCTTAATAAGACGGTTTAAATGCCCCTTGCAATAGACGTGCAGGTCGCAGTAGCTTAATAAGACGGTTTAAATGCCCCTTGGTAGAAACGTGCAGGTCACAGTAGCTTAACAAGACGGTTTAAATGCCACTTGGAAGAGACATGCCGGTCGTAGTAGCTTAACAAGATGGTTTAAATGCCTCTTGGAAGAGCGGTGGAGGTCGCAGAAGCTTAACAAGACAGTTTAAATGCCCCTTGGAAGAGCCGTGCAGGTCACAGGAGCTTAATAAGATGGTTTAAATGTCCCTTGGAAGAGACGTGCAGGTCGCAGTAGCTTAACAAGACGGTTTAAATGCCCCTTGGAAGAGACGTGCAGGTTGCGGTAGCTTAATAAGATGGTTTAAATGCCCCTTGGAAGAGACGTGCAGGTCGCAGTAGCTTAACAAGACGGTTTAAATGCCCCTTTGAAGAGACGTGCAGGTTGCAGTAGCTTAACAAGACGGGTTAAATGCCCCTTAGAAGAGGCTTGCAGGTCGCAGTAGCTTACCAAGATGGTTTAAATGCCCCTTGGAAAAGACGTGCAGGTCGCAGTAGCTTAACAAGATGGTTTAAATGCCCCTTGGAAGAGCGGTGGAGGTCGCAGTAGCTTAACAAGACGGTTTAAATGCCCCTTTGAAAAGACGTGAAGGTCGCAGTAGCTTAACAAGATTGTTTAAATGCCCCTTGGAAGAGACGTGCAGGTTGCAGTAGCTTAACAAGACAGTTTAAATGCCCGTTGGAAGAGTCTTGCAGGTCGCAGTAGCTTACCAAGACGGTTTAAATGGCCCTTGGAAGAGACGTGCCGGTCGCAGTAGCTTAACAAGACGGTTTAAATGCCCCTTGGAAGAGCGGTGGAGGTCGCAGTAGCTTAACAAGACGGTTTAAATGCCCCTTGGAAGAGACATGCAGGTCACAGTAGCTTAACAAGATGGTTTAAATGCCCCTTGGAAGAGACGTGCAGGTCGCAGTAGCTTAACAAGACAGTTTAAATGCCCTTTGGAAGAGACGTGCTGGTCGCAGTAGCTTAACAAGACAGTTTAAATGCCCCTTGGAAGAGACGTGCAGGTCGCAGTAGCTTAATAAGTCGGTTTAAATGCCCCTTGCAAGAGACGTGCAGGTCGCAGTAGCTTAATAAGACGGTTTAAATGCCCCTTGGTAGAAACATGCAGGTTACAGTAGCTTAACAAGACGGTTTAAATGCCACTTGGAAGAGACGTGCAGGTCGCAGTAGCTTAACAAGATGGTTTAAATGCCCTTGGAAGAGCGGTGTAGGTCGCAGTAGCTTAACAAGACGGTTTAAGTGCCCATTGGAAGAGACCTGCAGGTCGCAGTAGCTTAATAAGATGGTTTAAATGCTCCTTGGAAGAGCGGTGGAGGTCGCAGTAGCTTAACAAGACGGTTTAAATGCCCCTTAGAAGAGGCTTGCAGGTCGCAGTAGCTTACCAAGATGGTTTAAATGCCCCTAGGAAAAGACGTGCAGGTCGCAGTAGCTTAACAAGATGGTTTTAATGCCCCTTGGAAGAGCGGTGGAGGTCGCAGTAGCTTAACAAGACGGTTTAAATGCCCCTTGGAAAATACGTGAAGGTCGCAGTAGCTTAACAAGATTGTTAAAATGCCCCTTGGAAGAGACGTGCAGGTCGCAGTAGCTTAACAAGACAGTTTAAATGCCCCTTGGAAGAGGCTTGCAGGTCGCAGTAGCTTACCAAGACGGTTTAAATGCCCCTAGGAAAAGACGTGCAGGTCGCAGTAGCTTAACAAGATGGTTTTAATGCCCCTTGGAAGAGCGGTGGAGGTCGCAGTAGCTTAACAAGACGGTTTAAATGCCCCTTGGAAAATACGTGAAGGTCGCAGTAGCTTAACAAGATTGTTAAAATGCCCCTTGGAAGAGAAGTGCAGGTCGCAGTGGCTTAACAAGACAGTTTAAATGCCCCTTGGAAGAGGCTTGCAGGTCGCAGTAGCTTACCAAGACGGTTTAAATGCCCCTTGGAAGAGTGGTGGAGGTCGCAGTAGCTTAACAAGACTGTTTAAATGCCCCTTGGAAGAGACATGCAGGTCACAGTAGCTTAGCAAGACGGTTTAAATGCCCCTTGGAAGAGACGTGCAGGTCGCAGTAGCTTAACAAGATGGTTTAAATGCCCCTTGGAAGGGACGTGCAGGTCTCAGTAGATTAACCAGACGGTTTAAATGCCCTTTGGCAGAGACATGCAGGTCGCAGTATCTTAACAAGACAGTTTAAATGCCCCTTGGAAGAGACGTGCAGGTCGCAGTAGCTTAATAAGACGGTTTAAATGCCCCTTGCAATAGACGTGCAGGTCGCAGTAGCTTAATAAGACGGTTTAAATGCCCCTTGGTAGAAACGTGCAGGTCACAGTAGCTTAACAAGACGGTTTAAATGCCACTTGGAAGAGACGTGCCGGTCTTAGTAGCTTAACAAGATGGTTTAAATGCCTCTTGGAAGAGCGGTGGAGGTCGCAGAAGCTTAACAAGACAGTTTAAATGCCCCTTGGAAGAGCCGTGCAGGTCACAGGAGCTTAATAAGACGGTTTAAATGTCCCTTGGAAGAGACGTGCAGGTCGCAGTAGCTTAACAAGACGGTTTAAATGCCCCTTGGAAGAGACGTGCAGGTTGCAGTAGCTTAATAAGATGGTTTAAATGCCCCTTGGAAGAGACGTGCAGGTCGCAGTAGCTTAACAAGACGGTTTAAATGCCCCTTTGAAGAGACGTGCAGGTCGCAGTAGCTTAACAAGACGGTTTAAATGCCCCTTAGAAGAGGCTTGCAGGTCGCAGTAGCTTACCAAGATGGTTTAAATGCCCCTTGGAAAAGACGTGCAGGTCGCAGTAGCTTAACAAGATGATTTAAATGCCCCTTGGAGGAGCGGTGGAGGTCACAGTAGCTTAACAAGACGGTTTAAATGCCCCTTGGAAAAGACGTGAAGGTCGCAGTAGCTTAACAAGATTGTTTAAATGCCCCTTGGAAGAGACGTGCAGGTCGCAGTAGCTTAACAAGACAGGTTAAATGCCCCTTGGACGAGGTTTGCAGGTCGCAGTAGCAAACCAAGACGTTTTAAATGGCCCTTGGAAGAGACGTGCTGGTCGCAGTAGCTTAACAAGACGGTTTAAATGCCCCTTGGAAGAGCGGTGGAGGTCGCAGTAGCTTAACAAGACGGTTTAAATGCACCTTAGAAGGGACATGCAGGTCACAGTAGCTTAACAAGACGGTTTAAATGCCCCTTGGAAGAGACGTGCAGGTCGCAATAGCTTAACAAGACAATTTAAATGCCTTTTGGAAGAGACGTGCAGGTCGCAGTAGCTTAACAAGACAGTTGAAATGCCCCTTAGAAGAGACGTGCAGGTCGCAGTAGCTTAATAAGACGGTTTAAATGCCCCTTGCAAGAGACGTGCAGGTCGCAGTAGCTTAATAAGACGGTTTAAATGCCCCTTGGTAGAAACGTGCAGGTCACAGTAGCTTAACAAGACGGTTTAAATGCCACTTGGAAGAGACGTGCAGGACGCAGTAGCTTAAAAAGATGGTTTAAATGCCTCTTGGAAGAGCGGTGGAGGTCGCAGTAGCTTAACAAGACGGTTTAAATACCCATTGGAGAAGACGTGCAGGTCGCAGTAGCTTAATAAGACAGTTTAAATGCCCCTTGGAAAAGACGTGCAGGTCGCAGTAGCTTAAAAGACGGTTTAAATGCCCCTTGGAAGAGCGGTGTAGGTCGCAGTAGCTTAACAAGACAGTTTAAATGCCCCTTGGAAAAGACGTGCAGGTCGCAGTAGCTTAAAAGACGGTTTAAATGCCCCTTGGAAGAGCGGAGTAGGTCGCAGTAGCTTAACAAGACAGTTTAAATGCCTCTTGGATGAAACGTGCAGGTCACAGTAGCTTAATAAGATGGTTTAAATGCCCTTTGGAAGAGACGTGCAGGTCACAGTAGCTTAATAAGATGGTTTAAATGCCCCTTGGAAAAGACGTGCAGGTCGCAGTAGCTTAACAAGATGATTTAAATGCCCCTTGGAAGAGCGGTGGAGGTCGCAGTAGCTTAACAAGACGGTTTAAATGCCCATTGGAAAAGACGTGAAGTTCGCAGTAGCTTAACAAGATTGTTTAAATGCCCCTTGGAAGAGACGTGCAGGTCGCAGTAGCTTAACAAGACAGGTTAAATGCCCCTTGGACGAGGCTTGCAGGTCGCAGTAGCAAACCAAGACGTTTTAAATGGCCCTTGGAAGAGACGTGCCGGTCGCAGTAGCTTAACAAGACGGTTTAAATGCCCCTTGGAAGAGCGGTGGAGGTCGCAGTAGCTTAACAAGATGGTTTAAATGCCCCTTAGAAGGGACATGCAGGTCACAGTAGCTTAACAAGACGGTTTAAATGCCCCTTGGAAGAGACGTGCAGGTCGCAGTAGCTTAACAAGACAGTTTAAATGCCCTTTGGAAGAGACATGCAGGTCGCAGTAGCTTAACAAAACGGTTTAAATGCCCCTTGGAAGAGTCGTGCAGGTCGCAGTAGCTTAATAAGACGGTTTAAATGCCCCTTGGAAGAGACATGCAGGTCACAGTAGCTTAACAAGACGGTTTAAATGCCCCTTGGCAGAGTGATGGAGTTCGCAGTAGCTTAACAAGACAGTTTAAATGCCCCTTGGAAGAGACATGCAGGTCGCAGTAGCTTAACAAGACAGTTTAAATGCCCCATGAAAGAGATGTGCAGGTCGTAGTAGCTTAACAAGACTGTTTAAATGCCCCTTGTAAGTGCGGTGGAGGTCGCCGTAGCTTAACAAGACTGTTTAAATGCCCCTTGGAAGAAACGTGAAAGTCACAGTAGCTTATCAAGACGGTTTAAATGCCCCTTGGAAGAGACGTGCAGGTCGCAGTAGCTTAACAAGACGGTTTAAATGCCCCTTGGAAGAGTCGTGCAGGTCGCAGTAGCTTAAAAAGATGGTTTAAATGCCCCTTGGGAGAGCGGTGGAGGTCTCAGTAGCTTAACAAGACAGTTTTAATGCCCCTTGGAAGAGACGTGCTGGTCGCAGTAGCTTACCAAGACGGTTTAAATGCCCCTTGGCAGAGTGGTGGAGGTCGCAGTAACTTAACAAGACAGTTTAAATGCCCCTTGGAAGAGACATGCAGGTCGCAGTAGCTTAACAAGACAGTTTAAATGCCCCTTGGAAGAGACGTGCATGTCGCAGAAGCTTAACAAGATGGTTTAAATGCCCCTTGTAAGAGACGTGCGGTTCGCAGTAGCTTAACAAGACAGTTTAAATGCCCCTTGGTAGAGACATGCAGGTCGCAGTAGCTTAACAAGACAGTTTAAATGCCCCTTGGAAGAGACGTGCATGTCGCAGAAGCTTAACAAGACAGTTTAAATGCCCCTTGGAAGAGACGTGCAGTTCGCAGTAGCTTAACAAGACGGTTTACATGCCCCTTGGAAGAGACCTGCAGGTCGCAGTAGCTTAACAAGACGGATTAAATGCCCCTTGGAAGAGCAGTGGAGTTCGCAGTAGCTTAACAAGACGGTTTAAATGCCCCTTGGAAGAGATGTGCAGGTCGCAGTAGCTTAACAAGACGGTTTAAATGCCCATTGGTAGAGACGTGCAGGTCACAGTAGCTTAACAAGACGGTTAAAATGCCCTTTGGAAGAGCGGTGGAGGTCGCAGTAGGTTAACAAGACGGTTTTGATGCCGCTTGGAAGAGACGTGCTGGTCGAAGTAGCTTAACAAGATGGTTTAAATGCCCCTTGGAAGAGACGTGCATGTCGCAGTAGATTAACAAGACGGTTTAAATGCCCCTTGGTAGAGACGTGCAGGTCGCAGTAGCTAAACAAGATGGTTTAAATGCCCCTTGGAAGAGCGGTGGAGGTCGCAGTAGCTTAACAGGACGATTTAATTGCCCCTTGGTAGAGAAATGCAGGTCACAGTAGCTTAATAAGACGGTTTAAATGCCGCTTGGAAGAGACGTTCAGGTCGCAGTTGCTTAACAAGATGATTTAAATGACCCTTGGAAGAAATGTCCAGGTCGCAGTAGCTTAACAAGACTGTTTAAATGCCCCTTGGAAGAGACGTACAGGTCGCAGTAGCTTAACAAGATGGTTTAAATTCCCCTTGGAAGAGCGGTGGAGGTCGTAGTAGCTTAACAAAACGGAATAAATGCCCCTTGGAAGAGACGTACAGGTCGCAGAAGCTTAACAAGACTGTTTAAATGCCCCTTGGAAGAGACGTGCAGGTCGCAGAAGCTTAACAAGACGGCTTAAATGCCCCTTGGAAGAGCAGTGGAGGTCGCAGTAGGTTAACAAGACGGTTTAAATGCCCCTTGGAATACAAGTGCAGGTCGCAGTAGCTTAACAAGATGGTTTAAATGCCCCTTGGAAGGGACGTGCAGGTCGCAGTAGATTAACAAGACGGTTTAAATTCCCTTTGGAAGAGACGTGCAGGTCGCAGTGTCTTAACAAGACAGTTTAAATGCCCCTTGGAAGAGACGTGCAGGTCGCAATAGCTTAATAAGACGGTTAAAATGCCCCTTGCAAGAGACGTGAAGGTCGCAGTAGCTTAATAAGACGGTTTAAATGACCCTTGGCAGAAACGTGCAGGTCACAGTAGCTTAACAAGATGGTTTAAATGTCCCTTGGAAGAGCTGTGGAGGTCGCAGTAGCTTAACAAGACGGTTTAAATGCCACTTGGAAGAGACGTGCAGGTCGCAGTAGCTTAACAAGATGGTTTAAATGCCCCTTGGAAGAGCTGTGGAGGTCGCAGTAGCTTAACAAGACGGTTTAAATGCCCATTGGAAGAGACATGCAGGTTGCAGTAGCTTAACAAGACGGTTTAAATGCCCCTTGGAAGAGACATGCAGGTTGCAGTAGCTTAACAAGACGGTTTAAATGCCCCTTGGAAGAGACGTGAAGGTCGCAGTAGCTTAAAAACACGGTTTAAATGCCCCTTGGAAGAGCGGTGGAGGTCGCAGTAGCTTAACAAGACAGTTTAAATGCCCCTTGAAAGAGACGTGCAGGTTGTAGTAGCTTAACAAGTCGGTTTAAATGCCCCTTGGAAGAAACGTGAAAGTCGCAGTAGCTTATCAAGACGGTTTAAATGCCCCTTGGAAGAGACGTGCAGGTCGCAGTAGCTTAACAAGACAGTTTAAATGCCCCTTGGAAGAAATGTGAAAGTCGCAGTAGCTTATCTAGACGGTTTAAATGCCCCTTGGAAGAGACGTGCAGGTCGCAGTAGCTTATCAAGACGGTTTAAATGCCCCTTGGAAGAAACGTGAAAGTCGCAGTAGCTTATCAAGACGGTTTAAATGCCTCTTGGAAGAGACATGCAGGTCGCAGTAGCTTAATAAGACGGTTTAAATGCCCCTTGGAAGAGACATGCAGGTTGCAGTAGCTTAACGAGACGGTTTAAATGCCCCTTGGAAGAGACGTGAAGGTTGCAGTAGCTTAAAAAGACGGTTTAAATGCCCCTTGGAAGAGCGGTTGAGGTCGCAGTAGCTTAACAAGACAGTTTAAATGCCCCTTGAAAGAGACGTGCAGGTCGTAGTAGCTTAACAAGACTGTTTAAATGCCCCTTGTAAGTGCGGTGGAGGTCGCAGTAGCTTAACAAGACGGTTTAAATGCCCCTTGGAAGAAACGTGAAAGTCGCAGTAGCTTATCAAGACGGTTTAAATGCTCCTTGTAAGAGACGTGCAGGTCGCAGTAGCTTAAGAAGACGGTTTAAATGCCCCTTGGAAGAGTCGTGCAGGTCGCAGTAGCTTAAAAAGATGGTTTAAATGCCCCTTGGGAGAGCGGTGGAGGTCTCAGTAGCTTAACAAGACAGTTTTAATGCCCCTTGGAAGAGACGTGCTGGTCGCAGTAGCTTACCAAGACGGTTTAAATGCCCCTTGGCAGAGTGATGGAGTTCGCAGTAGCTTAACAAGACAGTTTAAATCCCCCTTGGAAGAGACATGCAGGTCGCAGTAGCTTAACAAGACAGTTTAAATGCCCCATGAAAGAGATGTGCAGGTCGTAGTAGCTTAACAAGACTGTTTTAATGCCCCTAGTAAGCGCGGTGGAGGTCGCCGTAGCTTAACAAGACTGTTTAAATGCCCCTTGGAAGAAACGTGAAAGTCACAGTAGCTTATCAAGACGGTTTAAATGCCCCTTGGAAGAGACGTGCAGGTCGCAGTAGCTTAACAAGACGGTTTAAATGCCCCTTGGAAGAGTCGTGCAGGTCGCAGTAGCTTAAAAAGATGGTTTAAATGCCCCTTGGGAGAGCGGTGGAGGTCTCAGTAGCTTAACAAGACAGTTTTAATGCCCCTTGGAAGAGACGTGCTGGTCGCAGTAGCTTACCAAGACGGTTTAAATGCCCCTTGGCAGAGTGGTCGAGGTCGCAGTAACTTAACAAGACAGTTTAAATGCCCCTTGGAAGAGACATGCAGGTCGCAGTAGCTTAACAAGACAGTTTAAATGCCCCTTGGAAGAGACGTGCATGTCGCAGAAGCTTAACAAGATGGTTCAAATGCCCCTTGTAAGAGACGTGCGGTTCGCAGTAGCTTAACAAGACAGTTTAAATGCCCCTTGGTAGAGACATGCAGGTCGCAGTAGCTTAACAAGACAGTTTAAATGCCCCTTGGAAGAGACGTGCATGTCGCAGAAGCTTAACAAGACAGTTTAAATGCCCCTTGGAAGAGACGTGCAGTTCGCAGTAGCTTAACAAGACGGTTTACATGCCCCTTGGAAGAGACCTGCAGGTCGCAGTAGCTTAACAAGACGGATTAAATGCCCCTTGGAAGAGCAGTGGAGTTCGCAGTAGCTTAACAAGACGGTTTAAATGCCCCTTGGAAGAGATGTGCAGGTCGCAGTAGCTTAACAAGACGGTTTAAATGCCCCTTGGTAGAGACGTGCAGGTCACAGTAGCTTAACAAGACGGTTAAAATGCCCTTTGGAAGAGCGGTGGAGGTCGCAGTAGGTTAACAAGACGGTTTTGATGCCGCTTGGAAGAGACGTGCTGGTCGAAGTAGCTTAACAAGACGGTTTAAATGCCCCTTGGAAGAGACGTGCATGTCGCAGTAGATTAACAAGACGGTTTAAATGCCCCTTGGTAGAGACGTGCAGGTCGCAGTAGCTAAACAAGATGGTTTAAATGCCCCTTGGAAGAGCGGTGGAGGTCGCAGTAGCTTAACAAGACGATTTAATTGCCCCTTGGTAGAGAAATGCAGGTCACAGTAGCTTAATAAGACGGTTTAAATGCCGCTTGGAAGAGACGTTCAGGTCGCAGTTGCTTAACAAGATGATTTAAATGACCTTGGAAGAAATGTCCAGGTCGCAGTAGCTTAACAAGACTGTTTAAATGCCCCTTGGAAGAGACGTACAGGTCGCAGCAGCTTAACAAGATGGTTTAAATTCCCCTTGGAAGAGCGGTGGAGGTCGTAGTAGCTTAACAAAACGGATTAAATGCCCCTTGGAAGAGACGTACAGGTCGCAGAAGCTTAACAAGACTGTTTAAATGCCCCTTGGAAGAGACGTGCAGGTCGCAGTAGCTTAACAAGACGGCTTAAATGCCCCTTGGAAGAGCAGTGGAGGTCGCAGTAGGTTAACAAGACGGTTTAAATGCCCCTTGGAATACAAGTGCAGGTCGCAGTAGCTTAACAAGATGGTTTAAATGCCCCTTGGAAGGGACGTGCAGGTCGCAGTAGATTAACAAGACGGTTTAAATTCCCTTTGGAAGAGACGTGCAGGTCGCAGTGTCTTAACAAGACAGTTTAAATGCCCCTTGGAAGAGATGTGCAGGTCGCAATAGCTTAATAAGACGGTTAAAATGCCCCTTGCAAGAGACGTGCAGGTCGCAGTAGCTTAATAAGACGGTTTAAATGACCCTTGGTAGAAACGTGCAGGTCACAGTAGCTTAACAAGATGGTTTAAATGTCCCTTGGAAGAGCTGTGGAGGTCGCAGTAGCTTAACAAGACGGTTTAAATGCCACTTGGAAGAGATGTGCAGGTCGCAGTAGCTTAACAAGATGGTTTAAATGCCCCTTGGAAGAGCTGTGGAGGTCGCAGTAGCTTAACAAGACGGTTTAAATGCCCATTGGAAGAGACATGCAGGTTGCAGTAGCTTAACAAGACGGTTTAAATGCCCCTTGGAAGAGACATGCAGGTTGCAGTAGCTTAACAAGACGGTTTAAATGCCCCTTGGAAGAGACGTGAAGGTCGCAGTAGCTTAAAAACACGGTTTAAATGCCCCTTGGAAGAGCGGTGGAGGTCGCAGTAGCTTAACAAGACAGTTTAAATGCCCCTTGAAAGAGACGTGCAGGTCGTAGTAGCTTAACAAGTCGGTTTAAATGCCCCTTGGAAGAAACGTGAAAGTCGCAGTAGCTTATCAAGACGGTTTAAATGCCCCTTGGAAGAGACGTGCAGGTCGCAGTAGCTTAACAAGACAGTTTAAATGCCCCTTGGAAGAAACGTGAAAGTCGCAGTAGCTTATCTAGACGGTTTAAATGCCCCTTGGAAGAGACGTGCAGGTCGCAGTAGCTTATCAAGACGGTTTAAATGCCCCTTGGAAGAAACGTGAAAGTCGCAGTAGCTTATCAACACGGTTTAAATGCCTCTTGGAAGAGACATGCAGGTCGCAGTAGCTTAATAAGACGGTTTAAATGCCCCTTGGAAGAGACATGCAGGTTGCAGTAGCTTAACGAGACGGTTTAAATGCCCCTTGGAAGAGACGTGAAGGTTGCAGTAGCTTAAAAAGACGGTTTAAATGCCCCTTGGAAGAGCGGTTGAGGTCGCAGTAGCTTAACAAGACAGTTTAAATGCCCCTTGAAAGAGACGTGCAGGTCGTAGTAGCTTAACAAGACTGTTTAAATGCCCCTTGTAAGTGCGGTGGAGGTCGCAGTAGATTAACAAGACGGTTTAAATGCCCCTTGGAAGAGACATGCAGGTCGCAGTAGCTTAACAAGAATGTTTAAATGCCCCGTGGAAGAGACGTGCATGTCGCAGAAGCTTAACAAGATGGTTTAAATGCCCCTTGGAAGAGACGTGCAGTCCGCAGTAGCTTAACAAGATGGTTTAAATGCCCCTTGGAAGAGACCTGCAGGTCACAGTAGCTTAACAAGACGGATTAAATGCCCCTTGGAAGAGCAGTGGAGGTCGCAGTAGCTTAACAAGACGGTTTAAATGCCCCTTGGTAGAGACGCGCAGGTTACATTAGCTTAACAAGACGGTTAAAATGCCCTTTGGAAGAGCGGTGAAGGTCGCAGTAGCTTAACAAGACGGTTTTGATGCCGCTTGGAAGAGACGTGCTGGTCGCAGCAGCTTAACAAGACGGTTTAAATGCCCCTTGGTAGAGACGTGCAGGTCGCAGTAGCTAAACAAGATGGTTTAAATGCCCCTTGGAAGAGCGGTGGAGGTCGCAGTAGCTTAACAAGATGATTTAATTGCCCCTTGGTAGAGAAATGCAGGTCACAGTAGCTTAATAAGACGGTTTAAATGCCGCTTGGAAGAGACGTGCAGGTCGCAGTAGCTTAACAAGACGGTTTAAATGCCCCTTGAAAGAGTGGAGGAGGTCGCAATAGATTAAAAAGATGGTTTCCATGCCCCATGGAAGAGACGAGTAGGTTGCAGTAGCTTAACAAGATGGTTTAAATACCCCTTGGAAGAGCGGTGGAGGTCGCAGTAGGTTAACAAGACGGTTTAAATGCCCCTTGGAAAAGACGTGCAGGTCGCAGTAGCTTAACAAGACGGTTTGAATGCCCCTTGGAAGAGTGGAGGACGTCGCAGTAGATTAAAAAGATGGTTTCCATGCCCCTTGGAAGAGACGTGTAGGTCGCAGTAGCTTAACAAGACGGTTTAAATACCCCTTGGAAGAGACGTGCAGGTTGCAGTAGCGTAACAAGACGGTTTAAATGCCCTTTGGTAGAGAAGTGCAGGTCGCAGTAGCTTAACAAGACGGTTTAAATGCCCCTTGGAAGAGCGGTGGAGGTCGCAGTAGTTTAACAAGATGGTTGAAATGCCTCTTGGAAGAGACATGCAGGTCGCAGCAGCTTAACAAGATCGTTTAAATGTCCCTTGGAAGAGACGTGCAGGTCGCAGTAGCTTAACAAGAGGGTTTAAATGCCCCTTGGAATAGGCTTGCAGGTCGCAGTAGCTTACCAAGATGGTTTAAATGCCCCTTGGAAGAGACGTGCAGGTCGCAGTAGCTTAATAAGACGGTTTTAATGCCCCTTGGAAGAGACATGCAGGTCGCAGTAGCTTAACAAGACTGTTTAAATACCCCTTCGAAGAGACGTGCAGGTCGCAGTAGCTTAACAAGACAGTTTAAATGCCCCTTGGAAGAGACGTGCAGGTCGCAGTAGCTTAATAAGACGGTTAAATGTCCCTTGGAAGAGATGTGCAGTTCGCAGTAGCTTAACAAGACGGTTTAAATGCCCCTTGGAAGAGACTTGCAGGTCGCAGTAGCTTAACAAGACGGTTTAAATGCCCCTTGGAAGAGACTTGCAGGTCGCAGTAGCTTAACAAGACGGTTTAAATGCCCCTTGAAAGAGACTTACAGGTCGCAATAGCTTAATAAGACTGTTTAAATGCCCCTTGGAAGAGACGTGCAGGTCGCAGTAGCTTAACAAGAGGGTTTAAATGCCCCTTGGAATAGGCTTGCAGGTCGCAGTAGCTTACCAAGATGGTTTAAATGCCCCTTGGTAGAGATCTACAGGTCGCAGTAGCTTAACAAACGGTTTAAATGCCCCTTCGAAGAGACGTGCATGTCGCAGCAGATTAACAAGACGGTTTAAATGCCCCTTGGTAGAGACGTGCAGGTCGCAGTAGCTAAACAAGACGGTTTAAATGCCCCTTATAAGAGCGGCAGAGGTCACAGTAGCTTAACAAGATGATTTAATTCCCCCTTGGAAGAGACGTGCAGGTCACAGTAGCTTAATAAGACGGTTTAAATGCGTCTTGGAAGAGACGTGCAGGTCCCAGTAGCTTAACAAGAGGGTTTAAATGCCCCTATGAAAAGCGGTGGAGGTCGCAGTAGCTTAACAAGACGGTTTAAATGCCCCTTGGAAGAGAAGTGCAGGTCACAGTAGCTTAAAAAAATGTATTAAATACCCCTTGCAAGAGACGTGCAGGTCGTAGTAGCTTATGAAGACTGATTAAATGCCCCTTGGTAGAGACGTACAGGTCGCAGCACCTTAACAAGACGGTTTAAATGTCCCTTGGAAGAGACGTGCAGGTAGCAGTAGCTTAACAAAACGGTTTAAATGCCCCTTGAAAAATCGGAGGAGGTCGCAGTAGATTACAAGATGGATTAAATGCCCCTTGGAAGAGACGTGCAAGTCGCAGTAGCTTAACAAGACGGTTTACATGCCCCTTGGAAGAGCGGTGGAGGTCGCAGTAGCTTACCAAGACGGTTTAAATGCCCCTTGGAAGAGCAGTGGAGGTCGCAGTAGCTTAACAAGACAGTTTAAATGCCCCGTGGAAGAGCGATGAAGGGCGCAGTAGCTTAACAAGACAGTTTAAATGCCCCTTGAAAGAGGCTGGCATGTCGCAGTAGCTTAAAAAGACGATTTAAGTGCCCCTTGGAAGAGACGTGCAGGTCGCAGTAGCTTAACAAGATGGTTTAAATGCCCCTTGGAAGAGCGGTGGAGGTAGCAGTAGCTTTACAAGACAGTTTAATTGCTCCTTGGAAGAGACGTGCAGGTCGCAGCAGCTTAACAAAACTTTTAAATGCCCCTTGGAAGAAACATGCAGGTCGCAGTAGCTTAACAAGACAGATTAAATGCCCCTTGGTGGAGACATGCAGGTCGCAGCAGCTTAACAAAACGGTTTAAATGCCCCATGGAAGAGACGTGCAGGTAGCAGTAGCTTAACAAGACGTTTTAAGTGCCCCTTGGAAAAGTGGTGGAGGTTACAGTAGCTTAACAAGACGGTTTAAATGCTCCTTAGAAGAGACGTGCAGGTCGCAGTAGCTTAAAAAGACGGTTTAAATGCCCCTTGGAAGAGCGGTGGAGGTCGCAGTAGCTTAAAAAGACAGTTTAAATACCCCTTGGAAGAGACGCGCAGGTCGCAGTAGCTTAATACGACAGTTTAAATGTCCCTTGGAAGAGACGTGTATGTCGCTGTAGCTTAATAAGACAGTTTAAATGCCCCTTGGAAGAGACATGCAGGTCACATTAGCTTAACAAGACGGTTTAAATGCCCCTTGGAAGAGACGTGCAGGTAACAGTAGCTTAACAAGACTGTTTAAATCCCCCTTGGAAGAGATGTGCAGGTCGCAGTAGCTTAACAAGATTGTTTAAATGTCCCTTGGAATAGGCTTGCAGGTCGCAGTAGCTTACCAAGACGGTTTAAATGCCCCTTGGAAGAGACGTGCAGATCGCAGTAGCTTAACAAGATGGTTTAAATGCCCCTTGGAAGAGCGGTGGAGGTTGCAGGAGCTTAACAAGACGGTTTAAATGCCCCTTGGAAGACACGAGCAGTTCGCAGTAGCTTAACAAGAGGGTGTAAGTGCCCCTTGGAAGAGCGGTGGAGGTCGCAGTAGCTTAACAAGACAGTTTAAGTGCCCCTTGGAAGAGACGTGCAGGTCGCAGTAGCTTAACAAGACTGTTTAAATGCCCCTTGGAAGAGACGTACAGGTCGCAGTAGCTTAAAAAGACATTTTAAATGCCCCTTGGAAAAGTGGTGGAGGTTACAGAAGCTTAACAAGACGTTTTAAATGCTCATTGGAAGAGACGTGCTGGTCGCAGTAGCTTAACAAGACGGTTTAAATGGCCCTTGGAAGAGACGTGCAAGTCGCAGTAGATTAACAAGACGGTTTAAATGCCCCTTGGTAGAGACGTGCAGGTCGCAGTAGCTAAACAAGACGGTTTAAATGCCCCTTGGAAGAGCGGTGGAGGTCGCAGTAGCTTAACAAGACGATTTAATTGCCCTTTGGTAGAGACATGCAGGTCACAGTAGCTTAATAAGACGGTTTAAATGCCACTTGGAAGAGACGTGCAGGTTGCAGTAGCTTAACAAGACGGTTTAAATACCCCTTGCAAGAGACGTACAGGTCGTAGTAGCTTAACAAGACGGTTTAAATGCCCCTTGGAAGAAACGTGCTGGTCGCAGTAGCTTATCAAGACGGTTTAAATGCCCCTTGGAAGAGACGTACAGGTCGCAGTACCTTAACAAGACGGTTTAAATGCCCTTTGGAAGAGCGGTGGAGGTCGTAGTAGCTTAACAAGACGGTTTAACTGCCCCTTGGAGGAGATGTGCAGGTCGCAGTAGCTTAACAAGACGGTTTAAATGCCCCTTCGAATAGACATGCAGGTCACAGTAGCTTAACAAGACGGTTTATATGCCCCTTGGAAAAAACGTGCAGGTCGCAGTGGCTTAACAAGACGGTTTAAATGCCCCTTGGAAGAGCGGTGGAGGTCGTAGTTGCTTATCAAGACTGATTAAATGCCCCTTGGTAGAGACGTGCAGGTCGCAGCAGCTTAACAAGACGGTTTAAATGCCACTTGGAAAATCGGTGGAGGTCGCAGTAGATTAACAAGATGGATTAAATGCCCCTTGGTAGAGACGTGCAAGTCGCAGTAGCTTAACAAGACGGTTTACATGCCCAATGGATGAGTGGTGAAGTTCGCAGTAGCTTAACAAGACGGTTTAAATGCCCCTTGGAAGAGCGGTGGAGGTCACAGTAGCTTAACAATACAGTTTAAATGCCCCTTGGAAGAGACATGCAGGTCGCAGCAGCTTAACAAGACTGTTTAAATGCCCCTTGGAAGAGACGTGCAGTTCGAAGTAGCTTAACAAGATCGTTTAAATGCCCCTTGGAAAAGGGGTGGAGGTCGCAGTAGCTTAACATGACAGTTTAATTGCCCCTTGGAAGAGACATGCAGGTCGCAGCAGCTTAACAAGACTGTTTAAATGCTCCTTGGAAGAGACGTGCAGGTCGCAGTAGCTTAAAAAGATGGTTTAAATGCCCCTTGGTAGAGACATGCATGTCGCAGTAGCTTAACAAGACGTTTTAAATGCCCCTTGGAAAAGTGGTGGCGGTTACAGTAGCTTAACAAGACGGTTTAAATGCCCCTTGGAAGAGACGTGCAAGTCGCAGCAGCTTAACAAGACGGTTTAAATGCACCTTGGAAGAAACGTGCAGGTCTCAGTAGCTTAAAAAGACGGTTTAAATGCCCCTTGGAAGAGGCGTGCAGGTCGCAGTAGCTTAATAAGACGGTTTAAATGTCAGTTGGAAGAGACGTGCAGGTCGCAGTAGCTTTATAAGACGGTTTAAATGCCCCTTGGAAGAGACGTGCAGGTCGCAGGAGCTTTACAAGACGATTTAAATGCCCCTTGGAAGAGACGTGCAGCTCGCAGTAGCTTAACAAGACTGTTTAAGTCCCCCTTGGAAGAGATGTGCAGATCGCAGTAGCTTAATAAGACGGTTTAAATGTCAGTTGGAAGAGACGTGCAGGTTGTAGTAGCTTATTAAGACGGTTTAAATGCCCTTTCGAACATACGTACAGGTCGCAGTAGCTTAACAAGATGGTTTAAATGCCCTTTGGAATAGGCTTGCAGGTCGCAATAGCTTACCAAGACGGTTTAAATGCCCCTTGGAAGAGACGTGCAGGTTGCAGTAGCGTAACAAGACGGTTTAAATGACCTTTGGTAGAGAAATGCAGGTCGCAATAGCTTAACAAGATGGTTTAAATGCCCCTTGGAAGAGCGGTGGAGGTCGCAGATGTTTAACAAGACGGTTTTAATGCCTCTTGGAAGAGACATGCAGGTCGCAGCAGGTTAACAAGACGGTTTAAATGCCCCTTGGAAGAGACGTGCAGGTCCCAGTAGCTTAACAACATGGTTTAAATGCCCCTTGGAAGAGACATGCAGGTCGCAGTAGCTTAACAAGACGATTTAAATGCCCCTTGGAAGAGACGTGCAGGTCGCAGTAGCCTAATAAGACAGTTTAAATGTCCCTTGGAAGAGACGTGCAGGTCGCAGTAGCTTAACAAGACGGTTTAAATGCCCCTTGGAAGAGACGTGCAGGTCGCAGTAGCTTTATAAGACGGTTTAAATGCCCCTTGGAAGAGACATGCAGATCGCAGTAGCTTAACAAGACTGTTTAAATACCCCTTGGAAGAGACGTGCAGGTCGCAGTAGCTTAACAAAAGGGTTTAAATGCCCCTTGAAATAGGCTTGCAGGTCGCAGCAGCTTACCAAGACGGTTTAAATGCCCCTTGGTAGAGACGTACAGGTCGCAGTAGCTTAACAAGACTGTTTAAATGCCCTTTGGAAGAGACGTGCAGGTCGCAGTAGCTTAACAAGATGGTTTAAATGCCCCTTGGAAGAGACGTGCATGTCACAGTAGATTAACAAGATGGTTTAAATGCCCCTTGGAAGAGACGTGCAGGTCGCAGTAGCTAAACAAGACTGTTTAAATGCCCCTTGGAAGAGCGGCGGAGGTCGCAGTAGCTTAACAAGACAATTTATTTGCCCCTTGGAAGAGACGTGCAGGTCACAGTAGCTTAATAAGATGGTTTAAATGCCCCTTCGAAGATACGTGCAGGTCGCAGTAGCTTAACAAGATGGTTTAAATGCCCCTTGGAATAGGCTAGCAGTTCGCAATAGCTTACCAAGACTGTTTAAATGCCCCTTGGAAGAGACGCGCAGGTTGCAGTAGCGTAACAAGACGGTTTAAATGACCCTTGGTAGAGAAGTGCAGGTCGCAGTAGCTTAACAAGACGGTTTAAATGCCCCTTGGAAGAGCAGTGGAGGTCGCAGAAGTTTAACAAGACGGTTTAAATGCCTCTTGGAAGAGACATGCCGGTCGCAGCAGCTTAACAAGATGGTTTAAATGCCCCTTGGAAGAGACGTGCAGGTCCCAGTAGCTTAACAAGATGGTTTAAATGACCCCTTGGAAGAGACATGCTGGTCGCAGTAGCTTAATAAGACGGTTTAAATGCCCCTTGGAAGAGACGTGCAGGTCGCAGTAGCTTAATAAGACGGTTTCAATGCCCCTTGGAAGAGACGTGCAGGTCGCAGTAGCTTAATAAGTCGGTTTAAATGCCCCTTGGAAGAGACATGCAGGTCGCAGTAGCTTAACAAGACTGTTTAAATACCCCTTGGAAGAGACGTGCAGGTCGCAGTAGCTTAACAAAAGGGTTTAAATGCCCCTTGAAATAGGCTTGCAGGTCGCAGTAGCTTACCAAGACGGTTTAAATGCCCCTTGGTAGAGACGTACAGGTCGCAGTAGTTTAACAAGACTGTTTAAATGCCCTTTGGAAGAGACGTGCAGGTCGCAGTAGCTAAACAAGACTGTTTAAATGCCCTTTGGAAGAGCGGCGGAGGTCGCAGTAGCTTAACAAGACGATTTAATTGCCCCTTGGAAGAGACGTGCAGGTCACAGCAGCTTAATAAGATGGTTTAAATGCGCCTTGGAAGAGACGTGCAGGTCACAGTAGCTTAACAAGATGATTTAAATGCCCCTATGAAAAGCGGTGGAGGTCGCAGTAGCTTAACAAGACGGTTTAAAAGCCCCTTGGAAGAAACGTGCAGGTCGCAGTAGCTTAACAAGACGGTTTAAATGCCCCTTGGAAGAGACGTACAGGTCGCAGTAACTTAACAAGACGGTTTAAATGCCGTTTGGAAGAGCGCTGGAGGTCGTAGCAGCTTAACAAAACGGATTAAATGCCCCTTGGAAGAGTCGTGCAGGTCGCAGCAGCCTAACGAGACGGTTTAAATGCCCCTTGGTAGAGACGTGCAGGTCGCAGTAGCTTAACAAGACGATTTAATTGCCCCTTGGAAGAGACGTGCAGGTCACAGTTGCTTAATAAGACGGTTTAAATGCGCCTTGGAAGAGACGTGCAGGTCCCAGTAGCTTAACAAGATGGTTTAAAAGCCACTATGAAAAGCGGTGGAGGTCGCAGTAGCTTAACAAGATGGTTTAACTGCCCCTTGGAGGAGATGAGTAGGTCGCAGTAGCTTAACAAAACGGTTTAAATGCCCCTTGCAAGAGACGTGCAGGTCACAGTAGCTTAACAAGACGGTTTAAATGCCCCTTGGAAGAAACGTGCAGGTCGCAGTAGTTTAACAAGACGGTTTACATGCCCCTTGGAAGAGCGCTGTAGGTCGTAGTAGCTTATCAAGACTGATTAAATGCCCCTTGGTAGAGACGTTCAGGTCGTAGCAGCTTAACAAGACGGTTTAAATGCCCCTTGTAAAATCGGTGGAGGTCGCAGTAGATTAACTAGATGGATTAAATGCCCCTTGGAAGAGACGTGTAAGTCGCAGTAGCTTAACAAGACGGTTAAAATGCCCTTTGGAAGAGCGGTGGAGGTCGCAGTAGCTTAACAAGACGGTTTTGATGCCGCTTGGAAGAGACGTGCTGGTCGCAGTAGCTTAACAAGACGGTTTAAATGCCCCTTGGTAGAGACGTGCAGGTCGCAGTAGCTAAACAAGATGGTTTAAATGCCCCTTGGAAGAGCGGTGGAGGTCGCAGTAGCTTAACAAGACGATTTAATTGCCCCTTGGTAGAGAAATGCAGGTCACAGTAGCTTAATAAGACGGTTTAAATGCCGCTTGGAAGAGACGTGCAGGTCGAAGTAGCATAACAAGACGGTTTAAATGACACTTGGAAGAGTGGAGGAGGTCGCAATAGATTAAAAAGATGGTTTCCATGCCCCTTGGAAGAGACGTGTAGGTCGCAGTAGCTTAACAAGATGGTTTAATTACCCCTTGGAAGAGCGGTGGAGGTCGCAGTAGGTTAACAAGATGGTTTAAATGCCCCTTGGAATAGACGTGCAGGTCGCAGTAGCTTAACAAGATGGTTTAAATGCCCCTTGGAAGAGTGGAGGAGGTCGCAGTAGAATAAAAAGATGGTTTCCATGCCCCTTAGAAGAGACGGGTAGGTCGCAGTAGCTTAACAAGACGGTATAAATACCCCTTGGAAGAGACATGCAGGTTGCAGTAGCGTAACAAGACGGTTTAAATGCCCTTTGGAAGAGAAGTGCAGGTCGCAGTAGCTTAACAAGACGGTTTAAATGCCCCTTGGAAGAGCGGTGGAGGTCGCAGTAGTTTAACAAGATGGTTGAAATGCCTCTTGGAAGAGACATGCAGGTCGCAGCAGCTTAACAAGACAGTTTAAATGCCCCTTGAAAGAGGCTGGCAGGTCGCACTAGCTTAAAAAGACGATTTTAATGCCCCTTGGAAGAGACGTGCAGGTCGCAGTAGCTTAACAAGATGGTTTAAATGCCCCTTCGAAGAGCGGTGGAGGTCGCAGTAGCTTTACAAGACAGTTTAATTGCTCCTTGGAAGAGACGTGCAGGTCGCAGCAGCTTAACAAGACAGTTTAAATGCCCCTTGAAAGAGGCTGGCAGGTCGCACTAGCTTAAAAAGACGATTTTAATGCCCCTTGGAAGAGACGTGCAGGTCGCAGTAGCTTAACAAGATGGTTTAAATGCCCCTTCGAAGAGCGGTGGAGGTCGCAGTAGCTTTACAAGACAGTTTAATTGCTCCTTGGAAGAGACGTGCAGGTCGCAGCAGCTTAACAAAACTGTTTAAATGCCCCTTGGAAGAAACATGCAGGTCGCAGTAGCTTAACAAGACAGATTAAATGCCCCTTGGTGGAGACATGCAGGTCGCAGTAGCTTAACAAAACGGATTAAATGCCCCATGGAAGAGACGTGCAGGTCGCAGTAGCTTAACAAGACGTTTTAAGTGCCCATTGGAAAAGTGGTGGAGGTTACAGTAGCTTAACAAAATGGTTTAAATGCTCCTTAGAAGAAACGTGCAGGTCGCAGTAGCTTAAAAAGACGGTTTAAATGCCCCTTGTAAGAGCGGTGGAGGTCGCAGTAGCTTAACAAGACAGTTTAAATACCCCTAGGAAGAGACGCGCAGGTCGCAGTAGCTTAATACGACGGTTTAAATGTCCCTTGGAAGAGACGTGCAACTCGCAGTAGCTTAACAAGACGATTTAAATGCCCCTTGGAAGAGACGTGCTGGTCGCAGTAGCTTAACAAGACTGTTTAAATGCCCCTTGGAAGAGACGTGTAGATCGCAGTAGCTTAATAAGACAGTTTAAATGCCCCTTGGAAGAGACATGCAGGTCGCAGTAGCTTAACAAGACGGTTTAAATGCCCCTTGGAAGAGACGTGCTGGTCGCAGTAGCTTAACAAGACTGTTTAAATGCCCCTTGGAAGAGACGTGTAGATCGCAGTAGCTTAATAAGACAGTTTAAATGCCCCTTGGAAGAGACATGCAGGTCGCAGTAGCTTAACAAGACGGTTTAAATGCCCCTTGGAAGAGACGTGCAGGTCACAGTAGCTTAACAAGACGGTTTACATGCCCAATGGATGAGTGGTGAAGTTCGCAGTAGCTTAACAAGACGGTTTAAATGCCCCTTGGAAGAGCGGTGGAGGTCACAGTAGCTTAACAATACAGTTTAAATGCCCCTTGGAAGAGACATGCAGGTCGCAGCAGCTTAACAAGACTGTTTAAATGCCCCTTGGAAGAGACGTGCAGTTCGAAGTAGCTTAACAAGATCGTTTAAATGCCCCTTGGAAAAGGGGTGGAGGTCGCAGTAGCTTAACATGACAGTTTAATTGCCCCTTGGAAGAGACATGCAGGTCGCAGCAGCTTAACAAGACTGTTTAAATGCTCCTTGGAAGAGACGTGCAGGTCGCAGTAGCTTAAAAAGATGGTTTAAATGCCCCTTGGTAGAGACATGCATGTCGCAGTAGCTTAACAAGACGTTTTAAATGCCCCTTGGAAAAGTGGTGGCGGTTACAGTAGCTTAACAAGACGGTTTAAATGCCCCTTGGAAGAGACGTGCAAGTCGCAGCAGCTTAACAAGACGGTTTAAATGCACCTTGGAAGAAACGTGCAGGTCTCAGTAGCTTAAAAAGACGGTTTAAATGCCCCTTGGAAGAGGCGTGCAGGTCGCAGTAGCTTAATAAGACGGTTTAAATGTCAGTTGGAAGAGACGTGCAGGTCGCAGTAGCTTTATAAGACGGTTTAAATGCCCCTTGGAAGAGACGTGCAGGTCGCAGGAGCTTTACAAGACGATTTAAATGCCCCTTGGAAGAGACGTGCAGCTCGCAGTAGCTTAACAAGACTGTTTAAGTCCCCCTTGGAAGAGATGTGCAGATCGCAGTAGCTTAATAAGACGGTTTAAATGTCAGTTGGAAGAGACGTGCAGGTTGTAGTAGCTTATTAAGACGGTTTAAATGCCCTTTCGAACATACGTACAGGTCGCAGTAGCTTAACAAGATGGTTTAAATGCCCTTTGGAATAGGCTTGCAGGTCGCAATAGCTTACCAAGACGGTTTAAATGCCCCTTGGAAGAGACGTGCAGGTTGCAGTAGCGTAACAAGACGGTTTAAATGACCTTTGGTAGAGAAATGCAGGTCGCAATAGCTTAACAAGATGGTTTAAATGCCCCTTGGAAGAGCGGTGGAGGTCGCAGATGTTTAACAAGACGGTTTTAATGCCTCTTGGAAGAGACATGCAGGTCGCAGCAGGTTAACAAGACGGTTTAAATGCCCCTTGGAAGAGACGTGCAGGTCCCAGTAGCTTAACAACATGGTTTAAATGCCCCTTGGAAGAGACATGCAGGTCGCAGTAGCTTAACAAGACGATTTAAATGCCCCTTGGAAGAGACGTGCAGGTCGCAGTAGCCTAATAAGACAGTTTAAATGTCCCTTGGAAGAGACGTGCAGGTCGCAGTAGCTTAACAAGACGGTTTAAATGCCCCTTGGAAGAGACGTGCAGGTCGCAGTAGCTTTATAAGACGGTTTAAATGCCCCTTGGAAGAGACATGCAGATCGCAGTAGCTTAACAAGACTGTTTAAATACCCCTTGGAAGAGACGTGCAGGTCGCAGTAGCTTAACAAAAGGGTTTAAATGCCCCTTGAAATAGGCTTGCAGGTCGCAGCAGCTTACCAAGACGGTTTAAATGCCCCTTGGTAGAGACGTACAGGTCGCAGTAGCTTAACAAGACTGTTTAAATGCCCTTTGGAAGAGACGTGCAGGTCGCAGTAGCTTAACAAGATGGTTTAAATGCCCCTTGGAAGAGACGTGCATGTCACAGTAGATTAACAAGATGGTTTAAATGCCCCTTGGAAGAGACGTGCAGGTCGCAGTAGCTAAACAAGACTGTTTAAATGCCCCTTGGAAGAGCGGCGGAGGTCGCAGTAGCTTAACAAGACAATTTATTTGCCCCTTGGAAGAGACGTGCAGGTCACAGTAGCTTAATAAGATGGTTTAAATGCCCCTTCGAAGATACGTGCAGGTCGCAGTAGCTTAACAAGATGGTTTAAATGCCCCTTGGAATAGGCTAGCAGTTCGCAATAGCTTACCAAGACTGTTTAAATGCCCCTTGGAAGAGACGCGCAGGTTGCAGTAGCGTAACAAGACGGTTTAAATGACCCTTGGTAGAGAAGTGCAGGTCGCAGTAGCTTAACAAGACGGTTTAAATGCCCCTTGGAAGAGCAGTGGAGGTCGCAGAAGTTTAACAAGACGGTTTAAATGCCTCTTGGAAGAGACATGCCGGTCGCAGCAGCTTAACAAGATGGTTTAAATGCCCCTTGGAAGAGACGTGCAGGTCCCAGTAGCTTAACAAGATGGTTTAAATGACCCCTTGGAAGAGACATGCTGGTCGCAGTAGCTTAATAAGACGGTTTAAATGCCCCTTGGAAGAGACGTGCAGGTCGCAGTAGCTTAATAAGACGGTTTCAATGCCCCTTGGAAGAGACGTGCAGGTCGCAGTAGCTTAATAAGACGGTTTAAATGCCCCTTGGAAGAGACATGCAGGTCGCAGTAGCTTAACAAGACTGTTTAAATACCCCTTGGAAGAGACGTGCAGGTCGCAGTAGCTTAACAAAAGGGTTTAAATGCCCCTTGAAATAGGCTTGCAGGTCGCAGTAGCTTACCAAGACGGTTTAAATGCCCCTTGGTAGAGACGTACAGGTCGCAGTAGTTTAACAAGACTGTTTAAATGCCCTTTGGAAGAGACGTGCAGGTCGCAGTAGCTAAACAAGACTGTTTAAATGCCCTTTGGAAGAGCGGCGGAGGTCGCAGTAGCTTAACAAGACGATTTAATTGCCCCTTGGAAGAGACGTGCAGGTCACAGCAGCTTAATAAGATGGTTTAAATGCGCCTTGGAAGAGACGTGCAGGTCACAGTAGCTTAACAAGATGATTTAAATGCCCCTATGAAAAGCGGTGGAGGTCGCAGTAGCTTAACAAGACGGTTTAAAAGCCCCTTGGAAGAAACGTGCAGGTCGCAGTAGCTTAACAAGACGGTTTAAATGCCCCTTCGAAGAGACGTACAGGTCGCAGTAACTTAACAAGACGGTTTAAATGCCGTTTGGAAGAGCGCTGGAGGTCGTAGCAGCTTAACAAAACGGATTAAATGCCCCTTGGAAGAGTCGTGCAGGTCGCAGCAGCCTAACGAGACCGTTTAAATGCCCCTTGGTAGAGACGTGCAGGTCGCAGTAGCTTAACAAGACGATTTAATTGCCCCTTGGAAGAGACGTGCAGGTCACAGTTGCTTAATAAGACGGTTTAAATGCGCCTTGGAAGAGACGTGCAGGTCCCAGTAGCTTAACAAGATGGTTTAAAAGCCACTATGAAAAGCGGTGGAGGTCGCAGTAGCTTAACAAGATGGTTTAACTGCCCCTTGGAGGAGATGAGTAGGTCGCAGTAGCTTAACAAAACGGTTTAAATACCCCTTGCAAGAGACGTGCAGGTCACAGTAGCTTAACAAGACGGTTTAAATGCCCCTTGGAAGAAACGTGCAGGTCGCAGTAGTTTAACAAGACGGTTTACATGCCCCTTGGAAGAGCGCTGTAGGTCGTAGTAGCTTATCAAGACTGATTAAATGCCCCTTGGTAGAGACGTTCAGGTCGTAGCAGCTTAACAAGACGGTTTAAATGCCCCTTGTAAAATCGGTGGAGGTCGCAGTAGATTAACTAGATGGATTAAATGCCCCTTGGAAGAGACGTGCAAGTCACAGTAGCTTAACAAGACGGTTAAAATGCCCTTTGGAAGAGCGGTGGAGGTCGCAGTACCTTAACGAGACGGTTTTGATGCCGCTTGGAAGAGACGTGCTGGTCGCAGTAGCTTAACAAGACGGTTTAAATGCCCCTTGGTAGAGACGTGCAGGTCGCAGTAGCTAAACAAGATGGTTTAAATGCCCCTTGGAAGAGCGGTGGAGGTCGCAGTAGCTTAACAAGACGATTTAATTGCCCCTTGGTAGAGAAATGCAGGTCACAGTAGCTTAATAAGACGGTTTAAATGCCGCTTGGAAGAGACGTGCAGGTCGAAGTAGCATAACAAGACGGTTTAAATGACACTTGGAAGAGTGGAGGAGGTCGCAATAGATTAAAAAGATGGTTTCCATGCCCCTTGGAAGAGACGTGTAGGTCGCAGTAGCTTAACAAGATGGTTTAATTACCCCTTGGAAGAGCGGTGGAGGTCGCAGTAGGTTAACAAGATGGTTTAAATGCCCCTTGGAATAGACGTGCAGGTCGCAGTAGCTTAACAAGATGGTTTAAATGCCCCTTGGAAGAGTGGAGGAGGTCGCAGTAGAATAAAAAGATGGTTTCCATGCCCCTTAGAAGAGACGGGTAGGTCGCAGTAGCTTAACAAGACGGTATAAATACCCCTTGGAAGAGACATGCAGGTTGCAGTAGCGTAACAAGACGGTTTAAATGCCCTTTGGTAGAGAAGTGCAGGTCGCAGTAGCTTAACAAGACGGTTTAAATGCCCCTTGGAAGAGCGGTGGAGGTCGCAGTAGTTTAACAAGATGGTTGAAATGCCTCTTGGAAGAGACATGCAGGTCGCAGCAGCTTAACAAGACAGTTTAAATGCCCCTTGAAAGAGGCTGGCAGGTCGCACTAGCTTTAAAAGACGATTTTAATGCCCCTTGGAAGAGACGTGCAGGTCGCAGTAGCTTAACAAGATGGTTTAAATGCCCCTTCGAAGAGCGGTGGAGGTCGCAGTAGCTTTACAAGACAGTTTAATTGCTCCTTGGAAGAGACGTGCAGGTCGCAGCAGCTTAACAAGACAGTTTAAATGCCCCTTGAAAGAGGCTGGCAGGTCGCACTAGCTTAAAAGGACGATTTTAATGCCCCTTGGAAGAGACGTGCAGGTCGCAGTAGCTTAACAAGATGGTTTAAATGCCCCTTCGAAGAGCGGTGGAGGTCGCAGTAGCTTTACAAGACAGTTTAATTGCTCCTTGGAAGAGACGTGCAGGTCGCAGCAGCTTAACAAAACTGTTTAAATGCCCCTTGGAAGAAACATGCAGGTCGCAGTAGCTTAACAAGACAGATTAAATGCCCCTTGGTGGAGACATGCAGGTCGCAGTAGCTTAACAAAACGGATTAAATGCCCCATGGAAGAGACGTGCAGGTCGCAGTAGCTTAACAAGACGTTTTAAGTGCCCATTGGAAAAGTGGTGGAGGATACAGTAGCTTAACAAAATGGTTTAAATGCTCCTTAGAAGAAACGTGCAGGTCGCAGTAGCTTAAAAAGACGGTTTAAATGCCCCTTGGAAGAGCGGTGGAGGTCGCAGTAGCTTAACAAGACAGTTTAAATACCCCTAGGAAGAGACGCGCAGGTCGCAGTAGCTTAATACGACGGTTTAAATGTCCCTTGGAAGAGACGTGCAGGTCGCAGTAGCTTAACAAGACGGTTTAAATGCCCCTTGGAAGAGACGTGCTGGTCGCAGTAGCTTAACAAGACTGTTTAAATGCCCCTTGGAAGAGACGTGTAGATCGCAGTAGCTTAATAAGACAGTTTAAATGCCCCTTGGAAGAGACATGCAGGTCGCAGTAGCTTAACAAGACGGTTTAAATGCCCCTTGGAAGAGACGTGCAGGTCGCAGTAGCTTAACAAGACTGTTTAAATCCCCCTTGGAAGAGATGTGCAGGTCGCAGTAGCTTAACAAGATGGTTTAAATGTCCCTTGGAATAGGCTTGCAGGTCGCAGTAGCTTACCAAGACGGTTTAAATGCCCCCTGGAAGAGACGTGCAGATCGCAGTAGCTTAACAAGATGGTTTAAATGCCCATTGCAAGAGCGGTGGAGGTCGCAGTAGCTTAACAAGACGGTTTAAATGCCCCTTGGAAGAGAAGTGCAGGTCGCAGCAACTTAAAAAGACTGTTTAAATGCCCCTTGAAAGAGACGTGCAGGTTGCAGTGGCTTAACAAGACGGCTTAAATGCCCCTTGCAAGAGACGTACAGGTCGTAGTAGCTTAACAAGACGGTTTAAATGCCCCTTGGAAGAAACGTGCTGGTCGCAGTAGCTTATCAAGACGGTTTAAATGCCCCTTGGAAGAGACGTACAGGTCGCAGTAACTTCACAAGACGGTTTAAATGCCCTTTGGAAGAGCGGTGGAGATCGTAGTAGCTTAACAAGACGGTTTAACTGCCCCTTGGAGGAGATGTGCAGGTCGCAGTAGCTTAACAAGACGGTTTAAATGCCCCTTAGAAAAGACATGCAGGTCACAGTAGCTTAACAAGACGGTTTATATGCCCCTTGGAAGAAACGTGCAGGTCGCAGTGGCTTAACAAGACGGTTTAAATGCCCCTTGGAAGAGCGGTGGAGGTCGTAGTTGCTTATCAAGACTGATTAAATGCCCCTTGGTAGAGACGTGCAGGTCGCAGCAGCTTAACAAGACGGTTTAAATGCCACTTGGAAAATCGGTGGAGGTCGCAGTAGATTAACAAGATGGATTAAATGCCCCTTGGTAGAGACGTGCAAGTCGCAGTAGCTTAACAAGACGGTTTACATGCCCAATGGATGAGTGGTGAAGTTCGCAGTAGCTTAACAAGACGGTTTAAATGCCCCTTGGAAGAGCGGTGGAGGTCACAGTAGCTTAACAATACAGTTTAAATGCCCCTTGGAAGAGACATGCAGGTCGCAGCAGCTTAACAAGACTGTTTAAATGCCCCTTGGAAGAGACGTGCAGTTCGAAGTAGCTTAACAAGATCGTTTAAATGCCCCTTGGAAAAGGGGTGGAGGTCGCAGTAGCTTAACATGACAGTTTAATTGCCCCTTGGAAGAGACATGCAGGTCGCAGCAGCTTAACAAGACTGTTTAAATGCTCCTTGGAAGAGACGTGCAGGTCGCAGTAGCTTAAAAAGATGGTTTAAATGCCCCTTGGTAGAGACATGCATGTCGCAGTAGCTTAACAAGACGTTTTAAATGCCCCTTGGAAAAGTGGTGGAGGTTACAGTAGCTTAACAAGACGGTTTAAATGCCCCTTGGAAGAGACGTGCAAGTCGCAGCAGCTTAACAAGACGATTTAAATGCACCTTGGAAGAGACGTGCAGGTCTCAGTAGCTTAAAAAGACGGTTTAAATGCCCCTTGGAAGAGGCGTGCAGGTCGCAGTAGCTTAATAAGACGGTTTAAATGTCAGTTGGAAGAGACGTGCAGGTCGCAGTAGCTTTATAAGACGGTTTAAATGCCCCTTGGAAGAGACGTGCAGGTCGCAGGAGCTTTACAAGACGGTTTAAATGCCCCTTGGAAGAGACGTGCAGCTCGCAGTAGCTTAACAAGACTGTTTAAGTCCCCCTTGGAAGAGATGTGCAGATCGCAGTAGCTTAATAAGACGGTTTAAATGTCAGTTGGAAGAGACGTGCAGGTTGTAGTAGCTTATTAAGACGGTTTAAATGCCCTTTCGAACATACGTACAGGTCGCAGTAGCTTAACAAGATGGTTTAAATGCCCTTTGGAATAGGCTTGCAGGTCGCAATAGCTTACCAAGACGGTTTAAATGCCCCTTGGAAGAGACGTGCAGGTTGCAGTAGCGTAACAAGACGGTTTAAATGACCTTTGGTAGAGAAATGCAGGTCGCAGTAGCTTAACAAGATGGTTTAAATGCCCCTTGGAAGAGCGGTGGAGGTCGCAGATGTTTAACAAGACGGTTTTAATGCCTCTTGGAAGAGACATGCAGGTCGCAGCAGGTTAACAAGACGGTTTAAATGCCCCTTGGAAGAGACATGCAGGTCGCAGTAGCTTAACAAGACGATTTAAATGCCCCTTGGAAGAGACGTGCAGGTCGCAGTAGCTTAATAACACAGTTTAAATGTCCCTTGGAAGAGACGTGCAGGTCGCAGTAGCTTAACAAGACGGTTTAAATGCCCCTTGGAAGAGACGTGCAGGTCGCAGTAGCTTTATAAGACGGTTTAAATGCCCCTTGGAAGAGACATGCAGATCGCAGTAGCTTAACAAGACTGTTTAAATACCCCTTGGAAGAGACGTGCAGGTCGCAGTAGCTTAACAAAAAGGTTTAAATGCCCCTTGAAATAGGCTTGCAGGTCGCAGCAGCTTACCAAGACGGTTTAAATGCCCCTTGGTAGAGACGTACAGGTCGCAGTAGCTTAACAAGACTGTTTAAATGCCCTTTGGAAGAGACGTGCAGGTCGCTGTAGCTTAACAAGATGGTTTAAATGCCCCTTGGAAGAGACGTGCATGTCACAGTAGATTAACAAGATGGTTTAAATGCCCCTTGGAAGAGACGTGCAGGTCGCAGTAGCTAAACAAGACTGTTTAAATGCACCTTGGAAGAGCGGCGGAGGTCGCAATAGCTTAACAAGACGATTTATTTGCCCCTTGGAAGAGACGTGCAGGTCACAGTAGCTTAATAAGATGGTTTAAATGCCCCTTCGAAGATACGTGCAGGTCGCAGTAGCTTAACAAGATGGTTTAAATGCCCCTTGGAATAGGCTAGCAGGTCGCAATAGCTTACCAAGACTGTTTAAATGCCCCTTGGAAGAGACGCGCAGGTTGCAGTAGCGTAACAAGACGGTTTAAATGACCCTTGGTAGAGAAGTGCAGGTCGCAGTAGCTTAACAAGACGGTTTAAATGCCCCTTTGAAGAGCAGTGGAGGTCACAGAAGTTTAACAAGACGGTTTAAATGCCTCTTGGAAGAGACATGCAGGTCGCAGCAGCTTAACAAGATGGTTTAAGTGCCCCTTGGAAGAGACGTGCAGGTCCCAGTAGCTTAACAAGATGGTTTAAATGACCCCTTGGAAGAGACATGCTGGTCGCAGTAGCTTAATAAGACGGTTTAAATGCCCCTTGGAAGAGACGTGCAGGTCGCATTAGCTTAATAAGACGGTTTCAATGCCCCTTGGAAGAGACGTGCAGGTCGCAGTAGCTTAATAAGACGGTTTAAATGCCCCTTGGAAGAGACATGCAGGTCGCAGTAGCTTAACAAGACTGTTTAAATACCCCTTGGAAGAGACGTGCAGGTCGCAGTAGCTTAACAAAAGGGTTTAAATGCCCCTTGAAATAGGCTTGCAGGTCGCAGTAGCTTACCAAGACGGTTTAAATGCCCCTTGGTAGAGACGTACAGGTCGCAGTAGTTTAACAAGACTGTTTAAATGCCCTTTGGAAGAGACGTGCAGGTCGCAGTAGCTAAACAAGACTGTTTAAATGCCCTTTGGAAGAGCGGCGGAGGTCGCAGTAGCTTAACAAGACGATTTAATTGCCCCTTGGAAGAGACGTGCAGGTCACAGCAGCTTAATAAGATGGTTTAAATGCGCCTTGGAAGAGACGTGCAGGTCACAGTAGCTTAACAAGATGATTTAAATGCCCCTATGAAAAGCGGTGGAGGTCGCAGTAGCTTAACAAGACGGTTTAAAAGCCCCTTGGAAGAAACGTGCAGGTCGCAGTAGCTTAACAAGACGGTTTAAATGCCCCTTGGAAGAGACGTACAGGTCGCAGTAACTTAACAAGACGGTTTAAATGCCGTTTGGAAGAGCGCTGGAGGTCGTAGCAGCTTAACAAAACGGATTAAATGCCCCTTGGAAGAGTCGTGCAGGTCGCAGCAGCCTAACGAGACGGTTTAAATGCCCCTTGGTAGAGACGTGCAGGTCGCAGTAGCTTAACAAGACGATTTAATTGCCCCTTGGAAGAGACGTGCAGGTCACAGTAGCTTAATAAGACGGTTTAAATGCGCCTTGGAAGAGACGTGCAGGTCCCAGTAGCTTAACAAGATGGTTTAAAAGCCACTATGAAAAGCGGTGGAGGTCGCAGTAGCTTAACAAGATGGTTTAACTGCCCCTTGGAGGAGATGAGCAGGTCGCAGTAGCTTAACAAAACGGTTTAAATACCCCTTGCAAGAGACGTGCAGGTCACAGTAGCTTAACAAGACGGTTTAAATGCCCCTTGGAAGAAACGTGCAGGTCGCAGTAGCTTAACAAGACGGTTTACATGCCCCTTGGAGGAGCGCTGGAGGTCGTAGTAGCTTATCAAGACTGATTAAATGCCCCTTGGTAGAGACGTTCAGGTCGCAGCAGCTTAACAAGACGGTTTAAATGCCCCTTGTAAAATCGGTGGAGGTCGCAGTAGATTAACAAGATGGATTAAATGCCCCTTGGAAGAGACGTGCAAGTCGCAGTAGCTTAACAAGACGGTTAAAATGCCCTTTGGAAGAGCGGTGGAGGTCGCAGTAGCTTAACAAGACGGTTTTGATGCCGCTTGGAAGAGACGTGCTGGTCGCAGTAGCTTAACAAGACGGTTTAAATGCCCCTTGGTAGAGACGTGCAGGTCGCAGCAGCTAAACAAGATGGTTTAAATGCCCCTTGGAAGAGCGGTGGAGGTCGCAGTAGCTTAACAAGACGATTTAATTGCCCCTTGGTAGAGAAATGCAGGTCACAGTAGCTTAATAAGACGGTTTAAATGCCGCTTGGAAGAGACGTGCAGGTCGAAGTAGCATAACAAGACGGTTTAAATGCCACTTGGAAGAGTGGAGGAGGTCGCAATAGATTAAAAAGATGGTTTCCATGCCCCTTGGAAGAGACGTGTAGGTCGCAGTAGCTTAACAAGATGGTTTAATTACCCCTTGGAAGAGCGGTGGAGGTCGCAGTAGGTTAACAAGATGGTTTAAATGCCCCTTGGAATAGACGTGCAGGTCGCAGTAGCTTAACAAGACGGTTTAAATGCCCCTTGGAAGAGTGGAGGAGGTCGCAGTAGAATAAAAAGATGGTTTCCATGCCCCTTGGAAGAGACGGGTAGGTCGCAGTAGCTTAACAAGACGGTATAAATACCCCTTGGAAGAGACATGCAGGTTGCAGTAGCGTAACAAGACGGTTTAAATGCCCTTTGGTAGAGAAGTGCAGGTCGCAGTAGCTTAACAAGACGGTTTAAATGCCCCTTGGAAGAGCGGTGGAGGTCGCAGTAGTTTAACAAGATGGTTGAAATGCCTCTTGGAAGAGACATGCAGGTCGCAGCAGCTTAACAAGACAGTTTAAATGCCCCTTGAAAGAGGCTGGCAGGTCGCACTAGCTTAAAAAGACGATTTTAATGCCCCTTGGAAGAGACGTGCAGGTCGCAGTAGCTTAACAAGATGGTTTAAATGCCCCTTCGAAGAGCGGTGGAGGTCGCAGTAGCTTTACAAGACAGTTTAATTGCTCCTTGGAAGAGACGTGCAGGTCGCAGCAGCTTAACAAAACTGTTTAAATGCCCCTTGGAAGAAACATGCAGGTCGCAGTAGCTTAACAAGACAGATTAAATGCCCCTTGGTGGAGACATACAGGTCGCAGTAGCTTAACAAAACGGATTAAATGCCCCATGGAAGAGACGTGCAGGTCGCAGTAGCTTAACAAGACGTTTTAAGTGCCCCTTGAAAAAGTGGTGGAGGTTACAGTAGCTTAACAAAACGGTTTAAATGCTCCTTAGAAGAAACGTGCAGGTCGCAGTAGCTTAAAAAGACGGTTTAAATGCCCCTTGGAAGAGCGGTGGAGGTCGCAGTAGCTTAACAAGACAGTTTAAATACCCCTAGGAAGAGACACGCAGGTCGCAGTAGCTTAAAACGACGGTTTAAATGTCCCTTGGAAGAGACGTGCAGGTCGCAGTAGCTTAACAAGACGATTTAAATGCCCCTTGGAAGAGACGTGCTGGTCGCAGTAGCTTAACAAGACTGTTTAAATGCCCCTTGGAAGAGATGTGTAGATCGCAGTAGCTTAATAAGACAGTTTAAATGCCCCTTGGAAGAGACATGCAGGTCGCAGTAGCTTAACAAGACGGTTTAAATGCCCCTTGGAAGAGACGTGCTGGTCGCAGTAGCTTAACAAGACTGTTTAAATGCCCCTTGGAAGAGACGTGTAGATCGCAGTAGCTTAATAAGACAGTTTAAATGCCCCTTGGAAGAGACATGCAGGTCGCAGTAGCTTAACAAGACGGTTTAAATGCCCCTTGGAAGAGACGTGCAGGTCGCAGTAGCTTAACAAGACTGTTTAAATTCCCCTTGGAAGAGATGTGCAGGTCGCAGTAGCTTAACAAGATGGTTTAAATGTCCCTTGGAATAGGCTTGCAGGTCGCAGTAGCTTACCAAGACGGTTTAAATGCCCCCTGGAAGAGACGTGCAGATCGCAGTAGCTTAACAAGATGGTTTAAATGCCCCTTGCAAGATCGGTGGAGGTCGCAGTAGCTTAACAAGACGGTTTAAATGCCCCTTGGAAGAGAAGTGCAGGTCGCAGCAACTTAAAAAGACTGTTTAAATGCCCCTTGAAAGAGACGTGCAGGTTGCAGTGGCTTAACAAGACGGCTTAAATGCCCCTTGGAAGACACGAGCAGTTCGCAGTAGCTTAACAAGAGGGTGTAAATGCCCCTTGGAAGAGCGGTGGAGGTCGCAGTAGCTTAACAAGACAGTTTAAGTGCCCCTTGGAAGAGACGTGCAGATCGCAGTAGCTTAACAAGACTGTTTAAATGCCCCTTGGAAGAGACGTACAGGTCGCAGTAGCTTAACAAGACATTTTAAATGCCCCTTGGAAAAGTGGTGGAGGTTACAGAAGCTTAACAAGACGTCTTAAATGCTCATTGGAAGAGACGTGCTGATCGCAGTAGCTTAACAAGACGGTTTAAATGCCCCTTGGAAGAGACGTGCAAGTCGCAGTAGATTAACAAGACGGTTTAAATGCCCCTTGGTAGAGACGTGCAGGTCGCAGTAGCTAAACAAGACGGTTTAAATGCCCCTTGGAAGAGCGGTGGAGGTCGCAGTAGCTTAACAAGACGATTTAATTGCCCCTTGTTAGAGACATGCAGGTCACAGTAGCTTAATAAAACGGTTTAAATGCCACTTGGAAGAGACGTGCAGGTTGCAGTAGCTTAACAAGACGGTTTAAATGACCCTTGGAAGAAACGTGCAGGTCGCAGTAGCTTAACAAGACGTTTTAAATGCCCCTTGGAAGAGACGTACAGGTCGCAGTAACTTAACAAGACGGTTTAAATGCCCTTTGGAAGAGCGGTGGAGGTCGTAGTAGCTTAACAAGACGGTTTAACTGCCAATTGGAGGAGATGTGAAGGTCGCAGTAGCTTAACAAGATGGTTTAAATGCCCCTTCGAATAGACATGCAGGTCACAGTAGCTTAACAAGACGGTTTAAATGCCCCTTGGAAGAAATGTGCAGGTCGCAGTGGCTTAACAAGACGGTTTAAATGCCCCTTGGAAGAAACGTGCAGGTCGCAGTAGATTAACAAGACGGTTTAAATGCCCCTTGAAAGAGCGGTGGAGGTCGTAGTAGATTATCAAGACTGATTAAATGCCCCTTGGTAGAGACGTGCAGGTCGCAGCAGCTTAACAAGACGGTTTAAATGCCACTTGGAAAATCGGTGGAGGTCGCAGTAGATTAACAAGATGGATTAAATGCCCCTTGGAAGAGACGTGCAAGTCGCAGTAGCTTAACAAGACGGTTTACATACCCAATGGATGAGTGGTGGAGGTCGCAGTAGCTTAACAAGATGGTTTAAATGCCCCTTGGAAGAACGGTGGAGGTCACATTAGCTTAACAATACAGTTTAAATGCCCCTTGGAAGAGACGTGCAGGTCGCAGTAGCTTAACAAGAAGGTTTAAATGCCCCTTGGAAGAGTCTGGCAGGTCGCAGTAGCTTACCAAGACGATTTAAATGCCCCTAGGAAGAGACGTGCAGGTCGCAGTAGCTTAACAAGATCGTTTAAATGCCCCTTGGAAAAGGGGTGGAGGTCGCAGTAGCTTAACATGACAGTTTAATTGCCCCTTGGAAGAGACATGCAGGTCGCAGCAGCTTAACAAGACTGTTTAAATGCCCCTTGGAAGAGACGTGCAGGTCGCAGTAGCTTAAAAAGATGCTTTAAATGCCCCTTGGTAGAGACATGCATGTCGCAGTAGCTTAACAAGACGTTTTAAATGCCCCTTGGAAAAGTGGTGGAGGTTACAGTAGCTTAACAAGACGGTTTAAAAGCCCCTTGGAAGAGAAGTGCAAGTCGCAGTAGCTTAACAAGACGGTTTAAATGCACCTTGGAAGAGACGTGCAGGTCGCAGTAGCTTAAAAAAGACGGTTTAAATGCCCCTTGGAAGAGGCGTGCAGGTCGCAGTAGCTTAATAAGACAGTTTAAATGTCAGTTGGAAGAGACGTGCAGGTCGCAGTAGCTTAATAAGATGGTTTAAATGCCCCTTGGAAGAGACTTGCAGGTCGCAGTAGCTTTACAAGACGGTTTAAATGCCCCTTGGAAGAGACGTGCAGCTCGCAGTAGCTTATTAAGACGGTTTAAATGCCCCTTGGAAGAGATGTGCAGATCGCAGTAGCTTAATAAGACGGTTTAAATGCCCCTTGGAAGAGATGTGCAGATCGCAGTAGCTTATTAAGACGGTTTAAATGCCCTTTCGAACATACGTACAGGTCGCAGTAGCTTAACCAGATGGTTTAAATGCCCTTTGGAATAGGCTTGCAGGTCGCAATAGCTTAACAAGACAGTTTAAATGACCTTTGGTAGAGAAATGCAGGTCGCAGTAGCTTAACAAGACGGTTTAAATGCCCCTTGGAAGATCGGTCCAGGTCGCAGAAGTTTAACAAGACGGTTTAAATGCCTCTTGGAAAAGACATGCCGGTCGCAGCCGGTTAACAAGACGGTTTAAATGCCCCTTGGAAGAGACGTGCAGGTCCCAGTATCTTAACAAGATGGTTTAAATGCCCCTTGGAAGAGACATGCAGGTCGCAGTAGCTTAACAAGACGATTTAAATGCCCCTTGGAAGAGACGTGCAGGTCGCAGTAGCTTAATAAGACAGTTTAAATGTCCCTTGGAAGAGACGTGCAGGTCGCAGTAGCTTAACAAGACGGTTTAAATGCCCCTTGGAAGAGACGTGCAGGTCGCAGTAGCTTTATAAGACGGTTTAAATGCCCCTTGGAAGAGATATGCAGGTCGCAGTAGCTTAACAAGACTGTTTAAATACCCCTTGGAAGAGACGTGCAGGTCGCAGTAGCTTAACAAAAGGGTTTAAATGCCCCTTGAAATAGGCTTGCAGGTCGCAGTAGCTTACCAAGACGGTTTAAATGCCCCTTGGTAGAGACGTACAGGTCGCAGTAGCTTAACAAGACTGTTTAAATGCCCTTTGGAAGAGAGTGCAGGTCGCAGTAGCTTAACAAGACGGTTTAAATGCTCCTTGGAAGAGCGGTGGAGGTCGTAGTAGCTTATCAAGACTGATTAAATGCCCCTTGGTAGAGACGTGCAGGTCGCAGCAGCTTAACAAGACGGTTTAAATGCCCCTTGTAAAATCGGCGGAGGTCGCAGTAGCTTAACAAGACGATTTAATTGCCCCTTGGAAGAGACGTGCAGGTCACAGTAGCTTAATAAGATGGTTTAAATGCCCCTTCGAAGATACGTGCAGGTCGCAGTAGCTTAACAAGATGGTTTAAATGCCCCTTGGAATAGGCTAGCAGGTCGCAATAGCTTACCAAGACTGTTTAAATGCCCCTTGGAAGAGACGTGCAGGTTGCAGTAGCGTAACAAGACGGTTTAAATGACCCTTGGTAGAGAAGTGCAGGTCGCAGTAGCTTAACAAGATGGTTTAAATGCCCCTTGGATGAGCAGTGGAGGTCGCAGAAGTTTTACAAGACGGTTTAAATGCCTCTTGGAAGAGACATGCAGGTCGCAGCAGCTTAACAACATGGTTTAAATGCCCCTTGGAAGAGACGTGCAGGTCCCAGTAGCTTAACAAGATGGTTTAAATGACCCCTTGGAAGAGACATGCTGGTCGCAGTAGCTTAACAAGAAGATTTAAATGCCCCTTGGAAGAGAGGTGCAGGTCGCAGTAGCTTAATAATACAGTTTAAATGTCCCATGGAAGAGACGTGCAGGTCGCAGTAGCTTAACAAGACGGTTTAAATGCCCCTTGGAAGAGACGTGCAGGTCGCAGTAGCTTAATAAGACAGTTTTAAATGCCCCTTGGAAGAGACATGCAGGTCGCAGTAGCTTAACAAGACTGTTTAAATACCCCTTGGAAGAGACGTGCAGGTCGCAGTAGCTTAACAAAATGGTTTAAATGCCCCTTGAAATAGGCTTGCAGGTCGCAGTAGCTTACCAAGACGGTTTAAATGCCCCTTGGTAGAGACGTACAGGTCGCAGTAGCTTAACAAGACTGTTTAAATGCCCTTTGGAAGAGACGTGCAGGTCGCAGCAGCTAAACAAGACTGTTTAAATGCCCCTTGAAAGAGTGGCGGAGGTCGCAGTAGCTTAACAAGACGATTTAATTGCCCCTTTGAAGAGACGTGCAGGTCACAGTAGCTTAATAAGATGGTTTAAATGCGCCTTGGAAGAGACGTGCAGGTCAAAGTAGCTTAACAAGATGGTTTAAATGCCCCTATGAAAAGCGGTGGAGGTCGCAGTAGCTTAACAAGACGGTTTAAATGCCCCTTGGAAGAGACGTACAGGTCGCAGTAACTTAACAAGACGGTTTAAATGCCCTTTGGAAGAGCGGTGGAGGTCGTAGCAGCTTAACAAAACGGATTAAATGCCCCTTGGTAGAGTCGTGCAGGTCGCAGTAGCTTAACAAGACGATTTAATTGCCCCTTGGAAGAGACGTGCAGGTCACAGTAGCTTAATAAGATGGTTTAAAAGCCACTATGAAAAGCGATGGAGGTCGCAGTAGCTTAACAAGATGGTTTAACTGCCCCTTGGAGGAGATGAGCAGGTCGCAGTAGCTTAACAAAACGGTTTAAATACCCCTTGCAAGAGACGTGCAGGTCACAGTAGCTTAACAAGACGGTTTAAATGCCCCTTGGAAGAAAAGTGCAGGTCGCAGTAGCTTAACAAGACTGTTTAAATGCCCCTTGGAAGAGCGGTGGAGGTCGTAGTAGCTTATCAAGACTGATTAAATGCCCCTTGGTAGAGACGTGCAGGTCGCAGCAGATTAACAAGACGGTTTAAATGCCCCTTGTAAAATCGGTGGAGGTCGCAGTAGATTAACCAGATGGATTAAATTCGCCTTGGAAGAGACGTGCAAGTCGCAGTAGCTTAACAAGACGGTTTAAATGCCCATTGGAAGAGTGGTGGAGGTCGCAGTAGCTTAACAAGACAGTTTAAATGCCCCTTGTAAGAGACATGCAGGTCGCAGTAGCTTAACAAGACGGTTTAAATGTCCCTTGGAAGAGTCTGGCAGGTCGCAATAGCTTACCAAGACGATTTAAATGCCCCTTGGAAGAGACGTGCAGGCCGCAGTAGCTTAACAGGATCGTATAAATGCCCCTTGGAAAAGGGGTGGAGGTCGCAGTAGCTTAACATGACAGTTTAATTGCCCCTTGGAAGAGACATGCAGGTCGCAGCAGCTTAACAAGACTGTTTAAATGCCCCTTGGAAGAGACGTGCAGGTCGCAGTAGCTTAAAAAGACGGTTTAAATGCCCCTTGGTAGAGACATGCAGGTCGCAGTAGCTTAACAAAACGGTTTAAATGCCCCATGGAAGAGACGTGCAGGTCGAAGTAGCTTAACAAGACGGTTTAAATGTCAGTTGGAAGAGACGTGCAGGGTGCAGTAGCTTAATAAGACGGTTTAAATGCCCCTTGGAAAAGTGGTGGAGGTTACAGTAGCTTAACAAGACGTTTTAAATGCCCCTTGGAAGAGACGTGCAGGTCGCAGTAGCTTAATAAGACGGTTTAAATGTCAGTTGGAAGAGACGTGCAGGTTGCAGTAGCTTAATAAGACGGTTTAAATGCCCCTTGGAAGAGACGTGCAGGTCGCAGGAGCTTAACAAGACGGTTTAAATGCCCCTTGGAAGAGACGTGCAGGTCGCAGTAGCTTAACAAGACTGTTTAAATCCCCCTTGGAAGAGATGTGCAGATCGCAGTAGCTTAATAAGACGGTTTAAATGTCAGTTGGAAGAGACGTGCAGGTCGTAGTAGCTTATTAAGACGGATTAAGTGCCCCTTCGAAGAGACGTGCAGGTCGCAGTAGCTTAACAAGATGGTTTAAATGCCCCTTGGAAAAGGCTTGCAGGTCGCAATAGCTTACCAAGACTGTTTAAATGCCTCTTGGAAGAGACGTGCAGGTTGCAGTAGCGTAACAAGACGGTTTAAATGACCTTTGGTAGAGAAGTGCAGGTCGCAGTAGCTTAACAAGACGGTTTAAATGCCCCTTGGAAGAGCGGTGGAGGTCGCAGAAGTTTAACAAGACGGTTTAAATGCCTCTTGGAAGAGACATGCAGGTTGCAGTAGCTTTCCAAACGATTTAAATGCCCTTTGGAAGAGACGTGCAGGTCGCAGTAGCTCAACAAGATCGTTTAAATGCCCCTTGGAAAAGGGGTGGAGGTCGCAGTAGCTTAACATGACAGTTTAATTGCCCCTTGGAAGAGACATGCAGGTCGCAGCAGCTTAACAAGACTGTTTAAATGCCCCTTGGAAGAGACGTGCAGGTCGCAGTAGCTTAAAAAGATGGTTTAAATGCCCCTTGGTAGAGACATGCATGTCGCAGTAGCTTAACAAGACGTTTTAAATGCCCCTTGGAAAAGTGGTTGAGGTTACAGTAGCTTAACAAGACTGTTTAAATGCCCCTTGGAAGAGACGTGGAAGTTACAGTAGCTTAACAAGACGGTTTAAATGCCCCTTGGAAGAGACGTGCAGGTCGCAGTAGCTTAACAATCGGTTTAAATGCCCCATGGAAGAGACGTGCAGGTCGCAGTAGCTTAACAAGACGTTTTAAATGCCCCTTGGAGGAGATGTGAAGGTCGCAGTAGCTTAACAAGACGGTTTAAATGCCCCTTCGAATAGACATGCAGGTCACAGTAGCTTAACAAGACGGTTTAAATGCCCCTTGGAAGAAATGTGCAGGTCGCAGTGGCTTAACAAGATGGTTTAAATGCCCCTTGGAAGAAACGTGCAGGTCGCAGTAGATTAACAAGACGGTTTAAATGCCCCTTGAAAGAGCGGTGGAGGTCGTAGTAGCTTATCAAGACTGATTAAATGCCCCTTGGTAGAGACGTGCAGGTCGCAGCAGCTTAACAAGACGGTTTAAATGCCACTTGGAAAATCGGTGTAGGTCGCAGTAGATTAACAAGATGGATTAAATGCCCCTTGGAAGAGACGTGCAAGTCGCAGTAGCTTAACAAGACGGTTTACATACCCAATGGATGAGTGGTGGAGGTCGCAGTAGCTTAACAAGATGGTGTAAATGCCCCTTGGAAGAACGGTGGAGGTCACATTAGCTTAACAATACAGTTTAAATGCCCCTTGGAAGAGACGTGCCGGTCGCAGTAGCTTAACAAGAAGGTTTAAATGCCCCTTGGAAGAGTCTGGCAGGTCGCAGTAGCTTACCAAGACGATTTAAATGCCCCTAGGAAGAGACGTGCAGGTCGCAGTAGCTTAACAAGATCGTTTAAATGCCCCTTGGAAAAGGGGTGGAGGTCGCAGTAGCTTAACATGACAGTTTAATTGCCCCTTGGAAGAGACATGCAGGTCGCAGCAGCTTAACAAGACTGTTTAAATGCCCCTTGGAAGAGACGTGCAGGTCGCAGTAGCTTAAAAAGATGGTTTAAATGCCCCTTGGTAGAGACATGCATGTCGCAGTAGCTTAACAAGACGTTTTAAATGCCCCTTGGAAAAGTGGTGGAGGTTACAGTAGCTTAACAAGACGGTTTAAAAGCCCCTTGGAAGAGAAGTGCAAGTCGCAGTAGCTTAACAAGACGGATTAAATGCACCTTGGAAGAGACGTGCAGGTCGCAGTAGCTTAAAAAGACGGTTTAAATGCCCCTTGGAAGAGGCGTGCAGGTCGCAGTAGCTTAATAAGACAGTTTAAATGTCAGTTGGAAGAGACGTGCAGGTCGCAGTAGCTTAATAAGACGGTTTAAATGCCCCTTGGAAGAGACTTGCAGGTCGCAGTAGCTTTACAAGACGGTTTAAATGCCCCTTGGAAGAGACGTGCAGCTCGCAGTAGCTTAATAAGATGGTTTAAATGCCCCTTGGAAGAGATGTGCAGATCGCAGTAGCTTAATAAGACGGTTTAAATGCCCCTTGGAAGAGATGTGCAGATCGCAGTAGCTTATTAAGACGGTTTAAATGCCCTTTCGAACATACGTACAGGTCGCAGTAGCTTAACCAGATGCTTTAAATGCCCTTTGGAATAGGCTTGCAGGTCGCAATAGCTTAACAAGACAGTTTAAATGACCTTTGGTAGTGAAATGCAGGTCGCAGTAGCTTAACAAGACAGTTTAAATACCCCTTGGAAGATCGGTCGAGGTCGCAGAAGTTTAATATGACGGTTTAAATGCCTCTTGGAAGAGACATGCCGGTCGCAGCCGGTTAACAAGACGGTTTAAATGCCCCTTGGAAGAGACGTGCAGGTCCCAGTATCTTAACAAAATGGTTTAAATGCCCCTTGGAAGAGACATGCAGGTCGCAGTAGCTTAACAAGACGATTTAAATGCCCCTTGGAAGAGACGTGCAGGTCGCAGTAGCTTAATAAGACAGTATAAATGTCCCTTGGAAGAGACGTGCAGGTCGCAGTAGCTTAACAAGACGGTTTAAATGCCCCTTGGAAGAGACGTGCAGGTCGCAGTAGCTTTATAAGACGGTTTAAATGCCCCCTGGAAGAGACATGCAGGTCGCAGTAGCTTAACAAGACTGATTAAATACCCCTTGGAAGAGACGTGCAGGTCGCAGTAGCTTAACAAAAGGGTTTAAATGCCCCTTGAAATAGGCTTGCAGGTCGCAGTAGCTTACCAAGATGGTTTAAATGCCCCTTGGTAGAGACGCACAGGTCGCAGTAGCTTAACAAGACTGTTTAAATGCCCTTTGGAAGAGAGTGCAGGTCGCAGTAGATTAACAAGACGGTTTAAATGCCCCTTGGAAGAGACGTGCAGGTCGCAGTAGCTTAACAAGACGGTTTAAATGCCCCTTGGAAGAAACGTGCAATTCGCAGTAGCTTAACAAGACGGTTTAAATGCTCCTTGGAAGAGCGGTGGAGGTCGTAGTAGCTTATCAAGACTGATTAAATGCCCCTTGGTAGAGACGTGCAGGTCGCAGCAGCTTAACAAGACGGTTTAAATGCCCCTTGTAAAATCGACGGAGGTCGCAGTAGCTTAACAAGACGATTTAATTGCCCCTTGGAAGAGACGTGCAGGTCACAGTAGCTTAATAAGATGGTTTAAATGCCCCTTCGAAGATACGTGCAGGTCGCAGTAGCTTAACAAGATGGTTTAAATGCCCCTTGGAATAGGCTAGCAGGTCGCAATAGTTTACCAAGACTGTTTAAATGCCCCTTGGAAGACACGTGCAGGTTGCAGTAGCGTAACAAGACGGTTTAAATGACCCTTGGTAGAGAAGTGCAGGTCGCAGTAGCTTAACAAGATGGTTTAAAGGCCCCTTGGATGAGCAGTGGAGGTCGCAGAAGTTTAACAAGACGGTTTAAATGCCTCTTGGAAGAGACATGCAGGTCGCAGCAGCTTAACAACATGGTTTAAATGCCCCTTGGAAGAGACGTGCAGGTCCCAGTAGCTTAACAAGATGGTTTAAATGACCCCTTGGAAGAGACATGCTGGTCGCAGTAGCTTAACAAGAAGATTTAAATGCCCCTTGGAAGAGACGTGCAGGTCGCAGTAGCTTAATAAGACAGTTTAAATGTCCCTTGGAAGAGACGTGCAGGTCGCAGTAGCTTAACAAGACGGTTTAAATGCCCCTTGGAAGAGACGTGCAGGTCGCAGTAGCTTAATAAGACAGTTTTAAATGCCCCTTGGAAGAGACATGCAGGTCGCAGTAGCTTAACAAGACTGTTTAAATACCCCTTGGAAGAGACGTGCAGGTCGCAGTAGCTTAACAAAAGGGTTTAAATGCCCCTTGAAATAGGCTTGCAGGTCGCAGTAGCTTACCAAGACGGTTTAAATGCCCCTTGGTAGAGACGTACAGGTCGCAGTAGCTTAACAAGACTGTTTAAATGCCCTTTGGAAGAGACGTGCAGGTCGCAGCAGCTAAATAAGACTGTTTAAATGCCCCTTGAAAGAGCGGCGGAGGTCGCAGTAGCTTAACAAGACGATTTAATTGCCCCTTGGAAGAGACATGCAGGTCACAGTAGCTTAATAAGATGGTTTAAATGCGCCTTGGAAGAGACGTGCAGGTCACAGTAGCTTAACAAGATGGTTTAAATGCCCCTATGAAAAGCGGTGGAGGTCGCAGTAGCTTAACAAGACGGTTTAAATGCCCCTTGGAAGAGACGTACAGGTCGCAGTAACTTAACAAGACGGTTTAAATGCCCTTTGGAAGAGCGGTGGAGGTCGTAGCATCTTAACAAAACGGATTAAATGCCCCTTGGAAGAGTCGTGCAGGTCGCAGCAGCCTAACAAGACGGTTTAAATGCCCCTTGGTAGAGTCGTGCAGGTCGCAGTAGCTTAACAAGACGATTTAATTGCCCCTTGGAAGAGACGTGCAGGTCACAGTAGCTTAATAAGATGGTTTAAAAGCCACTATGAAAAGCGGTGGAGGTCGCAGTAGCTTAACAAGATGGTTTAACTGCCCCTTGGAGGAGATGAGCAGGTCGCAGTAGCTTAACAAAACGGTTTAAATACCCCTTGCAAGAGACGTGCAGGTCACAGTAGCTTAACAAGACGGTTTAAATGCCCCTTGGAAGAAAAGTGCAGGTCGCAGTAGCTTAACAAGACGGTTTAAATGCCCCTTGGAAGAGCGGTGGAGGTCGTAGTAGCTTATCAAGACTGATTAAATGCCCCTTGGTAGAGACGTGCAGGTCGCAGCAGATTAACAAGACGGTTTAAATGCCCCTTGTAAAATCGGTGGAGGTCACAGTAGATTAACCAGATGGATTAAATGCCCCTTGGAAGAGACGTGCAAGTCGCAGTAGCTTAACAAGACGGTTTACATGCCCATTGGAAGAGTGGTGGAGGTCGCAGTAGCTTAACAAGACAGTTTAAATGCCCCTTGGAAGAGACATGCAGGTCGCAGTAGCTTAACAAGACGGTTTAAATGCCCCTTGGAAGAGTCTGGCAGGTCGCAATAGCTTACCAAGATGATTTAAATGCCCCTTGGAAGAGACGTGCAGGTCGCAGTAGCTTAACAGGATCGTATAAATGCCCCTTGGAAAAGGGGTGGAGGTCGCAGTAGCTTAACATGACAGTTTAATTGCCCCTTGGAAGAGACATGCAGGTCGCAGCAGCTTAACAAGACTGTTTAAATGCCCCTTGGAAGAGACGTGCAGGTCGCAGTAGCTTAAAAAGACGGTTTAAATGCCCCTTGGTAGAGACATGCAGGTCGCAGTAGCTTAACAAAACGGTTTAAATGCCCCATGGAAGAGACGTGCAGGTCGAAGAAGCTTAACAAGACGGTTTAAATGTCAGTTGGAAGAGACGTGCAGGGTGCAGTAGCTTAATAAGACGGTTTAAATGCCCCTTGGAAAAGTGGTGGAGGTTACAGTAGCTTAACAAGACGTTTTAAATGCCCCTTGGAAGAGACATGCAGGTCGCAGTAGCTTAATAAGACGGTTTAAATGTCAGTTGGAAGAGACGTGCAGGTTGCAGTAGCTTAATAAGACGGTTTAAATGCCCCTTGGAAGAGACGTGCAGGTCGCAGGAGCTTAACAAGACGGTTTAAATGCCCCTTGGAAGAGACGTGCAGGTCGCAGTAGCTTAACAAGACTGTTTAAATCCCCCTTGGAAGAGATGTGCAGATCGCAGTAGCTTAATAAGACGGTTTAAATGTCAGTTGGAAGAGACGTGCAGGTCGTAGTAGCTTATTAAGACGGATTAAGTGCCCCTTCGAAGAGACGTGCAGGTCGCAGTAGCTTAACAAGATGGTTTAAATGCCCCTTGGAAAAGGCTTGCAGGTCGCAATAGCTTACCAAGACGGTTTAAATGCCTCTTGGAAGAGACGTGCAGGTTGCAGTAGCGTAACAAGACGGTTTAAATGACCTTTGGTAGAGAAGTGCAGGTCGCAGTAGCTTAACAAGACAGTTTAAATGCCCCTTGGAAGAGCGGTGGAGGTCGCAGAAGTTTAACAAGACGGTTTAAATGCCTCTTGGAAGAGACATGCAGGTCGCAGTAGCTTTCCAAACGATTTAAATGCCCTTTGGAAGAGACGTGCAGGTCGCAGTAGCTCAACAAGATCGTTTAAATGCCCCTTGGAAAAGGGGTGGAGGTCGCAGTAGCTTAACATGACAGTTTAATTGCCCCTTGGAAGAGACATGCAGGTCGCAGCAGCTTAACAAGACTGTTTAAATGCCCCTTGGAAGAGACGTGCAGGTCGCAGTAGCTTAAAAAGATGGTTTAAATGCCCCTTGGTAGAGACATGCATGTCGCAGTAGCTTAACAAGACGTTTTAAATGCCCCTTGGAAAAGTGGTTGAGGTTACAGTAGCTTAACAAGACTGTTTAAATGCCCCTTGGAAGAGGCGTGGAAGTTACAGTAGCTTAACAAGACGGTTTAAATGCCCCTTGGAAGAGACGTGCAGGTCGCAGTAGCTTAACAATCGGTTTAAATGCCCCATGGAAGAGACGTGCAGGTCGCAGTAGCTTAACAAGACGTTTTAAATGCCCCTTGGAGGAGATGTGAAGGTCGCAGTAGCTTAACAAGACGGTTTAAATGCCCCTTCGAATAGACATGCAGGTCACAGTAGCTTAACAAGACGGTTTAAATGCCCCTTGGAAGAAATGTGCAGGTCGCAGTGGCTTAACAAGACGGTTTAAATGCCCCTTGGAAGAAACGTGCAGGTCGCAGTAGATTAACAGGACGGTTTAAATGCCCCTTGAAAGAGCGGTGGAGGTCGTAGTAGCTTATCAAGACTGATTAAATGCCCCTTGGTAGAGACGTGCAGGTCGCAGCAGCTTAACAAGACGGTTTAAATGCCACTTGGAAAATCGGTGGAGGTCGCAGTAGATTAACAAGATGGATTAAATGCCCCTTGGAAGAGACGTGCAAGTCGCAGTAGCTTAACAAGACGGTTTACATACCCAATGGATGAGTGGTGGAGGTCGCAGTAGCTTAACAAGATGGTTTAAATGCCCCTTGGAAGAACGGTGGAGGTCACATTAGCTTAACAATACAGTTTAAATGCCCCTTGGAAGAGACGTGCAGGTCACAGTAGCTTAACAAGAAGGTTTAAATGCCCCTTGGAAGAGTCTGGCAGGTCGCAGTAGCTTACCAAGACGATTTAAATGCCCCTAGGAAGAGACGTGCAGGTCGCAGTAGCTTAACAAGATTGTTTAAATGCCCCTTGGAAAAGGGGTGGAGGTCGTAGTAGCTTAACATGACAGTTTAATTGCCCCTTGGAAGAGACATGCAGGTCGCAGCAGCTTAACAAGACTGTTTAAATGCCCCTTGGAAGAGACGTGCAGGTCGCCGTAGCTTAAAAAGATGCTTTAAATGCCCCTTGGTAGAGACATGCATGTCGCAGTAGCTTAACAAGACGTTTTAAATGCCCCTTGGAAAAGTGGTGGAGGTTACAGTAGCTTAACAAGACGGTTTAAAAGCCCCTTGGAAGAGAAGTGCAAGTCGCAGTAGCTTAACAAGACGGTTTAAATGCACCTTGGAAGAGACGTGCAGGTCGCAGTAGCTTAAAAAGACGGTTTAAATGCCCCTTGGAAGAGGCGTGCAGGTCGCAGTAGCTTAATAAGACAGTTTAAATGTCAGTTGGAAAAGACGTGCAGGTCGCAGTAGCTTAATAAGACGGTTTAAATGCCCCTTGGAAGAGACTTGCAGGTCGCAGTAGCTTTACAAGACGGTTTAAATGCCCCTTGGAAGAGACGTGCAGCTCGCAGTAGCTTAATAAGATGGTTTAAATGCCCCTTGGAAGAGATGTGCAGATCGCAGTAGCTTAATAAGACGGTTTAAATGCCCCTTGGAAGAGATGTGCAGATCGCAGTAGCTTATTAAGACGGTTTAAATGCCCTTTCGAACATACGTACAGGTCGCAGTAGCTTAACCAGATGGTTTAAATGCCCTTTGGAATAGGCTTGCAGGTCGCAATAGCTTAACAAGACAGTTTAAATGACCTTTGGTAGAGAAATGCAGGTCGCAGTAGCTTAACAAGACGGTTTAAATGCCCCTTGGAAGATCGGTCGAGGTCGCAGAAGTTTAACAAGACGGTTTAAATGCCTCTTGGAAGAGACATGCCGGTCGCAGCCGGTTAACAAGATGGTTTAAATGCCCCTTGGAAGAGACGTGCAGGTCCCAGTATGTTAACAAGATGGTTTAAATGCCCCTTGGAAGAGACATGCAGGTCGCAGTAGCTTAACAAGACGATTTAAATGCCCCTTGGAAGAGACGTGCAGGTCGCAGTAGCTTAATAAGACAGTATAAATGTCCCTTGGAAGAGACGTGCAGGTCGCAGTAGCTTAACAAGACGGTTTAAATGCCCCTTGGAAGAGACGTGCAGGTCGCAGTAGCTTTATAAGACGGTTTAAATGCCCCTTGGAAGAGACATGCAGGTCGCAGTAGCTTAACAAGACTGATTAAATACCCCTTGGAAGAGACGTGCAGGTCGCAGTAGCTTAACAAAAGGGTTTAAATGCCCCTTGAAATAGGCTTGCAGGTCGCAGTAGCTTACCAAGATGGTTTAAATGCCCCTTGGTAGAGACGTACAGGTCGCAGTAGCTTAACAAGACTGTTTAAATGCCCTTTGGAAGAGAGTGCAGGTCGCAGTAGATTAACAAGACGGTTTAAATGCCCCTTGGAAGAGACGTGCAGGTCGCAGTAGCTTAACAAGACGGTTTAAATGCCCCTTGGAAGAAACGTGCAGGTCGCAGTAGCTTAACAAGACGGTTTAAATGCTCCTTGGAAGAGCGGTGGAGGTCGTAGTAGCTTATCAAGACTGATTAAATGCCCCTTGGTACAGACGTGCAGGTCGCAGCAGCTTAACAAGACGGTTTAAATGCCCCTTGTAAAATCGGCGGAGGTCGCAGTAGCTTAACAAGACGATTTAATTGCCCCTTGGAAGAGACGTGCAGGTCACAGTAGCTTAATAAGATGGTTTAAATGCCCCTTCGAAGATACGTGCAGGTCGCAGTAGCTTAACAAGATAGTTTAAATGCCCCTTGGAATAGGCTAGCAGGTCGCAATAGCTTACCAAGACTGTTTAAATGCCCCTTGGAAGACACGTGCAGGTTGCAGTAGCGTAACAAGACGGTTTAAATGACCCTTGGTAGAGAAGTGCAGGTCGCAGTAGCTTAACAAGACGGTTTAAATGCGACTTGGATGAGCAGTGGAGGTCGCAGAAGTTTAACCACACGGTTTAAATGCCTCTTGGAAGAGACATGCAGGTCGCAGCAGCTTAACAACATGGTTTAAATGCCCCTTGGAAGAGACGTGCAGGTCCCAGTAGCTTAACAAGATGGTTTAAATGACCCCTTGGAAGAGACATGCTGGTCGCAGTAGCTTAACAAGAAGATTTAAATGCCCCTTGGAAGAGACGTGCAGGTCGCAGTAGCTTAATAAGACAGTTTAAATGTCCCTTGGAAGAGACGTGCAGGTCGCAGTAGCTTAACAAGACGGTTTAAATGCCCCTTGGAAGAGACGTGCAGGTCGCAGTAGCTTAATAAGACAGTTTTAAATGCCCCTTGGAAGAGACATGCAGGTCGCAGTAGCTTAACAAGACTGTTTAAATACCCCTTGGAAGAGACGTGCAGGTCGCAGTAGCTTAACAAAAGGGTTTAAATGCCACTTGAAATAGGCTTGCAGGTCGCAGTAGCTTACCAAGACGGTTTAAATGCCCCTTGGTAGAGACGTACAGGTCACAGTAGCTTAACAAGACTGTTTAAATGCCCTTTGGAAGAGACGTGCAGGTCGCAGCAGCTAAACAAGACTGTTTAAATGCCCCTTGAAAGAGCGGCGGAGGTCGCAGTAGCTTAACAAGACGATTTAATTGCCCCTTGGAAGAGACGTGCAGGTCACAGTAGCTTAATAAGATGGTTTAAATGCGCCTTGGAAGAGACGTGCAGGTCACAGTAGCTTAACAAGATGGTTTAAATGCCCCTATGAAAAGCGGTGGAGGTCGCAGTAGCTTAACAAGACGGTTTAAATACCCCTTGGAAGAGACGCACAGGTCGCAGTAACTTAACAAGACGGTTTAAATGCCCTTTGGAAGAGCGGTGGAGGTCGTAGCAGCTTAACAAAACGGATTAAATGCCCCTTGGAAGAGTCGTGCAGGTCGCAGCAGCCTAACAAGACGGTTTAAATGCCCCTTGGTAGAGTCGTGCAGGTCGCAGTAGCTTAACAAGACGATTTAATTGCCCCTTGGAAGAGACGTGCAGGTCACAGTAGCTTAATAAGATGGTTTAAAAGCCACTATGAAAAGCGGTGGAGGTCGCAGTAGCTTAACAAGATGGTTTAACTGCCCCTTGGAGGAGATGAGCAGGTCGCAGTAGCTTAACAAAACGGTTTAAATACCCCTTGCAAGAGACGTGCAGGTCACAGTAGCTTAACAAGACGGTTTAAATGCCCCTTGGAAGAAAAGTGCAGGTCGCAGTAGCTTAACAAGACGGTTTAAATGCCCCTTGGAAGAGCGGTGGAGGTCGTAGTAGCTTATCAAGACTGATTAAATGCCCCTTGGTAGAGACGTGCAGGTCGCAGCAGATTAACAAGACGGTTTAAATGCCCCTTGTAAAATCGGTGGAGGTCGCAGTAGATTAACCAGATGGATTAAATGCCCCTTGGAAGAGACGTGCAAGTCGCAGTAGCTTAACAAGACGGTTTACATGCCCATTGGAAGAGTGGTGGAGGTCGCAGTAGCTTAACAAGACAGTTTAAATGCCCCTTGGAAGAGACGTGCAGGTCGCAGTAGCTTAACAGGATCGTATAAATGCCCCTTGGAAAAGGGGTGGACGTCGCAGTAGCTTAACATGACAGTTTAATTGCCCCTTGGAAGAGACATGCAGGTCGCAGCAGCTTAACAAGACTGTTTAAATGCCCCTTGGATGAGACGTGCAGGTCGCAGTAGCTTAAAAAGACGGTTTAAATGCCCCTTGGTAGAGACATGCAGGTCGCAGTAGCTTAACAAAACGGTTTAAATGCCCCATGGAAGAGACGTGCAGGTCGAAGTAGCTTAACAAGACGGTTTAAATGTCAGTTGGAAGAGACGTGCAGGGTGCAGTAGCTTAATAAGACGGTTTAAATGCCCCTTGGAAAAGTGGTGGAGGTTACAGTAGCTTAACAAGACGTTTTAAATGCCCCTTGGAAGAGACGTGCAGGTCGCAGTAGCTTAATAAGACGGTTTAAATGTCAGTTGGAAGAGACGTGCAGGTTGCAGTAGCTTAATAAGACGGTTTAAATGCCCCTTGGAAGAGACGTGCAGGTCGCAGGAGCTTAACAAGACGGTTTAAATGCCCCTTGGAAGAGACGTGCAGGTCGCAGTAGCTTAACAAGACTGTTTAAATCCCCCTTGGAAGAGATGTGCAGATCGCAGTAGCTTAATAAGACGGTTTAAATGTCAGTTGGAAGAGACGTGTAGGTCGTAGTAGCTTATTAAGACGGATTAAGTGCCCCTTCGAAGAGACGTGCAGGTCGCAGTAGCTTAACAAGATGGTTTAAATGCCCCTTGGAAAAGGCTTGCAGGTCGCAATAGCTTACCAAGACGGTTTAAATGCCTCTTGGAAGAGACGTGCAGGTTGCAGTAGCGTAACAAGACGGTTTAAATGACCTTTGGTAGAGAAGTGCAGGTCGCAGTAGCTTAACAAGACGGTTTAAATGCCCCTTGGAAGAGCGGTGGAGGTCGCAGAAGTTTAACAAGACGGTTTAAATGCCTCTTGGAAGAGACATGCAGGTCGCAGTAGCTTTCCAAACGATTTAAATGCCCTTTGGAAGAGACGTGCAGGTCGCAGTAGCTCAACAAGATCGTTTAAATGCCCCTTGGAAAAGGGGTGGAGGTCGCAGTAGCTTAACATGACAGTTTAATTGCCCCTTGGAAGAGACATGCAGGTCGCAGCAGCTTAACAAGACTGTTTAAATGCCCCTTGGAAGAGACGTGCAGGTCGCAGTAGCTTAAAAAGATGGTTTAAATGCCCCTTGGTAGAGACATGCATGTCGCAGTAGCTTAACAAGACGTTTTAAATGCCCCTTGGAAAAGTGGTTGAGGTTACAGTAGCTTAACAAGACTGTTTAAATGCCCCTTGGAAGAGACGTGGAAGTTACAGTAGCTTAACAAGACGGTTTAAATGCCCCTTGGAAGAGACGTGCAGGTCGCAGTAGCTTAACAATCGGTTTAAATGCCCCATGGAAGAGACGTGCAGGTCGCAGTAGCTTAACAAGACGTTTTAAATGCCCCTTGGAAAAGTGTTGGAGGTTACAGTAGCTTAACAAGACTGTTTAAATGCCCCTTGGAAGAGATGTGCAAGTCGCAGTAGCTTAACAATACGGTTTAAATGCCCCTTGGAAGAGACGTGCAGGTCGCAGTAGCTTAATAAGACGGTTTAAAGGTCATTTGGAAGAGACGTGTAGGTCGTAGTAGCTTATTAAGACGGTTTAAATGCCCCTTCGAAGAGACGATCCAGGTCGCAGTAGCTTAACAAGATGGTTTAAATGCCCCTTGTAATAGGCTTGCAGGTCGCAATAGCTTACCAAGACGGTTTAAATGCCTCTTGGAAGAGACGTGCAGGTTGCAGTAGCATAACAAGACAGTTTAAAAGAGCGTTGGTAGAGAAGTGCAGGTCGCAGTAGCTTAACAAGACGGTTTAAATGCCCCTTGGAAGAGCGGTGGAGGTCGCAGAAGTTTAACAAGACGGTTTAAATGCCTCTTGGAAGAGACATGCAGGTCGCAGCAGCTTAACAAGATGGTTTAAATGCCCCTTGGAAGAGACGTGCAGGTCCCAGTAGCTTAACAAGATGGTTTAAATGCCCATTGGAAGAGACATGCAGGTCGCAGTAGCTTAACAAGACGATTTAAATGCCCCTTGGAAAAGTGGTGGAGGTTACAGTAGCTAAACAAGAAGGTTTAAATGCCCATTGGAGGAGACGTGCAAGTCACAGTAGCTGAACAAGACAGTTTAAATGCCCCTTGGAAGAGACATGCAGGTCGCAGTACCTTAACAAGACGGTTTAAATGCCCCTTGGAAGAGACGTGCAGGTCGCTGTAGCTTAATAAGACGGTTTAAATGCCCCTTCGAAGAGACGTGCAGGTCGCTGTAGCTTAATAAGACGGTTTAAATGCCCCTTGGTAGAGACGTACAGGTTGCAGTAGCTTAACAAGACGGTTTAAATGCCCCTTAGCAGAGACATGCAGGTCGCAGTAGCTTAACAAAAGGGTTTAAATGCCCCTTGAAATAGGCTTGCAGGTCGCAGTAGCTTACCAAGACGGTTTAAATGCCCCTTGGTAGAGACGTACAGGTCACAGTAGCTTAACAAGACGGTTAAAATGACCTTTGGAAGAGCGGTGGAGGTCGCAGTAGCTTAACAAGACGGTTTAAATGCCTTTGGAAGAGACGTGCAAGTCGCAGTAGCTTAACAAGATGGTTTAAATGCCCCTTGGAAGCGACGTGCATATTACAGTAGATTAATAAGACGGTTTAAATGCCCCTTGGAAGAGACGTGCAGGTCACAGTAGCTTAATAAAATGGTTTAAATGCGCCTTGGAAGAGACGTGCAGGTCCCAGTAGCTTAACAAAATGGTTTAAATACCCCTTGCAAGAGACATGCAGGTCACAGTAGCTTAACAAGACTGTTTAAATGCCCCTTGGAAGAAACGTGCAGGTCTCAGTAGCTTAACAAGATGGTTTAAATGCCCCTTGGAAGAGACGTGCAGGTCGCAGTAGCTTAACAAGACGGTTTAAATGCCCTTTGGAAGAGCGCTGGAGGTCGTAATAGCTTATCAAGACTGATTAAATGCCCCTTGGCAGAGATGTGCAGGTCGCATCAGCTTAACAAGACGGTTTAAGTGTCCCTTGGAAGAGACGTGCAGGTCGCAGTAGCTTAACAAGACGGTTTAATTGCCCCTTGGAAGAGAGGTGGATGTCGCAGTAGCTTAACAAGACAGTTTAAATGCCCCTTGGAAGAGATGTGCAGGTCGCAGTAGCTTAACAAGATGGATTAAATACCCCTTGGAAGAGATGTGCAAATAGCAGTAGCTTAACAAGACGGTTTAAATGCCCCTTGGAAGAGACGTGCAGGTCGCAGCAGCTTAACAAGACGGTTGAAATGCCCCTTGGAAGAGAGGTGGAGGTCGCAGTAGCTTAACAAGACGGTTTAAATGCCCCTTGGAAGAGACGTGCAAGTCGCAGTAGCTTAACAAGATGGTTTAAATGCCCCTTGGAATAGGCTTGCAGGTCGCAATAGCTTACCAAGACGGTTTAAATGCCTCTTGGAAGAGACGTGCAGGTTGCAGTAGCGTAACAAGACGGTTTAAATGACCTTTGGTAGAGAAGTGCAGGTCGCAGTAGCTTAACAAGACGGTTTAAATGCCCCTTGGAAGAGAGGTGGAGGTCGCAGAAGTTTAACAAGAAGGTTTAAATGCCTCTTGGAAGAGACATGCAGGTCGCAGTAGCTTACCAAGACGATTTAAATGCCCCTTGGAAGAGACGTGCAGGTCGCAGTAGCTGAACAAGATCGTTTAAATGCCCCATGGAAAAGGGGTGGAGGTCGCAGTAGCTTAACATGACAGTTTAATTGCCCCTTGGAAGAGACATGCAGGTCGCAGCAGCTTAACAAGACTGTTTAAATGCCCCTTGGAAGAGATGTGCAGGTCGCAGTAGCTTAAAAAGATGGTTTAAATGCCCCTTGGTAGAGACATGCATGTCGCAGTAGCTTAACAAGACGTTTTAAATGCCCCTTGGAAAAGTGGTGGAGGTTACAGTAGCTTAACAAGACTGTTTAAATGCCCCTTGGAAGAGACGTGCAAGTCGCAGTAGCTTAACAAGACGGTTTAAATGCCCCTTGGAAGGAAAGTGCAGGTCGCAGTAGCTTAACAAAACGGTTTAAATGCCCCATGGAAGAGACGTGCAGGTCGCAGTAGCTTAACAAGACGTTTTAAATGCCCCTTGGAAAAGTGGTGGAGGTTACAGTAGCTTAACAAGACTGTTTAAATGCCCCTTGGAAGAGACGTGCAAGTCGCAGTAGCTTAACAAGACGGTTTAAATGCACCTTGGAAGAGACGTGCAGGTCGCAGTAGCTTAAAAAGACGGTTTAAATGCCCCTTGGAAGAGACGTGCAGGTCGCAGTAGCTTAATAAGACGGTTTAAATGTCAGTTGGAAGAGGCGTGCAGGTCGTAGTAGCTTATTAAGACGGTTTAAATGCCCCTTCGAAGAGACGTGCAGGTCGCAGTAGCTTAACAAGATGGTTTAAATGCCCCTTGGAATAGGCTTGCAGGTCGCAATAGCTTACCAAGACGGTTTAAATGCCTCTTGGAAGAGACGTGCAGGTTTCAGTAGCGTAACAAGACGGTTTAAATGACCTTTGGTAGAGAAGTGCAGGTCGCAGTAGCTTAACAAGACGGTTTTAAATGCCCCTTGGAAGAGCGGTGGAGGTCATAGAAGTTTAACAAGACGATTTAAATGCCTCTTGGAAGAGACATGCAGGTCGCAGCAGCTTAACAAGATGGTTTAAATGCCCCTTGGAAGAGACGTGCAGGTCACAGGAGCTTAACAAGACGATTTAAATGCCCCTTGGAAAAGTGGTGGAGGTTACAGTAGCTAAACAAGAAGGTTTAAATGCCCATTGGAAGAGACGTGCAAGTCACAGTCGCTGAACAAGACAGTTTAAATGCCCCTTGGAAGAGACGTGCACGTCGCAGTAGCTTAATAAGACAGTTTAAATGTCCCTTGCAAGAGACATTCAGGTCGCAGTAGCTTAACAAGACAGTTTAAATGCCCCTTGGAAGAGACGTACAGGTCGCTGTAGCTTAATAAGACGTTTTAAATGCCTCTTGGTAGAGACGTACAGGTCGCAGTAGCTTAACAAGACGATTTAAATGCCCCTTGGCAGAGACATGCAGGTCGCAGTAGCTTAACAAAAGGGTTTAAATGCCCCTTGAAATAGGCTTGCAGGTCGCAGTAGCTTACCAAGACGGTTTAAATGCCCCTTGGTAGAGACGTACAGGTCACAGTAGCTTAACAAGACGGTTAAAATGACCTTTGGAAGAGCGGTGGAGGTCGCAGTAGCTTAACAAGACGGTTTAAATGCCCTATGGAAGAGACGTGCAGGTCGCAGTAGCTTAACAAGATGGTTTAAATGCCCCTTGGAAGAGACGTGCATGTCACAGTAGATTAACAAGACGGTTTAAATGCCCCTTGGTAAAGACGTGCAGGTCGCAATAGCTAAACAAGACGGTTTAAATCTCCCTTGGAAGAGACGTGCAGGTAGCAGTAGCTTAACAAGACGTTTTAATTGCCCCTTGGAAGAGACGTGCAGGTCACAGTAGCTTAACAAAATGGTTTAAATACCCCTTGCAAGAGACGTGCAGGTCACAGTAGCTTAACAAGATGGTTTAAATGCCCCTTGGAAGAGACGTACAGGTCGCAGTAACTTAACAAGACGGTTTAAATGCCCTTTGGAAGAGCGGTGGAGGTCGTAGTAGCTTAACAAAACGGATTAAATGCCCCTTGGAAGAGACGTGCAGGTCGCTGCAGCTTAACAAGACGGTTTAAATGCCCCTTGGTAGAGACGTGCAGGTCGCAGTAGCTTAACAAGACCATTTAATTGCCCCTTGGAAGAGACGTGCAGGTCAATGTAGCTTAATAAGACGGTTTAAATGCGCCTTGGAAGAGACGTGCAGGTCCCAGTAGCTTAACAAGATGGTTTAAAAGCCCCTATGAAAAGCGGTGGATGTCGCAGTAGCTTAACAAGACGGTTTAACTGCCCCTTGGAGGAGATGTGCAGGTCGCAGTAGTTTAACAAGACGGTTTAAATGCCCCTTGGAAGAGATGTGGAGGTCGCAGAAGTTTAACAAGAAGGTTTAAATGCCTCTTGGAAGAGATATGCAGGTCGCAGTAGCTTACCAAGACGATTTAAATGCCCCTTGGAAGAGACGTGCAGGTCGCAGTAGCTTAACAAGATCGTTTAAATGCCCCATGGAAAAGGGGTGGAGGTCGCAGTAGCTTAACATGACAGTTTAATTGCCCCTTGGAAGAGACATGCAGGTCGCAGCAGCTTAACAAGACTGTTTAAATGCCCCTTGGAAGAGATGTGCAGGTCGCAGTAGCTTAAAAAGATGGTTTAAATGCCCCTTGGTAGAGACATGCATGTCGCAGTTGCTTAACAAGACGTTTTAAATGCCCCTTGGAAAAGTGGTTGAGGTTACAGTAGCTTAACAAGACTGTTTAAATGCCCCTTGGAAGCGACGTGCAAGTCGCAGTAGCTTAACAAGACGGTTTAAATGCCCCTTGGAAGGAACGTGCAGGTCGCAGTAGCTTAACAAAACGGTTTAAATGCCCCATGGAAGACACGTGCAGGTCGCAGTAGCTTAACAAGACGTTTTAAATGCCCCTTGGAAAAGTGGTGGAGGTTACAGTAGCTTAACAAGACTGTTTAAATGCCCCTTGGAAGAGACGTGCAAGTCGCAGTAGCTTAACAAGACGGTTTAAATGCACCTTGGAAGAGACGTGCAGGTCGCAGTAGCTTAAAAAGAAGGTTTAAATGTCCCTTGGACGAGACGTGCAGGTCGCAGTAGCTTAATAAGACGGTTTAAATGTCAGTTGGAAGAGGCGTGCAGGTCGTAGTAGCTTATTAAGACGGTATAAATGCCCCTTCGAAGAGACGTGCAGGTCGCAGTAGCTTAACAAGATGGTTTAAATGCCCCTTGGAATAGGCTTGCAGGTCGCAATAGCTTACCAAGACAGTTTAAATGCCTCTTGGAAGAGACGTGCAGGTTGCAGTAGCGTAACAAGACGGTTTAAATGACCTTTGGTAGAGATGTGCAGGTCGCAGTAGCTTAACAAGACGGTTTAAATGCCCCTTGGAAGAGACGTGCAGGTCGCAGTAGCTTAATAAGACAGTTTAAATATCCCTTGGAAGACACATTCAGGTCGCAGTAGCTTAACAAGACGGTTTAAATGCCCCTTGGAAGAGATGTGCAGGTCGCTGTAGCTTAATAAGACGTTTTAAATGCCCCTTGGTAGAGACGTACAGGTCGCAGTAGCTTAACAAGATGGTGTAAATGCCCCTTGGCAGAGACATGCAGGTCGCAGTAGCTTAACAAAAGGGTTTAAATGCCCCTTGAAATAGGCTTGCAGGTCGCAGTAGCTTACCAAGACGGTTTAAATGCCCCTTGGTAGAGACGTACAGGTCACAGTAGCTTAACAAGACGGTTAAAATGACCTTTGGAAGAGCGGTGGAGGTCGCAGTAGCTTAACAAGACGGTTTAAATGCCCTATGGAAGAGACGTGCAGGTCGCAGTAGCTTAACAAGATGGTTTAAATGCCCCTTGGTAAAGACGTGCAGGTCGCAATAGCAAAACAAGACGGTTTAAATCTACCTTGGAAGAGATGTGCAGGTCGCAGTAGCTTAACAAGACGATTTAATTGCCCCTTGGAAGAGACGTGCAGGTCACAGTAGCTTAATAAGATGGTTTAAATGCGCCTTGGAAGAGACGTGCAGGTCCCAGTAGCTTAACAAAATGGTTTAAATACCCCTTGCAAGAGACGTGCAGGTCACAGTAGCTTAACAAGACGGTTTAAATGCCCCTTGGAAGAGACGTACAGGTCGCAGTAACTTAACAAGACGGTTTAAATGCGCCTTGGAAGAGACGTGCAGGTCCCAGTAGCTTAAGAGGATGGTTTAAAAGCCCCTATGAAAAGTGGTGGATGTCGCAGTAGCTTAAGAAGACGGTTTAACTGCCCCTTGGAGGAGATGTGCAGGTCGCAGTAGCTTAACAAAACGGTTTAAATGCCCCTTCGAATAGACATGCAGGTCACAGTAGCTTAACAAGACGGTTTAAATGCCCCTTGGAAGAAACGTGCAGGTCGCAGTGGCTTAACAAGACGGTTTAAATGCCCCTTGGAAGAAATGTACAGGTCGCAGTAGATTAACAAGACGGTTTAAATGCCCCTTGGAAGAGCGGTGGAGGTCGTAGTAGCTTATCAAGACTGATTAAATGCCCCTTGGTAGAGACGTGCAGGTCGCAGCCGCTTAACAAGACGGTTTAAATGCCACTTGGAAAATCGGTGGAGGTCGCAGTAGATTAACAAGATGGATTAAATGCCCCTTGGAAGAGACGTGCAAGTCGCAGTAGCTTAACAAGACGGTTTACATGCCCAATGGATGAGTGGTGGAGGTCGCAGTAACTTAACAAGACGGTTTAAATGCCCCTTGGAAGAGCGGTGGAGGTCACAGTAGCTTAACAATACAGTTTAAATGCCCCTTGGAAGAGACGTGCAGGTCGCAGTAGCTTAACAAGAAGGTTTAAATGCCCCTTGGAAGAGTCTGGCAAGTCGCAGTAGCTTACCAAGACGATTTAAATGCCCCTAGGAAGAGACGTGCAGGTCGCAGTAGCTTAACAAGATCGTTTAAATGCCCCTAGGAAAAGGGGTGGAGGTCGCAGTAGCTTAACATGACAGTTTAATTGCCCCTTGGAAGAGACATGCAGGTCGCAGCAGCTTAACAAGACTGTTTAAATGCCCCTTGGAAGAGACGTGCAAGTCGCAGTAGCTTAAAAAGATGGTTTAAATGCCCCTTGGTAGAGACATGCATGTGGCAGTAGCTTAACAAGACGTTTTAAATGCCCCTTGGAAAAGTGGTGGAGGTTACAGTAGCTTAACAAGACGGTTTAAATGCCCCTTGGAAGAGACGTGCAAGTCGCAGTAGCTTAACAAGACGGTTTAAATGCACCTTGGAAGAGACGTGCAGGTCGCAGTAGCTTAAAAAGATGGTTTAAATGCCCCTTGGAAGAGACGTGCAAGTCGCAGTAGCTTAACAAGACGGTTTAAATGCACCTTGGAAGAGACGTGCAGGTCGCAGTAGCTTAAAAAGACGGTTTAAATGCCCCTTGGAAGAGACGTGCAGATTGCAGTAGCTTAATAAGACGGTTTAAATGTCAGTTGGAAGAGACGTGCAGGTCGCAGTAGCTTAATAAAACGGTTTAAATGCCCCTTGGAAGAGACGTGCAGGTCGCAGGAGCTTTACAAGACGGTTTAAATGCCCCCTGGGAGAGACGTTCAGGTCGCAGTAGCTTAACAAGACTGTTTAAATCCCCCTTGGAAGAGATGTGCAGATCGCAGTAGCTTAATAAGACGGTTTAAATGTCAGTTGGAAGAGACGTGCAGGTCGTAGTAGCTTATTAAGACGGTTTAAATGCCCTTTTGAACATACGTACAAGTCGCAGTAGCTTAACAAGATAGTTTAAATGCCCCTTGGAATAGTCTTGCAGGTCGCAATAGCTTACCAAGACGGTTTAAATGCCCCTTGGAAGAGACGTGCAGGTTGCAGTAGCTTAACAAGACGGTTTAAAAGACCTTTGGTAGAGAAGTGCAGGTCGCAGTAGCTTAACAAGACGGTTTAAATGCCCCTTGGAAGAGCGGTGGAGGTCGCAGAAGTTTAACAAGACGGTTTAAATGCCTCTTGGAAGAGACATGCAGGTCGCAGCAGCTTAACAAGACGGTTTAAATGCCCCTTGGAAGAGACGTGCAGGTCCCAGTAGCTTAACAAGATGGTTTAAATGCCCCTTGGAAGAGACATGCAGGTCGCAGTAGCTTAACAAGACGATTTAAATGCCCCTTGGAAGAGACGTGCAGGTCGCAGTAGCTTATTAAGACAGTTTAAATGTCCCTTGGAAGAGACGTGCAGGTCGCAGTAGCTTAACAAGACGGTTTAAATGCCCCTTGGAAGAGACGTGCAGGTCGCAGTAGCTTTATAAGACGGTTTAAATGCCCCTTGGAAGAGACATGCAGGTCGCAGTAGCTTAACAAGACTGTTTAAATACCCCTTGGAAGAGACGTGCAGGTCGCAGTAGCTTAAAAAAGGGTTTAAATGCCCCTTGAAATAGGCTTGCAGGTCGCAGTAGCTTACCAAGACGGTTTAAATGCCCCTTGGTTGAGACGTATAGGTCGCAGTAGATTAACAAGACTGTTTAAATGCCCTTTGGAAGAAACGTGCAGGTCGCAGTAGCTTAACAAGATGGTTTAAATGCCCCTTGGAAGAGACGTGCATGTCACAGTAGATTAACAAGATGGTTTAAATGCCCCTTGGAAGAGACGTGCAGGTCGCAGTAGCTAAACAAGACTGTTTAAATGCCCCTTGGAAGAGCGGCGGAGGTCGCAGTAGCTTAACAAGACGATTTAATTGCCCCTTGGAAGAGACGTGCAGGTCACAGTAGCTTAATAAGATGGTTTAAATGCCCCTTCGAAGATGCGTGCAGGTCGCAGTAGCTTAACAAGATGGTTTAAATGCCCCTTGGAATAGGCTTGCAGGTCGCAATAGCTTACCAAGACTGTTTAAATGCCCCTTGGAAGTGACGCGCATGTTGCAGTAGCGTAACAAGACGGTTTAAATGACCCTTGGTAGAGAAGTGCAGGTCGCAGTAGCTTAACAAGATGGTTTAAATGCCTCTTGGAAGAGACATGCAGGTCGCAGCAGCTTAACAAGATGGTTTAAATGCCCCTTGGAAGAGACGTGCAGGTCCCAGTAGCTTAACAAGATGGTTTAAATGACCCCTTGGAAGAGACATGCTGGTCGCAGTAGCTTAACAAGGCGATTTAAATGCCCCTTGGAAGAGACGTGCAGGTCGCAGTAGCTTAATAAGACAGTTTAAATGTCCCTTGGAAGAGACGTGCAGGTCGCAGCAGCTAAACAAGACGGTTTAAATGCCCCTTGGAAGAGACGTGCAGGTCGCAGTAGCTAAATAAGACGGTTTAAATGCCCCTTGGAAGAGACATGCAGGTCGCAGCAGCTTAACAAGACTGTTTAAATACCCCTTGGAAGAGACGTGCAGGTCGCAGTAGCTTAACAAAAGGGTTTAAATGCCCCTTGAAATAGGCTTGCAGGTCGCAGTAGCTTACCAAGACGGTTTAAATGCCCCTTGGTAGAGACGTACAGGTCGCAGTAGCTTAACAAGACTGTTTAAATGGCCTTTGGAAGAGACGTGCAGGTCGCAGTAGCTAAACAAGACTGTTTAAATGCCCCTTGGAAGAGCGGCGGAGGTTTCAGTAGCTTAACAAGACGATTTAATTGCCCCTTGGAAAATCGGTGGAGGTCGCAGTAGATTAACAAGATGGATTAAATGCCCCTTGGAAGAGACGTGCAAGACGTAGTAGCTTAACAAGACGGTTTACATGCCCATTGGAAGAGTGGTGGAGGTCGCAGTAGCTTAACAAGACAGTTTAAATGCCCGTTGGAAGAGACATGAAGGTCGCAGTAGCTGAACAAGACGGTTGAAATGCCCCTTGGTAGAGTCTGGCAGGTCGCAGTAGCTTACCAAGACGATTTAAATGCCCCTTGGAAGAACCGTGCAGGTCGCAGTAGCTTAACAAGATCGTATAAATGCCCCTTGGAAAAGGGGTGGAGTTCGCAGGAGCTTAACATGACAGTTTAATTGCCCCTTGGAAGAGACATGCAGGTCGCAGCAGCTTAACAAGACTGTTTAAATGCCCCTTGGAAGAGACGTGCAGGTCGCAGTAGCTTAACAAGACTGTTTAAATGTCCCTTGGAAGAGACATGCAGGTCGCAGTAGCTTAACAAAACGGTTTAAATGCCCCTTGGAAGAGACGTGCAAGTCGCAGTAGCTTACCAAGACAGTTTAAATGCCCCTTGGAAGAGACGTGCAGGTCGCAGTAGCTTAACAAGACGGTTTAAATGCCCCTTGGAAGAGACGTGCAGGTCGCAGTAGCTTGACAAGACGGTTTAAATGCCCCTTGGAAGAGACGAGCAAGTCGCAGTAGCTTAAAAAGACGATTTAAATGAGCCTTGGAAGAGACGTGCAGGTCGCAGTAGCTTAACAAGACGATTTAAATGCCCCTTAGAAGACACGAGCAGGTCGCAGTAGCTTAACAAGAGGGTTTAAATGCCCCGTGGAAGAGCGGTGGAGGTCGCAGTAGCTTAACAAGACAGTTTAAATGTCCCTTGTAAGAGAAGTGCAGGTCGCAGTAGCTTAACAAGACGGTTTAAATGCCCCTTGGAAGAGCGGTGGAGATCGCAGTAGCTTAAAAAGACAGTTTAAATGCCCCTTGGAAGAAACGTGCAGGTCGCAGTAGCTTAACAAGACGGTTTAAATGCCCCTTGGAAAAGCGGTGGAGGTCGCAGTAGATTAACAAGATGGATTAAATGCCCCTTGGAAGAGACGTGCAAGTTGCAGTAGCTTAACAAGACGGGTTACATGCCCCTTGGAAGAGTGGTGGAGCTCGCAGTAGCTTAACAAGACGGTTTAAATGCCCCTTGGAAGAGCAGTGGAGGTTGCAGTAGCTTACCAAGACAGTTTAAATGCCCCTTGGAAGAGACGTGCAGGTCGCAGTAGCTTAACAAGAAGGTTTAAATGCCCCTTGGAAGAGACGAGCAAGTCGCAGTAGCTTAAAAAGACGGTTTAAATGAGCCTTGGAAGAGACGTGCAGGTCGCAGTAGCTTAACAAGACGGTTTAAATGCCCCTTGGAAGACACGAGCAGGTCGCAGTAGCTTAACAAGAGGGTTTAAATGCCCCTTGGAAGAGCGGTGGAGGTCGCAGTAGCTTAACAAGACAGTTTAGATGCCCCTTGGAAGAGACGTGCAGGTCGCCGTAGCTTAACAAGACGGTTTAAATGCCCCTTGGAAAAGACGTCCAAGTCGCAGTAGCTTAACAAGACGGTTTAAATGCCCCTGGGAAGAGTGGTGGAGCTCGTAGTAGCTTAACAAGACGGTTTAAATGCCCCTTGGAAGAGCAGTGGAGGTCGCAGTAGCTTACCAAGACAGTTTAAATGCCCCTTGGAAGAGACGTGCAGGTCGCAGTAGCTTAAAAAGACGGTTTAAATGCGCCTTGGAAGAGACAGGCAGGTCGCAGTAGCTTAACAAGACGGTTGAAATGCCCCATGGAAGACACGAGCAGGTCACAGTAGCTTAACAAGAGGGTTTAAATGCCCCTTGGAAGAGCGGAGGATGTCGCAGTAGCTTAACAAGACAGTTTAAATGCCCCTTGGAAGAGACGTGCAGGTCGCAGTAGCTTAACAAGACGGTTCAAATGCCCCTTAGAAGAGACGTGCAGGTCGCAGTAGCTTTAAAAGACAGTTTAAATGCCCCTTGGAAGAGACATGCAGGTCGCAGCAGCTTAAAAAAACTGTTTAAATGCCCCTTGGAAAAAAAGTGCAGGTCGCAGTGGCTTAAGAAGACAGTTTAAATGCCCCTTGGAAGAGACGTGCAGGTCGCAGTAGCTTCACAAGACGGTTTAAATGCCCCTTGGAAGAAACGTGCAGGTCGCAGTAGCTTAAAAAGACGGTTTAAATGCCCCTTGTAAGAGACGTGCAGGTCGCAGTAGCTCAACACGACGCTTTAAATGCCCCTTGGAAGAGACGTGCAAGTCGCAGTAGCTTAAAAAGACGGTTTAAATGAGCCTTGGAAGAGAGGTGCAGGTCGCAGTAGCTTAACAAGACGATTTAAATGCCCCTTGGAAGAGACGTGCAGGTCGCAGTAGCTTAACAAAACGGTTTAAATACCCCTTGCAAGAGACGTGCAGGTCACAGTAGCTTAACAAAACGGTTTAAATGCCCCTTGGAAGAGACGTGCAGGTCGCAGTAGCTTAACAAGACGGTTTAAATGCCCATTGGAAGAGCGGTGGAGGTCGTAGTAGCTTATCAAGACTGATTAAATGCCCCTTGGTAGAGACGTGCAGGTCGCATCAGCTTAACAAGACGGTTTAAATGTCCCTTGGAAGAGACGTGCAGGTCGCAGTAGCTTAACAAGACGGTTTAAATGCCCCTTGGAAGAGACGAGCAAGTCTCAGTAGCTTAATATGACGGTTTAAATGAGCCTTGGAAGAGACGTGCAGGTCCCAGTAGATTAACAAGACGGTTTAAATGCCCCTTGGAAGAGACGTGCAGGTCGCAGTAGCTTACCAAGACAGTTTAAATGCCCCTTGGAAGAGACGTGCAGGTCGCAGTAGCTTAACAAGACGGTTTAAATGTCCCTTGGAAGAGACGTGCAGGTCGCAGTAGCTTAACAAGACGGTTTAAATGCCCCTTGGAAGAGACGAGCAAGTCTCAGTAGCTTAAAATGACGGTTTAAATGAGCCTTGGAAGAGACGTGCAGGTCCCAGTAGATTAACAAGACGGTTTAAATGCCCCTTGGAAGAGACGTGCAGGTCGCAGTAGCTTAACAAGACGGTTTAAATGCCCCTTGAAGAGACGAGCAAGTCGCAGTAGCTTAAAATGACGGTTTTAATGAGCCTCGGAAGAGACGTGCAGGTCGCAGTAGCTTAACAAGATGGTTTAAATGCCCCTTGGAAGACACGAGCAGGCCGCAGTAGCTTAACAAGGGGGTTTAAATGCCCCTTGGAAGAGCGGTGGAGGTCGCAGTAGCTTAACAAGACAGTTTAGATGCCCCTTGGAAGAGACGTGCAGGTCGCCGTAGCTAAACAAGACGGTTTAAATGCCCCTTGGAAGAGACGTGCAGGTCGTAGTAGCTTAACAAGACGGTTTAAATGCCCCTTGGAAAAGACGTGCAAGTCGCAGTAGCTTAAAAAGACGGTTTAAATGCGACTTGGAAGAGACGGGCAGGTCGCAGTAGCTTAACAAGACGGTTTAAATGCCCCATGGAAGACACGAGCAGGTCGCAGTAGCTTAACAAGAGGGTTTAAATGCCCCTTGGAAGAGCGGAGGATGTCGCAGTAGCTTAACAAGACAGTTTAAATGCCCCTTGGAAGAGATGTGCAGTTCGCAGTAGCTTAACAAGACGGTTTAAATGCCCCTTGGAAGAGACGTGCAGGTCGCAGTAGCTTAAAAAGACGGTTTAAATGAGCCTTGGAAGACACGTGCAGGTCGCAGTAGCTTAACAAGACGGGTTACATGCCCCTTGGAAGAGTGGTGGAGCTCGCAGTAGCTTAACAAGACGGTTTAAATGCCCCTTGGAAGAGCAGTGGAGGTTGCAGTAGCTTACCAAGACAGTTTAAATGCCCCTTGGAAGAGACGTGCAGGTCGCAGTAGCTTAACAAGAAGGTTTAAATGCCCCTTGGAAGAGACGAGCAAGTCGCAGTAGCTTAAAAAGACGGTTTAAATGAGCCTTGGAAGAGACGTGCAGGTCGCAGTAGCTTAACAAGACGGTTTAAATGCCCCTTGGAAGACACGAGCAGGTCGCAGTAGCTTAACAAGAGGGTTTAAATGCCCCTTGGAAGAGCGGTGGAGGTCGCAGTAGCTTAACAAGACAGTTTAGATGCCCCTTGGAAGAGACGTGCAGGTCGCCGTAGCTTAACAAGACGGTTTAAATGCCCCTTGGAAAAGACGTCCAAGTCGCAGTAGCTTAACAAGACGGTTTAAATGCCCCTGGGAAGAGTGGTGGAGCTCGTAGTAGCTTAACAAGACGGTTTAAATGCCCCTTGGAAGAGCAGTGGAGGTCGCAGTAGCTTACCAAGACAGTTTAAATGCCCCTTGGAAGAGACGTGCAATTCGCAGTAGCTTAAAAAGACGGTTTAAATGCGCCTTGGAAGAGACAGGCAGGTCGCAGTAGCTTAACAAGACGGTTGAAATGCCCCATGGAAGACACGAGCAGGTCACAGTAGCTTAACAAGAGGGTTTAAATGCCCCTTGGAAGAGCGGAGGATGTCGCAGTAGCTTAACAAGACAGTTTAAATGCCCCTTGGAAGAGACGTGCAGGTCGCAGTAGCTTAACAAGACGGTTCAAATGCCCCTTAGAAGAGACGTGCAGGTCGCAGTAGCTTAAAAAGACAGTTTAAATGCCCCTTGGAAGAGACATGCAGGTCGCAGCAGCTTAAAAAAACTGTTTAAATGCCCCTTGGAAAAAAAGTGCAGGTCGCAGTGGCTTAAGAAGACAGTTTAAATGCCCCTTGGAAGAGACGTGCAGGTCGCAGTAGCTTCACAAGACGGTTTAAATGCCCCTTGGAAGAAACGTGCAGGTCGCAGTAGCTTAAAAAGACGGTTTAAATGCCCCTTGTAAGAGACGTGCAGGTCGCAGAAGCTCAACACGACGCTTTAAATGCCCCTTGGAAGAGAAGTGCAAGTCGCAGTAGCTTAAAAAGACGGTTTAAATGAGCCTTGGAAGAGAGGTGCAGGTCGCAGTAGCTTAACCAATCGATTTAAATGCCCCTTGGAAGAGACGTGCAGGTCGCAGTAGCTTAACAAAACGGTTTAAATACCCCTTGCAAGAGACGTGCAGGTCACAGTAGCTTAACAAAACGGTTTAAATGCCCCTTGGAAGAGACGTGCAGGTCGCAGTAGCTTAACAAGACGGTTTAAATGCCCCTTGGAAGAGCGGTGGAGGTCGTAGTAGCTTATCAAGACTGATTAAATGCGCCTTGGTAGAGACGTGCAGGTCGCATCAGCTTAACAAGACGGTTTAAATGTCCCTTGGAAGAGACGTGCAGGTCGCAGTAGCTTAACAAGACGGTTTAAATGCCCCTTGGAAGAGACGAGCAAGTCTCAGTAGGTTAAAATGACGGTTTAAATGAGCCTTGGAAGAGACGTGCAGGTCCCAGTAGATTAACAAGACGGTTTAAATGCCCCTTGGAAGAGACGTGCAGGTCGCAGTAGCTTAACAAGACGGTTTAAATGCCCCTTGGAAGAGACGAGCAAGTCGCAGTAGCTTAAAATGACGGTTTTAATGAGCCTCGGAAGAGACGTGCAGGTCGCAGTAGCTTAACAAGATGTTTTAAATGCCCCTTGGAAGACACGAGCAGGCCGCAGTAGCTTAACAAGAGGGTTTAAATGCCCCTTGGAAGAGCGGTGGAGGTCGCAGTAGCTTAACAAGACAGTTTAGATGCCCCTTGGAAGAGACGTGCAGTTCGCCGTAGCTAAACAAGACGGTTTAAATGCCCCTTGGAAGAGACGTGCAGGTCGTAGTAGCTTAACAAGACGGTTTAAATGCCCCTTGGAAAAGACGTGCAAGTCGCAGTAGCTTAAAAAGACGGTTTAAATGCGACTTGGAAGAGACGGGCAGGTCGCAGTAGCTTAACAAGACGGTTTAAATGCCCCATGGAAGACACGAGCAGGTCGCAGTAGCTTAACAAGAGGGTTTAAATGCCTCTTGGAAGAGCGGAGGATGTCGCAGTAGCTTAACAAGACAGTTTAAATGCCCCTTGGAAGAGATGTGCAGTTCGCAGTAGCTTAACAAGACGGTTTAAATGCCCCTTGGAAGAGACGTGCAGGTCGCAGTAGCTTAACAAGACGGTTTAAATGCCCCTTGGAAGAGACGTGTAGGTCGCAGTAGCTTAACAAGACGGTTTAAATGCCCCTTGGAAGAGACGAGCAAGTCGCAGTAGCTTAAAAAGACGGTTTAAATGCGCCTTGGAAGAGACGTGCAGGTCGCAGTAGCTTAACAAGAAGGTTAAATGCCCCTTGGAAGAGACGTGCAGGTCGCAGTAGCTTAACAAGATGGTTTAAATGCCCCTTGGAAAAGTCGTGGAGTTTACAGTAGCTTAACAAGACGGTTTAAATGCCCCTTGGAAAAGACGTGCAAGTCGCAGTAGCTTAACAAGACGGTTTAAATGCCCCTTGGAAGAGTGGTGGAGCTCGCAGTAGCTTAACAAGACGGTTTAAATGCCCCTTGGAAGAGCAGTGGAGGTCGCAGTAGCTTACCAAGACAGTTTAAATGCCCCTTGGAAAAGTGGTGGAGGTCGCAGTAGCTTAACAAGACGGTTTAAATGCCCCTTGGAAGAGACGTGCAAGTCGCAGTAGCTTAACAAGATGGTTTAAATGCCCCTTGGAAGAGACGTGCAGGTCGCAGTAGCTTAAGAAGACGATTTAAATGCCCCTTGGAAGAGACGTGCAGGTCGCAGTAGCTTAAAAAGACGGTTTAAATGCCCCTTGGAAAAGTGGTGGAGGTCGCAGTAGCTTAACAAGACGATTTAAATGCCCCTTGGAAGAGACGTGCAGGTCGCAGTAGCTTAACAAGACGGTTTAAATGCCCCTTTTAAGAGCGGTGGAGGTCTCAGTAGCTTAACAAGACAGTTTAAATACCCCTTGGAAGAGACGTGCAGGTCGCAGTAGCTTAATAAGACGGTTTAAATGTCCCTTGGAAGAGATGTGCAGGTCGCTGTAGATTAACAAGACGGTTTAAATGCGCCTTGGAAGAGACGTGCAGGTCGCAGTAGCTTAACAAGACGGTTTAAATGCCACATGGAAGAGCGGTGGAGGTCGCAGTAGCTTAACAAGACAGTTTAAATGCCTCTTGGAAGAGACGTGCAGGTCGCAGTAGCTTAATAAGACGGTTTAAATGCCCCTTGGAAGAGACGTGCAGGTCGCAGTAGCTTAACAAGACGGTTTAAATGCCCCTTGGAAGAGACGTGCAGGTCGCAGTAGCTTAACAAGACTGTTTAATTCCCCCTTGGAACTTGGAAGAGTTATGCAGTTCACAGTAGCTTAACAAGATGGTTTAAATGCCCCTTGGAAAAGGCTTGCAGGTCGCAGTAGCTTAACAAGACTGTTTAAATCCCCCTTGGAAGAGTTATGCAGGTCGTAGTAGCTTAACAAGATGGTTTAAATGCCCCTTGGAAGAGACGTGCAGGTCGCAGTAGCTTAACAAGACTGTTTAAATCCCCCTTGGAAGAGTTATGCAGGTCGCAGTAGATTAACAAGACGGTTTAAATGCCCCTTGGAAGAGCAGTGGAGGTCACAGTAGCTTACCAAGACAGTTTAAATGCCCCTTGGAAGAGACGTGCAGGTCGCAGTAGCTTAACAAGACGGTTTAAATGCCCCTTGGAAGAGACGTGCAGGTCGCAGTAGCTTGACAAGACGGTTTAAATGCCACTTGGAAGAGACGAGCAAGTCGCAGTAGCTTAAAAAGACGATTTAAATGAGCCTTGGAAGAGACGTGCAGGTCGCAGTAGCTTAACAAGACAATTTAAATGCCCCTTAGAAGACACGAGCAGGTCGCAGTAGCTTAACAAGAGGGTTTAAATGCCCCGTGGAAGAGCGGTGGAGGTCGCAGTAGCTTAACAAGACAGTTTAAATGTCCCTTGGAAGAGAAGTGCAGGTCGCAGTAGCTTAACAAGACGGTTTAAATGCCCCTTGGAAGAGCGGTGGAGATCGCAGTAGCTTAACAAGACAGTTTAAATGCCCCTTGGAAGAAACGTGCAGGTCGCAGTAGCTTAACAAGACGGTTTAAATGCCCCTTGGAAAAGCGGTGGAGGTCGCAGTAGATTAACAAGATGGAATAAATGCCCCTTGGAAGAGACGTGCAAGTTGCAGTAGCTTAACAAGACGGGTTACATGCCCCTTGGAAGAGTGGTGGAGCTCGCAGTAGCTTAACAAGACGGTTTAAATGCCCCTTGGAAGAGCAGTGGAGGTTGCAGTAGCTTACCAAGACAGTTTAAATGCCCCTTGGAAGAGACGTGCAGGTCGCAGTAGCTTAACAAGAAGGTTTAAATGCCCCTTGGAAGAGACGAGCAAGTCGCAGTAGCTTAAAAAGACGGTTTAAATGAGCCTTGGAAGAGACGTGCAGGTCGCAGTAGCTTAACAAGACGGTTTAAATGCCCCTTGGAAGACACGAGCAGGTCGCAGTAGCTTAACAAGAGGGTTTAAATGCCCCTTGGAAGAGCGGTGGAGGTCGCAGTAGCTTAACAAGACAGTTTAGATGCCCCTTGGAAGAGACGTGCAGGTCGCCGTAGCTTAACAAGACGGTTTAAATGCCCCTTGGAAAAGACGTCCAAGTCACAGTAGCTTAACAAGACGGTTTAAATGCCCCTGGGAAGAGTGGTGGAGCTCGTAGTAGCTTAACAAGACGGTTTAAATGCCCCTTGGAAGAGCAGTGGAGGTCGCAGTAGCTTAACAAGACGGTTTAAATGCCCCTTGGAAGAGACGTGTAGGTCGCAGTAGCTTAACAAGACGGTTTAAATGCCCCTTGGAAGAGACGAGCAAGTCGCAGTAGCTTAAAAAGACGGTTTAAATGAGCCTTGGAAGAGACGTGCAGGTCGCAGTAGCTTAACAAGACGGTTAAATGCCCCTTGGAAGACACGAGCAGGTCGCAGTAGCTTAACAAGAGGGTTTAAATGCCCCTTGGAATAGCGGTGGAGGTTGCATTAGCTTAACAAGACAGTTTAGATGCCCCTTGGAAGAGACGTGCAGGTCGCCGTAGCTTAACAAGACGGTTTAAATGCCCCTTGGAAGAGACGTGCAGGTCGCAGTAGCTTAAAAAGACTGTTTAAATGCGCTTTGGAAGAGACGGGCAGGTCGCAGTAGCTTAACAAGACAGTTTAAATGCCCCTTGGAAGAGACGTGCAGGTCGCAATAGCTTAACAAGACGGTTTAAATGCCCCTTGGAAGAGCGGTGGAGGCCGCAGTAGCTTAACAAGACAGTTTTAATGCCCCTTGGAAGAAACATGCAGGTCACAGTAGCTTAAAAAGACAGTTTAAATGCCCCTTGGAAGAGACGTGCAGGTCGCAGTAGCTCAACACGACGGTTTAAATGCCCCTTGGAAGAGACGTGCAAGTCGCAGTAGCTTAAAAAGATGGTTTAAATGAGCCTTGGAAGAGAGGTGCAGGTCGCAGTAGCTTAACAAGACGATTTAAATGCCCCTTGGAAGAGACGTGCAGGTCGCAGTAGCTTAACAAAACGGTTTAAATACCCCTTGCAAGAGACGTGCAGGTCACAGTAGCTTAACAAGACGGTTTAAATGCCCCTTGGAAGAGACGTGCAGGTCGCAGTAGCTTAACAAGACGGTTTAAATGCCCCTTGGAAGAGCGGTGGAGGTCGTAGTAGCTTATCAAGACTGATTAAATACCCCTTGGTAGAGACGTGCAGGTCGCATCAGCTTAACAAGACGGATTAAATGTCCCTTGGAAGAGACGTGCAGGTCGCAGTAGCTTAACAAGACGGTTTAAATGCCCCTTGGAAGAGACGTGCAGGTCGCAGTAGCTTAACAAGAAGCTTTAAATGCCCCTTGGAAGAGACGAGCAAGTCTCAGTAGCTTAAAATGACGGTTTAAATGAGCCTTGGAAGAGACGTGCAAGTCGCAGTAGATTAACAAGACGGTTTAAATGCCCCTTGGAAGAGACGTGCAGGTCGCAGTAGCTTAACAAGACGATTTAAATGCCCCTTGGAAGAGTCGAGCAAATCGCAGTAGCTTAAAATGATGGTTTAAATGAGCCTCGGAAGAGACGTGCAGTTCGCAGTAGCTTAACAAGATGGTTTAAATGCCCCTTGGAAGACACGAGCAGGTCGCATTAGCTTAACAAGAGGGTTTAAATGCCCCTTGGAAGAGCGGAGGAGGTCGCAGTAGCTTAACAAGAGGGTTTAAATGCCCCTTGGAAGAGCGGTGGAGGTCGCAGTAGCTTAACAAAACAGTTTAGATGCCCCTTGGAAGAGACGTGCAGGTCGCCGTAGCTTAACAAGACGGTTTAAATGCCCCTTGGAAGAGACGTGCAGGTCGTAGTAGCTTAACAAGACGGTTTAAATGCTCCTTGGAAAAGACGTGCAAGTCGCAGTAGCTTAAAAAGACGGTTTAAATGCTACTTGGAAGAGACGGGCAGGTCGCAGTAGTTTAACAAGACGGTTTAAATGCCCCATGGAAGACACGAGCAGGTCGCAGTAGCTTAACAAGAGGGTTTAAATGCCCCTTGGAAGAGCGGTGGAGGTCGCAGTAGCTTAACAAGACGGTTTAAATGCCCGTTGGAAGAGACATGCAGGTCGCAGTAGCTTAACAAGACGGTTTAAATGCCACTTGGAAGAGCGGTGGAGGTCGCAGTAGCTTAACAAGACAGTTTAAATGCCCCTTGGAAGAAACGTGCAGGTCGCAGTAGCTTGACAAGACGGTTTAAATGCCCCTTGGAACAGACGTGCAGGTCGCAGAAGCTTAAAAAGACGGTTTAAATGCCCCTTGGAAGAGACGTGCAGGTCGCAGTAGATTAACAAGACTGTTTAAATGCCCCTTGGAAGAGACGTGCAGGTCGCAGTAGCTTAACAAGACGGTTTAAATGCCCCTTGGAAGAGACGAGCAAATCGCAGTAGCTTAAAATGATGGTTTAAATGAGCCTCGGAAGAGACGTGCAGGTCGCAGTAGCTTAACAAGATGGTTTAAATGCCCCTTGGAAGACACGAGCAGGTCGCAGTAGCTTAACAAGACGGTTTAAATGCCCCTTGGAAGAGCGGAGGAGGTCGCAGTAGCTTAACAAGAGGGTTTAAATGCCCCTTGGAAGAGCGGTGGAGGTCGCAGTAGCTTAACAAAACAGTTTAGATGTCCCTTGGAAGAGACGTGCAGGTCGCCGTAGCTTAACAAGACGGTTTAAATGCCCCTTGGAAGAGATGTGCAGGTCGTAGTAGCTTAACAAGACGGTTTAAATGCCCCTTGGAAAAGACGTGCAAGTCGTAGTAGCTTAAAAAGACGGTTTAAATGCTACTTGGAAGAGACGGGCAGGTCGCAGTATTTTAACAAGACGGTTTAAATGCCCCATGGAAGACACGAGCAGGTCGCAGTAGCTTAACAAGAGGGTTTAAATGCCCCTTGGAAGAGCGGTGGAGGTCGCAGTAGCTTAACAAGACGGTTTAAATGCCCGTTGGAAGAGACATGCAGGTAGCAGTAGCTTAACAAGACGGTTTAAATGCCACTTGGAAGAGCGGTGGAGGTCGCAGTAGCTTAACAAGACAGTTTAAATGCCCCTTGGAAGAAACGTGCAGGTCGCAGTAGCTTGACAAGACGGTTTAAATGCCCGTTGGAAGAGACATGCAGGTCGCAGTAGCTTAACAAGACGGTTTAAATGCCCCTTGGAAGAGCGGTGGAGGTCGTAGTAGCTTATCAAGACTGATTAAATGCCCCTTGGTAGAGACGTGCAGGTCGCATCAGCTTAACAAGACGGTTTAAATGTCCCTTGGAAGAGACGTGCAGGTCGCAGTAGCTTAACAAGATGGTTTAAATGCCCCTTGGAAGAGACGAGCAAGTCTCAGTAGCTTAAAATGACGGTTTAAATGAGCCTTGGAAGAGACGTGCAGGTCCCAGTAGATTAGCAAGACGGTTTAAATGCCCCTTGGAAGAGACGTGCAGGTCGCAGTAGCTTAACAAGACGGTTTAAATGCCCCTTGGAAGAGACGAGCAAGTCGCAGTAGCTTAAAATGACGGTTTTAATGAGCCTCGGAAGAGACGTGCAGGTCGCAGTAGCTTAACAAGATGGTTTAAATGCCCCTTGGAAGACACGAGCAGGCCGCAGTAGCTTAACAAGAGGGTTTAAATGTCCCTTGGAAGAGCGGTGGAGGTCGCAGTAGCTTAACAAGACAGTTTAGATGCCCCTTGGAAGAGACGTGCAGGTCGCCGTAGCTAAACAAGACGGTTTAAATGCCCCTTGGAAGAGACGTGCAGGTCGTAGTAGCTTAACAAGACGGTTTAAATGCCCCTTGGAAAAGACGTGCAAGTCGCAGTAGCTTAAAAAGACGGTTTAAATGCGACTTGGAAGAGACGGGCAGGTCGCAGTAGCTTAACAAGACGGTTTAAATGCCCCATGGAAGACACGAGCAGGTCGCAGTAGCTTAACAAGAGGGTTTAAATGCCCCTTGGAAGAGCGGAGGATGTCGCAGTAGCTTAACAAGACAGTTTAAATGCCCCTTGGAAGAGATGTGCAGTTCGCAGTAGCTTAACAAGACGGTTTAAATGCCCCTTGGAAGAGACGTGCAGGTCGCAGTAGCTTAAAAAGACGGTTTAAATGAGCCTTGGAAGAGACGTGCAGGTCGCAGTAGCTTAACAAGACGGGTTACATGCCCCTTGGAAGAGTGGTGGAGCTCGCAGTAGCTTAACAAGACGTTTTAAATGCCCCTTGGAAGAGCAGTGGAGGTTGCAGTAGCTTACCAAGACAGTTTAAATGCCCCTTGGAAGAGACGTGCAGGTCGCAGTAGCTTAGCAAGAAGGTTTAAATGCCCCTTGGAAGAGACGAGCAAGTCGCAGTAGCTTAAAAAGACGGTTTAAATGAGCCTTGGAAGAGACGTGCAGGTTGCAGTAGCTTAACAAGACGGTTTAAATGCCCCTTGGAAGACACGAGCAGGTCGCAGTAGCTTAACAAGAGGGTTTAAATGCCCCTTGGAAGAGCGGTGGAGGTCGCAGTAGCTTAACAAGACAGTTTAGATGCCCCTTGGAAGAGACGTGCAGGTCGCCGTAGCTTAACAAGACGGTTTAAATGCCCCTTGGAAAAGACGTCCAAGTCGCAGTAGCTTAACAAGACGGTTTAAATGCCCCTGGGAAGAGTGGTGGAGCTCGTAGTAGCTTAACAAGACGGTTTAAATGCCCCTTGGAAGAGCAGTGGAGGTCGCAGTAGCTTACCAAGACAGTTTAAATGCCCCTTGGAAGAGACGTGCAGGTCGCAGTAGCTTAAAAAGACGGTTTAAATGCGCCTTGGAAGAGACAGGCAGGTCGCAGTAGCTTAACAAGATGGTTGAAATGCCCCATGGAAGACACGAGCAGGTCACAGTAGCTTAACAAGAGGGTTTAAATGCCCCTTGGAAGAGCGGAGGATGTCGCAGTAGCTTAACAAGACAGTTTAAATGCCCCTTGGAAGAGACGTGCAGGTCGCAGTAGCTTAACAAGACGGTTCAAATGCCCCTTAGAAGAGACGTGCAGGTCGCAGTAGCTTAAAAAGACAGTTTAAATGCCCCTTGGAAGAGACATGCAGGTCGCAGCAGCTTAAAAAAACTGTTTAAATGCCCCTTGGAAAAAAAGTGCAGGTCGCAGTGGCTTAAGAAGACAGTTTAAATGCCCCTTGGAAGAGACGTGCAGGTCGCAGTAGCTTCACAAGACGGTTTAAATGCCCCTTGGAAGAAACGTGCAGGTCGCAGTAGCTTAAAAAGACGGTTTAAATGCCCCTTGTAAGAGACGTGCAGGTCGCAGTAGCTCAACACGACGCTTTAAATGCCCCTTGGAAGAGACGTGCAAGTCGCAGTAGCTTAAAAAGACGGTTTAAATGAGCCTTGGAAGAGAGGTGCAGGTCGCAGTAGCTTAACAAGACGATTTAAATGCCCCTTGGAAGAGACGTGCAGGTTGCAGTAGCTTAACAAAACGGTTTAAATACCCCTTGCAAGAGACGTGCAGGTCACAGTAGCTTAACAAAACGGTTTAAATGCCCCTTGGAAGAGACGTGCAGGTCGCAGTAGCTTATCAAGACGGTTTAAATGCCCCTTGGAAGAGCGGTGGAGGTCGTAGTAGCTTATCAAGACTGATTAAATGCCTCTTGGTAGAGACGTGCAGGTCGCATCAGCTTAACAAGACGGTTTAAATGCCCCTTGGAAGAGACGAGCAAGTCTCAGTAGCTTAAAATGACGGTTTAAATGAGCCTTGGAAGAGACGTGCAGGTCCCAGTAGATTAACAAGACGGTTTAAATGCCCCTTGGAAGAGACGTGCAGGTCGCAGTAGCTTAACAAGACGGTTTAAATGCCCCTTGGAAGAGACGAGCAAGTCGCAGTAGCTTAAAATGACGGTTTTAATGAGCCTCGGAAGAGACGTGCAGGTCGCAGTAGCTTAACAAGATGGTTTAAATGCCCCTTGGAAGACACGAGCAGGCCGCAGTAGCTTAACAAGAGGGTTTAAATGCCCCTTGGAAGAGCGGTGGAGGTCGCAGTAGCTTAACAAGACAGTTTAGATGCCCCTTGGAAGAGACGTGCAGGTCGCCGTAGCTAAACAAGACGGTTTAAATTCCCCTTGGAAGAGACGTGCAGGTCGTAGTAGCTTAAAAAGACGGTTTAAATGAGCCTTGGAAGAGACGTGCAGGTTGCAGTAGCTTAACAAGACGGTTTAAATGCCCCTTGGAAGACACGAGCAGGTCGCAGTAGCTTAACAAGAGGGTTTAAATGCCCCTTGGAAGAGCGGTGGAGGTCGCAGTAGCTTAACAAGACAGTTTAGATGCCCCTTGGAAGAGACGTGCAGGTCGCCGTAGCTTAACAAGACGGTTTAAATGCCCCTTGGAAAAGACGTCCAAGTCGCAGTAGCTTAACAAGACGGTTTAAATGCCCCTGGGAAGAGTGGTGGAGCTCGTAGTAGCTTAACAAGACGGTTTAAATGCCCCTTGGAAGAGCAGTGGAGGTCGCAGTAGCTTACCAAGACAGTTTAAATGCCCCTTGGAAGAGACGTGCAGGTCGCAGTAGCTTAAAAAGACGGTTTAAATGCGCCTTGGAAGAGACAGGCAGGTCGCAGTAGCTTAACAAGATGGTTGAAATGCCCCATGGAAGACACGAGCAGGTCACAGTAGCTTAACAAGAGGGTTTAAATGCCCCTTGGAAGAGCGGAGGATGTCGCAGTAGCTTAACAAGACAGTTTAAATGCCCCTTGGAAGAGACGTGCAGGTCGCAGTAGCTTAACAAGACGGTTCAAATGCCCCTTAGAAGAGACGTGCAGGTCGCAGTAGCTTAAAAAGACAGTTTAAATGCCCCTTGGAAGAGACATGCAGGTCGCAGCAGCTTAAAAAAACTGTTTAAATGCCCCTTGGAAAAAAAGTGCAGGTCGCAGTGGCTTAAGAAGACAGTTTAAATGCCCCTTGGAAGAGACGTGCAGGTCGCAGTAGCTTCACAAGACGGTTTAAATGCCCCTTGGAAGAAACGTGCAGGTCGCAGTAGCTTAAAAAGACGGTTTAAATGCCCCTTGTAAGAGACGTGCAGGTCGCAGTAGCTCAACACGACGCTTTAAATGCCCCTTGGAAGAGACGTGCAAGTCGCAGTAGCTTAAAAAGACGGTTTAAATGAGCCTTGGAAGAGAGGTGCAGGTCGCAGTAGCTTAACAAGACGATTTAAATGCCCCTTGGAAGAGACGTGCAGGTCGCAGTAGCTTAACAAAACGGTTTAAATACCCCTTGCAAGAGACGTGCAGGTCACAGTAGCTTAACAAAACGGTTTAAATGCCCCTTGGAAGAGACGTGCAGGTCGCAGTAGCTTATCAAGACGGTTTAAATGCCCCTTGGAAGAGCGGTGGAGGTCGTAGTAGCTTATCAAGACTGATTAAATGCCTCTTGGTAGAGACGTGCAGGTCGCATCAGCTTAACAAGACGGTTTAAATGCCCCTTGGAAGAGACGAGCAAGTCTCAGTAGCTTAAAATGACGATTTAAATGAGCCTTGGAAGAGACGTGCAGGTCCCAGTAGATTAACAAGACGGTTTAAATGCCCCTTGGAAGAGACGTGCAGGTCGCAGTAGCTTAACAAGACGGTTTAAATGCCCCTTGGAAGAGACGAGCAAGTCGCAGTAGCTTAAAATGACGGTTTTAATGAGCCTCGGAAGAGACGTGCAGGTCGCAGTAGCTTAACAAGATGGTTTAAATGCCCCTTGGAAGACACGAGCAGGCCGCAGTAGCTTAACAAGAGGGTTTAAATGCCCCTTGGAAGAGCGGTGGAGGTCGCAGTAGCTTAACAAGACAGTTTAGATGCCCCTTGGAAGAGACGTGCAGGTCGCCGTAGCTAAACAAGACGGTTTAAATTCCCCTTGGAAGAGACGTGCAGGTCGTAGTAGCTTAACAAGACGGTTTAAATGCCCCTTGGAAAAGACGTGCAAGTCGCAGTAGCTTAAAAAGACGGTTTAAATGCGACTTGGAAGAGACGGGCAGGTCGCAGTAGCTTAACAAGACGGTTTAAATGCCCCATGGAAGACACGAGCAGGTCGCAGTAGCTTAACAAGTGGGTTTAAATGCCCCTTGGAAGAGCGGAGGATGTCGCAGTAGCTTAACAAGACAGTTTAAATGCCCCTTGGAAGAGATGTGCAGTTCGCAGTAGCTTAACAAGACGGTTTAAATGCCCCTTGGAAGAGACGTGCAGGTCGCAGTAGCTTAACAAGACGGTTTAAATGCCCCTTGGAAGAGACGTGCAGGTCGCAGTAGCTTAACAAGACGGTTTAAATGCCCCTTGGAAGAGACGAGCAAGTCGCAGTAGCTTAAAAAGACGGTTTAAATGAGCCTTGGAAGAGACGGGCAGGTCGCAGTAGCTTAACAAGACGGTTAAATGCCCCTTGGAAGACACGAGCAGGTCGCAGTAGCTTAACAAGAGGGTTTAAATGCCCCTTGGAAGAGCGGTGGAGGTCGCATTAGCTTAACAAGACAGTTTAGATGCCCCTTGGAAGAGACGTGCAGGTCGCCGTAGCTTAACAAGACGGTTTAAATGCCCCTTGGAAGAGACGTGCAGGTCGCAGTAGCTTAAAAAGACTGTTTAAATGCGCTTTGGAAGAGACGGGCAGGTCGCAGTAGCTTAACAAGACAGTTTAAATGCCCCTTGGAAGAGACTTGCAGGTCGCAATAGCTTAACAAGACGGTTTAAATGCCCCTTGGAAGAGCGGTGGAGGCCGCAGTAGCTTAACAAGACAGTTTTAATGCCCCTTGGAAGAAACATGCAAGTCACAGTAGCTTAAAAAGACAGTTTAAATGCCCCTTGGAAGAGACGTGCAGGTCGCAGTAGCTCAACACGACGGTTTAAATGCCCCTTGGAAGAGACGTGCAAGTCGCAGTAGCTTAAAAAGATGGTTTAAATGAGCCTTGGAAGAGAGGTGCAGGTCGCAGTAGCTTAACAAGACGATTTAAATGCCCCTTGGAAGAGACGTGCAGGTCGCAGTAGCTTAACAAAACGGTTTAAATACCCCTTGCAAGAGACGTGCAGGTCACAGTAGCTTAACAAGACGGTTTAAATGCCCCTTGGAAGAGACGTGCAGGTCGCAGTAGCTTAACAAGACGGTTTAAATGCCCCTTGGAAGAGCGGTGGAGGTCGTAGTAGCTTATCAAGACTGATTAAATACCCCTTGGTAAAGACGTGCAGGTCGCAGTAGCTTAACAAGAAGCTTTAAATGCCCCTTGGAAGAGACGAGCAAGTCTCAGTAGCTTAAAATGACGGTTTAAATGAGCCTTGGAAGAGACGTGCAAGTCGCAGTAGATTAACAAGACGGTTTAAATGCCCCTTGGAAGAGACGTGCAGGTCGCAGTAGCTTAACAAGATGATTTAAATGCCCCTTGGAAGAGACGAGCAAATCGCAGTAGCTTAAAATGATGGTTTAAATGAGCCTCGGAAGAGACGTGCAGGTTGCAGTAGCTTAACAAGATGGTTTAAATGCCCCTTGGAAGACACGAGCAGGTCGCATTAGCTTAACAAGAGGGTTTAAATGCCCCTTGGAAGAGCGGAGGAGGTCGCAGTAGCTTAACAAGAGGGTTTAAATGCCCCTTGGAAGAGCGGTGGAGGTCGCAGTAGCTTAACAAAACAGTTTAGATGCCCCTTGGAAGAGACGTGCAGGTCGCCGTAGCTTAACAAGACGGTTTAAATGCCCCTTGGAAGAGACGTGCAGGTCGTAGTAGCTTAACAAGACGGTTTAAATGCCCCTTGGAAAAGACGTGCAGGTCGCAGTAGCTTAAAAAGACGGTTTAAATGCTACTTGGAAGAGACGGGCAGGTCGCAGTAGTTTAACAAGACGGTTTAAATGCCCCATGGAAGACACGAGCAGGTCGCAGTAGCTTAACAATAGGGTTTAAATGCCCCTTGGAAGAGCGGTGGAGGTCGCAGTAGCTTAACAAGACGGTTTAAATGCCCGTTGGAAGAGACATGCAGGTCGCAATAGCTTAACAAGACGGTTTAAATGCCACTTGGAAGAGCGGTGGAGGTCGCAGTAGCTTAACAAGACAGTTTAAATGCCCCTTGGAAGAAACGTGCAGGTCGCAGTAGCTTGACAAGACGGTTTAAATGCCCCTTGGAACAGACGTGCAGGTCGCAGTAGCTTAAAAAGACGGTTTAAATGCCCCTTGGAAGAGACGTGCAGGTCGCAGTAGCTTAACAAGACGGTTTAAATGCCCCTTGGAAGAGACGTGCAGGTCGCAGTAGCTTATCAAGACGGTTTAAATGCCCCTTGGAAGAGCGGTGGAGGTCGTAGTAGCTTATCAAGACTGATTAAATGCCTCTTGGTAGAGACGTGCAGGTCGCATCAGCTTAACAAGACGGTTTAAATGCCCCTTGGAAGAGACGAGCAAGTCTCAGTAGCTTAAAATGACGGTTTAAATGAGCCTTGGAAGAGACGTGCAGGTCCCAGTAGATTAACAAGACGGTTTAAATGCCCCTTGGAAGAGACGTGCAGGTCGCAGTAGCTTAACAAGACGGTTTAAATGCCCCTTGGAAGAGACGAGCAAGTCGCAGTAGCTTAAAATGACGGTTTTAATGAGCCTCGGAAGAGACGTGCAGGTCGCAGTAGCTTAACAAGATGGTTTAAATGCCCCTTGCTAGACACGAGCAGGCCGCAGTAGCTTAACAAGAGGGTTTAAATGCCCCTTGGAAGAGCGGTGGAGGTCGCAGTAGCTTAACAAGACAGTTTAGATGCCCCTTGGAAGAGACGTGCAGGTCGCCGTAGCTAAACAAGACGGTTTAAATGCCCCTTGGAAGAGACGTGCAGGTCGTAGTAGCTTAACAAGACGGTTTAAATGCCCCTTGGAAAAGACGTGCAAGTCGCAGTAGCTTAAAAAGACGGTTTAAATGCGACTTGGAAGAGACGGGCAGGTCGCAGTAGCTTAACAAGACGGTTTAAATGCCCCATGGAAGACACGAGCAGGTCGCAGTAGCTTAACAAGTGGGTTTAAATGCCCCTTGGAAGAGCGGAGGATGTCGCAGTAGCTTAACAAGACAGTTTAAATGCCCCTTGGAAGAGATGTGCAGTTCGCAGTAGCTTAACAAGACGGTTTAAATGCCCCTTGGAAGAGACGTGCAGGTCGCAGTAGCTTAACAAGACGGTTTAAATGCCCCTTGGAAGAGACGTGCAGGTCGCAGTAGCTTAACAAGACGGTTTAAATGCCCCTTGGAATAGACGAGCAAGTCGCAGTAGCTTAAAAAGACGGTTTAAATGAGCCTTGGAAGAGACGTGCAGGTCGCAGTAGCTTAACAAGACGGTTAAATGCCCCTTGGAAGACACGAGCAGGTCGCAGTAGCTTAACAAGAGGGTTTAAATGCCCCTTGGAAGAGCGGTGGAGGTCGCATTAGCTTAACAAGACAGTTTAGATGCCCCTTGGAAGAGACGTGCAGGTCGCCGTAGCTTAACAAGACGGTTTAAATGCCCCTTGGAAGAGACGTGCAGGTCGCAGTAGCTTAAAAAGACTGTTTAAATGCGCTTTGGAAGAGACGGGCAGGTCGCAGTAGCTTAACAAGACAGTTTAAATGCCCCTTGGAAGAGACTTGCAGGTCGCAATAGCTTAACAAGACGGTTTAAATGCCCCTTGGAAGAGCGGTGGAGGCCGCAGTAGCTTAACAAGACAGTTTTAATGCCCCTTGGAAGAAACATGCAGGTCACAGTAGCTTAAAAAGACAGTTTAAATGCCCCTTGGAAGAGACGTGCAGGTCGCAGTAGCTCAACACGACGGTTTAAATGCCCCTTGGAAGAGACGTGCAAGTCGCAGTAGCTTAAAAAGATGGTTTAAATGAGCCTTGGAAGAGAGGTGCAGGTCGCAGTAGCTTAACAAGACGATTTAAATGCCCCTTGGAAGAGACGTGCAGGTCGCAGTAGCTTAACAAAACGGTTTAAATACCCCTTGCAAGAGACGTGCAGGTCACAGTAGCTTAACAAGACGGTTTAAATGCCCCTTGGAAGAGACGTGCAGGTCGCAGTAGCTTAACAAGACGGTTTAAATGCCCCTTGGAAGAGCGGTGGAGGTCGTAGTAGCTTATCAAGACTGATTAAATACCCCTTGGTAGAGACGTGCAGGTCGCAGTAGCTTAACAAGAAGCTTTAAATGCCCCTTGGAAGAGACGAGCAAGTCTCAGTAGCTTAAAATGACGGTTTAAATGAGCCTTGGAAGAGATGTGCAAGTCACAGTAGATTAACAAGACGGTTTAAATGCCCCTTGGAAGAGACGTGCAGGTCGCAGTAGCTTAACAAGATGATTTAAATGCCCCTTGGAAGAGACGAGCAAATCGCAGTAGCTTAAAATGATGGTTTAAATGAGCCTCGGAAGAGACGTGCAGGTCGCAGTAGCTTAACAAGATGGTTTAAATGCCCCTTGGAAGACACGAGCAGGTCGCATTAGCTTAACAAGAGGGTTTAAATGCCCCTTGGAAGAGACGTGCAGGTCGCAGTAGCTTAACAAGACGGTTAAATGCCCCTTGGAAGACACGAGCAGGTCGCAGTAGCTTAACAAGAGGGTTTAAATGCCCCTTGGAAGAGCGGTGGAGGTCGCATTAGCTTAACAAGACAGTTTAGATGCCCCTTGGAAGAGACGTGCAGGTCGCCGTAGCTTAACAAGACGGTTTAAATGCCCCTTGGAAGAGACGTGCAGGTCGCAGTAGCTTAAAAAGACTGTTTAAATGCGCTTTGGAAGAGACGGGCAGGTCGCAGTAGCTTAACAAGACAGTTTAAATGCCCCTTGGAAGAGACTTGCAGGTCGCAATAGCTTAACAAGACGGTTTAAATGCCCCTTGGAAGAGCGGTGGAGGCCGCAGTAGCTTAACAAGACAGTTTTAATGCCCCTTGGAAGAAACATGCAGGTCACAGTAGCTTAAAAAGACAGTTTAAATGCCCCTTGGAAGAGACGTGCAGGTCGCAGTAGCTCAACACGACGGTTTAAATGCCCCTTGGAAGAGACGTGCAAGTCGCAGTAGCTTAAAAAGATGGTTTAAATGAGCCTTGGAAGAGAGGTGCAGGTCGCAGTAGCTTAACAAGACGATTTAAATGCCCCTTGGAAGAGACGTGCAGGTCGCAGTAGCTTAACAAAACGGTTTAAATACCCCTTGCAAGAGACGTGCAGGTCACAGTAGCTTAACAAGACGGTTTAAATGCCCCTTGGAAGAGACGTGCAGGTCGCAGTAACTTAACAAGACGGTTTAAATGCCCCTTGGAAGAGCGGTGGAGGTCGTAGTAGCTTATCAAGACTGATTAAATACCCCTTGGTAGAGACGTGCAGGTCGCAGTAGCTTAACAAGAAGCTTTAAATGCCCCTTGGAAGAGACGAGCAAGTCTCAGTAGCTTAAAATGACGGTTTAAATGAGCCTTGGAAGAGACGTGCAAGTCACAGTAGATTAACAAGACGGTTTAAATGCCCCTTGGAAGAGACGTGCAGGTCGCAGTAGCTTAAGAAGATGATTTAAATGCCCCTTGGAAGAGACGAGCAAATCGCAGTAGCTTAAAATGATGGTTTAAATGAGCCTCGGAAGAGACGTGCAGGTCGCAGTAGCTTAACAAGATGGTTTAAATGCCCCTTGGAAGACACGAGCAGGTCGCATTAGCTTAACAAGAGGGTTTAAATGCCCCTTGGAAGAGCGGAGGAGGTCGCAGTAGCTTAACAAGAGGGTTTAAATGCCCCTTGGAAGAGCGGTGGAGGTCGCAGTAGCTTAACAAAACAGTTTAGATGCCCCTTGGAAGAGACGTGCAGGTCGCCGTAGCTTAACAAGACGGTTTAAATGCCCCTTGGAAGAGACGTGCAGGTCGTAGTAGCTTAACAAGACGGTTTAAATGCCCCTTGGAAAAGACGTGCAAGTCGCAGTAGCTTAAAAAGACGGTTTAAATGCTACTTGGAAGAGACGGGCAGGTCGCAGTAGTTTAACAAGACGGTTTAAATGCCCCATGGAAGACACGAGCAGGTCGCAGTAGCTTAACAAGAGGGTTTAAATGCCCCTTGGAAGAGCGGTGGAGGTCGCAGTAGCTTAACAAGACGGTTTAAATGCCCGTTGGAAGAGACATGCAGGTCGCAATAGCTTAACAAGACGGTTTAAATGCCACTTGGAAGAGCGGTGGAGGTCGCAGTAGCTTAACAAGACAGTTTAAATGCCCCTTGGAAGAAACGTGCAGGTCGCAGTAGCTTGACAAGACGGTTTAAATGCCCCTTGGAACAGACGTGCAGGTCGCAGTAGCTTAAAAAGACGGTTTAAATGCCCCTTGGAAGAGACGTGCAGGTCGCAGTAGCTTAACAAGAAGCTTTAAATGCCCCTTGGAAGAGACGAGCAAGTCTCAGCAACTTAAAATGACGGTTTAAATGAGCCTTGGAAGAGACGTGCAGGTCGCAGTAGATTAACAAGACTGTTTAAATGCCCCTTGGAAGAGACGTGCAGGTCGCAGTAGCTTAACAAGACGGTTTAAATGCCCCTTGGAAGAGTCGAGCAAATCGCAGTAGCTTAAAATGATGGTTTAAATGAGCCTCGGAAGAGACGTGCAGGTCGCAGTAGCTTAAAAAGATGGTTTAAATGCCCCTTGGAAGACACGAGCAGGTCGCAGTAGCTTAACAAGACGGTTTAAATGCCCCTTGGAAGAGCGGAGGAGGTCGCAGTAGCTTAACAAGAGGGTTTAAATGCCCCTTGGAAGAGCGGTGGAGGTCGCAGTAGCTTAACAAAACAGTTTAGATGTCCCTTGGAAGAGACGTGCAGGTCGCCGTAGCTTAACAAGACGGTTTAAATGCCCCTTGGAAGAGATGTGCAGGTCGTAGTAGCTTAACAAGACGGTTTAAATGCCCCTTGGAAAAGACGTGCAAGTCGCAGTAGCTTAAAAAGACGGTTTAAATGCTACTTGGAAGAGACGGGCAGGTCGCAGTATTTTAACAAGACGGTTTAAATGCCCCATGGAAGACACGAGCAGGTCGCAGTAGCTTAACAAGAGGGTTTAAATGCCCCTTGGAAGAGCGGTGGAGGTCGCAGTAGCTTAACAAGACGGTTTAAATGCCCGTTGGAAGAGACATGCAGGTCGCAGTAGCTTAACAAGACGGTTTAAATGCCACTTGGAAGAGCGGTGGAGGTCGCAGTAGCTTAACAAGACAGTTTAAATGCCCCTTGGAAGAAACGTGCAGGTCGCAGTAGCTTGACAAGACGGTTTAAATGCCCCTTGGAACAGACGTGCAGGTCGCAGTAGCTTAAAAAGACGGTTTAAATGCCCCTTGGAAGAGACATGCAGGTCGCAGCAGCTTAAAAAGACTGTTTAAATGCCCCTTGGAAAAGACGTGCAGGTCGCAGTGGCTTAACAAGACAGTTTAAATGCCCCTTGGAAGAGACGTGCATGTCGCAGTAGCTTAACAAGACGGTTTATATGCCCCTTGGAAGAGAGGTGGAGGTCGTAGTAGCTTAACAAGACAGTTTTAATGCCCCTTGGAAGAAACGTGCAGGTCGCAGTAGCTTAACAAGATGTTTTAAATGCCCCTTGGAAGAGACGTGCAGGTCGCAGTAGCTTAACACGACGGTTTAAATGCCCCTTGGAAGAGACGTGCAAGTTGCAGTAGCTTAAAAAGACGGTTTAAATGAGCCTTGGAAGAGAGGTGCAGGTCGCAGTAGCTTAACAAGACGATTTAAATGCCCCTTGGAAGAGACGTGCAGGTCGCAGTAGCTTAACAAAACGGTTTAAATACCCCTTGCAAGAAACGTGCAGGTCACAGTAGCTTAACAAGTCAGTTTAAATGCCCCTTGGAAGAGACGTGCAGGTCGCAGTAGCTTAACAAGACGGTTTAAATGCCCCTTGGAAGAGCGGTGGAGGTAGTAGTAGCTTATCAAGACTGATTAAATGCTCCTTGGTAGAGACGTGCAGGTCGCATCAGCTTAACAAGACGGTTTAAATGTCCCTTGGAAGAGACGTGCAAGTCGCAGTAGCTTAACAACACGGTTTACATGACCCTTCGAAGAGCGGTGGAGGTCGCAGTAGCTTAACAAGATGGTTTAAATGCCCCTTGGAAGAGCGGTGGAGGTCGCAGTAGCTTAACAAGACAGTTTAAATGCCCCTTGGAAGAGATGTGCAGGTCGTAGTAGATTAACAACACGGTTTACATGCCCCTTGGAAGAGCGGTGGAGGTCGCAGTAGCTTAAAAAGATGGTTTAAGTGCCCCTTGGAAGAGACGTGCAAGTCGCAGAAGCTTAACAAGATGGTTTAAATGCCCCTTGGAAGAGCGGTGGAGGTCGCAATATCTTAACAAGACAGTTTAATTGCCCCTTGGAAGAGACATGCAGGTCGCAGCAGCTTAACAAGACGGTTTAAATTCCCCTTGGAAGAGACGTGCAGGTCGCAGTAGCTTAACAAGACGGTTTAAATGCCCCTTTGAAAAGTGGTGGAGGTTACAGTAGCTTAACAAGACGGTTTAAATGCCCCTTGGAAGAGACGTGCAAGTCGCAGTAGCTTAAAAAGACGATTTAAATGCCCCTTGGAAGAGACGTGCAGGTAGCAGTAGCTTAACAAAATGGTTTAAATGCCCCATGGAAGAGAAGTACAGGTCGCAGTAGCTTAACAAGACAGTTTTAATGCCCCTTGGAAGAAACGTGCAGGTCACAGTAGCTTAAAAAGACAGTTTAAATGCCCCTTGGAAGAGACGTGCAGGTCGCAGTAGCTCAACACGACGGTTTAAATGCCCCTTGGAAGAGACGTGCAAGTCGCAGTAGCTTAAAAAGATGGTTTAAATGAGCCTTGGAAGAGAGGTGCAGGTCGCAGTAGCTTAACAAGACGATTTAAATGCCCCTTGGAAGAGACGTGCAGGTCGCAGTAGCTTAACAAAACGGTTTAAATACCCCTTGCAAGAGACGGGCAGGTCACAGTAGCTTAACAAGACGGTTTAAATGCCCCTTGGAAGAGACGTGCAGGTCGCAGTAGCTTAACAAGACGGTTTAAATGCCCCTTGGAAGAGCGGCGGAGGTCGTAGTAGCTTATCAAGACTGATTAAATTCCCCTTGGTAGAGACGTGCAGGTCGCATCAGCTTAACAAGACGGATTAAATGTCCCTTGGAAGAGACGTGCAGGTCGCAGTAGCTTAACAAGACGGTTTAAATGCCCCTTGGAAGAGACGTGCAGGTCGCAGTAGCTTAACAAGAAGCTTTAAATGCCCCTTGGAAGAGACGAGCAAGTCTCAGTAGCTTAAAATTACGGTTTAAATGAGCCTTGGAAGAGACGTGCAGGTCGCAGTAGATTAACAAGACGGTTTTAATGCCCCTTGGAAGAGACGTGCAGGTCGCAGTAGCTTAACAAGACGGTTTAAATGCCCCTTGGAAGAGACGAGCAAATCGCAGTAGCTTAAAATGATGGTTTAAATGAGCCTCGGAAGAAACGTGCAGGTCGCAGTAGCTTAACAAGATGGTTTAAATGCCCCTTGGAAAACACGAGCAGGTCGCAGTAGCTTAACAAGACGGTTTAAATGACCCTTGGAAGAGACGTGCAGGTCGCAGTAGCTTAACAAGAAGCTTTAAATGCCCCTTGGAAGAGACGAGCAAGTCTCAGTAGCTTAAAATGACGGTTTAAATGAGCCTTGGAAGAGACGTGCAAGTCGCAGTAGATTAACAAGACGGTTTAAATGCCCCTTGGAAGAGACGTGCAGGTCGCAGTAGCTTAACAAGACGATTTAAATGACCCCTTGGAAGAGACGAGCAAATCGCAGTAGCTTAAAATGATGGTTTAAATGAGCCTCGGAAGAGACGTGCAGGTCGCAGTAGCTTAACAAGATGGTTTAAATGCCCCTTGGAAGACACGAGCAGGTCGCAGTAGCTTAACAAGAGGGTTTAAATGCCCCTTGGAAGAGCGGAGGAGGTCGCAGTAGCTTAACAAGAGGGTTTAAATGCCCCTTGGAAGAGCGGTGGAGGTCGCAGTAGCTTAACAAAACAGTTTAGATGCCCCTTGGAAGAGACGTGCAGGTCGCCGTAGCTTAACAAGACGGTTTAAATGCCCCTTGGAAGAGACGTGCAGGTCGTAGTAGCTTAACAAGACGGTTTAAATGCCCCTTGGAAAAGACGTGCAAGTCGCAGTAGCTTAAAAAGACGGTTTAAATGCTACTTGGAAGAGACGGGCAGGTCGCAGTAGTTTAACAAGACGGTTTAAATGCCCCATGGAAGACACGAGCAGGTCGCAGTAGCTTAACAAGAGGGTTTAAATGCCCCTTGGAAGAGCGGTGGAGGTCGCAGTAGCTTAACAAGACGGTTTAAATGCCCGTTGGAAGAGACATGCAGGTCGCAGTAGCTTAACAAGACGGTTTAAATGCCACTTGGAAGAGCGGTGGAGGTCGCAGTAGCTTAACAAGACAGTTTAAATGCCCCTTGGAAGAAACGTGCAGGTCGCAGTAGCTTGACAAGACGGTTTAAATGCCCCTTGGAACAGACGTGCAGGTCGCAGTAGCTTAAAAAGACGGTTTAAATGCCCCTTGGAAGAGACGTGCAGGTCGCAGTAGCTTAACAAGAAGCTTTAAATGCCCCTTGGAAGAGACGAGCAAGTCTCAGTAGCTTAAAATGACGGTTTAAATGAGCCTTGGAAGAGACGTGCAGGTCGCAGTAGATTAACAAGACGGTTTAAATGCCCCTTGGAAGAGACGTGCAGGTCGCAGTAGCTTAACAAGACGGTTTAAATGCCCCTTGGAAGAGACGAGCAAATCGCAGTAGCTTAAAATGATGATTTAAATGAGCCTCGGAAGAGACGTGCAGGTCGCAGTAGCTTAACAAGATGGTTTAAATGCCCCTTGGAAGACACGAGCAGGTCGCAGTAGCTTAACAAGACGGTTTAAATGCCCCTTGGAAGAGCGGAGGAGGTCGCAGTAGCTTAACAAGAGGGTTTAAATGCCCCTTGGAAGAGCGGTGGAGGTCGCAGTAGCTTAACAAAACAGTTTAGATGCCCCGTGGAAGAGACGTGCAGGTCGCCATAGCTTAACAAGACGGTTTAAATGCCCCTTGGAAGAGATGTGCAGGTCGTAGTAGCTTAACAAGATGGTTTAAATGCCCCTTGGAAAAGACGTGCAAGTCGCAGTAGCTTAAAAAGACGGTTTAAATGCTACTTGGAAGAGACGGGCAGGTCGCAGTATTTTAACAAGACGGTTTAAATGCCCCATGGAAGACACGAGCAGGTCGCAGTAGCTTAACAAGAGGGTTTAAATGCCCCTTGGAAGAGCGGTGGAGGTCGCAGTAGCTTAACAAGACGGTTTAAATGCCTTTGGAAGAGACATGCAGGTCGCAGTAGCTTAACAAGACGGTTTAAATACCACTTGGAAGAGCGGTGGAGGTCGCAGTAGCTTAACATGACAGTTTAAATGCCCCTTGGAAGAAACATGCAGGTCGCAGTAGCTTGACAAGACGGTTTAAATGCCCCTTGGAACAGACGTGCAGGTCGCAGTAGCTTAAAAAGACGGTTTAAATGCCCCTTGGAAGAGACATGCAGGTCGCAGCAGCTTAAAAAGACTGTTTAAATGCCCCTTGGAAAAGACGTGCAGGTCGCAGTGGCTTAACAAGACAGTTTAAATGCCCCTTGGAAGAGACGTGCATGTCGCAGTAGCTTAACAAGACGGTTTATATGCCCCTTGGAAGAGCGGTGGAGGTCGTAGTAGCTTAACAAGACAGTTTTAATGCCCCTTGGAAGAAACGTGCAGGTCGCAGTAGCTTAACAAGATGTTTTAAATGCCCCTTGGAAGAGACGTGCAGGTCGCAGTAGCTTAACACGACGGTTTAAATGCCCCTTGGAAGAGACGTGCAAGTTGCAGTAGCTTAAAAAGACGGTTTAAATGAGCCTTGGAAGAGAGGTGCAGGTCGCAGTAGCTTAACAAGACGTTTTAAATGCCCCTTGGAAGAGACGTGCAGGTCGCAGTAGCTTAACAAAACGGTTTAAATACCCCTTGCAAGAGACGTGCAGGTCACAGTAGCTTAACAAGTCAGTTTAAATGCCCCTTGGAAGAGACGTGCAGGTCGCAGTAGCTTAACAAGACGGTTTAAATGCCCCTTGGAAGAGCGGTGGAGGTAGTAGTAGCTTATCAAGACTGATTAAATGCCCCTTGGTAGAGACGTGCAGGTCGCATCAGCTTAACAAGACGGTTTAAATGTCCCTTGGAAGAGACTTGCAAGTCGCAGTAGCTTAACAACACGGTTTACATGCCCCTTCGAAGAGCGGTGGAGGTCGCAGTAGCTTAACAAGATGGTTTAAATGCCCCTTGGAAGAGCGGTGGAGGTCGCAGTAGCTTAGCAAGACAGTTTAAATGCCCCTTGGAAGAGATGTGCAGGTCGCAGTAGATTAACAACACGGTTTACATGCCCCTTGGAAGAGCGGTGGAGGTCGCAGTAGCTTAAAAAGACGGTTTAAATGCCCCTTGGAAGAGACGTGCAGGTCGCAGAAGCTTAACAAGATGGTTTAAATGCCCCTTGGAAGAGCGGTGGAGGTCGCAATAGCTTAACAAGACAGTTTAATTGCCCCTTGGAAGAGACATGCAGGTCGCAGCAGCTTAACAAGACGGTTTAAATTCCCCTTGGAAGAGACGTGCAGGTCGCAGTAGCTTAACAAGACGGTTTAAATGCCCCTTGGAAGAGACGTGCAAGTCGCAGTAGCTTAAAAAGACGATTTAAATGCCCCTTGGAAGAGACGTGCAGGTCGCAGTAGCTTAACAAAATGGTTTAAATGCCCCATGGAAGAGAAGTACAGGTCGCAGTAGCTTAACAAGACAGTTTTAATGCCCCTTGGAAGAAACGTGCAGGTCACAGTAGCTTAAAAAGACAGTTTAAATGCCCCTTGGAAGAGACGTGCAGGTCGCAGTAGCTCAACACGACGGTTTAAATGCCCCTTGGAAGAGACGTGCAAGTCGCAGTAGCTTAAAAAGATGGTTTAAATGAGCCTTGGAAGAGAGGTGCAGGTCGCAGTAGCTTAACAAGACGATTTAAATGCCCCTTGGAAGAGACGTGCAGGTCGCAGTAGCTTAACAAAACGGTTTAAATACCCCTTGCAAGAGACGTGCAGGTCACAGTAGCTTAACAAGACGGTTTAAATGCCCCTTGGAAGAGCGGCGGAGGTCGTAGTAGCTTATCAAGACTGATTAAATTCCCCTTGGTAGAGACGTGCAGGTCGCATCAGCTTAACAAGACGGATTAAATGTCCCTTGGAAGAGACGTGCAGGTCGCAGTAGCTTAACAAGACGGTTTAAATGCCCCTTGGAAGAGACGTGCAGGTCGCAGTAGCTTAACAAGAAGCTTTAAATGCCCCTTGGAAGAGACGAGCAAGTCTCAGTAGCTTAAAATTACGGTTTAAATGAGCCTTGGAAGAGACGTGCAGGTCGCAGTAGATTAACAAGACGGTTTTAATGCCCCTTGGAAGAGACGTGCAGGTCGCAGTAGCTTAACAAGACGGTTTAAATGCCCCTTGGAAGAGACGAGCAAATCGCAGTAGCTTAAAATGATGGTTTAAATGAGCCTCGGAAGAGACGTGCAGGTCGCAGTAGCTTAACAAGATGGTTTAAATGCCCCTTGGAAGACACGAGCAGGTCGCAGTAGCTTAACAAGACGGTTTAAATGCCCCTTGGAAGAGCGGAGGAGGTCGCAGTAGCTTAACAAGAGGGTTTAAATGCCCCTTGGAAGAGCGGTGGAGGTCGCAGTAGCTTAACAAGACAGTTTAGATGCCCCTTGGAAGAGACGTGCAGGTCGCCGTAGCTTAACAAGACGGTTTAATTGCCCCTTGGAAGAGACGGGCAGGTCGTAGTAGCTTAACAAGACGGTTTAAATGCCCCTTGGAAAAGACGTGCAAGTCGCAGAAGCTTAAAAAGACGGTTTAAATGCGACTTGGAAGAGACGGGCAGGTCGCAGTAGTTTAACAAGACGGTTTAAATGCCCCTTGGAAGAGCGGTGGAGGTCGCAGTAGCTTAACAAGACGGTTTAAATGCCCGTTGGAAGAGACATGCAGGTCGCAGTAGCTTAACAAGACGGTTTAAATGCCACTTGGAAGAGCGGTGGAGGTCGCAGTAGCTTAACAAGACAGTTTAAATGCCCCTTGGAAGAAAAGTGCAGGTCGCAGTAGCTTGACAAGACGGTTTAAATGCCCCTTGGAAGAGATGTGCAGGTCGCAGTAGCTTAAAAAGACGGTTTAAATGCCCCTTGGAAGAGACATGCAGGTCGCAGCAGCTTAAAAAGACTGTTTAAATGCCCCTTGGAAAAGACGTGCAGGTCGCAGTGGCTTAACAAGACAGTTTAAATGCCCCTTGGAAGAGACGTGCATGTCGCAGTAGCTTAACAAGACGGTTTATATGCCCCTTGGAAGAGCGGTGGAGGTCGTAGTAGCTTAACAAGACAGTTTTAATGCCCCTTGGAAGAAACGTGCAGGTCGCAGTAGCTTAACAAGATGGTTTAAATGCCCCTTGGAAGAGACGTGCAGGTCGCAGTAGCTTAACACGACGGATTAAATGCCCCTTGGAAGAGACGTGCAAGTTGCAGTAGCTTAAAAAGACGGTTTAAATGAGCCTTGGAAGAGAGGTGCAGGTCGCAGTAGCTTAACAAGACGATTTAAATGCCCCTTGGAAGAGACGTGCAGGTCGCAGTAGCTTAACAAAACGGTTAAAATACCCCTTGCAAGAGACGTGCAGGTCACAGTAGCTTAACAAGTCAGTTTAAATGCCCCTTGGAAGAGACGTGCAGGTCGCAGTAGCTTAACAAGACAGTTTAGATGCCCCTTGGAAGAGACGTGCAGGTCGCCGTAGCTTAACAAGACGGTTTAAATGCCCCTTGGAAGAGACGTGCAGGTCGTAGTAGCTTAACAAGACGGTTTAAATGCCCCTTGGAAAAGACGTGCAAGTCGCAGTAGCTTAAAAAGACGGTTTAAATGCGACTTGGAAGAGACGGGCAGGTCGCAGTAGCTTAACAAGACGGTTTAAATGCCCCATGGAAGACACGAGCAGGTCGCAGTAGCTTAACAAGAGGGTTTAAATGCCCCTTGGAAGAGCGGAGGATGTCGCAGTCGCTTAACAAGACAGTTTAAATGCCCCTTGGAAGAGATGTGCAGGTCGCAGTAGCTTAACAAGACGGTTTAAATGCCCCTTGGAAGAGATGTGCAGGTCGCAGTAGCTTAACAAGACGGTTTAAATGCCCCTTGGAAGAGACGTGCAGGTCGCAGTAGCTTAACAAGACGGTTTAAATGCCCCTTGGAAGAGACGAGCAAGTCGCAGTAGCTTAAAAAGACAGTTTAAATGAGCCTTGGAAGAGACGTGCAGGTCGCAGTTGCTTAACAAGACGGTTAAATGCCCCTTGGAAGACACGAGCAAGTCGCAGTAGCTTAACAAGAGGGTTTAAATGCCCCTTGGAAGATCGGTGGAGGTCGCAGTAGCTTAACAAGACAGTTTAGATGCCCCTTGGAAGAGACGTGCAGGTCGCCGTAGCTTAACAAGACGGTTTAAATGCCCCTTGGAAGAGACGTGCAGGTCGCAGTAGCTCAACAAGACGGTTTAAATGCCCCTTGGAAAAGACGTGCAAGTCGCAGTAGCTTAACAAGACGGTTTAAATGCCCCTTGGAAGAGTGGTGGAGCTCGCAGTAGCTTAACAAGACGGTTTAAATGCCCCTTGGAAGAGCAGTGGAGGTCGCAGTAGTTTACCAAGACAGTTTAAATGCCCCTTGGAAGAGACGTGCAGGTCGCAGTAGCTAAAAAAGACTGTTTAAATGCGCTTTCGAAGAGACGGGCAGGTCGCAGTAGCTTAACAAGACAGTTTAAATGCCCCTTGGAAGAGACGTGCAGGTCGCAATAGCTTAACAAGACGGTTTAAATGCCCCTTGGAAAAGCGGTGGAGGCCGCAGTAGCTTAACAAGACAGTTTTAATGCCCCTTGGAAGAAACATGCAGGTCACAGTAGCTTAAAAAGACAGTTTAAATGCCCCTTGGAAGAGACGTGCAGGTCGCAGTAGCTCAACACGACGGTTTAAATGCCCCTTGGAAGAGATGTGCAAGTCGCAGTAGCTTAAAAAGATGGTTTAAATGAGCCTTGGAAGAGAGGTGCAGGTCGCAGTAGCTTAACAAGACGATTTAAATGCCCCTTGGAAGAGACGTGCAGGTCGCAGTAGCTTAACAAAACGGTTTAAATACCCCTTGCAAGAGACGTGCAGGTCACAGTAGCTTAACAAGACGGTTTAAATGCCCCTTGGAAGAGACGTGCAGGTCGCAGTAGCTTAACAAGACGGTTTATATGCCCCTTGGAAGAGTGGTGGAGGTCGTAGTAGCTTATCAAGACTGATTAAATGCCCCTTGGTAGAGACGTGCAGGTCGCATCAGCTTAACAAGACGTATTAAATGTCCCTTGGAAGAGACGTGCAGGTCGCAGTAGCTTAACAAGACGGTTTAAATGCCCCTTGGAAGAGACGTGCAGGTCGCAGTAGCTTAACAAGAAGCTTTAAATGCCCCTTGGAAGAGACGAGCAAGTCTCAGTAGCTTAAAATGACGGTTTAAATGAGCCTTGGAAGAGACGTGCAGGTCGCAGTAGATTAACAAGACGGTTTAAATTCCCCTTGGAAGAGACGTGCAGGTCGCAGTAGCTTAACAAGACGGTTTAAATGCCCCTTGGAAGAGACGAGCAAATCGCAGTAGCTTAAAATGATGGTTTAAATGAGCCTCGGAAGAAACGTGCAGGTCGCAGTAGCTTAACAAGATGGTTTAAATGCCCCTTGGAAGACACGAGCAGGTCGCAGTAGCTTAACAAGACGGTTTAAATGCCCCTTGGAAGAGCGGAGGAGGTCGCAGTAGCTTAACAAGAGGGTTTAAATGCCCCTTGGAAGAGCGGTGGAGGTCGCAGTAGCTTAACAAAACAGTTTAGATGCCCCTTGGAAGAGACGTGCAGGTCGCCGTAGCTTAACAAGATGGTTTAAATGCCCCTTGGAAGAGACGTGCAGGTCGTAGTAGCTTAACAAGACGGTTTAAATGCCCCTTGGAAAAGATGTGCAAGTCGCAGTAGCTTAAAAAGACGGTTTAAATGCGACTTGGAAGAGACGGGCAGGTCGCAGTAGTTTAACAAGACGGTTTAAATGCCCCATGGAAGACACGAGTAGGTCGCAGTAGCTTAACAAGACGGTTTAAATGCCCGTTGGAAGAGACATGCAGGTCGCAGTAACTTAACAAGACGGTTTAAATGCCACATGGAAGAGCGGTGGAGGTCGCAGTAGCTTAACAAGACAGTTTAAATGCCCCTTGGAAGAAACGTGCAGGTCGCAGTAGCTTGACAAGACGGTTTAAATGCCCCTTGGAAGAGACGTGCAGGTCGCAGTAGCTTAAAAAGACGGTTTAAATGCCCCTTGGAAGAGACATGCAGGTCGCAGCAGCTTAAAAAGACTGTTTAAATGCCACTTGGAAAAGACGTGCAGGTCGCAGTGGCTTAAAAAGACAGTTTAAATGCCCCTTGGAAGAGACGTGCATGTCACAGTAGCTTAACAAGACGGTTTATATGCCCCTTGGAAGAGCGGTGGAGGTCGTAGTAGCTTAACAAGACAGTTTTAATGCCCCTTGGAAGAAACGTGCAGGTCGCAGTAGCTTAACAAGATGGTTTAAATGCCCCTTGGAAGAGACGTGCAGGTCGCAGTAGCTTAACACGACGGTTTAAATGCCCCTTGGAAGAGACGTGCAAGTTGCAGTAGCTTAAAAAGACGGTTTAAATGAGCCTTGGAAGAGAGGTGCAGGTCGCAGTAGCTTAACAAGACGATTTAAATGCCCCTTGGAAGAGACGTGCAGGTCTCAGTAGCTTAACAAAACGGTTTAAATACCCCTTGCAAGAGACGTGCAGGTCACAGTAGCTTAACAAGTCAGTTTAAATGCCCCTTGGAAGAGACGTGCAGGTCGCAGTAGCTTAACAAGACGGTTTAAATGCCCCTTGGAAGAGCGGTGGAGGTAGTAGTAGCTTATCAAGACTGATTAAATGCCCCTTGGTAGAGACGTGCAGGTCGCATCAGCTTAACAAGACGGTTTAAATGTCCCTTGGAAGAGACGTGCAAGTCGCAGTAGCTTAACAACACGGTTTACATGCCCCTTGGAAGAGCGGTGGAGGTCGCAGTAGCTTAACAAGATGGTTTAAATGCCACTTGGAAGAGCGGTGGAGGTCGCAGTCGCTTAACAAGACAGTTTAAATGCCCCTTGGAAGAGATGTGCAGGTCGCAGTAGATTAACAACACGGTTTACATGCCCCTTGGAAGAGCGGTGGAGGTCGCAGTAGCTTAAAAAGACGGTTTAAATGCCCCTTGGAAGAGACGTGCAGGTCGCAGAAGCTTAATAAGATGGTTTAAATGCCCCTTGGAAGAGCGGTGGAGGTCGCAGTAGCTTAACAAGACAGTTTAATTGCGCCTTGGAAGAGACATGCAGGTCGCAGCAGCTTAACAAGACGGTTTAAATTCCCCTTGGAAGAGACGTGCAGGTCGCAGTAGCTTAACAGGACGGTTTAAATGCCCCTTTGAAAAGTGGTGGAGGTAACAGTAGCTTAACAAGACGGTTTAAATGCCCCATGGAAGAGACGTGCAAGTCGCAGTAGCTTAAAAAGACGATTTAAATGCCCCTTGGAAGAGACGTGCAGGTCGCAGTAGCTTAACAAAATGGTTTAAATGCCCCATGGAAGAGAAGTACAGGTCGCAGTAGCTTAACAAGATGGTTTAAATGCCCCTTGGAAAAGTGGTGGAGGTCGCAGTAGCTTAACAAGACGGTTTAAATGCCCCTTGGAAGAGACGTGCAAGTCGCAGTAGCTTAACTAGATGGTTTAAATGCCCGTTGGAAGAGACGTGCAGGTCGCAGCGGCTAAAAAAGACGGTTTAAATGCCCCTTGGAAGAGACGTGCAAGTCGCAGTAGCTTAACAAGACGGTTTAAATGCCCCTTGGAAAATTGGTGGAGGTCGCAGTAGATTAACAAGATGGATTAAATGCCCCTTGGAAGAGACGTGCAAGTCACAGTAGCTTAAAAAGACGGATTAAATGAGCCTTGGAAGAGACGTGCAAGTCTCAGTAGCTTAACAAGACGGTTTAAATGCCCCTTGGAAGACACCAGCAGGTCGCAGTAGCTTAACAAGAGGGTTTAAATGCCCCTTGGAAGAGCGGTGGAGGTCGCAGTATCTTAACAAGCCAGTTTAGATGCAAGTTGGAAGAGACGTGCAGGTCGCAGTAGCTTAACAAGACGGTTTAAATGCCCCTTGGAAGAGACGTGCAGGTCGCAGTAGCTTAACAAGACAGTTTAATTGCCCCCTGGAAGAGAAGTGCAGGTCGCAGTAGCTTAAAAAGATGATTTAAATGCCCCTTGGAAGAGACGTGCAGGTCGCAGTAGCTTAACAAAATGGTTTAAATGCCCCATGGAAGAGAAGTGCAGGTCGCAGTAGCTTAACAAGACGGTTTAAATGCCCCTTGGAAAAGTGGTGGAGGTCGCAGTAGCTTAACTAGATGGTTTAAATGCCCCTTGGAAGAGACGTGCAAGTCGCAGTAGCTTAACAAGATGGTTTAAATGCCCGTTGGAAGAGACGTGCAGGTCGCAGCAGCTAAAAAAGACGGTTTAAATGCCCCTTGGAAGAGACGTGTAGGTCGTAGTAGCTTAACGAGATGGTTTAAATGCCCCTTGGAAGAGACGTGCAGGTCGCAGTAGCTTAATAAGACGGTTTAAATGTCCCTTGGAAGAGATGTGCAGGTCGCAGTAGCTTAACAAGACTGTTTAAATGCCCCTTGGAAGAGACGTGCAGGTCGCAGTAGCTTAACAAGACGGTTTAAATGCCACTTGGAAGAGCGGTGGAGGTCGCAGTAGCTTAACAAGACAGTTTAAATGCCTCTTGGAACAGACGTGCAGGTCGCAGTAGCTTAACAAGACGGTTTAAATGCCCCTTGGAAGAGACGTGCAGGTCGCAGTAGCTTAACAAGACTGTTTAAATTCCCCTTGGAAGAGTTATGCAGGTTGCAGTAGCTTAACAAGATGGTTTAAATGCCCCTTGAAAGAGACGTGCAGGTCGCAGTAGCTTAAAAAGACGGTTTAAATGCGCCTTGGAAAAGACGTGCAGGTCGCAGTAGCTTAACAAGACGGTTTAAATGCCCCTTGGAAGACACGAGCAGGTAGCAGTAGCTTAACAAGAGGGTATAAATGCTCCTTGGAAGAGCGGTGGAGGTTACAGTAGCTTAACAAGATGGTTTAAATGCCCCTTGGAAGAGACGTGCAAGTCGCAGTAGCTTAAAAAGACGGTTTAAATGCGCCTTGGAAAAGACGTGCAGGTCGCAGTAGCTTAACAAGACAGTTTAAAGGCCCCTTGGAAGAGACGTACAGGTCGCAGTAGCTAAACAAGATGGCTTAAATGCCCGTTGGAAGAGACATGCAGGTCGCAACAGCTAAAAAAGACGGTTTAAATGCCCCTTGGAAGAGACGTGTAGGTCGTAGTAGCTTAACGAGACGGTTTAAATGCCCCTTGGAAGAAATGTGCAGGTCGCAGTAGCTTAACAAGACGGTTTAAATGCCCCTTGAAAGAGACGTGCAGGTCGCAGTAGCTTAACAAGACGGTTTAAATGCCACTTGGAAGAGATGTGGAGGTCGCAGTAGCTTAACAAGACAGTTTAAATGCCTCTTGGAACAGACGTGCAGGTCGCAGTAGCTTAACAAGACGGTTTAAATGCCCCTTGGAAGAGACGTGCAGGTCGCAGTAGCTTAACAAGACTGTTTAAATCCCCCTTGGAACTTGGAAGAGTTATGCAGGTCGCAGTAGCTTAACAAGATGGTTTAAATGCCCCTTGGAATAGGCTTGCAGGTTGCAGTAGCTTAACAAGACTGTTTAAATTCCCCTTGGAAGAGTTATGCAGGTCGCAGTAGCTTAACAAGATAGTTTAAATGCCCCTTGAAAGAGACGTGCAGGTCGCAGTAGCTTAACAAGACTGTTTAAATGCCCCTTGGAAGAGTGGTGGAGGTCGCAGTAGCTTAACAAGACGGTTTAAATGCCCCTTGGAAGAGCAGTGGAGGTCACAGTAGCTTACCAAGACAGTTTAAATGCCCCTTGGAAGAGACGTGCAGGTCGCAGTAGCTTAACAAGACTGTTTAAATTCCCCTTGGAAGAGTTATGCAGGTCTCAGTAGCTTAACAAGATGGTTTAAATGCCCCTTGGAAGAGACGTGCAGGTCGCAGCAGCTTAAAAAGACTCTTTAAATGCCCCTTGGAAGAGACGTGCAGGTCGCAGTGGCTTAACAAGACAGTTTAAATGCCCCTTGAAAGAGACATGCAGGTCGCAGTAGCTTAACAAGACGGTTGAAATGGCCCTTGGAAGAGACGTGCAAGTCGCAGTAGCTTAAAAAGACGATTTAAATGCGCCTTGGAAAAGACGTGCAAGTCGCAGTAGCTTAACAAGACAGTTTAAAGGCCCCTTGGAAGAGACGTACAGGTCGCAGTAGCTAAACAAGATGGCTTAAATGCCCCTTGGAAAAGTAGTGGAGGTTACAGTAGCTTAACAAGACGTGTTAAATGCCGCTTGGAAGAGACGTGCTGGTCTCAGTAGCTTAACAAGACGGTTTAAATGCCCCTTGGAAGAGACGTGCAAGTCGCAGTAGATTAACATGACGGTTTAAATGCCCCTTGGAAGAGACATGCAGGTCGCAGTAGCTTAAAAAGACGGTTTAAATGCCCCTTGGAAGAGACATGCAGGTCGCAGCAGCTTAAAAAGACTGTTTAAATGCCCCTTGGAAAAGACGTGCAGGTCGCAGTGGCTTAACAAGACAGTTTAAATGCCCCTTGGAAGAGACGTGCAGGTCGCAGTAGCTTAACAAGACGGTTTAAATGCCCCTTGGAAGAGCGGTGGAGGCCGCAGTAGCTTAACAAGGCAGTTTTAATGCCCCTTGGAAGAAACGTGCAGGTCGCAGTAGCTTAAAAAGACGGTTTAAATGCCCCTTGGAAGAGACGTGCAGGTCGCAGTAGCTCAACACGACGGTTTAAATGCCCCTTGGAAGAGACGTGCAAGTCGCAGTAGCTTAAAAATCTGGTTTAAATGAGCCTTGGAAGAGAGGTGCAGGTCGCAGTAGCTTAACAAGACGATTTAAATGCCCCTTGGAAGAGATATGCAGGTCGCAGTAGCATAACAAAACGGTTTAAATACCCCTTTCAAGAGACGTGCAGGTCACAGTAGCTCAACAAGACGGTTTAAATGCCCCTTGGAAGAGACGTGCAGGTCGCAGAAGCTTAACAAGATGGTTTAAATGCCCCTTGGAAGAGCGGTGGAGGTCGCAGTAGCTTAACAAGACAGTTTAATTGACCCTTGGAAGAGACATGCAGGTCGCAGTAGCTTAACAAGACGGTTTAAATTCCCCTTGGAAGAGACGTGCAGGTCGCAGTAGCATAACAAGACGGTTTAAATGCCCCTTTGAAAAGTGGTGGAGGTTACAGTAGCTTAACAAGACGGTTTAAATGCCCCTTGGAAGAGACGTGCAAGTCGCAGTAGCTTAAAAAGACGATTTAAATGCCCCTTGGAAGAGACGTGCAGGTCGCAGTAGCTTAACAAAATGGTTTAAATGCCCCATGGAAGAGAAGTACAGTTCGCAGTAGCTTAACAAGACGGTTTAAATGCCCCTTGGAAAAGTGGTGGAGGTCGCAGTAGCTTAACAAGACGGTTTAAATGCCCCTTGGAAGAGACGTGCAAGTCGCAGTAGCTTAACTAGATGGTTTAAATGCCCGTTGGAAGAGACGTGCAGGTCGCAGCAGCTAAAAAAGACGGTTTAAATGCCCCTTGGAAGAGACGTGCAGGTCGCAGTAGCTTAACAAGACGGTTTAAATGCCCCTTGGAAGAGGCGAGCAAGTCGCAGTAGCTTAAAATGACGGTTTAAATGAGCCTCGGAAGAGACTTGCAGGTCGCAGTAGCTTAACAAGAGGGTTTAAATGCCCCTTGGAAGACACGAGCAGGTCGCAGTAGCTTAACAAGAGGGTTTAAATGCCCCTTGGAAGAGCGGTGGAGGTCGTAGTAGCTTAACAAGACAGTTTAGATGCCCCTTGGAAGAGACGTGCAGGTCGCCGTAGCTTAACAAGACGGTTTAAATGCCCCTTGGAAGAGACGTGCAGGTCGCAGTAGCTTAACAAGACGGTTTAAATGCCCCTTGGAAGAAACGTGCAGGTCGCAGTAGCTTAACAAGACGGTTTAAATGCCCCTTGGAAGAGACGTGCAGGTCGCAGTAGCTTAAAAAGACGGTTTAAATGCCCCTTGGAAGAGACGTGCAGTTTGCAGTAGCTTAACAAGACGATTTAAATGCCCCTTGGAAGAGACGTGCAGGTCGCAGTAGCTTAACAAAACGGTTTAAATACCCCTTGCAAGAGAAGTGCAGGTCACAGTAGCTTAACAAGACGGTTTAAATGCCCCTTGGAAGAGACGTGCAGGTCGCAGTAGCTTAACAAGACGGTTTAAATGCCCCTTGGAAGAGCGGTGGAGGTAGTAGTAGCTTATCAAGACTGATTAAATGCCCCTTGGTAGAGACATGCAGGTCGCATCAGCTTAACAAGACGGTTTAAATGTCCCTTGGAAGAGACGTGCAAGTCGCAGTAGCTTAACAACACGGTTTACATGCCCCTTGGAAGAGCGGTGGAGGTCGCAGTAGCTTAACAAGACAGTTTAAATGCCCCTTGGAAGAGCGGTGGAGGTCGCAGTAGCTTAACAAGACAGTTTAAAGGCCCCTTGGAAGAAACATGCAGGTCGCAGTAGCTTAACAAGACGGTTTAAATGCCCCTTGGAAGAGACGTGCAGGTCGCAGTAGCTTAAAAAGACGGTTTATATGCCCCTTGGAAGAGACATGCAGGTCGCAGCAGCTTAAAAAGACTGTTTAAATGCCCATTGGAAAAGACGTGCAGGTCGCAGTGGCTTAACAAGACAGTTTAAATGCCCCGTGGAAGAGACGTGCAAGTCGCAGTAGCTTAACAAAACGGTTTAAATGCCCCTTGGAAGAGTGGTGGAGGTCGTAGTAGCTTAACAAGACAGTTTTAATGCCCCTTGGAAGAAACGTGCAGGTCGCAGTAGCTTAACAAGAAGGTTTAAATGCCCCTTGGAAGAGACGTGCAGGTCGCTGTAGCTTAAAAAGACGGTTTAAATGCCCCTTGGAAGAGACGTGCAGGTCGCAGTAGCTTAACACGACGGTTTAAATGCCCCTTGGAAGAGACGTGCAGGTCGCAGTAGCTTAAAAAGACGGTTTAAATGAGCCTTGGAAGAGAGGTGCAGGTCGCAGTAGCTTAACAAGACGATTTAAATGCCTCTTGGAAGAGACGTGCAGGTCGCAGTAGCTTAACAAAACGGTTTAAATACCCATTGCAAGAGACGTGCAGGTCACAGTAGCTTAACAAGACGGTTTAAATGCCCCTTGGAAGAGACGTGCAGGTCACAGTAGCTTAACAAGACGGTTTAAATGCCCCTTGGAAGAGCGGTGGAGGTAGTAGTAGCTTATCAAGACTGATTAAATGCCCCTTGATAGAGACGTGCAGGTCGCATCAGCTTAACAAGACGGTTTAAATGTCCCTTGGAAGAGACGTGCAAGTCGCAGTAGCTTAACAAGACGGTTTAAATGCCCCTTGGAAAATCGGTGAAGGTCGCAGTAGATTAACAGCACGATTTACATGCCTCTTGGAAGAGCGGTGGAGGTCGCAGTAGCTTAACAAGATGGTTTAAATGCCCCTTGGAGGAGCGGGGGAGGTCGCAGTAGCTTAAAAAGACGGTTTAAATGCCCCTTGAAAGAGACGTGCAGGTCGCAGTAGCTTAACAAGACGATTTAAATGCCCCTTGGAAGAGACGTGCAGGTCGCAGTAGCTTAACAAAACGGTTTAAATACCCCTTGCAAGAGACGTGCAGGTCACAGTAGCTTAGCAAGACGGTTTAAATGCCCCTTGCAAGAGACGTGCAGGTCACAGTAGCTTAACAAGACGGTTTAAATGCCCCTTGGAAGAGCGGTGGAGGTAGTAGTAGCTTATCAAGACTCATTAAATGCCCCTTGATAGAGACGTGCAGGTCGCATCAGCTTAACAAGACGGTTTAAATGTCCCTTGGAAGAGACGTGCAAGTCGCAGTAGCTTAACAAGACGGTTTAAATGCCCCTTGGAAAATCGGTGGAGGTCGCAGTAGATTAACAAGATGGATTAAATGCCCCTTGGAAGAGACGTGCAAGTCGCAGTAGCTTAACAACACGGTTTACATGCCCCTTGGAAGAGCGGTGGAGGTCGCAGTAGCTTAACAAGATGGTTTAAATGCCCCTTGGAAGAGCGGTGGAGGTCGCAGTAGCTTAACAAGACAGTTAAAATGCCCCTTGGAAGAGATGTGCAGGTCGCAGTAGATTAACAACACGATTTACATGCCTCTTGGAAGAGCGGTGGAGGTCGCAGTAGCTTAACAAGATGGTTTAAATGCCCCTTGGAGGAGCGGGGGAGGTCGCAGTAGCTTAAAAAGACGGTTTAAATGCCCCTTGAAAGAGACGTGCAGGTCGCAGAAGCTTAACAAGATGGTTTAAATGCCCCTTGGAAGAGCGGTGGAGGTCGCAGTAGCTTAACAAGACAGTTTAATTGCCCCTTGGAAGAGACATGCAGGTCGCAGCAGCTTAACAAGACGGTTTAAATGCCCCTTTGAATAGTGGTGGAGGTTACAGTAGCTTAACAAGACGGTTTAAATGCCCCTTGGAAGAGACGTGCAAGTCGCAGTAGCTTAAAAAGATGATTTAAATGCCCCTTGGAAGAGACTTGCAGGTCGCAGTAGCTTAACAAAATGGTTTAAATGCCCCATGGAAGAGAAGTACAGGTCGCAGTATCTTAACAAGACGGTTTAAATGCCCCTTGGAAAAGTGGTGGAGGTCGCAGTAGCTTAACAAGACGGTTTAAATGCCCCTTGGAAGAGACGTGCAAGTCGCAGTAGCTTAACTAGATGGTTTAAATGCCCGTTGGATGAGACGTGCAGGTCGCAGTAGCTTAACAATACGGTTTAAATGCCCCTTGGAAAATCGGTGGAGGTCGCAGTAGATTAACAAGATGGATTAAATGCCCTTTGGAAGAGACGTGCAAGTCGCAGTAGCTTAACAACACGGTTTACATGCCCCTTGGAAGAGCGGTGGAGGACGCAGTAGCTTAACAAGATGGTTTAAATGCCCCTTGGAAGAGCGGTGGAGGTCGCAGTAGCTTAACAAGACATTTTAAATGCCCCTTGGAAGAGATGGGCAGGTCGTAGTAGATTAACAACACGGTTTACATGCCCCTTTGAAGAGCGGTGGAGGTCGCAGTAGCATAACAAGATGGTTTAAATGCCCCTTGGAGGAGCGGTGGAGGGCGCAGTAGCTTAAAAAGACGGTTTAAATGCCCCTAGGAAGAGACGTGCAGGTCGAAGAAGCTTAACAAGATGGTTTAAATGCCCCTTGGAAGAGCGGTGGAGGTCGCAGTAGCTTAACAAGACAGTTTAATTGCCCCTTGGAAGAGATATGCAGGTCGCAGCAGCTTAACAAGACGGTTTAAATACCCCTTGGAAGAGACGTGCAGGTCGCAGTAGCTTAACAAGACGGTTTAAATGCCCCTTGGAAAAGTGGTGGAGGTTACAGTAGCTTAACAAGACGGTTTAAATGCCCCTTGGAAGAGACGTGCAAGTCGCAGTAGCTTAAAAAGACGATTTAAATGCCCCTTGGAAGAGACGTGCAGGTCGCAGTAGCTTAACAAAACGGTTTAAATGCCCCATGGAAGAGAAGTGCATGTCGCAGTAGCTTAACAAGACGGTTTAAATGCCCCTTGGAAAAGTGGTGGAGGTCGCAGTAGCTTAACAAGACGGTTTAAATGCCCCTTGGAAGAGACGTGCAAGTCGCAGTAGCTTAACAAGATGGTTTAAATGCCCGTTGGAAGAGACGTGCAGGTCGCAGCAGCTAAAAAAGACGGTTTAAATGCCCCTTGGAAGAGACGCGTAGGTCGCAGTAGCTTAACGAGACGGTTTAAATGCCCCTTGGAAGAGACGTGCAGGTCGCAGTAGCTTAATAAGACGGTTTAAATGTCCCTTGGAAGAGATGTGCAGGTCGCAGCAGCATAACAAGACGGTTTAAATGCCCCTTGGAAGAGTCGTGTAGGTCGCAGTAGCTTAACAAGACGGTTTAAATGCCACTTGAAAGAGCGGTGGAGGTCGCAGTAGCTTAACAAGACAGTTTAAATGCCTCTTGGAAGAGACGTGCAGGTCGCAGTAGCTTAATAAGACGATTTAAATGCCCCTTGGAAGAGACGTGCAGGTCCCAGTAGCTTAATAAGACGGTTTAAATGCACCTTGGAAGAGACGTGCAGGTCCCAGTAGCTTAACAGGATGGTTTAAAAGCCTCTATGAAAAGCGGTGGAGGTCGCAGTAGCTTAACAAGACAGCTTAAATGCCCCTTGGAAGAGACGTGCAGGTCGCAGTAGCTTAGCAAGACGGTTTAAATGCCCCTTGGAAGAGACGTACAGGTCACAGCAGCTTAACAAGACGATTTAATTGCCCCTTGGAAGAGACGTTCAGTTCACAGTAGCTTAATAAGACGGTTTAAATGCCCCTTGGAAGAGACGTGCAAGTCGCAGTAGCTAAACAAGACGGTTTAAATGCCCCTTGGAAGAGACGTACAGGTCGCAGTAGCTTAACAAGACGGTTTAAATGCCCCTTGGAAGAGAAGTGCAGGGCGCAGTAGCTTAACAAGACGGTTTAAATGCCCCTTGGAAGAGACGTACAGGTCGCAGTAGCTTAACAAGACGGTTTAAATGCCCCTTGGAAGAGAAGTGCAGGGCGCAGTAGCTTAACAAGACGGTTTAAATGCCCCTTGGAAGAGACGAGCAAGTCGCAGTAGCTTAAAAATACGGTTTAAATGAGCCTTGGAAGAGACGTGCAGGTCTCAGTAGCTTAACAAGATGGATTAAATGCCCCTTGGAAGAGACGTGCAAGTCGCAGTAACTTAACAAGACGGTTTAAATGCCCCTTGAAAGAGCGGTGGAGGTGACAGTAGCTTAACAAGTCAGTTTAAATCCCCCTTGGAAGAGATGTGCAGGTCGCAGTAGCTTAACAAGATGGTTTAAATGCGCCTTGGAAAAGGCTTGCAGGTCGCAGTAGCTTACCAAAACGGTTTAAATGCCCCTTGGAAGAGACGTGCAGGTTGCAGTAGCTTAACAAGATGGTTTAAATGCCCCTTGGAAGAGCGGTGGAGGTCGCAGTAGCTTAACAAGATGGTTTAAATGCCCCTTGGAAGAGACATGCAGGTCGCTGCAGCTTAAAAAGACTCTTTAAATGCCCCTTGGAAGAGACATGCAGGTCGCAGTGGCTTAGCAAGACAGTTTAAATGCCCCTTGAAAGAGACATGCAGGTCGCAGTAGCTTAACAAGACGGTTGAAATGCCCCTTGGAAGAGACGTGCAGGTGGCAGTATGTTAACAAGACGGTTTAAATGCCCCTTGGAAAAATTGTGGAGGTTAAAGTAGCTTAACAAGACGGTTTAAATGCCCCTTGGAAGAGACGTGCAGGTCGCTGTAGCTTAAAAAGACGGTTTAAATGCGCCTTGGAAAAGACGTACAGGTCGCAGTAGCTTAACAAGACGGTTTAAATGCCCCTTGGAAGACAGGAGCAGGTCGCAGCAGCTTAACAAGAGAGTATAAATGCTCCTTGGAAGAGCGGTGGAGGTTACAGTAGCTTAACAAGATGGTTTAAATGCCCCTTGGAAGAGACGTGCAGGTCGCAGTAGCTTAAAAAGACGGTTTAAATGCGCCTTGGAAAAGACGTGCAGGTCGCAGTAGCTTAACAAGACAGTTTAAAGGCCACTTGGAACTTGGAAGAGTTATGCAGGTCGCAGTAGCTTAACAAGATGGTTTAAATGCCCCTTGGAATAGGCTTGCAGGTCGCAGTAGATTAACAAGACTGTTTCAATCCCCCTTGGAAGAGTTATGCAGGTCGCAGTAGCTTAACAAGATGGTTTAAATGCCCCTTGGAAGAGACATGCAGGTCGCAATAGCTTAACAAGACGGTTTAAATGCCCCTTGGAAGAGACGTGCTGGTCTCAGTAGCTTAACAAGACGGTTTAAATGCCCCTTGGAAGAGACGTGCAAGTGGCAGTAGATTAACATGACGGTTTAAATGCCCCTTGGTAGAGACATGCAGGTCGCAGTAGCTTAACAAGACGATTTTAATGCCCCATTTAAGAGACGTGCAGGTCGCAGTAGCTTAACAAGACGGTTTAAATGCCCCTTGGAAGAGACGTGTAGGTCGCAGTAGCTTAACAAGACAGTTTAAATGCCCCTTGGAAGAGATGTGCAGGTCGCAGTAGCGTAACAAGACTTTTTAAATGCCCCTTGGAAGAGACGTGCAGGTCGCAGTAGCTTAACAAGACGGTTTAAATGCCCCTTGGAAGAGGCATGCAAGTCGCAGTAGCTTAACAAATGATTTAAATGCCCCTTGGAAGAGACATGCAGGTCGCAGAAGCTTAACAAGACGGTTTAAATGCCCCTTGGAAGAGACGTGCAGGTCGCAGTAGCTTAACAAGACGGTTGAAATGCCCCTTGGAAGAGAGGTGGAGGTCGCAGTAGCTTAACAAGACAGTTTAAATGCCCCTTGGAAGAGATGTGCAGGTCGCAGTAGCTTAACAAGACTGTTTAAATGCCCCTTGGAAGAGAAGTCCAGGTCGCAGTAGCTTAACAAGACTGTTTAAATGCCCCTTGGAAGAGAAGTGCAGGTCGCAGTAGCTTAACAAGACGGTTTAAATGCACCTTGGAAGACACGTGCAGGTCGCAGTAGCTTAACAAGACGCTATAAATGCCCCTTGGAAGAGGCTTGCAGGTCGCAGTAGCTTAATAAGACGGTTTAAATGTTCCTTAGAAGAGACGTGCAGGTCACAGTAGCTTAACAAGACGGTTTAAATGCCCCTTGGTAGAGACATGCAGGTCGCAGTAGCTTAACAAGACGGTTTAAATGCCCCTTGGAAGAGACGTGCAGTTCGCAGTAGCTTAACAAGACAGTTTAAATACCGCTTGGAAAAGTGGTGGAGATTACAGTAGCTTAACAAGACGGTTTAAATGGCCCTTGGAAGAGACGTGCTGGTCGCAGTATCTTAACAAAATGGTTTAAATGCCCCTTCGTAGAGACATGCAGGTCGCAGTAGCTTAACAAGACGGTTTAAATGCCCCATTGTAGAGACGTGCAGGTCGCAGTAGCTTAACTAGACGGTTTAAATGCCCCTTGGAAAAGTGGTGGAGGTTACAGTAGCTTAACAAGACGATTTAAATGCGCCTTGGAAGAGACGTGCAGGTCGCAGTAGCCTAACAAGACGATTTAAATGCCCCTTGGAAGAGACGTGCAGGTCGCAGTAGCTTAACAAGACGGTTTAAATGCCCCTTGGAAGAGAGGTGGAGGTCGCAGTAGCTTAACAAGACGGTTTAAATGCCCCTTGGAAGAGCGGTGGAAGTCGCAGTAGCTTAACAAGACGGTTTAAATGCCCCTTGGAACAGACGTGCAGGTCGCAGTAGATAAACAAAAGAAAGTTTAAATGCCCCTTGGAAGAGACGTGGAGGTCGCAGTAGCTTAATAAGTCGATTTAATTGCCCATTGGTAGAGACATGCAGGTCACAGTAGCTTAATAAGACGGTTTAATTGCCACTTGGAAGAGACGTGCAGGTCGCAGTAGCTTAACAAGATGGTTTAAATACCCCTTGCAAGAGATGTGCAGGTCTCAGTAGCTTAACAAGACGTTTTAAATGCCCCTTGGAAGAGACGTACAGGTCGCAGTAACTTAACAAGAAGGTTTAAATGCCCCTTGGAAGAGCGGTGCAGGTCGCAGTAGCTTAACAAGACGGTTTAAATGCCCCTTGGAAAAGACGTACAGGTCGCAGTAGCTTAACAAGATGGCTTAAATGCCCCTTGGAAAAGTGGTGGAGGTTACAGTAGCTTAGCAAGACGGTTTAAATGCCCCTTGGAAGAGACGTGCAGGTCGCAGTAGCTTAACAAGACGGTTTAAATGCCCCTTGGAAGAGACGTGCAAGTCGCTGTAGATTAACATGACTGTTTAAAAACCCCTTGGAAAAGACGTGCAGGTCGCAGAAACTTACCAAGACGGTTTAAATGCCCCTTGGTAGAGAAGAAAAGGTAGCAGTAGCTTAACAAGACGGTTTAAATACCCCTTGGAAGAGCGGAGAAGGTCGCAGCAGCTAAACAAGACGATTTAATTGCCCCTTGGAAGAGACGTGCAGTTCACAGTAGCTTAATAAGATGGTTTAAATGCGCCTTGGAAGAGACGTGCAGGTCCCAGTAGCTTAACAAGATGGTTTAAAAGCCTCTATGAAAAGCGGTGGAGGTCGCAGTAGCTTAACAAGACAGTTTAAATGCCCCTTGGAAGAGACGTGCAGGTCGCAGTAGCTTAGCAAGACGGTTTAAATGCCCCTTGGAAGAGACGTACAGGTCACAGCAGCTTAACAAGATGATTTAATTGCCCCTTGGAAGAGACGTGCAGTTCACAGTAGCTTAATAAGACGGTTTAAATGCCCCTTGGAAGAGACGTACAGGTCGCAGTAGCTTAACAAGACGGTTTAAATGCCCCTTGGAAGAGAAGTGCAGGTCGCAGTAGCTTAACAAGACGGTTTAAATGCCCCTTGGAAGAGACGAGCAAGTCGCAGTAGCTTAAAAAGACTGTTTAAATGAGCCTTGGAAGAGACGTGCAGGTCGCAGTAGCTTAACAAGACGGTTTAAATGCCCCTTGGAACACGAGCAGGTCGCAGTAGCTTAACAAGAGGGTTTAAATGCCCCTTGGAAGAGATGTGCAAGTCGCAGTAAATTAACAAGACGGTTTAAATGCCCCTTGAAAGAGCGGTGGAGGTGGCAGTAGCTTAACAAGACAGTTTAAATCCCCCTTGGAAGAGATGTGCAGGTCGCAGTAGCTTAACAAGATGGTTTAAATGCGCCTTGGAATAGTCTTGCAGGTCGCAGTAGCTTACCAAAACGGATTAAATGCCCCTTGGAAGAGACGTGCAGGTCGCAGTAGCTTAACAAGATGGTTTAAATGCCCCTTGGAAGAGCGGTGGAGGTCGCAGTAGCTTAACAAGATGGTTTAAATGCCCCTTGGAAGAGACATGCAGGTCGCAGCAGCTTAAAAAGATTCTTTAAATGCCCCTTGGAAGAGACGTGCAGGTCGCAGTGGCTTAGCAAGACAGTTTAAATGCCCCTTGAAACAGACATGCAGGTCGCAGTAGCTTAACAAGACGGTTTAAATGCCCCTTGGAAGACAGGAGCAGGTCGCAGTAGCTTAACAAGAGGGTATAAATGCTCCTTGGAAGAGCGGTGGAGGTTACAGTAGCTTAACAAGATGGTTTAAATGCCCCTTGGAAGAGACGTGCAAGTCGCAGTAGCTTAAAAAGACGGTTTAAATGCGCCTTGGAAAAGACGTGCAGGTCGCAGTAGCTTAACAAGACAATTTAAAGGCCCCTTGGAACTTGGTAGAGTTATGCAGGTCGCAGTAGCTTAACAAGATGGTTTAAATGCCCCTTGGAATAGGCTTGCAGGTCGCAGTAGATTAACAAGACTGTTTAAATCCCCCTTGGAAGAGTTATGCAGGTCGCAGTAGCTTAACAAGATGGTCTAAATGCCCCTTGGAAGAGACGTGCAGGTCGCAGTAGCTTAACAAGACGGTTTAAATGCCCCTTGGAAGAGACGTGCTGGTCTCAGTAGCTTAACAAGACGGTTTAAATGCCCCTTGGAAGAGACGTGCAAGTGGCAGTAGATTAACATGACGGTTTAAATGCCCCTTGGTAGAGACGTGCAGGTCGCAGTAGCTAAACAAGACGGTTTAAATTCCCTTTGGAAGAGCAGTGGAGGTCGCAGTAGCTTAATAAGTCGATTTAATTGCCCATTGGCAGAGACATGCAGGTCACAGTAGCTTAATAAGACGGTTTAAATGCCACTTGGAAAAGACGTGCAGGTCGCAGTAGCTTAACAAGACGGTTTAAATACCCCTTGCAAGAGACGTGCACGTCGCAGTAGCTTAACAAGACGGTTTAAATGCCCCTTGGAAGAGACGTACAGGTCGCAGAAACTTAACAAGAAGGTTTAAATGTCCTTTGGAAGAGCGGTGGAGGTCGTAGTAGCTTAACAAAATGGATTAAATGCCCCTTGGAAGAGACGTGCAGGTCGCAGCAGCTTAACAAGATTGTTTAAAGGCCCCTTGGAAGAGACGTGCAGGTCGCAGTAGCTTAACAAGATGGTTTAAATGCCCCTTGGTAGAGACATGCAGGTCGCAGTAGCTTAACAAGACGATTTTAATGCCCCATTGAAGAGACGTGCAGGTCGCAGTAGCTTAACTAGACGGTTTAAATGCCCCTTGGAAGAGGCATGCAAGTCGCAGTAGCTTAACAAGATGATTTAAATGCCCCTTGGAAGAGACGTGCAGGTCGCAGTAGCTTAACAAGACGGTTTAAATGCCCCTTGGAAGAGACGTGCAGGTCGCAGTAGCTTAACAAGACGGTTGAAATGCCCCTTGGAAGAGAGGTGGAGGTCGCAGTAGCTTAACAAGACAGTTTAAATGCCCCTTGGAAGAGATGTGCAGGGCGCAGTAGCTTAACAAGACTGTTTAAATGCCCCTTGGAAGAGACGTGCAGGTCGCAGTAGCTTAACAAGACGGTTTAAATGCCCCTTGGAAGAGGCATGCAAGTCGCAGTAGCTTAACAAGATGATTTAAATGCCCCTTGGAAGAGACGTGCAGGTCGCAGTAGCTTAACAAGACGGTTTAAATGCCCCTTGGAAGAGACGTGCAGGTTGCAGTAGCTTAACAAGACGGTTTAAATGCCCCTTGGAAGAGAGGTGGAGGTCGCAGTAGCTTAACAAGACAGTTTAAATGCCCCTTGGAAGAGATGTGCAGGTCGCAGTAGCATAACAAGACTGTTTAAATGCCCCTTGTAAGAGACGTGCAGGTCGCAGTAGCTTAACAAGACTGTTTAAATGCCCCTTGGAAGAGAAGTGCAGGTCGCAGTAGCTTAACAAGACGGTTTAAATGCACCTTGGAAGACACGTGCAGGTCGCAGTAGCTTAACAAGACGCTATAAATGCCCCTTGGAAGAGGCTTGCAGGTCGCAGTAGCTTACCAAGATGGTTTAAATGCCCCATTGTAGAGACGTGCAAGTCGCAGTAGCTTAACTAGACGGTTTAAATGCCCCTTGGAAAAGTGGTGGAGGTTACAGTAGCTTAACAAGACGATTTAAATGCCCCTTGGAAAAGACGTGCAGGTCGCAGTACCTTAACAAGTCGGTTTAAATGCCCCTTGGAAGAGAGGTGGAGGTCGCAGTAGCTTAACAAGACGGTTTAAATGCCCCTTGGAAGAGCGGTAGAAGTCGCAGTAGCTTAACAAGACGGTTTAAATGCCCCTTGGAACAGACGTGCAGGTCGCAGTAGATAAACAAAAGACAGTTTAAATGCCCCTTGGAAGAGACGTGGAGGTCGCAGTAGCTTAATATGTCGATTTAATTGCCCATTGGTAGAGACATGCAGGTCACAGTAGCTTAATAAGATGGTTTAAATGCCACTTGGAAGAGACGTGCAGGTCGCAGTAGCTTAACAAGACGGTTTAAATACCCCTTGCAAGAGACGTGCACGTCGCAGTAGCTTAACAAGACGGTTTAAATGCCCCTTGGAAGAGACGTACAGGTCACAGTAACTTAACAAGAAGGTTTAAATGCCCCTTGGAAGAGCGGTGCAGGTCGCAGTAGCTTAACAAGACGGTTTAAATGCCCCATGGAAAAGACGTACAGGTCGCAGTAGCTTAACAAGATGGCTTAAATGCCCCTTGGAAAAGTGGTGGAGGTTACAGTAGCTTAACAAGACGGTTTAAATGCCCCTTGGAAGAGACGTGCTGGTCGCAGTAGCTTAACAAGACGGTTTAAAGGCCCCTTGGAAGAGACGTGCAAGTCGCAGTAGATTAACATGACTGTTTAAAAACCCCTTTGAAGAGACGTGCAGGTCGCAGAAAATTACCAAGACGGTTTAAATGCCCCTTGGTAGAGAAGAACAGGTAGCAGTAGCTTAACAAGACGGTTTAAATACCCTTGGAAGAGCGGCGGAGGTCGCAGCAGCTTAACAAGACAATTTAATTGCCCCTTGGAAGAGACGTGCAGTTCACAGTAGCTTAATAAGACGGTTTAAATGCGCCTTGGAAGAGACGTGCAGGTCCCAGTGGCTTAACAAGATGGTTTAAAAGCCTCTATGAAAAGCGGTGGAGGTCGCAGTAGCTTAACAAGACAGTTTAAATGCCCCTTGGAAGAGACGTGCAGGTCGCAGTAGCTTAGCAAGACGGTTTAAATGCCCCTTGGAAGAGACGTACAGGTCACAGCAGCTTAACCAGACGATTTAATTGCCCCTTGGAAGAGACATGCAGTTCACAGTAGCTTAATAAGACGGTTTAAATGCCCCTTGGAAGAGACGTGCAAGTCGCAGTAGCTAAACAAGACGGTTTAAATGCCCCTTGGAAGAGAAATACAGGTCGCAGTTGCTTAACAAGACGGTTTAAATGCCCCTTGGAAAAGTGGTGGAGGTCGCAGTAGCTTAGCAAGACGATTTAATTGCCCATTGGTAGAGACATGCTGTTCACATTAGCTTAATAAGACGGTTTAAATGGCACTTGGAAGAGACGTGCAGGTCGCAGCAGCTTAACAAGACTGTTTAAATACCCCTTGGAAGAGACGTGCATGTCGCAGTAGCTTAACAAGAGTGTTTAAATGCCCCTTGGAATGAGCTTGCAGGTCGCAGAAACTTACCAAGATGGTTTAAATGCCCCTTGGTAAAGACGTGCAAGTCGCAGTAGATTAACAAGATGGTTTCAATGCCCCTTGGTAGAGACGTGCAGGTCGCTGTAGCTAAACAAGACGGTTTAAATACCCCTTGGAAGAGAGGCGGAGGTCGCAGTAGCTTAACAAGACGATTTAATTGCCCCTTGGAAGATACGTGCAGGTCACAGTAGGTTAATAAGAAGGTTTAAATGCGCCTTGGAAGAGACTTGCAGGTTCCAGTAGCTTAACAAGATGGTTTAAAAGCCCCTATGAAAAGCGGTGGAGGTCGCAGTAGCTTAACAAGACGGTTTAACTGCCCCTTGGGAGAAATGTGCAGGTCGCAGTAGCTTAACAAAACGGTTTAAATACCCCTTGGAAGAGACGTGCAGGTCGCAGTAGCTTAACAAGACGGTTTAAATGCCCCTTGGAAGAGCGGTGGAGGTCGTAGTAGCTTATCAAGACTGATTAAATGCCCCTTGGTAGAGACGTGCAGGTCGCAGCAGCTTAACAAGACGGTTTACATGCCTATTGGAAGAGTGGTGGAGGGCGCAGTAGCTTAACACGATGGTTTAAATGCCCCATGGAAGAGCGGTGGAGGTCGCAGAAGCTTAACAAGACAGTTTAAATGCCCCTTGGAAGAGGCTGGCAGGTCGCAGTAGCTTAACAAGACGATGCAAATGCCCCTTGCAAGAGACGTGCAGGTCGCAGTAGCTTAAAAACATGGTTTAAATGCCACTTGGAAAAGCAGTGTAGGTCGCAGTAGCTTAACAAGACAGTTTAATTGCCCCTTGGAAGAGACATGCAGGTTGCAGCAGCTTAACAAGACGGTTTAAATGCCCCTTAGAAGAGACGCTCAAGTCGCAGTAGCTTAATAAGACGGTTTTAATGCCCCTTGGAAGAGACGTGCAGGTCGCAGTAGCTTAACAAGACTGTTTAAATACCACTTGGAAGAGATGTGCAGGTCGCAGTAGCTTAACAAAAGGGTTTAAATGCCCCTTGAAATAGGCTTGCAGGTCGCAGTAGCTTACCAAGACAGTTTAAATGCCCATTGGTAGAGACGTACCAGTCGCAGGAGCTTAACAAGACGGTTTAAATGCCCCTTGGAAGAGACATGCAGGTCACAGTAGCTTAACAAGACGGTTAAAATGACCTTTGGAAGAGCAGTGGAGGTCGCAGTAGCTTAACAAGATGGTTTAAATGCCCCTTGGAAGAGACGTGCAGGTCGCAGTAGATTAACAAGATGGTTTAAATGCCCCTTGGTAGAGACGTACAGGTCGCAGTAGCTAAACAAGACGGTTTAAATGTCCCTTGGAAGAGCGGCGGAGGTGGCAGTAGCTTAACAAGACGATTTAATTGCCCCTTGGAAGAGACGTGCAGGTCACAGTAGCTTAATAAGATGGTTTAAATGCGCCTTGGAAGAGACGTGCAGGTTCCAGTAGCTTAACAAGATGGTTTAAAAGCCCCTATGAAAAGCGGTGGAGTTCGCAGTAGCTTAACAAGACGGTTTAACTGCCCCTTGGAAGAGACATGCAGGTCGCAGTAGCTTAACAAAACGGTTTAAATACCCCTTGCAAGAGACGTGCAGGACACAGTAGCTTAACAAGACGGTTTAAATGCCCCTTGGAAGAGACGTGCAGGTCCCAGTAGCTTAACAAGATGGTTTAACTGCCCCTTGGAAGAGACATGCAGGTCGCAGTAGCTTAACAAGACGATTTAAATGCCCCTTGGAAAAGTGGTGCAGGTTACAGTAGCTAAACAAGAAGGTTTAAATACCCCTTAGAAGAGACGTGCAAGTCACAGTAGCTTAACAAGACAGTTTAAATGCCCCTTGGAAGAGATGTGCAGGTCGCAGTAGCTTAATAAGACAGTTTAAATGTTCCTTAGAAGAGACGTGCAGGTCGCAGTAGCTTAATAAGACGGTTTAAATGCCCCTTGAAAGGGACGTGCAGGTCGCAGTAGCTTAACAAGACTGTTTAAATACCACTTGGAAGAGACGTGCAGGTTGCAGTAGCTTAACAAAAGGGTTTAAATGCCCCTTGAAATAGGCTTGCAGGTCGCAGTAGCTTACCAAGACGGTTTAAATGCCCATTGGTAGAGACGTACCAGTCGCAGGAGCTTAACAAGACGGTTTAAATGCCCCTTAGAAGAGACATGCAGGTCACAGTAGCTTAACAAGACAGTTAAAATGACCTTTGGAAGAGCAGTGGAGGTCGCAGTAGCTTAACAAGACGATTTAATTGCCCCTTGGAAGAGACGTGCAGGTCACAGTAGCTTAATAACATGGTTTAAATGCCCCTATGAAAAGCGGTGGAGGTCGCAGTAGCTTAACAAGACGGTATAAATGCCCCTTGGAAGAGACATGCAGGTCGCAGTAGCTTAACAAAATGGTTTAAATACCCCTTGCAAGAGACGTGCAGGTCACAGTAGCTTAACAAGATGGTTTAAATGCCCCTTGGAAGAAACGTGCAGGTCGCAGTAGCTTGACAAGACGGTTTAAATGCCCCTTGCAAGAGACGTGCAGGTCGCAGTAGCTTAACAAGACAGTTTAAATGCCCCTTGGAAGAGCAGTGGAGGTCGTAGTAGCTTATCAAGACTGATTAAATGCCCCTTGGTAGAGACGTGCAGGTAACATCAGCTTAACAAGACGGCTTAAATGTCCCTTGGAAGATACGTGCAAGTCGCAGTATCTTAAAAAGACGGTTTAAATGAGCCTTGGAAGAGAGGTGCAGGTCGTAGTAGCTTAACAAGACGGTTTAAATGCCCCTTGGAAGAGACGTGCAGGCCGCAGTAGCTTAACAAAACGGTTTAAATGCCCCTTGCAAGAGACGTGCAGGTCACAGTAGCTTAACAAGACGGTTTAAATGCCCCTTGGAAGAGATGTGCAGGTCGCAGTAGCTTAACAACACGGTTTACATGCCCCTTGAAAGAGCGGTGGAGGTCGCAGTAGCTTAACAAGATGGTTTAAATGCCCCTTGGAAGAGCGGTGGAGGTCGCAGTAGCTTAACAAGACAGTTTAAATGCCCCATGGAAGAGATGTGCAGGTCGCCGTTGCTTAGCAAGACGGTTTACATGACCCCTTCGAAGAGACGTGCTGTGCGCAGAAGCTTAACAAGATGGTTTAAATGCCCTATGGAAGAGCGGTGGAGGTCGCAGTAGCTTAACAAGACAGTTTAATTGCCCCTTGGAAGAGACATGCAGGTCGCAGTAGCTTAACAAGACTGTTTAAATGCCCCTTGGAAGAGACGTGCAGGTCGAAGTAGCTTAACAAGACGGATTAAATGCCCCTTGGTAGAGACATGCAGGTCGCAGTAGCTTAACAAAACGGTTTAAATGCCCCATGGAAGAGAAGTGCAGGTCGCAGTAGCTTAACAAGACGGTTTAAATGCCCCTTGGAAAAGTGGTGGAGGTTACAGAAGCTTAACAAGACGTTTTAAATGCCCCTTGGAAGAGATGTTCAAGTCGCAGTAGCTTAACAAGATGGTTTAAATGCCCCTTGTAAGAGACGTGCAGGTCACAGAAGCTTAACAAGATGGTTTAAATGCCCCTTGAAAGAGACGTGCAGGTCACAGTAGCTTAACAAGATGGTTTAAATGCCCCTTGGAAGAGACGTGATGGTCGCAGTAGCTTAACAAGACGGTTTAAATGCCCCTTGGAAAAGACATGCAGCTCGCAGTAGCTTAAAAAGACAGTTTAAATGCCCCTTGGAAGAGACATGCAGGTCGCAGCAGCTTAAAAAGACTGTTTAAATGCCCCTTGGAAAAGACCTGCAGGTCGCAGTGGCTTAACAAGACAGTTTAAATGCCCCTTGGAAGAGACAAGCAAGTCGCAGTAGCTTAATAAGACGGTTTAAATGCCCCTTGGAAGAGACGTGCAGGTCGCAGTGGCTTAACAAGACGGTTTAAATGCCCCTTGGAAGAGACGTGCAAGTCGCAGTAGCTTAAAAAGACGGTTTAAATGAGCCTTGGAAGAGAGGTGCAGGTCGTAGTAGCTTAACAAGACGGTTTAAATGCCACTTGGAAGAGACGTGCAGGCCGCAGTAGCTTAACAAAACGTTTTAAATACCCCTTGCAAGAGACGTGCAGGTCACAGTAGCTTAACAAGAGGGTTTAAATGCCCCTTGGAAGAAACGTGCAGGTCAATGTAGCTTAACAAGATGGTTTAAGTGCCCATTGGAAGAGACATGCAGGTCGCAGTAGCTTAACAAGACGGTTTAAATGCCCCTTGGAAGAGACATGCAGGTCGCAGTGGCTTAACAAGACAGTTTAAATACCCCTTGGAAGAGACATGCAGGTCGCAATAGCTTAACAAGACGGTTTAAATGCCCCTTGGAAGAGACTTGCAGGTCGCAGTAGCTTAACAAGACGGTTTAAATGCCCCTTGGAAAAGTGGTGGAGGTTACAGTAGCTTAACAAGACAGTTTAAATGCCCCTTGAAAGAGACGTGCAAGTCGCAGTAGCTTAAAAAGACGGTTTAAATGCACCTTGGAAAAGACATGCAGGTCGCAGTAGCTTAACAAGAGGGTTTAAATGCCCCTTGGAAGAGCGGTGGAGGTCGCAGTAGCTTAACAAGAGAGTCTAAATGCCCCTTGGAAGAGACGTACAGGTCGCAGTAGCTTAACAAGATGGTTTAAATGCACCTTGGAAGAGACGTGCTGGTCACAGTAGCTTAACAAGACGGTTTAAATGCCCCTTGGAAAAGTGGTGGAGGTTACAGTAGCTTTACAAGACGGTTTAAATGCACCTTGGAAGAGACGTGCTAGTCACAATAGCTTAACAAGACAGTTTAAATGCCCCTTGGAAGAGACGTGCAGGTAGCAGTAGCTAAACAAGACGGTTTAAATGCCCCTTGGAAGAGACGTGCAGGTCGCAGTAGCTTAACAAGACTGTTTAAATACCCCTTGGAAGAGACGTGCAGGTCGCAGTAGCTTAACAAAATGGTTTAAATGCCCTATGGAAGAGAAGTGCAGGTCGCAGAAGCTTAACAAGACTGTTTAAATGCCCCTTGGAAAATTGGTGGAGGTCGCAGTAGATTAACAAGATGGTTTAAATGCCCCTTGGAAGAGCATTGGAGGTCGCAGCAGCTTAACAAGACGGTTTACATGCCCCTTGGAAGAGCGGTGGAGGTCGCAGTAGCTTAACAATATGGTTTAAATGCCCCTTGGAAAAGCGGTGGAGGTCGCAGTAGCTTAACAAGACGGTTTAAATGCCCTTTGGAAGAGACGTGCAGGTCGCAGAAGATTAACAAGATGGTTTAAATGCCCCTTGGAAGAGCAGTGGAGGTCGCAGTGGCTTAACAAGACAGTTCAATTGCCCCTTGGAAGAGACATGCAGGTCGCAGCAGCTTAACAAGACTGTTTAAATGCCCCTTGGAAGAGACGTGCAGGTCTCAGTAGCTTAACAAGACGGATTAAATGCCCCTTGGTAGAGACATGCATGTCGCAGTAGCTTAACAAAATGGTTTAAATGCCCCATGGAAGAGAAGTGCAGGTCGCAGAAGCTTAACAAGATGGTTTAAATGCCCCTTGGAAAAGTGGTGGAGGTTACAGTAGCTTAACAAGACGGTTTAAAAGCCCCTATGAAGAGCGGTGGAGGTCGCAGTAGCTTAACAAGACGGTTTAACTGCCCCTTGGAAGAGATGTGCAGGTCGCAGTAGCTTAACAAAACGGTTTAAATACCCCTTGCAAGAGACGTGCAGGTCACAGTAGCTTAACAAGACGGTTTAAATGCCCCTTGGAAGAAACGTGCAGGTCGCAGTAGCTTAACAAGACGGTTTAAATGCCCGTTGGAAGAGACGTGCAGGTCGCAGTAGCTTAACAAGACGGTTTAAATGACCCTTGGAAGAGCGGTGGAGGTCGTAGTAGCTTATCAAGACTGATGAAATGCCCCTTGGTAGAGACGTGCAGGTCGCAGCAGCTTAACAAGACGGTGTAAATGCCCCTTGGAAAATCGGTGGAGGTCGCAGTAGATTAACAAGATGGATTAAATGACCCTTGGAAGAGACGTGCAAGTCGCAGTAGCTTAACAAGACGGTTTACATGCCCATTGGAAGAGTGGTGGAGGTCGCAGTAGCTTAACAAGATGGTTTAAATGCCCCTTGGAAGAGCGGTGGAGGTCGCAGAATCTTAACAAGACAGTTTAAATGCCCCTTGGAAGTGACGTGCAGGTCGCAGTAGCTTAACAAGACGGTTTAAATGCCCCTTGGAAGAGGCTGGCAGGTCGCAGTAGCTTAAAAAGACGGTTTAAATGCCCCTTGGTAGAGTTGCAGGTCGCAGTAGCTTAACAAAACGGTTTAAATGCCCCATGGAAGAGACGTACAGGTCGCAGTAGCTTAACAAGAAGGTTTAAATGCCCCTTGGAAAAGTGGTGGAGGTTACATTAGCTTAACAAGACGGTTTAAATGCCCCTTGGAAGAGACGTGCAAGTCGCAGCAGCTTAACAAGACGGTTTAAATGCCCCTTGGAAGAGACGTGCAGGTCGCAGTAGCTTAAAAAGACTGTTTAAATGCCCCTTGGAAGAGACGTGCAGGTAGCAGTAGCTTAATAAGACGGTTTAAATGTCAGTTGGTAGAGACGTGCAGGTCGCGGTAGCTTAATAAGACGGTTTAAATGCCACTTGGAAGAGCGGTGGAGGTCGCAGTAGCTTAACAAGACAGTTTAAATGCCCCTTGAAAGAGACGTACAGGTCGTAGTAGCTTAACAAGACGGTTTAAATGCCCCTTGGAAGAGACGTGCAGGTCGCAGTAGCTTAACAAGACTGTTTAAATCAACCTTGGAAGTGATGTGCAGATCGCAGTAGCTTAACAAGATGGTTTAAATGCCTCTTGGAATAGGCTTACAGGTCGCAATAGCTTACCAAGACGGTTTAAATGCCCCTTGGAAGAGACGTGCAGGTTGCAGTACCGTAACAAGACGGTTTAAATGACCTTTGGTAGAGAAGTGCAGGTCGTGTAGCTTAACAAGACGGTTTAAATGCCCCTTGGAAGAGCAGTGGAGGTCGCAGATGTTTAACAAGACGGTTTAAATGCCTCTTGGAAGAGACATGCAGGTCGCAGCAGCTTAACAAGATGGTTTAAATGCCCCTTGGAAGAGACATGCTGGTCGCAGTAGCTTAACAAGACAATATAAATGCCCCTTGGAAAAGTGGTGGAGGTTACAGTAGCTAAACAAGAATGTTTAAATGCCCCTTGGAAGAGACGTGCAAGTCACAGTAGCTTAACAAGACAGTTTAAATGCCCCTTGGAAGAGACGTGCAGGTCGCAGTAGCTTAACAAGACGGTTTAAATGCCCCTTGGAAGAGACGTGCAAGTCGCAGCAGCTTAACAAGACGGTTTAAATGCCCCTTGGAAGAGACGTGCAGGTCGCAGTAGCTTAAAAAGACTGTTTAAATGCCCCTTGGAAGAGACGTGCAGGTAGCAGTAGCTTAATAAGACGGTTTAAATGTCAGTTGGTAGAGACGTGCAGGTCGTGGTAGCTTAATAAGACGGTTTAAATGCCACTTGGAAGAGCGGTGGAGGTCGCAGTAGCTTAACAAGACAGTTTAAATGCCCCTTGGAAGAGACGTACAGGTCGTAGTAGCTTAACAAGACGGTTTAAATGCCCCTTGGAAGAGACGTGCAGGTCGCAGTAGCTTAACAAGACTGTTTAAATCCCCCTTGGAAGAGATGTGCAGATCGCAGTATCTTAACAAGATGGTTTAAATGTCTCTTGGAATAGGCTTACAGGTCGCAATAGCTTACCAAGACGGTTTAAATGCCCCTTGGAAGAGACGTGCAGGTTGCAGTACCGTAACAAGACGGTTTAAATGACCTTTGGTAGAGAAGTGCAGGTCGTGTAGCTTAACAAGACGGTTTAAATGCCCCTTGGAAGAGCAGTGGAGGTCGCAGATGTTTAACAAGACGGTTTAAATGCCTCTTGGAAGAGACATGCAGGTCGCAGCAGCTTAACAAGATGGTTTAAATGCTCCTTGGAAGAGACATGCTGGTCGCAGTAGCTTAACAAGACAATATAAATGCCCCTTGGAAAAGTGGTGGAGGTTACAGTAGCTAAACAAGAAGGTTTAAATGCCCCTTGGAAGAGACGTGCAAGTCACAGTAGCTTAACAAGACAGTTTAAATGCCCCTTGGAAGAGACGTGCAGGTCGCAGTAGCTTAACAAGACGGTTTAAATGCCCCTTGGAAGAGACGTGCAGGTCGCAGTAGCTTAACAAGACTGTTTAAATACCCCTTGGAAGAGAAGTGCAGGTCGCAGTAGCTTAACAAAATGGTTTAAATGCCCTATGGAAGAGAAGTGCAGGTCGCAGAAGCTTAACAAGACTGTTTAAATGCCCCTTGGAAAATTGGTGGAGGTCGCAGTAGATTAACAAGATGGTTTAAATGCCCCTTGGAAGAGCATTGGAGGTCGCAGCAGCTTAACAAGACGGTTTACATGCCCCTTGGAAGAGCGGTGGAGGTCGCAGTAGCTTAACAATATGGTTTAAATGCCCCTTGGAAAAGCGGTGGAGGTCGCAGTAGCTTAACAAGACGGTTTAAATGCCCTTTGGAAGAGACGTGCAGGTCGCAGAAGCTTAACAAGATGGTTTAAATGCCCCTTGGAAAAGCAGTGGAGGTCGCAGTGGCTTAACAAGACAGTTCAATTGCCCCTTGGAAGAGACATGCAGGTCGCAGCAGCTTAACAAGACTGTTTAAATGCCCCTTGGAAGAGACGTGCAGGTCTCAGTAGCTTAACAAGACGGATTAAATGCCCCTTGGTAGAGACATGTATGTCGCAGTAGCTTAACAAAATGGTTTAAATGCCCCATGGAAGAGAAGTGCAGGTCGCAGAAGCTTAACAAGATGGTTTAAATGCCCCTTGGAAAAGTGGTGGAGGTTACAGTAGCTTAACAAGACGGTTTAAATGCCCCTTGGAAGAGACGTGCAAGTTGCAGTAGCTTAACAAGACGGTTTAAATGCCCCTAGGAAGAGACGTGCAGGTCGCAGTAGCCTAAAAAGACGGATTAAATGCCCCTTGGAAGTGACGTGCAGGTCGCAGTAGCTTAACAAGACGGTTTAAATGCCCCTTGGAAGAGCTGTGGAGGTCGCAGTAGCTTAACAAGACAGTTTAAATACCCCTTGGAAGAGACGTGCAGGTCGCAGTAGCTTAATAAGACGGTGTAAATGTCCCTTGGAAGAGATGTGCAGGTCGCAGTAGCTTAACAAGACGGTTTAAATGCCACTTGGAAGAGCGGTGGAGGTCGCAGTAGCTTAACAAGACAGTTTAAATGCCCATTGGAAGAGACATGCAGGTCGCAGTAGCTTAAAAAGACGGTTTAAATGCCCCTTGGAAGAGACGTGCAGGTCGCAGTAGCTAAATAAGATGGTTTAAATGCCCCTTGGAAGAGACGTGCAGGTCGCAGTAGCTTAACAAGACAGTTTAAATACCCCTTGGTAGAGACGTGCAGGTCGCAGCAGCTTAACAAGATGGTTTAAATGCCCCTTGGAAGAGCAGTGGAGGTCGCAGTAGCTTAACAAGATGGTTTAAATGCCCCTTGGAAGAGACATGCAGGTCGCAGCAGCTTAAAAAGACTGTTTAAATGCCCCTTGGAAAAGACGTGCAGGTCTCAGTGGCTTAACAAGACAGTTTAAATGCCCCTTGGAAGAGACGTGCAGGTCGCAGTAGCTTAACAAGACGGTTTAAATGCCCCTTGGAAGAGACGTGCAGGTCGCAGTAGCTTAACAAGACTGTTTAAATGCCCCTTGGAAGAGACGTGCAAGTCTCAGTAGCTTAAAAAGACGATTTAAATGAGCTTTGGAAGAGACGTGCAGGTCGCAGTAGCTTAACAAGACGGTTTAAATGCCCCTTGAAAGACACGAGCAGGTCGCAGTAGCTTAACGAGAGGGCTTAAATGCCCCTTGGAAGAGCGGTGGAGGTCGCAGTAGCTTAACAAGACAGTTTAGATGCCCCTTGGAAGAGACGTGCAGTTCGCCGTAGCTTAACAAGACGGTTTAAATGGCCCTTGGAAGAGACGTGCAGGTCGCAATAGCTTAACAAGATGGTTTAAATGCCCCTTGGAAAAGTGGTGGAGGTTACAGTAGCTTAACAAGACGGTTGAAATTCCCCTTGGAAAAGACGTGCAAGTCGCAGTAGCTTAACAAGACGGTTTAAATGCCCCATGGAAGAGCGGTGGAGTTCGCAGTAGGTTAACAAGACGGTTTAAATGACACTTGGAAGAGACTTGCAGTTCGCAGCAGCTTAACAAGACGGTTTAAATGCCCCTTGGAAGAAACGTGCAGGTCGCAGTAGCTTAACAAGACAGTTTAAATGCCCCTTGGAAGAAGCGTGCAGGTCGCAGTTGTTAGAACCTTGCTGTTAGGTTTTTTTTCCTTTGCTGGTCACATGACCTTGTTGGCCTATTTAATCCTGCTCCGCCCTTCTGGCTTTGCTGGACTTCATTGTATATCTACTTTCTAGCTAGCCTGTGCTCTGTATCTAACTCTGTTAGTTTGCTTGGTCTACGGACCTCTATGTTCTATCTATTTTGTTTGTTCGTCTGTCTGCTACTATTTCTGTTAGGAGGTGTCCCATATTCCTCCCAGTCCTTAGTACTTGTAGGGATTCCCTCCTCACATCTATAGGTCTCCGTACAGACTAGATTAGGACTTTAGCAGGTCTGATCGCAGGATCAGGTTCCCTGTTACATCGTAGGGATTCAGCTGAGTCTTATAGTAGGGACAGATCTCCTCTCTTTCCTTAGCTTTGGTAGCAGAACATAACAGTAGTAGCTTAACAAGACGGTTCAAATGCCCCTTGGAAGAGACGTGCAGGTCGCAGTAGCTTAACAAGACGGTTTAAATGCCCCTTGGAAGAGCGGTGGAGGTCGTAGAAGCTTAACAAGATGGATTAAATGCCCCTTGGTAGAGACGTGCAGGTCGCAGCAGCTTAACAAGACGGATTAAATGTCCCTTGGAAGAGACATGCAGGTCGCAGTAGCTTAACAAGATGGTTAAAATGCCCCTTGGAAAAGCGGTGGAGGTCGCAGTAGATTAACAAGTTGGATTAAATGCCCATTGGAAGAGACGTGCAGGTCGCAGTAGCTTAACAAGACGGTTTAAATGCCCCTTGGAAGAGCGGTGGAGGTCGTAGAAGCTTAACAAGATGGATTAAATGCCCCTTGGTAGAGACGTGCAGGTCGCAGCAGCTTAACAAGATGGATTAAATGTCCCTTGGAAGAGACATGCAGGTCGCAGTAGCTTAACAAGACGGTTTACATGCCCCTTGGAAGAGTGGTGGAGGTCGCAGAAGCTTAACAAGACGGTTTAAATGCCCCTTGGAAGAGCGGTGGAGTTCGCAGTAGCTTAACTAGACAGTTTAAATCCCCCTTGGAAGAGATGTGCAGGTCGCAGAAGCTTAACAAGATGGTTTAAATGCCCCTTGGAATAGGCTTGCAGGTCGCAGTAGTTTACCAAGACGTTTTAAATGCCCCTTGGAAGAGATGTGCAGGTCGCAGTAGCTTAACAAGATGGTTTAAATGCCCCTTGGAAGAGTGGTGGAGTTCGCAGTAGCTTAACAAGACGGTTCAAATGCCCCTTGAAAGAGACATGCAGGTCGCAGCAGCTTAAAAAGACTCTTTAAATGCCCCTTGGAAGACACGTGCAGGTCGCATTGGCTTAACAAGACAGTTTAAATGCCCCTTGGAAGAAACATGCAGGTCGCAGTAGCTTAACAAGACGGTTTAAATGCCCCTTGGAAGAGACGCGCAGGTGGCAGTAGCTTAACAAGACGGTTTAAATACCCCTTGGAAAAGTGGTGGAGGTGGCAGTAGCTTATCAAGACAGTTTAAATGCCCCTTGGAAGAGACGTGCAGGTCGCAGTAGCTTAACAAGACTTTTTAAATGCCCCTTGGAAAAGATGTACAGGTCGCAGTAGCTTAACAAGACGGTTTAAATGCCCCTTGGAAAAGACGTGCAGGTCGCAGTAGCTTAACAAGACGGTTTAAATGCCCCTTGGAAGACACGAGCAGGTCACAGTAGCTTAACAAGAGGGTTTAAATGCCCCTTGGAAGAGCGGTGGATGTCGCAGTAGCTTATCAAGACAGTTTAAATGCCCCTTGGAAGAGACGTGCAGGTCGCAGTAGCTTAACAAGACTTTTTAAATGCCCTTTGGAAGAGACGTGCAGGTCGCAGTAACTTAGCAAGATGGTTTAAATGCCACTTGGAAAAGCGGTGGAGGTCGCAGTAGCTTAACAAGACAGTTTAATTGCCCCTTGGAAGAGACATGCAGGTCGCAGCAGCTTAACAAGACTGTTTAATTGCCCCTTGGAAGAGACGTGCAGGTCGCAGTAGCTTAACAAGACGGTTTAAATGCCCCTTGGTAGAGACATGCAGGTCGCAGTAGCTTAACAAAACGGTTTAAATGCCCCATGGAAGAGACGTGCAGGTCGCAGTGGCTTAACGAGACGGTTTAAATGCCCCTTGGAAAAGTGGTGGAGGTTACAGTAGCTTAACAAGACGGTTTAAATGCCCCTTGGAAGAGACGTGCAGGTCGCAGCAGCTTAACAAGACGGTTTAAATGACCCTTGGAAGAGACGTGCAGGTCGCAGCAGCTTAACAAGACGGTTTAAATGCCCCTTGGAAGAGCGGTGGAGGTCGCAGTAGCTTAACAAGACAGTTTAAATACCCCTTGGAAGAGACGTGCAGGTCGCAGTTGCTTAATAAGACAGTTTAAATGTCAGTTGGAAGAGACATGCAGGTCGCAGTAGCTTAACAAGACGGTTTAAATGACCCTTGGAAGAGACATGCAGGTCGCAATAGCTTAACAAGTCGGTTTAAATGCCACTTGGAAGAGCGGTGGAGGTCGCAGTAGCTTAACAAGACAGTTTAAATGCCCCTTGGAAGAGACGTGCAGGTCGCAGTAGCTTAATAAGACGGTTTAAATGCCCCTTGGAAGAGACGTGCAGGTCGCAGTAGCTTAACAAGACTGTTTAAATCCCCCTTGGAAGAGATGTGCAGGTCGCAGTAGCTTAACAAGATGGTTTAAATGCCCCTTGGAAGAGCGATGGAGGTGGCAGTAGCTTAACAAGACGGTTTAAGTGCCCCTTGGTGAGAGATATGCAGGTCGCAGCAGCTTAAAAAGACGGTTTAAATACTCCTTGCAAGAGACGTGCAGGTCACAGCAGCTTAACAAGACGGTGTAAATGCCCCTTGGAAGAAACGTGCAGGTCGCAGTAGCTTAACAAGACGGTTTAAATGCCCCTTGGAAGAGACGTGCAGGTCGCAGTAGCTTAACAAGACGGTTTAAATGACCCTTGGAAGAGCGATGGAGGTCGTAGTAGCTTATCAAGACTGATTAAATGCCCCTTGGTAGAGACGTGCAGGTCGCAGCAGCTTAACAAGACGGTTTAAATGCCCCTTGGAAAATCGGTGGAGGTCGCAGTAGATTAACAAGATGGATTAAATGACCCTTCGAAGAGACGTACAAGTCGCAGTTGCTTAACAAGATGGTTTACATGCCCATTGGAAGAGTGGTGGAGGTCGCAGTAGCTTAACAAGATGGTTTAAATGCCCCTTGGAAGAGCGGTGGAGGTCGCAGAATCTTAACAAGACAGTTTAAATGCCCCTTGGAAGTGACGTGCAGGTCGCAGTAGCTTAACAAGACGTTTTAAATGCCCCTTGGAAGAGGCTGGCAGGTCGCAGTAGCTTACAAAGACGATTTAAATGCCCCTTGGAAGAGACGTGCAGGTCGCAGTAGCTTAACAAGATGGTTTAAATGCCCCTTGGAATAGGCTTGCAGGTCGCAATAGCTTACCAAGTCGGTTTAAATGCCCCTTGGAAGAGACGTGCAGGTCGCAGTAGCTTAAAAAGATGGTTTAAATGCCCCTTGGAAGAGCGGTGGAGGTGGCAGTAGCTTAACAAGACGGTTTAAATGCCCCTTGGTGAGAGACATGCAGGTTGCAGCAGCTTTAAAAGACGGTTTAAATACTCCTTGCAAGAGACGTGCAGGTCACAGCAGCTTAACAAGACGGTGTAAATGCCCCTTGGAAGAAACGTGCAGGTCGCAGTAGCTTAACAAGACGGTTTAAATGCCCCTTGGAAAAGACGTGCAGGTCGCAGTAGCTTAACAAGACGGTTTAAATGAACCTTGGAAGAGCGATGGAGGTCGTAGTAGCTTATCAAGACTGATTAAATGCCCCTTGGTAGAGACGTGCAGGTCGCAGCAGCTTAACAAGACGGTTTAAATGCCCCTTGGAAAATCGGTGGAGGTCGCAGTAGATTAACAAGATGGATTAAATGACCCTTGGAAGAGACGTGCAAGTCGCAGTAGCTTAACAAGATGGTTTAAATGCCCCTTGGAAGAGCGGTGGAGGTCGCAGAATCTTAACAAGACAGTTTAAATGCCCCTTGGAAGTGACGTGCAGGTCGCAGTAGCTTAACAAGACGTTTTAAATGCCCCTTGGAAGAGGCTGGCAGGTCGCAGTAGCTTACAAAGACGATTTAAATGCCCCTTGGAAGAGACGTGCAGGTCACAGTAGCTTAACAAGACGGTTTAAATGCCCCTTGGAAGAGACGTGGAGGTCGCAGTAGCTTAACAAGTCGGTTTAAATGCCACTTGGAAGAGCGGTGGAGGTCGCAGTAGCTTAACAAGACAGTTTAAATGCCCCTTGGAAGAGACGTGCAGGTCGCAGTAGCTTAATAAGACGGTTTAAATGCCCCTTGGAAGAGACGTGCAGGTCGCAGTAGCTTAACAAGACTGTTTAAATCCCCCTTGGAAGAGATGTGCAGGTCGCAGTAGCTTAACAAGATGGTTTAAATGCCCCTTGGAATAGGCTTGCAGGTCGCAATAGCTTACCAAGTCGGTTTAAATGCCCCTTGGAAGAGACGTGCAGGTCGCAGTAGCTTAATAAGACGGTTTAAATGCCCCTTGGAAGAGACGTGCAGGTCGCAATAGCTTAACAAGTCGGTTTAAATGCCACTTGGAAGAGCGGTGGAGGTCGCAGTAGCTTAACAAGACAGTTTAAATGCCCCTTGGAAGAGAAGTGCAGGTCGCAGTAGCTTAATAAGACGGTTTAAATGCCCCTTGGAAGAGACGTGCAGGTCGCAGTAGCTTAACAAGACTGTTTAAATCCCCCTTGGAAGAGATGTGCAGGTCGCAGTAGCTTAACAAGATGGTTTAAATGCCCCTTGGAAGAGCGGTGGAGGTGGCAGTAGCTTAACAAGACGGTTTAAATGCCCCTTGGTGAGAGACATGCAGGTCGCAGCAGCTTAAAAAGACGGTTTAAATACTCTTTGCAAGAGACGTGCAGGTCACAGCAGCTTAACAAGACGGTGTAAATGCCCCTTGGAAGAAACGTGCAGGTCGCAGTAGCTTAACAAGACGGTTTAAATGCCCCTTGGAAGAGACGTGCAGGTCGCAGTAGCTTAACAAGACGGTTTAAATGACCCTTGGAAGAGCGATGGAGGTCGTAGTTGCTTATCAAGACTGATTAAATGCCCCTTGGTAGAGACGTGCAGGTCGCAGCAGCTTAACAAGACGGTTTAAATGCCCCTTGGAAAATCGGTGGAGGTCGCAGTAGATTAATAAGATGGATTAAATGACCCTTGGAAGAGACGTGCAAGTCGCAGTTGCTTAACAAGATGGTTTACATGCCCATTGGAAGAGTGGTGGAGGTCGCAGTAGCTTAACAAGATGGTTTAAATGATCCCTTGGAAGAGCGGTGGAGGTCGCAGAATCTTAACAAGACAGTTTAAATGCCCCTTGGAAGTGACGTGCAGGTCGCAGTAGCTTAACAAGACGGTTTAAATGCCCCTTGGAAGAGACGTGCAGGTCGCAGTAGCTTAACAAGTCGGTTTAAATGAGACTTGGAAGGGCGGTGGAGGTCGCAGTAGCTTAACAAGACAGTTTAAATGCCCCTTGGAAGAGTCGTGCAGGTCGCAGTAGCTTAATAAGACGGTATAAATGCCCCTTGGAAGAGACGTGCAGGTCGCAGTAGCTTAACAAGACGGTTTAAATGCCCCTTGGAAAAGTGGTGGAGGTTACAGTAGCTTAACAAGACGGTTTAAATGACCCTTGGAAGAGACGTGTAGGTCGCGGTAGCTTAAAAAGACGGTGTAAATGCCCCTTGGAAGAGACGTGCAGGTCGCAGCAGCTTAACAAGACGGTTTAAATGCCCCTTGGAAGAGCGGTGGTGGTCGCAGTAGCTTAACAAGACAGTTTAAATACCCCTTGGAAGAGACGTGCAGGTCGCAGTTGCATAATAAGACAGTTTAAATGTCAGTTGGAAGAGACGTGCAGGTCGCAGCAGCTTAACAAGACGGTTTAAATGACATTTGGAAGAGACGTGCAGGTCGCAGTAGCTTAACAAGTCGGTTTAAATGCCACTTGGAAGAGCGGTGGAGGTCGCAGTAGCTTAACAAGACAGTTTAAATGCCCCTTGGAAGAGACGTGCAGGTCGCAGTAGCTTACTAAGACGGTTTAAATGCCCCTTGGAAGATACGTGCAGGTCGCAGTAGCTTAACAAGACTGTTTAAATCCCCCTTGGAAGAGATGTGCAGGTCGCAGTAGCTTAACAAGATGGCTTAAATGCCCCTTGGAATAGGCTTGCAGGTCGCAATAGCTTACCAAGTCGGTTTAAATGCCCCTTGGAAGAGACGTGCAGGTCGCAGTAGCTTAACAAGATGGTTTAAATGCCCCTTGGAAGAGCGGTGGAGGTGGCAGTAGCTTAACAAGACGGTTTAAATGCCCCTTGGTGAGAGACATGCAGGTCGCAGCAGCTTTAAAAGACGGTTTAAATACACCTTGCAAGAGACGTGCAGGTCACAGCAGCTTAACAAGACGGTGTAAATGCCCCTTGGAAGAAACGTGCAGGTCGCAGTAGCTTAACAAGACGGTTTAAATGCCCCTTGGAAAAGACGTGCAGGTCGCAGTAGCTTAACAAGACGGTTTAAATGAACCTTGGAAGAGCGATGGAGGTCGTAGTAGCTTATCAAGACTGATTAAATGCCCCTTGGTAGAGACGTGCAGGTCGCAGCAGCTTAACAAGACGGTTTAAATGCCCCTTGGAAAATCGGTAGAGGTCGCAGTAGATTAACAAGATGGATTAAATGACCCTTGGAAGAGACGTGCAAGTCGCAGTAGCTTAACAAGATGGTTTAAATGCCCCTTGGAAGAGCGGTGGAGGTCGCAGAATCTTAACAAGACAGTTTAAATGCCCCTTGGAAGTGACGTGCAGGTCGCAGTAGCTTAACAAGACGTTTTAAATGCCCCTTGGAAGAGGCTGGCAGGTCGCAGTAGCTTACAAAGACGATTTAAATGCCCCTTGGAAGAGACGTGCAGGTCGCAGTAGCTTAACAAGACGGTTTAAATGCCCCTTGGAAGAGACGTGGAGGTCGCAGTAGCTTAAAAAGTCGGTTTAAATGCCACTTGGAAGAGCGGTGGAGGTCGCAGTAGCTTAACAAGACAGTTTAAATGCCCCTTGGAAGAGACGTGCAGGTCGCAGTAGCTTAATAAGACGGTTTAAATGCCCCTTGGAAGAGGCGTGCAGGTCGCAGTAGCTTAACAAGACTGTTTAAATCCCCCTTGGAAGAGATGTGCAGGTCGCAGTAGCTTAACAAGATGGTTTAAATACCCCTTGGAATAGGCTTGCAGGTCGCAATAGCTTACCCAGTCGGTTTAAATGCCCCTTGGAAGAGACGTGCAGGTCGCAGTAGCTTAACAAGATGGTTTAAATGCCCCTTGGAAGAGCGGTGGAGGTGGCAGTACCTTAACAAGACGGTTTAAATGCCCCTTGGAAGACAGGAGCAGGTCGACGTAGCTTAACAAGACGGTTTAAATGCTCCTTGGAAGAGACATGCATGTTGCAGTAGATTAACAAGACGGTTTAAATGCCCCTTGGAAGAGACGTGCAGGTCGCAGTAGCTTAACAAGGCGGTTTAAATGCCATTTGGAAAAGCGGTGGAGGTCGCAGTAGATTAACAAGATGGATTAAATGCCCCTTGGAAGAGACGTGCAAGTCGCAGTAGCTTAACAAGACGGTTTACATGACCCTTGGAAGAGTGGAGGAGGGCACAGTAGCTTAACAAGACAGTTTAAATGCCCCTTGGAAGAGACGTGCAGGTCGCAGTAGCTTAATAAGACGGTTTAAATGCCCCTTCGAAGAGACGTGCAGGTCGCAGTAGCTTAACAAGTCGGTTTAAATGCCACTTGGAAGAGCGGTGGAGGTCGCAGTAGCTTAACAAGGCAGTTTAACTGCCCCTTGGAAGAGGCGTGCAGGTCGCAGTAGCTTAATAAGACGGTTTAGATGCCCCTTCGAAGAGACGTGCAGGTCGCAGTAGCTTAACAAGACTGTTTAAATCCCCCTTGGAAGAGATGTGCAGGTCGCAGTAGCTTAACAAGATGGTTTAAATGCCCCTTGGAATAGGCTTGCAGGTCGCAATACCTTACCAAGTCGGTTTAAATGCCCCGTGGAAGAGACGTGCAGGTCGCAGTAGCTTAACAAGATGGTTTAAATGCCCCTTGGAAGAACGGTGGAGGTGGCAGTAGCTTAACAAGACGGTTTAAATGCCCCTAGGTGAGAGACATGCAGGTCGCAGCAGCTTAAAAAGACTGTTTAAATGCCCCTTGGAAGAGACGTGCAGGTCGCAGTGGCATAACAAGACAGTTTACATGCCCCTTGGAAGAGACTTGCAGGTCGCAGTAGCTTAACAAGACGGTTTAAATGCCCCTTGGAAGAGACGTGCAGGTCGCAGAAGCTTAAAAAGACGGTTTAAATGCCCCTTCGAAAAGTGTGGAGGTTACAGTAGCTTAACAAGACAGTTTAAATATCCCTTGGAAGGGACGTGCAAGTCGCTGTAGCTTAAAAAGACGGTTTAAATGCACCTTGGAAGAGACGTGCAGGTCGCAGTAGCTTAACAAGACGGTTTAAATGCCCCTTGGAAGACACGAGCAGGTCGAAGTAGCTTAACAAGACGGTTTAAATGTCCCTTGGAAGAGACATGCATGTTGCAGTAGATTAACAAGACGGTTTAAATGCCCCTTGGAAAATCGGTGGAGGTCGCAGTAGATTAACAAGATGGATTACATGACCCTTGGAAGAGACGTGCAAGTCGCAGTTGCTTAACAAGATGGTTTACATGCCCATTGGAAGAGTGGTGGAGGTCGCAGTAGCTTAACAAGATGGTTTAAATGCCCCTTGGAAGAGCGGTGGAGGTCGCAGAATCTTAACAAGACAGTTTAAATGCCCCTTGGAAGTGACATGCAGGTCGCAGTAGCTTAACAAGACGTTTTAAATGCCCCTTGGAAGAGGCTGGCAGGTTGCAGTAGCTTACAAAGACGGTTTAAATGCCCCTTGGAAGAGACATGCATGTTGCAGTAGATTAACAAGACGGTTTAAATGCCCCTTGGAAGAGACGTGCAGGTCGCAGTAGCTTAACAAGACGGTTTAAATGCCACTTGGAAAAGCGGTGGAGGTCGCAGTAGATTAACAAGATGGATTAAATGCCCCTTGGAAGAGACGTGCAAGTCTCAGTAGCTTAACAAGACGGTTTACATGCCCCTTGGAAGAGTGGAGGAGGGCGCAGTAGCTTAAGAATACGGTTTAAATGCCGCTTGGAAGAGCGGTGGAGGTCGCAGTAGCTTAACAAGACAGTTTAAATACCCCTTGGAAGAGTCGTGCAGGTCGCAGTTGCTTAATAAGACAGTTTAAATGTCAGTTGGAAGAGACGTGCAGGTCGCAGCAGCTTGACAAGACGGTTTAAATGACCCTTGGAAGAGACGTGCAGGTCGCAGTTGCTTAAAAAGTCGGTTTAAATGCCACTTGGAAGAGCGGTGGAGGTCGCAGTAGCTTAACAAGACAGTTTAAATGCCCCTTGAAAGAGATGTGCAGGTCGCAGTAGCTTAATAAGACGGTTTAAATGCCCCTTGGAAGAGACGTGCAGGTCGCAGTAGCTTAACAAGACTGTTTAAATCCCCCTTGGAAGAGATGTGCAGGTCGCAGTAGCTTAACAAGTTGGTTTAAATGCCCCTTGGAATAGGCTTGCAGGTCGCAATAGCTTACCAAGTCGGTTTAAATGCCCCTTGGAAGAGACGTGCAGGTCGCAATAGCTTACCAAGTCGGTTTAAATGCCCCTTGGAAGAGACGTGCAGGTCGCAGTAGCTTAACAAGATGGTTTAAATGCCCCTTGGAAGAGCGGTGGAGGTGGCAGTAGCTTAACAAGACGGTTTAAATGCCCCTTGGTGAGAGACATGCAGGTCGCAGCAGCTTAAAAAGACGGTTTAAATACTCCTTGCAAGAGATGTGCAGGTCACAGCAGCTTAACAAGACGGTGTAAATGCCCATTCGAAGAAACGTGCAGGTCGCAGTAGCTTAACAAGACGGTTTAAATGCCCCTTGGAAGAGACGTGCAGGTCGCAGTAGCTTAACAAGACGGTTTAAATGACCCTTGGAAGAGCGATGGAGGTCGTAGTAGCTTATCAAGACTGATTAAATGCCCCTTGGTAGAGACGTGCAGGTCGCAGCAGCTTAACAAGACGGTTTAAATGCCCCTTGGAAAATCGGTGGAGGTCGCAGTAGATTAACAAGATGGATTAAATGACCCTTGGAAGAGACCTGCAAGTCGCAGTTGCTTAACAAGATGGTTTACATGCCCATTGGAAGAGTGGTGGAGGTCGCAGTAGCTTAACAAGATGTTTTAAATGCCCCTTGGAAGAGCGGTGGAGGTCGCAGAATCTTAACAAGACAGTTTAAATGCCCCTTGGAAGTGACGTGCAGGTCGCAGTAGCTTAACAAGACGTTTTAAATGCCCCTTGGAAGAGGCTGGCAGGTCGCAGTAGCTTACAAAGACGATTTAAATGCCCCTTGGAAGAGACGTGCAGGTCGCAGTAGCTTAACAAGACGGTTTAAATGCCCCTTGGAAGAGACGTGCAGGTCGCAGTAGCTTAACAAGTCGGTTTAAATGCCACTTGGAAGAGCGGTGGAGGTCGCAGTAGCTTAACAAGACAGTTTAAATGCCCCTTGGAAGAGACGTGCAGGTCGCAGTAGCTTAATAAGACGGTTTAAATGCCCCTTGGAAGAGACGTGCAGGTCGCAGTAGCTTAACAAGACTGTTTAAATCCCCCTTGGAAGAGATGTGCAGGTCGCAGTAGCTTAACAAGATGGTTTAAATGCCCCTTGGAATAGGCTTGCAGGTCACAATAGCTTACCAAGTCGGTTTAAATGCCCCTTGGAAGAGACGTGCAGGTCGCAGTAGCTTAACAAGATGGTTTAAATGCCCCTTGGAAGAGCGGTGGAGGTGGCAGTAGCTTAACAAGACGGTTTAAATTCCCATTGGAAGACACGAGCAGGTCGAAGTAGCTTAACAAGACGGTTTAAATGCTCCTTGGAAGAGACATGCATGTTGCAGTAGATTAACAAGACGGTTTAAATGCCCCTAGGAAGAGACGTGCAAGTCGCAGTAGCTTAACAAGACGGTTTACATGACCCTTGGAAGAGTGGAGGAGGGCGCAGTAGCTTAACAAGACAGTTTAAATGCCCCTTGGAAGAGACGTGCAGGTCGCAGTAGCTTAATAAGACGGCTTAAATGCCCCTTCGAAGAGACGTGCAGGTCGCAGTAGCTTAACAAGTCGGTTTAAATGCCACTTGGAAGAGCGGTGGAGGTCGCAGTAGCTTAACAAGACAGTTTAAATTCCCCTTGGAAGAGACGTGCAGGTCGCAGTAGCTTAATAAGACGGTTTAAATGCCCCTTCGAAGAGACGTGCAAGTCGCAGTAGATTAACAAGACTGTTTAAATCCCCCTTGGAAGAGATGTGCAGGTCGCAGTAGCTTAACAAGATGGTTTAAATGCCCCTTGGAATAGGCTTGCAGGTCGCAATAGCTTACCAAGTCGGTTTAAATTCCCCTTGGAAGAGACGTGCAGGTCGCAGTAGCTTAACAAGATGGTTTAAATGCCCATTGGAAGAGCGGTGGAGGTGGCAGTAGCTTAACAAGACGGTTTAAATGCCCCTTGGTGAGAGACATGCAGGTCGCAGCAGCTTGAAAAGACTGTTTAAATGCCCCTTGGAAGAGACGTGCAGGTCGCAGTGGCATAACAAGACAGTTTACATGCCCCTTGGAAGAGACTTGCAGGTCACAGAAGCTTAACAAGACGGTTTAAATGCCCCTTCGAAAAGTGGTGGAGGTTACAGTAGCTTAACAAGACAGTTTAAATATCCCTTGGAAGGGATGTGCAAGTCGCTGTAGCTTAAAAAGACGGTTTAAATGCACCTTGGAAGAGACGTGCAGGTCGCAGTAGCTTAACAAGACGGTTTAAATGCCCCTTGGAAGACACGAGCAGGTCGAAGTAGCTTAACAAGATGGTTTAAATGCCCCTTGGAAGAGACATGCATGTTGCAGTAGATTAACAAGACGGTTTAAATGCCCCTTGGAAGAGACGTGCAGGTCGCAGTAGCTTAACAAGACGGTTTAAATGCCACTTGGAAAAGCGGTGGAGATCGCAGTAGATTAACAAGATGGATTAAATGCCCCTTGGAAGAGACTTGCAAGTCGCAGTAGCTAAACAAGACGGTTTACGTGCCCCTTGGAAGAGTGGAGGAGGGCACAGTAGCTTAAGAATACGGTTTAAATGCCGCTTGGAAGAGCGGTGGAGGTCGCAGTAGCTTAACAAGACAGTTTAAATCCCCCTTGGAAGAGATGTGCAGGTCGCAGTAGCTTAAAAAGAGGGTTTAAATGCCCCTTGGAATAGGCTTGCAGGTCGCAGTAGCTTACCAAGATGGTTTAAATGCCCCTTGGAAGAGACGTGCAGGTCGCAGTAGCTTAACAAGATGGTTTAAATGCCCCTTGGAAGAGAGATGCAGGTCGCAGTAGCTTAACAAGACGGTTTAAATGCCCCTTGGAAGAGACATGCAGGTCGCAGTGGTTTAACAAGACAGTTTAAATGCCCCTTGGAAGAGACATGCAGGTCGCAGTAGCTTACCAAGACGGTTTAAATGCCCCTTGGAAGAGACGTGCAGGTCGCAGTAACTTAAAAAGACGGTTTAAATGCCCCTTGGAAAAGTGGTGGAGGTTACAGTAGCTTAACAAGACTTTTTAAATGCCCCTTGGAAGAGACGTGCAAGTCGCAGTAGCTTATAAAGACGTTTAAAATGCGCCTTGGAAAGGACGTGCAGGTCGCAGTAGCTTAACAAGACTGTTTAAATGCCCCTTGGAAGACACGAGCAGGTCGCAGTAGCTTAACAAGAGGGTTTAAATGCCCCATGGAACAGCGGTGGAGGTCCAGTAGCTTAACAAGACAGTTTAAATGCCCCTTGGAAGAGACATGCAGGTCGCAGTAGCTTAACAAGACGGTTTAAATGCCCCTTGGAAGAGACATGCATGTTGCAGTAGATTAACAAGACGGTTTAAATGCCCCTTGGAAGAGACGTGCAAGTCGCAGTAGCTTAACAAGACGGTTTTAATGCCACTTGGAAAAGCGGTGGAGGTCGCAGTAGATTAACAAGATGGATTAAATGCCCCTTGGAAGAGACGTTCAAGTCGCAGTAGCTTAACAAGACGGTTTACATGCCCCTTGGAAGAGTGGAGGAGGGCGCATTAGCTTAAGAAGACGGTTTAAATGCCCCTTGGAAGAGCGGTGGAGGTCGCAGTAGCTTAACAAGACAGTTTAAATCCCTCTTGGAAGAGATGTGCAGGTCTCAGTAGCTTAACAAGAGAGTTTAAATGCCCCTTGGAATAGGCTTGCACGTCGCAGTAGCTTACCAAGATGGTTTAAATGCCCCTTGGAAGAGACGTGCAGGTCGCAGTAGCTTAACAAGATGGTTTAAGTACCCCTTGGAAGAGAGATGCAGGTCGCAGTAGCTTAACAAGAGGGTTTAAATGCCCCTTGGAAGAGACATGCAGGTCGCAGTGGTTTAACAAGACAGTTTAAATGCCCCTTGGAAGAGACATGCAGGTCGCAGTAGCTTAACAAGACGGTTTAAATGCCCCTTGGAAGAGACATGCAGGGCGCAGTAGCTTAAAAAGACGGTTTAAATGCCCCTTGGAAAAGTGGTGGAGGTTACAGTAGCTTAACAAGACGGTTTAAATGCCCCTTGGAAGAGACGTGCAAGTCGCAGTAGCTTAAAAAGACGGTTTAAATGCGCCTTGGAACAGACGTGCAGGTCGCAGTAGCTTAACAAGACGGTTTAAATGCCCCTTGGAAGACACGAGCAGGTCGCAGTAGCTTAACAAGAGGGTTTAAATGCCCATTGAAACAGCGGTGGAGGTCCAGTAGCTTAACAAGACAGTTTAAATGCCCCTTGGAAGAGACGTGCAGGTCGCAGTAGCTTAACAAGACGGTTTAAATGCCCCTTGGAAGAGACATGCATGTTGCAGTAGATCAACAAGACGGTTTAAATGCCCCTTGGAAGAGACGTGCAGGTCGCAGTAGCTTAACAAGACGGTTTAAATGCCACTTGGAAAAGCGGTGGAGGTCGCAGTAGATTAACAAGATGGATTAAATGCCCCTTGGAGGAGACGTTCAAGTCGCAGTAGCTTAACAAGACGGTTTACATGCCCCTTGGAAGAGTGGAGTAGGGCGCAGTAGCTTAAGAAGACGGTTTAAATGCCCCTTAGAAGAGCGGTGGAGGTCGCAGTAGCTTAACAAGACAGTTTAAATCCCCCTTGGAAGAGATCTGCAGGTCGCAGTAGCTTAACAAGAGGGTTTAAATGCCCCTTGGAATAGGCTTGCAGGTCGCAGTAGCTTACCAAGATGGTTTAAATGCCCCTTTGAAGAGACGTGCAGGTTACAGTAGCTTAACAAGATGGTTTAAGTGCCCCTTGGAAGAGAGATGCAGGTCGCAGTAGCTTAACAAGACGGTTTAAATGCCCCTTGGAAGAGGCATGCAGGTCGCAGTGGTTTAACAAGACAGTTTAAATGCCCCTTGGAAAAGACATGCAGGTCGCATTAGCTTAACAAGACGGTTTAAATGCCCCTTGGTGAGAGACATGCAGGTCGCAGCAGCTTGAAAAGACTGTTTAAATGCCCCTTGGAAAAGACGTGCAGGTCGCAGTGGCATAACAAGACAGTTTACATGCCCCTTGGAAGAGACTTGCAGGTCACAGAAGCTTAACAAGACGGTTTAAATGCCCCTTCGAAAAGTGGTGGAGGTTACAGTAGCTTAACAAGACAGTTTAAATATCCCTTGGAAGGGACGTGCAAGTCGCTGTAGCTTAAAAAGACGGTTTAAATGCACCTTGGAAGAGACGTGCAGGTCGCAGTAGCTTAACAAGACGGTTTAAATGCCCCTTGGAAGACACGAGCAGGTCGAAGTAGCTTAACAAGATGGTTTAAATGCCCCTTGGAAGAGACATGCATGTTGCAGTAGATTAACAAGACGGTTTAAATGCCCCTTGGAAGAGACGTGCAGGTCGCAGTAGCTTAACAAGACGGTTTAAATGCCACTTGGAAAAGCGGTGGAGATCGCAGTAGATTAACAAGATGGATTAAATGCCCCTTGGAAGAGACTTGCAAGTCGCAGTAGCTAAACAAGACGGTTTACGTGCCCCTTGGAAGAGTGGAGGAGGGCACAGTAGCTTAAGAATACGGTTTAAATGCCGCTTGGAAGAGCGGTGGAGGTCGCAGTAGCTTAACAAGACAGTTTAAATCCCCCTTGGAAGAGATGTGCAGGTCGCAGTAGCTTAAAAAGAGGGTTTAAATGCCCCTTGGAATAGGCTTGCAGGTCGCAGTAGCTTACCAAGATGGTTTAAATGCCCCTTGGAAGAGACGTGCAGGTCGCAGTAGCTTAACAAGATGGTTTAAGTGCCCCTTGGAAGAGAGATGCAGGTCGCAGTAGCTTAACAAGACGGTTTAAATGTCCCTTGGAAGAGACATGCAGGTCGCAGTGGTTTAACAAGACAGTTTAAATGCCCCTTGGAAGAGACATGCAGGTCGCAGTAGCTTACCAAGACGGTTTAAATGCCCCTTGGAAGAGACGTGCAGGTCGCAGTAGCTTAAAAAGACGGTTTAAATGCCCCTTGGAAAAGTGGTGGAGGTTACAGTAGCTTAACAAGACGGTTTAAATGCCCCTTGGAAGAGACGTGCAAGTCGCAGTAGCTTATAAAGACGTTTAAAATGCGCCTTGGAAAGGACGTGCAGGTCGCAGTAGCTTAACAAGACTGTTTAAATGCCCCTTGGAAGACACGAGCAGGTCGCAGTAGCTTAACAAGAGGGTTTAAATGCCCCATGGAACAGCGGTGGAGGTCCAGTAGCTTAACAAGACAGTTTAAATGCCCCTTGGAAGAGACATGCAGGTCGCAGTAGCTTAACAAGACGGTTTAAATGCCCCTTGGAAGAGACATGCATGTTGCAGTAGATTAACAAGACGGTTTAAATCCCCCTTGGAAGAGATGTGCAGGTCTCAGTAGCTTAACAAGAGAGTTTAAATGCCCCTTGGAATAGGCTTGCACGTCGCAGTAGCTTACCAAGATGGTTTAAATGCCCCTTGGAAGAGACGTGCAGGTCGCAGTAGCTTAACAAGATGGTTTAAGTGCCCCTTGGAAGAGAGATGCAGGTCGCAGTAGCTTAACAAGAGGGTTTAAATGCCCCTTGGAAGAGACATGCAGGTCGCAGTGGTTTAACAAGACAGTTTAAATGCCCCTTGGAAGAGACATGCAGGTCGCAGTAGCTTAACAAGACGGTTTAAATGCCCCTTGGAAGAGACATGCAGGGCGCAGTAGCTTAAAAAGACGGTTTAAATGCCCCTTGGAAAAGTGGTGGAGGTTACAGTAGCTTAACAAGACGGTTTAAATGCCCCTTGGAAGAGACGTGCAAGTCGCAGTAGCTTAAAAAGACGGTTTAAATGCGCCTTGGAACAGACGTGCAGGTCGCAGTAGCTTAACAAGACGGTTTAAATGCCCCTTGGAAGACACGAGCAGGTCGCAGTAGCTTAACAAGAGGGTTTAAATGCCCATTGAATCAGCGGTGGAGGTCCAGTAGCTTAACAAGACAGTTTAAATGCCCCTTGGAAGAGACGTGCAGGTCGCAGTAGCTTAACAAGACGGTTTAAATGCCCCTTGGAAGAGACATGCATGTTGCAGTAGATCAACAAGACGGTTTAAATGCCCCTTGGAAGAGACGTGCAGGTCGCAGTAGCTTAACAAGACGGTTTAAATGCCACTTGGAAAAGCGGTGGAGGTCGCAGTAGATTAACAAGATGGATTAAATGCCCCTTGGAGGAGACGTTCAAGTCGCAGTAGCTTAACAAGACGGTTTACATGCCCCTTGGAAGAGTGGAGTAGGGCGCAGTAGCTTAAGAAGACGGTTTAAATGCCCCTTAAAAGAGCGGTGGAGGTCGCAGTAGCTTAACAAGACAGTTTAAATCCCCCTTGGAAGAGATCTGCAGGTCGCAGTAGCTTAACAAGAGGGTTTAAATGCCCCTTGGAATAGGCTTGCAGGTCGCAGTAGCTTACCAAGATGGTTTAAATGCCCCTTGGAAGAGACGTGCAGGTCGCAGTAGCTTAACAAGATGGTTTAAGTGCCCCTTGGAAGAGAGATGCAGGTCGCAGTAGCTTAACAAGACGGTTTAAATGCCCCTTGGAAGAGGCATGCAGGTCGCAGTGGTTTAACAAGACAGTTTAAATGCCCCTTGGAAAAGACATGCAGGTCGCATTAGCTTAACAAGACGGTTTAAATGCCCCTTGGTGAGAGACATGCAGGTCGCAGCAGCTTGAAAAGACTGTTTAATTGCCCCTTGGAAGAGACGTGCAGGTCGCAGTGGCATAACAAGACAGTTTACAAGCCCCTTGGAAGAGACTTGCAGGTCACAGAAGCTTAACAAGACGGTTTAAATGCCCCTTCGAAAAGTGGTGGAGGTTACAGTAGCTTAACAAGACAGTTTAAATATCCCTTGGAAGGGACGTGCAAGTCGCTGTAGCTTAAAAAGACGGTTTAAATGCACCTTGGAAGAGACGTGCAGGTCGCAGTAGCTTAACAAGACGGTTTAAATGCCCCTTGGAAGACACGAGCAGGTCGAAGTAGCTTAACAAGATGGTTTAAATGCCCCTTGGAAGAGACATGCATGTTGCAGTAGATTAGCAAGACGGTTTAAATGCCCCTTGGAAGAGACGTGCAGGTCGCAGTAGCTTAACAAGACGGTTTAAATGCCACTTGGAAAAGCGGTGGAGATCGCAGTAGATTAACAAGATGGATTAAATGCCCCTTGGAAGAGACTTGCAAGTCGCAGTAGCTAAACAAGACGGTTTACGTGCCCCTTGGAAGAGTGGAGGAGGGCACAGTAGCTTAAGAATACGGTTTAAATGCCGCTTGGAAGAGCGGTGGAGGTTGCAGTAGCTTAACAAGACAGTTTAAATCCCCCTTGGAAGAGATGTGCAGGTCGCAGTAGCTTAAAAAGAGGGTTTAAATGCCCCTTGGAATAGGCTTGCAGGTCGCAGTAGCTTACCAAGATGGTTTAAATGCCCCTTGGAAGAGACGTGCAGGTCGCAGTAGCTTAACAAGATGGTTTAAGTGCCCCTTGGAAGAGAGATGCAGGTCGCAGTAGCTTAACAAGACGGTTTAAATGCCCCTTGGAAGAGACATGCAGGTCGCAGTGGTTTAACAAGACAGTTTAAATGCCCCTTGGAAGAGACATGCAGGTCGCAGTAGCTTACCAAGACGGTTTAAATGCCCCTTGGAAGAGACGTGCAGGTCGCAGTAGCTTAAAAAGACGGTTTAAATGCCCCTTGGAAAAGTGGTGGAGGTTACAGTAGCTTAACAAGATGGTTTAAATGCCCCTTGGAAGAGACGTGCAAGTCGCAGTAGCTTATAAAGACGTTTAAAATGCGCCTTGGAAAGGACGTGCAGGTCGCAGTAGCTTAACAAGACTGTTTAAATGCCCCTTGGAAGACACGAGCAGGTCGCAGTAGCTTAACAAGAGGGTTTAAATGCCCCATGGAACAGCGGTGGAGGTCCAGTAGCTTAACAAGACAGTTTAAATGCCCCTTGGAAGAGACATGCAGGTCGCAGTAGCTTAACAAGACGGTTTAAATGCCCCTTGGAAGAGACATGCATGTTGCAGTAGATTAACAAGACGGTTTAAATGCCCCTTGGAAGAGACGTGCAAGTCGCGGTAGCTTAACAAGACGGTTTTAATGCCACTTGGAAAAGCGGTGGAGGTCGCAGTAGATTAACAAGATGGATTAAATGCCCCTTGGAAGAGACGTTCAAGTCGCAGTAGCTTAACAAGACGGTTTACATGCCCCTTGGAAGAGTGTAGGAGGGCGCAGTAGCTTAAGAAGACGGTTTAAATGCCCCTTGGAAGAGCGGTGGAGGTCGCAGTAGCTTAACAAGACAGTTTAAATCCCCCTTGGAAGAGATGTGCAGGTCTCAGTAGCTTAACAAGAGAGTTTAAATGCCCCTTGGAATAGGCTTGCACGTCGCAGTAGCTTACCAAGATGGTTTAAATGCCCCTTGGAAGAGACGTGCAGGTCGCAGTAGCTTAACAAGATGGTTTAAGTGCCCCTTGGAAGAGAGATGCAGGTCGCAGTAGCTTAACAAGAGGGTTTAAATGCCCCTTGGAAGAGACATGCAGGTCGCAGTGGTTTAACAAGACAGTTTAAATGCCCCTTGGAAGAGACATGCAGGTCGCAGTAGCTTAACAAGACGGTTTAAATGCCCCTTGGAAGAGACATGCAGGGCGCAGTAGCTTAAAAAGACGGTTTAAATGCCCCTTGGAAAAGTGGTGGAGGTTACAGTAGCTTAACAAGACGGTTTAAATGCCCCTTGGAAGAGACGTGCAAGTCGCAGTAGCTTAAAAAGACGGTTTAAATGCGCCTTGGAACAGACGTGCAGGTCGCAGTAGCTTAACAAGACGGTTTAAATGCCCCTTGGAAGACACGAGCAGGTCGCAGTAGCTTAACAAGAGGGTTTAAATGCCCATTGAAACAGCAGTGGAGGTCCAGTAGCTTAACAAGACAGTTTAAATGCCCCTTGGAAGAGACGTGCAGGTCGCAGTAGCTTAACAAGACGGTTTAAATGCCCCTTGGAAGAGACATGCATGTTGCAGTAGATCAACAAGACGGTTTAAATGCCCCTTGGAAGAGACGTGCAGGTCGCAGTAGCTTAACAAGACGGTTTAAATGCCACTTGGAAAAGCGGTGGAGGTCGCAGTAGATTAACAAGATGGATTAAATGCCCCTTGGAGGAGACGTTCAAGTCGCAGTAGCTTAACAAGACGGTTTACATGCCCCTTGGAAGAGTGGAGTAGGGCGCAGTAGCTTAAGAAGACGGTTTAAATGCCCCTTAGAAGAGCGGTGGAGGTCGCAGTAGCTTAACAAGACAGTTTAAATCCCCCTTGGAAGAGATGTGCAGGTCGCAGTAGCTTAACAAGAGGGTTTAAATGCCCCTTGGAATAGGCTTGCAGGTCGCAGTAGCTTACCAAGATGGTTTAAATGCCCCTTGGAAGAGACGTGCAGGTCGCAGTAGCTTAACAAGATGGTTTAAGTGCCCCTTGGAAGAGAGATGCAGGTCGCAGTAGCTTAACAAGACGGTTTAAATGCCCCTTGGAAGAGACATGCAGGTCGCAGTGGTTTAACAAGACAGTTTAAATGCCCCTTGGAAGAGACATGCAGGTCGCAGTAGCTTACCAAGACGGTTTAAATGCCCCTTGGAAGAGACGTGCAGGTCGCAGTAGCTTAAAAAGACGGTTTAAATGCCCCTTGGAAAAGTGGTGGAGGTTACAGTAGCTTAACAAGACGGTTTAAATGCCCCTTGGAAGAGACGTGCAAGTCGCAGTAGCTTATAAAGACGTTTAAAATGCGCCTTGGAAAGGACGTGCAGGTCGCAGTAGCTTATCAAGGCGGTTTAAATGCCCCTTGGAAGACACGAGCAGGTCGCAGTAGCTTAACAAGAGGGTTTAAATGCCCCTTGGAAGAGCGGTGGAGGTCGCAGTAGCTTAACAAGACAGTCTAAATGCCCCTTGGAAGAGACGTGCAGATTGCAGTAGCTTAACAAGACGGTTTAAATGCCCCTTGGAAAAGTGGTGGAGGTTACAGTAGCTTAACAAGACGGTTTAAATGCACCTTGGAAGAGAGGTGCTGGTCAAAGTACCTTAACAAGACGGTTTAAATGCCCCTTGGAAGAGACGTGCTAGTCGCAGTAGATTAACAAGACGGTTTAAATGCCCCTTGGTAGAGACTTGCAGGTCGCAGTAGCTAAACAAGACGGTTTAAATGCCCCTTGGAAGAGCGGTGGAGGTCGCAGTAGATTAACAAGATGGATTAAATGACCCTTGGAAGAGACGTGCAAGTCGCAGTAGCTTAACAAGACGGTTTACATGCCCATTGGAAGAGTGGTGGAGGTCGCAGTAGCTTAACAAGATGGTTTAAATGTCACTTGGAAAAGCGGTGGAGGTCGCAGTAGCTTAACAAGACAGTTTAATTGCCCCTTGGAAGAGACATGCAGGTCGCAGCAGCTTAGCAAGACTGTTTAAATGCCCCTTGGAAGAGACGTGTAGGTCGCAGTAGCTTAACAAGACGGTTTAAATGTCCCTTGGTAGAGACATGCAGGTCGCAGTAGGTTAACAAAACGGTTTAAATGCCCCTTGGAAGAGAAGTGCAGGTCGCAGTAGCTTAAAAAGACGGTTTAAATGCCCCTTGGAAAAGTGGTGGAGGTTACAGTAGCTTAACAAGACGGTTTAAATGCCCCTTGGAAGAAACGTGCAAGTCGCAGTAGCTTAACCAGACGGTTTAAATGCCCCCTGGAAGAGACGTGCAGGTCGCAGTAGCTTAAAAAGACGGTGTAAATGCCCCTTGGAAGAGACTTGCAGGTCGCAGCAGCTTAACAAGACAGTTTAAATACCCCTTGGAAGAGACGTGCAGGTCGCAGTTGCTTAATAAGACAGTTTAAATGTCAGTTGGAAGAGACGTGCAGGTCGCAGTAGCTTAACAAGACGGTTTAAATGCCCCTTGGAAGAGACGTGCAGGTCGCAGTAGCTTAACAAGTCGGTTTAAATGCCACTTGAAAGAGCGGTGGAGGTCGCAGTAGCTTAACAAGACAGTTTAAATGCCCCTTGGAAGAGACGTGCAGGTCGCAGTAGCTTAATAAGACCGTTTAAATGCCCCTTGGAAGAGACGTGCAGGTGGCAGTAGCTTAACAAGACTGTTTAAATCCCCCTTGGAAGAGATGTGCAGGTCGCAGTAGCTTAACAAGATGGTTTAAATGCCCCTTGGAATAGGCTTGCTGGTCGCAATAGCTTACCAAGTCGGTTTAAATGCCCCTTGGAAGAGACGTGCAGGTCGCAGTAGCTTAACAAGATGGTTTAAATGCCCCTGGAAGAGCGGTGGAGGTGGCAGTAGCTTAACAAGACGGTTTAAATGCCCCTTGGTGAGAGACATGCAGGTCAAAGCAGCTTAAAAAGACTGTTTACATGCCCCTTGGAAGAGACGTGCAGGTCGCAGTGGCATAACAAGACAGTTTAAATGCCCCTTGGAAGAGACTTGCAGGTCGCAGTAGCTTAACAAGACGGTTTAAATACCCCTTGGAAGAGACGTAAAGGTCGCAGAAGCTTAACAAGACGGTTTAAATGCCCCTTCGAAAAGTGGTGGAGGTTACAGTAGCTTAACAAGACAGTTTAAATGCCCCTTGGAAGGGACGTGCAAGTCGCAGTAGCTTAAAAAGACGGTTTAAATGCACCTTGGAAGAGACGTGCAGGTCGCAGTAGCTTAACAAGACGGTTTAAATGCCCCTTGGAAGACACGAGCAGGTCGAAGTAGCTTAACAAGAGGGTTTAAATGCCCCTTGGAACAGCGGTGGAGGTCGCAGTAGCTTAACAAGATAGTTTACATGCCCCTTGGAAGAGACGTACAGGTCGCAGTAGCTTAACAAGACGGTTTAAATGCCCCTTGGAAGAGACATGCATGTTGCAGTAGATTAACAAGACTGTTTAAATGCCCCTTGGAAGAGACGTGCAGGTCGCAGTAGCTTAACAAGACGGTTTAAATGCCAATTGGAAAAGCGGTGGAGGTCGCATTAGATTAACAAGATGGATTAAATGCCCCTTGGAAGAGACGTGCAAGTCGCAGTAGCTTAACAACACGGTTTACATGCCCCTTGGAAGAGTGGTGGAGGGCGCAGTAGCTTAAGTAGACAGTTTAAATGCCCCTTGGAAGAGCGGTGGAGGTCGCAGTAGCTTATCAAGACAGTTTAAATCCCCCTTAGAAGAGATGTGCAGGTCGCATTAGCTTAACAAGAGGGTTTAAATGCCCCTTGGAATAGGCTTGCAGGTCGCAGTAGCTTACCAAGATGGTTTAAATGCCCCTTGGAAGAGACGTGCAGGTCGCAGTAGCTGAACAAGATGGTTTAAGTGCCCCTTGGAAGAGAGATGCAGGTCGCAGTAGCTTAACAAGACGGTTTAAATGCCCCTTGGAAGAGACATGCAGGTCGCAGTGGTTTAACAAGACAGTTTAAATGCCCCTTGGAAGAGACATGCAGGTCGCAGTAGCTTAACAAGACGGTTTAAATGCCCCTTGGAAGAGACGTGCAGGTCGCAGTAGCTTAAAAAGACAGATTAAGGGCCCCTTGGAAAAGTGGTGGAGGTTACAGTAGCTTAACAAGACGGTTTAAATGCCCCTTGGAAGAGAAGTGCAAGTCGCAGTAGCTTAAAAAGACGGTTTAAATGCGCCTTGGAAAAGATGTGCAGGTCGCAGTAGCTTAACAAGACGGTTTAAATGCCCCTTGGAAGACATGAGCAGGTCGCAGTAGCTTAACAAGAGGGTTTAAATGCCCCTTGGAACAGCGGTGGAGGTCCAGTAGCTTAACAAGACAGTCTAAATGCCCCTTGGAAGAGACGTGCAGGTCGCAGTAGCTTAACAAGAGGGTTTAAATGCCCCTTGGAAGAGACATGCAGGTCGCAGTGGTTTAACAAGACAGTTTAAATGCCCCTTGGAAGAGACATGCAGGTCGCAGTAGCTTAACAAGACGGTTTAAATGCCCCTTGGAAGAGACATGCAGGGCGCAGTAGCTTAAAAAGACGGTTTAAATGCCCCTTGGAAAAGTGGTGGAGGTTACAGTAGCTTAACAAGACGGTTTAAATGCCCCTTGGAAGAGACGTGCAAGTCGCAGTAGCTTAAAAAGACGGTTTAAATGCGCCTTGGAACAGACGTGCAGGTCGCAGTAGCTTAACAAGACGGTTTAAATGCCCCTTGGAAGACACGAGCAGGTCGCAGTAGCTTAACAAGAGGGTTTAAATGCCCATTGAAACAGCGGTGGAGGTCCAGTAGCTTAACAAGACAGTTTAAATGCCCCTTGGAAGAGACGTGCAGGTCGCAGTAGCTTAACAAGACGGTTTAAATGCCCCTTGGAAGAGACATGCATGTTGCAGTAGATCAACAAGACGGTTTAAATGCCCCTTGGAAGAGACGTGCAGGTCGCAGTAGCTTAACAAGACGGTTTAAATGCCACTTGGAAAAGCGGTGGAGGTCGCAGTAGATTAACAAGATGGATTAAATGCCCCTTGGAGGAGACGTTCAAGTCGCAGTAGCTTAACAAGACGGTTTACATGCCCCTTGGAAGAGTGGAGTAGGGCGCAGTAGCTTAAGAAGACGGTTTAAATGCCCCTTAGAAGAGCGGTGGAGGTCGCAGTAGCTTAACAAGACAGTTTAAATCCCCCTTGGAAGAGATCTGCAGGTCGCAGTAGCTTAACAAGAGGGTTTAAATGCCCCTTGGAATAGGCTTGCAGGTCGCAGTAGCTTACCAAGATGGTTTAAATGCCCCTTGGAAGAGACGTGCAGGTTACAGTAGCTTAACAAGATGGTTTAAGTGCCCCTTGGAAGAGAGATGCAGGTCGCAGTAGCTTAACAAGACGGTTTAAATGCCCCTTGGAAGAGGCATGCAGGTCGCAGTGGTTTAACAAGACAGTTTAAATGCCCCTTGGAAAAGACATGCAGGTCGCATTAGCTTAACAAGACGGTTTAAATGCCCCTTGGTGAGAGACATGCAGGTCGCAGCAGCTTGAAAAGACTGTTTAAATGCCCCTTGGAAAAGACGTGCAGGTCGCAGTGGCATAACAAGACAGTTTACATGCCCCTTGGAAGAGACTTGCAGGTCACAGAAGCTTAACAAGACGGTTTAAATGCCCCTTCGAAAAGTGGTGGAGGTTACAGTAGCTTAACAAGACAGTTTAAATATCCCTTGGAAGGGACGTGCAAGTCGCTGTAGCTTAAAAAGACGGTTTAAATGCACCTTGGAAGAGACGTGCAGGTCGCAGTAGCTTAACAAGACGGTTTAAATGCCCCTTGGAAGACACGAGCAGGTCGAAGTAGCTTAACAAGATGGTTTAAATGCCCCTTGGAAGAGACATGCATGTTGCAGTAGATTAACAAGACGGTTTAAATGCCCCTTGGAAGAGACGTGCAGGTCGCATTAGCTTAACAAGACGGTTTAAATGCCACTTGGAAAAGCGGTGGAGATCGCAGTAGATTAACAAGATGGATTAAATGCCCCTTGGAAGAGACTTGCAAGTCGCAGTAGCTAAACAAGACGGTTTACGTGCCCCTTGGAAGAGTGGAGGAGGGCACAGTAGCTTAAGAATACGGTTTAAATGCCGCTTGGAAGAGCGGTGGAGGTCGCAGTAGCTTAACAAGACAGTTTAAATCCCCCTTGGAAGAGATGTGCAGGTCGCAGTAGCTTAAAAAGAGGGTTTAAATGCCCCTTGGAATAGGCTTGCAGGTCGCAGTAGCTTACCAAGATGGTTTAAATGCCCCTTGGAAGAGACGTGCAGGTCGCAGTAGCTTAACAAGATGGTTTAAGTGCCCCTTGGAAGAGAGATGCAGGTCGCAGTAGCTTAACAAGACGGTTTAAATGTCCCTTGGAAGAGACATGCAGGTCGCAGTGGTTTAACAAGACAGTTTAAATGCCCCTTGGAAGAGACATGCAGGTCGCAGTAGCTTACCAAGACGGTTTAAATGCCCCTTGGAAGAGACGTGCAGGTCGCAGTAGCTTAAAAAGACGGTTTAAATGCCCCTTGGAAAAGTGGTGGAGGTTACAGTAGCTTAACAAGACGGTTTAAATGCCCCTTGGAAGAGACGTGCAAGTCGCAGTAGCTTATAAAGACGTTTAAAATGCGCCTTGGAAAGGACGTGCAGGTCGCAGTAGCTTAACAAGACTGTTTAAATGCCCCTTGGAAGACACGAGCAGGTCGCAGTAGCTTAACAAGAGGGTTTAAATGCCCCATGGAACAGCGGTGGAGGTCCAGTAGCTTAACAAGACAGTTTAAATGCCCCTTGGAAGAGACATGCAGGTCGCAGTAGCTTAACAAGACGGTTTAAATGCCCCTTGGAAGAGACATGCATGTTGCAGTAGATTAACAAGACGGTTTAAATCCCCCTTGGAAGAGATGTGCAGGTCTCAGTAGCTTAACAAGAGAGTTTAAATGCCCCTTGGAATAGGCTTGCACGTCGCAGTAGCTTACCAAGATGGTTTAAATGCCCCTTGGAAGAGACGTGCAGGTCGCAGTAGCTTAACAAGATGGTTTAAGTGCCCCTTGGAAGAGAGATGCAGGTCACAGTAGCTTAACAAGAGGGTTTAAATGCCCCTTGGAAGAGACATGCAGGTCGCAGTGGTTTAACAAGACAGTTTAAATGCCCCTTGGAAGAGACATGCAGGTCGCAGTAGCTTAACAAGACGGTTTAAATGCCCCTTGGAAGAGACATGCAGGGCGCAGTAGCTTAAAAAGACGGTTTAAATGCCCCTTGGAAAAGTGGTGGAGGTTACAGTAGCTTAACAAGACGGTTTAAATGCCCCTTGGAAGAGACGTGCAAGTCGCAGTAGCTTAAAAAGACGGTTTAAATGCGCCTTGGAACAGACGTGCAGGTCGCAGTAGCTTAACAAGACGGTTTAAATGCCCCTTGGAAGACACGAGCAGGTCGCAGTAGCTTAACAAGAGGGTTTAAATGCCCATTGAATCAGCGGTGGAGGTCCAGTAGCTTAACAAGACAGTTTAAATGCCCCTTGGAAGAGACGTGCAGGTCGCAGTAGCTTAACAAGACGGTTTAAATGCCCCTTGGAAGAGACATGCATGTTGCAGTAGATCAACAAGACGGTTTAAATGCCCCTTGGAAGAGACGTGCAGGTCGCAGTAGCTTAACAAGACGGTTTAAATGCCACTTGGAAAAGCGGTGGAGGTCGCAGTAGATTAACAAGATGGATTAAATGCCCCTTGGAGGAGACGTTCAAGTCGCAGTAGCTTAACAAGACGGTTTACATGCCCCTTGGAAGAGTGGAGTAGGGCGCAGTAGCTTAAGAAGACGGTTTAAATGCCCCTTAAAAGAGCGGTGGAGGTCGCAGTAGCTTAACAAGACAGTTTAAATCCCCCTTGGAAGAGATCTGCAGGTCGCAGTAGCTTAACAAGAGGGTTTAAATGCCCCTTGGAATAGGCTTGCAGGTCGCAGTAGCTTACCAAGATGGTTTAAATGCCCCTTGGAAGAGACGTGCAGGTCGCAGTAGCTTAACAAGATGGTTTAAGTGCCCCTTGGAAGAGAGATGCAGGTCGCAGTAGCTTAACAAGACGGTTTAAATGCCCCTTGGAAGAGGCATGCAGGTCGCAGTGGTTTAACAAGACAGTTTAAATGCCCCTTGGAAAAGACATGCAGGTCGCATTAGCTTAACAAGACGGTTTAAATGCCCCTTGGTGAGAGACATGCAGGTCGCAGCAGCTTGAAAAGACTGTTTAATTGCCCCTTGGAAGAGACGTGCAGGTCGCAGTGGCATAACAAGACAGTTTACAAGTCCCTTGGAAGAGACTTGCAGGTCACAGAAGCTTAACAAGACGGTTTAAATGCCCCTTCGAAAAGTGGTGGAGGTTACAGTAGCTTAACAAGACAGTTTAAATATCCCTTGGAAGGGACGTGCAAGTCGCTGTAGCTTAAAAAGACGGTTTAAATGCACCTTGGAAGAGACGTGCAGGTCGCAGTAGCTTAACAAGACGGTTTAAATGCCCCTTGGAAGACACGAGCAGGTCGAAGTAGCTTAACAAGATGGTTTAAATGCCCCTTGGAAGAGACATGCATGTTGCAGTAGATTAACAAGACGGTTTAAATGCCCCTTGGAAGAGACGTGCAGGTCGCAGTAGCTTAACAAGACGGTTTAAATGCCACTTGGAAAAGCGGTGGAGATCGCAGTAGATTAACAAGATGGATTAAATGCCCCTTGGAAGAGACTTGCAAGTCGCAGTAGCTAAACAAGACGGTTTACGTGCCCCTTGGAAGAGTGGAGGAGGGCACAGTAGCTTAAGAATACGGTTTAAATGCCGCTTGGAAGAGCGGTGGAGGTTGCAGTAGCTTAACAAGACAGTTTAAATCCCCCTTGGAAGAGATGTGCAGGTCGCAGTAGCTTAAAAAGAGGGTTTAAATGCCCCTTGGAATAGGCTTGCAGGTCGCAGTAGCTTACCAAGATGGTTTAAATGCCCCTTGGAAGAGACGTGCAGGTCGCAGTAGCTTAACAAGATGGTTTAAGTGCCCCTTGGAAGAGAGATGCAGGTCGCAGTAGCTTAACAAGACGGTTTAAATGCCCCTTGGAAGAGACATGCAGGTCGCAGTGGTTTAACAAGACAGTTTAAATGCCCCTTGGAAGAGACATGCAGGTCGCAGTAGCTTACCAAGACGGTTTAAATGCCCCTTGGAAGAGACGTGCAGGTCGCAGTAGCTTAAAAAGACGGTTTAAATGCCCCTTGGAAAAGTGGTGGAGGTTACAGTAGCTTAACAAGATGGTTTAAATGCCCCTTGGAAGAGACGTGCAAGTCGCAGTAGCTTATAAAGACGTTTAAAATGCGCCTTGGAAAGGACGTGCAGGTCGCAGTAGCTTAACAAGACTGTTTAAATGCCCCTTGGAAGACACGAGCAGGTCGCAGTAGCTTAACAAGAGGGTTTAAATGCCCCATGGAACAGCGGTGGAGGTCCAGTAGCTTAACAAGACAGTTTAAATGCCCCTTGGAAGAGACATGCAGGTCGCAGTAGCTTAACAAGACGGTTTAAATGCCCCTTGGAAGAGACATGCATGTTGCAGTAGATTAACAAGACGGTTTAAATGCCCCTTGGAAGAGACGTGCAAGTCGCGGTAGCTTAACAAGACGGTTTTAATGCCACTTGGAAAAGCGGTGGAGGTCGCAGTAGATTAACAAGATGGATTAAATGCCCCTTGGAAGAGACGTTCAAGTCGCAGTAGCTTAACAAGACGGTTTACATGCCCCTTGGAAGAGTGTAGGAGGGCGCAGTAGCTTAAGAAGACGGTTTAAATGCCCCTTGGAAGAGCGGTGGAGGTCGCAGTAGCTTAACAAGACAGTTTAAATCCCCCTTGGAAGAGATGTGCAGGTCTCAGTAGCTTAACAAGAGAGTTTAAATGCCCCTTGGAATAGGCTTGCACGTCGCAGTAGCTTACCAAGATGGTTTAAATGCCCCTTGGAAGAGACGTGCAGGTCGCAGTAGCTTAACAAGATGGTTTAAGTGCCCCTTGGAAGAGAGATGCAGGTCGCAGTAGCTTAACAAGAGGGTTTAAATGCCCCTTGGAAGAGACATGCAGGTCGCAGTGGTTTAACAAGACAGTTTAAATGCCCCTTGGAAGAGACATGCAGGTCGCAGTAGCTTAACAAGACGGTTTAAATGCCCCTTGGAAGAGACATGCAGGGCGCAGTAGCTTAAAAAGACGGTTTAAATGCCCCTTGGAAAAGTGGTGGAGGTTACAGTAGCTTAACAAGACGGTTTAAATGCCCCTTGGAAGAGACGTGCAAGTCGCAGTAGCTTAAAAAGACGGTTTAAATGCGCCTTGGAACAGACGTGCAGGTCGCAGTAGCTTAACAAGACGGTTTAAATGCCCCTTGGAAGACACGAGCAGGTCGCAGTAGCTTAACAAGAGGGTTTAAATGCCCATTGAAACAGCAGTGGAGGTCCAGTAGCTTAACAAGACAGTTTAAATGCCCCTTGGAAGAGACGTGCAGGTCGCAGTAGCTTAACAAGACGGTTTAAATGCCCCTTGGAAGAGACATGCATGTTGCAGTAGATCAACAAGACGGTTTAAATGCCCCTTGGAAGAGACGTGCAGGTCGCAGTAGCTTAACAAGACGGTTTAAATGCCACTTGGAAAAGCGGTGGAGGTCGCAGTAGATTAACAAGATGGATTAAATGCCCCTTGGAGGAGACGTTCAAGTCGCAGTAGCTTAACAAGACGGTTTACATGCCCCTTGGAAGAGTGGAGTAGGGCGCAGTAGCTTAAGAAGACGGTTTAAATGCCCCTTAGAAGAGCGGTGGAGGTCGCAGTAGCTTAACAAGACAGTTTAAATCCCCCTTGGAAGAGATGTGCAGGTCGCAGTAGCTTAACAAGAGGGTTTAAATGCCCCTTGGAATAGGCTTGCAGGTCGCAGTAGCTTACCAAGATGGTTTAAATGCCCCTTGGAAGAGACGTGCAGGTCGCAGTAGCTTAACAAGATGGTTTAAGTGCCCCTTGGAAGAGAGATGCAGGTCGCAGTAGCTTAACAAGACGGTTTAAATGCCCCTTGGAAGAGACATGCAGGTCGCAGTGGTTTAACAAGACAGTTTAAATGCCCCTTGGAAGAGACATGCAGGTCGCAGTAGCTTACCAAGACGGTTTAAATGCCCCTTGGAAGAGACGTGCAGGTCGCAGTAGCTTAAAAAGACGGTTTAAATGCCCCTTGGAAAAGTGGTGGAGGTTACAGTAGCTTAACAAGACGGTTTAAATGCCCCTTGGAAGAGACGTGCAAGTCGCAGTAGCTTATAAAGACGTTTAAAATGCGCCTTGGAAAGGACGTGCAGGTCGCAGTAGCTTATCAAGGCGGTTTAAATGCCCCTTGGAAGACACGAGCAGGTCGCAGTAGCTTAACAAGAGGGTTTAAATGCCCCTTGGAAGAGCGGTGGAGGTCGCAGTAGCTTAACAAGACAGTCTAAATGCCCCTTGGAAGAGACGTGCAGATTGCAGTAGCTTAACAAGACGGTTTAAATGCCCCTTGGAAAAGTGGTGGAGGTTACAGTAGCTTAACAAGACGGTTTAAATGCACCTTGGAAGAGAGGTGCTGGTCAAAGTACCTTAACAAGACGGTTTAAATGCCCCTTGGAAGAGACGTGCTAGTCGCAGTAGATTAACAAGACGGTTTAAATGCCCCTTGGTAGAGACTTGCAGGTCGCAGTAGCTAAACAAGACGGTTTAAATGCCCCTTGGAAGAGCGGTGGAGGTCGCAGTAGATTAACAAGATGGATTAAATGACCCTTGGAAGAGACGTGCAAGTCGCAGTAGCTTAACAAGACGGTTTACATGCCCATTGGAAGAGTGGTGGAGGTCGCAGTAGCTTAACAAGATGGTTTAAATGTCACTTGGAAAAGCGGTGGAGGTCGCAGTAGCTTAACAAGACAGTTTAATTGCCCCTTGGAAGAGACATGCAGGTCGCAGCAGCTTAGCAAGACTGTTTAAATGCCCCTTGGAAGAGACGTGTAGGTCGCAGTAGCTTAACAAGACGGTTTAAATGTCCCTTGGTAGAGACATGCAGGTCGCAGTAGGTTAACAAAACGGTTTAAATGCCCCTTGGAAGAGAAGTGCAGGTCGCAGTAGCTTAAAAAGACGGTTTAAATGCCCCTTGGAAAAGTGGTGGAGGTTACAGTAGCTTAACAAGACGGTTTAAATGCCCCTTGGAAGAAACGTGCAAGTCGCAGTAGCTTAACCAGACGGTTTAAATGCCCCCTGGAAGAGACGTGCAGGTCGCAGTAGCTTAAAAAGACGGTGTAAATGCCCCTTGGAAGAGACTTGCAGGTCGCAGCAGCTTAACAAGACAGTTTAAATACCCCTTGGAAGAGACGTGCAGGTCGCAGTTGCTTAATAAGACAGTTTAAATGTCAGTTGGAAGAGACGTGCAGGTCGCAGTAGCTTAACAAGACGGTTTAAATGCCCCTTGGAAGAGACGTGCAGGTCGCAGTAGCTTAACAAGTCGGTTTAAATGCCACTTGAAAGAGCGGTGGAGGTCGCAGTAGCTTAACAAGACAGTTTAAATGCCCCTTGGAAGAGACGTGCAGGTCGCAGTAGCTTAATAAGACCGTTTAAATGCCCCTTGGAAGAGACGTGCAGGTGGCAGTAGCTTAACAAGACTGTTTAAATCCCCCTTGGAAGAGATGTGCAGGTCGCAGTAGCTTAACAAGATGGTTTAAATGCCCCTTGGAATAGGCTTGCTGGTCGCAATAGCTTACCAAGTCGGTTTAAATGCCCCTTGGAAGAGACGTGCAGGTCGCAGTAGCTTAACAAGATGGTTTAAATGCCCCTGGAAGAGCGGTGGAGGTGGCAGTAGCTTAACAAGACGGTTTAAATGCCCCTTGGTGAGAGACATGCAGGTCAAAGCAGCTTAAAAAGACTGTTTACATGCCCCTTGGAAGAGACGTGCAGGTCGCAGTGGCATAACAAGACAGTTTAAATGCCCCTTGGAAGAGACTTGCAGGTCGCAGTAGCTTAACAAGACGGTTTAAATACCCCTTGGAAGAGACGTAAAGGTCGCAGAAGCTTAACAAGACGGTTTAAATGCCCCTTCGAAAAGTGGTGGAGGTTACAGTAGCTTAACAAGACAGTTTAAATGCCCCTTGGAAGGGACGTGCAAGTCGCAGTAGCTTAAAAAGACGGTTTAAATGCACCTTGGAAGAGACGTGCAGGTCGCAGTAGCTTAACAAGACGGTTTAAATGCCCCTTGGAAGACACGAGCAGGTCGAAGTAGCTTAACAAGAGGGTTTAAATGCCCCTTGGAACAGCGGTGGAGGTCGCAGTAGCTTAACAAGATAGTTTACATGCCCCTTGGAAGAGACGTACAGGTCGCAGTAGCTTAACAAGACGGTTTAAATGCCCCTTGGAAGAGACATGCATGTTGCAGTAGATTAACAAGACTGTTTAAATGCCCCTTGGAAGAGACGTGCAGGTCGCAGTAGCTTAACAAGACGGTTTAAATGCCAATTGGAAAAGCGGTGGAGGTCGCATTAGATTAACAAGATGGATTAAATGCCCCTTGGAAGAGACGTGCAAGTCGCAGTAGCTTAACAACACGGTTTACATGCCCCTTGGAAGAGTGGTGGAGGGCGCAGTAGCTTAAGAAGACAGTTTAAATGCCCCTTGGAAGAGCGGTGGAGGTCGCAGTAGCTTATCAAGACAGTTTAAATCCCCCTTAGAAGAGATGTGCAGGTCGCATTAGCTTAACAAGAGGGTTTAAATGCCCCTTGGAATAGGCTTGCAGGTCGCAGTAGCTTACCAAGATGGTTTAAATGCCCCTTGGAAGAGACGTGCAGGTCGCAGTAGCTTAACAAGATGGTTTAAGTGCCCCTTGGAAGAGAGATGCAGGTCGCAGTAGCTTAACAAGACGGTTTAAATGCCCCTTGGAAGAGACATGCAGGTCGCAGTGGTTTAACAAGACAGTTTAAATGCCCCTTGGAAGAGACATGCAGGTCGCAGTAGCTTAACAAGACGGTTTAAATGCCCCTTGGAAGAGACGTGCAGGTCGCAGTAGCTTAAAAAGACAGATTAAGGGCCCCTTGGAAAAGTGGTGGAGGTTACAGTAGCTTAACAAGACGGTTTAAATGCCCCTTGGAAGAGAAGTGCAAGTCGCAGTAGCTTAAAAAGACGGTTTAAATGCGCCTTGGAAAAGATGTGCAGGTCGCAGTAGCTTAACAAGACGGTTTAAATGCCCCTTGGAAGACATGAGCAGGTCGCAGTAGCTTAACAAGAGGGTTTAAATGCCCCTTGGAACAGCGGTGGAGGTCCAGTAGCTTAACAAGACAGTCTAAATGCCCTTTGGAAGAGACGTGCAGGTCGCAGTAGCTTAACAAGACGGTTTAAATGCCCCTTGGAAGAGACATACATGTTGCAGTAGATTAACAAGACGGTTTAAATGCCCCTTGTAAGAGACGTGCAGGTCGCAGTAGCTTAACAAGACGGTTTAAATGCCACTTGGAAAAGTGGTGGAGGTCGCAGTAGATTAACAAGATGGATAAAATGCCCCTTGGAAGAGACGTTCAAGTCACAGTAGCTTAACAAGACGGTTTACATGCCCCTTGGAAGAGTGGAGGAGGGCGCAGTAGCTTAAGAAGACGGTTTAAATGCCCCTTGGAAGAGCGGTGGAGGTCGCAGTAGCTTAACAAGACAGTTTAAATCCCCCTTGGAAGAAATGTGCAGGTCACAGTAGCCTAACAAGAGGGTTTAAATGCTCCTTGGAATAGGCTTGCAGGTCGCAGTACCTTACCAAGATGGTTTAAATGCCCCTTGGAAGAGACGTGCAGGTCGCAGTAGCTTAACAAGATGGTTTAAGTGCCCCTTGGAAAAGAGATGCAGGTCGCAGTAGCTTAACAAGACGGTTTAAATGCCCCTTGGAAGAGACATGCAGGTCGCAGTAGCTTAACAAGACGGTTTAAATGCCCCTTGGAAGAGACGTGCAGGTCGCAGTAGCATAACAAGACGGTTTAAATGCCCCTTGGAAAAGTGGTGGAGATTACAGTAGCTTAACAAGACGGTTTAAATGCGCCTTGGAAAAGACGTGCAGGTCGCAGTAGCTTAACAAGATGGTTTAAATGCCCCTTGGAAGACACGAGCAGGTCGCAGTAGCTTAACAAGAGGGTTTAAATGCCCCTTGGAAGAGCGGTGGAGGTCGCAGTAGCTTAACAAGACAGTCTAAATGCCCCTTGGAAGAGACGTGCAGGTTGCAGTAGCTTAACAAGACGGTTTAAATGCCCCTTGGAAAAGTGGTGGAGGTTACAGTAGCTTAACAAGACGGTTTAAATGCACCTTGGAAGAGACGTGCTGGTCACAGTACCTTAACAAGACGGTTTAAATGCCCCTTGGAAGAGACGCGCTGGTCGCAGTAGCTTAACAAGATGGTTTAAATGCCCCTTGGAAGAGTTATGCAGGTCGCAGTGGCTTAACAAGATGGTTTAAATGCCCCTTGGAATAGGCTTGCAGGTCGCAGTAGCTTACCAAGACGGTTTAAATGCCCCTTGGAAGAGACGTGCAGGTCGCAGTAGCTTTACAAGATGGTTTAAATGCCCCTTGGAAGAGCGGTGGAGGTCACAGTAGTTTAACAAGACAGTTTAAGTGCCCCTTGGAAGAGACATGCAGGTCGCAGCAGCTTAAAAAGACTGTTTAAATGCCCCTTGGAAAAGACGTGCAGGTCTCAGTGGCTTAACAAGACAGTTTAAATGGCCCTTGGAAGAGGCATGCAGGTCGCAGTAGCTTAACAAGACTGTTTAAATGCCCCTTGGAAGAGACGTGCAGGTCGCAGTAGCTTAACAGGACGGTTTAAATGCCCCTTGGAAGAGACGTGCAAGTCACAGTAGCTTAAAAAGACGGATTAAATGAGCCTTGGAAGAGACGTGCAGGTCTCAGTAGCTTAACAAGACGGTTTAAATGCCCCTTGGAAGACACCAGCAGGTCGCAGTAGCTTAACAAGAGGGTTTAAATGCCCCTTGGAAGATCGGTGGAGGTCGCAGTATCTTAACAAGCCAGTTTAGATGCAACTTGGAAGAGACGTGCAGGTCGCAGTAGCTTAACAAGACGGTTTAAATGCCCCTTGGAAGAGACGTGCAGGTCGCAGTAGCTTAACAAGACGGTTTAAATGCCCCTTGGAAGAGCGGTGGAGGTCGCAGTAGCTTAACAAGAAAGTTAAATGCCCCTTGGAAGAAACGTGCAGGTCGCAGTAGCTTAACAAGACGGTTTAAATGCCACTTGGAAGAGCGGTGGAGGTCGCAGTAGCTTAACAAGACAGTTTAAATGCCCCTTCGAAGAGACGTGCAGGTGGCAGTAGCTTAATAAGACGGTTTAAATGCCCCTTGGAAGAGACATGCAGGTCGCAGTAGCTTAAAAAGACGGTTTAAATGCCCCTAGGAAAAGTGGTGGAGGTTACAGTAGCTAAACAAGAACGTTTAAATGCCCCTTGGAAGAGACGTGCAAGTCGCAGTAGCTTAACAAGACAGTTTAAATGCCTCTTGGAAGAGACGTGCAGGTCGCAGTAGCTTTATAAGACGGTTTAAATGCCCCTTGGAAGAGACGTGCAGGTCGCAGTAGCTTAACAAGACGGTTTAAATGCCCCTTGGAAGAGACGTGCAGTTTGCAGTAGCTTAACAAGACGGTTTAAATGCCACTTGGAAGAGGGGTGGAGGTCGCAGTAGCTTAATAAGATGGTTTAAATGCCCCTTGGAAGAGACATGCAGGTCGCAGTAGCTTAAAAAGACGGTTTAAATGCCCCTAGGAAAAGTGGTGGAGATTACAGTAGCTAAACAAGAAGGTTTAAATGCCCCTTGGAAGAGACGTGCAAGTCGCAGTAGCTTAACAAGACAGTTTAAATGCCCCTTGGAAGAGACGTGCAGGTCGCAGTAGCTTAACAAGACTGTTTAAAACCCCCTTGGAAGAGATATGCAGGTCGCAGTAGCTTAACAAGACGGTTTAAATGTCCCTTGGAAGAGATGTGCAGGTCGCAGTAGCTTAACAAGACGGTTTAAATGCCCCTTGGAAGAGCGGTGGAGGTCGCAGTAGTTTAACAAGACAGTTTAAATGCCCCTTGGAAGAGACATGCAGGTCGCAGCAGCTTAAAAAGACTGTTTAAATGCCCCTTGGAAAAGACGTGCAGGTCTCAGTGGCTTAACAAGACTGTTTAAATGCCCCTTGGAAGAGACGTGCAGGTCTCAGTAGCTTAACGAGACGGTTAAATGCCCCTTGGAAGAGACTTACAGGTCGTAGTAGCTTAAAAAGACGGTTTAAATGCCCCTTGGAAGAGACGTGCAGGTCGCAGTAGCTTAACAAGACGGTTTAAATACCCCTTGGAAGAGCGGTGGAGGTCGCAGTAGCTTAACAAGACGGTTTAAATGCCCCTTGGAAGAGACATGCATGTTGCAGTAGATCAACAAGACGGTTTAAATGCCCCTTGGAAGAGACGTGCAGGTCGCAGTAGCTTAACAAGACGGTTTAAATGCCACTTGGAAAAGCGGTGGAGGTCGCAGTAGATTAACAAGATGGATTAAATGCCCCTTGGAGGAGACGTTCAAGTCGCAGTAGCTTAACAAGACGGTTTACATGCCCCTTGGAAGAGTGGAGTAGGGCGCAGTAGCTTAAGAAGACGGTTTAAATGCCCCTTAGAAGAGCGGTGGAGGTCGCAGTAGCTTAACAAGACAGTTTAAATCCCCCTTGGAAGAGATGTGCAGGTCGCAGTAGCTTAACAAGAGGGTTTAAATGCCCCTTGGAATAGGCTTGCAGGTCGCAGTAGCTTACCAAGATGGTTTAAATGCCCCTTGGAAGAGACGTGCAGGTCGCAGTAGCTTAACAAGATGGTTTAAGTGCCCCTTGGAAGAGAGATGCAGGTCGCAGTAGCTTAACAAGACGGTTTAAATGCCCCTTGGAAGAGACATGCAGGTCGCAGTGGTTTAACAAGACAGTTTAAATGCCCCTTGGAAGAGACATGCAGGTCGCAGTAGCTTACCAAGACGGTTTAAATGCCCCTTGGAAGAGACGTGCAGGTCGCAGTAGCTTAAAAAGACGGTTTAAATGCCCCTTGGAAAAGTGGTGGAGGTTACAGTAGCTTAACAAGACGGTTTAAATGCCCCTTGGAAGAGACGTGCAAGTCGCAGTAGCTTATAAAGACGTTTAAAATGCGCCTTGGAAAGGACGTGCAGGTCGCAGTAGCTTATCAAGGCGGTTTAAATGCCCCTTGGAAGACATGAGCAGGTCGCAGTAGCTTAACAAGAGGGTTTAAATGCCCCTTGGAAGAGCGGTGGAGGTCGCAGTAGCTTAACAAGACAGTCTAAATGCCCCTTGGAAGAGACGTGCAGATTGCAGTAGCTTAACAAGACGGTTTAAATGCCCCTTGGAAAAGTGGTGGAGGTTACAGTAGCTTAACAAGACGGTTTAAATGCACCTTGGAAGAGAGGTGCTGGTCAAAGTACCTTAACAAGACGGTTTAAATGCCCCTTGGAAGAGACGTGCTAGTCGCAGTAGATTAACAAGACGGTTTAAATGCCCCTTGGTAGAGACTTGCAGGTCGCAGTAGCTAAACAAGACGGTTTAAATGCCCCTTGGAAGAGCGGTGGAGGTCGCAGTAGATTAACAAGATGGATTAAATGACCCTTGGAAGAGACGTGCAAGTCGCAGTAGCTTAACAAGACGGTTTACATGCCCATTGGAAGAGTGGTGGAGGTCGCAGTAGCTTAACAAGATGGTTTAAATGTCACTTGGAAAAGCGGTGGAGGTCGCAGTAGCTTAACAAGACAGTTTAATTGCCCCTTGGAAGAGACATGCAGGTCGCAGCAGCTTAGCAAGACTGTTTAAATGCCCCTTGGAAGAGACGTGTAGGTCGCAGTAGCTTAACAAGACGGTTTAAATGTCCCTTGGTAGAGACATGCAGGTCGCAGTAGGTTAACAAAACGGTTTAAATGCCCCTTGGAAGAGAAGTGCAGGTCGCAGTAGCTTAAAAAGACGGTTTAAATGCCCCTTGGAAAAGTGGTGGAGGTTACAGTAGCTTAACAAGACGGTTTAAATGCCCCTTGGAAGAAACGTGCAAGTCGCAGTAGCTTAACCAGACGGTTTAAATGCCCCCTGGAAGAGACGTGCAGGTCGCAGTAGCTTAAAAAGACGGTGTAAATGCCCCTTGGAAGAGACTTGCAGGTCGCAGCAGCTTAACAAGACAGTTTAAATACCCCTTGGAAGAGACGTGCAGGTCGCAGTTGCTTAATAAGACAGTTTAAATGTCAGTTGGAAGAGACGTGCAGGTCGCAGTAGCTTAACAAGACGGTTTAAATGCCCCTTGGAAGAGACGTGCAGGTCGCAGTAGCTTAACAAGTCGGTTTAAATGCCACTTGAAAGAGCGGTGGAGGTCGCAGTAGCTTAACAAGACAGTTTAAATGCCCCTTGGAAGAGACGTGCAGGTCGCAGTAGCTTAATAAGACCGTTTAAATGCCCCTTGGAAGAGACGTGCAGGTGGCAGTAGCTTAACAAGACTGTTTAAATCCCCCTTGGAAGAGATGTGCAGGTCGCAGTAGCTTAACAAGATGGTTTAAATGCCCCTTGGAATAGGCTTGCTGGTCGCAATAGCTTACCAAGTCGGTTTAAATGCCCCTTGGAAGAGACGTGCAGGTCGCAGTAGCTTAACAAGATGGTTTAAATGCCCCTGGAAGAGCGGTGGAGGTGGCAGTAGCTTAACAAGACGGTTTAAATGCCCCTTGGTGAGAGACATGCAGGTCAAAGCAGCTTAAAAAGACTGTTTACATGCCCCTTGGAAGAGACGTGCAGGTCGCAGTGGCATAACAAGACAGTTTAAATGCCCCTTGGAAGAGACTTGCAGGTCGCAGTAGCTTAACAAGACGGTTTAAATACCCCTTGGAAGAGACGTAAAGGTCGCAGAAGCTTAACAAGACGGTTTAAATGCCCCTTCGAAAAGTGGTGGAGGTTACAGTAGCTTAACAAGACAGTTTAAATGCCCCTTGGAAGGGACGTGCAAGTCGCAGTAGCTTAAAAAGACGGTTTAAATGCACCTTGGAAGAGACGTGCAGGTCGCAGTAGCTTAACAAGACGGTTTAAATGCCCCTTGGAAGACACGAGCAGGTCGAAGTAGCTTAACAAGAGGGTTTAAATGCCCCTTGGAACAGCGGTGGAGGTCGCAGTAGCTTAACAAGATAGTTTACATGCCCCTTGGAAGAGACGTACAGGTCGCAGTAGCTTAACAAGACGGTTTAAATGCCCCTTGGAAGAGACATGCATGTTGCAGTAGATTAACAAGACTGTTTAAATGCCCCTTGGAAGAGACGTGCAGGTCGCAGTAGCTTAACAAGACGGTTTAAATGCCAATTGGAAAAGCGGTGGAGGTCGCATTAGATTAACAAGATGGATTAAATGCCCCTTGGAAGAGACGTGCAAGTCGCAGTAGCTTAACAACACGGTTTACATGCCCCTTGGAAGAGTGGTGGAGGGCGCAGTAGCTTAAGAAGACAGTTTAAATGCCCCTTGGAAGAGCGGTGGAGGTCGCAGTAGCTTATCAAGACAGTTTAAATCCCCCTTAGAAGAGATGTGCAGGTCGCATTAGCTTAACAAGAGGGTTTAAATGCCCCTTGGAATAGGCTTGCAGGTCGCAGTAGCTTACCAAGATGGTTTAAATGCCCCTTGGAAGAGACGTGCAGGTCGCAGTAGCTTAACAAGATGGTTTAAGTGCCCCTTGGAAGAGAGATGCAGGTCGCAGTAGCTTAACAAGACGGTTTAAATGCCCCTTGGAAGAGACATGCAGGTCGCAGTGGTTTAACAAGACAGTTTAAATGCCCCTTGGAAGAGACATGCAGGTCGCAGTAGCTTAACAAGACGGTTTAAATGCCCCTTGGAAGAGACGTGCAGGTCGCAGTAGCTTAAAAAGACAGATTAAGGGCCCCTTGGAAAAGTGGTGGAGGTTACAGTAGCTTAACAAGACGGTTTAAATGCCCCTTGGAAGAGAAGTGCAAGTCGCAGTAGCTTAAAAAGACGGTTTAAATGCGCCTTGGAAAAGATGTGCAGGTCGCAGTAGCTTAACAAGACGGTTTAAATGCCCCTTGGAAGACATGAGCAGGTCGCAGTAGCTTAACAAGAGGGTTTAAATGCCCCTTGGAACAGCGGTGGAGGTCCAGTAGCTTAACAAGACAGTCTAAATGCCCTTTGGAAGAGACGTGCAGGTCGCAGTAGCTTAACAAGACGGTTTAAATGCCCCTTGGAAGAGACATACATGTTGCAGTAGATTAACAAGACGGTTTAAATGCCCCTTGTAAGAGACGTGCAGGTCGCAGTAGCTTAACAAGACGGTTTAAATGCCACTTGGAAAAGTGGTGGAGGTCGCAGTAGATTAACAAGATGGATAAAATGCCCCTTGGAAGAGACGTTCAAGTCACAGTAGCTTAACAAGACGGTTTACATGCCCCTTGGAAGAGTGGAGGAGGGCGCAGTAGCTTAAGAAGACGGTTTAAATGCCCCTTGGAAGAGCGGTGGAGGTCGCAGTAGCTTAACAAGACAGTTTAAATCCCCCTTGGAAGAAATGTGCAGGTCACAGTAGCCTAACAAGAGGGTTTAAATGCCCCTTGGAATAGGCTTGCAGGTCGCAGTACCTTACCAAGATGGTTTAAATGCCCCTTGGAAGAGACGTGCAGGTCGCAGTAGCTTAACAAGATGGTTTAAGTGCCCCTTGGAAAAGAGATGCAGGTCGCAGTAGCTTAACAAGACGGTTTAAATGCCCCTTGGAAGAGACATGCAGGTCGCAGTAGCTTAACAAGACGGTTTAAATGCCCCTTGGAAGAGACGTGCAGGTCGCAGTAGCATAACAAGACGGTTTAAATGCCCCTTGGAAAAGTGGTGGAGATTACAGTAGCTTAACAAGACGGTTTAAATGCGCCTTGGAAAAGACGTGCAGGTCGCAGTAGCTTAACAAGATGGTTTAAATGCCCCTTGGAAGACACGAGCAGGTCGCAGTAGCTTAACAAGAGGGTTTAAATGCCCCTTGGAAGAGCGGTGGAGGTCGCAGTAGCTTAACAAGACAGTCTAAATGCCCCTTGGAAGAGACGTGCAGGTTGCAGTAGCTTAACAAGACGGTTTAAATGCCCCTTGGAAAAGTGGTGGAGGTTACAGTAGCTTAACAAGACGGTTTAAATGCACCTTGGAAGAGACGTGCTGGTCACAGTACCTTAACAAGACGGTTTAAATGCCCCTTGGAAGAGACGCGCTGGTCGCAGTAGCTTAACAAGATGGTTTAAATGCCCCTTGGAAGAGTTATGCAGGTCGCAGTGGCTTAACAAGATGGTTTAAATGCCCCTTGGAATAGGCTTGCAGGTCGCAGTAGCTTACCAAGACGGTTTAAATGCCCCTTGGAAGAGACGTGCAGGTCGCAGTAGCTTTACAAGATGGTTTAAATGCCCCTTGGAAGAGCGGTGGAGGTCACAGTAGTTTAACAAGACAGTTTAAGTGCCCCTTGGAAGAGACATGCAGGTCGCAGCAGCTTAAAAAGACTGTTTAAATGCCCCTTGGAAAAGACGTGCAGGTCTCAGTGGCTTAACAAGACAGTTTAAATGGCCCTTGGAAGAGGCATGCAGGTCGCAGTAGCTTAACAAGACTGTTTAAATGCCCCTTGGAAGAGACGTGCAGGTCGCAGTAGCTTAACAGGACGGTTTAAATGCCCCTTGGAAGAGACGTGCAAGTCACAGTAGCTTAAAAAGACGGATTAAATGAGCCTTGGAAGAGACGTGCAGGTCTCAGTAGCTTAACAAGACGGTTTAAATGCCCCTTGGAAGACACCAGCAGGTCGCAGTAGCTTAACAAGAGGGTTTAAATGCCCCTTGGAAGATCGGTGGAGGTCGCAGTATCTTAACAAGCCAGTTTAGATGCAACTTGGAAGAGACGTGCAGGTCGCAGTAGCTTAACAAGACGGTTTAAATGCCCCTTGGAAGAGACGTGCAGGTCGCAGTAGCTTAACAAGACGGTTTAAATGCCCCTTGGAAGAGCGGTGGAGGTCGCAGTAGCTTAACAAGAAAGTTAAATGCCCCTTGGAAGAAACGTGCAGGTCGCAGTAGCTTAACAAGACGGTTTAAATGCCACTTGGAAGAGCGGTGGAGGTCGCAGTAGCTTAACAAGACAGTTTAAATGCCCCTTCGAAGAGACGTGCAGGTGGCAGTAGCTTAATAAGACGGTTTAAATGCCCCTTGGAAGAGACATGCAGGTCGCAGTAGCTTAAAAAGACGGTTTAAATGCCCCTAGGAAAAGTGGTGGAGGTTACAGTAGCTAAACAAGAACGTTTAAATGCCCCTTGGAAGAGACGTGCAAGTCGCAGTAGCTTAACAAGACAGTTTAAATGCCTCTTGGAAGAGACGTGCAGGTCGCAGTAGCTTTATAAGACGGTTTAAATGCCCCTTGGAAGAGACGTGCAGGTCGCAGTAGCTTAACAAGACGGTTTAAATGCCCCTTGGAAGAGACGTGCAGTTTGCAGTAGCTTAACAAGACGGTTTAAATGCCACTTGGAAGAGGGGTGGAGGTCGCAGTAGCTTAATAAGATGGTTTAAATGCCCCTTGGAAGAGACATGCAGGTCGCAGTAGCTTAAAAAGACGGTTTAAATGCCCCTAGGAAAAGTGGTGGAGATTACAGTAGCTAAACAAGAAGGTTTAAATGCCCCTTGGAAGAGACGTGCAAGTCGCAGTAGCTTAACAAGACAGTTTAAATGCCCCTTGGAAGAGACGTGCAGGTCGCAGTAGCTTAACAAGACTGTTTAAAACCCCCTTGGAAGAGATATGCAGGTCGCAGTAGCTTAACAAGACGGTTTAAATGTCCCTTGGAAGAGATGTGCAGGTCGCAGTAGCTTAACAAGACGGTTTAAATGCCCCTTGGAAGAGCGGTGGAGGTCGCAGTAGTTTAACAAGACAGTTTAAATGCCCCTTGGAAGAGACATGCAGGTCGCAGCAGCTTAAAAAGACTGTTTAAATGCCCCTTGGAAAAGACGTGCAGGTCTCAGTGGCTTAACAAGACTGTTTAAATGCCCCTTGGAAGAGACGTGCAGGTCTCAGTAGCTTAACGAGACGGTTAAATGCCCCTTGGAAGAGACTTACAGGTCGTAGTAGCTTAAAAAGACGGTTTAAATGCCCCTTGGAAGAGACGTGCAGGTCGCAGTAGCTTAACAAGACGGTTTAAATACCCCTTGGAAGAGCGGTGGAGGTCGCAGTAGCTTAACAAGACGGTTTAAATGCCCCTTGGAAGAGACATGCATGTTGCAGTAGATCAACAAGACGGTTTAAATGCCCCTTGGAAGAGACGTGCAGGTCGCAGTAGCTTAACAAGACGGTTTAAATGCCACTTGGAAAAGCGGTGGAGGTCGCAGTAGATTAACAAGATGGATTAAATGCCCCTTGGAGGAGACGTTCAAGTCGCAGTAGCTTAACAAGACGGTTTACATGCCCCTTGGAAGAGTGGAGTAGGGCGCAGTAGCTTAAGAAGACGGTTTAAATGCCCCTTAGAAGAGCGGTGGAGGTCGCAGTAGCTTAACAAGACAGTTTAAATCCCCCTTGGAAGAGATGTGCAGGTCGCAGTAGCTTAACAAGAGGGTTTAAATGCCCCTTGGAATAGGCTTGCAGGTCGCAGTAGCTTACCAAGATGGTTTAAATGCCCCTTGGAAGAGACGTGCAGGTCGCAGTAGCTTAACAAGATGGTTTAAGTGCCCCTTGGAAGAGAGATGCAGGTCGCAGTAGCTTAACAAGACGGTTTAAATGCCCCTTGGAAGAGACATGCAGGTCGCAGTGGTTTAACAAGACAGTTTAAATGCCCCTTGGAAGAGACATGCAGGTCGCAGTAGCTTACCAAGACGGTTTAAATGCCCCTTGGAAGAGACGTGCAGGTCGCAGTAGCTTAAAAAGACGGTTTAAATGCCCCTTGGAAAAGTGGTGGAGGTTACAGTAGCTTAACAAGACGGTTTAAATGCCCCTTGGAAGAGACGTGCAAGTTGCAGTAGCTTATAAAGACGTTTAAAATGCGCCTTGGAAAGGACGTGCAGGTCGCAGTAGCTTATCAAGGCGGTTTAAATGCCCCTTGGAAGACACGAGCAGGTCGCAGTAGCTTAACAAGAGGGTTTAAATGCCCCTTGGAAGAGCGGTGGAGGTCGCAGTAGCTTAACAAGACAGTCTAAATGCCCCTTGGAAGAGACGTGCAGATTGCAGTAGCTTAACAAGACGGTTTAAATGCCCCTTGGAAAAGTGGTGGAGGTTACAGTAGCTTAACAAGACGGTTTAAATGCACCTTGGAAGAGAGGTGCTGGTCAAAGTACCTTAACAAGACGGTTTAAATGCCCCTTGGAAGAGACGTGCTAGTCGCAGTAGATTAACAAGACGGTTTAAATGCCCCTTGGTAGAGACTTGCAGGTCGCAGTAGCTAAACAAGACGGTTTAAATGCCCCTTGGAAGAGCGGTGGAGGTCGCAGTAGATTAACAAGATGGATTAAATGACCCTTGGAAGAGACGTGCAAGTCGCAGTAGCTTAACAAGACGGTTTACATGCCCATTGGAAGAGTGGTGGAGGTCGCAGTAGCTTAACAAGATGGTTTAAATGTCACTTGGAAAAGCGGTGGAGGTCGCAGTAGCTTAACAAGACAGTTTAATTGCCCCTTGGAAGAGACATGCAGGTCGCAGCAGCTTAGCAAGACTGTTTAAATGCCCCTTGGAAGAGACGTGTAGGTCGCAGTAGCTTAACAAGACGGTTTAAATGTCCCTTGGTAGAGACATGCAGGTCGCAGTAGGTTAACAAAACGGTTTAAATGCCCCTTGGAAGAGAAGTGCAGGTCGCAGTAGCTTAAAAAGACGGTTTAAATGCCCCTTGGAAAAGTGGTGGAGGTTACAGTAGCTTAACAAGACGGTTTAAATGCCCCTTGGAAGAAACGTGCAAGTCGCAGTAGCTTAACCAGACGGTTTAAATGCCCCCTGGAAGAGACGTGCAGGTCGCAGTAGCTTAAAAAGACGGTGTAAATGCCCCTTGGAAGAGACTTGCAGGTCGCAGCAGCTTAACAAGACAGTTTAAATACCCCTTGGAAGAGACGTGCAGGTCGCAGTTGCTTAATAAGACAGTTTAAATGTCAGTTGGAAGAGACGTGCAGGTCGCAGTAGCTTAACAAGACGGTTTAAATGCCCCTTGGAAGAGACGTGCAGGTCGCAGTAGCTTAACAAGTCGGTTTAAATGCCACTTGAAAGAGCGGTGGAGGTCGCAGTAGCTTAACAAGACAGTTTAAATGCCCCTTGGAAGAGACGTGCAGGTCGCAGTAGCTTAATAAGACCGTTTAAATGCCCCTTGGAAGAGACGTGCAGGTGGCAGTAGCTTAACAAGACTGTTTAAATCCCCCTTGGAAGAGATGTGCAGGTCGCAGTAGCTTAACAAGATGGTTTAAATGCCCCTTGGAATAGGCTTGCTGGTCGCAATAGCTTACCAAGTCGGTTTAAATGCCCCTTGGAAGAGACGTGCAGGTCGCAGTAGCTTAACAAGATGGTTTAAATGCCCCTGGAAGAGCGGTGGAGGTGGCAGTAGCTTAACAAGACGGTTTAAATGCCCCTTGGTGAGAGACATGCAGGTCAAAGCAGCTTAAAAAGACTGTTTACATGCCCCTTGGAAGAGACGTGCAGGTCGCAGTGGCATAACAAGACAGTTTAAATGCCCCTTGGAAGAGACTTGCAGGTCGCAGTAGCTTAACAAGACGGTTTAAATACCCCTTGGAAGAGACGTAAAGGTCGCAGAAGCTTAACAAGACGGTTTAAATGCCCCTTCGAAAAGTGGTGGAGGTTACAGTAGCTTAACAAGACAGTTTAAATGCCCCTTGGAAGGGACGTGCAAGTCGCAGTAGCTTAAAAAGACGGTTTAAATGCACCTTGGAAGAGACGTGCAGGTCGCAGTAGCTTAACAAGACGGTTTAAATGCCCCTTGGAAGACACGAGCAGGTCGAAGTAGCTTAACAAGAGGGTTTAAATGCCCCTTGGAACAGCGGTGGAGGTCGCAGTAGCTTAACAAGATAGTTTACATGCCCCTTGGAAGAGACGTACAGGTCGCAGTAGCTTAACAAGACGGTTTAAATGCCCCTTGGAAGAGACATGCATGTTGCAGTAGATTAACAAGACTGTTTAAATGCCCCTTGGAAGAGACGTGCAGGTCGCAGTAGCTTAACAAGACGGTTTAAATGCCAATTGGAAAAGCGGTGGAGGTCGCATTAGATTAACAAGATGGATTAAATGCCCCTTGGAAGAGACGTGCAAGTCGCAGTAGCTTAACAACACGGTTTACATGCCCCTTGGAAGAGTGGTGGAGGGCGCAGTAGCTTAAGAAGACAGTTTAAATGCCCCTTGGAAGAGCGGTGGAGGTCGCAGTAGCTTATCAAGACAGTTTAAATCCCCCTTAGAAGAGATGTGCAGGTCGCATTAGCTTAACAAGAGGGTTTAAATGCCCCTTGGAATAGGCTTGCAGGTCGCAGTAGCTTACCAAGATGGTTTAAATGCCCGTTGGAAGAGACGTGCAGGTCGCAGTAGCTTAACAAGATGGTTTAAGTGCCCCTTGGAAGAGAGATGCAGGTCGCAGTAGCTTAACAAGACGGTTTAAATGCCCCTTGGAAGAGACATGCAGGTCGCAGTGGTTTAACAAGACAGTTTAAATGCCCCTTGGAAGAGACATGCAGGTCGCAGTAGCTTAACAAGACGGTTTAAATGCCCCTTGGAAGAGACGTGCAGGTCGCAGTAGCTTAAAAAGACAGATTAAGGGCCCCTTGGAAAAGTGGTGGAGGTTACAGTAGCTTAACAAGACGGTTTAAATGCCCCTTGGAAGAGAAGTGCAAGTCGCAGTAGCTTAAAAAGACGGTTTAAATGCGCCTTGGAAAAGATGTGCAGGTCGCAGTAGCTTAACAAGACGGTTTAAATGCCCCTTGGAAGACATGAGCAGGTCGCAGTAGCTTAACAAGAGGGTTTAAATGCCCCTTGGAACAGCGGTGGAGGTCCAGTAGCTTAACAAGACAGTCTAAATGCCCCTTGGAAGAGACGTGCAGGTCGCAGTAGCTTAACAAGACGGTTTAAATGCCCCTTGGAAGAGACATACATGTTGCAGTAGATTAACAAGACGGTTTAAATGCCCCTTGTAAGAGACGTGCAGGTCGCAGTAGCTTAACAAGACGGTTTAAATGCCACTTGGAAAAGTGGTGGAGGTCGCAGTAGATTAACAAGATGGATAAAATGCCCCTTGGAAGAGACGTTCAAGTCACAGTAGCTTAACAAGACGGTTTACATGCCCCTTGGAAGAGTGGAGGAGGGCGCAGTAGCTTAAGAAGACGGTTTAAATGCCCCTTGGAAGAGCGGTGGAGGTCGCAGTAGCTTAACAAGACAGTTTAAATCCCCCTTGGAAGAAATGTGCAGGTCACAGTAGCCTAACAAGAGGGTTTAAATGCCCCTTGGAATAGGCTTGCAGGTCGCAGTACCTTACCAAGATGGTTTAAATGCCCCTTGGAAGAGACGTGCAGGTCGCAGTAGCTTAACAAGATGGTTTAAGTGCCCCTTGGAAAAGAGATGCAGGTCGCAGTAGCTTAACAAGACGGTTTAAATGCCCCTTGGAAGAGACATGCAGGTCGCAGTAGCTTAACAAGACGGTTTAAATGCCCCTTGGAAGAGACGTGCAGGTCGCAGTAGCATAACAAGACGGTTTAAATGCCCCTTGGAAAAGTGGTGGAGATTACAGTAGCTTAACAAGACGGTTTAAATGCGCCTTGGAAAAGACGTGCAGGTCGCAGTAGCTTAACAAGATGGTTTAAATGCCCCTTGGAAGACACGAGCAGGTCGCAGTAGCTTAACAAGAGGGTTTAAATGCCCCTTGGAAGAGCGGTGGAGGTCGCAGTAGCTTAACAAGACAGTCTAAATGCCCCTTGGAAGAGACGTGCAGGTTGCAGTAGCTTAACAAGACGGTTTAAATGCCCCTTGGAAAAGTGGTGGAGGTTACAGTAGCTTAACAAGACGGTTTAAATGCACCTTGGAAGAGACGTGCTGGTCACAGTACCTTAACAAGACGGTTTAAATGCCCCTTGGAAGAGACGCGCTGGTCGCAGTAGCTTAACAAGATGGTTTAAATGCCCCTTGGAAGAGTTATGCAGGTCGCAGTGGCTTAACAAGATGGTTTAAATGCCCCTTGGAATAGGCTTGCAGGTCGCAGTAGCTTACCAAGACGGTTTAAATGCCCCTTGGAAGAGACGTGCAGGTCGCAGTAGCTTTACAAGATGGTTTAAATGCCCCTTGGAAGAGCGGTGGAGGTCACAGTAGTTTAACAAGACAGTTTAAGTGCCCCTTGGAAGAGACATGCAGGTCGCAGCAGCTTAAAAAGACTGTTTAAATGCCCCTTGGAAAAGACGTGCAGGTCTCAGTGGCTTAACAAGACAGTTTAAATGGCCCTTGGAAGAGGCATGCAGGTCGCAGTAGCTTAACAAGACTGTTTAAATGCCCCTTGGAAGAGACGTGCAGGTCGCAGTAGCTTAACAGGACGGTTTAAATGCCCCTTGGAAGAGACGTGCAAGTCACAGTAGCTTAAAAAGACGGATTAAATGAGCCTTGGAAGAGACGTGCAGGTCTCAGTAGCTTAACAAGACGGTTTAAATGCCCCTTGGAAGACACCAGCAGGTCGCAGTAGCTTAACAAGAGGGTTTAAATGCCCCTTGGAAGAGCGGTGGAGGTCGCAGTATCTTAACAAGCCAGTTTAGATGCAACTTGGAAGAGACGTGCAGGTCGCAGTAGCTTAACAAGACGGTTTAAATGCCCCTTGGAAGAGACGTGCAGGTCGCAGTAGCTTAACAAGACGGTTTAAATGCCCCTTGGAAGAGCGGTGGAGGTCGCAGTAGCTTAACAAGAAAGTTAAATGCCCCTTGGAAGAAACGTGCAGGTCGCAGTAGCTTAACAAGACGGTTTAAATGCCACTTGGAAGAGCGGTGGAGGTCGCAGTAGCTTAACAAGACAGTTTAAATGCCCCTTCGAAGAGACGTGCAGGTGGCAGTAGCTTAATAAGACGGTTTAAATGCCCCTTGGAAGAGACATGCAGGTCGCAGTAGCTTAAAAAGACGGTTTAAATGCCCCTAGGAAAAGTGGTGGAGGTTACAGTAGCTAAACAAGAACGTTTAAATGCCCCTTGGAAGAGACGTGCAAGTCGCAGTAGCTTAACAAGACAGTTTAAATGCCTCTTGGAAGAGACGTGCAGGTCGCAGTAGCTTTATAAGACGGTTTAAATGCCCCTTGGAAGAGACGTGCAGGTCGCAGTAGCTTAACAAGACGGTTTAAATGCCCCTTGGAAGAGACGTGCAGTTTGCAGTAGCTTAACAAGACGGTTTAAATGCCACTTGGAAGAGGGGTGGAGGTCGCAGTAGCTTAATAAGATGGTTTAAATGCCCCTTGGAAGAGACATGCAGGTCGCAGTAGCTTAAAAAGACGGTTTAAATGCCCCTAGGAAAAGTGGTGGAGATTACAGTAGCTAAACAAGAAGGTTTAAATGCCCCTTGGAAGAGACGTGCAAGTCGCAGTAGCTTAACAAGACAGTTTAAATGCCCCTTGGAAGAGACGTGCAGGTCGCAGTAGCTTAACAAGACTGTTTAAAACCCCCTTGGAAGAGATATGCAGGTCGCAGTAGCTTAACAAGACGGTTTAAATGTCCCTTGGAAGAGATGTGCAGGTCGCAGTAGCTTAACAAGACGGTTTAAATGCCCCTTGGAAGAGCGGTGGAGGTCGCAGTAGTTTAACAAGACAGTTTAAATGCCCCTTGGAAGAGACATGCAGGTCGCAGCAGCTTAAAAAGACTGTTTAAATGCCCCTTGGAAAAGACGTGCAGGTCTCAGTGGCTTAACAAGACTGTTTAAATGCCCCTTGGAAGAGACGTGCAGGTCTCAGTAGCTTAACGAGACGGTTAAATGCCCCTTGGAAGAGACTTACAGGTCGTAGTAGCTTAAAAAGACGGTTTAAATGCCCCTTGGAAGAGACGTGCAGGTCGCAGTAGCTTAACAAGACGGTTTAAATACCCCTTGGAAGAGCGGTGGAGGTCGCAGTAGCTTAACAAGACGGTTTAAATGCCCCTTGGAAGAGACATGCATGTTGCAGTAGATCAACAAGACGGTTTAAATGCCCCTTGGAAGAGACGTGCAGGTCGCAGTAGCTTAACAAGACGGTTTAAATGCCACTTGGAAAAGCGGTGGAGGTCGCAGTAGATTAACAAGATGGATTAAATGCCCCTTGGAGGAGACGTTCAAGTCGCAGTAGCTTAACAAGACGGTTTACATGCCCCTTGGAAGAGTGGAGTAGGGCGCAGTAGCTTAAGAAGACGGTTTAAATGCCCCTTAGAAGAGCGGTGGAGGTCGCAGTAGCTTAACAAGACAGTTTAAATCCCCCTTGGAAGAGATGTGCAGGTCGCAGTAGCTTAACAAGAGGGTTTAAATGCCCCTTGGAATAGGCTTGCAGGTCGCAGTAGCTTACCAAGATGGTTTAAATGCCCCTTGGAAGAGACGTGCAGGTCGCAGTAGCTTAACAAGATGGTTTAAGTGCCCCTTGGAAGAGAGATGCAGGTCGCAGTAGCTTAACAAGACGGTTTAAATGCCCCTTGGAAGAGACATGCAGGTCGCAGTGGTTTAACAAGACAGTTTAAATGCCCCTTGGAAGAGACATGCAGGTCGCAGTAGCTTACCAAGACGGTTTAAATGCCCCTTGGAAGAGACGTGCAGGTCGCAGTAGCTTAAAAAGACGGTTTAAATGCCCCTTGGAAAAGTGGTGGAGGTTACAGTAGCTTAACAAGACGGTTTAAATGCCCCTTGGAAGAGACGTGCAAGTCGCAGTAGCTTATAAAGACGTTTAAAATGCGCCTTGGAAAGGACGTGCAGGTCGCAGTAGCTTATCAAGGCGGTTTAAATGCCCCTTGGAAGACACGAGCAGGTCGCAGTAGCTTAACAAGAGGGTTTAAATGCCCCTTGGAAGAGCGGTGGAGGTCGCAGTAGCTTAACAAGACAGTCTAAATGCCCCTTGGAAGAGACGTGCAGATTGCAGTAGCTTAACAAGACGGTTTAAATGCCCCTTGGAAAAGTGGTGGAGGTTACAGTAGCTTAACAAGACGGTTTAAATGCACCTTGGAAGAGAGGTGCTGGTCAAAGTACCTTAACAAGACGGTTTAAATGCCCCTTGGAAGAGACGTGCTAGTCGCAGTAGATTAACAAGACGGTTTAAATGCCCCTTGGTAGAGACTTGCAGGTCGCAGTAGCTAAACAAGACGGTTTAAATGCCCCTTGGAAGAGCGGTGGAGGTCGCAGTAGATTAACAAGATGGATTAAATGACCCTTGGAAGAGACGTGCAAGTCGCAGTAGCTTAACAAGACGGTTTCCATGCCCATTGGAAGAGTGGTGGAGGTCGCAGTAGCTTAACAAGATGGTTTAAATGTCACTTGGAAAAGCGGTGGAGGTCGCAGTAGCTTAACAAGACAGTTTAATTGCCCCTTGGAAGAGACATGCAGGTCGCAGCAGCTTAGCAAGACTGTTTAAATGCCCCTTGGAAGAGACGTGTAGGTCGCAGTAGCTTAACAAGACGGTTTAAATGTCCCTTGGTAGAGACATGCAGGTCGCAGTAGGTTAACAAAACGGTTTAAATGCCCCTTGGAAGAGAAGTGCAGGTCGCAGTAGCTTAAAAAGACGGTTTAAATGCCCCTTGGAAAAGTGGTGGAGGTTACAGTAGCTTAACAAGACGGTTTAAATGCCCCTTGGAAGAAACGTGCAAGTCGCAGTAGCTTAACCAGACGGTTTAAATGCCCCCTGGAAGAGACGTGCAGGTCGCAGTAGCTTAAAAAGACGGTGTAAATGCCCCTTGGAAGAGACTTGCAGGTCGCAGCAGCTTAACAAGACAGTTTAAATACCCCTTGGAAGAGACGTGCAGGTCGCAGTTGCTTAATAAGACAGTTTAAATGTCAGTTGGAAGAGACGTGCAGGTCGCAGTAGCTTAACAAGACGGTTTAAATGCCCCTTGGAAGAGACGTGCAGGTCGCAGTAGCTTAACAAGTCGGTTTAAATGCCACTTGAAAGAGCGGTGGAGGTCGCAGTAGCTTAACAAGACAGTTTAAATGCCCCTTGGAAGAGACGTGCAGGTCGCAGTAGCTTAATAAGACCGTTTAAATGCCCCTTGGAAGAGACGTGCAGGTGGCAGTAGCTTAACAAGACTGTTTAAATCCCCCTTGGAAGAGATGTGCAGGTCGCAGTAGCTTAACAAGATGGTTTAAATGCCCCTTGGAATAGGCTTGCTGGTCGCAATAGCTTACCAAGTCGGTTTAAATGCCCCTTGGAAGAGACGTGCAGGTCGCAGTAGCTTAACAAGATGGTTTAAATGCCCCTGGAAGAGCGGTGGAGGTGGCAGTAGCTTAACAAGACGGTTTAAATGCCCCTTGGTGAGAGACATGCAGGTCAAAGCAGCTTAAAAAGACTGTTTACATGCCCCTTGGAAGAGACGTGCAGGTCGCAGTGGCATAACAAGACAGTTTAAATGCCCCTTGGAAGAGACTTGCAGGTCGCAGTAGCTTAACAAGACGGTTTAAATACCCCTTGGAAGAGACGTAAAGGTCGCAGAAGCTTAACAAGACGGTTTAAATGCCCCTTCGAAAAGTGGTGGAGGTTACAGTAGCTTAACAAGACAGTTTAAATGCCCCTTGGAAGGGACGTGCAAGTCGCAGTAGCTTAAAAAGACGGTTTAAATGCACCTTGGAAGAGACGTGCAGGTCGCAGTAGCTTAACAAGACGGTTTAAATGCCCCTTGGAAGACACGAGCAGGTCGAAGTAGCTTAACAAGAGGGTTTAAATGCCCCTTGGAACAGCGGTGGAGGTCGCAGTAGCTTAACAAGATAGTTTACATGCCCCTTGGAAGAGACGTACAGGTCGCAGTAGCTTAACAAGACGGTTTAAATGCCCCTTGGAAGAGACATGCATGTTGCAGTAGATTAACAAGACTGTTTAAATGCCCCTTGGAAGAGACGTGCAGGTCGCAGTAGCTTAACAAGACGGTTTAAATGCCAATTGGAAAAGCGGTGGAGGTCGCATTAGATTAACAAGATGGATTAAATGCCCCTTGGAAGAGACGTGCAAGTCGCAGTAGCTTAACAACACGGTTTACATGCCCCTTGGAAGAGTGGTGGAGGGCGCAGTAGCTTAAGAAGACAGTTTAAATGCCCCTTGGAAGAGCGGTGGAGGTCGCAGTAGCTTATCAAGACAGTTTAAATCCCCCTTAGAAGAGATGTGCAGGTCGCATTAGCTTAACAAGAGGGTTTAAATGCCCCTTGGAATAGGCTTGCAGGTCGCAGTAGCTTACCAAGATGGTTTAAATGCCCCTTGGAAGAGACGTGCAGGTCGCAGTAGCTTAACAAGATGGTTTAAGTGCCCCTTGGAAGAGAGATGCAGGTCGCAGTAGCTTAACAAGACGGTTTAAATGCCCCTTGGAAGAGACATGCAGGTCGCAGTGGTTTAACAAGACAGTTTAAATGCCCCTTGGAAGAGACATGCAGGTCGCAGTAGCTTAACAAGACGGTTTAAATGCCCCTTGGAAGAGACGTGCAGGTCGCAGTAGCTTAAAAAGACAGATTAAGGGCCCCTTGGAAAAGTGGTGGAGGTTACAGTAGCTTAACAAGACGGTTTAAATGCCCCTTGGAAGAGAAGTGCAAGTCGCAGTAGCTTAAAAAGACGGTTTAAATGCGCCTTGGAAAAGATGTGCAGGTCGCAGTAGCTTAACAAGACGGTTTAAATGCCCCTTGGAAGACATGAGCAGGTCGCAGTAGCTTAACAAGAGGGTTTAAATGCCCCTTGGAACAGCGGTGGAGGTCCAGTAGCTTAACAAGACAGTCTAAATGCCCCTTGGAAGAGACGTGCAGGTCGCAGTAGCTTAACAAGACGGTTTAAATGCCCCTTGGAAGAGACATACATGTTGCAGTAGATTAACAAGACGGTTTAAATGCCCCTTGTAAGAGACGTGCAGGTCGCAGTAGCTTAACAAGACGGTTTAAATGCCACTTGGAAAAGTGGTGGAGGTCGCAGTAGATTAACAAGATGGATAAAATGCCCCTTGGAAGAGACGTTCAAGTCACAGTAGCTTAACAAGACGGTTTACATGCCCCTTGGAAGAGTGGAGGAGGGCGCAGTAGCTTAAGAAGACGGTTTAAATGCCCCTTGGAAGAGCGGTGGAGGTCGCAGTAGCTTAACAAGACAGTTTAAATCCCCCTTGGAAGAAATGTGCAGGTCACAGTAGCCTAACAAGAGGGTTTAAATGCCCCTTGGAATAGGCTTGCAGGTCGCAGTACCTTACCAAGATGGTTTAAATGCCCCTTGGAAGAGACGTGCAGGTCGCAGTAGCTTAACAAGATGGTTTAAGTGCCCCTTGGAAAAGAGATGCAGGTCGCAGTAGCTTAACAAGACGGTTTAAATGCCCCTTGGAAGAGACATGCAGGTCGCAGTAGCTTAACAAGACGGTTTAAATGCCCCTTGGAAGAGACGTGCAGGTCGCAGTAGCATAACAAGACGGTTTAAATGCCCCTTGGAAAAGTGGTGGAGATTACAGTAGCTTAACAAGACGGTTTAAATGCGCCTTGGAAAAGACGTGCAGGTCGCAGTAGCTTAACAAGATGGTTTAAATGCCCCTTGGAAGACACGAGCAGGTCGCAGTAGCTTAACAAGAGGGTTTAAATGCCCCTTGGAAGAGCGGTGGAGGTCGCAGTAGCTTAACAAGACAGTCTAAATGCCCCTTGGAAGAGACGTGCAGGTTGCAGTAGCTTAACAAGACGGTTTAAATGCCCCTTGGAAAAGTGGTGGAGGTTACAGTAGCTTAACAAGACGGTTTAAATGCACCTTGGAAGAGACGTGCTGGTCACAGTACCTTAACAAGACGGTTTAAATGCCCCTTGGAAGAGACGCGCTGGTCGCAGTAGCTTAACAAGATGGTTTAAATGCCCCTTGGAAGAGTTATGCAGGTCGCAGTGGCTTAACAAGATGGTTTAAATGCCCCTTGGAATAGGCTTGCAGGTCGCAGTAGCTTACCAAGACGGTTTAAATGCCCCTTGGAAGAGACGTGCAGGTCGCAGTAGCTTTACAAGATGGTTTAAATGCCCCTTGGAAGAGCGGTGGAGGTCACAGTAGTTTAACAAGACAGTTTAAGTGCCCCTTGGAAGAGACATGCAGGTCGCAGCAGCTTAAAAAGACTGTTTAAATGCCCCTTGGAAAAGACGTGCAGGTCTCAGTGGCTTAACAAGACAGTTTAAATGGCCCTTGGAAGAGGCATGCAGGTCGCAGTAGCTTAACAAGACTGTTTAAATGCCCCTTGGAAGAGACGTGCAGGTCGCAGTAGCTTAACAGGACGGTTTAAATGCCCCTTGGAAGAGACGTGCAAGTCACAGTAGCTTAAAAAGACGGATTAAATGAGCCTTGGAAGAGACGTGCAGGTCTCAGTAGCTTAACAAGACGGTTTAAATGCCCCTTGGAAGACACCAGCAGGTCGCAGTAGCTTAACAAGAGGGTTTAAATGCCCCTTGGAAGAGCGGTGGAGGTCGCAGTATCTTAACAAGCCAGTTTAGATGCAACTTGGAAGAGACGTGCAGGTCGCAGTAGCTTAACAAGACGGTTTAAATGCCCCTTGGAAGAGACGTGCAGGTCGCAGTAGCTTAACAAGACGGTTTAAATGCCCCTTGGAAGAGCGGTGGAGGTCGCAGTAGCTTAACAAGAAAGTTAAATGCCCCTTGGAAGAAACGTGCAGGTCGCAGTAGCTTAACAAGACGGTTTAAATGCCACTTGGAAGAGCGGTGGAGGTCGCAGTAGCTTAACAAGACAGTTTAAATGCCCCTTCGAAGAGACGTGCAGGTGGCAGTAGCTTAATAAGACGGTTTAAATGCCCCTTGGAAGAGACATGCAGGTCGCAGTAGCTTAAAAAGACGGTTTAAATGCCCCTAGGAAAAGTGGTGGAGGTTACAGTAGCTAAACAAGAACGTTTAAATGCCCCTTGGAAGAGACGTGCAAGTCGCAGTAGCTTAACAAGACAGTTTAAATGCCTCTTGGAAGAGACGTGCAGGTCGCAGTAGCTTTATAAGACGGTTTAAATGCCCCTTGGAAGAGACGTGCAGGTCGCAGTAGCTTAACAAGACGGTTTAAATGCCCCTTGGAAGAGACGTGCAGTTTGCAGTAGCTTAACAAGACGGTTTAAATGCCACTTGGAAGAGGGGTGGAGGTCGCAGTAGCTTAATAAGATGGTTTAAATGCCCCTTGGAAGAGACATGCAGGTCGCAGTAGCTTAAAAAGACGGTTTAAATGCCCCTAGGAAAAGTGGTGGAGATTACAGTAGCTAAACAAGAAGGTTTAATTGCCACTTGGAAGAGCGGTGGAGGTCGCAGTAGCTTAACATGACAGTTTAAATGACGCTTAGAAGAGACGTGCAGATCGCAGTAGCTTAATAAGACGGTTTAAATGCCCCTTGGAAGAGATGTGCAGGTCGCAGTAGCTTAACAAGACGGTTTAAATGTCCCTTGGAAGAGACGTGCAGGTCGCAGTAGCTTAACAAGACTGTTTAAATCCCCCTTGGAAGAGTTATGAAGGTCGCAGTTGCTTAACAAGATGGTTTAAATGCCCCTTGAAATAGTCTTGCAGGTCGCAGTAGCTTACCAAGACTGTTTAAATGCCTCTTGGAAGAGACGTGCAGGTCGCAGTAGCTTAACAAGATCGTTTAAATGCCCCTTGGAAGAGCGGTGGAGGTCGCAGTAGTTTAACAAGGCAGGTTAAATGCCCCTTGGAAGAGACGTGCAGGTCGCAGTAGCTTAACAGAGGGTTTAAATGCCCCTTGAACTAGTCTTGCAGGTCGCAGTAGCTTTACAAGACCGTTTAAATGCCCCTTGGTAGAGACGTGCAGGTCACAGTAGCTTAACAAGACGGTTAAAATGCCCTTTGGAAGAGCGGTGGAGGTCGCAGTAGCTTATCAAGACGATTTAATTGCCCCTTGGAAGAGACGTGCAGGTCACAGTAGCTTAATAAGATGGTTTAAATGCGCCTTGGAAGAGACGTGCAGGTCCCAGTAGCTTAACAAGACAGTTTAAATGCCCCTTGGAAGAGACGTGCAGGTCGCAGTAGCTTAACAAGACTGTTTAAAACCCCCTTGGAAGAGATATGCAGGTCGCAGTAGCTTAACAAGACGGTTTAAATGTCCCTTGGAAGAGATGTGCAGGTCGCAGTAGCTTAACAAGACGGTTTAAATGCCCCTTGGAAGAGCGGTGGAGGTCGCAGTTGTTTAACAAGACAGTTTAAATGCCCCTTGGAAGAGACATGCAGGTCGCAGCAGCTTAAAAAGACTGTTTAAATGCCCCTTGGAAAAGACGTGCAGGTCTCAGTGGCTTAACAAGACTGTTTAAATGCCCCTTGGAAGAGACGTGCAGGTCTCAGTAGCTTAACGAGACGGTTAAATGCCCCTTGGAAGAGACTTACAGGTCGTAGTAGCTTAAAAAGACGGTTTAAATGCCCCTTGGAAGAGACGTGCAGGTCGCAGTAGCTTAACAAGACGGTTTAAATACCCCTTGGAAGAGCGGTGGAGGTCGCAGTAGCTTAACAAGACAGTTTAAATACCCCTTGGAAGAGACGTGCAGGTTGCAGTAGCTTAATAAGACGGTTTAAATGTCCCTTGGAAGAGATGTTCAGGTCGCAGTAGCTTAACAAGATGGTTTAATTGCCACTTGGAAGAGCGGTGGAGGTCGCAGTAGCTTAACATGACAGTTTAAATGACGCTTAGAAGAGACGTGCAGATCGCAGTAGCTTAATAAGACGGTTTAAATGCCCCTTGGAAGAGACGTGCAAGTCGCAGTAGCTTAACAAGACGGTTTAAATGTCCCTTGGAAGAGACGTGCAGGTCGCAGTAGCTTAACAAGACTGTTTAAATCCCCCTTGGAAGAGTTATGAAGGTCGCAGTTGCTTAACAAGATGGTTTAAATGCCCCTTGAAATAGTCTTGCAGGTCGCAGTAGCTTACCAAGACTGTTTAAATGCCTCTTGGAAGAGACGTGCAGGTCGCAGTAGCTTAACAAGATCGTTTAAATGCCCCTTGGAAGAGCGGTGGAGGTCGCAGTAGTTTAACAAGACAGGTTAAATGCCCCTTGGAAGAGACGTGCAGGTCGCAGTAGCTTAACAGAGGGTTTAAATGCCCCTTGAACTAGTCTTGCAGGTCGCAGTAGCTTTACAAGACCGTTTAAATGCCCCTTGGTAGAGACGTGCAGGTCACAGTAGCTTAACAAGACGGTTAAAATGCCCTTTGGAAGAGCGGTGGAGGTCGCAGTAGCTTATCAAGACGATTTAATTGCCCCTTGGAAGAGACGTGCAGGTCACAGTAGCTTAATAAGATGGTTTAAATGCGCCTTGGAAGAGACGTGCAGGTCCCAGTAGCTTAACAAGACAGTTTAAATGCCCCTTGGAAGAGACGTGCAGGTCGCAGTAGCTTAACAAGACTGTTTAAAACCCCCTTGGAAGAGATATGCAGGTCGCAGTAGCTTAACAAGACGGTTTAAATGTCCCTTGGAAGAGATGTGCAGGTCGCAGTAGCTTAACAAGACGGTTTAAATGCCCCTTGGAAGAGCGGTGGAGGTCGCAGTAGTTTAACAAGACAGTTTAAATGCCCCTTGGAAGAGACATGCAGGTCGCAGCAGCTTAAAAAGACTGTTTAAATGCCCCTTGGAAAAGACGTGCAGGTCTCAGTGGCTTAACAAGACTGTTTAAATGCCCCTTGGAAGAGACGTGCAGGTCTCAGTAGCTTAACGAGACGGTTAAATGCCCCTTGGAAGAGACTTACAGGTCGTAGTAGCTTAAAAAGACGGTTTAAATGCCCCTTGGAAGAGACGTGCAGGTCGCAGTAGCTTAACAAGACGGTTTAAATACCCCTTGGAAGAGCGGTGGAGGTCGCAGTAGCTTAACAAGACAGTTTAAATACCCCTTGGAAGAGACGTGCAGGTTGCAGTAGCTTAATAAGACGGTTTAAATGTCCCTTGGAAGAGATGTTCAGGTCGCAGTAGCTTAACAAGATGGTTTAATTGCCACTTGGAAGAGCGGTGGAGGTCGCAGTAGCTTAACATGACAGTTTAAATGACGCTTAGAAGAGACGTGCAGATCGCAGTAGCTTAATAAGACGGTTTAAATGCCCCTTGGAAGAGACGTGCAAGTCGCAGTAGCTTAACAAGACGGTTTAAATGTCCCTTGGAAGAGACGTGCAGGTCGCAGTAGCTTAACAAGACTGTTTAAATCCCCCTTGGAAGAGTTATGAAGGTCGCAGTTGCTTAACAAGATGGTTTAAATGCCCCTTGAAATAGTCTTGCAGGTCGCAGTAGCTTACCAAGACTGTTTAAATGCCTCTTGGAAGAGACGTGCAGGTCGCAGTAGCTTAACAAGATCGTTTAAATGCCCCTTGGAAGAGCGGTGGAGGTCGCAGTAGTTTAACAAGACAGGTTAAATGCCCCTTGGAAGAGACGTGCAGGTCGCAGTAGCTTAACAGAGGGTTTAAATGCCCCTTGAACTAGTCTTGCAGGTCGCAGTAGCTTTACAAGACCGTTTAAATGCCCCTTGGTAGAGACGTGCAGGTCACAGTAGCTTAACAAGACGGTTAAAATGCCCTTTGGAAGAGCGGTGGAGGTCGCAGTAGCTTATCAAGACGATTTAATTGCCCCTTGGAAGAGACGTGCAGGTCACAGTAGCTTAATAAGATGGTTTAAATGCGCCTTGGAAGAGACGTGCAGGTCCCAGTAGCTTAACAAGATGGTTTAAATGCCCCTTGGAAGAGACGTGCAGGTCGCAGTAGCATAACAAAACGGTTTAAATGCCCCTTGCAAGAGACGTGCAGGTCACAGAAGCTTAGCAAGACAATTTAAATGCCAATTGGAAGAAACGTGCAGGTCGCAGTAGCTTAACAAGACGGTTTAATTGCCCCTTGGAAGAGACGTGCAGTTTGCAGTAGCTTAGCAAGACGGTTTAAATGCCCCCTGGAAGAGCGGTGGAGGTCGTAATAGCTTATCAAGACTGATTAAATGCCCCTTGGTAGAGACGTGCAGGTCGCAGCAGCTTCACAAGACGGTTTAAATGTCCCTTGGAAGAGACGTGCAAGTCGCAGTAGCTTAACAAGACGGTTTAAATGCCCCTTGGAAAATCGGTGGAAGTCGCAGTAGATTAACAAGATGGATTAAATGCCCCTTGGAAGAGACGTGCAGGTCACAGTAGCTTAACAAGACGGTTTACATGCCCCTTGGAAGAGCGGTGGAGGTCGCAGTAGCTTAACAACACGGTTTACATGCTGCTTGGAAGAGCGCTGGAGGTTGCAGTAGCTTAACAAGATGGATTAAATGCCGCTTGGAAGAGCGGTGGAGGTCGCAGTAGCTTAACAAGGTGGTTTAAATGCCCCTTGGAAGAGCGGTGGAAGTCGCAGTAGCTTAACAAGACAGTTTAAATGCCCCTTGGAAGAGACGTGCAGGTCGCAGCAGCTTAACAAGACTGTTTAAATGCCCCTTGGAAGAGACGTGCAGGTCGCAGTAGCTTAACAAGATGGATTAAATGCCCCTTAGTAGAGAAATGCAGGTCGCATTAGCTTAACAAAGCGGTTTAAATGCCGCATGGAAGAGACGTGCAGGTCACAGTAGCTTAACAAGACGGTTTAAATGCCCCTTTGAAGAGACGAGCAGGTCACAGTAGCTTACCAAGACGGTTTAAATGCCCCTTGGAAGAGACATGCAGGTCGCAGTAGCTTAACAAGACGGTTTAAATGCCCCTTGGTGGAGACAAGCAGGTCACAGTAGCTTACCAAGACGGTTTAAATGCCCCTTGAAAGAGAAGTGCAGGTCGCAGTAGCTTAACAAGAGTTTTTAAATGCCCCTTGGAAGAGGCTTGCACGTCGCAGTAGCTTACAAAGACGGTTTATTTGCCCCTTGGAGGAGACGTGAAAGTCGCAGTAGCTTAACAAGATGGTTTAAATGCCCCTTAGAAAAGACGTGCAGATCGCAGTAGCTTAATAAGACAGTTTAAATGCCCCTTGGAAGAGACGTGCAGGTCGCAGTAGCTTAACAAGATGGTTTAAATGCCCCTTGGAAGAGAGGTGGAGGTCGCAGTAGCTTAACAAGACTGTTTAAATGCCCCTTGGAAGAGACGTGCAGGTAGCAGTAGCTTAACAAGACAGTTTAAATCCCCCTTGGAAGAGACGTGCAGGTCGCAGTAGCTTAAAAAGAGTGTTTAAATGACCCTTGGAAGAGGCTTGCAGGTCGCAGTAGCTTACCAAGATGGTTTAAATGCCCCTTGGAAGAGACGTGCAGGTCGCAGTAGCTTAACAAGACGGTTTAAATGCCCCTTGGAAGAGATGTGCAGGTCGCAGTAGCTTAACAAGACGGTTTAAATGCCCCTTGGAAGAGACGACCAGGTCACAGTAGCTTACCAAGACGGTTTAAATGCCCCTTGGAAGAGACATGCAGGTCGCAGTAGCTTAACAAGACGGTTTAAATGCCCCTTGGTGGAGACAAGCAGGTCACAGTAGCTTACCAAGACGGTTTAAATGCCCCTTGAAAGAGAAGTGCAGGTCGCAGTAGCTTAACAAGAGTTTTTAAATGCCCCTTGGAAGAGGCTTGCACGTCGCAGTAGCTTACAAAGACGGTTTATTTGCCCCTTGGAGGAGACGTGAAAGTCGCAGTAGCTTAACAAGATGGTTTAAATGCCCCTTAGAAAAGACGTGCAGATCGCAGTAGCTTAATAAGACAGTTTAAATGCCCCTTGGAAGAGACGTGCAGGTCGCAGTAGCTTAACAAGATGGTTTAAATGCCCCTTGGAAGAGAGGTGGAGGTCGCAGTAGCTTAACAAGACTGTTTAAATGCCCCTTGGAAGAGACGTGCAGGTAGCAGTAGCTTAACAAGACAGTTTAAATCCCCCTTGGAAGAGACGTGCAGGTCGCAGTAGCTTAAAAAGAGTGTTTAAATGACCCTTGGAAGAGGCTTGCAGGTCGCAGTAGCTTACCAAGATGGTTTAAATGCCCCTTGGAAGAGACGTGCAGGTCGCAGTAGCTTAACAAGACGGTTTAAATGCCCCTTGGAAGAGATGTGCAGGTCGCAGTAGCTTAACAAGACGGTTTAAATGCCCCTTGGAAGAGACGACCAGGTCACAGTAGCTTACCAAGACGGTTTAAATGCCCCTTGGAAGAGACATGCAGGTCGCAGTAGCTTAACAAGACGGTTTAAATGCCCCTTGGTGGAGACAAGCAGGTCACAGTAGCTTACCAAGACGGTTTAAATGCCCCTTGAAAGAGAAGTGCAGGTCGCAGTAGCTTAACAAGAGTTTTTAAATGCCCCTTGGAAGAGGCTTGCACGTCGCAGTAGCTTACAAAGACGGTTTATTTGCCCCTTGGAGGAGACGTGAAAGTCGCAGTAGCTTAACAAGATGGTTTAAATGCCCCTTAGAAAAGACGTGCAGATCGCAGTAGCTTAATAAGACAGTTTAAATGCCCCTTGGAAGAGACGTGCAGGTCGCAGTAGCTTAACAAGATGGTTTAAATGCCCCTTGGAAGAGAGGTGGAGGTCGCAGTAGCTTAACAAGACTGTTTAAATGCCCCTTGGAAGAGACGTGCAGGTAGCAGTAGCTTAACAAGACAGTTTAAATCCCCCTTGGAAGAGACGTGCAGGTCGCAGTAGCTTAAAAAGAGTGTTTAAATGACCCTTGGAAGAGGCTTGCAGGTCGCAGTAGCTTACCAAGATGGTTTAAATGCCCCTTGGAAGAGACGTGCAGGTCGCAGTAGCTTAACAAGACGGTTTAAATGCCCCTTGGAAGAGATGTGCAGGTCGCAGTAGCTTAACAAGACGGTTTAAATGCCCCTTGGAAGAGACGAGCAGGTCACAGTAGCTTACCAAGACGGTTTAAATGCCCCTTGAAAGAGGCTTGCAGGTCGCAGTAGCTTAAAAAGACGGTTTAAATGCCCCTTGAAAGAGGCTTGCAGGTGTCAGTAGCTTACCAAGACGATTTAAATGCCCCTTGGAGGATACGAGCAGGTCACAGTTGCTTAACAAGACAGTTTAAATGCCCCTTGGAAGAGAAATGCAGGTCGCAGTAGCTTAACAAGACGGTTTTAAATGTCCCTTGGTAGAGACATGCAGGTGGCAGTAGCTTAACAAGACGGTTTAAATGCCCCATGGAGGAGAGGTGCAGGTCGCAGTAGCTTAACAAGACGGTTTAAATGTCCCTTGAAAGAGACGTGCAATTCGCAGTAGCTTAACAAAAGACGGTTTAAATGCCCCTTGGAAGAGACGAGCAGGTCACAGTAGCTTACCAAGATGGTTTAAATGCCCCTTGGAAGAGACGTGCAGGTCACAGTAGCTTAACAAGACGGTTTAAATGCCCCTTGGAAGAGACATGCAGGTCGCAGTAGCTTAACATGACAGTTTAAATGCCCCTTGGAAGAGCTGTGGAGGTCTCAGTAACTTAACAAGACAGTTTAAATGCCCCTTGGAAGACACATGCTGGTCGCAGCAGCTTAACAAGACTGTTTAACTGCCCCTTGGAAGAGACGTGCAGGTCGCAGTAGCTTAAAAAGAAAGTTTAAATGCCCCATGGAGGTGAAGTGCAGGTTGCAGTATCTTAACAAGACGGTTTAAATGTCCCTTGGAAGAGACGTGCAAGTCGCAGTAGCTTAACAAGATGGTTTAAATGCACTTAGAAGAGACGCGCAGATCGCAGTAGCTTAACAAGACACTTTAAATGCCACTTGGAAAAGTGGTGGAGGTTTCAGTAGCTTAAAAAGATGGTTTAAATGCCCCTTGGAAGAGACGTGAAAGTCGCAGTAGCTTAACAAGACAGTTTAAATGCCCCTTGGAAGAGACGTGCAGGTCGCAGTAGCTTAACAAGATGTTTTAAATGCCCCTTGGAAGAGCGGTGGAGGTCGCAGTAGCTTAACAAGACAGTTTAAATGCCCCTTGGAAGAGACATGCAGGTCGCAGTAGCTTAAAAAGACGGTTTAAATGTCCCTTGGAAGAGACGTGCAGGTCGCAGTAGCTTAACAAGACTGTTTAAATCCCCCTTGGAAGAGTTATGAAGGTCGCAGTTGCTTAACAAGATGGTTTAAATGCCCCTTGAAATAGGCTTGCAGGTCGCAGTAGCTTACCAAGACTGTTTAAATGCCTCTTGGAAGAGACGTGCAGGTCGCAGTAGCTTAACAAGATCGTTTAAATGTCCCTTGGAAGAGCGGTGGAGGTCGCAGTAGTTTAACAAGACAGGTTAAATGCCCCTTGGAAGAGACGTGCAGGTCGCAGTAGCTTAACAGAGGGTTTAAATGCCCCTTGAACTAGTCTTGCAGGTCGCAGTAGCTTTACAAGACCGTTTAAATGCCCCTTGGTAGAGACGTGCAGGTCACAGTAGCTTAACAAGACGGTTAAAATGCCCTTTGGAAGAGCGGTGGAGGTCGCTGTAGCTTATCAAGACGATTTAATTGCCCCTTGGAAGAGACGTGCAGGTCACAGTAGCTTAATAAGACGGTTTAAATGCGCCTTGGAAGAGACGTGCAGGTCCCAGTAGCTTAACAAGATGGTTTAAATGCCCCTTGGAAGAGACGTGCAGGTCGCAGTAGCTTAACAAAACGGTTTAAATGCCCCTTGCAAGAGACGTGCAGGTCACAGAAGCTTAGCAAGACAGTTTAAATGCCCCTTGGAAGAAACGTGCAGGTCGCAGTAGCTTAACAAGACGGTTTAATTGCCCCTTGGAAGAGACGTGCAGTTTGCAGTAGCTTAGCAAGACGGTTTAAATGCCCCCTGGAAGAGCGGTGGAGGTCGTAATAGCTTATCAAGACTGATTAAATGCCCCTTGGTAGAGACGTGCAGGTCGCAGCAGCTTCACAAGACGGTTTAAATGTTCCTTGGAAGAGACGTGCAAGTCGCAGTAGCTTAACAAGACGGTTTAAATGCCCCTTGGAAGAGCGGTGGAGGTCGCAGTAGCTTAACAACACAGTTTACATGCTGCTTGGAAGAGCGCTGGAGGTTGCAGTAGCTTAACAAGACAGTTTAAATGCCCCTTGGAAGAGATGTGCAGGTCGCACTAGCTTAACAAGACTGTTTAAATGCCCTTTGGAAGAGACGTGCAGGTCGCATTAGCTTAACAAGATGGTTTAAATGCCCCTTGGAAGAGCGGTGGAGGTCGCAGTAGCTTAACAAGACAGTTTAATTTCCCCTTGGAAGAGACGTGCAGGTCGCAGTAGCTTAATAAGACGGTTTAAATGCCCCTTGGAAGAGCGGTGGAGGTCGCAGTAGCTTAACAAGATGGATTAAATGCCCCTTGGAAGAGCGGTGGAGGTCGCAGTAGCTTAACAAGGTGGTTTAAATGCCCCTTGTAAGAGCGGTGGAGGTCGCAGTAGCTTAACAAGACAGTTTAAATGCCCCTTGGAAGAGACGTGCAGGTCGCAGCAGCTTAACAAGACTGTTTAAATGCCCCTTGGAAGAGACGTGCAGGTCGCAGTAGCTTAACAAGATGGATTAAATGCCCCTTAGTAGAGAAATGCAGGTCGCATTAGCTTAACAAAGCGGTTTAAATGCCGCATGGAAGAGACGTGCAGGTCACAGTAGCTTAACAAGACGGTTTAAATGCCCCTTTGAAGAGACGAGCAGGTCACAGTAGCTTACCAAGACGGTTTAAATGCCCCTTGGAAGAGACATGCAGGTTGCAGTAGCTTAACAAGACGGTTTAAATGCCCCTTGGAAGAGCGGTGGAGGTCGCAGTAGCTTAACAAGAAAGTTAAATGCCCCTTGGAAGAAACGTGCAGGTCGCAGTAGCTTAACAAGATGGTTTAAATGCCACTTGGAAGAGCGGGGGAGGTCGCAGTAGCTTAACAAGACAGTTTAAATGCCCCTTCGAAGAGACGTGCAGGTCGCAGTAGCTTAATAAGACGGTTTAAATGCCCCTTGGAAGAGACATGCAGGTCGCAGTAGCTTAAAAAGACGGTTTAAATGCCCCTAGGAAAAGTGGTGGAGGTTACAGTAGCTAAACAAGAACGTTTAAATGCCCCTTGGAAGAGACGTGCAAGTCGCAGTAGCTTAACAAGACAGTTTAAATGCCTCTTGGAAGAGACGTGCAGGTCGCAGTAGCTTTATAAGACGGTTTAAATGCCCCTTGGAAGAGACGTGCAGGTCGCAGTAGCTTAACAAGACGGTTTAAATGCCCCTTGGAAGAGACGTGCAGTTTGCAGTAGCTTAACAAGACGGTTTAAATGCCACTTGGAAGAGGGGTGGAGGTCGCAGTAGCTTAATAAGACGGTTTAAATGCCCCTTGGAAGAGACATGCAGGTCGCAGTAGCTTAAAAAGAAGGTTTAAATGCCCCTAGGAAAAGTGGTGGAGATTACAGTAGCTAAACAAGAAGGTTTAAATGCCCCTTGGAAGAGACGTGCAAGTCGCAGTAGCTTAACAAGACAGTTTAAATGCCCCTTGGAAGAGACGTGCAGGTCGCAGTAGCTTAACAAGACTGTTTAAAACCCCCTTGGAAGAGATATGCAGGTCGCAGTAGCTTAACAAGACGGTTTAAATGTCCCTTGGAAGAGATGTGCAGGTCGCAGTAGCTTAACAAGACGGTTTAAATGCCCCTTGGAAGAGCGGTGGAGGTCGCAGTAGTTTAACAAGACAGTTTAAATGCCCCTTGGAAGAGACATGCAGGTCGCAGCAGCTTAAAAAGACTGTTTAAATGCTCCTTGGAAAAGACGTGCAGGTCTCAGTGGCTTAACAAGACTGTTTAAATGCCCCTTGGAAGACACGTGCAGGTCTCAGTAGCTTAACGAGACGGTTAAATGCCCCTTGGAAGAGACTTGCAGGTCGTAGTAGCTTAAAAAGACGGTTTAAATGCCCCTTGGAAGAGACGTGCAGGTCGCAGTAGCTTAACAAGACGGTTTAAATACCCCTTGGAAGAGCGGTGGAGGTCGCAGTAGCTTAACAAGACAGTTTAAATACCCCTTGGAAGAGACGTGCAGGTTGCAGTAGCTTAATAAGACGGTTTAAATGTCCCTTGGAAGAGATGTTCAGGTCGCAGTAGCTTAACAAGATGGTTTAATTGCCACTTGGAAGAGCGGTGGAGGTCGCAGTAGCTTACCATGACAGTTTAAATGACGCTTAGAAGAGACGTGCAGATCGCAGTAGCTTAATAAGACTGTTTAAATCCCCCTTGGAAGAGTTATGAAGGTCGCAGTTGCTTAACAAGATGGTTTAAATGCCCCTTGGCTTGCAGGTCGCAGTAGCTTACCAAGACTGTTTAAATGCCTCTTGGAAGAGACGTGCAGGTCGCAGTAGCTTAACAAGATCGTTTAAATGCCACTTGGAAGAGCGGTGGAGGTCGCAGTAGTTTAACAAGACAGGTTAAATGCCCCTTGGAAGAGACGTGCAGGTCGCAGTATCTTAACAGAGGGTTTAAATGAACCTTGAACTAGTCTTGCAGGTCGCAGTAGCTTTACAAGACCGTTTAAATGCCCCTTGGTAGAGACGTGCAGGTCACAGTAGCTTAACAAGACGGTTTAAATGCCCCGTGGAAGAGACGTGCATGTCACAGTAGCTTATCAAGATAGTTTAAATGCCCCTTGAAAGAGCGGTGGATGTCGCAGTAGCTTAACAAGACAGTTTAAATGCCCCTTGGAAGAGACATGCAGGTCGCAGCAGCTTAACAAGAATGTTTAAATGCCCCTTGGAAGAGACTTGCAGGTCGCAGTAGCTTAACAAGACGGTTTAAATGACCCTTGGAAGAGACGTGCAAGTCGCAGTAGCTTAAAAAGTCGGTTTAAATGCGCCTTGTAAGAGACGTGCATGTCGCAGTAGCTTAAAAAGACGGTTTAAATGCCCCTTGGAAGAGACGAGCAGGTCACAGTAGCTTAACAAGATGGTTTAAATGCCCCTTGGAAGAGACGTGCAGGTCACAGTAGCTTAACAAGACATTTTAAATGCCCCTTGGAAGAGCCGTGGAGGTCTCAGTAGCTTAACAAGACAGTTTAAATGCCCCTTGGAAGACACATGCAGGTCGCAGCAGCTTAACAAGACTGTTTAAATGCCCCTTGGAAGAGACGTGCATGTCGCAGTAGCTTAACAAGACGGTTTAAATGTCCCTTGGAAGAGACGTGCAAGTCGCAGTAGATTAAAAAGACGGTTTAAACGCGCCTTGGAAGAGAAGTGCAGCTCGGAGTAGCTTAGCAAGACGGTTTAAATGCCACTTGGAAAAGTGGTGGAGGTTACAGTAGCTTAACAAGACGGTTAAATGCCCCTTGGAAGAGACATGCAGGTCGCAGTAGCTTAACAAGATGGTTTAAATGCCCCTTGCAAGAGACGAGCAGGTCGCAGTACCTTAATAAGACAGTTTAAATGCCCCTTGGAAGAGCGGTGGAGGTCGCAGTAGCATAACAAGACAGCTTAAATGCCCCTTGGAAGAGACATGCAGGTCGCAGCAGCTTAACAAGACTGTTTAAATGCCCCTTGGAAGAGGCTTGCAGGTCGCAGGAGCTTAACAAGACAGTTTAAGTGGCCCTTGGAAGAGCGGTGGAGGTCGCAGTAGCTTAAAAAGAAGGTTTAAATGCCCCTTGGAAGAGGCTTGCAGGTCGCAGTAGCTACCAAGACAGTTTAAATGCCCCTTGGAAGAGACGTGCAGGTCGCAGTAGCTTAACAAGACGGTTTAAATGTCCCTTGGTAGAGACATGCAGGTCGCAGCAGCGTAACAAGACGATTTAAATGCCCCATGGAGGAGACGTGCAGGTCACAGTAGCTTAACAAGACCGTTTAAATGTCCCTTGGAAGAGACGTGCAAGTCGCACTAGCTTAAAAAGACGGTTTAAATGCGCTTTGGAAGAGACGTGCAGGTCGCAGTAGCTTACCAAGACAGTTTAAATGCCCCTTGGAAAAGTGGTGGAGGTTACAGTAGCTTAACAAGACAGTTTAAATGCCCCTTGGAAGAGACGTGCAGTTCGCAGTAGTTTAAAAAGACTGTTTAAATGCGCCTTGGAAGAGATGTGCAGGTCGCAGTAGCTTAACAAGACGGTTTAAATGCCCCTTGGAATAGACTAGCAGGTCGCAGTATCTTAGCAACATGGTTTAAATGCCCCTTGGAAGAGACGTGCAGGTCGCAGTAGCTTATCAAGACAGTTTAAATGCCCCTTGAAAGAGACGTGCAGGTCGCAGTAGCTTAACTAGACAGTTTAAATGCCCCTTGGAAGAGACATGCAGGTCGCAGCAGCTTAACAAGACTGTTTAAATGCCCCTTGGAAGAGACATGCAGGTCGCAGCAGCTTAACAAGACTGTTTAAATGCCCCTTGGAAGAGACTTGCAGGTCGCAGTAGCTTAACAAGACGGTTTAAATGCCCCTTGGAAGAGACGTGCAGGTCGCAGTAGCTTAACAAGACGGTTTAAATGTCCCTTGGTAGAGACATGCAGGTCGCAGGAGCGTAACAAGACGGTTTAAATGCCCCATGGAGGAGACGTGCAGGTCACAGTAGCTTAACAAGACCGTTTAAATGTCCCTTGGAAGAGACGTGCAAGTCGCAGTAGCTTAAAAAGACGGTTTAAATGCGCCTTGGAAGAGACGTGCAGGTCGCAGTAGCTTACCAAGATTGTTTAAATGCCGCTTGTAAGAGACGTGCAAGTCGCAGAGGCTTAACAAGACAGTTTAAATCCCCCTTGGAAGAGACGTGCAGGTCGCAGTAGCTTAACAAGAGTGTTTAAATGACCCTTGGAAGAGTCTTGCAGTTAGCAGTAGCTTACCAAGATGGTTTAAATGCCCCTTTGAAGAGACGTGCAGGTCGCAGTAGCTTAACAAGACGGTTTAAATGCCCCTTGGAAGAGACGAGCAGGTCACAGTAGCTTACAAAGATGGTTTAAATGCCCCTTGGAAGAGACGTGTAGGTCGCAGTAGCTTAACAAGACAATTTAAATCCCCCTTGGAAGAGACGTGCAGGTCGCAGAAGCTTAACAAGAGAGTGTAAATGCCCCTTGGAAGAGACTTGCAGGTCGTAGAAGCTTACCAAGACGGTTTAATTGCCCCTTGGAAGAGACGTGCAGGTCGCAGTAGCTTAACAAGAAGGTTTAAATGCCCCTTGGAAGAGACGTGCAGGTCTCAGTAGCTTAACAAGATGGTTTAAATGCCCCTTGGAAAAGTGGTGGAGCTTACAGGAGCTTAACAAGGGTTTAAATGCCCCTAGGAAGAGACGTGCAAGTCGCAGTAGCTTAAAAAGACGGTTTAAATGCGCCTTGGAAGAGACGATCAGGTCGCAGTATCTTAACAAGACGGTTTAAATGCCCCTTGGAAGAGAAGTGCAGGTCGCAGTAGCTTAACAAGAGTGTTTAAATGCCCCTTGGAATAGGCTTGCAGGTCGCATTAGCTTACCAAGACAGTTTAAATGCCCCTTGGAAAAGTGGTGGAGGTTACAGTAGCTTAACAAGACAGTTTAAATGCCCCTTGGAAGAGACGTGCAGGTCGCAGTAGTTTAAAAAGACTGTTTAAATGCGCCTTGGAAGAAACGTGCAGGTCGCAGTAGCTTAACAAGATGGTTTAAATGCCCCTTGGAATAGACTAGCAGGTCGCAGTAGCTTAACAACATGGTTTAAATGCCCCTTGGAAGAGACGTGCAGGTCGCAGTAGCTTATCAAGACAGTTTAAATGCCCCTTGAAAGAGACGTGCAGGTCGCAGTAGCTTAACTAGACAGTTTAAATGCCCCTTGGAAGAGACATGCAGGTCGCAGCAGCTTAACAAGACTGTTTAAATGCCCCTTGGAAGAGACATGCAGGTCGCAGCAGCTTAACAAGACTGTTTAAATCCCCCTTGGAAGAGACTTGCAGGTCGCAGTAGCTTAACAAGACGGTTTAAATGCCCCTTGGAAGAGACGTGCAGGTCGCAGTAGCTTAACAAGACGGTTTAAATGTCCCTTGGTAGAGACATGCAGGTCGCAGCAGCATAACAAGACGGTTTAAATGCCCCATGGAGGAGACTGCAGGTCACAGTAGCTTAACAAGACCGTTTAAATGTCCCTTGGAAGAGACGTGCAAGTCGCAGTAGCTTAAAAAGACGGTTTAAATGCCCCTTGGAAGAGACGTGCAGTTCGCAGTAGCTTACCAAGATTGTTTAAATGCCGCTTGTAAGAGACGTGCAAGTCGCAGAGGCTTAACAAGACAATTTAAATCCCCCTTGGAAGAGACGTGCAGGTCGCAGTAGCTTAACAAGAGTGTTTAAATGACCCTTGGAAGAGTCTTGCAATTAGCAGTAGCTTACCAAGATGGTTTAAATCCCCCTTGGAAGAGACGTGCAGGTCGCAGTAGCTTAACAAGAGGGTGTAAATGCCCCTTGGAAGAGACTTGCAGGTCGTAGAAGCTTACCAAGACGGTTTAATTGCCCCTTGGAAGAGACGTGCAGGTCGCAGTAGCTTAACAAGAAGGTTTAAATGCCCCTTGGAAGAGACGTGCAGGTCGCAGTAGCTTAACAAGACGGTTTAAATGCCCCTTGGAAAAGTGGTGGAGCTTACAGGAGCTTAACAAGATGGTTTAAATGCCCCTAGGAAGAGACTTGCAAGTCGCAGTAGCTTAAAAAGACGGTTTAAATGCGCCTTGGAAGAGACGATCAGGTCGCAGTAGCTTAACAAGACGGTTTAAATGCCCCTTAGAAGAGACGTGCAGGTCGCAGTAGCTTAACAAGACGGTTTAAATCCCCCTTGGAAGAGACGTGCAGGTCGCAGTAGCTTAACAAGAGTGTTTAAATGCCCCTTGGAATAGGCATGCAGGACGCAGTAGCTTACCAAGACGATTTAAATGCCCCTTGGAAGAGACGTGCAGGTCGCAGTAGCTTAACAAGACGGTTTAAATGCCCCTTGGAAGAGCGGTGGAGGTTACAGTAGCTTAAGAAGACGGTTTAAATGTCCCTTGGAAGAGACGTGCAAGTCGCAGTAGCTTAAAAAGACTGTTTAAATGCCCCTTAGAAGAGACGTGCAGGTCGCAGAAGCTTAACAAGACGGATTAAATGACTCTTGGAAGTGCGGTGGAGGTCGCAGTAGCTTAACAAGATGGTTTAAATGCACCTTGGAAGAGAAATGAAGGTCGCAGCAGCTTAACAAGACGGTTTAAATGCCCCTTGGAAGAGACGTGGAGGTCGCAGTAGCTTAACAAGACTGTTTAAATGTCCCTTGGAAGAGACATGCAGGTCGCAGTAGCTTAACAAAGCGTTTTAAATGCCCCTTGGAAGAGACGTGCAGGTCGCAGTAGCTTAACAAGACGGTTTAAATGCCCCTTGGAAAAGTGGTGGAGGTTACAGTAGCTTAAGAAGACGGTTTAAATGCCTCTTGGAAGAGATGTGCAAGTCGCAGTAGCTTTACAAGACTGTTTAATTGCCCCTTAGAAGAGACGTGCAGGTCGCAGAAGCTAAACAAGACAGTTTAAATGCCGCATTGAAGAAACATGCAGGTCGCAGTAGCTTAACAAGACGGTTTAAATGCCCCGTGGAAAAGTGGTGGAGGTTACAGTAGCTTAACAAGACGGTTTAAATGCCCCTTATAAGAGACGTGCAAGTTACAGTAGCTTAACAAGACGGTTTAAATGCCCCTTGGAAGAGATGCGCAGGTCGCAGTAGCTTAACAAGATGGTTTAAGTGCTCTTTGGAAGAGACATGCAGGTCGCAGCAGCTTAAAAATACGGTATAAATGCCCCTTGGAAGAGACGTGCAGGTCGCAGAGGCTTAACAAGATGGTTTAAATGCCCCTTGGAAGAGTGGTGCATGTCGCAGTAGCTTAACAAGATGGTTTAAATGCCCCTTGGAAGAGCGGTGGAGGTCGCAGTAGCTTAACAACACAGTTTAAATGCCCCTTGGAAGAGACATGCAGGTCGCAATAGCTTAACAATATTGTTTAATTGCCCCTTGGAAGAGACGTGGAGGTCGCAGTAACTTAGCAAGATGGTTTAAATGCCCCTTGAAACAGGCTTGCAGGTCGCAGTAGCTAACCAAGACAGTTTAAATGCCCCTTGGAAGAGACGTGCAGGTCGCAGTATCTTAACAATATTGTTTAAATGCCCCTTGGAAGAGACGTGGAGGTCGCAGTAGCTTAGCAAGATGGTTTAAATGCCCCTTTGAAGAGACATGCAGTTCGCAGCAGCTTAAAAAGATGGTATAAATGCCCCTTGGAAGAGACGTGCAGGCCGCAGTGGCTTAACAAGAAGGTTTAAATGCCCCCTGGAAGAGACATGCAGGTCGCAGTAGCTTAACAAGATGGTTTAAATGCCCCTTGGAAGAAACCTGCAGGTCGCAGTAGCTTAACAAGACGGTTTAAATGCCCCTTGTAAAAGTGGTCGTGGTTACAGTAGCTTAAAAGACAGTTTAAATGCCCCTTAGAAGAGACATGCAGTTCGCAGTAGCTTAAAAAGACGGTATAAATGCGCCTTGGAAGAGACGTGCAGGTCGCAGTAGCTTAACAAGACGGTTTAAATGCCCCTTGGAAGAGACGAGCAGGTAACAGTAGCTTAACAAGATGGTTTAAATGGCCCTTGGAAGAGACGTGCAGGTCGCAGTAGCTTAACAAGACGGTTTAAATGCCCCTTGGAAGAGACGTGCAGGTCGCAGTAGCTTAACAAGACGGTTTAAATGTCCCTTGGTAGAGACATGCAGGTCGCAGCAGCGTAACAAGAGGGTTTAAATGCCCCATGGAGGAGACTGCAGGTCACAGTAGCTTAACAAGACCGTTTAAATGTCCCTTGGAAGAGACGTGCAAGTCGCAGTAGCTTAAAAAGACGGTTTAAATGCCCCTTGGAAGAGACGTGCAGGTCGCAGTAGCTTACCAAGATTGTTTAAATGCCGCTTGTAAGAGACGTGCAAGTCGCAGAGGCTTAACAAGACAATTTAAATCCCCCTTGGAAGAGACGTGCAGGTCGCAGTAGCTTAACAAGAGTGTTTAAATGACCCTTGGAAGAGTCTTGCAATTAGCAGTAGCTTACCAAGATGGTTTAAATGCCCCTTTGAAGAGACGTGCAGGTTGCAGTAGCTTAACAAGACGGTTTAAATGCCCCTTGGAAGAGACGAGCAGGTTACAGTAGCTTACAAAGATGGTTTAAATGCCCCTTGGAAGAGACGTGTAGGTCGCAGTAGCTTAAAAAGACAGTTTAAATCCCCCTTGGAAGAGACGTGCAGGTCGCAGTAGCTTAACAAGAGGGTGTAAATGCCCCTTGGAAGAGACTTGCAGGTCGTAGAAGCTTACCAAGACGGTTTAATTGCCCCTTGGAAGAGACGTGCAGGTCGCAGTAGCTTAACAAGAAGGTTTAAATGCCCCTTGGAAGAGACGTGCAGGTCGCAGTAGCTTAACAAGACGGTTTAAATGCCCCTTGGAAAAGTGGTGGAGCTTACAGGAGCTTAACAAGATGGTTTAAATGCCCCTAGGAAGAGACTTGCAAGTCGCAGTAGCTTAAAAAGACGGTTTAAATGCGCCTTGGAAGAGACGATCAGGTCGCAGTAGCTTAACAAGACGGTTTAAATGCCCCTTAGAAGAGATGTGCAGGTCGCAGTAGCTTAACAAGACGGTTTAAATCCCCCTTGGAAGAGACGTGCAGGTCGCAGTAGCTTAACAAGAGTGTTTAAATGCCCCTTGGAATAGGCATGCAGGACGCAGTAGCTTACCAAGACGATTTAAATGCCCCTTGGAAGAGACGTGCAGGTCGCAGTAGCTTAACAAGACGGTTTAAATGCCCCTTGGAAGAGCGGTGGAGGTTACAGTAGCTTAAGAAGACGGTTTAAATGTCCCTTGGAAGAGACGTGCAAGTCGCAGTAGCTTAAAAAGACTGTTTAAATGCCCCTTAGAAGAGACGTGCAGGTCGCAGAAGCTTAACAAGACGGATTAAATGACTCTTGGAAGTGCGGTGGAGGTCGCAGTAGCTTAACAAGATGGTTTAAATGCACCTTGGAAGAGAAATGAAGGTCGCAGCAGCTTAACAAGACGGTTTAAATGCCCCTTGGAAGAGACGTGGAGGTCGCAGTAGCTTAACAAGACTGTTTAAATGTCCCTTGGAAGAGACATGCAGGTCGCAGTAGCTTAACAAAGCGTTTTAAATGCCCCTTGGAAGAGACGTGCAGGTCGCAGTAGCTTAACAAGACGGTTTAAATGCCCCTTGGAAAAGTGGTGGAGGTTACAGTAGCTTAAGAAGACGGTTTAAATGCCTCTTGGAAGAGATGTGCAAGTCGCAGTAGCTTTACAAGACTGTTTAATTGCCCCTTAGAAGAGACGTGCAGGTCGCAGAAGCTAAACAAGACAGTTTAAATGCCGCATTGAAGAAACATGCAGGTCGCAGTAGCTTAACAAGACGGTTTAAATGCCCCGTGGAAAAGTGGTGGAGGTTACAGTAGCTTAACAAGACGGTTTAAATGCCCCTTATAAGAGACGTGCAAGTTACAGTAGCTTAACAAGACGGTTTAAATGCCCCTTGGAAGAGATGCGCAGGTCGCAGTAGCTTAACAAGATGGTTTAAGTGCTCTTTGGAAGAGACATGCAGGTCGCAGCAGCTTAAAAATACGGTTTAAATGCCCCTTGGAAGAGACGTGCAGGTCGCAGAGGCTTAACAAGATGGTTTAAATGCCCCTTGGAAGAGTGGTGCATGTCGCAGTAGCTTAACAAGATGGTTTAAATGCCCCTTGGAAGAGCGGTGGAGGTCGCAGTAGCTTAACAACACAGTTTAAATGCCCCTTGGAAGAGACATGCAGGTCGCAATAGCTTAACAATATTGTTTAATTGCCCCTTGGAAGAGACGTGGAGGTCGCAGTAACTTAGCAAGATGGTTTAAATGCCCCTTGAAACAGGCTTGCAGGTCGCAGTAGCTAACCAAGACAGTTTAAATGCCCCTTGGAAGAGACGTGCAGGTCGCAGTATCTTAACAATATTGTTTAAATGCCCCTTGGAAGAGACGTGGAGGTCGCAGTAGCTTAGCAAGATGGTTTAAATGCCCCTTTGAAGAGACATGCAGTTCGCAGCAGCTTAAAAAGATGGTTTAAATGCCCCTTGGAAGAGACGTGCAGGCCGCAGTGGCTTAACAAGACGGTTTAAATGCCCCCTGGAAGAGACATGCAGGTCGCAGTAGCTTAACAAGATGGTTTAAATGCCCCTTGGAAGAAACCTGCAAGTCGCAGTAGCTTAACAAGACGGTTTAAATGCCCCTTGTAAAAGTGGTCGTGGTTACAGTAGCTTAAAAGACAGTTTAAATGCCCCTTAGAAGAGACATGCAGTTCGCAGTAGCTTAAAAAGACGGTATAAATGCGCCTTGGAAGAGACGTGCAGGTCGCAGTAGCTTAACAAGATGGTTTAAATGCCCCTTGGAAGAGACGAGCAGGTAACAGTAGCTTAACAAGATGGTTTAAATGGCCCTTGGAAGAGACGTGCAGGTCGCAGTAGCTTAACAAGAGGGTTTAAATGCCCCCTTGGAATAGGCTTGCAGGTCGCAGTAGCTTACCAAGACGGTTTAAATGCCCCTTGGACGAGACGTGCAGGTCGCAGTAGCTTAACAAGACGGTTTAAATGCCCCTTGGAAGAGCGGTGGAGGTCGCAGTAGCTTAACAAGACAGTTTGAATACCCCTTGAAAGAGACGTGCAGGTCGCAGTAGCTTAACAAGACAGTTTAAATGCCCCTTGGAAGAGACATGCAGGTCGCAGCAGCTTAACAAGATGGTTTAAATCCCCTTGGAAGAGACGTGCAGGTAGCAGTGGCTTAACAAGATGGTTTAAATGGCCCTTGGAAGAGACGCGCAGGTCGCAGTAGCTTAAAAAGACAGTTTAAATGCCCCTTGGAAGAGACGTGCAGTTAGCAGTAGCTTAACAAGACAGTTTAAATGCCCTTTGGAAAAGTGGTGGAGGTTACAGTAGCTTAACAAGAAAGTTTAAATGCCCCTTTGAAGAGACATGCAAGTCGCAGAAGCTTAAAAAGACGGTTTAAATGCGCCTTGGAAGAGACGTGCAGGTCGCAGAAGCTTAACAAGATGGTTTAAATGCCCCTTGGAATAGGCGAGCAGGTCGCAGTAGCTTAACAAGATGGTTTAAATGCCCCTTGGAAGAGACGTGCAGGTCTCAGTAGCTTAACAAGAAGGTTTAAATCCCCCTTGGCAGAGACGTGCAAGTCGCAGCAGCTTAACAAGAGGGTTTAAATGCCCCTTGGAATAGGCTTTCAGGTCGCAGAAGCTTACCAAGACGGTTTGAATGCCCCTTGGAAGAGACGTGCAGGTCGCAGTATCTTACCAAGACAGTTTAAATGCCCCTTGGAAGAGACATGCAGGTCGCAGTAGCATAATAAGACAGTTTAAATGCCCCTTGGAAGAGACATGCAGGTCGCTGTAGCATAATAAGACAGTTTAAATGCCCCTTGGAAGAGATGTGCAGGTCGCAGTAGCTTAATAAGATGCTTTAAATGCCCCTTGGAAGAGAGGTGGAGGTCGCAGTAGCTTAACAGGACAGTTTAAATGCCCCTTGGAAGAGACGTGCAGGTCGCAGTAGCTTAACAAGACGGTTTAAATGCCACTTGGAAGAGATGTGCAGGTCGCAGTAGCTTAACAAGACGGTTTAAATGCCCCTTGGAAGAGCGGTGGAGGTTGCAGTAGCTTAACAAGACAGTTTAAATGCCCCTTGAAAGTTACGTGCAGGTCGCAGTAGTTTAACAAGACGGTTCAAATGCCCATTGGAAGAGTGGTGGAGGTCGCAGGAGCTTAACAAGAGAGTTTAAATGCCCCTTGGATGAGACATGCAGGTCGCAGTAGCTAATAAGACGGTTTAAATACCCCTTGGAAGAGAGGTGGAGGTCGCAGTGGCTTAACAAGACAGTTTAAATGCCTCTTGGAAGAGACGTGCAGGTCGCAGTAGCTTAACAAGACTGTTTAAATGCCCCTTGGAAGAGACGTGCAGGTCGCAGTAGCTAAACAAGATGGTTTAAATGCCCCTTGGAAGAGCGGTGGAGGTCGCAGTAGCTTAACAAGACAGTTTAAATGCACCTTGAAAGAGACGTGCAGGTCGCAGCAGCTTAACAAGACGGTTTAAATGCCCCTTGGAAGTGCGGTGGAGGTCGCAGTAGCTTAACAAGATGGTTTAAATGCCACTTGGAAGAGACATGCAGGTCACAGCAGCTTAACAAGACAGTTTAAATGCCCCTTGGAAGAGACGTGGAGGTCGCAGTAGCTTAACAAGACGGTTTAAATGCCCCTTGGAAGAGACATGCAGGTCGCAGTAGCTTAACAAAGCGTTTTAAAAGCCCCTTGGTAGTGCGGTGGAGGTCGCAGTAGCTTAACAAGACGATTTAAATGCCCCTTGGAAAAGTGGTGGAGGTTACAGTAGCTTAAGAAGACAGTTTAAATGCCCCTTAGAAGAGACGTGCAGGTCGCAGAAGCTAAACAAGACAGTTTAAATGCCCCTTGGAAGAGACGTGCAGGTCGCAGTAGCTTAACAAGATGGTTTAAATGCCCCTTGGAAGAGCGGTGGAGGTCGCAGTAGCTTAAGAAGACAGTTTAAATGCCCCTTGGAAGAGACATGCAGGTCGCAGTAGCTTAACAAGAGGCTTTAAATGCCCATTGGAAGAGGCTTGCAGGTCGCAGTAGCTTACCAAGACGATTTAAATGCCCCTTAGAAGAGACGTGCAGGTCGCAGTAGCTTAACAGGACAGTTTAAATGCCCCTTGAAAGAGCGGTGGAGGTCGCAGTAGCTTAACAAGACAGTTTAAATGCCACTTGGAAGAAACATGCATGTCGAAGCAGCTTAACAAGACGGTTTAAATGCCCCTTGGAAGAGACATGCAGGTCGCAGTAGCTTAACAAGACGGTTTAAATGCACCTTGGAAGAAACGTGCAGGTTGCACTAGCTTAACAAGACAGTTTAAATGGCACTTGGAAAAAACATGCATGTCGAAGCAGCTTAACAAGACTGTTTAAATGCCCCTAGGAAAAGACGTGCAGGTCGCAGGAGCTTAAAAAGAAGGTTTAAATGCGCCTTGGAAGAGAAGTGCAGGTCGCAGTAGCATAAAAAAACGGTTTAAATGCCCCTTGGAAAAGCGGTGGAGGTCGCAGTAGCTTAACACGAAGGTTTAAATGTCCCTTGGAATAGACATGCAGGTCGCAGTAGCTTAACAAGACGGTTTAAATGCCCCTTGGAAGGGACATGCAGGTCGCAGTAGCTTAACAAGACGGTTTAAAAGCCCCTTGGAAGAGACGTGCAAGTCGCAGGAGCTTAAAAAGAAGGTTTAATTGCGCCTTGGAAGAGAAGTGCAGGTCGCAGTAGCATAACAAGAGGGTTTAAATGCCCCTTGGAAGAGACATGCAGGTCGCAGTAGCTTAACAACACAGTTTAAATGCCCCTTGGAAGAGACGTGCAGGTCGCAGTAGCTTAATAAGACGTTTTAAATGTCCCTTGGAAGAGACATGCAGGTAACAGTAGCTTAACAAGATGTTTCAAATGCCCCTTGGAAGAGACGTGCAGGTCGCAGTATCTTAACAAGACTGTTTAAATGCCCCTTGGAAGAGACGTGCAGGTCGCAGTATCTTAACAAGACGGTTTAAATTTCCCTTGGAAGAGATGTGCAGGTCGCAATAGCTTAACAAGACGGTTTAGATGCCCCTTGGCAGAGATGTGCAGGTCGCAGTAGCTTAACAAGATGGTTTAAATGCACCTTAGAATAGACTTGCAGGTCGCAGTAGCTTAACAATACAGTTTAAATGCCCCTTGGAAGAGACGTGCAGGTCGCAGTAGCTTAATAAGACGGTTTAAATGCCCCTTGGAAGAGAGGTGGAGGTCGCAGTAGCTTAACAAGACAGTTTAAATGCCCCTTGGAAGAGACGTGCAGGTCGCAGTAGCTTAACAAGACAGTTTAAATGCCACTTGGAAGAGACGTGCAGGTCGCAGTAGGTTAACAAGACGGTTTAAATGCCCCTTGGAAGAGAGGTGGAGGTCGCAGTAGCTTAACAAGACAGTTTAAATGCCCCTTGACAGAGATGTGCAGGTCGCAGTAGCTTAACAAGACGGTTTAAATGCCCCTTGGAAGTGCGGTGGAGGTCGCAGAAGCTTAACAAGACAGTTTAAATGCCCCTTGGAAGAGACGTGCATGTCGCAGTAGCTTAACAAGACTGTTTAAATGTCCCTTGGAAGAATCATGCAGGTCGCAGTAGCTTAACAAAGCGTTTTAAATGCCCCTTGGAAGAGACGTGCAGGTCGCAGTAGCTTAACAAGACGGTTTAAATGCCCCTTGGAAAAGTGGTCGAGGTTACAGTAGCTTAAGAAGACGGTTTAAATGCCACTTGGAAGAGATGTGCAAGTCGCAGTAGCTTTACAAGACTGTTTAATTGCCCCTTAGAAGAGAAGTGCAGGTCGCAGAAGCTAAACAAGACAGTTTAAATGCCCCTTGGAAGAGACGTGCATGTCGCAGTAGCTTAACAAGATGGTTTAAATGCCCCTTGGAAGAGCGGTGGAGGTCGTAGTAGCTTAAGAAGACAGTTTAAATGCCCCTTGGAAGAGACGTGCAGGTCGCAGTAGCTTAACAAGAGGGTTTAAATGCCCCTTAGAAGAGGCTTGCAGGTCGCAGTAGCTTACGAAGATGATTTAAATGCCCCTTGGAAGAGAGGTGCAGGTCTCAGTAGCTTAACAAGACAGTTTAAATGTCCCTTGGAAGAGCGGTGGAGGTCGCAGTAGCTTAACAAAACAGTTTAAATGCCAATTGGAAGAAACTTGCAGGTCGAAGCAGCTTAACAAGACTGTTTAAATGACCCTAGGAAAAGACGTGCAGGTCGCAGAGGCTTAACAAGACGGTTTACATGCCCCTTGGAAGAGACGTGCCGGTCGCAGTAGCTTAACAAGACGGTTTAAATGCCCCTTATAAGAGACGTGCAAGTTACAGTAGCTTAACAAGACGGTTTAAATGCCCCTTGGAAGAGATGCGCAGGTCGCAGTAGCTTAACAAGATGGTTTAAGTGCTCTTTGGAAGAGACATGCAGGTCGCAGCAGCTTAAAAAGACGGTTTAAATGCCCCTTGGAAGAGACGTGCAGTTCGCAGAGGCTTAACAAGATGGTTTAAATGCCCCTTCGAAGAGCGGTGCATGTCGCAGTAGCTTAACAAGATGGTTTAAATGCCCCTTGGAAGAGCGGTGGAGGTCACAGTAGCTTAACAAGACAGTTTAAATGCCCCTTGGAAGAGACATGCAGGTCGCAATAGCTTAACAATATTGTTTAAATGCCCCTTGGAAGAGCGGTGGAGGTCGCAGTAGCTTACCAAGACAGTTTAAATGCCCTTTGGAACAGACGTGCAGGTCGCAGTATCTTAACAATATTCTTTAAATGCCCCTTGGAAGAGACGTGGAGGTCACAGTAGCTTATCAAGATGGTTTAAATGACCCTTGGAAGAGACATGCAGTTCGCAGCAGCTTAAAAAGATGGTTTAAATGCCCCTTGGAAGAGACGTGCAGGCCGCAGTGGCTTAACAAGACGGTTTAAATGCCCCCTGGAAGAGACATGCAGGTCGCAGTAGATTAACAAGATGGTTTAAATGGCCCTTGGAAGAGACGTGCAGGTCGCAGTAGCTTAACAAGACGGTTTAAATTCCCCTTGGAAGAGACGTGCAGGTCGCAGTAGCTTAACAAGAGGGTTTAAATGCCCCCTTGGAATAGGCTTGCAGGTCGCAGTAGCTTACCAAGACGGTTTAAATGCCCCTTGGACGAGACGTTCAGGTCGCAGTAGTTTAACAAGACGGTTTAAATGCCCCTTGGAAGAGCGGTGGAGGTCGCAGTAGCTTAACAAGACAGTTTGAATGCCCCTTGAAAGAGACGTGCAGGTCGCGGTAGCTTAACAAGACGGTTTAAATGCCCCTTGGAAGAGAAGCGCAGGTCGCAGTAGCTTAACAAGACAGTTTAAATGCCCCTTGGAAGAGACGTGCATTTAGCAGTAGCTTAACAAGACAGTTTAAATGCCCTTTGGAAAAGTGGTGGAGGTTACAGTAGCTTAACAAGAAAGTTTAAATGCCCCTTGGAAGAGACATGCAAGTCGCAGTAGCTTAAAAAGACGGTTTAAATGCGCCTTGGAAGAGACGTGCAGGTCGCAGAAGCTTAACAAGACGGTTTAAATGCCCCTTGGAATAGACGAGCAGGTCGCAGTAGCTTAACAAGATGGTTTAAATGCCCCTTGGAAAAGACGTGCAAGTCTCAGTAGCTTAACAAGACGGTTTAAATCCCCCTTGGCAGAGACGTGCAGGTCGCAGCAGCTTAACAAGAGGTTTTAAATGCCCCTTGGAATAGGCTTGCAGGTCGCAGAAGCTTTCCAAGACTGTTTGAATGCCCCTTGGAAGAGACGTGCAGGTCGCAGTAGCTTACCAAGACAGTTTAAATGCCCCTTGGAAGAGACATGCAGGTCGCAGTAGCATAATAAGACAGTTTAAATGCCCCTTGGAAGAGACATGCAGGTCGCAGTAGCATAATAAGACAATTGAAATGCCCCTTGGAAGAGATGTGCAGGTCGCAGTAGCTTAATAAGATGGTTTAAATGCCCCTTGGAAGAGAGGTGGAGGTCGCAGTAGCTTAACAGGACAGTTTAAATGCCCCTTGGAAGGGACGTGCAGGTCGCAGTAGCTTAACAAGATGGTTTAAATGCCACTTGGAAGAGACGTGCAGGTCGCAGTAGCTTAACAAGACGGTTTAAATGTCCCTTGGAAGAACGGTGGAGGTCGCAGTAGCTTGACAAGACTGTTTAAATGCCCCTTGAAAGTTACGTGCAGGTCGCAGTAGTTTAACAAGACGGTTCAAATGCCCATTGGAAGAGTGGTGGAGGTCGCAGGAGCTTAACAAGAGAGTTTAAATGCCCCTTGGATGAGACATGCAGGTCGCAGTAGCTTAATAACACAGTTTAAATACCCCTTGGAAGAGAGGTGGAGGTCGCAGTAGCTTAACAAGACAGTTTATATGCCCCTTGAAAGAGACGTGCAGGTCGCAGCAGCTTAACAAGACGGTTTAAATGCCCCTTGGAAGTGCGGTGGAGGTCGCAGTAGCTTAACAAGATGGTTTAAATGCCCCTTGGTAGAGACATGCAGGTCACAGCAGCTTAACAAGACAGTTTAAATGCCCCTTGGAAGAGACGTGGAGGTCGCAGTAGCTTAACAAGACGGTTTAAATGCCCCTTGGAAGAGACATGCAGGTCGCAGTAGCTTAACAAAGCGTTTTAAAAGCACCTTGGTAGTGCGGTGGAGGTCGCAGTAGCTTAACAAAACGGTTTAAATGCCTCTTGGAAAAGTGGTGGAGGTTACAGTAGCTTAAGAAGACGGTTTAAATGCCCCTTGGAAGAGAAGTGCAAGTCGCAGTAGCTTAACAAGACTGTTTAAATGCCCCTTAGTAGAGACGTGCAGGTCGCAGAAGCTAAATAAGACAGTTTAAATGCCCCTTGGAAGGGACGTGCAGGTCGCAGTAGCTTAACAAGATGGTTTAAATGCCCCTTGGAAGAGCGGTGGAGGTCGCAATAGCTTAAGAAGACAGTTTAAATGCCCCTTGGAAGAGACATGCAGGTCGCAGTAGCTTAACAAGAGGGTTTAAATGCCCATTGGAAGAGGCTTGCAGGTCGCAGTAGCTTACCAAGACGATTTAAATGCCCCTTGGAAGAGACGTGCAGGTCGCAGTAGCTTAACAAGACAGTTTAAATGCCCCTTGAAAGAGTGGTGGAGGTCGCAGTAGCTTAACAAGACAGTTTAAATGCCACTTGGAAGAAACATGCATGTCGAAGCAGCTTAACAAGACGGTTTAAATGCCCCTTGGAAGAGACATGCAAGTCGCAGTAGCTTAACAAGACGGTTTAAATGCACCTTGGAAAAGACATGCAGGTCGCACTAGCTTAACAAGACAGTTTAAATGCGCCTTGGAAGAGACGTGCAGGTCGCAGAAGCTTAACAAGATGGTTTAAATGCCCCTTGGAATAGACGAGCAGGTCGCAGTAGCTTAACAAGATGGTTTAAATGCCCCTTGGAAGAGACGTGCAGGTCTCAGTAGTTTAACAAGACGGTTTAAATCCCCCTTGGCAGAGACGTGCAAGTCGCAGCAGCTTAACAAGAGGGTTTAAATGCCCCTTGGAATAGGCTTGCAGGTCGCAGAAGCTTACCAAGATGGTTTGAATGCCCCTTGGAAGAGAAGTGCAGATCGCAGTAGCTTAAAAAGACAGTTTAAATGCCCCTTGGAAGAGATATGCAGGTCGCAGTAGCATAATAAGACAGTTTAAATGCCCCTTGGAAGAGACATGCAGGTCGCAGTAGCATAATAAGACAGTTTAAATGCCCCTTGGAAAAGATGTGCAGGTCGCAGTAGCTTAATAAGATGCTTTAAATGCCCCTTGGAAGAGAGATGGAGGTCGCAGTAGCTTAACAGGACAGTTTAAATGCCCCTTGGTAGAGACGTGCAGGTCGCAGTAGCTTAACAAGACGGTTTAAATGCCACTTGTAAGAGATGTGCAGGTGGCAGTAGCTTAACAAGACGGTTTAAATGCCCCTTGGAAGAGCGGTGGAGGTTGCAGTAGCTTAACAAGACAGTTTAAATGCCCCTTGAAAGTTACGTGCAGGTCGCTGTAGTTTAACAAGACGGTTCAAATGCCCATTGGAAGAGTGGTGGAGGTCGCAGGAGCTTAACAAGAGAGTTTAAATGCCCCTTGGATGAGACATGCAGGTCGCAGTAGCTAATAAGACGGTTTAAATACCCCTTGGAAGAGAGGTGAAGGTCGCAGTGGCTTAACAAGACAGTTTAAATGCCCCTTGGAAGAGACGTGCAGGTCGCAGTAGCTTAACAAGACGGTTTAAATGCCCCTTGGAAGAGACGTGCAGGTCGCAGTAGCTAAACAAGACGGTTTAAATGCCCCTTGGAAGAGCAGTGGAGGTCGCAGTAGCTTAACAAGACAGTTTCAATGCCCCTTGAAAGAGACGTGCAGGTCGCAGCAGCTTAACAAGACGGTTTAAATGCCCCTTGGAAGTGCGGTGGAGGTCGCAGTAGCTTAACAAGATGGTTTAAATGCCCCTTGGAAGAGACATGCAGGTCACAGCAGCTTAACAAGACGGTTTAAATGCCCCTTGGAAGAGACGAGGAGGTCGCAGTAGCTTAACAAGAAGGTTTAAATGCCCCTTGGAAGAGACATGCAGGTCGCAGTAGCTTAACAAAGCGTTTTAAAAGCCCCTTGGTAGTGCGGTGGAGGTCGCAGTAGCTTAACAAGACGATTTAAATGCCCCTTGGAAAAGTGGTGGAGGTTACAGTAGCTTAAGAAGACAGTTTAAATGCCCCTTAGAAGAGACGTGCAGGTCGCACAAGCTAAATAAGACAGTTTAAATGCCCCTTGGAAGAGACGTGCAGGTCGCAGTAGCTTAACAAGATGGTTTAAATGCCCCTTGGAAGAGCGGTGGAGGTCGCAGTAGCTTAAGAAGACAGTTTAAATGCCCCTTGGAAGAGACATGCAGGTCGCAGTAGCTTAACAAGAGGCTTTAAATGCCCATTGGAAGAGGCTTGCAGGTCGCAGTAGCTTACCAAGACGATTTAAATGCCCCTTGGAAGAGACGTGCAGGTCGCAGTAGCTTAACAAGACAGTTTAAAAGCCCCTTGAAAGAGCGATGGAGGTCGCAGTAGCTTAACAAGACAGTTTAAATGCCACTTGGAAGAAACATGCATGTCGAAGCAGCTTAACAAGACTGTTTAAATGCCCCTAGGAAAAGACGTGCTGGTCGCAGGAGCTTAAAAAGAAGGTTTAAATGCGCCTTGGAAGAGAAGTGCAGGTCGCAGTAGCATAAAAAAACGGTTTAAATTCCCCTTGGAAAAGCGGTGGAGGTCGCAGTAGCTTAACACGAAGGTTTAAATGCCCCTTGGAATAGACATGCAGGTCGCAGTAGCTTAACAAGACGGTTTAAATGCCCCTTGGAAGAGAAATGCAGGTCGCAGTAGCTTAACAAGACGGTTTAAAAGCCCCCTGGGAAGAGACGTGCAAGTCGCAGGAGCTTAAAAAGAAGGTTTAATTGCGCCTTGGAAGAGAAGTGCAGGTCGCAGTAGCATAACAAGACGGTTTAAATGCCCCTTGGAAGAGACATGCAGGTCGCAGTAGCTTAACAAGACAGTTTAAATGCCCCTTGGAAGAGACGTGCAGGTCGCAGTAGCTTAATAAGACGTTTTAAATGTCCCTTGGAAGAGACATGCAGGTAACAGTAGCTTAAAAGATGTTTCAAATGCCCCTTGGAAGAGACGTGCAGGTCGCAGTATCTTAACAAGACTGTTTAAATGCCCCTTGGAAGAGAAGTGCAGGTCGCAGTATCTTAACAAGACGGTTTAAATTTCCCTTGGAAGAGATGTGCAGGTCGTAATAGCTTAACAAGATGGTTTAAATGCCCCTTGACAGAGATGTGCAGGTCGCAGTAGCTTAACAAGATGGTTTAAATGCACCTTAGAATAGACTTGCAGGTCGCAGTTGCTTAACAATACAGTTTAAATGCCCCTTGGAAGAGACGTGCAGATCGCAGTAGCTTAATAAGACGGTTTAAATGCCCCTTGGAAGAGAGGTGGAGGTCGCAGTAGCTTAACAAGACAGTTTAAATGCCCCTTGGAAGAGACGTGCAGGTCGCAGTAGCTTAACAAGACAGTTTAAATGCCACTTGGAAGAGACGTGCAGGTCGCAGTAGGTTAACAAGACGGTTTAAATGCCCCTTGGAAGAGAGGTGGAGGTCGCAGTAGCTTAACAAGACAGTTTAAATGCCCCTTGACAGAGATGTGCAGGTCGCAGTAGCTTAATAAGACGGTTTAAATGCCCCTTGGAAGTGCAGTGGAGGTCGCAGAAGCTTAACAAGACAGTTTAAATGCCCCTTGGAAGAGACGTGCATGTCACAGTAGCTTAACAAGACTGTTTAAATGTCCCTTGGAAGAATCATGCAGGTCGCAGTAGCTTAACAAAGCGTTTTAAATGCCCCTTGGAAGAGACGTGCAGGTCGCAGTAGCTTAACAAGACGGTTTAAATGCCCCTTGGAAAAGTGGTGGAGGTTACAGTAGCTTAAGAAGACGGTTTAAATGCCACTTGGAAGAGATGTGCAAGTCGCAGTAGCTTTACAAGACTGTTTAATTGCCCCTTAGAAGAGACGTGCAGGTCGCAGAAGCTAAACAAGACAGTTTAAATGCCTGTTGGAAGAGACGTGCATGTCGCAGTAGCTTAACAAGATGGTTTAAATGCCCCTTGGAAGAGCGGTGGAGGTCGTAGTAGCTTAAGAAGACAGTTTAAATGCCACTTGGAAGAGACGTGCAGGTCGCAGTAGCTTAACAAGAGGGTTTAAATGCCCCTTAGAAGAGGCTTGCAGGTCGCAGTAGCTTACCAAGATGATTTAAATGCCCTTTGGAAGAGACATGCAGGTCTCAGTAGCTTAACAAGACAGTTTAAATGTCCCTTGGAAGAGCGGTGGAGGTCGCAGTAGCTTAACAAAACAGTTTAAATGCCAATTGGAAGAAACTTGCAAGTCGAAGCAGCTTAACAAGACTGTTTAAATGCCCCTAGGAAAAGACGTGCAGGTCGCAGAGGCTTAACAAGACGGTTTACATGCCCCTTGGAAGAGACGTGACGGTCGCAGTAGCTTAATAAGACGGTTTAAATGCCCCGTGGAAAAGTGGTGGAGGATACAGTAGCTTAACAAGACGGTTTAAATGCCCCTTGGAAGAGATGCGCAGGTCGCAGTAGCTTAACAAGATGGTTTAATTGCTCTTTGGAAGAGACATGCAGGTCGCAGCAGCTTAAAAAGACGGTTTAAATGCCCCTTGGAAGAGACGTGCAGGTCGCAGAGGCTTAACAAGATGGTTTAAATGCCCCTTGGAAGAGCGGTGCATGTCGCAGTAGCTTAACAAGATGGTTTAAATGCCCCTTGGAAGAGTGTTGGAGGTCGCAGTAGCTTAACAAGACAGTTTAAATGCCCCTTGGAAGAGACATGCAGGTCGCAATAGCTTAACAATATTGTTTAAATGCCCCTTGGAAGAGACGTGGAGGTCGCAGTAGCTTAGCAAGATGGTTTAAATGCCCCTTGAAACAGGCTTGCAGGTCGCAGTAGCTTACCAAGACAGTTTAAATGCCCTTTGGAAGAGACGTGCAGGTCGCAGTATCTTAACAATATTGTTTAAATGCCCCTTGGAAGAGACGTGGAGGTCGCAGTAGCTTATCAAGATGGTTTAAATGCCCCTTGGAAGAGACATGCAGTTCGCAGCAGCTTAAAAAGATGGTTTAAATGCCCCTTGGAAGAGACGTGAAGGCCGCAGTGGCTTAACAAGACGGTTTAAATGCCCCCTGGAAGAGACATGCAGGTCGCAGTAGCTTAACAAGATGGTTTAAATGGCCATTGGAAGAGACGTGCAGGTCGCAGTAGCTTAACAAGACGGTTTAAATCCCCCTTGGAAGAGACGTGCAGGTCGCAGTAGCTTAACAAGAGGGTTTAAATGCCCCCTTGGAATAGGCTTGCAGGTCGCAGTAGCTTACCAAGACGGTTTAAATGCCCCTTGGACGAGACGTGCAGTTCGCAGTAGCTTAACAAGACGGTTTAAATGCCCCTTGGAAGAGCGGTGGAGGTTGCAGTAGCTTAACAAGACAGTTTGAATGTCCCTTGAAAGAGACGTGCAGGTCACGGTAGCTTAACAAGACGTTTTAAATGCCCCTTGGAAGAGAAGCGCAGGTCGCGGTAGCTTAACAAGACAGTTTAAATGCCCCTTGGAAGAGACGTGCAGTTAGCAGTAGCTTAACAAGACAGTTTAAATGCCCTTTGGAAAAGTGGTGGAGGTTACAGTAGCTTAACAAGAAAGTTTAAATGCCCCTTGGAAGAGACATGCAAGTCGCAGTAGCTTAAAAAGACGGTTTAAATGCGCCTTGGAAGAGACATGCAGGTCGCAGAAGCTTAACAAAATGTTTTAAATGCCCCTTGGAATAGACGAGCAGGTCGCAGTAGCTTAACAAGATGGTTTAAATGCCCCTTGGAAGAGACGTGCAGGTCTCAGTAGCTTAACAAGACGGTTTAAATCCCCCTTGGCAGAGACGTGCAGGTCGCAGCAGCTTAACAAGAGGGTTTAAATGCCCCTTGGAATAGGCTTGCAGGTCGCAGAAGCTTTCCAAGACGGTTTGAATGCCCCTTGGAAGAGACGTGCAGGTCGCAGTAGCTTACCAAGACATTTTAAATGCCCCTTGGAAGAGACATGCAGGTCTCAGTAGCTTAACAAGACAGTTTAAATGTCCCTTGGAAGAGCGGTGGAGGTCGCAGTAGCTTAACAAAACAGTTTAAATGCCAATTGGAAGAAACTTGCAAGTCGAAGCAGCTTAACAAGACTGTTTAAATGCCCCTAGGAAAAGACGTGCAGGTCGCATAGGCTTAACAAGACGGTTTACATGCCCCTTGGAAGAGACGTGACGGTCGCAGTAGCTTAATAAGACGGTTTAAATGCCCCGTGGAAAAGTGGTGGAGGATACAGTAGCTTAACAAGACGGTTTAAATGCCCCTTATAAGAGACGTGCAAGTTACAGTAGCTTAACAAGACGGTTTAAATGCCCCTTGGAAGAGATGCGCAGGTCGCAGTAGCTTAACAAGATGGTTTAATTGCTCTTTGGAAGAGACATGCAGGTCGCAGCAGCTTAAAAAGACGGTTTAAATGCCCCTTGGAAGAGACGTGCAGGTCGCAGAGGCTTAACAAGATGGTTTAAATGCCCCTTGGAAGAGCGGTGCATGTCGCAGTAGCTTAACAAGATGGTTTAAATGCCCCTTGGAAGAGCGTTGGAGGTCGCAGTAGCTTAACAAGACAGTTTAAATGCCCCTTGGAAGAGACATGCAGGTCGCAATAGCTTAACAATATTGTTTAAATGCCCCTTGGAAGAGACGTGGAGGTCGCAGTAGCTTAGCAAGATGGTTTAAATGCCCCTTGAAACAGGCTTGCAGGTCGCAGTAGCTTACCAAGACAGTTTAAATGCCCTTTGGAAGAGACGTGCAGGTCGCAGTATCTTAACAATATTGTTTAAATGCCCCTTGGAAGAGACGTGGAGGTCGCAGTAGCTTATCAAGATGGTTTAAATGCCCCTTGGAAGAGACATGCAGTTCGCAGCAGCTTAAAAAGATGGTTTAAATGCCCCTTGGAAGAGACGTGCAGGCCGCAGTGGCTTAACAAGACGGTTTAAATGCCCCCTGGAAGAGACATGCAGGTCGCAGTAGCTTAACAAGATGGTTTAAATGGCCCTTGGAAGAGACGTGCAGGTCGCAGTAGCTTAACAAGACGGTTTAAATCCCCCTTGGAAGAGACGTGCAGGTCGCAGTAGCTTAACAAGAGGGTTTAAATGCCCCCTTGGAATAGGCTTGCAGGTCGCAGTAGCTTACCAAGACGGTTTAAATGCCCCTTGGACGAGACGTGCAGTTCGCAGTAGCTTAACAAGACGGTTTAAATGCCCCTTGGAAGAGCGGTGGAGGTTGCAGTAGCTTAACAAGACAGTTTGAATGTCCCTTGAAAGAGACGTGCAGGTCACGGTAGCTTAACAAGACGTTTTAAATGCCCCTTGGAAGAGAAGCGCAGGTCGCGGTAGCTTAACAAGACAGTTTAAATGCCCCTTGGAAGAGACGTGCAGTTAGCAGTAGCTTAACAAGACAGTTTAAATGCCCTTTGGAAAAGTGGTGGAGGTTACAGTAGCTTAACAAGAAAGTTTAAATGCCCCTTGGAAGAGACATGCAAGTCGCAGTAGCTTAAAAAGACGGTTTAAATGTGCCTTGGAAGAGACATGCAGGTCGCAGAAGCTTAACAAAATGTTTTAAATGCCCCTTGGAATAGACGAGCAGGTCGCAGTAGCTTAACAAGATGGTTTAAATGCCCCTTGGAAGAGACGTGCAGGTCTCAGTAGCTTAACAAGACGGTTTAAATCCCCCTTGGCAGAGACGTGCAGGTCGCAGCAGCTTAACAAGAGGGTTTAAATGCCCCTTGGAATAGGCTTGCAGGTCGCAGAAGCTTTCCAAGACGGTTTGAATGCCCCTTGGAAGAGACGTGCAGGTCGCAGTAGCTTACCAAGACAGTTTAAATGCCCCTTGGAAGAGACATGCAGGTCGCAGTAGCATTATAAGACAGTTTAAATGCCCCTTGGAAGAGAAATGCAGGTCGCAGTAGCATAATAAGACAGTTTAAATGCCCCTTGGAAGAGATGTGCAGGTCGCAGTAGCTTAATAAGATGGTTTAAATGCCCCTTGGAAGAGAGGTGGAGGTCGCAGTAGCTTAACAGGACAGTTTAAATGCCCCTTGGAAGGGACGTGCAGGTCGCAGTAGCTTAACAAGATGGTTTAAATGCCACTTGGAAGAGACGTGCAGGTCGCAGTAGCTTAACAAGACGGTTTAAATGCCCCTTGGAAGAACGGTGGAGGTCGCAGTAGCTTGACAAGACAGTTTAAATGCCCCTTGAAAGTTACGTGCAGGTCGCAGTAGTTTAACAAGACGGTTCAAATGCCCATTGGAAGAGTGGTGGAGGTCGCAGGAGCTTAACAAGAGAGTTTAAATGCCCCTTGGATGAGACATGCAGGTCGCAGTAGCTTAATAAGACGGTTTAAATACCCCTTGGAAGAGAGGTGGAGGTCGCAGTGGCTTAACAAGACAGTTTAAATGCCCTTTGAAAGAGACGTGCAGGTCGCAGCAGCTTAACAAGACGGTTTAAATGCCCCTTGGAAGAGACGTGGAGGTCGCAGTAGCTTAACAAGATGGTTTAAATGCCCCTTGGAAGAGACGTGGAGGTCGCAGTAGCTTAACAAGACGGTTTAAATGCCCCTTGGAAGAGACATGCAGGTCGCAGTAGCTTAACAAATCGTTTTAAAAGCCCCTTGGTAGTGCGGTGGAGGTCGCAGTAGCTTAACAAGACGGTTTAAATGCCCCTTGGAAAAGTGGTGGAGGTTACAGTAGCTTAAGAAGACAGTTTAAATGCCCCTTAGAAGAGACGTGCAGGTCGCACAAGCTAAATAAGACAGTTTAAATGCCCCTTGGAAGAGACGTGGAGGTCGCAGTAGCTTAGCAAGATGGTTTAAATGCCCCTTGAAACAGGCTTGCAGGTCGCAGTAGCTTACCAAGACAGTTTAAATGCCCTTTGGAAGAGACGTGCAGGTCGCAGTATCTTAACAATATTGTTTAAATGCCCCTTGGAAGAGACGTGGAGGTCGCAGTAGCTTATCAAGATGGTTTAAATGCCCCTTGGAAGAGACATGCAGTTCGCAGCAGCTTAAAAAGATGGTTTAAATGCCCCTTGGAAGAGACGTGCAGGCCGCAGTGGCTTAACAAGACGGTTTAAATGCCCCCTGGAAGAGACATGCAGGTCGCAGTAGCTTAACAAGATGGTTTAAATGGCCCTTGGAAGAGACGTGCAGGTCGCAGTAGCTTAACAAGACGGTTTAAATCCCCCTTGGAAGAGACGTGCAGGTCGCAGTAGCTTAACAAGAGGGTTTAAATGCCCCCTTGGAATAGGCTTGCAGGTCGCAGTAGCTTACCAAGACGGTTTAAATGCCCCTTGGACGAGACGTGCAGTTCGCAGTAGCTTAACAAGACGGTTTAAATGCCCCTTGGAAGAGCGGTGGAGGTTGCAGTAGCTTAACAAGACAGTTTGAATGTCCCTTGAAAGAGACGTGCAGGTCACGGTAGCTTAACAAGACGTTTTAAATGCCCCTTGGAAGAGAAGCGCAGGTCGCGGTAGCTTAACAAGACAGTTTAAATGCCCCTTGGAAGAGACGTGCAGTTAGCAGTAGCTTAACAAGACAGTTTAAATGCCCTTTGGAAAAGTGGTGGAGGTTACAGTAGCTTAACAAGAAAGTTTAAATGCCCCTTGGAAGAGACATGCAAGTCGCAGTAGCTTAAAAAGACGGTTTAAATGTGCCTTGGAAGAGACATGCAGGTCGCAGAAGCTTAACAAAATGTTTTAAATGCCCCTTGGAATAGACGAGCAGGTCGCAGTAGCTTAACAAGATGGTTTAAATGCCCCTTGGAAGAGACGTGCAGGTCTCAGTAGCTTAACAAGACGGTTTAAATCCCCCTTGGCAGAGACGTGCAGGTCGCAGCAGCTTAACAAGAGGGTTTAAATGCCCCTTGGAATAGGCTTGCAGGTCGCAGAAGCTTTCCAAGACGGTTTGAATGCCCCTTGGAAGAGACGTGCAGGTCGCAGTAGCTTACCAAGACAGTTTAAATGCCCCTTGGAAGAGACATGCAGGTCGCAGTAGCATTATAAGACAGTTTAAATGCCCCTTGGAAGAGAAATGCAGGTCGCAGTAGCATAATAAGACAGTTTAAATGCCCCTTGGAAGAGATGTGCAGGTCGCAGTAGCTTAATAAGATGGTTTAAATGCCCCTTGGAAGAGAGGTGGAGGTCGCAGTAGCTTAACAGGACAGTTTAAATGCCCCTTGGAAGGGACGTGCAGGTCGCAGTAGCTTAACAAGATGGTTTAAATGCCACTTGGAAGAGACGTGCAGGTCGCAGTAGCTTAACAAGACGGTTTAAATGCCCCTTGGAAGAACGGTGGAGGTCGCAGTAGCTTGACAAGACAGTTTAAATGCCCCTTGAAAGTTACGTGCAGGTCGCAGTAGTTTAACAAGACGGTTCAAATGCCCATTGGAAGAGTGGTGGAGGTCGCAGGAGCTTAACAAGAGAGTTTAAATGCCCCTTGGATGAGACATGCAGGTCGCAGTAGCTTAATAAGACGGTTTAAATACCCCTTGGAAGAGAGGTGGAGGTCGCAGTGGCTTAACAAGACAGTTTAAATGCCCTTTGAAAGAGACGTGCAGGTCGCAGCAGCTTAACAAGACGGTTTAAATGCCCCTTGGAAGAGACGTGGAGGTCGCAGTAGCTTAACAAGATGGTTTAAATGCCCCTTGGAAGAGACGTGGAGGTCGCAGTAGCTTAACAAGACGGTTTAAATGCCCCTTGGAAGAGACATGCAGGTCGCAGTAGCTTAACAAATCGTTTTAAAAGCCCCTTGGTAGTGCGGTGGAGGTCGCAGTAGCTTAACAAGACGGTTTAAATGCCCCTTGGAAAAGTGGTGGAGGTTACAGTAGCTTAAGAAGACAGTTTAAATGCCCCTTAGAAGAGACGTGCAGGTCGCACAAGCTAAATAAGACAGTTTAAATGCCCCTTGGAAGAGACGTGCAGGTCGCAGTAGCTTAACAAGATGGTTTAAATGCCCCTTGGAAGAGCGGTGGAGGTCGCAGTAGCTTAAGAAGACAGTTTAAATGCCCCTTGGAAGAGACATGCAGGTCGCAGTAGCTTAACAAGAGGCTTTAAATGCCCATTGGAAGAGGCTTGCAGGTCGCAGTAGCTTACCAAGACGATTTAAATGCCCTTTGGAAGAGACGTGCAGGTCGCAGTAGCTTAACAAGACAGTTTAAATGCCCCTTGAAAGAGCGATGGAGGTCGCAGTAGCTTAACAAGACAGTTTAAATGCCACTTGGAAGAAACATGCATGTCGAAGCAGCTTAACAAGACTGTTTAAATGCCCCTAGGAAAAGACGTGCAGGTCGCAGGAGCTTAAAAAGAAGGTTTAAATGCGCCTTGGAAGAGAAGTGCAGGTCGCAGTAGCATAAAAAAACGGTTTAAATTCCCCTTGGAAAAGCGGTGGAAGTCGCAGTAGCTTAACACGAAGGTTTAAATGCCCCTTGGAATAGACATGCAGGTCGCAGTAGCTTAACAAGACGGTTTAAATGCCCCTTGGAAGAGAAATGCAGGTCGCAGTAGCTTAACAAGACGGTTTAAAAGCCCCCTGGGAAGAGACGTGCAGGTCGCAGTAGCTTAACAAGACAGTTTAAATGCCCCTTGGAAGAGACGTGCAGGTCGCAGTAGCTTAAAAAGAAAGTTTAATTGCGCCTTGGAAGAGAAGTGCAGGTCGCAGTAGCATAACAAGACGGTTTAAATGCCCCTTGGAAGAGACATGCAGGTCGCAGTAGCTTAACAAGACAGTTTAAATGCCCCTTGGAAGAGACGTGCAGGTCGCAGTAGCTTAATAAGACGTTTTAAATGTCCCTTGGAAGAGACATGCAGGTAACAGTAGCTTAACAAGATGTTTCAAATGCCCCTTGGAAGAGACGTGCAGGTCGCAGTATCTTAACAAGACTGTTTAAATGCCCCTTGGAAGAGAAGTGCAGGTCGCAGTATCTTAACAAGACGGTTTAAATTTCCCTTGGAAGAGATGTGCAGGTCGTAATAGCTTAACAAGATGGTTTAAATGCCCCTTGACAGAGATGTGCAGGTCGCAGTAGCTTAACAAGATGGTTTAAATGCACCTTAGAATAGACTTGCAGGTCGCAGTTGCTTAACAATACAGTTTAAATGCCCCTTGGAAGAGACGTGCAGATCGCAGTAGCTTAATAAGACGGTTTAAATGCCCCTTGGAAGAGAGGTGGAGGTCGCAGTAGCTTAACAAGACAGTTTAAATGCCCCTTGGAAGAGACGTGCAGGTCGCAGTAGCTTAACAAGACAGTTTAAATGCCACTTGGAAGAGACGTGCAGGTCGCAGTAGGTTAACAAGACGGTTTAAATGCCCCTTGGAAGAGAGGTGGAGGTCGCAGTAGCTTAACAAGACAGTTTAAATGCCCCTTGACAGAGATGTGCAGGTCGCAGTAGCTTAATAAGACGGTTTAAATGCCCCTTGGAAGTGCGGTGGAGGTCGCAGAAGCTTAACAAGACAGTTTAAATGCCCCTTGGAAGAGACGTGCATGTCGCAGTAGCTTAACAAGACTGTTTAAATGTCCCTTGGAAGAATCATGCAGGTCGCAGTAGCTTAACAAAGCGTTTTAAATGCCCCTTGGAAGAGACGTGCAGGTCGCAGTAGCTTAACAAGACGGTTTAAATGCCCCTTGGAAAAGTGGTGGAGGTTACAGTAGCTTAAGAAGACGGTTTAAATGCCACTTGGAAGAGATGTGCAAGTCGCAGTAGCTTTACAAGACTGTTTAATTGCCCCTTAGAAGAGACGTGCAGGTCGCAGAAGCTAAACAAGACAGTTTAAATGCCTGTTGGAAGAGACGTGCATGTCGCAGTAGCTTAACAAGATGGTTTAAATGCCCCTTGGAAGAGCGGTGGAGGTCGTAGTAGCTTAAGAAGACAGTTTAAATGATACTTGGAAGAGACGTGCAGGTCGCAGTAGCTTAACAAGAGGGTTTAAATGCCCCTTAGAAGAGGCTTGCAGGTCGCAGTAGCTTACCAAGATGATTTAAATGCCCTTTGGAAGAGACATGCAGGTCTCAGTAGCTTAACAAGACAGTTTAAATGTCCCTTGGAAGAGCGGTGGAGGTCGCAGTAGCTTAACAAAACAGTTTAAATGCCAATTGGAAGAAACTTGCAAGTCGAAGCAGCTTAACAAGACTGTTTAAATGCCCCTAGGAAAAGACGTGCAGGTCGCAGAGGCTTAACAAGACGGTTTACATGCCCCTTGGAAGAGACGTGCAGGTCTCAGTAGCTTAACAAGACGGTTTAAATCCCCCTTGGCAGAGACGTGCAGGTCGCAGCAGCTTAACAAGAGGGTTTAAATGCCCCTTGGAATAGGCTTGCAGGTCGCAGAAGCTTTCCAAGACGGTTTGAATGCCCCTTGGAAGAGACGTGCAGGTCGCAGTAGCTTACCAAGACAGTTTAAATGCCCCTTGGAAGAGACATGCAGGTCGCAGTAGCATTATAAGACAGTTTAAATGCCCCTTGGAAGAGAAATGCAGGTCGCAGTAGCATAATAAGACAGTTTAAATGCCCCTTGGAAGAGATGTGCAGGTCGCAGTAGCTTAATAAGATGGTTTAAATGTCCCTTGGAAGAGAGGTGGAGGTCGCAGTAGCTTAACAGGACAGTTTAAATGCCCCTTGGAAGGGACGTGCAGGTCGCAGTAGCTTAACAAGATGGTTTAAATGCCACTTGGAAGAGACGTGCAGGTCGCAGTAGCTTAACAAGACGGTTTAAATGCCCCTTGGAAGAACGGTGGAGGTCGCAGTAGCTTGACAAGACAGTTTAAATGCCCCTTGAAAGTTACGTGCAGGTCGCAGTAGTTTAACAAGACGGTTCAAATGCCCATTGGAAGAGTGGTGGAGGTCGCAGGAGCTTAACAAGAGAGTTTAAATGCCCCTTGGATGAGACATGCAGGTCGCAGTAGCTTAATAAGACGGTTTAAATACCCCTTGGAAGAGAGGTGGAGGTCGCAGTGGCTTAACAAGACAGTTTAAATGCCCCTTGGAAGAGACGCGCAGGTCGCAGTAGCTTAACAAGACGGTTTAAATGCCCCTTGGAAGAGCGGTGGAGGTCGCAGTAGCTTAACAAGACAGTTTAAATGCCCTTTGAAAGAGACGTGCAGGTCGCAGCAGCTTAACAAGACGGTTTAAATGCCCCTTGGAAGAGACGTGGAGGTCGCAGTAGCTTAACAAGATGGTTTAAATGCCCCTTGGAAGAGACGTGGAGGTCGCAGTAGCTTAACAAGACGGTTTAAATGCCCCTTGGAAGAGACATGCAGGTCGCAGTAGCTTAACAAATCGTTTTAAAAGCCCCTTGGTAGTGCGGTGGAGGTCGCAGTAGCTTAACAAGACGGTTTAAATGCCCCTTGGAAAAGTGGTGGAGGTTACAGTAGCTTAAGAAGACGGTTTAAATGCCCCTTGGAAGAGAAGTGCAAGTCGCAGTAGCTTAACAAGACTGTTTAAATGCCCCTTAGAAGAGACGTGCAGGTCGCAGAAGCTAAACAAGACAGTTTAAATGCCCCTTGGAAGAGACGTGCAGGTCGCAGTAGCTTAACAAGATGGTTTAAATGCCCATTGGAAGAGCGATTGAGGTCGCAGTAGCTTAAGAAGACAGTTTAAAGCCCCTTGGAAGAGACATGCAGGTCGCAGTAGCTTAACAAGAGGGTTTAAATGCCCATTGGAAGAGGCTTGCAGGTCGCAGTAGCTTACCAAGACGATTTAAATGCCCCTTGGAAGAGACGTGCAGGTCGCAGTAGCTTAACAAGACAGTTTAAATGGACCTTGAAAGAGCGGTGGAGGTCGCAGTAGCTTAACAAGACAGTTTAAATGCCACTTGGAAGAAACATGCATGTCGAAGCAGCTTAACAAGACGGTTTAAATGCCCCTTGGAAGAGACATGCAAGTCGCAGTAGCTTAACAAGACGGTTTAAATGCACCTTGGAAGAGACGTGCAGGTCGCACTAGCTTAACAAGACAGTTTAAATGCGCCTTGGAAGAGACGTGCAGGTCGCAGAAGCTTAACAAGATGGTTTAAATGCCCCTTGGAATAGACGAGCAGGTCGCAGTAGCTTAACAAGATGGTTTAAATGCCCCTTGGAAGAGACGTGCAGGTCTCAGTAGCTTAACAAGACGGTTTAAATCCCCCTTGGCAGAGACGTGCAAGTCGCAGCAGCTTAACAAGAGGGTTTAAATGCCCCTTGGAAGAGACATGCAGGTCACAGCAGCTTAACAAGACGGTTTAAATGCCCCTTGGAAGAGACGAGGAGGTCGCAGTAGCTTAACAAGAAGGTTTAAATGCCCCTTGGAAGAGACATGCAGGTCGCAGTAGCTAAACAAAGCGTTTTAAAAGCCCCTTGGTAGTGCGGAGGAGGTCGCAGTAGCTTAACAAGACGATTTAAATGCTCCTTGGAAAAGTGGTGGAGGTTACAGTAGCTTAAGAAGACAGTTTAAATGCCCCTTAGAAGAGACGTGCAGGTCGCACAAGCTAAACAAGACAGTTTAAATGCCCCTTGGAAGAGACGTGCAGGTCGCAGTAGCTTAACAAGATGGTTTAAATGCCTCTTGGAAGAGCGGTGGAGGTCGCAGTAGCTTAAGAAGACAGTTTAAATGCCCCTTGGAAGAGACATGCAGGTCGCAGTAGCTTAACAAGAGGCTTTAAATGCCCATTGGAAGAGGCTTGCAGGTCGCAGTAGCTTACCAAGACGATTTAAATGCCCCTTGGAAGAGACGTGCAGGTCGCAGTAGCTTAACAAGACAGTTTAAATGCCCCTTGAAAGAGCGGTGGAGGTCGCAGTAGCTTAACAAGACAGTTTAAATGCCACTTGGAAGAAACATGCATGTCGAAGCAGCTTAACAAGACGGTTTAAATGCCCCTTGGAAGAGACATGCAGGTCGCAGTAGCTTAACAAGACGGTTTAAATGTACCTTGGAAGAGAAGTGCAGGTCGCACTAGCTTAACAAGACAGTTTAAATGCCACTTGGAAGAAACATGAATGTCGAAGCAGCTTAACAAGACTGTTTAAATGCCCCTAGGAAAAGACGTGCAGGTCGCAGGAGCTTAAAAAGAAGGTTTAAATGCGCCTTGGAAGAGAAGTGCAGGTCGCAGTAGCATAAAAAAACGGTTTAAATGCCCCTTGGAAAAGCGATGGAGGTCGCAGTAGCTTAACACGAAGGTTTAAATGCCCCTTGGAATAGACATGCAGGTCGCAGTAGCTTAACAAGACGGTTTAAATGCCCCTTGGAAGAGACATGCAGGTCGCAGTAGCTTAACAAGACGGTTTAAAAGCCCCCTGGGAAGAGACATGCAAGTCGCAGGAGCTTAAAAAGAAGGTTTAATTGCGCCTTGGAAGAGAAGTGCAGGTCGCAGTAGCATAACAAGACGGTTTAAATGCCCCTTGGAAGAGACATGCAGTTCGCAGTAGCTTAACAAGACAGTTTAAATGCCCCTTGGAAGAGACGTGCAGGTCGCAGTATCTTAACAAGACTGTTTAAATGCCCCTTGGAAGAGAAGTGCAGGTCGCAGTATCTTAACAAGACGGTTTAAATTTCCCTTGGAAGAGATGTGCAGGTCGCAATAGCTTAACAAGACGGTTTAAATGCCCCTTGACAGAGATGTGCAGGTCGCAGTAGCTTAACAAGATGGTTTAAATGCACCTTAGAATAGACTTGCAGGTCGCAGTAGCTTAACAATACAGTTTAAATGCCCCTTGGAAGAGACGTGCAGGTCGCAGTAGCTTAATAAGACGGTTTAAATGCCCCTTGGAAGAGAGATGGAGGTCGCAGTAGCTTAACAAGACAGTTTAAATGCCCCTTGGAAGAGACGTGCAGGTCGCAGTAGCTTAACAAGACAGTTTAAATGCCACTTGGAAGAGACGTGCAGGTCGCAGTAGGTTAACAAGACGGTTTAAATGCCCCTTGGAAGGGAGGTGGAGGTCTCAGTAGCTTAACAAGACAGTTTAAATGCCCCTTGACAAAGATGTGCAGGTCGCAGTAGCTTAACAAGACGGTTTAAATGCCCCTTGGAAGTGCGGTGGAGGTCGCAGAAGCTTAACAAGACAGTTTAAATGCCCCATGGAAGAGACGTGCATGTCGCAGTAGCTTAACAAGACTGTTTAAATGTCCCTTGGAAGAATCATGCAGGTCGCAGTAGCTTAACAAAGCGTTTTAAATGCCCCTTGGAAGAGACGTGCAGGTCGCAGTAGCTTAACAAGACGGTTTAAATGCCCCTTGGAAAAGTGGTGGAGGTTACAGTAGCTTAAGAAGACGGTTTAAATGCCACTTGGAAGAGATGTGCAAGTCGCAGTAGCTTTACAAGACTGTTTAATTGCCCCATAGAAGAGACGTGCAGGTCGCAGAAGCTAAACAAGACAGTTTAAATGCCCCTTGGAAGAGACGTGCATGTCGCAGTAGCTTAACAAGATGTTTTAAATGCCCCTTGGAAGAGCGGTGGAGGTCGTAGTAGCTTAAGAAGACAGTTTAAATGCCCCTTGGAAGAGACGTACAGGTCGCAGTAGCTTAACAAGAGGGTTTAAATGCCCCTTAGAAGAGGCTTGCAGGTCGCAGTAGCTTACCAAGATGATTTAAATGCCCCTTGGAAGAGACGTGCAGGTCTCAGTAGCTTAACAAGACAGTTTAAATGTCCCTTGGAAGAGCGGTGGAGGTCGCAGTAGCTTAACAAAACAGTTTAAATGCCAATTGGAAGAAACTTGCAGGTCGAAGCAGCTTAACAAGACTGTTTAAATGCCCCTAGGAAAAGACGTGCAGGTCGCAGAGGCTTAACAAGACGGTTTACATGCCCCTTGGAAGAGACGTGCCGGTCGCAGTAGCTTAACAAGACGGTTTAAATGCCCCCTGGAAAAGTGGTGGAGGTTACAGTAGCTTAACAAGACGTTTTAAATGCCCCTTATAAGAGACGTGCAAGTTACAGTAGCTTAACAAGACGGTTTAAATGCCCCTTGGAAGAGATGCGCAGGTCGCAGTAGCTTAACAAGATGGTTTAAGTGCTCTTTGGAAGAGACATGCAGGTCGCAGCAGCTTAAAAAGACGGTTTAAATGCCCCTTGGAAGAGACGTGCAGGTCGCAGAGGCTTAACAAGATGGTTTAAATGCCCCTTGGAAGAGCGGTGCATGTCGCAGTAGCTTAACAAGATGGTTTAAATGCCCCTTGGAAGAGCGGTGGAGGTCGCAGTAGCTTAACAAGACAGTTTAAATGCCCCTTGGAAGAGACATGCAGGTCGCAATAGCTTAACAATATTGTTTAAATGCCCCTTGGAAGAGACGTGGAGGTCGCAGTAGCTTAGCAAGATGGTTTAAATGCCACTTGAAACAGGCTTGCAGGTTGCAGTAGCTTACCAAGACAGTTTAAATGCCCTTTGGAAGAGACGTGCAGGTCGCAGTATCTTAACAATATTGTTTAAATGCCCCTTGGAAGAGACGTGGAGGTCGCAGTAGCTTATCAAGATGGTTTAAATGCCCCTTGGAAGAGACATGCAGTTCGCAGCAGCTTAAAAAGATGGTTTAAATGCCCCTTGGAAGAGACGTGCAGGCCGCAGTGGCTTAACAAGACGGTTTAAATGCCCCCTGGAAGAGACATGCAGGTCGCAGTAGCTTAACAAGATGGTTTAAATGGCCCTTGGAAGAGACGTGCAGGTCGCAGTAGCTTAACAAGACGGTTTAAATCTCCCTTGGAAGAGACGTGCAGGTCGCAGTAGCTTAACAAGAGGGTTTAAATGCCCCCTTGGAATAGGCTTGCAGGTCGCAGTAGCTTACCAAGACGGTTTAAATGCCCCTTGGACGAGACGTGCAGGTCGCAGTGGCTTAACAAGACGGTTTAAATGCCCCTTGGAAGAGCGGTGGAGGTCGCAGTAGCTTAACAAGACAGTTTGAATGCCCCTTGAAAGAGACGTGCAGGTCGCGGTAGCTTAACAAGACAGTTTAAATGCCCCTTGGAATAGAAGCGCAGGTCGCAGTAGCTTAACAAGACAGTTTAAATGCCCCTTGGAAGAGACGTGCAGTTAGCAGTAGCTTAACAAGACAGTTTAAATGCCCTTTGGAAAAGTGGTGGAGGTTACAGTAGCTTAACAAGAAAGTTTAAATGCCCCTTGGAAGAGACATGCAAGTCGCAGTAGCTTAAAAAGACGGTTTAAATGCGCCTTGGAAGAGACGTGCAGGTCGCAGAAGCTTAACAAGACGGTTTAAATGCCCCTTGGAATAGACGAGCAGGTCGCAGTAGCTTAACAAGATGGTTTAAATGCCCCTTGGAAGAGACGTGCAGGTCTCAGTAGCTTAACAAGACGGTTTAAATCCCCCTTGGCAGAGACGTGCAGGTCGCAGCAGCTTAACAAGAGGGTTTAAATGCCCCTTGGAATAGGCTTGCAGGTCGCAGAAGCTTTCCAAGACGGTTTGAATGCCCCTTGGAAGAGACGTGCAGGTCGCAGTAGCTTACCAAGACAGTTTAAATGCCCCTTGGAAGAGACATGCAGGTCGCAGTAGCATAATAAGACAGTTTAAATGCCCCTTGGAAGAGACATGCAGGTCGCAGTAGCATAATAAGACAGTTTAAATGCCCCTTGGAAGAGATGTGCAGGTCACAGTAGCTTAATAAGATGGTTTAAATGCCCCTTGGAAGAGAGGTGGAGGTCGCAGTAGCTTAATAGGACAGTTTAAATGCCCCTTGGAAGGGACGTGCAGGTCGCAGTAGCTTAACAAGATGGTTTAAATGCCACTTGGAAGAGACGTGCAGGTCGCAGTAGCTTAAAAAGACGGTTTAAATGCCCCTTGGTAGAACGGTGGAGGTCGCAGTAGCTTGACAAGACAGTTTAAATGCCCCTTGAAAGTTACGTGCAGGTCGCAGTAGTTTAACAAGACGGTTCAAATGCCCATTGGAAGAGTGGTGGAGGTCGCAGGAGCTTAACAAGAGAGTTTAAATGCCCCTTGGATGAGACATGCAGGTCGCAGTAGCTTAATAAGACGGTTTAAATACCCCTTGGAAGAGAGGTGGAGGTCGCAGTGGCTTAACAAGACAGTTTAAATGCCCCTTGGAAGAGACGTGCAGGTCGCAGTAGCTTAACAAGACGGTTTAAATGCCCCTTGGAAGAGCGGTGGAGGTCGCAGTAGCTTAACAAGACAGTTTACATGCCCCTTGAAAGAGACGTGCAGGTCGCAGCAGCTTACAAGACGGTTTAAATGCCCCTTGGAAGTGCGGTGGAGGTCGCAGTAGCTTAACAAGATAGTTTAAATGCCCCTTGGTAGAGACATGCAGGTCACAGCAGCTTAACAAGACAGTTTAAATGCCCCTTGGAAGAGACGTGGAGGTCGCAGTAGCTTAACAAGACGGTTTAAATGCCCCTTGGAAGAGACATGCAGGTCGCAGTAGCTTAACAAAGCGTTTTAAATGCCCCTTGGTAGTGCGGTGGAGGTCGCAGTAGCTTAACAAGACGGTTTAAATGCCCCTTGGAAAAGTGGTGGAGGTTACAGTAGCTTAAGAAGACGGTTTAAATGTCCCTTGGAAGAGAAGTGCAAGTCGCAGTAGCTTAACAAGACTGTTTAAATGCCCCTTAGAAGAGACGTGCAGGTCGCAGTAGCTTAACAAGATGGTTTAAATGCCCCTTGGAAGAGCGGTGGAGGTCGCAGTAGCTTAAGAAGACAGTTTAAATGCCCCTTGGAAGAGACATGCAGGTCGCAGTAGCTTAACAAGAGGGTTTAAATGCCCATTGGAAGAGGCTTGCAGGTCGCAGTAGCTTACCAAGACGATTTAAATGCCCCTTGGAAGAGACGTGCAGGTCGCAGTAGCTTAACAAGACAGTTTAAATGCCCCTTGAAAGAGCGGTGGAGGTCGCAGTAGCTTAACAAGACAGTTTAAATGCCACTTGGAAGAAACATGCATGTCGAAGCAGCTTAACAAGAAGGTTTAAATGCCCCTTGGAAGAGACATGCAAGTCGCAGTAGCTTAACAAGACGGTTTAAATGCACCTTGGAAGAGTGGTGGAGGTCTCAGTAGCTTAACAAGACAGTTTAAATGCCCCTTGACAGAGATGTGCAGGTCGCAGTAGCTTAACAAGACGGTTTAAATGCCCCTTGGAAGTGCGGTGGAGGTCGCAGAAGCTTAACAAGACAGTTTAAATGCCCCTTGGAAGAGACGTGCATGTCGCAGTAGCTTAACAAGACTGTTTAAATGTCCCTTGGAAGAATCATGCAGGTCGCAGTAGCTTAACAAAGCGTTTTAAATGCCCCTTGGAAGAGACGTGCAGGTCGCAGTAGCTTAACAAGACGGTTTAAATGCCCCTTGGAAAAGTGGTGGAGGTTACAGTAGCTTAAGAAGACAGTTTAAATACCACTTGGAAGAAATGTGCAAGTCGCAGTAGCTTTACAAGACTGTTTAATTGCCCCTTAGAAGAGACGTGCAGGTCGCAGAAGCTAAACAAGACAGTTTAAATGCCCCTTGGAAGAGACGTGCATGTCGCAGTAGCTTAACAAGATGGTTTAAATGCCCCTTGGAAGAGCGGTGGAGGTCGTAGTAGCTTAAGAAGACAGTTTAAATGCCCCTTGGAAGAGACGTACAGGTCGCAGTAGCTTAACAAGAGGGTTTAAATGCCCCTTAGAAGAGGCTTGCAGGTCGCAGTAGCTTACCAAGATGATTTAAATGCCCCTTGGAAGAGACGTGCAGGTCTCAGTAGCTTAACAAGACAGTTTAAATGTCCCTTGGAAGAGCGGTGGAGTTCGCAGTAGCTTAACAAAACAGTTTAAATGCCAATTGGAAGAAACTTGCAGGTCGAAGCAGCTTAACAAGACTGTTTAAATGCCCCTAGGAAAAGACGTGCAGGTCGCAGAGGCTTAACAAGACGGTTTACATGCCACTTGGAAGAGACGTGCCGGTCGCAGTAGCTTAACAAGACGGTTTAAATGCCCCGTGGAAAAGTGGTGGAGGTTACAGTAGCTTAATAAGACGGTTTAAATGCCCCTTATAAGAGACGTGCAAGTTACAGTAGCTTAACAAGACGGTTTAAATGCCCCTTGGAAGAGATGCGCAGGTCGCAGTAGCTTAACAAGATGGTTTAAGTGCTCTTTGGAAGAGACATGCAGGTCGCAGCAGCTTAAAAAGACGGTTTAAATGCCCCTTGGAAGAGACGTGCAGGTCGCAGAGGCTTAACAAGATGGTTTAAATGCCCCTTGGAAGAGCGGTGCATGTCGCAGTAGCTTAACAAGATGGTTTAAATGCCCCTTGGAAGAGCGGTGGAGGTCGCAGTAGCTTAACAAGACAGTTTAAATGCCCCTTGGAAGAGACATGGAGGTCGCAATAGCTTAACAATATTGTTTAAATGCCCCTTGGAAGAGACGTGGAGGTCGCAGTAGCTTAGCAAGATGGTTTAAATGCCCCTTGAAACAGGCTTGCAGGTCGCAGTAGCTTACCAAGACAGTTTAAATGCCCTTTGGAAGAGACGTGCAGGTCGCAGTATCTTAACAATATTGTTTAAATGCCCCTTGGAAGAGACGTGGAGGTCGCAGTAGCTTATCAAGATGGTTTAAATGCCCCTTGGAAGAGACATGCAGTTCGCAGCAGCTTAAAAAGATGGTTTAAATGCCCCTTGGAAGAGACGTGCAGGCCGCAGTGGCTTAACAAGACGGTTTAAATGCCCCCTGGAAGAGACATGCAGGTCGCAGTAGCTTAACAAGATGGTTTAAATGGCCCTTGGAAGAGACGTGCAGGTCGCAGTAGCTTAACAAGACGGTTTAAATCCCCCTTGGAAGAGACGTGCAGGTCGCAGTAGCTTAACAAGAGGGTTTAAATGCCCCCTTGGAATAGGCTTGCAGGTCGCAGTAGCTTACCAAGACGGTTTAAATGCCCCTTGGACGAGACGTGCAGGTCGCAGTAGCTTAACAAGACGGTTTAAATGCCCCTTGGAAGAGCGGTGGAGGTCGCTGTAGCTTAACAAGACAGTTTGAATGCTCCTTGAAAGAGACGTTCAGGTCGCGGTAGCTTAACAAGACGGTTTAAATGCCCCTTGGAAGAGAAGCGCAGGTCGCAGTAGCGTAACAAGACAGTTTAAATGCCCCTTGGAAGAGACGTGCAGTTAGCAGTAGCTTAACAAGACAGTTTAAATGCCCTTTGGAAAAGTGGTGGAGGTTACAGTAGCTTAACAAGACAGTTTAAATGCCACTTGGAAGAAACATGCATGTCGAAGCAGCTTAACAACACGGTTTAAATGCCCCTTGGAAGAGACATGCAAGTCGCAGTAGCTTAACAAGACGGTTTAAATGCACCTTGGAAGAGACGTGCAGGTCGCACTAGCTTAACAAGACAGTTTAAATGCCACTTGGAAGAAACATGCATGTCGAAGCAGCTTAACAAGACTGTTTAAATGCCCCTAGGAAAAGACGTGCAGGTCGCAGGAGCTTAAAAAGAAGGTTTAAATGCGCCTTGGAAGAGAAGTGCAGGTCGCAGTAGCATAAAAAAACGGTTTAAATGCCCCTTGGAAAAGCGGTGGAGGTCGCAGTAGCTTAACACGAAGGTTTAAATGCCCCTTGGAATAGACATGCAGGTCGCAGTAGCTTAACAAGACGGTTTAAATGCCCCTTGTAAGAGACATGCAGGTCGCAGTAGCTTAACAAGATGGTTTAAAAGCCCCTTGGAAGAGACGTGCAAGTCGCAGGAGCTTAAAAAGAAGGTTTAATTGCGCCTTGGAAGAGAAGTGCAGGTCGCAGTAGCATAACAAGACGGTTTAAATGCCCCTTGGAAGAGACATGCAGGTCGCAGTAGCTTAACAAGACAGTTTAAATGCCCCTTGGAAGAGACGTGCAGGTCGCAGTAGCTTAATAAGACGTTTTAAATGTCCCTTGGAAGAGACATGCAGGTCGCAGTAGCTTAACAAGACGTTTTAAATGCCCCTTGGAAGAGACGTGCAGGTCGCAGTATCTTAACAAGACTGTTTAAATGCCCCTTGGAAGAGACGTGCAGGTCGCAGTATCTTAACAAGACGGTTTAAATTTCCCTTGGAAGAGATGTGCAGGTCGCAGTAGCTTAACAAGACGGTTTAAATGCCCCTTGACAGAGATGTGCAGGTCGCAGTAGCTTAACAAGATGGTTTAAATGCACCTTAGAATAGACTTGCAGGTCGCAGTAGCTTAACAATACAGTTTAAATGCCCCTTGGAAGAGACGTGCAGGTCGCAGTAGCTTAATAAGACGGTTTAAATGCCCCTTGGAAGAGAGGTGGAGGTCGCAGTAGCTTAACAAGACAGTTTAAATGCCCCTTGGAAGAGACGTGCAGGTCGCAGTAGCTTAACAAGACAGTTTAAATGCCACTTGGAAGAGACGTGCAGGTCGCAGTAGGTTAACAAGACGGTTTAAATGCCCCTTGGAAGAGAGGTGGAGGTCGCAGTAGCTTAACAAGACAGTTTAAATGCCCCTTGACAGATGTGCAGGTCGCAGTAGCTTAACAAGACGGTTTAAATGCCCCTTGGAAGTGCGGTGGAGGTCGCAGAAGCTTAACAAGACAGTTTAAATGCCCCTTGGAAGAGACGTGCATGTCGCAGTAGCTTAACAAGATGGTTTAAATGCCCCTTGGAAGAGCGGTGGAGGTTGTAGTAGCTTAAGAAGACAGTTTAAATGCCCCTTGGAAGAGACGTGCAGGTCGCAGTAGCTTAACAAGAGGGTTTAAATGCCCCTTGGAAGAGGCTTGCAGGTCGCAGTAGCTTACCAAGATGATTTAAATGCCCCTTGGAAGAGACGTGCAGGTCTCAGTAGCTTAACAAGACAGTTTAAATGTCCCTTGGAAGAGCGGTGGAGGTCGCAGTAGCTTAACAAAACAGTATGCCAATTGGAAGAAACATGCAGGTCGAAGCAGCTTAACAAGACTGTTTAAATGCCCCTAGGAAAAGACGTGCAGGTCGCAGAGGCTTAACAAGACTGTTTAAATGCCCCTAGGAAAAGACGTGCAGGTCGCAGGAGCTTAAAAAGAAGGTTTAAATGACCCTTGGAAGAGAAGTGCAGGTCGCAGTAGCATAAAAAAACGGTTTAAATGCCCCTTGGAAAAGCGGTGGAGGTCGCAGTAGCTTAACACGAAGGTTTAAATGCCCCTTGGAATAGACATGCAGGTCGCAGTAGCTTAACAAGACGGTTTAAATGCCCCTTGTAAGAGACATGCAGGTCGCAGTAGCTTAACAAGATGGTTTAAAAGCCCCTTGGAAGAGACGTGCAAGTCGCAGGAGCTTAAAAAGAAGGTTTAATTGCACCTTGGAAGAGAAGTGCAGGTCGCAGTAGCATAACAAGACGGTTTAAATGACCCTTGGAAGAGACATGCAGGTCGCAGTAGCTTAAAAAGACAGTTTAAATGCCCCTTGGAAGAGACGTGCAGGTCGCAGTAGCTTAATAAGACGTTTTAAATGTCCCTTGGAAGATACATGCAGGTCGCAGTAGCTTAACAAGACGTTTTAAATGCCCCTTGGAAGAGACGTGCAGGTCGCAGTATCTTAACAAGACTGTTTAAATGCCCCTTGGAAGAGACGTGCAGGTCGCAGTATCTTAACAAGACGGTTTAAATTTCCCTTGGAAGAGATGTGCAGGTCGCAGTAGCTTAACAAGACGGTTTAAATGCCCCTTGACAGAGATGTGCAGGTCGCAGCAGCTTAACAAGATGGTTTAAATGCACCTTAGAATAGACTTGCAGGTCGCAGTAGCTTAACAATACAGTTTAAATGCCCCTTGGAAGAGACGTGCAGGTCGCAGTAGCTTAATAAGACGGTTTAAATGCCCCTTGGAAGAGAGGTGGAGGTCGCAGTAGCTTAACAAGACAGTTTAAATGCCCCTTGGAAGAGACGTGCAGGTCGCAGTAGCTTAATAAGACAGTTTAAATGCCACTTGGAAGAGACGTGCAGGTCGCAGTAGGTTAACAAGATGGTTTAAATGCCCATTGGAAGAGAGGTGGAGGTCGCAGTAGCTTAACAAGACAGTTTAAATGCCCCTTGACAGATGTGCAGGTCGCAGTAGCTTAACAAGACGGTTTAAATGCCCCTTGGAAGTGCGGTGGAGGTCGCAGAAGCTTAACAAGACAGTTTAAATGCCCCTTGGAAGAGACGTGCATGTCGCAGTAGCTTAACAAGATGGTTTAAATGCCCCTTGGAAGAGCGGTGGAGGTCGTAGTAGCTGAAGAAGACAGTTTAAATGCCCCTTGGAAGAGACGTGCAGGTCGCAGTAGCTTAATAAGACGGTTTAAATGCCCCTTGGAAGAGACGTGGAGGTCGCAGTAGCTTTACAAGACTGTTTAAATGTCCGTTGGAAGAGACATGCAGGTCGCAGTAGCTTAACAAAGCGTTTTAAATGCCCCTTGTAAGAGACGTGCAGGTCGCAGTAGCTTAACAAGACGGTTTAAATGCCCCTTGGAAAAGTGGTGGAGTTTACAGTAGCTTAAGAAGACGGTTTAAATGCCACTTGGAAGAGATGTGTAAGTCGCAGTAGCTTTACAAGACTGTTTAATTGCCCCTTAGAAGAGACGTGCAGGTCGCAGAAGCTAAACAAGACAGTTTAAATGCCCCTTGGAAGAGACGTGCAAGTCGCAGTAGCTTAACAAGATGGTTTAAATGCCCCTTGGAAGAGCGGTGGAGGTCGTAGTAGCTTAAGAAGACAGTTTAAATGCCCCTTGGAAGAGACGGGCAGGTCGCAGTAGCTTAACAAGAGGGTTTAAATGCCCCTTGGAAGAGGCTTGCAGGTCGCAGTAGCTTACCAAGATGATTTAAATGCCCCTTGGAAGAGACGTGCAGGTCTCAGTAGCTTAACAAGACAGTTTAAATGTCCCTTGGAAGAGCGGTGGAGGTCGCAGTAGCTTAACAAAACAGTATGCCAATTGGAAGAAACATGCAGGTCGAAGCAGCTTAACAAGACTGTTTAAATGCCCCTAGGAAAAGACGTGCAGGTCGCAGAGGCTTGACAAGACGGTTTACATACCCCTTGGAAGAGACGTGCCGGTCGCAGTAGCTTAACAAGACGGTTTAAATGCCCCGTGGAAAAGTGGTGGAGGTTACAGTAGCTTAACAAGACGGTTTAAATGCCCCTTATAAGAGACGTGCAAGTTACAGAAGCTTAACAAGACGGTTTAAATGCCCCTTGGAAGAGATGCGCAGGTCGCAGTAGCTTAACAAGATGGTTTAAGTGCTCTTTGAAAGAGACATGCAGGTCGCAGCAGCTTAAAAAGACGGTTTAAATGCCCCTTGGAAGAGACGTGCAGGTCGCAGAGGCTTAACAAGATGGTTTAAATGCCCCTTGGAAGAGCGGTGGAGGTCGCAGTAGCTTAACAAGACAGTTTAAATGCCCCTTGGAAGAGACGTGCAGGTCGCAGTATCTTAACAATATTGTTTAAATGCCCCTTGGAAGAGACGTGGAGGTCGCAGTAGCTTAGCAAGATGGTTTAAATGCCCCTTGGAAGAGACATGCAGTTCGCAGCAGCTTAAAAAGATGGTTTAAATGCCCCTTGGAAGAGACGTGCAGGCCGCAGTGGCTTAACAAGACGGTTTAAATGCTCCCTGGAAGAGACAGGCAGGTCGCAGTACTTAACAAGATGGTTTAAATGCCCCTTGGAAGAAACTTGCAGGTCGCAGTAGCTTAACAAGACGGTTTAAATGCCCCTTGTAAAAGTGGTCGTGGTTACAGTAGCTTAAAAGACAGTTTAAATGCCCCTTGGTAGAGACATGCAGGTCGCAGTAGCTTAAAAAGACGGTATAAATGCGCCTTGGAAGAGACGTGCAGGTCGCAGTAGCTTAACAAGACGGTTTAAATGCCCCTTGGAAGAGACGAGCAGGTCACAGTAGCTTAACAAGATGGTTTAAATGGCCCTTGGAAGAGACGTGCAGGTCGCAGTAGCTTAACAAGACGGTTTAAATCCCCCTTGGAAGAGACGTGCAGGTCGCAGTAGCTTAACAAGAGGGTTTAAATGCCCCCTTGGAATAGGCTTGCAGGTCGCAGTAGCTTACCAAGACGGTTTAAATGCCCCTTGGACGAGACGTGCAGGTCGCAGTAGCTTAACAAGACGGTTTAAATGCCCCTTGGAAGAGCGGTGGAGGTCGCAGTAGCTTAACAAGACAGTTTGAATGCCCCTTGAAAGAGACGTGCAGGTCGCGGTAGCTTAACAAGACGGTTTAAATGCCCCTTGGAAGTGCGGTCGAGGTCGCAGTAGCTTAACAAGACGGTTTAAATGCCCCTTGGAAGAGACATGCAGGTCGCAGCAGCTTAACAAGATGGTTTAAATCCCCTTGGAAGAGACGTGCAGGTAGCAGTGGCTTAACAAGACGGTTTAAATGCCCCTTGGAAGAGACGCGCAGGTCGCAGTAGCTTAACAAGACAGTTTAAATGCCCTTTGGAAAAGTGGTGGAGGTTACAGTAGCTTAACAAGAAAGTTTGAATGCCCCTTGGAAGAGACATGCAAGTCGCAGTAGCTTAAAAAGACGGTTTAAATGCGCCTTGGAAGAGACGTGCAGGTCGCAGAAGCTTAACAAGACGGTTTAAATTCCCCTTAGAATAGACGAGCAGGTCGCAGTAGCTTAACAAGATGGTTTAAATGCCCCTAGGAAGAGACGTGCAGGTCTCAGTAGCTTAACAAGACGGTTTAAATCCCCCTTGGCAGAGACGTGCAGGTCGCAGCAGCTTAACAAGAGGGTTTAAATGCCCCTTGGAATAGGCTTGCAGGTCGCAGAAGTTACCAAGACGGTTTGAATGCCCCTTGGAAGAGACGTGCCGGTCGCAGTAGCTTACCAAAACAGTTTAAATGCCCCTTGGAAGAGACATGCAGGTCGCAGTAGCATAATAAGACAGTTTAAATGCCCCTTGGAAGAGACATGCAGGTCGCAATAGCATAAAAAGACAGTTTAAATGCCCCTTGGAAGAGATGTGCAGGTCACAGTAGCTTAATAAGATGGTTTAAATGCCCCTTGGAAGAGAGGTGGAGGTCGCAGTAGCTTAACAGGACAGTTTAAATGCCCCTTGGAAGAGACGTGCAGGTCGCAGTAGCTTAACAAGACGGTTTAAATGCCACTTGGAAGAGACGTGCAGTTCGCAGTAGCTTAACAAGACGGTTTAAATGCCCCTTGGAAGAGCGGTGGAGGTCGCAGTAGCTTAACAAGACAGATTAAATGCCCCTTGAAAGTTACGTGCAGGTCGCAGTAGTTTAACAAGACGGTTCAAATGCCCATTGGAAGAGTGGTGGAGGTCGCAGGAGCTTAACAAGAGAGTTTAAATGCCCCTTGGATGAGACATGCAGGTCGCAGTAGCTTAATAAGACGGTTTAAATACCCCTTGGAAGAGAGGTGGAGGTCCCAGTGGCTTAACAAGACAGTTTAAATGCCCCTTGGAAGAGACGTGCAGGTCGCAGTAGCTAAACAAGACGGTTTAAATGCCCCTTGGAAGAGCGGTGGAGGTCGCAGTAGCTTCACAAGACAGTTTAAATGCCCCTTGAAAGAGACGTGCAGGTGGCAGCAGCTTAACAAGACAGTTTAAATGCCCCTTGGAAGTGCGGTGGAGGTCGCAGTAGCTTAACAAGATGGTTTAAATGCCCCTTGGAAGAGACATGCAGGTCACAGCAGCTTAACAAGACGGTTTAAATGCCCCTTGGAAGAGACGTGGAGGTCACAGTAGCTTAACAAGACGGTTTAAATGCCCCTTGGAAGAGACATGCAGGTCTCAGTAGCTTAACAAAGCATTTTAAAAGCCCCTTGGTAGTGCGGTGGAGGTTGCAGTAGCTTAACAAGACGGTTTAAATGCCCCTTGGAAGAGTGGTGGAGGTTACAGTAGCTTAAGAAGATGGTTTAAATGCCCCTTGGAAGAGACGTGCAAGTCGCAGTAGCTTAACAAGACTGTTTAAATACCCCTTAGAAGAGACGTGCAGGTCGCAGAAGCTAAACAAGACTGTTTAAATGCCCCTTAGAAGAGACATGCAGGTCGCAGTAGCTTAACAAGACGGTTTAAAAGCCCCTTGGAAGAGACGTACAAGTCGCAGGAGCTTAAAAAGAAGGTTTAATTGCGCCTTGGAAGAGAAGTGCAGGTCGCAGTAGCATAACAAGACGGTTTAAATGCCCCTTGGAAGAGACATGCAGGTCGCAGTAGCTTAACAAGACAGTTTAAATGCCCCTTGGAAGAGACGTGCAGGTCGCAGTAGCTTAATAAGACGTTTTAAATGTCCCGTGGAAAAGACATGCAGGTCGCAGTAGCTTAACAAGATGTTTTAAATGCCCCTTGGAAGAGACGTGCAGGTCGCAGTATCTTAACAAGACTGTTTAAATGCCCCTTGGAAGAGACGTGCAGGTCGCAGTATCTTATCAAGACGGTTTAAATTTCCCTTGGAAGAGATGTGCAGGTCGCAGTAGCTTAACAAGATGGTTTAAATGCACCTTAGAATAGACTTGCAGGTGGCAGTAGCTTAACAATACAGTTTAAATGCCCCTTGGAAGAGACGTGCAGGTCGCAGTAGCTTAATAAGACGGTTTAAATGCCCCTTGGAAGAGAGGTGGAGGTCGCAGTAGCTTAACAAGACAGTTTAAATGCCCCTTGGAAGAGACGTGCAGGTCGCAGTAGCTTAATAAGACGGTTTAAATGCCCCTTGGAAGAGAGGTGGAGGTCGCAGTAGCTTAACAAGAAGGTTTAAATGCCCCTTGGAAGAGAGGTGGAGGTCGCAATAGCTTAACAAGACAGTTTAAAAGCCCCTTGACAGAGATGTGTAGGTCGCAGTAGCTTAACAAGACGGTTTAAATGCCCCTTGGAAGTGCGGTGGAGGTCGCAGAAGCTTAACAAGATGGTTTAAATGCCCCTTGGAAGAGACATGCAGGTCGCAGTAGCTTAACAAGACGGCTAAATGCCCCTTGGAAGAGACGTGCAGGTCGCAGTAGCTTAACAAGACGGTTTAAAAGCCCCTTGGAAAAGTGGTGGAGGTTACAGTAGCTTAACAAGACGGTTTAAATGCCCCTTGGAAGAGACGAGCAGGTCACAGTAGCTTAACAAGACGGTTTAAATCCCCCTTGGAAGAGACGTGCAGGTCGCAGTAGCTTAACAAGAGTGTTTAAATGCCCCTTGGAATAGGCTTGCAGGCAGCAGTAGCTTAACCAGATGGTTTAAATGCCCCTTGGAAGAGACGTGCAGGTCGCAGTAGCTTAATAAGACGGTTTAAATGCCCCTTGGAAGAGATGTGCAGGTCGCAGTAGCTTAACAAGACAGTTTAAATTCCGCTTAAAAGAGAAGTGCAGGTCGCAGTAGCTAAACAAGAGGGTTTAAATGCCCCTTTCAAGAGACGTGCAGGTCGCAGGAGCTAAACAAGAGGGTTTAAATGCCCCTTGGAAGAGACGTGCAGGTCGCAGTAGCTTAACAAGATGGTTTAAATGCCCCTTGGAAGAGAGGTGGAGGTCGCAGTAGCTTAACAGGACAGTTTAAATGCCCCTTGGAAGAGACGTGCAGGTCGCAGTAGCTTAACAAGACGGTTTAAATGCTACTTGGAAGAGACGTGCAGGTCGCAGTAGCTTAACAAGACGGTTTAAATGCCCCTTGGAAGAGCGGTGGAGGTCGCAGTAGCTTAACAAGACAGATTAAATGCCCCTTGAAAGTTACGTGCAGGTCGCAGTAGTTTAACAAGACGGTTAAAATGCCCATTGGAAGAGTGGTGGAGGTCGCAGGAGCTTAACAAGAGAGTTTAAATGCCCCTTGGATGAGACATGCAGGTCGCAGTAGCTTAATAAGACGGTTTAAATACCCCTTGGAAGAGAGGTGGAGGTCGCAGTGGCTTAACAAGACAGTTTAAATGCCCCTTGGAAGAGACGTGCAGGTCGCAGTAGCTTAACAAGACGGTTTAAATGCCCCTTGGAAGAGACGTGCAGGTCGCAGTAGCTAAACAAAACGGTTTAAATGCCCCTTGGAAGAGCGGTGGAGGTCGCAGTAGCTTAACAAGACAGTTTAAATGCCCCTTGAAAGAGACGTGCAGGTGGCAGCAGCTTAACAAGACAGTTTAAATGCCCCTTGGAAGTGCGGTGGAGGTCGCAGTAGCTTAACAAGATGGTTTAAATGCCACTTGGAAGAGACATGCAGGTCACAGCAGCTTAACAAGACGGTTTAAATGCCCCTTGGAAGAGACGTGGAGGTGGCAGTAGCTTAACAAGACGGTTTAAATGCCCCGTGGAAGAGACATAGAGGTCGCAGTAGCTTAACAAAACATTTTAAAAGACCCTTGGTAGTGCGGTGGAGGTCGCAGTAGCTTAACAAGACGGTTTAAATGCCCCTTGGAAGAGTGGTGGAGGTTACAGCAGCTTAAGAAGACGGTTTAAATGCCCCTTGGAAGACACGTGCAAGTCGCAGCAGCTTAACAAGATGGTTTAAATGCCCCTTGGAAGAGACATGCAGGTCGCAGTAGCTTAACAAGACGGCTAAATGCCCCTTGGAAGAGACGTGCAGGTCGCAGTAGCTTAACAAGACGGTTTAAAAGCCCCTTGGAAAAGTGGTGGAGGTTACAGTAGCTTAACAAGACGGTTTAAATGCCCCTTGGAAGAGACGAGCAGGTCACAGTAGCTTAACAAGACGGTTTAAATCCCCCTTGGAAGAGACGTGCAGGTCGCAGTAGCTTAACAAGAGTGTTTAAATGCCCCTTGGAATAGGCTTGCAGGTCGCAGTAGCTTAACCAGATGGTTTAAATGCCCCTTGGAAGAGACGTGCAGGTCGCAGTAGCTTAACAAGACAGTTTAAATGTCCCTTGGAAGAGACGAGCAGGTCGCAGTAGCTTAATAAGACGGTTTAAATGCCCCTTGGAAGAGATGTGCAGGTCGCAGTAGCTTAACAAGACAGTTTAAATGCCCCTTAAGAGAGAAGTGCAGGTCGCAGTAGCTAAACAAGAGGGTTTAAATGCCCCTTTCAAGAGACGTGTAGGTCGCAGGAGCTTAACAAGAGGGTTTAAATGCCCCTTGGAAGAGACGTGCAGGTCGCAGTAGCTTAACAAGATGGTTTAAATGCCCCTTGGAAGAGACATGCAGGTCGCAGTAGCTTAACAAGACTGTTGAGATGCCCCTTGGAAAAGTGGTGGAGGTTACAGTAACTTAACAAGACGGTTTAAATGCTCCTTGGAAGAGACGTTCAACTCACAGTAGCTTAAAAAGACGGTTTAAATGCGCAGTGGAAGAGATGTGCAGTTCGCAGTAGCTTAATAAGACGGTTTAAATGCCCCTTGGAAGAGACGTGCAGGTCGCAGTAGCTTAACAAGAGGGTTTAAATGCTCCTTGGAAGAGACGAGCAGGTCGCAGGAGCTTAATAAGAGGGTTTAAATGCCCCTTGGAAGAGACGTACAAGTCACGGTAGCGTAAAAAGACGGTTTAAATGCGCCTTGTAAGAGACGTGCAGGTCACAGTAGCTTAACAAGACAGTTTAAATGCCCCTTGGAAGAGACGTGCAGGTCGCAGTAGCTTAACAAGAGGGTTTAAATGCCCCTTTCAAGAGACGTGCAGGTCGCAGTAGCTTAACAAGACAGTTTAAATGCCACTTGGAAGAAACATGCAGGTCGAAGCAGCTTAACAAGACTGTTTAAATGCCCCTAGGAAAAGATGTGCAGGTCGCAGAGGCTTAACAAGACGGTTTAAATGCCCCTTGGAAGAGACATGCAGGTCGCAGTAGCTTAACAAGACAGTTTAAATGTCCCTTGGAAGAGCGGTGGAGGTCGCAGTAGCTTAACAAAACAGTTTAAATGCCAATTGGAAGAAACATGCAGGTCGAAGCAGCTTAACAAGACTGTTTAAATGCCCCTAGGAAAAGACGTGCAGGTCGCAGAGGCTTAACAAGACGGTTTACATGCCCCTTGGAAGAGACGTGCCGGTCGCAGTAGCTTAACAAGACGGTTTAAATGCCCCTTGGAAGAGACGAGCAGGTCGCAGTAGCTTAACAAGACGGTTTAAATGCCCCTCGGAAGAGACGTGCAGGTCGCAGTAGCTTAACAATACGGTTTAAATCCCCCTTGGAAGAGACGTGCAGGTCGCAGTAGTTAACAAGAGTGTTTAAATGCCCCTTGGAATAGGCTTGCAGGCCGCATTAGCTTACCAAGACGGTTTAAATGCCCCTTGGAAAAGTGGTGTAGGTTACAGTATCTTAAAAAGACAGTTTAAATGCCCCTTGGAAGAGACGTGCAGGTCGCAGAAGCTTAACAAGACTGTTTAAATGCCCCTTGGAAGAGACGTGCAGGACGCAGAAGCTTAACAAGTCGGTTTAAATCCCAATAGGAAGAGACGTGCAGGTCGCAGTAGCTTAACAAGAGGGTTTAAATGCCCTTTGGAATAGGCTTGTAGGTCGCAGTAGCTTACCAATACGGTTTAAATGCCCCTTGGAAGAGCCGTGCAGGTCGCAGTAGCTTAACAAGACGGTTTAAATGTCCATTGGAAGAGCGGTGGAGGTCGCAGAAGCTGAACAAGACGATTTAAATGCCCCTTGGAAGAGACGTGCAGCTCGCAGTAGCTTAACAAGACAGTTTATATGTCCCTTGGAAGAGCAGTGGAGGTCGCAGTAGCTTAACAAGACAGTTTAAATGCCCCTTGGAAGAGACATGCAGGTCGCAGCACCTTAACAAGACTGTTTAAATATCCCTTGGAAGAGACGTGCAGGTCGCAGTAGCTTAAAAAACGTTTTAAATGTCCCTTGGTAGAGACATGCAGGTCGCAGTAGCTTAACAAGATGGCTTAAATCCCCCTTGGAAGAAACGTGCAGGTCGCAGCAGCTTAACCAGAGAGTTTAAATGCCCCTTGGAATAGGCTTGCAGGTCGCAGTCGCTTACCAAGACGGTTTAAATGCCCCTTGGAAGAGGCTTGCAGGTGGCAGTAGCTTAACAAGACGGTTTAAATGCCCCTTGGAAGAGTGGTGGAGGTCGCAGTATCTTAACAAGACAGTTTCAATGCCCCTTGGAAAAGACATGCAGTTCGCAGTAGCTTAATAAGACGGTTTAAATGCCCCTTGGAAGAGATGTGCAGGTCACAGCATCTTAACAAGATTGTTTAAATGCCCCTTGGAAGAGACGTGCAGGTCCCAATAGCTTAACAAGACGGTTTAAATGCCCATTGGAAGAGTGGTGCAGGTCGCAGTAGCTTAATAAGACGGTTTAAATGCCCCTTGGAAGAGATGTGCAGGTCGCAGTAGCTTAACAAGACTGTTTAAATGCCCCTTGGAAGAGACATGCAGGTCGCAGTAGCTTAATAAGATGGTTTAAATGCCCATTGGAAAAGTGGTGGAATTTACAGTAGCTTAAGAAGACGGTTTAAATGCTCCTTGGAAGAGGCGTGCAAGTCGCAGTAGCTTAACAAGACTGTTTAAATGCCCCTTGGAAGAGACATGCAGGTGGCAGAAGCTAAACAAGACAGTTTAAATGCCCCTTGGAAGAGCGGTGGAGGTCGCAGTAGCTTAACAAGACAGTTTAAATGCCACTTGGAAGAAACATGCAGGTCGCAGTAGCTTAACAAGACGGTTTAAGTGCCCCTTGGAAGAGTGGTGGAGGTCGCAGTATCTTAACAAGACAGTTTCAATGCCCCTTGGAAAAGACATTCAGTTCGCAGTAGCTTAATAAGACGGTTTAAATGCCCCTTGGAAGAGATGTGCAGGTCACAGCATCTTAACAAGATTGTTTAAATGCCCCTTGGAAGAGACGTGCAGGTCCCAATAGCTTAACAAGACGGTTTAAATGCCCATTGGAAGAGTGGTGCAGGTCGCAGTAGCTTAATAAGACGGTTTAAATGCCCCTTGGAAGAGATGTGCAGGTCGCAGTAGCTTAACAAGACTGTTTAAATGCCCCTTGGAAGAGACATGCAGGTCGCAGTAGCTTAATAAGATGGTTTAAATGCCCATTGGAAAAGTGGTGGAATTTACAGTAGCTTAAGAAGACGGTTTAAATGCTCCTTGGAAGAGGCGTGCAAGTCGCAGTAGCTTAACAAGACTGTTTAAATGCCCCTTGGAAGAGACATGCAGGTGGCAGAAGCTAAACAAGACAGTTTAAATGCCCCTTGGAAGAGCGGTGGAGGTCGCAGTAGCTTAACAAGATAGTTTAAATGCCACTTGGAAGAAACATGCAGGTCGCAGTAGCTTAACAAGACGGTTTAAGTGCCCCTTGGAAGAGACGTGCAGGTCGCAGTAGCTTAACAAGACGGTTTAAATGCCCCTTGGAAGAGACGAGCAGGTCGCCGTAGCTTAACAAGACGGTTTAAATGCCCCTCGGAAGAGACGTGCAGGTCGCAGTAGCTTAACAAGACGGTTTAAATCCCCCTTGGAAAAGACGTGCAGGTCGCAGTAGTTAACAAGAGTGTTTAAATGCCCCTTGGAATAGGCTTGCAGGCCGCATTAGCTTACCAAGACGGTTTAAATGCCCCTTGGAAAAGTGGTGTAGGTTACAGTATCTTAAAAAGACAGTTTAAATGCCCCTTGGAAGAGACGTGCAGGTCGCAGAAGCTTAACAAGACTGTTTAAATGCCCCTTGGAAGAGACATGCAGGTGGCAGAAGCTAAACAAGACAGTTTAAATGCCCCTTGGAAGAGCGGTGGAGGTCGCAGTAGCTTAACAAGACAGTTTAAATGCCACTTGGAAGAAACATGCAGGTCGCAGTAGCTTAACAAGATGGTTTAAGTGCCCCTTGGAAGAGACGTGCAGGTCGCAGTAGCTTAACAAGACGGTTTAAATGCCCCTTGGAAGAGACGAGCAGGTCGCAGTAGCTTAACAAGACGGTTTAAATGCCCCTCGGAAGAGACGTGCAGGTCGCAGTAGCTTAACAAGACGGTTTAAATCCCCCTTGGAAGAGACGTGCAGGTCGCAGTAGTTAACAAGAGTGTTTAAATGCCCCTTGGAATAGGCTTGCAGGCCGCATTAGCTTACCAAGACGGTTTAAATGCCCCCTGGAAAAGTGGTGTAGGTTACAGTATCTTAAAAAGACAGTTTAAATGCCCCTTGGAAGAGACGTGCAGGTCGCAGAAGCTTAACAAGACTGTTTAAATGCCCCTTGGAAGAGACATGCAGGTGGCAGAAGCTAAACAAGACAGTTTAAATGCCCCTTGGAAGAGCGGTGGAGGTCGCAGTAGCTTAACAAGACAGTTTAAATGCCACTTGGAAGAAACATGCAGGTCGCAGTAGCTTAACAAGACGGTTTAAGTGCCCCTTGGAAGAGACGTGCAGGTCGCAGTAGCTTAACAAGACGGTTTAAATGCCCCTTGGAAGAGACGAGCAGGTCGCAGTAGCTTAACAAGACGGTTTAAATGCCCCTTGGAAGAGAAGTGCAGGTCGCAGTAGCTTAACAAGACGGTTTAAATCCCCCTTGGAAGAGACGTGCAGGTCGCAGTAGTTAACAAGAGTGTTTAAATGCCCCTTGGAATAGGCTTGCAGGCCGCATTAGCTTACCAAGACGGTTTAAATGCCCCTTGGAAAAGTGGTGTAGGTTACAGTATCTTAAAAAGACAGTTTAAATGCCCCTTGGAAGAGACGTGCAGGTCGCAGAAGCTTAACAAGACTGTTTAAATGCCCCTTGGAAGAAACGTGCAGGACGCAGAAGCTTAACAAGTCGGTTTAAATCCCCCTAGGAAAAGACGTGCAGGTCGCAGTAGCTTAACAAGAGGGTTTAAATGCCCTTTGGAATAGGCTTGCAGGTCGCAGTAGCTTACCAATACGGTTTAAATGCCCCTTGGAAGAGCCGTGCAGGTAGCAGTAGCTTAACAAGACGGTTTAAATGTCCATTGGAAGAGCGGTGGAGGTCGCAGAAGCTGAACAAGACGGTTTAAATACCCCTTGGAAGAGACGTGCAGGTCGCAGTAGCTTAATAAGACGGTTTAAATGCCCCTTGGAAGATATGTGGAGGACGCAGTAGATAAACAAGACAGTTTAAATGCCCCTTGGAAGAGACGTGCATGTCGCAGTAGCTTAACAAGATGGTTTAAATGCCATTTGGAAGAGACGTGCAGGTCGCAGTAGCTTAACAAGACCGTTTAAATGCCCCTTGGAAGTGCGGAGGAGGTCGCAGTAGCTTAACAAGACGGTTTCAATGCCCGTTGGAAGAGACACGCAGGTCGCAGCAGCTTAACAAGATGGTTTAAATGCCCCTTGGAAGAGACGTGCAGGTCGCAGTAGCTTAACAAGACGGTTTAAATGCCCCTTGGAAGAGACATGCAGGTCGCAGTAGCTTAACAAAGCGTTTTAAAAGCCCCTTGGAAGAGACATGCAGGTCACAGTAGCTTAACAAGACGGTTTATATGCCCCTTGGAAAAGTGGTGGAGGTTACTGTAGCTTTAGAAGACGGTTTAATTGCCCCTTGGAAGAGACGTGCAAGTCGCAGTAGCTTAACAAGACAGTTTAAATGCCCCTTAGAAGAGACGTGCAGGTCACAGAAGCTAAACAAGACAGTTTAAATATCCCTTGAAAGAGACGTGCAGGTCACAGTAGCTTAACAATGCAGTTTAAATGCCCCTTGGAAGAGACGTGCAGGTCACAGAAGCTTAACAAGACAGTTTAAATGCCCCTTGGAAGAGACGTGCAGTTCACAGAAGCTTAACAAGACAGTTTTAAATGCCCCTTGGAAGAGACGGGCAGGTCGCAGTAGCTTAACAAGATGGTTTATATGCCCCTTGGAAAAGTGGTGGAGGTTACAGTGGCTTAACAAGACGCTTTAATTGCCCTTTGGAAGAGACGTGCAAGTCGCAGTAGCTTAACAAGAGAGTTTAAATGCCCCTTAGAAGAGACGTGCAGGTCGCAGTAGCTTAACAAGATGGTTTAAATGACCCTTGGAAGAGAGGTGGAGGTGGAAGTAGCTTAACAAGACGGTTTAAATGCCCCTTGGAAGAGACGTACAGGTCACAGTAGCTTAAAAAGACGGTTTAAATGCGCCTTGGAAGAGACGTGCAGGTCGCAGTAGCTTAACAAGATGGTTTAAATGCCCCTTGGAAGAGAGGTGGAGGTCGAAGTAGCTTAACAAGACGGTTTAAATGCCCCTTGGAAGTGCGGTGGAGGTCGCATTAGCTTAACAAGACGCTTTAAATGCCCCTTGGAAGTGACGTAATGGTCGCAGTAACTTAACAAGACGGTTTAAATGCCCCTTGGAAGTGCGGTGGAGGTCGCAGTAGCTTAACAAGACGGTTTAAATGCCCCTTGGAAGAAACATGCAGGTCGCAGCAGCTTAACAAGACCGTTAAAATGCCCCTTGGAAGAGATGTGCAGGTCGCAGTAGCTTAACAAGACGGTTTAAATGCCCCTTGGAAAAGTGGTGGAGGTTACAGTAGATTAACAAGACGGTTTAAATGCCCCTTGGAAGTGAAGTGAAAGTCGCAGAAGCTTAACAAGACTGTTTAAATGCCCCTTGGAAGAGACGTGCAGGTCGCAGAAGCTTAACAAGATGGTTTAAATGCCCCTTGGAAGAGACGTGCAGGTCGCAGTAGCTTAACAAGATGGTTTAAATGCCACTTGGAAGTGCGGTGGAGGTCGCAGTAGCTTAACAAGACGGTTTAAATGCCCCTTGGAAGAGACATGCAGGCCGCAGCAGCTTAACAAGACCGTATAAATGCCCCTTGGAAGAGACATGCAGGTCGCAGTAGCTTAACAAGACGGTTTAAATGCACCTTGGAAAAGACATGCAGGTTGCAGTAGCTTAACAAAGCGTTTTAATTGCCCTTTGGAAGAGACGTGCTGGTCGCAGTATCTTAACAAAACGGTTTAAATGCCCCTTGTTAAAGTGGTGGAGGTTACAGTAACTTAACAAGACGATTTAAATGCCCCTTGGAAGAGACGTGAAAGTCGCAGTAGCATAACAAGACGGTTTAAATGCCCCTTAGAAGAGACGTGCAGGTCGCAGCACCTTAACAAGACTGTTTAAATATCCCTTGGAAGAGACGTGCAGGTCGCAGTAGCTTAAAAAACGTTTTAAATGTCCCTTGGTAGAGACATGCAGGTCGCAGTAGCTTAACAAGTTGGCTTAAATCCCCCTTGGAAGAAACGTGCAGGTCGCAGCAGCTTAACAAGTGAGTTTAAATGCCCCTTGGAATAGGCTTGCAGGTCGCAGTCGCTTACCAAGACGGTTTAAATGCCCCTTGGAAGAGGCTTGCAGGTCGCAGTAGCTTAACAAGACGGTTTAAATGCCCCTTGGAAGAGTGGTGGAGGTCGCAGTATCTTAACAAGACAGTTTCAATGCCCCTTGGAAAAGACATGCAGTTCGCAGTAGCTTAATAAGACGGTTTAAATGCCCCTTGGAAGAGATGTGCAGGTCGCAGTAGCTTAATAAGACGATTTAAATGCCCCTTGGAAGAGAGGTGGAGGTCGCAGAAGCTTAGCAAGACAGTTTAAATGCCCCTTGGAAGAGACGTGCAGGTCGCAGTAGCTTAAAAATACGGTTTAAATGCCACTTGGAAGAGACGTGCAGGTCGCAGTAGCTTAACAAGATGATTTAAATGCCCCTTGGAAGAGCGGTGGAGGTCGCAGTAGCTTAACAAGAATGTTTAAATGCCCCTTCGAAGTGCGGTGGAGGTCGCAGTAGCTTTACAAGACAGATGAAATGCCCCTTGGAAGAGCGTTGGAGGTCGCAGTAGCTTAATAAGACAGTTTAAATGCCCCTTGGAAGAGAAATGCAGGTCACAGCATCTTAACAAGATTGTTTAACTGCCACTTGGAAGAGACGTGCAGGTCGCAATAGCTTAACAAGACGGTTCAAATGTCCCTTGGTAGAGACATGCAGGTCGCAGTAGCTTAACAAGACGGTTTAAATGCCCCATGGAAGAGACGTGCAGGTCGCAGTAGCTTAACAAGACGGTTTAAATGTCCCTTGGAAGAGACGTGCCAGTCGCAGTAGCTTAAAAAACGGTTTAAATGCGCCTTGGAAGAGACGTGCAAGTCGCAGTAGCTTAACAAGACAGTTTAAATGCCCCTTGGGAAAGACGAGCAGGTCGCAGTAGCTTAACAAGACGGTTTAAATGCCCCTTGGAAGAGACGTGCAAGTCGCAGTAGCTTAACAAGACGGTGTAAATGCCCCTTGGAAAAGACGTGCAGGTCGCAGTAGCTTAACAAGAAGGTGTAAATGCCCCTTGGAAAAGACGTGCAGGTTGCAGTAGTTTAACAAGATGGTTTAAATGCCCCTTGGAAGAGACATGCAGGTCGCAGTAGCTTAACAAGACAGTTGAAATGCCCATTGGAAGAGCGGTGGAGGTCGCAGTAGCTTAACAAGATTGTTTAAATGCCCCTTGGAAGAGACGTGCAGGTCGCAGTCGCTTAACAAGACGGTTTAAATGTCCCTTGCTAGAGACATGCAGGTCGCAGTAGCTTAACAAGACGGTTTAAATGCCCCATGGAAGAGTTGTGCAGGTCGCAGTAGCTTAACAAAACGGTTTAAATGACCCTTTGAAGAGACGTGCAAGTCGCAGAAGCTTAAAAAGACGGTTTAAATGCGCCTTGGAAGAGACGTGCAAGTCGCAGTAGCTTAACAAGACAGTTTAAATGCTCCTTGGAAGAGACGTGCAGGTCGCAGTAGCTTAACAAGACGGTTTAAATGCCCCTTGGAAGAGACGTGCAGGTCGCAGTAGCTTAACAAGATGGTTTAAATGCCCCTTGGAAGAGAAGTGCAGGTCGCAGTAGCTTAACAAGACAGTTTAAATGCCCCTTGGAAGAGAAGTGCAGGTCGCAGTAGCTAAACAAGACGGTTTAAATGCCCCTTGGAAGAGACGTGCAGGTCGCAGTAGCTTAACAAGATGGTTTAAATGCCCCTTGGAAGAGCGGTGGAGGTCGCAGTAGCTTAACAAGATGGTTTAAATGCCCCTTGGAAGAGACATGCAGTTCGCAGCAGCTTATAAAGACGGTTAAAATGCCCCTTGGAAGAGGCTTGCAGGTCGCAGTAGCTTACCAAGACGGTTTAAATGCCCCTTGGAAGAGACGTGCAGGACGCAGTAGCTTAACAAGAGGGTTTAAATGCCCCTTGGAAGAGCGGTGGAGGTCGCAGTAGCTTAAAAAGACTGTTTAAATGCCCCTTGGAAGAGATGTGCAGGTCGCAGTAGCTTAACAAGAGGGTTTAAATGCCCCTTGGAAGAGGCTTGCAGGTCGCAGTAGCTTACCAAGACGACTTAAATGCCGCTTGGAAGAGAGGTGCAGGTCGCAGTAGCTTAACAAGACAGTTTAAATGCCCCTTGGAAGAGGCTTGCAGGTCGCAGTAGATTAACAAGACGGTTTAAATGCCCCTTGGAAGAGGCTTGCAGGTCGCATTAGCTTACCAAGACGATTTAAATGTCCCTTGGAAGAGACGTGCAGTTCGCAGTAGCTTAACAAGACAGTTTAAATGCCCCTTGGAAGAGCGGTGGAGGTCGCTGTAGCTTAACAAGACAGTTTAAATGCCCCTTGGAAGACACATGCAGGTCGCAGCACCTTAACAAGACTGTTTAAATATCCCTTGGAAGAGACGTGCAGGTCGCAGTAGCTTAAAAGACGTTTTAAATGTCCCTTGGTAGAGACATGCAGGTCGCAGTAGCTTAACAAGATGGCTTAAATCCCCCTTGGAAGAGACGTGCAGGTCGCAGCAGCTTAACAAGAAGGTTTAAATGCCCCTTGGAATAGGCTTGCAGTTCGCAGTAGCTTACCAAGACGGTTTAAATGCCCCTTCGAAGAGGCTTGCAGGTCGCAGTAGCTTAACAAGACGGTTTAAATGCCCCTTGGAAGAGTTGTGGAGGTCGCAGTAGCTTAACAAGACAGTTTCAATGCCCCTTGGAAGAGACATGCAGGTCGCAGTAGCTTAACAAGACGGTTTAAATGCCACTTGGAAGAGACGTGCAGGTCGCAGTAGCTTAACAAGATGGTTTAAATGCCCCTTGGAAGAGCGGTGGAGGTCGCAGTAGCTTAAGAAGACGGTTTAAATGCCCCTTGAAAGAGATGTGCAGGTCGCAGTAGCTTAACAAGACGGTTTAAATGCCCCTTCGAAGTGCGGTGGAGGTCGCAGTAGCTTTACAAGACAGATGAAATGCCCCTTGGAAGAGCGTTGGAGGTCGCAGTAGCTTAATAAGACAGTTTAAATGCCCCTTGGAAGAGACATGCAGGTCACAGCATCTTAACAAGATTGTTTAAATGCCCCTTGGAAGAGACATGCAGGTCGCAATAGCTTAATAAGACGGTTTAAATGTCCCTTGGTAGAGACATGCAGGTCGCAGTAGTTTAACAAGACGGTTTCAATGTCCCTTGGAAGAGACGTGCCAGTCGCAGTAGCTTAAAAAAAGGTTTAAATGCGCCATGGAAGAGACGTGCAAGTCGCAGAAGCTTAACAAGATAGTTTAAATGCACCTTGGGAAAGACGAGCAGGTCGCAGTAGCTTAACAAGACGGTTTAAATGCCCCTTGGAAGAGACGTGCAGGTCGCAGTAGCTTAACAAGACAGTTTAAATCCCCCATGGAAGAGACGTGCAAGTCGCAGTAGCTTAGCAAGATGGTTTAAATGCCCCTTGGAAGAGCGTTGGAGGTCGCAGTAGCTTAACAAGACAGTTTAAATGCCCCTTGGAAGAGACGTGCAGGTCGCAGTAGCTTAACAAGACAGTGTAAATGCCCCTTGGAAGAGCGGTGGAGGTCGCAGTAGCTTAAAAAGATGGTTTAAATGCCCCTTGGAAGAGACAAGCAGTTCGCAGCAGCTTAAAAAGACGTTTTAAATGCCCCTTGGAAGAGGCTTGCAGGTCGCAGTATCTTACCAAGACGGTTTAAATGCCCCTTGGAAGAGACGTGCAGGTCGCAGTAGCTTAACAAGTTGGTTTAAATGCCCCTTGGAAGAGCGATGGAGGTCGCAGTAGCTTAACAAGATGGTTTAAATGCCCCTTGGAAGAGACGTGCAGGTAGCAGTAGCTTAACAAGACTGTTTAAATGCCCCTTGTAAAAGTGGTGGAGGTTACAGTAGCTTAAGAAAACGGTTTAAATGCCCCTTGGAAGAGACGTGCAAGTCGCAGTAGCTTAAAAAGACGGTTTAAATGCGCCTTGGAAGAGACGTGCAGGTCTCAGTAGCTTAAAAAGACGGTTTAAATGCCCCTTGGAAGAGCGGTGGAGGTCGCAGTAGCTTAAGAAGACAGCTTAAATGCCCCTTGAAAGAGACGTGCAGGCCGCAGTAGCTTAACAAGACCGTTTAAATGACCCTTGGAAGTGCGGTGGATGTCGCAGTAGCTTAACAAGACGGTTTAAATGCCCCTTGGAAGAGACTTGCAGGTCGCAGCAGCTTAACAAGATGGTTTAAATGCCCCTTGGAAGAGACGTGCAGGTAGCAGTGGCTTAACAAGATGGTTTAAATGCCCCTTGGAAGAGACATGCATGTCGCAGTAGCTTAACAAGGCAGTTTAAATGCCCCTTGGATGAGACACGCAAGTCGCAGTAGCTTAAAAAGAAGGTTTAAATGCGCCTTGGAAGAGACGTGCAGGCCGCAGTAGCTTAACAAGACGGTTTAATTGACCCTTGGAAGAGACGTGCAGGTCGCAGTAGCTTAACAAGACGGTTTAAATGCCCACTGGAAGAGAGGTGGAGGTCGCAGTAGCTTAACAAGACAATTTAAATGCCCCTTGGAAGAGACGTGCAAGTCGCAGACGCTTAACAAGACGGTTTAAATGCCACTTGGAAGAGACGTGCAGGTCGCAGTAGCTTAACAAGACGGTTTAAATGTCCCTTGGAAGAGTGGAGGAGGTCGCAGTAGCTTAACAAGACAGTTTAAATGCCCCTTGGAAGAGACGTGCAAGTCGCAGACGCTTAACAAGACGGTTTAAATGCCCCTTGGAAGAGACGTGAAGGTCACAGCAGCTTAACAAGACGGTTTAAATGTCCCTTGGAAGAGTGGAGGAGGTCGCAGTAGCTTAACAAGACTGTTTAAATGCCCCTTAGAAGAGACGTGTAGGTCGCAGAAGCTTAACAAGACGGTTTAAATGGCCATTGGAAGTGTGGTGGAGGTCGCAGTAGCTTAACAAGACGTTTTAAATGCCCCTTAGAAGAGACATGCAGGTCGCAGCAGCTTAACAAGATGGTTTAAATAACCCTTGGAACAGACGTGGAGGTCGCAGTAGCTTAACAAGACGGTTTAAATGCCCCTTGGAAGAGACATGCAGGTCGCAGTAGCTTAACAAAGCGTTTTAAATTCCCCTTGAAAGAGACGTGCAGGTCGCAGTAGCTTAAGAAGACGGTTTAAATGCCCCTTGGAAAAGTGGTGGAGGTTACAGTAGCTAAAGAAGAAGGTTTAAATGCCCCTTGGAAGAGACGTGCAAGTCGCAGTAGCTTAACAAGACTGTTTAAATGCCCCTTAGAAGAGACGTGCAGGTCACAGAAGCTAAACAAGACAGTTTAAATGCCCCTTGGAAGAGACGTGCAGGTCGCAGAAGCTCAACAAGACTGTTTAAATGCCCCTTGGAAGAGACGTGCATGTCGCAGTAGCTTAACAAGATGGTTTAATAGCCCATTGGAAGAGCGGTGGAGGTCGCAGTAGCTTAAGAAGACAGTTTAAATGCCCCTTGGAAGAGACGTGCAGGTCGCAGTAGCTTAACAAGACGATTTAAATGCCCCTTGGAAGAGACATGCAGGTCGCAGTAGCTTAACAAGACAGTTTATATGCCCCTTGGAAGATTCTTGCAGGTCGCAGTAGCTTAACAAGACGGTTTAAATGTCCCTTGGAAGAGACGTGTAGCTCGCAGTATAGCTTAACAAGACAGTTTAAATGCCCCTTGGAAGAGCGGTGGAGTTCGCATTAGCTTAACAAGACAGTTTAAATGCCCCTTGGAAGAGACATGCAGGTCGCAGCACCTTAACAAGACGTTTTAAATGTCCCTTGGTAGAGACATGCAGGTCGCACTAGCTTAAAAAGATGGTTTAAATCCCCCTTGGAAGAGACGTGCAGGTCGCAGCAGCTTAACAAGAGGGTTTAAATGCCCCTTGGAATAGGCTTGCAGGTCGCAGTAGCTTACCAAGACGGTTTAAATGCCCCTTGGAAAAGGCTTGCAGGTCGCAGTAGCTTAACAAGACGGTTTAAATGCCCCTTGGAAGAGTGGTGGAGGTCGCAGTAGCTTAATAAGACGGTTTAAATGCCCTTTGGAAGAGATGTGCAGGTCGCAGTAGCTTAATAAGACGGTTTAAATGCCCCTTGGAAGAGAGGTGGAGGTCGCAGTAGCTTAACAAGACAGTTTAAATGCCCCTTGGAAGATACGTGCAGGTCGCAGCAGCTTAACAAGACGGTTTAAATGCCACTTGGAAGAGACGTGCAAGTCGCAGTAGCTTAACAAGACGGTTTAAATGCCCCTTGGAAGAGCTTTGGAGGTCGCAGTAGCTTAACAAGACGGTTTAAATGCCCCTTGAAAGAGACGTGCAGGTCGCAGTAGCTTAACAAGACTGTTTAAATGCCCATTGGAAGAGACATGCAGGTCGCAGGAGCTTAACAAGACGGTTTAAATGCCCCTTGGAAGAGACATGGAGGTCGCAGTAGCTTAACAAGATGGTTTAAATGCCCCTTGGAAGAGACATGCAGGTCGCAGTAGCTTAAGAAGACGGTTTAAATGCCCCTTGGAAAAGTCGTGGAGGTTACAGTAGATTAAGAAGACGGTTTAAATGCCCCTTGGAGGAGACGTGCAAGTCGCTGTAGCTTAACAAGACTGTTTAAATGCCCCTTAGAAGAGACGTGCAGGTCACAGAAGCTTAACAAGACGGTTTAAATGCCCCTTGGAAGAGACATGCAGGTCGCAGCAGCTTAACAAGACAGATTAAATGCCCCTTGGAAGAGACGTGGAGGTCGCAGCAGCTTAACAAGAGGGTTTAAATGCCCCTTGGAATAGGCTTGCAGGTCGCAGTAGCTTACCAAGACGGTTTAAATGCCCCTTGGAAAAGGCTTGCAGGTCGCAGTAGCTTAACAAGACGGTTTAAATGCCCCTTGGAAGAGTGGTGGAGGTCGCAGTAGCTTAATAAGACGGTTTAAATGCCCTTTGGAAGAGATGTGCAAGTCGCAGTAGCTTAACAAGACGTTTTAAATGCCCCTTGGAAGAGCGGTGGAGGTCGCAGTAGCTTAACAAGACGGTTTAAATGCCCCTTGAAAGAGACGTGCAGGTCGCAGTAGCTTAACAAGACTGTTTAAATGCCCATTGGAAGAGACATGCAGGTCGCAGGAGCTTAACAAGACGGTTTAAATGCCCCTTGGAAGAGACATGGAGGTCGCAGTAGCTTAACAAGACGGTTTAAATGCCCCTTGGAAGAGACATGCAGGTCGCAGTAGCTTAAGAAGACGGTTTAAATGCCCCTTGGAAGAGCGGTGGAGGTCGCAGTAGCCTAACAAGACGGTTTAAATGCCCCTTGGAGGAGACGTGCAAGTCGCAGTAGCTTAACAAGACTGTTTAAATGCCCCTTAGAAGAGACGTGCAGGTCACTGAAGCTTAACAAGACGGTTTAAATGCCCCTTGGAAGAGACATGCAGGTCGCAGCAGCTTAACAAGACGGTTTAAATGCCCCTTGGAAGAGACGTGGAGGTCGCAGTAGCTTAACAAGACTGTTTAAATGCCCCTTGGAAAAGTGGTGGAATTTACAGTAGCTTAAGAAGACGGTTTAAATGCCCCTTGGTAGAGATGTGCAAGTCGCAGTAGCTTAACAAGACTGTTTAAATGCCCCTTAGAAGAGACGTGCAGGTGGCAGAAGCTAAACAAAAGACATTTTAAATGCCCCTTGGAAGAGACGTGCAGGTCGCAGTAGCTTAACAAGATGGTTTAAATGCCCCTTGGAAGAGCGGTGGAGGTCGCAGTAGCTTAAGAAGACAGTTTAAATGCCCCATGGAAGAGATGTGCAGGTTGCAGTAGCTGAATAAGACGTTTAAATGCCCCGTGGAATAGGCTTGCAGGTCGCAGTAGCTTACCAAGACGATTTAATTCCCCTTGGATGGGACGTGCAGGTCGCAGTAGCTTAACAAGACGGTTTAAATGCCCCTTGGAAGAGACGTGCAGGTCGCAGTAGCTTAACAAGACGGTTTAAATGCCCCCTTGGAATAGGCTTGCATGTCGCAGTAGCTTAACAAGACGGTTTAAATGCCCCTTATAAGAGACGTGCAAGTTACAGTAGCTTAACAAGACGGTTTAAAAGCCCCTTGGAAGAGATGTGTAGGTCGCAGTAGCTTAACAAAATGGTTTAAATGCCCCTTGGAAGAGCGGTGGAGGTCGCAGTAGCTTATCAAGATGGTTTAAATGACCCTTGGAAGAGACATGCAGGACGCAGCAGCTTAAAAAGACGTTTTAAATGCCACTTGGAAGAGACGTGCAGGCCGCAGAGGCTTAACAAGACGGTTTAATTGCCCCTTGGAAGAGCGGTGCATGTCGTAGTAGCTTAACATGATGGTTTAAATGCCCATTGGAAGAGCGGTGGAGGTCGCATTAGCTTAACAAGACAGTTTAAATGCCCCTTGGAAGAGACGTGCAGGTGGCAGTAGCTTAACAAGACGGTTTAAATGCCCCTTGGAAGAGACGTGCAGGTCGCAGTAGCTTAACAAGACTGTTTAAATCCCCATTGGAAGAGACGTGCAGGTCGCAGCAGCTTAACAAGAGGGTTTAAATGCCCCTTGGAATAGGCTTGCAGGTCGCAGTAGCTTAACAAGACGGTTTAAATGCCCCTTGGAAGAGACTTGCAGGTCGCAGTAGCTTAACAACACGGTTTCAATTCCGCTTGGAAGAGAGGTGGAGGTCGCAGTAGCTTAACAAGACAGTTTAAATGACCCTTGGAAGAGACATGCAGGTCGCAGTAGCATAATAAGACGGTTTAAATGCCCCTTGGAAGAGATGTGCAGGTCGCAGTAGCTTAATAAGACGGTTTAAATGCCCCTTGGAAGAGATGTGCAAGTCGCAGTAGCTTAACAAGACTGTTTAAATGCCCCATGGAAGTGCGGTGGAGGTCGCAGTAGCTTAACAAGACGGTTGAAATGCCCCATGGAAGAGACATGCAGGTCACATCAGCTTAACAAGACGGTTTAAATGCCCCTTGGAAGAGACGTGGAGGTCGCAGTAGCTTAACAAGACGGTTTAAATGCCCCTTGGAAGAGACGTGCAGGTCGCAGAAGCTAAACAAGACAGTTTAAATGCCCCTTGGAAGAGACGTGCAGGTCGCAGTAGCTTAACAAGATGGTTTAAATGCCCCTTGGAAGAGCGGTGGAGGTCGCAGTAGCTAAAGAAGACAGTTTAAATGCCCCTTGGAAGAGACATGCAGGTCGCAGTAGCTTAACAAGAGGGTTTAAATGCCCCTTGGAAGAGGCTTGCAGGTCGCAGTAGCTTACCAAGACGATTTAAATGACCCTTGGAAGAGACGTGCAGGTCGCAGTAGCTTAAAAAGACAGTTTAACTGCCCCTTGGAAGAGCGGTGGAGGTCGCAGTAGCTTAACAAGACAGTTTAAATGCCACTTGGAAGAAATATGCAGGTCGAAGCAGCTTAACAAGACTGTTTAAATGCCCCTAGTAAAAGACGTGCAGGTCGCAGAGGCTTAACAAGACAGTTTAAATGCCCCTTGGAAGAGACATGCAGGTCGCAGTAGCTTAACAAGAAGGTTTAAATGCACCTTGGAAGAGAAGGGCAGGTTGCAGTAGCTTAACAAGACGGTTTAAATGCCCCGTGGAAAAGTGGTGGAAGTTACAGTAGCTTAACAAGACGGTTAAAATGCCCCTTGGAAGAGACGTGCAAGTTACAGCAGCTTAACAAGACAGTTTAAATGCCCCTTGGAAGAGATGTGCAGGTCGCAGTAGCTTAACAAGATGGTTTAAATCCCCCTTGGAAGAGCGGTGGAGGTCGCAGTAGCTTAACAAGATGGTTTAAATGCCCTTGGAAAAGTGGTGGAGGTTACAGTAGATTAACATGATGGTTTAAATGCCCCTTGGAAGAGACGATCAAGTATCAGGAGTTAAAAAAGAAGGTTTAAATGCGCCTTGGAAGAGACGTGCAGGTCGCAGTAGCATAACAAGACAGTTTAAATGCCCCTTGGAAGAGACGAGCAGGTCGCAGTAGCTTAACAAGATGGTTTAAATGCCCCTTGGAAGAGACCTGCAGGTAGCAGTAGCTTAACAAGACGGTTTAAATCCCCCTTGGTAGAGACGAGCAGGTCGCAGGATCTTAACAAGAGGGTTTAAATGTCCCTTAGAATAGGCTTGCAGGTCGCAGTAGCATAACAAGACGGTTTAAATGCCCCTTGGAAGAGACGAGCAGGTCGCAGGATCTTAACAAGAGGGTTTAAATGCCCCTTAGAATAGGCTTGCAGGTCGCAGTAGCTTAACAAGATGGTTTAAATGCCCCATGGAAAAGTGGTGGAGGTTACAGTAGCTTAACAAGACGGTTTAAATGCCCCTTGGAAGAGAAGTGCAAGTTACAGTAGCTTAACAAGACTGTTTAAATGCCCCGTGGAAGAGATGTGCAGGTCGCAGTAGCTTAACAAGATGGTTTAAATGACCCTTGGAAGAGACATGCAGGACGCAGCAGCTTAAAAAGACGGTTTAAATGCCACTTGGAAGAGACGTGCAGGTCGCAGAGGCTTAACAAGACGGTTTAAATGCCCCTTGGAAGAGCGGTGCATGTCGTAGTAGCTTAACAAGATGGTTTAAATGCCCCTTGGAAGAGCGGTGGAGGTCGCATTAGCTTAACAAGATAGTTTAAATGCCCCTTGGAAGAGACGTGCAGGTCGCAGTAGCTTAACAAGACGGTTTAAATGCCCCTTGGAATAGACGAGCATGTCGCAGTAGCTTAACAAGACGGTTTAAATGCCCCTTGGAAGAGACGTGCAGGTCGCAGTAGCTTAACAAGACGGTTTAAATGCCCCTTGGAAGAGACTTGCAGGTCGCAGTAGCTTAACAACACGGTTTAAATTCCGCTTGGAAGAGAGGTGGAGGTCGCAGTAGCTTAACAAGACAGTTTAAATGACCCTTGGAAGAGACATGCAGGTCGCAGTAGCAAAATAAGACGGTTTAAATGCCCCTTGGAAGAGATGTGCAGGTCGCAGTAGCTTAATAAGACGGTTTAAATGCCCCTTGGAAGAGAGGTGGAGGACGCAGTAGCTTAACAAGACAATTTAAATGCCCTTTGGAAGAGACGTGCAGGTCGCAGTAGCTTAACAAGACGGTTTAAATGCCCCTTGGAATACACATGCAGGTCACAGCCGCTTAACAAGACGGTTTAAATGCCCCTTGGAAGAGACGTGGAGGTCGCAGTAGCTTAACAAGACGGTTTAAATGACCCTTGGAAGAGCGGTGGAGGTCGCAGTAGCTTAACAAGACAGTTTAAATGCCCCTTGAAAGAGATGTGCAGGTCGCAGTAGCTTAACAAAACGCTTTAAATGCCACTTGGAAGAGACGTGCAGGTCGCAGTAGCTTAAAAAGACAGTTTAAATGCCTCTTGAAAGAGACGTGCAGGTCGCAGTAGCTTAACAAGACGGTTTAAATGCCCCTTGGAATAGACATGCAGGTCACAGCAGCTTAACAAGACGGTTTAAATGCCCCTTGGAAGAGACGTGAAGGTCGCAGTAGCTTAACAAGACGGTTTAAATGCCCCTTGGAAGAGACATGCAGGTCGCAGTAGCTTAACAAGACAGTTTAAATGCCCCTTGAAAGAGACATGCAGGTCACAGCAGCTTAACAAGACGGTTTAAATGCCCCTTGGAAGAACGGTGGAGGTCGCAGTAGCTTAACAAGACAGTTTAAATGCCTCTTGAAAAAGATGTGCAGGTCGCAGTAGCTTAACAAGACGGTTTAAATGCCCCTTGGAAGTGCGGTGGAGGTCGCAGTAGTTTAACAAGACGGTTTAAATGCCCCTTGTAATAGACATGCAGGTCACAGCAGCTTAACAAGACGGTTTAAATGCCCCTTGGAAGAGACGTGGAGGTCGCAGTAGCTTAACAAGACGGTTTAAATGCCCCCTTGAAAGAGACATGCAGGTCGCAGTAGCTTAACAAGACGGTTTAAATGCCCCTTGGAAAAGTGGTGGAGGTTACAGTAGCTTAAGAAGACGGTTTAAATGCCCCATGGAAGAGATGTGCAAGTCGCAGTAGCTTAACAAGACTGTTTAAATGCCCCATGGAAGTGCGGTGGAGGTCGCAGTAGCTTAACAAGACGGTTGAAATGCCCCATGGAAGAGACATGCAGGTCACATCAGCTTAACAAGACGGTTTAAATGCCCCTTGGAAGAGACGTGGAGGTCGCAGTAGCTTAACAAGACGGTTTAAATGCCCCTTGGAAGAGACGTGCAGGTCGCAGAAGCTAAACAAGACAGTTTAAATGCCCCTTGGAAGAGACGTGCAGGTCGCAGTAGCTTAACAAGATGGTTTAAATGCCCCTTGGAAGAGCGGTGGAGGTCGCAGTAGCTAAAGAAGACAGTTTAAATGCCCCTTGGAAGAGACATGCAGGTCGCAGTAGCTTAACAAGAGGGTTTAAATGCCCCTTGGAAGAGGCTTGCAGGTCACAGTAGCTTACCAAGACGATTTAAATGACCCTTGGAAGAGACGCGCAGGTCGCAGTAGCTTAACAAGACAGTTTAACTGCCCCTTGGAAGAGCGGTGGAGGTCGCAGTAGCTTAACAAGACAGTTTAAATGCCACTTGGAAGAAATATGCAGGTCGAAGCAGCTTAACAAGACTGTTTAAATGCCCCTAGTAAAAGACGTGCAGGTCGCAGAGGCTTAACAAGACAGTTTAAATGCCCCTTGGAAGAGACATGCAGGTCGCAGTAGCTTAACAAGAAGGTTTAAATGCACCTTGGAAGAGAAGGGCAGGTTGCAGTAGCTTAACAAGACAGTTTAAATGCCCCGTGGAAAAGTGGTGGAGGTTACAGTAGCTTAACAAGACGGTTAAAATGCCCCTTGGAAGAGACGTGCAAGTTACAGCAGCTTAACAAGACAGTTTAAATGCCCCTTGGAAGAGATGTGCAGGTCGCAGTAGCTTAACAAGATGGTTTAAATGCCCCCTGGAAGAGCGGTGGAGGTCGCAGTAGCTTAACAAGATGGTTTAAATGCCCTTGGAAAAGTGGTGGAGGTTACAGTAGATTAACATGATGGTTTAAATGCCCCTTGGAAGAGACGATCAAGTATCAGGAGTTAAAAAAGAAGGTTTAAATGCGCCTTGGAAGAGACGTGCAGGTCGCAGTAGCATAACAAGACGGTTTAAATGCCCCTTGGAAGAGACGAGCAGGTCGCAGTAGCTTAACAAGATGGTTTAAATGCCCCTTGGAAGAGACCTGCAGGTAGCAGTAGCTTAACAAGACGGTTTAAATCCCCCTTGGTAGAGACGAGCAGGTCGCAGGATCTTAACAAGAGGGTTTAAATGTCCCTTAGAATAGGCTTGCAGGTCGCAGTAGCATAACAAGACGGTTTAAATGCCCCTTGGAAGAGACGAGCAGGTCGCAGGATCTTAAAAAGAGGGTTTAAATGCCCCTTAGAATAGGCTTGCAGGTCGCAGTAGCTTAACAAGATGGTTTAAATGCCCCATGGAAAAGTGGTGGAGGTTACAGTAGCTTAACAAGACGGTTTAAATGCCCCTTGGAAGAGAAGTGCAAGTTACAGTAGCTTAATAAGACTGTTTAAATGCCCCGTGGAAGAGATGTGCAGGTCGCAGTAGCTTAACAAGATGGTTTAAATGCCCCTTGGAAGAGCGGTGTAGGTCGCAGTAGCTTATCACGATGGTTTAAATGACCCTTGGAAGAGACTTGCAGGTCGCAGAGGCTTAACAAGACGGTTTAAATGCCACTTTGAAGAGACATGCAGGTCGCAGTAGCTTAACAAGACGGTTTAAAAGCCCCTTGGAAGAGACGTGCAAGTCGCAGTAGCTTAACAAGATGGTTTAAATGCCCCTTGGAAGAGACGATCAAGTCGCAGGAGCTTAAAAAGAAGGTTTAAATGCGCCTTGGAAGAGAAGTGCAGGTCGCAGTAGCTTAACAAGACAGTTTAAATGCCCCTTGGAAGAGACGAGCAGGTCGCAGTAGCTTAACAAGTCGGTTTAAATGCCCCTTGGAAGAGAAGTGCAGGTAGCAGTAGCTTAACAAGACGGTTTAAATCCCCCTTGGAAGAGACATGCAGGTCGCAGTATCTTAACAAGAGGGTTTAAATGCCCCTTAGAATAGGCTTGCAGGTCGCAGTAGCTTAACAATACAGTTTAAATGCCCCGTGGAAGAGACGTGCAGGTCGCAGTAGCTTAATAAGACGGTTTAAATGCCCCTTGGAAGAGAGGTGGAGGTCGCAGTAGCTTAACAATACGGTTTAAATGCCCCTTGGAAGTGTGGTGGAGGTCGCAGTAGCTTAACAAGATGGTTTAAATGCCCCTTGGAAGAGACATGCAGGTCACAGCTGCTTAACAAGACGGTTTAAATGCCCCTTGGAAGAGACGTGCAGGTCGCAGTAGCTTAACAAGACAGGTTAAATGCCCCTTGGAAGAGACATGCAGGTCGCAGTAGCTTAACAAGACAGTTTAAATGCCCCTTGGAAGAGACGTGTAGGTCGCAGTGTCTTAACAAGAGGGTTTAAATGCCCCTTGGAAGAGACATGCAGGTCGCAGTAGATTAACAAGACGGTTTAAATGCAACTTGGACTAGACGTGCAGGTCGCAGTAGCTTAAAAAGACGGTTTAAATGCACCTTGGAAGAGACGTGCAGGTCGCAGTAGCTTAACAAGACGGTTTAAATGCCCCTTGGAAGAGACGAGCAGGTCGCAGTAGCTTAACAAGACGGTTTAAATGCCCCTTGGAAGAGATGTGCAGGTCGCAGTAGATTAACAAGAGGGTTTAAATGCCCCTTGAAATAGGCTTGCTGGTCGCAGTAGCTTAGCAAGACGGTTTAAATGCCCCTTGGAAGAGACGTGCAGGTCGCAGTAGCTTAACAAGACAGTTTAAATGAACCTTGGAAGAGCGGTGGAGGTTGCAGTAGCTTAACAAGACAGTTTAAATGCCACTTGGAAGAAACATGCAGGTCGAAGCAGCTTAGTAAGACGGTTTAAATGCCCCTCTGAAGAGACATGCAGGTCGCAGTAGCTTAACAAGACGGTTTAAATGCACCTTGGAAGAGACGTGCAGGTCGCAGTAGCTTAACAAGACGGTTTAAATGCCCAGTGGAAAAGTGGTGGAGGTTACAGTAGCTTAACCAGACGGTTTAAATGCCCCTTGGAAGAGACGTGCAAGTTACAGTAGCTTAACAAGATGGTTTAAATGCCCCTTGGAAGAGATGTGCAGGTCGCAGTAGCTTAACAAGATGGTTTAAATGCTCCTTGGAAGAGATGTGCAGGTCGCAGTAGCTTAACACGATGATTTAAATGCCCCTTGGAAGAGACATGCAGGTCGCAGCAGCTTAAAAAGACAGTTTAAATGCCCCTTGGAAGAGACGTGCATGTCGTAGAGGCTTAACAAGACGGTTTAAATGCCCCTTGGAAGAGACTTACAGGTCGCAGTTGCTTAACAAGACGATTTAAAAGCCCCTTGGAAAAGAGGTGGAGGTTACAGTAGCTTAACAAGATGGTTTAAATGCCCCTTGGAAGAGACGATCAAGTATCAGGAGCTTAAAAAGAAGGTTTAAATGCGACTTGGAAGAGAAGTGCAGGTCGCAGTAGCATAACAAGACGGTTGAAATGCCCCTTGGAAGAGACGAGCAGGTCGCAGTAGCTTAACAAGACGGTTTAAATGCCCCTTGGAAGAGACGTGCAGGTAGCAGTAGCTTAACAAGACGGTTTAAATCCCCCTTGGAAGAGACATGCAGGTCACAGGATCTTAACAAGAGGTTTTAAATGCCCCTTAGAATAGGCTTGCAGGTCGCAGTAGCTTAACAAGACAGTTTAAATGCTCCTTGGAAGAGACGTGCAGGTCGCAGTAGCTTAACAAGACGGTTTAAATGCCCCGTGGAAAAGTGGTGTAGGTTACAGTAGATTATCAAGACGGTTTATATGCCCCTTGGAAGAGAAGTGCAAGTTACAGTAGCTTAACAAGACGGTTTAAATGCCCCTTGGAAGAGATGTGCAGGTCGCAGTAGCTTAACAAGATGGTTTAAATGCCCCTTGGAAGAGCGGTGGAGGTCGCAGTAGCTTATCACGATGGTTTAAATGCCCCTTGGAAGAGACATGCAGGTCGCAGGATCTTAACAAGAGGGTTTAAATGCCCCTTAGAATAGGCTTGCAGGTCGCAGTAGCTTAACAATACAGTTTAAATGCCCCTTGGAAGAGACGTGCAGGTCGCAGTAGCTTAATAAGATGGTTTAAATGCCCCTTGGAAGAGGCGAGCAGGTCGCAGTAGCTTAACAAGACGGTTTAAATGCCCCTTGGAAGAGACGTGCAGGTCGCAGTAGCTTAACAAGACGGTTTAAATCCCCCTTGGAAGAGATGTGCAGGTCGCAGTAGCTTAACAAGAGGGTTTAAATGCCCCTTGAAATAGGCTTGCTGGTCGCAGTAGCTTACCAAGACGATTTAAATGCCCCTTGGAAGAGACGTGCAAGTCGCAGTAGATTAACAAGACAGTTTAAATGCCCCTTGGAAGAGCGGTGGAGGTCGCAGTAGCTTAACAAGACAGTTTAAATGCCCCTTGGAAGAGACATGCAGGTCGCAGTAGCTTAACAAGACGGTTTAAATGCCTCGTGGAAAAGTGCTGGAGGTTACAGTAGCTTAACAAGACGGTTTAAATGCCCCTTGGAAGAGATGTGCAGGTCGCAGTAGCTTAACAAGATGGTTTAAATGCCCCTTGGAAGAGCGGTGGAGGTCGCAGTAGCTTAACACGATGGTTTAAATGCCCCTTGGAAGAGTTATGCAGGTCGCAGCAGCTTAACAAGACGGTTTAAATGCCCCTTGGAAGAGAAGTGCAAGTTACAGTAGCTTAACAAGACGGTTTAAATGCCCCTTGGAAGAGACATGCAAGTCGCAGTAGCTTAACAAGACGTTTTAAATGCCCCTTGGAAAAGTGGTGGAGGTTACAGTAGCTTAACAAGATGGTTTAAATGCCCCTTGGAAGAGACGATCAAGTATCAGGAGCTTAAAAAGAAGGTTTAAATGCCCCTTGGAAGAGACGTGCAGGTAGCAGTAGCTTAACAAGACGGTTTAAATCCCCCTTGGAAGAGACATGCAGGTCACAGGATCTTAACAAGAGGGTTTAAATGCCCCTTGGAAGAGACGTGCAGGTTGCAGTAGCTTAACAAGACAGTTTAAATGCCCCTTGGAAGAAACATGCAGGTCGCAGGAGCTAAACAAGAGGGTTTAAATGCCCCTTGGAAGAGACGTGCAGGTCGCAGTAGCTTAACAAGATGGTTTAAATGCCCCTTGGAAGAGCGGTGGAGGTCGCAGTAGCTTAACAAGACTGTTTAAATGCCCCTTGGATGAGACATGCAGGTCGCAGTAGCTTAACGAGACTGTTTAAATGCACCTTGGATGAGACGTGCAGGTCGCAGTAGCTTAACAAGAGGGTTTAAATGACCCTTTCAAGAGACGAGCAGGTCGCAGGAGCTTAATAAGAGAGTTTAAATGCCCCTTGGAAGAGACGTTCAAGTCACAGTAGCGTAAGAAGACTGTTTAAATGCGCCTTGGAAGAGACGTGCAGGTCGCAGAAGCTTAACAAGACGCTTTAAATGCCCCTTGGAAGAGACGTGGAGGTCGCAGTAGCTTAACAAGACAATTTAAATGCCCCTTGGAAGAGACGTGCAGGTCGCAGTAGCTTAAAAAGAGGATTTAAATGTCCCTTTCAAGAGATGTGCAGGTCGCAGGAGCTTAACAAGAGGTTTTAAATGCCCCTTGGAAGAGACGAGCAGGTCGCAGTAGCTTAACAAGACAGTTTAAAGGCTCCTTGGAAGATCGGTGGAGGTCGCAGTAGCTTAACAAGACAGTTTAAATGCCACTTGGAAGAAACATGCAGGTCGAAGCAGCTTAACAAGACTGTTTAAATGCCCCTAGGAAAAGACGTGCAGGTCGCAGAGGCTTAACGAGACGGTTTATATACCCCTTGGAAGAGACATGCAGGTCGCAGGAGCTTAACAAGACGGTTTAAATGCCCCTTGGAAGAGTTGTGCAGGTCGCAGTAGCTTAACAAGACGGATTAAATGCCCCGTGGAAAAGTGGTGGAGGTTACAGTAGCTTAACAAGATGGTTTAAATGCCCCTTGGCAGAGACTTGCAAGTTACAGTAGCTTAACAAGACGGATTAAATGCCCCTTGGAAGAGATGTGCAGGTCGCAGTAGCTTATCAAGATGGTTTAAATGCCCCTTGGAAGAGCGGTGGAGGTCGCAGAAGCTTAACACGATGGTTTAAATGCCCCTTGGAAGAGACATGCAGGTTGCAGCAGCTTAAAAAGACGGTTTAAATGCCACTTGGAAGAGACGTGCAGGTCGCTGTAGCTTAACAAGACGGTTTAAATGCCCCGTGGAAAAGTGGTGGAGGTTACAGTAGCTTAACAAGATGGTTTAAATGCCTCTTGGCAGAGACTTGCAAATTACAGTAGCTTAACAATACGGATTAAATGCCCCTTGGAAGAGACGTTCAAGTCGCAGTAGCTTAACAAGACGGTTAAATGCCCCTTGGAAAAGTGGTGGAGGTTACAGTAGCTTAACAAGATGGTTTAAATGCCCCTTGGAAGAGACGATCAAGTCGCAGGAGCTTAAAAAGAAGGTTTAAATGCGCCATGGAAGAGAACTGCAGGTCGCAGTAGCATAACAAGACGGTTTAAATTCCTCTTGGAAGAGACATGCAGGTGGCAGTAGCTTAACAACACGGTTTAAATGGCCCTTGGAAGAGACGTGCAGGTATCAGTAGCTTAACAAGACGGTTTAAATGCCCCTTGGAAGAGACCTGCAGGTAGCAGTAGCTTGACAAGATGGTTTAAATGCCCCTTGGAAGAGACATGCAGGTAGAATTAGCTTAACAAGACGTTTTAAATCCCCCTTGGAAGAGACATGCAGGTCGCAGTAGCTTAGAAAGAAGGTTTAAATGCCCCTTGGAAGAGACGAGCAGGTCGCAGTAGCTTAACAAGACGGTTTAAATTGGCCTTGGAAGAGACATGCAGGTCACAGTTGCTTAACAAGACGGTTTAAATGCCCCTTCGTAGAGACAAGCAGGTCGCCGTTGCTTATCAAGACGGTTTAAATCCCTCTTGGAAGAGAAGTGCCGGTCTCAGAATCTTAACAAGAGGGTTTAAATAGCCCTTAGAATAGGCTTGCAAGTCGCAGTAGCTTAACAAGACAGTTTAAATGCCCCTTGGAAGAGACGTGCAAGTCGCAGTAGCTTAAAAAGACGGTTTAAATGCGCCTTGGAAGAGACCTGCAGGTCGCAGTAGCTTAACAAGACGGTTTAAATGCCCCTTGGAAGAGACGAGCAGGTCGCAGTAGCTTAACAAGACGGTTTAAATGGCCCTTGGAAGAGACGTGCAGATCACAGTAGCTTAACAAGACGGTTTAAATCCCCCTTGGAAGAGACGTGCAGGTCGCAGTAGCTTAACAAGACGGTTTAAATGCCCCTTGGAAGTGCGGTGGAGGTCGCAGTAGTTTAACAAGACGGTTTAAATGCCCCTTGTAATAGACATGCAGGTCACAGCAGCTTAACAAGACGGTTTAAATGCCCCTTGGAAGAGACGTGGAGGTCGCAGTAGCTTAACAAGACGGTTTAAATGCCCTCTTGAAAGAGACATGCAGGTCGCAGTAGCTTAACAAGACGGTTTAAATGCCCCTTGGAAAAGTGGTGGAGGTTACAGTAGCTTAAGAAGACGGTTTAAATGCCCCATGGAAGAGATGTGCAAGTTGCAGTAGCTTAACAAGACTGTTTAAATGCCCCATAGAAGTGTGGTGGAGGTCGCAGTAGCTTAACAAGACGGTTGAAATGCCCCTTGGAAGAGACATGCAGGTCACATCAGCTTAACAAGACAGTTTAAATGCCCCTTGGAAGAGACGTGGAGGTCGCAGTAGCTTAACAAGATGGTTTAAATGCCCCTTGGAAGAGACATGCAGGTCGCAGAAGCTAAACAAGACAGTTTAAATGCCCCTTGGAAGAGACGTGCAGGTCGCAGTAGCTTAACAAGATGGTTTAAATGCCCCTTGGAAGAGCGGTGGAGGTCGCAGTAGCTAAAGAAGACAGTTTAAATGCCCCTTGGAAGAGGCTCGCAGGTCGCAGTAGCTTACCAAGACGATTTAAATGACCCTTGGAAGAGACGTGCAGGTCGCAGTAGCTTAACAAGACAGTTTAAATGCCCCTTGGAAGAGCGGTGGAGGTCGCAGTAGCTTAACAAGACAGTTTAAATGCCACTTGGAAGAAACATGCAGGTCGAAGCAGCTTAACAAGACTGTTTAAATGCCCCTAGTAAAAGACGTGCAGGTCGCAAAGGCTTAACAAGACAGTTTAAATGCCCCTTGGAAGAGACATGCAGGTCGCAGTAGCTTAACAAGAAGGTTTAAATGCACCTTGGAAGAGAAGTGCAGGTTGCAGTAGCTTAACAAGACGGTTTAAATGCCCCGTGGAAAAGTGGTGGAGGTTACAGTAGCTTAGCAAGACGGTTTAAATGCCCCTTGGAAGAGACGTGCAAGTTACAGTAGCTTAACAAGACAGTTTAAATGACCCTTGGAAGAGATGTGCAGGTCGCAGTAGCTTAACAAGATGGTTTAAATGCCCATTGGAAGAGCGGTGGAGGTCGCAGTCGCTTAACACGATGGTTTAAATGCCACTTGGAAGAGACATGCAGTTCGCAGCAGCATAAAAAGATGGTTTAAATGCCCCTTGGAAGAGAAGTGCATGTCGTAGAGGCTTAACAAGACGGTTTAAATGCCTCTTGGAAGAGACATGCAAGTCGCAGTAGCTTAACAAGACGTTTTAAATGCCCTTGGAAAAGTGGTGGAGGTTACAGTAGATTAACATGATGGTTTAAATGCCCCTTGGAAGAGACGATCAAGTATCAGGAGTTAAAAAAGAAGGTTTAAATGCGCCTTGGAAGAGAAATGCAGGTCGCAGTAGCATAACAAGACGGTTTAAATGCCCCTTGGAAGAGACGAGCAGGTCGCAGTAGCTTAACAAGATCGTTTAAATGCCCCTTGGAAGAGACCTGCAGGTAGCAGTAGCTTAACAAGACGGTTTAAATCCCCCTTGGTAGAGACGAGCAGGTCGCAGGATCTTAACAAGAGGGTTTAAATGTCCCTTAGAATAGGCTTGCAGGTCGCAGTAGCATAACAAGACGGTTTAAATGCCCCTTGGAAGAGACGAGCAGGTCGCAGGATCTTAACAAGAGGGTTTAAATGCCCCTTAGAATAGGCTTGCAGGTCGCAGTAGCTTAACAAGATGGTTTAAATGCCCCATGGAAAAGTGGTGGAGGTTACAGTAGCTTAAAAAGACGGTTTAAATGCCCCTTGGAAGAGAAGTGCAAGTTACTGTAGCTTAACAAGACTGTTTAAATGCCCCTTGGAAGAGATGTGCAGGTCGCAGTAGCTTAACAAGATGGTTTAAATGCCCCTTGGAAGAGCGGTGGAGGTCGCAGTAGCTTATCACGATGGTTTAAATGACCCTTGGAAGAGACGTGCAGGTCGCAGAGGCTTAACAAGACGGTTTAAATGCCCCTTTGAAGAGACATGCAGGTCGCAGTAGCTTAACAAGACGGTTTAAAAGCCCCTTGGAAGAGACGTGCAAGTCGCAGTAGCTTAACAAGACGGTTTAAATGCCCCTTGGAAAAGTGGTGGAGGTTACAGTAGGTTAACAAGATGGTTTAAATGCCCCTTGGAAGAGACGATCAAGTCGCAGGAGCTTAAAAAGAAGCGTTAAATGCGCCTTGGAAGAGAAGTGCAGGTCGCAGTAGCTTAACAAGACAGTTTAAATGCCCCTTGGAAGAGACGAGCAGGTCGCAGTAGCTTAACAAGACGGTTTAAATGCCCCTTGGAAGAGAAGTGCAGGTAGCAGTAGCTTAACAAGACGGTTTAAATCCCCATTGGAAGAGACATGCAGGTCGCAGTATCTTAACAAGAGGGTTTAAATGCCCCTTAGAATAGTCTTGCAGGTCGCAGTAGCTTAACAATACAGTTTAAATGCCCCGTGGAAGAGACGTGCAGGTCGCAGTAGCTTAATAAGACGGTTTAAATGCCCCTTGGAAGAGAGGTGGAGGTCGCAGTAGCTTAAGAAGACGATTTAAATGCCCCTTGGAAGTGCGGTGGAGGTCGCAGTAGCTTAACAAGATGGTTTAAATGCCCCTTGGAAGAGACATGCAGGTCGCAGCTGCTTAACAAGACGGTTTAAATGCCCCTTGGAAGAAACGTGCAGGTCGCAGTGGCTTAACAAGAGGGATTAAATGCCCCTTGGAAGAGACGTGCAGGTCGCAGTAGATTAACAAGACGGTTTTAATGCACCTTGGACTAGACGTGCAGGTCGCAGTAGCTTAAAAAGACGGTTTAAATGCACCTTGGAAGAGACGTGCAGGTCGCAGTAGCTTAACAAGACGGTTTAAATGCCCCTTGGAAGAGACGAGCAGGTCGCAGTAGCTTAACAAGACGGTTTAAATGCCCCTTGGAAGAGACGTGCAGGTCGCAGTAGCTTAACAAGACGGTTTAAATCCCCCTTGGAAGAGATGTGCAGGTCGCAGTAGGTTAACAAGAGGGTTTAAATGCCCCTTGAAATAGGCTTGCTGGTCGCAGTAGCTTAACAAGACGGTTTAAATGCCCCTTGGAAGAGACGTGCAGGTCGCAGTAGCTTAACAAGACAGTTTAAATGAACCTTGGAAGAGCGGTGGAGGTTGCAGTAGCTTAACAAGACAGTTTAAATGCCACTTGGAAGAAACATGCAGGTCGAAGCAGCTTAACAAGACTGTTTAAATGCCCCTAGGAAAAGACGTGCAGGTCGTAGAGGCTTAACAAGACGCTTTAAATGCCCCTCTGAAGAGACATGCAGGTCGCAGTAGCTTAACAAGACGGTTTAAATACACCTTGGAAGAGACGTGCAGGTCGCAGTAGCTTAACAAGACGGTTTAAATGCCCCGTGGAAAAGTGGTGGAGGTTACAGTAGCTTAACCAGACGGTTTAAATGCCCCTTGGAAGAGACGTGCAAGTTACTGTAGCTTAACAAGATGGTTTAAATGCCCCTAGGAAGAGATGTGCAGGTCGCAGTAGCTTAGCAAGATGGTTTAAATGCCCCTTGGAAGAGATGTGCAGGTCGCAGTAGCTTAAAACGATGATTTAAATGCCCCTTGGAAGAGACATGCAGGTCGCAACAGCTTAAAAAGACGGTTTAAATGCCCCTTGGAAGAGACGTGCATGTCGTAGAGGCTTAACAAGACGGTTTAAATGCCCCTTGGAAGAGACTTTCAGGTCGCAGTAGCTTAACAAGATGGTTTAAAAGCCCCTTGGAAAAGTGGTGGAGGTTACAGTAGCTTAACAAGATGGTTTAAATGCCCCTTGGAAGAGACGATCAAGTATCAGAAGCTTAAAAAGAAGGTTTAAATGCGCCTTGGAAGAGAACTGCAGGTCGCAGTAGCATAACAAGACGGTTTAAATGCCCCTTGGAAGAGACGAGCAGGTCGCAGTAGCTTAACAAGACGGTTTAAATGCCCCTTGGAAGAGACGTGCAGGTAGCAGTAGCTTAACAAGACGGTTTAAATCCCCCTTGGAAGAGACATGCAGGTCGCAGGTTCTTAACAAGAGGTTTTAAATGCCCCTTAGAATAGGCTTGCAAGTCGCAGTAGCTTAACAAGACAGTTTAAATGCCCCTTGGAAGAGACGTGTAGGTCGCAGTAGCTTAACAAGACGGTTTAAATGCCCCGTGGAAAAGTGGTGGAGGTTACAGTAGATTATCAAGACGGTTTAAATGCCCCTTGGAAGAGAAGTGCAAGTTACAGTAGCTTAACAAGACGGTTTAAATGCACCTTGGAAGAGATGTGCAGGTCGCAGTAGCTTAACAAAATGGTTTAAATGCCCCTTGGAAGAGCGGTGGAGGTCGCAGAAGCTTATCACGATGGTTTAAATGCCCCTTGGAAGAGACATGCAGGTCGCAGGATCTTAACAAGAGGGTTTAAATGCCCCTTAGAATAGGCTTGCAGGTCGCAGTAGCTTAACAATACAGTTTAAATGCCCCTTGGAAGAGACGTGCAGGTCGCAGTAGCTTAATAAGATGGTTTAAATGCCCCTTGGAAGAGGCGAGCATGTCGCAGTAGCTTAACAGGACGGTTTAAATGCCCCTTGGAAGAGACGTGCAGGTCGCAGTAGCTTAACAAGACAGTTTAAATCCCCTTGGAAGAGATGTGCAGGTCGCAGTAGCTTAACAAGAGGGTTTAAATGCCCCTTGAAATAGGCTTGCTGGTCGCAGTAGCTTACCAAGACGATTTAAATGCCCCTTGGAAGAGACGTGCAGGTCGCAGTAGATTAACAAGACAGTTTAAATGCCCCTTGGAAGAGCGGTGGAGGTCGCAGTAGGTTAACAAGACAGTTTAAATGCCCCTTGGAAGAGACATGCAGGTCGCAGTAGCTTAACAAGACGGTTTAAATGCCTCGTGGAAAAGTGGTGGAGGTTACAGTAGCTTAACAATGATGGTTTAAATGCCCCTTGGAAGAGATGTGCAGGTCGCAGTAGCTTAACAAGATGGTTTAAATGCCCCTTGGAAGAGCGGTTGAGGTCGCAGTAGCTTAACACGATGGTTTAAATGCCCCTTGGAAGAGACGATCAAGTATCAGGAGCTTAAAAAGAAGGTTTACATCCCCCTTGGAAGAGAAGTGCAGGTCGCAGTAGCATAACAAGACGGTTTAAATGCCCCTTGGAAGAGACGAGCAGGTCGCAGTAGCTTAACAAGACGGTTAAATGCACCTTGGAAGAGACGTGCAGGTAGCAGTAGCTTAACAAGACTGTTTAAATCCCCCTTGGAAGAGACATGCAGGTCACAGGATCTTAACAAGAGGGTTTAAATGCCCCTTGGAAGAGAAGTGCAGGTTGCAGTAGCTTAACAAGACATGATAAATGCCCCTTGGAAGAAACATGCAGGTCGCAGGAGCTTAACAAGAGGGTTTAAATGCCCCTTGGAAGAGACGTGCAGGTCGCAGTAGCTTAACAAGATGGTTTAAATGCCCCTTGGAAGAGCGGTGGAGGTCGCAGTAGCTTAACAAGACTGTTTAAATGCCCCTTGGAAGAGACATGCAGGTTGCAGTAGCTTAACAAGACTGTTTAAATGCAACTTGGAAGAGACGTGCAGGTCGCAGTAGCTTAACAAGAGGGTTTAAATGCCCCTTTTAAGAGACGAGCAGGTCGCAGGAGCTTAATAAGAGGGTTTAAATGCCCCTTGGAAGAGACGTTCAAGTCACAGTAGCGTAAAAAGACTGTTTAAATGCGCCTTGGAAGAGACGTGCAGGTCGCAGAAGCTTAACAAGACGCTTTAAATGCCCCTTGGAAGAGAGGTGGAGGTCGCAGTAGCTTAACAAGACCATTTAAATGCCCCTTGGAAGAGACGTGCAGGTCGCAGTAGCTTAACAAGAGGTTTTAAATGCCCCTTGGAAGAGACGTGCAGGTCGCAGTAGCTTAACAAGACAGTTTAAAGACTCCTTGGAAGATCGGTGGAGGTCGCAGTAGCTTAACAAGACAGTTTAAATGCCACTTGGAAGAAACATGCAGGTCGAAGCAGCTTAACAAGACTGTTTAAATGCCCCTAGGAAAAGACGTGCAGGTCGCAGAGGCTTAACAAGACGGTTTAAATACCCCTTGGAAGAGACATGCAGGTCGCAGTAGCTTAACAAGACGGTTTAAATGCCCCTTGGAAGAGACGTGCAGGTCGCAGTAGCTTAACAAGACGGATTAAATGCCCCGTGGAAAAGTGGTGGAGGTTACAGTAGCTTAACAAGATGTTTTAAATGCCCCTTGGCAGAGACTTGCAAGTTACAGTAGCTTAACAAGACGGATTAAATGCCCCTTGGAAGAGATGTGCAGGTCGCAGTAGCTTAAAAAGATGGTTTAAATGCCCCTTGGAAGAGCGGTGGAGGTCGCAGAAGCTTAACACGATGGTTTAAATGCCCCTTGGAAGAGACATGCAGGTTGCAGCAGCTTAAAAAGACGGTTTAAATGCCACTTGGAAGAGACGTGCAGGTCGCAGTAGCTTAACAAGACGGTTTAAATGCCCCGTGGAAAAGTGGTGGAGGTTACAGTAGCTTAACAAGATGGTTTAAATGCCCCTTGGCAGAGACTTGCAAATTACAGTAGCTTAACAATACGGATTAAATGCCCCTTGGAAGAGACGTGCAAGTCGCAGTAGCTTAACAAGAGGGTTTAAATGCCCCTTTTAAGAGACGAGCAGGTCGCAGGAGCTTAATAAGAGGGTTTAAATGCCCCTTGGAAGAGACGTTCAAGTCACAGTAGCGTAAAAAGACTGTTTAAATGCGCCTTGGAAGAGACGTGCAGGTCGCAGAAGCTTAACAAGACGCTTTAAATGCCCCTTGGAAGAGAGGTGGAGGTCGCAGTAGCTTAACAAGACCATTTAAATGCCCCTTGGAAGAGACGTGCAGGTCGCAGTAGCTTAACAAGAGGTTTTAAATGCCCCTTGGAAGAGACGTGCAGGTCGCAGTAGCTTAACAAGACAGTTTAAAGGCTCCTTGGAAGATCGGTGGAGGTCGCAGTAGCTTAACAAGACAGTTTAAATGCCACTTGGAAGAAACATGCAGGTCGAAGCAGCTTAACAAGACTGTTTAAATGCCCCTAGGAAAAGACGTGCAGGTCGGAGAGGCTTAACAAGACGGTTTAAATACCCCTTGGAAGAGACATGCAGGTCGCAGTAGCTTAACAAGACGGTTTAAATGCCCCTTGGAAGAGACGTGCAGGTCGCAGTAGCTTAACAAGACGAATTAAATGCCCCGTGGAAAAGTGGTGGAGGTTACAGTAGCTTAACAAGATGTTTTAAATGCCCCTTGGCAGAGACTTGCAAGTTACAGTAGCTTAACAAGACGGATTAAATGCCCCTTGGAAGAGATGTGCAGGTCGCAGTAGCTTAAAAAGATGGTTTAAATGCCCCTTGGAAGAGCGGTGGAGGTCGCAGAAGCTTAACACGATGGTTTAAATGCCCCTTGGAAGAGACATGCAGGTTGCAGCAGCTTAAAAAGACGGTTTAAATGCCACTTGGAAGAGACGTGCAGGTCGCAGTAGCTTAACAAGATGGTTTAAATGCCCCGTGGAAAAGTGGTGGAGGTTACAGTAGCTTAACAAGATGGTTTAAATGCCCCTTGGCAGAGACTTGCAAATTACAGTAGCTTAACAATACGGATTAAATGCCCCTTGGAAGAGACGTGCAAGTCGCAGTAGCTTAACAAGACGGTTTAAATGCCCCTTGGAAAAGTGGTGGAGGTTACAGTAGCTTAACAAGATGGTTTAAATGCCCCTTGGAAGAGAAGATCAAGTCGCAGGAGCTTAAAAAGAAGGTTTAAATGCGCCATGGAAGAGAACTGCAGGTCGCAGTAGCATAACAAGACGGTTTAAATTCCCCTTGGAAGAGACATGCAGGTCGCAGTAGCTTAACAAGACGGTTTAAATGGCCCTTGGAAGAGACGTGCAGGTAGCAGTAGCTTAACAAGACGGTTTAAATGCCCCTTGGAAGAGACCTGCAGGTAGCAGTAGCTTAACAAGACGGTTTAAATGCCCCTTGGAAGAGACGTGCAGGTAGCAGTAGCTTAACAAGACGGTTTAAATCCCCCTTGGAAGAGACATGCAGGTCGCAGTAGCTTAAAAAGAAGGTTTAAATGCCCCTTGGAAGAGACGAGCAGGTCGCAGTAGCTTAAAAAGACGGTTTAAATTGGCCTTGGAAGAGACATGCAGGTCACAGTTGCTTAACAAGACGGTTTAAATGCCCCTTGGAAGAGACGAGCAGGTCGCCGTTGCTTATCAAGACGGTTTAAATCCCTCTTGGAAGAGAAGTGCAGGTCGCAGGATCTTAACAAGAGGGTTTAAATGCCCCTTAGAATAGGCTTGCAGGTCGCAGTAGCTTAACAAGACAGTTTAAATGCCCCTTGGAAGAGACGTGCAAGTCGCAGTAGCTTAAAAAGACGGTTTAAATGCGCCTTGGAAGAGACGTGCAGGTCGCAGTAGCTTAACAAGACGGTTTAAATGCACCTTGGAAGAGACGAGCAGGTCGCAGTAGCTTAACAAGACGGTTTAAATGGCCCTTGGAAGAGACGTGCAGATCACAGTAGCTTAACAAGACGGTTTAAATCCCCCTTGGAAGAGACGTGCAGGTCGCAGTAGCTTAACAAGATGGTTTAAATGCCCCTTGGAAGAGCGGTGGAGGTCGCAGTAGCTTAACAAGATGGTTTAAATGCCCCTTGGAAGAGACATGCAGGTCGCAGCAGCTTAAAAAGACGGTTTAAATGCCCCTTGGAAGAGACGTGCAGGTCGTAGAGGCTTAACAAAACGATTTAAATGCCCCTTGAAAGAGGCATACAGGTCGCAGTAGCTTAACAAGACGGTTTAAAAGCCCCTTGGAAGAGAAGTGCAAGTCGCAGTAGCTTAAAAGACGGTTTAAATGCCCCTTGGAAAAGTGGTGGAGGTTACAGTAGCTTAACACGATGGTTTAAATTCCCCTTGGAAGAGACGTGCAGGTCGCAGTAGCTTAACAAGACGGTTTAAATGCCCCTTGGAAGAGACATGCAGGTCGCAGTAGCTTAAAAAGATGGTTTAAATGCCCCTTGGAAGAGACGATCAAGTATCAGGAGCTTAAAAAGAAGGTTTAAATGCGCCTTGGAAGAGAAGTGCAGGTCGCAGTAGCGTAACAAGACGGTTTAAATGCCACTTGGAAGAGAAGTGCAAGTTACAGTAGCTTAACAAGACAGTTTAAATGCCCCTTGGAAGAGATGTGCAAGTCGCAGTAGCTTAACAAGACGGTTTAAATGCCCCTTGGAAGGGACCTGCAGGTAGCAGTAGCTTAACAAGACGGTTTAAATGCCCCTTGGAAGAGACGTGCAGGTAGCAGTAGCTTAACAAGACGGTTTAAATCCCCCTTGGAAGAGACATGCAGGTCGCAGTAGCTTAAAAAGAAGGTTTAAATGCCCCTTGGAAGAGACGAGCAGGTCGCAATTGCTTAACAAGACGTTTAAATCCCCCTTGGAAGAGAAGTGCAGGTCGCAGGATCTTTACAAGAGGGTTTAAATGCCCCTTAAAATAGGCTTGCAGGTCGCAGTAGCTTAACAAGACAGTTTAAATGCCCCTTGGAAGAGACGTGCAAGTCGCAATAGCTTAAAAAGACGGTTTAAATGCGCCTTGGAAGAGACGTGCAGGTCGCAGTAGCTTCACAAGACGGTTTAAATGCCCCTTGGAAGAGACGAGCAGGTCGCAGTAGCTTAACAAGACGGTTTAAATGGCCCTTGGAAGAGACGTGCAGATCACAGTAGCTTAACAAGACGGTTTAAATCCCCCTTGGAAGAGACGTGCAGGTCGCAGTAGCTTAACAAGATGGTATAAATGCCCCTTGGAAGAGCGGTGGAGGTCGCAGTAGCTTAACACGATGGTTTAAATGCCCCTTGGAAGAGACGTGCAGGTCGTAGAGGCTTAACAAAACGATTTAAATACCCCTTGGAAGAGGCATGCAGGTCGCAGTAGCTTAACAAGACGGATTAAAAGCCCCTTGGAAGAGAAGTGTAAGTCGCAGTAGCTTAAAAGACGGTTTAAATGCCCCTTGGAAAAGGGGTGGAGGTTACAGTAGCTTAACACGATGGTTTAAATGCCACTTGGAAGAGACGTGCAGGTCGCAGTAGCTTAACAAGACGGTTTAAATGCCCCTTGGAAGAGACGATCAAGTATCAGGAGCTTAAAAAGAAGGTTTAAATGCGCCTTGGAAGAGAAGTGCAGGTAGCAGTAGCATAACAAGACGGTTTAAATGCCCCTTGGAAGAGACGAGCAGGTCGCAGTAGCTTAACAAGATGGTTTAAATGCCCCTTAGAAGAGACGTGCAGGTAGCAGTAGCTTAACAAGACGGTTTAAATCCCCCTTGGAAGAGACATGCAGGTCACAGGATCTTAACAAGAGGGTTTAAATGCCCCTTAGAATAGGCTTGCAGGTCGCAGTAGCTTAACAAGACAGTTTAAATGCCCCTTGGAAGAGACGTGTAGGTCGCAGTAGCTTATCAAGACGGTTTAAATGCCCCGTGGAAAAGTGGTGGAGGTCGCAGTAGCTTAACAAGACTGTTTAAATGCCCCTTGGAAGAGACATGCAGGTCGCAGTAGCTTAACGAGACTGTTTAAATGCCCCTTGGAAGAGACGTGCAGGTCGCAGGAGCTTAATAAGAGGGTTTAAATGCCCCTTGGAAGAGACGTTCAAGTCACAGTAGCGTAAAAATACTGTTTAAATGCACCTTGGAAGAGACGTGCAGGTCGCAGAAGCTTAACAAGACGCTTTAAATTCCCCTTGGAAGAGAGGTGGAGGTCGCAATAGCTTAACAAGACAATTTAAATGCCCCTTGGAAGAGACGTGCAGGTCGCAGTAGCTTAACAAGACGGTTTAAATGCCCCTTGGAAGAGATGTGCAGGTCGCAGTAGCTTAACAAGATGGTTTAAATGCCCCTTGGAAGAGACATGCAGGTCGCAGCAGCTTAAAAACACGGTTTAAATGACCCTTGGAAGAGACGTGCATGTCGCAGAGGCTTAACAAGATGGTTTAAATGCCTCTTGGAAGAGACATGCAGGTCGCAGTAGCTTAACAAGACGGTTTAAAAGCCCCTTGGAAGAGACGTGCAAGTCGCAGTAGCTTAACAAGACGGTTTAAATGCCCCTTGGAAAAGTGGTGGAGGTTACAGTAGCTTAACAAGACAGTTTAAATGCCCCTTGGAAGAGACGATCAAATCGCAGGAGCTTAAAAAGAGGGTTTAAATGCCCCTTAGAATAGGCTTGCAGGTCGCAGTAGCTTAACAATACAGTTTAAATGCCCCGTGGAAGAGACGTGCAGGTTGCAGTAGCTTAATAAGACGGTTTAAATGACCCTTGGAAGAGACGTGCAGGTCGCAGTAGCTTAATAAGACGGTTTAAATGCCCCTTGGAAGAGACGTGCAGGTCGCAGTAGCTTAACAAGATGGTTTAAATGCCCCTTGGAAGAGCGGTGGAGGTCGCAGTAGCTTTACAAGACTGTTTAAATGCCCCTTGGAAGAGACATGCAGGTCGCAGTAGCTTAACGAGACTGTTTAAATGCCCCTTGGAAGAGACATGCAGGTCGCAGGAGCTTAATAAGAGGGTTTAAATGCCCCTTGGAAGAGACGGTCAAGTCACAGTAGCGTAAAAAGACTGTTTAAATGCGCCTTGGAAGAGACGTGCAGGTCGCAGAAGCTTAACAAGACGCTTTAAATGCCCCTTGGAAGAGAGGTGGAGGACGCAATAGCTTAACAAGACAATTTAAATGCCCCTTGGAAGAGACGTGCAGGTCGCAGTAGCTTAACAAGACGGTTTAAATGCCCCTTTCAAGAGACGTGCAGGTCGCAGGAGCTTAACAAGAGGTTTTAAATGCCCCTTGGAAGAGACGTGCAGGTCGCAGTAGCTTAACAAGACAGTATAAATGCTCCTGGGAAGAGCGGTGGAGGTCGCAGTAGCTTAACAAGATAGTTTAAATCCCACTTGGAAGAAACATGCAGGTCGAAGCCGCTTAACAAGACTGTTTAAATGCCCCTAGGAAAAGACGTGCAGGTCGCAGAGGCTTAACAAGACGGTTTAAATGCCCCTTGGAAGAGACATGCAGGTCGCAGTAGCTTAACAAGACGGTTTAAATGCCCCTTGGAAGAGACGTGCAGGTCGCAGTAGCTTAACAAGACGTATTAAATGCCCCGTGGAAAAGTGGTGGAGGTTACAGTAGCTTAACCAGATGGTTTAAATGCCCCTTGGCAGAGACTTGCAAGTTACAGTAGCTTAACAAGATGGATTAAATGCCCCTTGGAAGAGATGTGCAGGTCGCAGTAGCTTAACAAGTTGGTTTAAATGCCCCTTGGAAGAGCGGTGGAGGTCGCAGAAGCTTAACACGATGGTTTAAATGCCCCTTGGAAGAGACATGCAGGTTGCAGCAGCTTAAAAAGACGGTTTAAATGCCACTTGGAAGAGACGTGCAGGTCGCAGTAGCTTAACAAGACGGTTTAAATGCCCCGTGGAAAAGTGGTGGAGGTTACAGTAGCTTAACAAGATGGTTTAAATGCCCCTTGGCAGAGACTTGCAAATTACAGTAGCTTAACAAGACGGATTAAATGCCCCTTGGAAGAGACGTGCAAGTCGCAGTAGCTTAACAAGACGGTTTAAAGGCCCCTTGGAAAAGTGGTGGAGGTTACAGTAGCTTAACAAGATGGTTTAAATGCCCCTTGGAAGAGACGATCAAGTCGCAGGAGCTTAAAAAGAAGGTTTAAATGCGCCATGGAAGAGAACTGCAGGTCGCAGTAGCATAACAAGACGGTTTAAATTCCCCTTGGAAGAGACATGCAGGTCGCAGTAGCTTAACAAGACGTTTTAAATGCCCCTTGGAAGAGACGTGCAGGTAGCAGTAGCTTAACAAGACGGTTTAAATCCCCCTTGGAAGAGACATGCAGGTCGCAGTAGCTTAAAAAGAAGGTTTAAATGCCCCTTGGAAGAGACGAGCAGGTCGCAGTAGCTTAACAAGACGGTTTAAATTGGCCTTGGAAGAGACATGCAGGTCACAGTTGCTTAACAAGACGGTTTAAATGCCCCTTGGAACAGACGTGGAGGTCGCAGTAGCTTAACAAGACGGTTTAAATGCCCCTTGGAAGAGACATGCAGGTCGCAGTAGCTTAACAATACAGTTTAAATGCCCCTTGGAAGAGACGTGCAAGTCGCAGTATCTTAAAAAGACGGTTTAAATGCGCCTTGGAAGAGACGTGCAGGTCGCAGTAGCTTAACAAGACGGTTTAAATGCCCCTTGGAATAGACGAGCAGGTCACAGTAGCTTAACAAGACGGTTTAAATGGCCCTTGGTAGAGACGTGCAGATCACAGTAGCTTAACAAGACGGTTTAAATCCCCCTTGGAAGAGACGTGCAGGTCGCAGTAGCTTAACAAGATGGTTTAAATGCCCGTTGGAAGAGCGGTGAAGGTCGCAGTAGCTTAACACGATGATATAATGCCCCTTGGAAGAGACATGCAGGTCGCAGCAGCTTAAAAAGACGATTTAAATGCCCCTTGGAAGAGGCATGCAGGTCGCAGTAGCTTAACAAGAAGGTTTAAAAGCCCCTTGGAAGAGAAGTGCAAGTCGCAGTAGCTTAAAAGACGGTTTAAATGCCCCTTGGAAAAGTGGTGGAGGTTACAGTAGCTTAACACGATGGTTTAAATGCCCCTTGGAAGAGACGTGCAGGTCGCAGTAGCTTAAAAAAACGGTTTAAATGCCCCTTGGAAGAGACATGCAAGTCGCAGTAGCTTAACAAGACGTTTTAAATGCCCCTTGGAAAAGTGGTGGAGGTTACAGTAGCTTAACAAGATGGTTTAAATGCCCCTTGGAAGAGACGATCAAGTATCAGGAGCTTAAAAAGAAGGTTTAAATGCGCCTTGGAAGAGAAGTGCAGGTCGCAGTAGCATAACAAGACGGTTTAAATGCCCCTTGGAAGAGACGAGCAGGTCGCAGTAGCTTAACAAGACGGTTTAAATGCCCCTTGGAAGAGACGTGAAGGTAGCAGTAGTTTAACAAGACGGTTTAAATCCCCCTTGGAAGAGACATGCAGGTCACAGGATCTTAACAAGAGGGTTTAAATGCCCCTTAGAATAGGCTTGCAGGTCGCAGTAGCTTAACAAGACAGTTTAAATGCCCCTTGGAAGAGACGTGTAGGTCGCAGTAGCTTATCAAGACGGTTTAAATGCCCCGTGGAAAAGTGGTGGAGGTCGCAGTAGCTTAACAAGATGGTTTAAATGCCCCTTGGAAGAGACATACAGGTCTCAGTAGCTTAACAAGATGGTTTAAATACCCCTTGGAAGAGCGGTGGAGGTCGCAGTAGCTTAACACGATGGTTTAAATGCCCCTTGGAAGAGACATGCAGGTCGCAGCAGCTTAAAAAGACGGTTTAAATGCCCCTTGGAAAAGTGGTGGAGGTTTCAGTAGATTAACAAGACGGTTTAAATGCACCTTGGAAGAGACGTGCAGGTCGCAGTAGCTTAAAAAGACAGTTTTAATGCACCTTGGAAGAGACGTGCAGGTCGCAGTAGATTAACAAGACGGTTTAAATACCCCTTGGAAGAGACGTGCAGGTCACAGTAGCTTAACAAGACGGTTTAAATCCCTCTTGGAAGAGATGTGCAGTTCGCAGTAGCTTAACAAGATGGTTTAAATGCCCCTTGGAATAGGCTTGCTGGTCGCAGCAGCTTAACAAGATGGTTTAAATGCCCCTTGGAAGAGACGTGCAGGTCGCAGTAACTTAAAAAGACGGTTTAAATGCCCCTTGGAAGAGACGTGCAGGTAGCAGTAGCTTAACAAGGCGGTTTAAATCCCCCTTGGAAGAGACATGCAGGTCGCAGTAGCTTAAAAAGAAGGTTTAAATGCCCCTTGGAAGAGACGAGCAGGTCGCAGTAGCTTAACAAGACGGTTTAAATTCCCCTTGGAAGAGACGTGCAGGTAGCAGTAGCTTAACAAGATGGTTTAAAAGCCCCTTGGAAAAGACATGCAGGTCGCAGGATCTTAACAAGAGAGTTTAAATGCCCCTTAGAATAGGCTTGCAGGTCGCAGTAGCTTAACAAGACAGTTTAAATGCCCCTTGGAAGAGACGTGCAAGTCGCAGTAGCTTAAAAAGACGGTTTAAATGCCCCTTGGAAAAGTGGTGGAGGTTTCAGTAGATTAACAAGACGGTTTAAATGCACCTTGGAAGAGACATGCAGGTCGCAGTAGCTTAACAAGACGTTTTAAATGCCCCTTGGAAGAGACGTGCAGGTAGCAGTAGCTTAACAAGACGGTTTAAATCCCCCTTGGAAGAGACATGCAGGTCGCAGTAGCTTAAAAAGAAGGTTTAAATGCCCCTTGGAAGAGACGAGCAGGTCGCAGTAGCTTAACAAGACGGTTTAAATTGGCCTTGGAAGAGACATGCAGGTCACAGTTGCTTAACAAGACGGTTTAAATGCCCCTTGGAACAGACGTGGAGGTCGCAGTAGCTTAACAAGACGGTTTAAATGCCCCTTGGAAGAGACATGCAGGTCGCAGTAGCTTAACAAGACAGTTTAAATGCCCCTTGGAAGAGACGTGCAAGTCGCAGTATCTTAAAAAGACGGTTTAAATGCGCCTTGGAAGAGACGTGCAGGTCGCAGTAGTTTAACAAGACGGTTTAAATGCCCCTTGGAATAGACGAGCAGGTCACAGTAGCTTAACAAGACGGTTTAAATGGCCCTTGGTAGAGACGTGCAGATCACAGTAGCTTAACAAGACGAATTAAATCCCCCTTGGAAGAGACGTGCAGGTCGCAGTAGCTTAACAAGATGGTTTAAATGCCCGTTGGAAGAGCGGTGAAGGTCGCAGTAGCTTAACACGATGATATAATGCCCCTTGGAAGAGACATGCAGGTCGCAGCAGCTTAAAAAGACGATTTAAATGCCCCTTGGAAGAGGCATGCAGGTCGCAGTAGCTTAACAAGACGGTTTAAAAGCCCCTTGGAAGAGAAGTGCAAGTCGCAGTAGCTTAAAAGACGGTTTAAATGCCCCTTGGAAAAGTGGTGGAGGTTACAGTAGCTTAACACGATGGTTTAAATGCCCCTTGGAAGAGACGTGCAGGTCGCAGTAGCTTAAAAAAACGGTTTAAATGCCCCTTGGAAGAGACATGCAAGTCGCAGTAGCTTAACAAGACGTTTTAAATGCCCCTTGGAAAAGTGGTGGAGGTTACAGTAGCTTAACAAGATGGTTTAAATGCCCCTTGGAAGAGACGATCAAGTATCAGGAGCTTAAAAAGAAGGTTTAAATTCGCCTTGGAAGAGAAGTGCAGGTCGCAGTAGCATAACAAGACGGTTTAAATGCCCCTTGGAAGAGACGAGCAGGTCGCAGTAGCTTAACAAGACGGTTTAAATGCCCCTTGGAAGAGACGTGAAGGTAGCAGTAGTTTAACAAGACGGTTTAAATCCCCCTTGGAAGAGACATGCAGGTCACAGGATCTTAACAAGAGGGTTTAAATGCCCCTTAGAATAGGCTTGCAGGTCGCAGTAGCTTAACAAGACAGTTTAAATGCCCCTTGGAAGAGACGTGTAGGTCGCAGTAGCTTATCAAGACGGTTTAAATGCCCCGTGGAAAAGTGGTGGAGGTCGCAGTAGCTTAACAAGACGGTTTAAATGCCCCTTGGAAGAGACATACAGGTCTCAGTAGCTTAACAAGATGGTTTAAATACCCCTTGGAAGAGCGGTGGAGGTCGCAGTAGCTTAACACGATGGTTTAAATGCCCCTTGGAAGAGACATGCAGGTCGCAGCAGCTTAAAAAGACGGTTTAAATGCCCCTTGGAAAAGTGGTGGAGGTTTCAGTAGATTAACAAGACGGTTTAAATGCACCTTGGAAGAGACGTGCAGGTCGCAGTAGCTTAAAAAGACAGTTTTAATGCACCTTGGAAGAGACGTGCAGGTCGCAGTAGATTAACAAGACGGTTTAAATACCCCTTGGAAGAGACGTGCAGGTCACAGTAGCTTAACAAGATGGTTTAAATCCCTCTTGGAAGAGATGTGCAGTTCGCAGTAGCTTAACAAGATGGTTTAAATGCCCCTTGGAATAGGCTTGCTGGTCGCAGCAGCTTAACAAGATGGTTTAAATGCCCCTTGGAAGAGACGTGCAGGTCGCAGTAACTTAAAAAGACGGTTTAAATGCCCCTTGGAAGAGACGTGCAGGTAGCAGTAGCTTAACAAGGCGGTTTAAATCCCCCTTGGAAGAGACATGCAGGTCGCAGTAGCTTAAAAAGAAGGTTTAAATGCCCCTTGGAAGAGACGAGCAGGTCGCAGTAGCTTAACAAGACGGTTTAAATTCCCCTTGGAAGAGACGTGCAGGTAGCAGTAGCTTAACAAGATGGTTTAAAAGCCCCTTGGAAAAGACATGCAGGTCGCAGGATCTTAACAAGAGAGTTTAAATGCCCCTTAGAATAGGCTTGCAGGTCGCAGTAGCTTAACAAGACAGTTTAAATGCCCCTTGGAAGAGACGTGCAAGTCGCAGTAGCTTAAAAAGACGGTTTAAATGCCCCTTGGAAGAGACGTGCAGGTCGCAGTAGCTTAACAAGACGGTTTAAATGGTCCTTGGAAGAGACGTGCAGGTCACAGTAGCTTAACCAGGCGTTTTAAATCCCCCTTGGAAGAGACGTGCAGGTCGCAGTAGCTTAACAAGATGGTTTAAATGCCCCTTGGAAGAGCGGTGGAGGTCGCAGTAGCTTAACACGATGGTTTAAATGCCCCTTGGAAGAGACATGCAGGTCGCAGCAGCTTAAAAAGACGGTTTAAATGCCCCTTGGAAGAGACGTGCAGGTCGCAGAGGCTTAACAAGACGGTTTAAATGCCCCTTCGAAGAGGCATGCAGGTCGCAGTAGCTTAACAAGACGGTTTAAAAGCCCCTTGTAAGAGAAGTGCAAGTCGCAGTAGCTTTAAAGATGGTTTAAATGCCCCTTGGAAAAGTGGAGGAGGTTACAGTAGCTTAACAAGATGGTTTAAATGCCCCTTGGAAGAGACGTGCAGGTCGCAGTAGCTTAAAAAGAAGGTTTAAATGCCCCTTGGAAGAGAAGTGCAGGTAGCAGTAGCTTAACAAGACACTTTAAATTCCGCTTGGAAGAGACGTGCAGGTAGCAGTAGATTAACAAGACACTTTAAATGCCCCTTGGAAGAGACATGCAGGTCGCAGTAGCTTAACAAGATGGCTTAAATACCCCTTGGAAGAGACATGCAGGTCGCAGCAGCTAAATAAGACGGTTTAAATGCCCTTTGGAACAGACGTGCAGGTCGCAATGGCTAAACAAGACGGTTTAAATCCCCCTTGGAAGAGACATGCAGGTCGCAGTAGCTTAAAAAGAAGGTTTAAATGCCCCTTAAAAGAGACGAGCAGGTAGCAGTAGCTAAACAAGACGGTTTAAATGCCCCTTGGAAGTGCGGTGGAGATCGCAGTAGCTTAACAAGACGTTTTAAATGCCCCTTGGAAGAGACATGCAGGTCGCAGTAGCTTAACAAATCGTTTTAAATGCCCCTTGGAAGTGCTGTGGAGGTCGCAGTATCTTAACAAGACGGTTTAAATGCCCCTTGGAAAAGTGGTGGAGGTTACAGTAGCTTAAGAAGACGGTTTAAATGCCCCATGGAAGAGACGTGCAAGTCACAGTAGCTTAACAAGACGGTTTAAATGACCCCTTGGAAGAGACGTGCAGGTAGCAGTAGCTTAACAAGACGGTTTACATACCCCTTGAAAGAGACATGCAGGTCGCAGAGTCTTAACAAGAGGATTTAAATGCCCCTTAGAATATGCTTGCAGGTTGCAGTAGCTTAACAATACAGTTTAAATGCCCCGTGGAAGAGACGTGCAGGTCGCAGTAGCTTAATAAGATGGTTTAAATGCCCCTTGGAAGAGCGGTGGAGGTCGCAGTAGCTTAACAAGATGGTTTAAATGCCCCTTGGGAGTGCGGTGGAGGTCGCAGTAGCTTAACAAGATGGTTTAATTGCCCCTTGGTAGAGACATGCAGGTCGCAGCAGCTTAACAAGACGGTTTAAATGCCCCTTGGAAGAGACGTGCAGGTCGCAGTGGCTTAACAAGAGGGTTTAAATGCCCCTTGGAAGAGACGTGCAGGTCGCAGTAGATTAACAAGACGGTTTAAATGCACCTTGGCAAAGACGTGCATGTCGCAGTAGCTTAAAAAAACGGTTTAAATGCACCTTGGAAGAGAAGTGCAGGTCGCAGTAGCTTAACAAAACGGTTTAAATGCCCCTTGGAAGAGACGACCAGGTCGCAGTAGCTTAACAAGACGGTTTAAATGCCCCTTGGAAGAGACGTGCAGGTCGCAGTAGCTTAACAAGACGGTTTAAATCCCCCTTGGAAGAGATGTGCAGGTCGCAGTATCTTAACAAGAGGGTTTAAATGCCCCTTGGAATAGGCTTGTTGGTCGCAGTAGCTTACCAAGACGGTTTAAATGCCCCTTGGAAGAGACGTGCAGGTCGCAGTAGCTTAACAAGACAGTTTAAATGCCCCTTGGTAGAGCGGTGGAGGTCGCAGTAGCTTAACAAGACAGTTTAAATGCCCCTAGTAAAAGACGTGCAGGTCGCAGAGGCTTAACAAGATGGTTTAAATGCCCATTGGAAGAGACATGCAGGTCGCATTAGCTTAACAAGACTTTTTAAATGCACCTTGGAAGAGACGTGCAGGTCGCAGTAGCTTAACAAGACGGTTTAAATGCCCCTTTGAAGAGACGTGCAAGTTACAGTAGCTTAACAAGATGGTTTAAATGCCCCTTGGAAGAGATGTGCAGGTCGCAGTAGCTTAACAAGATGGTTTAAATGCCCCTTGGAAGAGCGGTGGAGGTCGCAGTAGCTTAACAAGATGGTTTAAATGCCCCTTGGAAGAGACATGCAGGTCGCAGCAGCTTAAAAAGACAGTTTAAATGCCCCTTGGAAGAGACGTGCATGTCGTAGAGGCTTAACAAGACTATTTAAATGCCCCTTGGAAGAGACTTGCAGGTCGCAGTAGCTTAACAAGACAGTTTAAAAGCCCCTTGGAAGAGAAGTGCAAGTCGCCGTAGCTTAACAAGACGGTTTAAAAGCCCCTTGGAAAAGTGGTGGAGGTTACAGTAGCTTAACAAGACGGTTTAAATCCCCCTTGGAAGAGACATGCAGGTCGCAGGATCTTAACTATAGGGTTTAAATGCCCCTTAGAATAGGCTTGCAGGTCGCAGTAGCTTAACAAGACAGTTTAAATGCCCCTTGGAAGAGACATGCAGGTCGCAGTAGCTTAACAAGACGGTTTAAATGCCCCGTGGAAAAGTGGTGGAGGTTACAGTAGCTTATCAAGATGGTTTAAATGCCCCATGGAAGAGAAGGGCAAGTTACAGTAGCTTAACAAGACGGTTTAAATGCCCCTTGGAAGAGATGTGCAGGTCACCGTAGCTTAACAAGATGGTTTAAATGCCCCTTGGAAGAACGGTGGAGGTCGCAGTAGCTTATCACGATGGTTTAAATGCCCCTTGGAAGAGACATGCAGGTCGCAGCAGCTTAAAAAGACGGTTTAAATGACCCTTGGAAGAGACGTGTAGGTCGCAGAGGCTTAACAAGACGGTTTAAATGCCCCCTGGAAGAGACATGCAGGTCGCAGTAGCTTAACAAGACGGTTTAAAAGCCGTTGGAAGAGACGTGCAAGTCGCAGTAGCTTAACAAGGCGGTTTAAATGCCCCTTGGAAAAGTGGTGGAGGTTACAGTAGCTTAACAAGATGGTTTAAATGCCCCTTGGAAGAGACGATCAAGTCGCAGGAGCTTAAAAAGAAGGTTTAAATGCCCATGGAAGAGACGAGCAGGTCGCAGTAGCTTAACAAGACGGTTTAAATGCCCCTTGGAAGAGACGAGCAGGTAGCAGTAGCTTAACAAGACGGTTTAAATCCCCCTTGGAAGAGACATGCAGGTCGCAGGATCTTAACAAGAAGGTTTAAATGCCCCTTGGAAGAGACGTGCAGGTAGCAGTAGCTTAACAAGACGGTTTAAATCCCCCTTGGAAGAGACATGCAGGTCGCAGGATCTTAACAAGAGGGTTTAAATGCCCCTTAGAATAGGTTTGCAGGTCGCAGTAGCTTAACAATACAGTTTAAATGCCCCGTGGAAGAGACGTGCAGGTCGCAGTAGCTTAATAAGACGGTTTAAATCCCCCTTGGAAGAGGTGTGCAGGTCGCAGTAGCTTAACAAGAGGGTTTAAATGCCCCTTGGAATAGGCTTGCTGGTCGCAGTAGCTTACCAAGACGGTTTAAGTGCCCCTTGGAAAAGACGTGCAGGTCGCAGTAGATTAACCAGACAGTTTAAATGCCCCTTGGAAGAGCGCTGGAGGTAGCAGTAGCTTAACAAGACAGTTTAAATGCCACTTGGAAGAAACATGCAGGTCGAAGCAGCTTAAGAAGACTGTTTAAATGCCCCTAGGAAAAGAAGTGCAGGTCGCAGAGGCTTAACAAGACGGTTTAAATGCCCCTTGGAAGAGACATGCAGGTTGCAGTAGCTTAACAAGACGGTTTAAATGCACCTTGTAAGAGACGTGCAGGTCGCAGTAGCTTAACAAGACGGTTTAAATTCCCAGTGGAATAGTGGTGGAGGATACAGTAGTTTAACAAGACAGTTTAAATGCCCCTTGGAAGAGACGTGCAAGTTACAGTATCTTATCAAGATGGTTTAAATGCCCCTTGGAAGAGATGTGCAGGTCGCAGTAGCTTAACAAGATGGTTTAAATGCCCCTTGGAAGAGCGGTGGAGGTCGCAGTAGCTTAACACGATGGTTTAAATACCCCTTGGAAGAGACGTGCAGGTAGCAGTAGCTTAACAAGACGGTTTAAATCCACCTTGGAAGAGACGTGCAGGTCGCAGTAGCTTAACAAGACAGTTTAAATGCCCCTTGACAAAGATGTGCAGGTCGCAGTAGCTTAACAAGACGGTTTAAATGCCCCTTGGAAGTGCGGTGGAGGTCGCAGTAGCTTAAAAAGAGGGTTTAAATGCCCCTTGGAATAGGTTTGCTGGTCGCAGTAGCTTACCAAGACGGTTTAAATGCCCCTTGGAAGAGACGTGCAGGTCGCAGTAGCTTAACAAGACGGTTTAAATGCCCCTTGGAAAAGTGGTGGAGGTTACAGTAGCTTAACAAGACGGTTTAAATGCCCCTTGGAAGAGACGAGTATGTCACAGTAGCTTAACAAGATGGTTTAAATGCACCTTGGAAGAGACATGCAGGTCGTAGTAGCTTAACAAGAAAGTTTAAATACCCCTTGGAAGAGACGTGCAGGTCGCAGTAGCTTAACAAGAGTGTTTAAATGCCCCTTGGAATAGGCTTGCAGGTCGCAGTAGCTTTATAAGACTGTTTAAATGCCCCTAGGAAGAGCGGTGGAGGTCGCAGTGGCTTAACAAGACAGTTTAAATGCCCCTTGGAAGAGACGTGCAGTTCGCAGTAGCTTAACAAGACAGTTTAAATGCCCCTTGGAAGAGACGTGCAGGTCGCAGTAGCTTAATAAGACGGTTTAAATGCCCTTTGGAAGAGATGTGCAGGTCGCAGTAGCTTAATAAGATGGTTTAAATGCCCCTTGGAAGAGAGATGGATGTCGCAGTAGCTTAACAAGACAGTTTAAATGCCCCTTGGAAGAGACGTGCAGGTCGCAGTAGCTTAAAAAGACGGTTTAAATGCCCCTTGGAAGAGAGGTGGAGGTCGCAGTAGCTTAACAAGACAGTTTAAATGCCCCTTGGAAGAGATGTGAAGGTCGCAGTAGCTTAACAAGAGGGTTTAAATGACCCTTTCAAGAGACGAGCAGGTCGAAGGAGCTTAATAAGAGGGTTTAAATGCCCCTTGGAAGAGACGTTCAAGTCAGAGTAGCGTAAAAAGACTGTTTAAATGCACCTTGGAAGAGACGTGCAGGTCGCAGAAGCTTAACAAGACGCTTTAAATGCCCCTTGGAAGAGAGGTGGAGGTCGCAGTAGCTTAACAAGACAATTTAAATGACCCTTGGAAGAGACGTGCAGGTCGCAGTAGCTTAACAAGAGGGTTTAAATGCCCCTTTCAAGAGACGTGCAGGTCGCAGGAGCTTAACAAGAGGTTTTAAATGCCCCTTGGAAGAGACATGCAGGTCGCAGTAGCTTAACAAGACAGTTTAAATGCCCCTTGGAAGAGACGTGCAGGTCGCAGTAGCTTAAAAAGACGGTTTAAATGCCCCTTGGAAGAGAGGTGGAGGTCGCAGTAGCTTAACAAGACAGTTTAAATGCCCCTTGGAAGAGATGTGCAGGTCGCAGTAGCTTAACAAGAGGGTTTAAATGACCCTTTCAAGAGACGAGCAGGTCGCAGGAGCTTAATAAGAGGGTTTAAATGCCCCTTGGAAGAGACGTTCAAGTCACAGTAGCGTAAAAAGACTGTTTAAATGCACCTTGGAAGAGACGTGCAGGTCGCAGAAGCTTAACAAGACGCTTTAAATGCCCCTTGGAAGAGAGGTGGAGGTCGCAGTAGCTTAACAAGACAATTTAAATGACCCTTGGAAGAGACGTGCAGGTCGCAGTAGCTTAACAAGAGGGTTTAAATGCCCCTTTCAAGAGACGTGCAGGTCGCAGGAGCTTAACAAGAGGTTTTAAATGCCCCTTGGAAGAGACATGCAGGTCGCAGTAGCTTAACAAGACAGTGTAAATGCTCCTTGGAAGAGCGGTGGAGGTCGCAGTAGCTTAACAAGACAGTTTAAATGCCACTTGGAAGAAACATGCAGGTCGAAGCAGCTTAACAAGACTGTTTAAATGCCCCTAGGAAAAGACGTGCAGGTCACAGAGGCTTAACAAGACGGTTTAAATGCCCCTTGGAAGAGACATGCAGGTCGCAGTAGCTTAACAAGACGGTTTAAATGCCCCTTGGAAGAGACGTGCAAGTCGCAGTAGCTTAACAAGACGGTTTAAATGCGCCGTGGAAAAGTGGTGGAGGTTACATTAGCTTAACAAGATGGTTTAAATGACCCCTTGGCAGAGACTTTCAAGTTACAGTAGCTTAAGAAGACGGATTAAATGCCCCTTTGAAGAGATGTGCAGGTCGCAGTAGCTTAACAAGATGGTTTAAATGCCCCTTGGAAGAGCGGTGGAGGTCGCAGAAGCTTTACACGATGGTTTAAATGCCCCTTGGAAGAGACATGCAGGTTGCAGCAGCTTAAAAAGACGGTTTAAATGCCACTTGGAAGAGACGTGCAGGTCGCCGAGGCTTAACAAGACGCTTTAAATGCACCTTGGAAGAGACATGCAGGTCGCAGTAGCTTAACAAGACGGTTTAAAAGCCCCTTGGAAGAGACGTGCAGGTCGCAGTAGCTTAACAAGAGGGTTTAAATGCCCCTTTCAAGAGACGTGCAGGCTGCAGCAGCTTAAAAAGACGGTTTAAATGCCACTTGGAAGAGACGTGCAGGTCGCCGAGGCTTAACAAGACGGTTTAAATGCCCCTTGGAATAGACATGCAGGTCACAGTAGCTTAACAAGACGGTTTGTAAGCCCCTTGGAAGAGACGTGCAAGTCGCAGTAGCTTAACAAGACGGTTTAAATGCCCCTTGGAAAAGTGGTGGAGGTTACAGTAGCTTAACAAGATGGTTTAAATGCCCCTTGGAAGAGACGATCAAGTCGCAGGATCTTAAAAAGAAGGTTTAAATGCGCCATGGAAGAGAACTGCAGGTCGCAGGAGCATAACAAGATTGTTTAAATTCCCCTTGGAAGAAACATGCAGGTCGCAGTAGCTTAACAAGACGGTTTAAATGCCCCTTGGAAGAGACGTGCAGGTAGCAGTAGCTTAACAAGACGGTTTAAATGCCACTTGGAAGAGACATGCAGGTAGCAGTAGCTTAACAAGACGGTTTAAATGCCCCTTGGAAGAGACGTGCAGGTCGCAGTAGCTTAACAAGACGGTTTAAATCCCACTTGGAAGAGACATGCAGGTCACAGTAGCTTAAAAAGAAGGTTTAAATGCCCCTTGGAAGAGACGAGCAGGTCGCAGTAGCTTAACAAGACGGTTTAAAAATTGGCCTTGGAAGAGACATGCAGGTCACAGTTGCTTAACAAGACGGTTTAAATACCCCTTGGAAGAGACGAGCAGGTCGCAGTTGCTTAACAAGACGGTTTAAATACCCCTTGGAAGAGAAGTGCAGGTCGCAGGATCTTAACAAGAGGGTTTAAATGCCCCTTAGAATAGGCTTGCAGGTCGCAGTAGCTTAACAAGACAGTTTAAATGCCCCTTGGAAGAGACGTGCAAGTCGCAGTAGCTTAAAAAGACGGTTTAAATGCGCCTTCGAAGAGACGTGCAGGTCGCAGTAGCTTAACAAGACGGTTTAAATGCCCCTTGGAAGAGACGTGCAGGTCGCAGTAGCTTAACAAGACGGTTTAAATCCCCCTTGGAAGAGACGTGCAGGTCGCAGTAGCTTAACAAGATGGTTTAAATGCCCCTTGGAAGAGCGTTGGAGGTCGCAGTAGCTTAACACGATGGTTTAAATGCCCCTTGGAAGAGACATGCAGGTCGCAGCAGCTTAAAAAGACGGTTTAAATGCCCCTTGGAAGAGACGTGCAGGTCGCCGTAGCTTAACAAGACAGTTTAAAAGCCCCTTGGAAGAGAATTGCAAGTCGCAGTAGCTTAAAAGACGGTTTAAATGCCCCTTGGAAAAGTGGTGGAGGTTACAGTAGCTTAACAAGATGGTTTAAATGCCCATCGAAAGAGACGATCAAGTCGCAGGAGCTTAAAAAGAACGTTTAAATGCGCCTTGTAAGAGAAGTGCAAGTCGCAGAAGCTTAACAAGACGCTTTAAATGCCCCTTGGAATAGAGGTGGAGGTCGCAGTAGCTTAACAAGACAGTTTAAATGCCCCTTGGAAGAGACGTGCAGGTCGCAGTAGCTTAACAAGAGGGTTTAATTGCCCCTTTCAAGAGACGTGCAGGTCGCAGGAGCTTAACAAGAGGGTTTAAATGCCCCTTGGAAGAGACGTGCAGGTCGCAATAGCTTAACAAGATGGTTTAAATGCCCCTTGGAAGAGCGGTGGAGGTCGCAGTAGCTTAACAAGACGGATTAAATGCCCCTTGGAAGAGACATGCAGGTAGCAGTAGCTTAACAAGACTGTTTAAATGCCCCTTGGAAGAGACGTGCAGGTAGCAGTAGCTTAACAAGACTGTTGAGATGCCCCTTGGAAAAGTGGTGGAGGTTACAGTAGCTTAACAAGACAGTTTAAATGCCCCTTGGAAGAGAAGTTCAAGTCACAGTAGCTTAAAAAGACGATTTAAATGCGCCTTGGAAGAGATGTGCAGGTCGCAGTAGCTTAATAAGACGGTTTAAATGCCCCTTGGAAGAGAGGTGGAGGTCGCAGTAGCATAACAAGACAGTTTAAATGCCCCTTGGAAGAGACGTGCAGGTCACAGTAGCTTAACAAGAGGGTATAAATGACCCTTTCAAGAGACGTGCATGTCGCAGGAGCTTAACAAGAGGGTTTAAATGACCCTTGGAAGAGACTTGCAGGTCGCAGTAGCTTAACAAGATTGTTGAGATGCCCCTTGGAATAGTGGTGGAGGTTACAGTAGCTTAACAAGACGGTTTAAATGCCCCTTGGAAGAGACGTTCAAGTCACAGTAGTTTAAAAAGACGGTTTAAATGCGCCTTGGAAGAGACTTGCAGGTCGCAGTAGCTTAACAAGACGGTTTAAATGCCCCTTGGAAGAGACCAGCAGGTCGCAGAAGCTTAACAAGACGCTTTAAATGCCCCTTGGAAGTGTGGTGGAGGTTGCAGTAGCTTAACAAGACAGTTTAAATGCCCCTTGGAAGAGACTTGCAGGTCGCAGTAGCTTAACAAGACGGTTTAAATGCCCCTTGGAAGAGACGTGCAGGTAGCAGTAGCTTAACAAGACGGTTTAAATGCCCCTTGGAAGAGACGTGCAGGTAGCAGTAGCTTAACAAGACTGTTTAAATGCCCCTTGGAAGAGACGTGCAGGTAGCAGTAGCTTAACAAGACGGTTTAAATGCCCCTTGGAAGAGACGTGCAGGTCGCAGTAGCTTAACAAGACGGTTTAAATCCCCCTTGGAAGAGATATGCAGGTCGCAGTAGCTTAAAAAGAAGGTTTTCATGCCCCTTGGAAGAGACGAGCAGGTCGCAGTAGCTTAAGAAGACGGTTTAAATTGGCCTTGGAAGAGACATGCAGGTCACAGTTGCTTAACTAGACGGTTTAAATGCCCCTTGGAAGAGACGAGCAGATCGCAGTTGCTTAACAAGACGGTTTAAATCCCCCTTGGAAGAGAAGTGCAGGTCGCAGTATCTTAACAAGAGGGTTTAAATGCCCCTTAGAATAGGCTTGCAGGTCGCAGTAGCTTAACAAGACAGTTTAAATGCCCCTTGGAAGAGACGTGCAAGTTGCAGTAGCTTAAAAAGACGGTTTAAATGCGCCTTCGAAGAGACGTGCAGGTCGCAGTAGCTTAACTAGACGGTTTAAATGCCCCTCTGAAGAGACGTGCAGGTCGCAGTAGCTTAACAAGACGGTTTAAATGCCCCTTGGAAGAGACGTGCAGGTCACAGTAGCTTAACAAGACGGTTTAAATCCCCCTTGGAAGAGACGTGCAGGTCGCAGTAGCTTAACAAGATGGTTTAAATGCCCCTTGGAAGAGCGGTGGAGGTCGCAGTAGCTTAACACGATGGTTTAAATGCCCCTTGGAAGAGACATGCAGGTCGCAGCAGCTTAAAAAGACGGTTTAAATGCCCCTTGGAAGAGACGTGCAGGTCGCAGAGGCTTAACAAAACGGTTTAAATGCCCCTTGGAAGAGGCATGCAGGTCGCCGTAGCTTAACAAGACAGTTTAAAAGCCCCTTGGAAGAGAAGTGCAAGTCGCAGTAGCTTAAAAGACGGTTTAAATGCCCCTTGGAAAAGTGGTGGAGGTTACAGTAGCTTAACAAGATGGTTTAAATGCCCCTTGGAAGAGACGATCAAGTCGCAGGAGCTTAAAAAGAAGATTTAAATGCGACTTGGAAGAGAAGTGCAGGTCGCAGAAGCTTAACAAGACGCTTTAAATGCCCCTTGGAATAGAGTTGGAGGTCGCAGTAGCTTAACACGACAGTTTAAATGCCCCTTGGAAGAGACGTGCAGGTCGCAGTAGCTTAACAAGAGGGTTTAATTGCCCCTTTCAAGAGACGTGCAGGTCGCAGGAGCTTAACAAGAGGGTTTAAATGCCCCTTGGAAGAGCGGTGGAGGTCGCAGTAGCTTAACAAGACGGTTTACATGCCCCTTGGAAGAGACATGCAGGTCGCAGTAGCTTAACAAGACTGTTTAAATGCCCCTTGGAAGAGACGTGCAGGTAGCAGTAGCTTAACAAGACTGTTGAGATTCCCCTTGGAAAAGTGGTGGAGGTTACAGTAGCTTAACAAGACAGTTTAAATGCCCCTTGGAAGAGAAGTTCAAGTCACAGTAGCTTAAAAAGATGATTTAAATGCGCCTTGGAAGAGATGTGCAGGTCGCAGTAGCTTAATAAAACGGTTTAAATGCCCCTTGGAAGAGAGGTGGAGGTCGCAGTAGCATAACAAGACAGTTTAAATGCCCCTTTCAAGAGACGTACATGTCGCAGGAGCTTAACAAGAGGGTTTAAATGACCCTTGGAAGAGACTTGCAGGTCGCAGTAGCTTAACAAGATTGTTGAGATGCCCCTTAGAATAGTGGTGGAGGTTACAGTAGCTTAACAAGACGGTTTAAATGCCCCTTGGAAGAGACGTTCAAGTCACAGTAGCTTAACAAGACGATTTAGATGCCACTTGGAAAAGTGGTGGAGGTTACAGAAGCTTAACAAGACGGTTTAAATGCCCCTTGGAAGAGACGAGCAGGTCGCAGAAGCTTAACAAGACGCTTTAAATGCCCCTTGGATGAGAGGTGGAGGTCGCAGTAGCTTAACAAGACAGTTTAAATGCCCCTTGGAAGAGACGTGCAGGACGCAGTAGCTTACCTAGACGGTTTAAATGCCCCTTGGAGGTGCGGTGGAGGTCACAGTAGCTTAACAAGACGGTTTAAATGCCCCTTGGAAGAGACATGCAGGTCGCAGCAGCTTAACAAGATGGTTTAAATGCCCCTTGGAAGAGAAGTGCAGGTCGCAGTAGCTTAACAAGACGGTTTAAATGCCGCTTGGAAGAGACATGCAGGTCGCAATAGCTTAACAAGATGGTTTAAATGCCCCTTGGAAGAGCGGTGGAGGTCGCAGTAGCTTAACAAGACGGATTAAATGCCCCTTGGAAGAGACATGCAGGTAGCAGTAGCTTAACAAGACTGTTTAAATGCCCCTTGGAAGAGACGCGCAGGTAGCAGTAGCTTAACAAGACTGTTGAGATGCCCCTTGGAAAAGTGGTGGAGGTTACAGTAGCTTAACAAGACAGTTTAAATGCCCCTTGGAAGAGAAGTTCAAGTCACAGTAGCTTAAAAAGACGATTTAAATGCGCCTTGGAAGAGATGTGCAGGTCGCAGTAGCTTAATAAGACGGTTTAAATGCCCCTTGGAAGAGAGGTGGAGGTCGCAGTAGCATAACAAGACAGTTTAAATGCCCCTTGGAAGAGACGTGCAGGTCACAGTAGCTTAACAAGAGGGTATAAATGCCCCTTTCAAGAGACGTGCATGTCGCAGGAGCTTAGCAAGAGGGTTTAAATGACCCTTGGAAGAGACTTGCAGGTCGCAGTAGCTTAACAAGATTGTTGAGATGCCCCTTGGAATAGTGGTGGAGGTTACAGTAGCTTAACAAGACGGTTTAAATGCCCCTTGGAAGAGACGTTCAAGTCACAGTAGCTTAAAAAGACGGTTTAAATGCGCCTTGGAAGAGACTTGCAGGTCGCAGTAGCTTAACAAGACGGTTTAAATGCCCCTTGGAAGAGACCAGGAGGTCGCAGAAGCTTAACAAGACACTTTAAATGCCCCTTGGAAGTGTGGTGGAGGTTGCAGTAGCTTAACAAGACAATTTAAATGTCCCTTGGAAGAGACTTGCAGGTCGCAGTAGCTTAACAAGACGGTTTAAATGCCCCTTGGAAGAGACGTGCAGGTAGCAGTAGGTTAACAAGACGGTTTAAATGCCCCTTGGAAGAGACGTGCAGGTCGCAGTAGCTTAACAAGACGGTTTAAATGCCCCTTGGAAGAGACGTGCAGGTAGCAGTAGCTTAACAAGACGGTTTAAATGCCCCTTGGAAGAGACGTGCAGGTCGCAGTAGCTTAACAAGACAGTTTAAATCCCCCTTAGAAGAGACATGCAGGTCGCAGTAGCTTAAAAAGAAGGTTTACATGCCCCTTGGAAGAGACGAGCAGGTCGCAGTAGCTTAACAAGACGGTTTAAATTGGCCTTGTAAGAGACATGCAGGTCACAGTTGCTTAACAAGACGGTTTAAATGCCCCTTGGAAGAGACGAGCAGGTCGCAGTTGCTTAACAAGACGGTTTAAATCCCCCTTGGAAGAGAAGTGCACGTCGCAGTAGCTTAACAAGACAGTTTAAATGCCCCTTGGAAGAGACGTGCAGGACGCAGTAGCTTAACTAGACGGTTTAAATGCCCCTTGGAGGTGCGGTGGAGGTCACAGTAGCTTAACAAGACGGTTTAAATGCCCCTTGGAAGAGACATGCAGGTCGCAGCAGCTTAACAAGATGGTTTAAATGCCCCTTGGAAGAGAAGTGCAGGTCGCAGTAGCTTAACAAGACGGTTTAAATGCCCCTTGGAAGAGACATGCAGGTCGCAGTAGCTTAACAAGTCTGTTTAAATGCCCCTTGGAAGAGACGTGCTGGTCGCAGTAGCTTAACAAGACGGATTAGATGCCCCTTGGAAAAGTGGTGGAGGTTACAGTAGCTTAACAAGACTGTTTAAATGCCCCTTGGAAGAGACGTTCAAGTCGCAGTAGCTTAAAAAGACAGTTTAAATGCGCCTTGGAAGAGACTTGCAGGTCGTAGTAGCTTAACATGACGGTTTAAATGCCCCTTGGAAGAGACGTGCAGGTCGCAGAAGCTTAACAAGACGCTTTAAATGCCCCTTGGAAGTGTGGTGGAGGTTGCAGTAGCTTAACAAGACAGTTTAAATGCCCCTTGGAAGAGACTTGCAGGTCGCAGTAGCTTAACAAGACGGTTTAAATGCCAATTGGAAGAGACGAGCAGGTCGCAGATGCTTAACAAGACAGTTTAAATGCCCCTTGGAAGAGACGTGCAGGTCGCAGTAGCTTAACAAGATGGTTTAAATGCCCCTTGGAAGAGACATGCAGGTCGCAGTAGCTTAACAAGACGATTTAGATGCCCCTTGGAAAAGTGGTGGAGGTTACAGAAGCTTAACAAGACGGTTTAAATGCCCCTTGGAAGAGACGAGCAGGTCGCAGAAGCTTAACAAGACGCTATAAATGCCCCTTGGATGAGAGGTGGAGGTCGCAGTAGCTTAACAAGACAGTTTAAATTCCCCTTGGAAGAGACGTGCAGGTTGCAGTAGCTTAATAAGATGGTTTAAATGCCGCTTGGAAAAGTGGTGGAGGTTACAGTAGCTTAACAAGATGGTTTAAATGCCCATCGAAAGAGACGATCAAGTCGCAGGAGCTTAAAAAGAAGGTTTAAATGCCCCTTGGAAAATTGGTGGAGGTCGCAGTGGATTAAAAAGACAATATCAATGCCCCTTGGAAGAGTGGTGGAGGTGGCAGTGGAATAAAAAGACAATATCAATGCCCCTTGGAAGAGTGGTGAAGTTTACAGTGGAATAAAAAGACAATATAAATGAACCGTGAAAGCGATGTGGATGTCACCGTAGCTTAACAAGACGGTTTTAATGTCCCTTGGAAGAGTGTTGGAGGTGGCAGTGGAATAAAAAGACAATATCAATGCCCCTTGGAAGAGTGGTGGAGTTTACAGAAGAATAAAAAGACAATATCAATGCCCCTTGAAAGAGACGTGGAGGTCACAGTAGATTCACAAGACGGTTTTAATGCACCATGGAAGAGTGGTGGAGGTCGCAGTGGAATAAAAAGACAATATCAATGCCCCTGGAAGAGTGGTGCAGGTTACAGTGGAATAAAAAGACAATATCAATGACCCTTGGAAGAGTGGTGGAGGTCGCGGTGGAATAAAAAGATAATATTAATGCCCTTGGAAGAGTGGTGGAGGTCGCAGTAAAATAAAAAGACAATATCAATGCCCCTTGGAAGAGTGGAGGAGGTTAGAGTGGAATAAAAAGACAATATCAATGCCCCTTGGAAGAGCTGTGGAGTTCACAGTGGTTTAACCAGATGGTTTTAAGGCACCGTGGAATAGACGTAGAGGTCACAGTAGCTAAACAAGATGGTTTTAATGCTTCTTGGAAGAGAGATGGAGGTCGCAGTGGATTAAAAAGACAAAATCAATGCCCCTTGCAAGAGTGGTGGAGGTTACAGTGGAATAAAAAGACAATATCAATGCCTCTTGCAAGAGCTGTGTAGTTCAGAGTGGTTTAAATTAACGGTTTTAATGCCCCTTGGAAGAGACGTCTAGGTCACAGTAGCTTAACAAGATGGTTTTAATGCCCTTTGGAAGAGTGGCGGAGGTCGCAGTGGATTAAAAAGACATTATGGATGTCCCTTGGAAGAGTGGTGGAGGTCGCAGTGGAATAAAAAGAAAATATCAATGCCCCTTAGAAAAGTGGTGGAGGTTACAGTGGAAAAAAAAGACAATATCAATGTTCCTTGGAAGAGGGGTGAAGGTCGCAGTAGAATAAAAAGACAATATCAATGTCCCTTGGAAGAGTTGTGGAGGTCGCAGTGGATTAAAAAGACAATATCAATGCCCATTGGATAAGTGGTGGAAGTCGCAGTGGAATGAAAAGACAATATCAATGCCCCGTGAAAGGGACGTGGAGGTCACAGTAGCTTAACAAGATGGTTTTAATGGCCCTTGGAAGAGTGGTGGAGGTCGCAGTGGATTAAAAAGACAATATCAATGACCCTTAGAAGACTGGTGGAGGTTACAGTGGAATAAAAAGAGAATATCAATGACCCTTGGAAGAGTGGTGGAGGTCGCAGTGGCGTAAAAAGACAATATTAATGCCCCTTGGAAGAGTGGTGGAGGTCGCAGTAAAATAAAAAGACAATATCAATGCCCCTTGGAAGAGTGGTGGAGGTTACAGTGGAATAAAAAGACAATATCAAAGCCCCTTGGAAGAGCTGTGGAGTTCAGAGTGGTTTAACCATGCTGTTTTAATGCCATTTGGAAGAGACGTGGAGGTCACAGTAGCTTATCAAGACTGTTTTAAAGCCCCTTGGAGGAGTGGTAGAGGTCGCAGTAAAATAAAAACACAATATCAATGCCCCTTGGAAGAGTGGTGGAGGTTACAGTTGAATAAAAAGACAATATCAATGCCCCTTGAAGAGACGTGGAGGTCACAGTGGAATAAAAAGACAATATTAATGCCCCTTGGAAGAGTGGTGGAGGTCGCAGTAAAATAAAAAGACAATATCAATGCCCCTTGGAAGAGTGGTGGAGGTTAGAGTGGAATAAAAAGACGATATCAATGCCCATTGGAAGTGACGTGGAGGTCACAGTAGCTTAAAAAGACGTTTTTAATGCCCCTTGGAAAATTGGTGGAGGTCGCAGTGGATTAAAAAGACAATATCAATGCCCCTTGGAAGAGTGGTGGAGGTGGCAGTGGAATAAAAAGACAATATCAATGCCCCTTGGAAGAGTGGTGAAGTTTACAGTGGAATAAAAAGACAATATAAATGAACCGTGAAAGAGATGTGGATGTCACCGTAGCTTATCAAGACGGTTTTAATGTCCCTTGGAAGAGAGGTGAAAGTCGCAGTGGAATAAAAAGACAATATCAATGCCCCTTGGAAGAGTGCTGGAGGTTACAGTGGAATAAAAAGCAATATCAAAGCACCTTGCCAGAGCTGTGGGGTTGAGAGTGGTTTAAATTGACGGTTTTAATGCCCCTTGGAAGAGACGTGGAGGTCACAGAAGATTAACAAGAGTGTTTTAATGCCCCATGGAAGAGTGGTGGAGGTCGAAGTGGATTAAAACGACAATGTCAATGCTCCTTGAAGTAGTGGTTGAAGTCTCAGTGGAATAAAAAGACAATATCAATGCCCCTTGGAAGAATGTTGGAGGTTCAAGTGGAATAAAAAGACAATATCAATGCCCTGTGAAAGAGACATGGAGGTCACAGTAGCTTAACAAGACAGTTTTAATGCCACATGGAAGAGTGGTGGAGGTTGCAGTGGAATAAAAAGACAATATCAATGCCCTGTGGAAGAGATGAGGAGGTCACAGTAGCTTAACAAGAAGGTTTTAATGACCTTTGGAAGAGTGGCAGAGGTCGCAGTGGATTAAAAAGACAATATCAATGCCCTTTGGAAGAGTGGTGGAGGTCGTAGTGGAATAAAAATACAATATCAATGCCCCTTGGTAGAGTGGTGGAGGTTACAGTGGAATTAAAGACAATATCAATGCCCCGTGGAAGAGATGTGGAGATCACTGTAGCTTAACAAGACAGTTTTAATGCCCCTTGGAAAAATGGTGGAGGTCGCAGTTTAATAAAAAGACAATGTCAATGCCCCTTGGAAGAGTGGTGGAGGATAGAGTGGAATAAAAAGACAATATCAATGCCCCTTGGAAGAGCTGTGGAGTTCAGAGTGGTTTAACCAGATGGTTTTAATGCAAATTGGAAGTGAGGTGGGGTCACTGTAGCTTAAAAAGACGCTTTTAATGCCCCTTGGAAAAGTGGTGGAGGTCGAAGTGGATTAAAAAGACAATATCAATGCCGCTTGGAAGAGTGGTGGAGGTGGCAGTGGAATAAAAAGACAATATCAATGCCCCTTGAAAGAATGATGGAGGTCGCACTGGAATGAAAAGACAATGTCAATGCCCCTTGGAAGAGTGGTGGAGGTTAGAGTGGAATAAAAAGACAATACCAATGCCCCTTGGAAGAGCTGTGGAGTTCAGAGTGGTTTAACCAGATGGTTTTATTGCCCCTTGGAAGAGACGTGAAGGTCACAGTAAATTACCAAGACGTTTTTAATGCCCCTTGGAAAAGTGGTGGAGGTCACAGTGGATTAAAAAGACAATATCAATGCAACATGGAAGACACGTGGAGGTCACAGTAGCTTAACAAGACAGTTTTAATGCACCTTGGAAGAGTGGTGGAGGTCACAGTGGAATAAAAAGACAATATCAATGCCTCTTGCAAGAGCTGTGTAGTTCAGAGTGGTTTAAATTGACGGTTTTAATGCCCCTTGGAAGAGACGTCTAGGTCACAGTAGCTTAACAAGATGGTTTTAATGCCCCTTGGAAGAGTGGCGGAGGTCGCAGTGGATTAAAAAGACATTATGGATGTCCCTTGGAAGAGTGGTGGAGGTCGCAGTGGAATAAAAAGAAAATATCAATGCCCCTTAGAAAAGTGGTGGAGGTTACAGTGGAAAAAAAAGACAATATCAATGTTCCTTGGAAGAGGGGTGAAGGTCGCAGTAGAATAAAAAGACAATATCAATGTCCCTTGGAAGAGTTGTGGAGGTCGCAGTGGATTAAAAAGACAATATCAATGCCCATTGGATAAGTGGTGGAAGTCGCAGTGGAATGAAAAGACAATATCAATGCCCCGTGGAAGGGACGTGGAGGTCACAGTAGCTTAACAAGACGGTTTTAATGGCCCTTGGAAGAGTGGTGGACGTCGCAGTGGATTAAAAAGACAATATCAATGACCCTTAGAAGACTGGTGGAGGTTACAGTGGAATAAAAAGAGAATATCAATGACCCTTGGAAGAGTGGTGGAGGTTGCAGTGGCGTAAAAAGACAATATTAATGCCCCTTGGAAGAGTGGTGGAGGTCGCAGTAAAATAAAAAGACAATATCAATGCCCCTTGGAAGAGTGGTGGAGGTTACAGTGGAATAAAAATACAATATCAAAGCCACTTGGAAGAGCTGTGGAGTTCAGAGTGGTTTAACCATGCTGTTTTAATGCCATTTGGAAGAGACGTGGAGGTCATAGAAGCTTATCAAGACTGTTTTAAAGCCCCTTGGAGGAGTGGTAGAGGTCGCCGTGGATTAAAAAGACAATATCAATGCCCCTTGGAACAGTGGTGGAGGTTACAGTGGAATAAAAAGACAATATCAATGACCCTTGGAAGAGTGGTGGAGGTCGCAGTGGAATAAAAAGACAATATTAATGCCCCTTGGAAGAGTGGTGGAGGTCGCAGTAAAATAAAAACACAATATCAATGCCCCTTGGAAGAGTGGTGGAGGTTACAGTTGAATAAAAAGACAATATCAATGCCCCTTGAAGAGACGTGGAGGTCACAGTGGAATAAAAAGACAATATTAATGCCCCTTGGAAGAGTGGTGGAGGTCCCCGTAAAATAAAAAGACAATATCAATGCCCCTTGGAAGAGTGGTGGAGGTTAGAGTGGAATAAAAAGACGATATCAATGCCCATTGGAAGTGACGTGGAGGTCACAGTAGCTTAAAAAGACGTTTTTAATGCCCCTTGGAAAATTGGTGGAGGTCACAGTGGATTAAAAAGACAATATCAATGCGCCTTGGAAGAGTGGTGGAGGTGGCAGTGGAATAAAAAGACAATATCTATGCCCCTTGGAAGAGTGGTGAAGTTTACAGTGGAATAAAAAGACAATATAAATGAACCGTGAAAGAGATGTGGATGTCACCGTAGCTTAACAAGACGGTTTTAATGTCCCTTGGAAGAGAGGTGAAAGTCGCAGTGGAATAAAAAGACAATATCAATGCCCCTTGGAAGAGTGCTGGAGGTTACAGTGGAATAAAAAGCAATATCAAAGCGCCTTGCCAGAGCTGTGGGGTTGAGAGTGGTTTAAATTGACGGTTTTAATGCCCCTTGGAAGAGACGTGGAGGTCACAGAAGATTAACAAGAGTGTTTTAATGCCCCTTGGAAGAGTGGTGGAGGTCGAAGTGGATTAAAACGACAATGTCAATGCTCCTTGAAGTAGTGGTTGAAGTCTCAGTGGAATAAAAAGACAATATCAATGCCCCTTGGAAGAATGTTGGAGGTTCAAGTGGAATAAAAAGACAATATCAATGCCCTGTGAAAGAGACATGGAGGTCACAGTAGCTTAACAAGACAGTTTTAATGCCACATGGAAGAGTGGTGGAGGTTGCAGTGGAATAAAAAGACAATATCAATGCCCTGTGGAAGAGATGAGGAGGTCACAGTAGCTTAACAAGAAGGTTTTAATGACCTTTGGAAGAGTGGCAGAGGTCGCAGTGGATTAAAAAGACAATATCAATGCCCTTTGGAAGAGTGGTGGAGGTCGTAGTGGAATAAAAATACAATATCAATGCCCCTTGGTAGAGTGGTGGAGGTTACAGTGGAATTTAAAGACAATATCAATGCCCCGTGGAAGAGATGTGGAGATCACTGTAGCTTAACAAGACAGTTTTAATGCCCCTTGGAAAAATGGTGGAGGTCGCAGTTTAATAAAAAGACAATGTCAATGCCCCTTGGAAGAGTGGTGGCGGATAGAGTGGAATAAAAAGACAATATCAATGCCCCTTGGAAGAGCTGTGGAGTTCAAAATGGTTTAACCAGATGGTTTTAATGCAAATTGGAAGTGAGGTGGGGTCACTGTAGCTTAAAAAGACGTTTTTAATGCCCCTTGGAAAAGTGGTGGAGCTCGAAGTGGATTAAAAAGACAATATCAATGCCGCTTGGAAGAGTGGTGGAGGTGGCAGTGGAATAAAAAGACAATATCAATGCCCCTTGAAAGAATGATGGAGGTCGCACTGGAATGAAAAGACAATGTCAATGCCCCTTGGAAGAGTGGTGGAGGTTAGAGTGGAATAAAAAGACAATACCAATGCCCCTTGGAAGAGCTGTGGAGTTCAGAATGGTTTAACCAGATGGTTTTATTGCCCCTTGGAAGAGACGTGAAGGTCACAGTAAATTACCAAGACGTTTTTAATGCCCCTTGGAAAAGTGGTGGAGGTCACAGTGGATTAAAAAGACAATATCAATGCAACGTGGAAGACACGTGGAGGTCACAGTAGCTTAACAAGACAGTTTTAATGCACCTTGGAAGAGTGGTGGAGGTCGCAGTGGAATAAATAAACAATATCAATGCCCCTTGAAAGAGTGGTGGAGGTTACAGTGGAATAAAATGACAATATCAATGCCTCTTGCAAGAGCTGTGGAGTTCAGAGTGGTTTAAATTGACGGTTTTAATGCACCTTGGAAGAGACTTGGAGGTCACAGTAGCTTAACAATACGGTTTTAATGCCACTTGGAATAGTGGTGGAGGTCGCAGTGGATTAAAAAGACAATATCAATGCCACTTGAAGGAGTGGTGAAGGTCCCAGTGGAATAAAAAGACAATATCAATGCCCCTTGGAAGAGTGGTGGAGGTTACAGTGGAATAAAAAGACAATATCAATGCGAAGTGAAAGAGCCGTGGAGGTCACAGTAGCTTATCAAGATGGTTTTAATGCCCCTTGGAAGAGAGGTAGAAGTTGCAGTGGAATAAAAAGACAATATCAATGCCCCTTGGAAGAGTGCTGGAGGTTACAGTGGAATAAAAAGACAATATCAATGCCCCTTGCAAGAGCTGTGGAGTTCAGAGTGGTTTAAATTGACGCTTTTAATGCCCTGTGGAATTGACGTGGAGGTCAAAGTAGCTTAACAACACGGTTTTAATGGCCCTTGAAAGAAAGAGTGGTGGAGGTCGCAGTTGATTAAAAAGACAATATCAATGCCGCTTGGAAGAGTAGTGGAGTTCGCAGTGGAATAAAAAAAACATATCAATGCCCCTTGGAAGAGTGGTGGAGGGAACAGTGGATTAAAAAGACAATATCAATGCCCCCTTGGAAGAGCAGTGGAGTTCAGAGTAGTTAAACCAGACGGTTTTAATGCCCACTGGAAGTGACGTGGAGGTCACAGTAGCTTAAAAAGACGTTTTTAATGCCCCTTGGAAAAGTGGTGGAGGTCGAAGTGGATTAAAAAGACAATATCAATGCCCCTTGGAACAGTATTGGAGGTGGCAGTGGAATAAAAAGACAATATCAATGCCCCTTGGAAGAGTGGTGGAGTTTACAGAGGAATAAAAAGACAATATCAATGCCCCTTGAAAGAGAAGTGGAGGTCACAGTAGATTCACAAGACGGTTTTAATGCACCATGGAAGAGTGGTGGAGGTCGCAGTGGAATAAAAAGACAATATCAATGCCCCTTGGAAGAGTGGTGGAGGATACAGTGGAATAAAAAGACAATATCAATGCCCCTTGGAAGATCTGTGGAGTTCAGATTGGTTTAACCATACGGTTTTAATGCCCCTTGGAAGAGACGTGGAGGTGACAGTAGCTTAACAAGATGGTTTTATTGCCACATGGAAGAGTGGTGGAGGTTGCAGAGGATTAAAAAGACAATATCAATGCCCCGTGGAAGAGAAGATGAGGTCACAGTAGCTTAACAAGATGGTTTTAATGCCCTTTGGAAGAGTGGTATAGGTCGCAGTGGAATAAAAATACAATATCAATGCCCCTTGGTAGAGTGGTGGAGGTTACAGTGGAATTTAAAGACAATATTAATGCCTGGTGGAAGAGATGTGGAGGTCACTGTAGCTTAACAAGACAGTTCTAATGCCCCTTGGAAAAATGGTGGAGGTCGCAGTGGAATAAAAAGACAATGTCAATGCCCCTTGGAAGAGTGATGGAGGTTAGAGTGGAATAAAAAGACAATACCAATGACCCTTGGAAGAGCTGTGGAGTTCAGAGAGGTTTCACCAGACGGTTTTAATGCCCATTGGAAGTGACGTGGAGGTCACAGTAGCTTAAAAAGATGTTTTTAATGCCCCTTGGAAATGTGGTGGAGGTTGCAGTGGATAAAAAAGACAATATCAATGCCGCTTGGAAGAGTGGTGGAGGTGGCAGTGGAATAAAAAGACAATGTCAATGCCCCTTGGAAGAGTGGTGGAAGTTAGAGTGGAATAAAAGGACAATAGCAATGCCCCTTGGAAGAGCTGTGGAGTTCAGAGTGGTTTAACCAGATGGTTTTATTGCCCATTGGAAGAGACGTGGAGGTCACCGTAGATTAACAAGATGGTTTTAATGCCCCTTGGAAAAGTGGTGGAGGTCACAGTGGATTAAAAAGACAATATCAATGACCGGTGGAAGACACGTGGAGGTCACAGTAGCTTAACAATACAGTTTTAATGCCCCTTAGAAGAGTGGTGGAGGTCTCAGTGGAATAAAAAGACAATATCAATGCCCCTTGAAAGAGTGGTGGAGGTTACAGTGAAATAAAAACATAATATCAATACTTCTTGAAAGAGCTATGGAGTTCAGAGTGGTTTAACCAGATGGTTTTAATGCCCCTTGGAAGAATGGTGGAGGTTACAGTGGAATAAAAAGACAATATCAATGCTCCTTGGAAGAGCTGTGGAGTTCAGAGTGGTTTATCCAGACGGTTTTAATTCCGCTTGGAAGAGATGTGGAGGTCACAGTAGCTTAACAAGACTGTTTTAATGCCTCTTGGAAGAGTGTTGGAGGTCGCAGTGGATTAAAAAGACAATATCAATGCCCCTTAGAAGAGAGGTGGAAGTCTTATTGGAATAAAAAGACAATATCAATACCCCTTGGAAGAGTGGTGGAGGATACAGTGGAATAAAAAGACAATATCAATACCCCGTGGAACAGACATGGACGCTACAGTAGCTAAACAAGATGCTTTTAATGCACCTTGGGAGAGTGGTGGAAGTCGTAGTGGAATAAAAAGACAATATCAATGCCCCTTGAAAGAGTGCTGTAGGTTACAGTGAAATAAAATGACAATATCAATGCCTCTTGCAAGAGCTGTGGAGTTCAGAGTGGTTTAAAATTACGGTTTTAATGCAACTTGGAAGAGACGTGGAGGTCACAGTAGCTTAACAATACGGTTTTAATGCTCCTTGGAAGAGTGGTGGAGGTCGCAGTGGATTAAAAAGACAATATCAATGCCACTTGGTAGAGTGGTGAAGGTCCCAGTGGAATAAAAAGACAATATCAATGCCCCTTGGAAGAGTGGTGGAGGTTACAGTGGAATAAAAAGACAATATCAATAACCAGTGAAATAGACGTGGAGGTCACAATAGCTTAACAAGACGGTTTTAATGCCCCTTGGAAGAGAGGTGGAAGTTGCAGTGGAATAAAAAGACAATATCAATGCCCCTTGGAAGAGTGCTGGAGGTTACATTGGAAAAAAAAAAAATATCAATGCCCCTTGCAAGAGCTGTGGAGTTCAGAGTGGTTTATATTGACGGTTTTAATGCCCCTTGGAAGAGTGATGGAGGTTACAGTGGAATAAAAAGACAATATCAATGCCCCTTGGAACAGTGGTGGAGGTTACAGTTAAATAAAAAGGCAATATCAATGCCCCGTGGAAGAGATGTGGAGGTCACAATAGCTTAACAAGACGGTTTTAATGCCCCTTGGAAGAGTGGTGGAGGTCGCAGTGGATTAAAAAGACAATATCAATGAGCCTTGGTAGAGTGGTGAAGGTCGCAGTGGAATAAAAAGACATTATCAATGCCCCTTGGAAGAGTGGTGGAGGTCGCAGTGGAATAAAAAGACAATATCAATGCCCCTTGGACGAGTGGTGGAGGTTACAGTGGAATAAAAAGACAATTTCAATGCCGCGTGGAAGAGACGTGGAGGTCACAGTAGCTTAACAAGACGGTTTTAATGCCTCTTGGAGGACTGGTGGAGGTCGCAGTGGAATAAAAAGACACTATCAATGCCCCTTAGAAGAGTGGTGGAGGTTGGAGTGGAATAAAAAGACAATAATAATGCCCTTTGGAAGAGCTGTGGAGTTCAGAGTGGTATAACCAGATGGTTTTAACGCTTCTTGGAAGAGGCGTGGAGGTCACAGTAACTTCACAAGGCGGTTTTAATGCCCCTTGGAAGAGTGGTGGAGGTCACAGTGGAATAAAAAAACAATATCAATGCCCCTTGGAAGATTGGTGGAGGTAACAGTGGAATAAAAAGACAATATCAATGCCCCGTGGAAGAGATGTGGAGATCACTGTAGCTTAACAATATGATTTTAATGCCCCTTGGAAGAGTGGTGGAGGTCGCAATGGAATAAAAAGACAAGGTCAATGCCCCTTGGAAGTGTGGTGGAGGTTAGAGTGGAATAAAAAGACAATACAAATGCCCCTTGGAAGAGAAGTGGTTTAACCAGATGGTTTTAATGCCCCTTGGAAGAGAAGTAGACATCACAGTAGCATAACAAGACGGTTTTAATGCCCCTTGGAAGAGTGGTGGAGTTCGCAGTGGATTAAAAAGACAATATCAATGCCTCTTGGAAGAGTGGTGGAGGTCGCAGTGGAATAAAAAGACAATATCAATGCCTCGTGTAAGGGACGTTGAGGTAACAGTAGCTTATCAAGACGGTTTTAATGCCCCTTGGAAGAGTGGTGGAGGTTGCAGGGGAATAAAAAGACAATAACAATGCACACTGGAAGAGTGGTGGAGGTCGCAGTGGAATAAAAAGACAAAATCTATGCCCCTTGGAAGAGTGGTGGAGGTTAAAATGGAATAAAAAGACAATATCAATGCCCCTTGGAAGAGCTGTGGAGTTCGGAGTGGTTTAACCAGACGGTTTTAATACCCCTTGGAAGAGACAAGGAGGTCACAGTAGCTTAACAAGACTGTTTTAATGCCACTTTGAAGAGTGGTGGAGGTCGCAGTGGATTAAAAAGACAATATCAATGCCCCTTAGAAGAAAGGTGGAAGTCGCAGTGGAATAAGAAGACAATGTCAATGCCACTTGGAAGAGTGGTGGAGGTTACAGTAGAATAAAAAGATAAAATCAATGCCCCATGGAATAAACATGGACATGACAGTAGCTTAACAAGACGGCTTTAATGCCCCTTGGAAGAGTGGTGGAGGTTGCAGTGGATTAAAAAGACAATATCAATGCCCATTGGAAGAGTGGTAGAGGTCGCAGTGGAATAAAAGGACAAAATCAATGCCCCCTGGAAGAGTGGTGGAGGTTACAGTGGAATAAAAAGACATTATCAGTGCCCCATGGAAGAGTTGTGGAGGTCACTGTAGCTTAACAAGATGGTCTTAATGATCTTTGGAAGAGTGGTGGAGGTCGCAGTGGAATAAATAGACAACGTCAATGCCCCTTGGAAGAGTGGTGGAGGTTAGAGTGGAAAAAAAAGACAATACCAGTGCTCCTTGGAAGAGCTGTGGAGTTCAGAGTGGTTTAAATTGACGGTTTTAATGCCCTTGGAAGAGACGTGGAGGTCATAGTGGATTAAAAAGACAATATCAATGCCCCTTGGAAGAGTGGTGGATGTCGCAGTGGATTAAAAAGACAATATCAATGCCCTTTGGAAGAGTGGTGGAGGTCGCAGTGGAATTAAAAGACAATATGAATGCCCCGTGGAAGGGACGTGGAGGTCATAGTAGCTTCACAAGATGGTTTTAATGGCCCTTGGAAGAGAGGTGGAGGTCGCAGTGGATTAAAAAGACAATATCAATGCCTCTTGTAAGAGCTGTGGAGTTCAGAGTATTTAACCAGACGGTTTTAATGCCCCTTGGTGGAGACGAGGAGGTCACAGTAGCTTAACAAGACTGTTTTAATGCCCCTTGGAAGAGTGGTGGAGATCGTTGTGGATTTAAAAGACAATATCAAAGCCCCTTAGATGAGTGGTGGAGGTCGCAGTGGAATAAAAAGACAATATCAATGCCCCTTGGAAGATTGGTGGAGGTTACAGTGGAATGAAAAAACAATATCAATGCCCCTTGGAAGAGTGGTGGAGGTTACAGTGGAATAAAAAGACAATATCAATGCCCTGTGTAAGAAACTTGGAGGTCACAGTAGCTTAACAAGATGGTTTAAATGCCCCTTGGAAGAGTCGTGGACATCGCAGAGGAATAAAAAGACAATATCAATGCACTTGGAAGAGTGCAGAAGGTTACAATGGAAAAAAAGACATTGTCAATGCCCCTTGGAAGAGCTGTGGAGCTCAGAGCGGTTTAACCAGATGGTTTTAATGCCCCTTGGAAGAGACTTGGAGGTCACCGTACCATAACAAGAGGGTTTAATACCCCTTGGAAGAGTGGTGGAGGTCGCAACGGAATAAAAAGACAATATCAATGCCACTTGGAAGAGTGGTGGAGGTTACAGTGGAATAAAAAGACAATATCAATGACCCTTGGAAGAGTGGTGGAGGTAGCAGTGGAATAAAAAGACCTTGTCAATACCCCTTGGAAGAGCTGTGGAGCTCAGAGCGGTTTAACCAGACGGTTTTATTGCCCCTTGGAAGAAACTTGGAGGTCACAGTAGCTAAACAAGACGGTTTTAATGCCCCTTGGAAGAGTGGTGGAGGTCGCAGTGGATTAAAAAAACATTATCGATGCCCCATGGAAGAGTGTTGGAGGTCGCAGTGGAATAAAAAGAAAATACCAATGCCCCTTAGAAGAGTGGTGTAGGTTACAGTGGAAAAAAAGGACAATATCAATGATCCTTGGAAGAGGGGTGAAGGTTGCAGTGGAATAAAAAGACAATATCAATGTCCCTTGGAAGAGTGGTGGAGGTCGCAGTGGATTAAAAAGGTACTATCAATGCCCCTAGGAAGAGTGCTGGAGGTTACAGTGGAATAAAAAATAATATCAAAGCCCCTTGCAAGAGCTGTGGAGTTGAGAGTTGTTTAAATTGACGGTTTTAATGCCCCTTGGAAGAGTGGTGGAGGTCGCAGTGGATTAAAAAGACAATATCAATGAGCCTTGAAAGAGTGGTGGAGGTAGCAGTGGAATAAAAAGATATTATCAATGCACCTTGGAAGAGTGGTAGAGGTCGTAGTGGAATAAAAAGACAATATCAATGCCCCTTGTACGAGAGGTGGATGTTACAGTGGAATAAAAAGACAATTTCAATGCCCCGTGGAAGAGACGTGGAGGTCACAGTAGCTTAACAAGACGTTTTTAATGCCTCTTGGAGGACTGGTGGAGGTCGTTGTGGAATAAAAAGACAATATCAATGCCCCTTGGAAGAGTGGTGGAGGTTACAGTGGAATAATAAGACAATAACAATGCCCCTTGGAAGAGCTGTGGAGTTCAGAGTGGTATAACCAGACGGTTTTAACGCTCCTTGGAAGAGACGTGGAGGTCACAGTAACTTAACAAGACGGTTTTAATGCCTCTTGGAAGAGTGGTGGAGGTCACAGTGGAATAAAAAGACAATATCAATGCCCCGTGGAAGAGATGTGGAGGTCACTGTAGCTTAACAATATGGTTTTAATGCCCCTTGGAAGAGTGGTGGAGGTCGCAGTGAAATAAAAAGACAATGTCAATGCCCCTTGGAAGAGTGGTGGAGGTTAGAGTGGAATAAAAAGACTACAAATGCCCCTTGGAAGAGCTGTGGAGTTCAGAGTGGTTTAACCAGATGGTTTTAATGCCCATTGGAAGAGAAGTCGACGTCACAGTAGCATAGCAAGACGGTTTTCATGCCCCTTGGAAGGGTGGTAGAGGTCGCAATGGAATAAAAAGACAATATCAATGCCCCTTGGAAGAGTGGTGGAGGTCGCAGTAAAATAAAAAGACAATATCATTGCCCCTTGGAAGAGCTGTGGAGTTCACAGTGGTTGAACCAGAAGGTTTTATATAGTTACATAGTTACATAGTTAGTAAAGCCGAATAAAGACTTGCGTCCATCAAGTTCGACCTGTTAGTTCTGTAATTGCTAAAGTTGATCCAGAGGAGGGCAAAAACCCCAAATGATTTAGCCAATCTACACCTGAGGAAAAATTCCCTCCCGACTCTGAAACCAGCAGTCAGAATAAATCCCTGTATCAACCTACTATTTTATTTTATTTATAAGTATATGCTGAAATCTGCCTGGTATCTAGAAATGCATCCAGTCCCCGCTTGAACTGGTGTAGTGAATCCGACATTACCGTCTCCTCACTCAGTGAATTCCATATTCTCACTGCTCTTACCGTAAAGAACCCCTTCCTATGCTGGTGCTGAAACCTTTTCTCTTCCAGTCTTAGTGAGTGCCCTCTTGTTACCGTAATATCCCTCCTTTTGAACAAATCCCGGGAAAGATCTCTATACTGTCCCCTAACATATTTGTACACATTTATTATGTCCCCCCTCAACCTTCTCTTTTCCAGGCTGAATAGTCCTAGTTTTGCCAACCTCTCTAGGTATTGCAGTCCCTCCATTCCCTTTATTAATTTTGTTGCCCTCCTTTGTACCTTTTCAAGCTCATTTATATCCTTTCTATATATTGGGGCCCATAACTGAGCACAGTATTCCAAGTGTGGTCTGACCAGTGCTTTGTACAGTGGAAGAACAATGTTCTCATCCTTTGCAGCTATACCTCTTCTGATACATCCCATTACCCTGTTTGCCCTTACAGCAGCGGCCTGACTTTGGGCACTCCAATTTAGTTTGCTATCAATCAAGATGCCCAAGTCCTTCTCCATCTCTGAATTCCCCAATGATTTCCCATTCAGTGAGTACTGGTGACTTCCATTTTTCCTTCCCATATGTATGACCTTACATTTCTCCTCGTTAAACCTCATTTGCCATTTAATGCTCCACCTACCCAGCTTATCCAAATCCCTCTGTAGGTCTGCACTGTCCTCTTTTGTATTAATTGTTTTACATAACTTTGTGTCATCTGCAAATATTGATATTTTACTATTTATCCCGTTGACTATGTCGTTAATAAAGATATTAAATAACATTGGGCCTAGTACAGACCCCTGTGGTACCCCACTAGTGACGCTTACCCATTCTGAGAATATTCCATTTATAACCACCCTCTGCCTTCTATCCTTTAGCCAGTTAGCTACCCACTTGCAGACATTTTCCCCCAGCCCCATCATTCTCATTTTATATACCAACCTATTATGTGGCACGCTATCGAACGCTTTTGAGAAGTCGAGATACATGACATCCACTGGTTCCCCCTGATCTACTCGAGAGCTAACCTCCTCGTAGAAGTCAATCAGGTTTGTTTGGCAGGAGCGATTCCTCATGAATCCATGTTGGTTCGGGATTAAAAGATTATTAGCATCAAGATGCTCCGTAATTGCCTCTTTAATGAAGCTTTCAAAAATTTTGCCCACAACGGACGTCAGACTCACCGGCCGATAGTTTCCGGTGTCACTTTTCGCTCCCTTTTTGAACATTGGCACTACATTCGCCTGTCGCCAATCAAGTGGTACAGACCCAGTCTCAACAGAGTCCTTAAATATAAGATATAACGGTCTGTCTATCACATTACTTAGTTCCCTTAGTACCCGTGGGTGTATGCCATCAGGTCCTGGTGATTTGTTTATTTTAATGTTACTGAGGCGTTTCTGTACCTCAACTTGGGTTAGATTAGTCATACTTAGTGGAGGATTAAGCTTGTCACTTCTCATTTCTCCTGTTAGTTCTATTTCCTTTGTGAATGTTGTCGAAAAAAAATTATTTAATAGATTAGCTTTATCCTCATCTTTCTCTATGATTTTGCCTTCATCACTTTTTATCGGTCCAATATTATCCGATTTAATCCTTTTACTATTTATATACGTAAAGAACAGTTTGGGATTTGATCTACTATCCCTAGCAATACGTTTCTCTGTTTCCTCCTTCGCTATTTTTATTTGTTTTTTACAGGTTCTCGTTTTTTCCTTGTAACACATTAGTGCCTCCTTACTGTTTTCCTGTTTTAATCTCTTGAATGCCTCTTTTTTGCTATTTAACGCCCCTTTTACGTTCTTGTTCAACCATATTGGTTTCCTCTTATTTCTGGCCCTTTTATTCCCATACGGTATATACCTCTCGCACTGAGTATTCAGAATTCTTTTGAAGGTTTCCCATTTACTATTCGTATCCATTGATTAAGTACTTTGTCCCAGTCAATAAGTTGAAGGTTTTCTATCAGCTGATCAAACTTCGCCCTTCTAAAGTTTAATGATTTAGTTGTTCCCTTATTGATAACCCTACTGAAGGGCATTTTGAAATTGATAATATTATGATCGCTATTACCTAGGTGCCCCCCTATCTGTACCTCAGTTATTCTATCAGGCCTATTAGTCAATATTAAGTCCAACACGGCCTTCCCTCTCGTTGGTTCCTGCACTAGTTGGGAGAGATAATTATCCTTAATATTTGTCAAGAACCTTTTTCCTTTCTGAGATCTACAGGTTTCAGTTTCCCAGTCAATATCCGGGTAGTTGAAATCCCCCATTACAATCACTTCATTATTTTTTGCTACTTTGTCTATTTGTCCTAATAGCAGTTTCTCATTCTCCTCTGTTATATTTGGTGGCTTATAGCAGACCCCCAGTAATATTTTATTATTATTTTTTGCCCCCTTTATCTCTACCCACATGGACTCGACCCCCTCTTCTCCCTCTCCTATATCTTCCCTTAGTCTGGGTTTTAGACATGACTTTACATATAAGCAGACTCCTCCGCCTTTCCCCTGTTTCCGGTCCCTTCTAAATAAACTATAATCTAATAAATTTACCGCCCAGTCGTAGCTATCATCTAGCCAAGTCTCTGTTATACCTACGATGTCATACCTCTCCTCCGATATAAGCGCCCGCAGCTCATCCGCCTTATTGGTCAGGCCTCTTGCATTGGTCAGCATGCAAGATAAAACTTTGGGGTTATTTAGCATCCTATTCTTCTCTAACGATCTAACTGTACTATCCCCACCCCCCTCTCCACCCTCATTATATTCACTTCTCCCCTTCCCCCTTGCTTGCCTCACATCCCACCTATTTCCTTGGTTCCCCCCCCCGTCTCTAGTTTAAAAACTCCTCCAACCTATTAGCCATCTTCTTCCCCAGCACCGCTGCACCCTCCCCATTGAGGTGCAGCCCGTCCCTACGGTAGAGCTTGTAGCCGACCGCGAAGTCGGCCCAGTTCTCCATGAACCCAAACCCTTCTGCCTTGCACCAACTCTTTAGCCACTTATTCACCTCCCTAACTTCCCATTGGCGCTCCTGTGTGGCTCGCGGGATTGGTAGTATTTCTGAGAAAACTACCTTGGAGGTCCTTGCCCTAAGCTTCCTACCTAGGTCCCTGAAATCATTTTTAAGGACCCTCCATCTACCACTCACTTTGTCATTGGTGCCGATGTGGACCATGACCGCTCGGTCTTCGCCAGCCCCACCCAGTAACCTGTCAACCCGATCCACGATGTGCCGAACTCGAGCGCCAGGGAGGCAGCACACCGTTCGGCGATCCCGGTCTTTGTGACAGATTGCCCTGTCTGTCCCCCTAATAATAGAGTCACCCACTACCAGAACCTGTCTTGCCTGCCCTACACTTCCCCCCTCCCCCTCATTACTGGAGCATACACTCCCCCGGCGGTCAGAGGATCTGTCGTGCTCCAATAATGCCGGTTCTGAACCAGCCTTCCTATACTTCTTCCCTCTATCCCTCCTAACTGTTATCCAGCTCCCTGCCTGTCCAGCCTGCACTTCCCCTCTATGCTCCACCCCCAGTATTGACCCATTGAGTGTCTGCTCGGTGAGCAGAAAACTTCGTTCCATGTTGTCGATGCTCCTCAGTATCACTATCTGAGCACTTAGATCCAGAATTTGGGCTTCCAAGTGCATGGTATGCTCACATCTCTCGCAGCAGTATGGATCCTCGAGCGGTTGCTCACAGAATGCATACATTGCGCAAGATGTACACTGCACGGCTCCGGCCAACATGGACGTCATTCTAAATATGGGGATACAGTCAGTATATATATACAAGTACAAAACGCAATTATTTATATATAGGTGTATGGACGGGGATCAATTAGGGATGTGCAAGTGTATCAATTAGATATCGACGGGGGATCAGTTAAGTATGGACGGGGGATCAATTAATTATCAAGTATGGACGGGGAAATCAGCTAAGTAGGTCAGGTGGATTAATTAAGTAAAAAGTAAAGTAAAGAAAGAATGAAATAAAGTCAGCAATTCAGTCCTAAGTCCTCCCTTCCAAACTCCCTGAATCCAAAGTCACTGAAAAACAAGTCACACACTTACTTTCGTTCGCACTTACGCTCTGGACACACGCAGCTCGTTCACACTCGCAAACTAAGAGATTTAAAGAGTTTTTTTTTTTTTTTCCTTTTCCAGCAATGTACCCTTCACCTCAATGCACTTCCAAAGTGGTGGAGGTCGCAGTGGAATAAAACAACATTATCAATGCCCCAAGGAAGAGTGGTGGAGGTCGCAGTGGAATAAAAAGACAATATCAATGCCCCTTGGACGAGTGGTGGAGGTTACAGTGGAATAAAAAGACAATTTCCATGCCCGTGGAAGAGACGTGGAGGTCACAGTAGCTTAACAAGACTGTTTTAATGCATTTTGGAGGACTGGTGGAGGTCGCAGTGGAATAAAAAGACAATATCAATGCCCCTTGGAAGAGTGGTTGAGGTTACAGTGGAATAAAAAGACAATAATAGTGCCCCTTGGAAGAACTGTGGAGTTCAGAGTGGTATAACCAGATGGTTTTAATGCTCCTTGGAAGAGACGTGGAGGTCAAATTAACTTAACAAGACGGTTTTAATGCCCCTTGGAAGAGTGGTGGAGGTCGCAGTGGAATAAAAAAACAATATCAATGCACCTTGGAAAATTGGTGGAGGTTACAGTGGAATAAAAAGACAATATCAATGCCCCGTGGAAGCAATGTGGAGGTCACTGTAGCTTAACAATATGGTTTCAATGCCCCTTGGAAGAGTGGTGGAGGTCGCAGTGGAATAAAAAGACAATGTCAATGCCCCTTGGAAGAGTGGTGGACGTTAGAGTGGAATAAAAAGACAAGAGCTGTGGAGATCAGAGTTGTTTAACCAGATGGTTTTAATGCCCCTTGGAGGAGAAGTCGACGTCACAGTAGCATAACAAGACGGTTTTAATGCCCCTTTGAAGAGTGGTGGAGTTCGCAGTGGATTAAAAAGACAATATCAATGCCCCTTGGAAGAGTGGTGGAGGTCGCAGTGGAATAAAAAGACAATATCAATTCCCCGTGAATTGACGTGGAGGCCACAGTAGCTTAACAAGGTGGTTTTAATGCCCCTTGGAAGAGTATTGGAGGTTGCAGGGGATTAAAAAGACAATAACAATGCCCATTGGAAGAGTGGTGGAGTTCGCAGTGGAATAAAAAGACAAAATCAATGCCCCTTGGAAGAGTGGTGGAGGTTACAGTGGAATAAAAAGACAATATCAATGCATCTTGTAAGAGCTGTGGAGTTCAGAGTATTTAACCAGACGGTTTTAATGCCCCTTGGTAGAGACAAGGAGGTCACAGTAGCTTAACAAGACTGTTTTAATGCCCCTTGGTAGAGTGGTGGAGATCGTTGTGGATTTAAAAGACAATATCAAAGCACCTTAGATGAGTGGTGGAGGTCGCAGTGGAATAAAAAGACAATATCAATGCCCCTTGGAAGATTGGTGGAGGTTACAGTGGAATGAAAAACAATATCAATGCCCCTTGGAAGAGTGATGGAGGCTACAGTGGAATAAAAAGACAATATCAATGCCCTGTGTAAGAAACTTGGAGGTCACAGTAGCTTAACAAGATGGTTTTAATGCCCCTTGGAAGAGTCGTGGAGGTCGCAGAGGAATAAAAAGACAATATCAATGCACTTGGAAGAGTGCAGAAGGTTACAATGGAATAAAAAGACATTGTCAATGCCCCTTGGAAGAGCTGTGGAGCTCAGAGCGGTTTAACAAGACTGGTTTAATGCCCCTTGGAAGAGTGGTGGAGGTCGCAATGGAATAAAAAGACAATATCAGTGCCCCGTGAAAGGGACGTGGAGGTCACAGTAGCATAACAAGACGGTTTTAATGCCCATTGGAAGAGTGGTGGAGGTCGCAGTGGATAAAAAAGACAATATCATTGCCTCTTGGAAGAGCTGTGGAGTACAGAGTGGTTTAACCAGACGGTGTAATGCCCCTTGGAAGAGACGTGGAGGTCACAGTAGCTTATCAAGACTGTTTTAATGCCCCTTCGAAGAGTGGTGGAGGTCGCAGTGGAATAAAAAGACAATATCAATTCCCCTTGGAAGAGATGTGGAGGTCGCAGTGGAATAAAAACACAATATCAATGCTTCGTGGAACAGACTTGGAGGTCACAGTAGCTTAACAAGATGGTTTTAATGCCCCTTGGAAGAGAGGTGGAGGTCGCTGTGGAATAAAAATACAATATCAATGCCCCTTGGAAGAGTGGTGGAGGTCGCAGTGGAATAAAAAGACAATATTAATGCCCCTTGGAAGAGTGGTGGAGGTCGCAGTAAAATAAAAAGACAATATCAATGCCCCTTGGAAGAGTGGTGGAGGTTACAGTGGAATAAAAAGACAATATCAATGTCCCTTGGAAGACCTGTGGAGTTCACAGTGCTTTAACTAGAAGGTTTTAAGGCACCGTGGAATCATAGAATCATAGAATCATAGAATCATAGAATGGTAGAGTTGGAAGGGACCTCCTGGGTCATCTAGTCCAACCCCCTGCTCAAAGCAGGATTCACTAGATCATCTCAGACAGATGTCTGTCCAGCCTCTGTTTGAAGACGTCCATTGAAGGGGAACTCACCACCTCTCGTGGCAGCCTGTTCCACTCATTAATCACCCTAACTGTCAAAAAGTTTTTTCTAATATCTAATCTGTGTCTCCTCCTATTTAGTTTCATCCCATTGCTTCTAGTCTTTCCTTGTGCAAATGAGAATAAAGATGATCCTTCTACAATGTGACAGCCCTTGACATATTTGTAGACAGCTATTAAGTCTCCTCTCAGTCTTCTTTTTTGCAAGCTAAACATTCCCAAATCCTGCAACCGTTCCTCATAGGACATGGTTTGCAGACCAGTCACCATTCTGGTCGCTCTTCTCTGAACTTGCTCCAGTTTGTCTATGTCTTTTTTAAAATGTGGTGCCCAAAACTGTACACAGTATTCCAGATGAGGTCTGACCAAAGAGGAGTAAAGACCCATAATGACTTCACGTGATCTAGACTGTATGCTTCTGTTAATACATCCCAGAATTGTATTTGCCTTTTTTGCTGCTGCATCACACTGTTGACTCATGTTCAGTCTATGATCTATTAGTATACCTAAGTCTTTTTCACATGTACTGTTGCTTAGCTCTATTCCTCCCATTCTGTATATGCTTTTTTCATTTTTATTGCCCAGATGTAGTACTTTGCATTTTTCCCTGTTAAAAACCATTCTGTTGGTTGCTGCCCACTGCTCCAGTTTATTTAGGTCTTTTTGAATCCTCTCTCTCTCTTCTCTAGTATTAGCTATCCCTCCTAGCTTTGTGTCATCAGCAAATTTAATCAGTTTACCCTCAATTCCTCCATCTAAATCATTGATAAAGATGTTGAACAATACAGGTCCCAGGACGGAGCCCTGTGGTACCCCACTTGAGACATTCATCCAGCTGGATGTGAAGCCATTTACAACCACCCTTTGAGTCCGATCACTAAGCCAGTTATGAATCCACCTAACAGTTGCCTGGTCCATTGCATATTTGGTCATTTTTTCAATAAGGATGGTGTGAGATACTTTGTCAAATGCTTTGCTGAAGTCAAGATATACTATATCTACAGCATTTCCCTGATCCACCCAGTCAGTGATTCTGTCATAGAAGGAAATTAAGTTAGTCTGACATGACTTGTTAGTTACAAACCCATGCTGACTCTGGTTAATCACTTCATTCTTATCCAGGTACTTACATACATGTTGTTTAATAATTTGTTCAATGATCTTTCCTGGTATAGAAGTCAGACTCACCGGCCTATAGTTCCCTGGGTCCACCTTCTTCCCCTTTTTGAAGATAGGAACAACATTTGCTCTTCTCCAGTCTTCTGGGACTTCTCCTGTTCTCCAAGAATTTTCAAAGATTATGGAGAGTGGTTCTAAAATTTCTTCTACGATCTCCTTCAGTACTCTGGGGTGTAATTCATCTGGACCTGGTGACTTGAACTCATTTATGTTAGCTAAATATTCCCTCACAATCTTTCTGTTTACAGATAACTTGGATTCCTCTATTCCTTTAAAAGGACAGTGAAGATCAGTTGATGTTACATTTTCTTTCTGAGAGAAAACAGATGCAAAATAGGAATTAAAAAGTTCGGCCTTCTCAACATCCTCTCTTACCATTTCTCCATTTTCATCCTGTAAAAATCCTATAGCATCTTTGACTTTTCTTTTACTTTTGACATACCCCCAAAATCCTTTTTTATTGCTTTTGACATCTCTTGCAAGCCTTAATTCATTGTCAGCTTTAGCTAACCTGATACGTGCCCTGCAGGATCTGCAGACTGCATTATAATCTTCTTTAGATATGCCTCCCTCTTTCCATTTAATAAGCATTTCTTTCTGGAATAGACGTGGAGGTCACAGCAGCTAAAAAAGATAGTTTTAATGCTTCTTGGAAGAGTGATGGAGGTCGCAGTGGATTAAAAAGACAAAATAAATGCCCCTTGGAAGAGTGGTGGACGTTACAGTGGAATAAAAAGACAATATCAATTCCCCGTGCAAGAGCTGTGGAGTTCAGAGTGATTTAACCAGACGGTTTTAATGCTCCTTGGAAGAGACGTGGAGGTCACAGTAGCTTATCAAAACTGTTTTAATGCCCCTTGGAAGAGTGGTGGAGGTCGCAGTGGAATAAAAAGACAATATCAATTCCACTTGGAAGAGATGTGGAGGTCGCAGTGGAATAAAAAGACAATATCAATGCCTCGTGGAAGAGACTTGGAGGTCACAGTAGCTTAACAAGATGGTTTTAATGCCCCTTGGAAGAGAGGTGGAGGTCACAGTGGAATAAAAAGACAATATCAATGCCCCTTGGAAGAGTGGTGGAGGTTACAATGGAATAAAAAGACCTTGTCAATACCCCTTGGAAGAGCTGTGGAGCTCAGAGCGGTTTAACCAGACGTTTTTATTGCCCCTTGGAAGAAACTTGGAGGTCACAGTAGCTAAACAAGACGGTTTTAATGCCCCTTGGAAGAGTGGTGGAGGTCGCAGTGGATTAAAAAAACATTATCGATGCCCCATGGAAGAGTGGTGGAGGTCGCAGTGGAATAAAAAGAAAATATCAATGCCCCTTAGAAGAGTGGTGGAGGTTACAGTGGATTAAAAAGACAATATCAATGAGCCTTGGAAGAGTGGTGGAGCTCGCAGTAGAATAAAAATACATTATCAATGCCCCTTGGAAGAGTGGTGGAGGTCGCAGTGGAATAAAAAGACAATATCAATGCCCCTTGGACGAGTGGTGGAGGTTACAGTGGAATAAAAAGACAATTTCAATGCCCCGTGGAAGAGACGTGGAGGTCACAGTAGCTTAACAAGACGGTTTTAATGCCTCTTGGAGGACTGGAGGAGGTCGCAGTGGAATAAAAAGACAATATCAATGCCCCTTGGAAGAGTGGTGGAGGTTACAGTGGAATAAAAAGACAATAACAGTGCCCCTTGGAAGAGCTGTAGAGTTCAGAGTGGTAAAACCAGACGATTTTAACGCTGCTTGGAAGAGACGTGGAGGTCACAGTAACTTAGCAAGACGGTTTTAATGCCCCTTGGAAGAGTGGTGGAGGTCGCAGTGGAATAAAAAAACAATATCAAGGCCCCTTGGAAGATTGGTGGAGGTTACAGTGGAATAAAAAGACAATATCAATGCCCCGTGGAAGAAATGTGGAGGTCACTGTATCTTAACAATATGGTTTTAATGCCCCTTGGAAGAGTGGTGGAGGTCGCAGTGGAATAAAAAGACAATGTTAATGCCCCTTCGAAGAGTGGTGGAGGCTAGAGTGGAATAAAAAGACAATACAAATGCCCCTTGGAAGAGCTGTGGAGTTCAGAGTTGTTTAACCAGATGGTTTTAATGCCCCTTGGAGGAGAAGTCGACGTCAGAGTAGCATAACAAGACGGTTTTAATGCCCCTTGGAAGAGTGGTGGAGTTCGCAGTGGATTAAAAAGACAATATCAATGCCCATTGGAAGAGTGGTAGAGGTCGCAATGGAAAAAAAAGACAAAATCAATGCCCCTTGGAAGAGTGGTGGAGGTTACAGTGGAATAAAAAGACAATATCAATGCCCCATGGAAGAGTTGTGGAGGTCACTGTAGCTTAACAAGATGGTCTTAATGCCCCTTGGAAGAGTTGTGGAGGTCGCAGTGGAATAAATAGACAATGTCAATGCCCCTTGGAAGAGTGGTGGAAGTTAGAGTGGAATAAAAAGACAATACCAGTGCTCCTTGGAAGAGCTGTTGAGCTCAGAGTGGTTTCAATTGACGGTTTTAATGCCCCTTTGAAGAGACGTGGAGGTCACAGTGGATTAAAAAGACAATATCAATGCTCCTTGGAAGAGTGGTGGAGGTCGCAGTGGATTAAAAAGACAATATCAATGCCCCTTGGAAGAGTGGTGGAGGTCGCAGTGTTATAAAAAGACAATATCAATGCCCCGTGGAAGGGATGTGAAGATCACAGTAGTTTCACAAGACGGTTTTAATACCCCTTGGAAAAGAGGTGGAGGTCGCAGTTGACTAAAAAGACAATATCAATGACCCTTGGAAGAGTGGTGGAGGTCGCAGTGGAATAAAAAGACAATATCAATGCCGCTTGGAATAGTGGTGGATGTTATGGGCGAATAAAAAGACAATATCAATGCTCTTGTAAGAGCTGTGGAGTTCAGAGTGTTTAACCAGACGGTTTTAATGGCCCTTGGAAGAGACGAGGAGGTCACAGTAGCTTAACAAGACTGTTTTAATGCTTCTTTGTAGAGAGATGGAGGTTGCAGTGGATTAAAAGGACAAAATCAATGCCCCTTGGAAGAGTGGTGGAGGTTACAGTGGAATAAAAAGACAATATCAATGACTCTTGCAAGAGCTGTGGAGTTCAGAGTGGTTTAAATTGACGGTTTTAATGCCACTTGGAAGAGACGTGGAGGTCACAGTAGCTTAGCAAGACGGTGTTAATGCCCCTTGGAAGAGTGGTGGAGGTCGCAGTGGATTAAAAAGTCATTATCAAAGCCCCTTGGAAGAGTGGTGGAGGTCGCAGTGGAATAAAAAGAAAATATCAATGCCCCTTAGAAGAGTGGTGGAGGTTAAAGTGGAAAAAAAGGACTATATCAATTTCCCTTAGAAGAGTGGTGGAGGTCGCAGTGGATTAAAAAGACAATATCAATGCCCCTTGGAAGAGTGGTAGAGGTCACAGTGGAATAAAAAGACAATATCAATGCCCCGTGGAAGGGTTGTGGAGGTCACTGTAGCTTAACAAGACCATTTTAATGCCCCTTGGAAGAGTGGTAGAGGTCGCAGTGGATTAAAAAGACTATCAAATCCCCTTGGAAGAGTGGTGGAGGTCGCAGTGGAAAAAAAAGACAATATCAATGCCCCTTGGAAGAGTGTTGAAGGTTACAATTGAAAAAAAAGACAATATCAATGCCTCTTGGAAGAGCTGTGTAGTTCAGAGTGGTTTAACAATGTGGTTTTAATGTCCCTTGGAAGAGAAGTGGAGGTCACAGAAACTTATCGAGACTGTTTTAAAGCCCCTTGGAGGAGTGGTAGAGGTCCCAGTTAATTAAAAAGACAATATCAATGACCTTGGAAGAGTGGTGGAGGTTACAGTGGAATAAAAAGACAATATCAATGCCCCTTGGAAGAGTGGTGGAGGTTACAGTGGAATAAAGAGACAATATCAATGTCCCTTGGAAGAATGGTGGAGGTTACAGTGGAATAAAAAGACAATTTTAATGCCCCTTGAAAGAGTGGTGGAGGTTCCAATTAAATAAAAATACAATATCAATACCCCTTGGAAGAGACGTGGAGGTCACAGTGGAATAAAAAAACATTATTAATGCCCCTCGGAAGAGTGGTGGAGGTTAGAGTGGAATAAAAAGACAATATCAATGCCCCTTGGAAGAGCTGGAGAGTTCACAGTGGTTTAACCAGAAAGTTTTAATGTACCATAGAATAGACGTGGAGGTCACAGTAGCTTAACAAAAATGTTTTAATACCCCTTGGAAGAGTGGTGGAGATCGTTGTGGATTTAAAAGACAATATCAATGCATCTTACAAGAGTGGTGGAGGTCGCAGTGGAATAAAAAGACAATATCCATGCCCCTTGGAAGATTGGTGGAAGTTACAGTGGAATAAAAAGACAATATCAATCCCCCTTGGAAGAGTGGTGGAGGTTACAGTGGATTAAAAATATCAATGCCCTGTGTACTAAACTTGGAGGTCACAGTAGCTTAACAAGACGGTTTTAATGCCCCTTGGAAGAGTCGTGAACGTCGCAGAGGAATAAAAAGGCAATATCAATGCACGTGGAAGAGTGCAGAAGGTTACAATGGAATAAAAAGACATTGTCAATGCCCCTTGGAAGAGCTGTGGAGCTCAGAGCGGTTTAACCAGACAGTTTTAATGCCCCTTGAAAGAGACTTGGAGGTCACAGTAGCTTAACAAGATGGTTTTAATGCCCCTTGGAAGAGTGGTGGAGGTCGCAATGGAATAAAAAGACAATATCAATGCCCCGTGGAAGGGACGTGGAGGTCACAGTAGCATAACAAGACGGTTTTAATGCCCATCGGAAGAGTGGTGGAGGTCACAGTTGATAAAAAAGACAATATCAAAGCCCCTTGGAAGAGTGGTGGAGGTCGCAGTGGAAAACAGAGACAATTTCAATGCCCCTTGGAAGAGTGGTGGAGGTTACAGTCGAATAAAAAGACAATATCTAAGCCTCTTGGAGAGCTGTGTAGTACAGAGTGGTTTAAACAGATGGTTTAATGCCCCTTGGAAGGGTGGTGGAGGTTACAGTTGAATAAAAAGACAATATCAATGCCTCTTGGAAGAGCTGTGGAGTTCAGAGTGGTTTAACCAGATGGTTTTAATGCCCCTTGGAAGAGACGAGGAGGTCACAGTAGCTTATCAAAACTGTTTTAATGCCCCTTGGAAGAGTGGTGGAGGTCGCAGTGGAATAAAAAGACAATATCAATTCCACTTGGAAGAGTTTTGGAGGTCGCAGTGGATTAAAAAGACAATATGAATGCCCCTTGGAAGAGTGGTGGAGGCCACAGTGGAATAAATAGACAATATCAATACCCCTTAGAAGAGTGGTGGAGGTTACAGTTGAATAAAAAGACAATATCAATGCCCCTTGGAAGAGTGATGGAGTTTACAGTGGAATAAAAAGACAATATCAATGCCCCTTGGAAGAGTGATGGAGGTTAGAGTGGAATAAAAAGACAATATCAATGCCCCATGGAAGAGATGTGGACGTCACAATAGCTTAAAAAGATGGTTTTAATGCCCCTTGGAAGAGTGGTGGAGGTCGCAGTGGATTAAAAAGACAATATCAATGAGCCTTGGAAGAGTGGTGGAGGTCGCAGTGGAATAAAAAGACATTATCAATGCCCCTTGGAAGAGTGGTGGAGGTCGCAGTGGAATAAAAAGACAATAATAGTGCCCCTTGAAAGAGCTGTGGAGTTCAGAGTGGTATAACCAGACGGTTTTAACGCTCCTTGGAAGAGATGTGGAGGTCACAGTAACTTAACAAGACGGTTTTAATGCCCCTTGGAAGAGTGGAGGAGGTCGCAGTGGAATAAAAAAACAATATCAATGCCCCTTGGAAGATTGGTGGAGGTTACAGTGGAATAAAACGACAATATCAATGCTCCGGGGAAGAAATGTGGAGGTCACTGTAGCTTAACAATATGGTTTTAATGCCCCTTGGAAGAGTGGTGGAGGTCGCAGTGGAATAAAAAGACAATGTCAATGCCCCTTGGAAGAGTGGTGGAGTTCAGAGTTGTTTAACCAGATGGTTTTAATGCCCCTTGGAGGAGAAGTCTACGTCACAGTAGCATAACAAGACGGTTTTATTGCCCGTTGGAAGAGTGGTGGAGTTCGCAGTGGATTAAAAAGAAAATATCAATGCCCCTTGGAAGAGTGGTGGAGGTCGCAGTGGAATAAAAAGACAATATCAATGCCCCGTAGAATTCACGTGGAGGTCACAGTAGCTTAACAAGGCGGTTTTAATGCCCCTTGGAAGAGTGGTGGAGGTTGCAGGGGATTAAAAAGACAATATCAATGCCCATTGGAAGAGTGGTGAAGTTCGCAGTGGAATTATAAGACAATATCAATGCCCCTTGGAAGAGATGTGGAGTTCAGAGTGGTTTAACCAGATGGTTTTAATGCCCCTTGGAAGAGGCGTGGAGGTCACAGTAGCTTAACAAGATTGTTTTAATGCCCCTTGGAAGAGTGGTGGAGGTTGCAGTGGATTAAAAAGACAATATCAATGCCCATTGGAAGAGTGGTAGAGGTCGCAATGGAATAAGAAGACAAAATCAATGTCCTTTGGAAGAGTGGTGGAGGTTACAGTGGAAAAAAAAGACAATATCAATGCCCCATGGAAGAGTTGTGGAGGTCACTGTAGCTTAACAAGATGGTCGTAATGCCCCTTGGAAGAGTGGTGGAGGACGCAGTGGATTGAATAGACAATGTCAATGCCCCTTGGAAGAGTGGTGAAAGTTAGAGTGGAATAAAAAGACAATACCAGTGCTCCTTGGAAGAGCTGTGGAGTTCAGAGTGGTTTCAATTGACGGTTTTAATGCCCCTTGGAAGAGACGTGGAGGTCACAGTGGATTAAAAAGACAATATCAATGACCCTTGGAAGAGTGTTGGAGGTCGCAGTGGATTAAAAAGACAATATCAATGCCCCTTGGAAGAGTGGTGGAGGTCGCAGTGTTATAAAAAGACAATATCAATGCACCGTGGAAAGGATGTGAAGTTCACAGTAGCTTCACAAGATGGTTTAAATGCCCCTTGGAAGAGAGGTGGAGGTCGCAGTTGATTAAAAAGGCAATATCAATGCCCCTTGGAAGAGTGGTGGAGGTCGCAGTGGATTAAAAAGACAAAATCAATGCCCCTTGGAAGAGTGGTAGAGGTTACAGTGGAATAAAAAGAAAATATCAATGCCTCTTGCAAGAGCTGTGGAGTTCAGAGTGGTTTAAATTAACGGTTTTAATGCCACTTGGAAGAGACGTGGAGGTCACAGTAGCTTAACAAGACGGTTTTAATGCCCCTTGGAAGATTGGTGGAGGTCGCAGTGGATTAAAAAGACATTATCAATGCCCCTTGAAAGAGTGGTGGAGGTCGCAGTGGAATAAAAAGAAAATATCAATGCCCCTTAGAAGAATGGTGGAGGTTACAGTGGAAAAAAAAGACAATATCAATGTCCCTTAGAAGAGTGGTGTAGGTCGCAGTGGATTAAAAAGACAATATCAATGCCCCTTGGAAGAGTGGTAGAAGTCGCAGTGGATTAAAAAGACAATATCAATGCCCCGTGGAAGGAACGTGGAGGTCACAGTAGCTTAACAGGACGGTTTTAATGCCCCTTGGAAGAGTGGTGGAGGTCGCAGTGGAATAAAAAGACTATCAAATCCCCTTGGAAGAGTGGTGGAGGTCGCAGTGGAAAGAAAGACATTATCAATGCCCCTTGGAAGAGTAGTGGAGGTTACAGTTGAAAAAAAAGACAATATCACTGCCTCTTGGAAGAGCTGTGGAGTTCAGAGTGGTTTAACCATGCAGTTTTAATGCCCGTTGGAAGAGACGTGGAGGTCACAGAAGCTTATCAAGACTGTTTTAAAGCCCCTTGGAGGAGTGGTAGAGGTCCCAGTGGATTAAAAAGACAATATCAATGCACCTTGGAAGAGTGATGGAGGTTACAGTGGAATAAAAAGACAATATCAATGCCCCTTGGAAGAGTGGTGGAGGTTACATTGGAAAAAAGAGACAATATCAATGTAGCTTGGAAGAATGGTGGAGGTTAAAGTGGAATAAAAAGACAATATCAATGCCCCTTGGAAGAGTGGTGGAGGTTCCAATTAAATAAAAAGACAATATCAATACCCCTTGGAAGAGACGTGGAGGTCACAGTGGAATAAAAAACAATATTAATGCCCCTTGGAAGAGTGGTGGAAGTCGCAGTAAAATAAAAAGACAATATCAATGTCCTTTGGAAGAGTGGTGGATGTTAGAATGGAATAAAAAGACAATATCAATGCCCCTTGGAAGAGCTGTGGAGTTCACAGTGGTTTAACCAGAAAGTTTTAATGCACCGTGGAATAGACGTGGAGGTCACAGTAGCTTAACAAAACTGTTTTAATACACCTTGGAAGAGTGGTGGAGATCGTTGTGGATTTAAAAGACAATATCAATGCCCCTTAGAAGACTGGTGGAGGTCGCAGTGGAATAAAAAGACAATATCCATGCCCCTTGGAAGATTGGTGGAGGTTAGAGTGGAATAAATAGACAATATCACTCCCCCTTGCAAGAGTGGTGGAGGTTACAGTGGAATAAAAAGACAATATCAATGCCCTGTGTAAGAAACTTGGAGGTCACAGTAGCTTAACAAGACTGTTTGAATGCCCCTTGGAAGAGTCGTGGACGTCGCAGAGGAATAAAAAGGCAATATCTATGCACTTGGAAGAGTGCAGAAGGTTACAATGGAATAAAAAGACATTGTCAATGCCCCTTGGAAGAGCTGTGGAGCTCAGAGCGGTTTAACCAGACAGTTTTAATGCCCCCTGAAAGAGACTTGGAGGTCACAGTAGCTTAACAAGATGGTTTAATGCCCCTTGGAAGAGTGGTGGAAGTCGCAGTCGAATGAAAAGACAATATCAATGCCCCGAGGAAGGGACGTGGAGGTCACAGTAGCATAACAAGACGGTTTTAATGCCCATCGGAAGAGTGGTGGAGGTCACAGTGGATAAAAAAGACAATATCAAAGCCCCTTGGAAGAGTGGTGGAGGTCGCAGTGGAAAACAGAGACAATTTCAATGCCCCTTGGAAGAGTGGTGGAGGCTACAGTCGAATAAAAAGACAATATCAACGCCTCTTGGAACAGCTGTGGAGTACAGAATGGTTTAACCAGATGTTTTAATGCCCCTTGGAAGAGTGGTGGAGGTCACAGTGGAATAAAAAGACAATATCAATGCCCCGTGGAAGGGACGTGGAGGTCACAGTAGCATAACAAGACGGTTTTAATGCCCATCGGAAGAGTCGTGGACGTCACAGTGGATAAAAAAGACAATATCAAAGCCCCTTGGAAGAGTGGTGGGGGTCGCAGTGGAAAACAGAGACAATTTCAATGCCCCTTGGAAGAGTGGTTGAGGTTACAGTCGAATAAAAAGACAATATCAACGCCTCTTGGAAGAGCTATGGAGTACAGAGTAGGTTAACCAGATGGTTTAATGCCCCTTGGAAGAGTAGTGGAGGTTACAGTCGAATAAAAAGACAATATCATTGCCTCTTGGAAGAGCTGTGGAGATCAGAGTGGTTTAACCAGACGGTTTAAATGCCCCTTGGAAGAGACGAGGAGGTCACAGTAGCTTATCGAAACTGTTTGAATGCCCCTTGGAAGAGTGGTGGAGGACGCAGTGGAATAAAAAGACAATATCAATTCCACTTGGAAGGGATGTGGAGGTCGCAGTAGAATAAAAAGACAATATCAATGCCTAGTGGAAGAGACGTGGAGGTCACAGTAGCTTAACAAGATGGTTTTAATGCCCCTTGGAAGAGAGGTGGAGGTCGCAGTGGAATAAAAAGACAATATCAATGCCCCTTGGAAGAGTGGTGGAGGTTACAGTGGAATAAAAAGACAATATCAATGACCCTTGGAAAAGTGGTGGAGGTTACAGTGGAATAAAAAGACAATATCAATGCCCCTTGGAAGAGTTGTGGAGGTTACAGTGGAATAAAAAGACAATATCAATGCCCCTTGGAAGAGACGTGGAGGTCACAGTAGCTTAACAAGACGGTTTTAATGCCCCTTAGAAGAGTGGTGGAGGTTACAATCGAATAAAAAGACAATATCAATGCCTCTTGGAAGAGCAGTAGAGTTCAGAGTGGTTTAACCAGACGGTTTTAATGCCCCTTGGAAGAGATGTGGAGGTCGCAGTAGCTTATCAAAACTGTTTTAATGCCCCTTGGAAGAGCGGTGGAGGTCGCAGTGGATTAAAAAGACAATATCAATGCCCCTTAGAAGTGTGGTGGAGGTCGCAGTGGAATAAAAACACAATATCAATGCCCCTTGGAAGAGTGGTGGAGGTCGCAGTGGAATAAAAAGACAATGTCAATGCCCCTTGTAAGAGTGGTGGAGGTAAGAGTGGAATAAAATGACGATACAAATGCCCCTTGGAAGAGCTGTGGAGTTCAGAGTTGTTTAACCAGATAGTTTTAATGCCCCTTGGAGGAGAAGTCGACGTCACAGTAGAATAACAAGACGGTTTTAATGCCCCTTGGAAGAGTGATGGAGTTCGCAGTGGATTAAAAAGACAATATCAATGCCCCTTGAAAGAGTGGTGGAGGTCGCAGTGGAACAAAAAGACAATATCAATGCCCCGTGAAATTGACGAGGAGGTCACAATAGCTTAACAAGGCGGTTTTAATGCCCCTTGGAAGAGTGGTGGAGGTTGCAGGGGATTAAAAAGACAATATCAATGCCCATTGGAAGAGTGTTGAAGTTCGCAGTGGAAAAAAAAGACAAAATCAATGCCCCTTGGAAGAGTGGTGGAGGTTACAGTGGAATAAAAAGACAATATCAATGCCCCTTGGAAGAGCTGTGGAGTTCAGAGTGGTTTAACCAGACGGTTTTAATGCCCCTTGGAAGAGACGTGGAGGTCACAGTAGCTTAACAAGACTGTTTTAATGCCCCTTGGAAGAGTGGTGGAGGTTGCAGAGGATTAAAAAGACAATATCAATGCCCATTGGAAGAGTGGTAGATGCCGCAATGGAATAAGAAGTCAAAATCAATGCCCCGTGGAAGGGATGTGAAGGTCACAGTAGCTTCACAAGACGGTTTTAATGACCCTTGGAAGAGAGGTGGAGGTCGCAGTTGATTAAAAAGACAATATCAATGCCCATTGGAGGAGTGGTGGAGATCGCAGTGGATTAAAAAGACAAAATCAATGCCCCTTGGAAGAGTGGTGGAGGTTACAGTGGAATAAAAAGACAATATCAATGCATCTTGCAAGAGCTGTGGAGTTCAGAGTGGTTTAAATTGACGATTTTAATGCCCTTTGGAAGAGACGTGGAGGTCACAGTGGATTAAAAAGACAATATCAATGCCCCTTGGAAGAGTGGTGGAGGTCGCAGTGGATTAAAAAGACAATATCAGTGCACCTTGGAAGAGTGGTGGAGGTCGCAGTGTTATAAAAAGACAATATCAATGCCCAGTGGAAGGGATGTGAAGGTCACAGTAGCTTCACAAGACGGTTTTAATGCCCCTTGGAAGAGAGGTGGAGGTCGCAGTTGATTAAAAATACAATATCAATGCCCCTTGGAAGAGTGGTGGAGGTCGCAGTGGATTAAAAAGACAAAATCAATGCCCCTTGGAAGAGTGGTGGAGGTTACAGTGGAATAAAAAGACAATATCAATGCCTCTTGCAAGAGCTGTGGAGTTCAGAGTCGTTTAAATTGACGCTTTAATGCCACTTGGAAGAGACGTGGAGGTCACAGTAGCTTAACAAGACGGTTTTAATGCCCCTTGGAAGAGTGGTGGAGGTCGCAGTGGATTAAAATGACATTATCAATGCCCCTTGGAAGAGTGGTGGAGGTCGCAGTGGAATAAAAAGAAAATATCAATGCCCCTTAGAAGAGTGGTGGAGGTTACAGTGGAAAAAAAAGACAATATCAATGTCCCTTAGAAGAGTGGTGGAGGTCGCAGTGGATTAAAAAGACAATATCAATGCCCCTTGGAAGAGTGGTGGAGGTCGCAGTGGAATAAAAAGACAATATCAATGACCCGTGGAAGGGAGGTGGAGGTTACAGTAGCTTAACAAGACGGTTTTAATGCCCCTTGGAAGAGGGGTGGAGGTCGCAATGGAAAAAAAAGCTAATATTAATGCCCCTTGGAAGAGTGGTGGAGGTCGCAGTGGATTAAAAAGACAATATCAATGCCCCTTGGAAGAGTGGTGGAGGTCGCAGTGTTATAAAAAGACAATATCAATGCCCAGTGGAAGGGATGTGAAGGTCACAGTAGCTTCACAAGACGGTTTTAATGCCCCTTGGAAGAGAGGTGGAGGTCGCAGTTGATTAAAAAGACAATATCAATGCCCCTTGGAAGAGTGGTGGAGGTCGCAGTGGATTAAAAAGACAAAATCAATGCCCCTTGGAAGAGTGATGGAGGTTACAGTGGAATAAAAAGACAATATCAATGCCTCTTGCAAGAGCTGTGGAGTTCAGAGTGGTTTAAATTGACAGTTTAATGCCACTTGGAAGAGACGAGGAGGTCACAGTAGCTTAACAAGACGGTTTTAATGCCCCTTGGAAGAGTGGTGGAGGTCGCAGTGGATTAAAATGACATTATCAATGCCCCTTGGAAGAGTGGTGGAGGTCGCAGTGGAATAAAAAGAAAATATCAATGCCCCTTAGAAGAGTGGTGGAGGTTACAGTGGAAAAAAAAGACAATATCAATGTCCCTTAGAAGAGTGGTGGAGGTCGCAGTGGATTAAAAAGACAAAATCAATGCCCCTTGGAAGAGTGGTGGAGGTCGCAGTGGAATAAAAAGACAATATCAATGACCCGTGGAAGGGAGGTGGAGGTTACAGTAGCTTAACAAGACGGTTTTAATGCCCCTTGGTAGAGTGGTGGAGGTCGCAGTGGAAAAAAAAGACAATATCAATGCCCCTTGGAAGAGTAGTGGAGTTCAGAGTGGTTTAACCATGCGGTTTTAATGCCCCTTGGAAGAGACGTGGAGGTCACAGAAGCTTATCAAGACTGTTTTAAAGCCACTTGGAGGAGTGGTAGAGGTCCCAGTGGATTAAAAAGACAATATCAATGCCCCTTGGAAGAGTGGTGGAGGTTACAGTGGAATAAAAAGACAATATCAATGCCCCGTGGAAGAGTGGTGGAGGATACAGTGGAATAAAGAGACAATATCAATATCCCTTGGAAGAATGGTGGAGGTTAAAGTGAAATAAAAAGACAATATCAATGCCCTTTGGAAGAGTGGTGGAGGTTCCAAATAAATAAAAAGACAATATCAATACCCCTTGGAAGAGACGTGGAGGTCACAGTGGAATAAAAAAACATTATTAATGCCCCTTGGAAGAGTGGTGGAGGTCGCAGTAAAATAAAAAGGCAATATCAATGCCCCTGGAAGAGTGGTGGAGGTTAGAGTAGAATAAAAAGACAATATCAATGCACCTTGGAAGAGCTGTGGAGTTCACAGTGGTTTAACCAGAAAGTTTTAATGCACCGTGAAATAGACGTGGAGGTCACAGTAGCTTAACAAAACTGTTTTAATACCCCTTGGAAGAGTGGTGGAGATCGTTGTGGATTTAAAAACAATATCAATGCCCCTTAGAAGACTGGTGGAAGTCGCAGTGGAATAAAAAGACAATATCCATGCCTCTTGGAAGATTGGTGGAGGTTAGAGTGGAATAAAAAGACAATATCAATCCCCCTTGGAAGAGTGGTGAAGGTTACAGTGGAATAAAAAGACAATATCAATGCCCTGTGTAAGAAACTTGGAGGTCACAGTAGCTTAACAAGACGGTTTTAATGCCCCTTGGAAGAGTCGTGGACGTCGCAGAGGAATAAAAAGGCAATGTCTTTGCACTTGGAAAAGTGCAGAAGGTTACAATGGAATAAAAAGACATTGTCAATGCCCCTTGGAAGAGCTGTGGTGCTCAGAGCGGTTTAACCAGACAGTTTTAATGCCCCTTGAAAGAGACTTGGAGGTCACAGTGGCTTAACAAGACGGTTTTAATGTCCCTTGGAAGAGTGGTGGAGGTCGCAATGGAATAAAAAGACAATATCAATGCCCCGTGGAAGGGACGTGGAGGTCACAGTAGCATAACAAGACGGTTTTAATGCCCATCGGAAGAGTGGTGGAGGTCACAGTGGATAAAAAAGACAATATCAATGCCCCTTGGAAGAGTGGTGGAGGTCGCAGTGGAAAACAGAGACAATTTCAATGCCCCTTGGAAGAGTGGTGGAGGTTACAGTCGAATAAAAAGACAATATCAACGCCTCTTGGAAGAGCTGTGGAGTACAGAGTGGTTTAACCAGATGGTTTAATGCCCCTTGGAAGAGTGGTGGAGGTTACAGTCGAATAAAAAGACAATATCAATGCCTCTTGGAAGAGCTGCGGAGTTCAGAGTGCTTTAACCAGAAGGTTTTAATGCCCCTTGGAAGAGACGTGGAGGCCACAGTAGTTTATCAAAACTGTTTTAATGCCCCTTGGAAGAGGGGTGGAGGTCGCAGTGGAAAAAAAAGACAATATCAATGCCCCTTGGAAGAGTGGTGGAGGTCGCAGTGGATTAAAAAGACAATATCAATGCCCCTTGGAAGAGTGGTGGAGGTCGCAGTGTTATAAAAAGACAATATCAATGCCCAGTGGAAGGGATGTGAAGGTCACAGTAGCTTCACAAGACGGTTTTAATGCCCCTTGGAAGAGAGGTGGAGGTCGCAGTTGATTAAAAATACAATATCAATGCCCCTTGGAAGAGTGGTGGAGGTCGCAGTGGATTAAAAAGACAAAATCAATGCCCCTTGGAAGAGTGATGGAGGTTACAGTGGAATAAAAAGACAATATCAATGCCTCTTGCAAGAGCTGTGGAGTTCAGAGTGGTTTAAATTGACAGTTTAATGCCACTTGGAAGAGACGTGGAGGTCACAGTAGCTTAACAAGACGGATTTAATGCCCCTTGGAAGAGTGGTGGAGGTCGCAGTGGATTAAAATGACATTATCAATGCCCCTTGGAAGAGTGGTGGAGGTCGCAGTGGATTAAAAAGACAAAATCAATGCCCCTTGGAAGAGTGGTGGAGGTCGCAGTGGAATAAAAAGACAATATCAATGACCCGTGGAAGGGAGGTGGAGGTTACAGTAGCTTAACAAGACGGTTTTAATGCCCCTTGGTAGAGTGGTGGAGGTCGCAGTGGAAAAAAAAGACAATATCAATGCCCCTTGGAAGAGTAGTGGAGGTTACAGTTGAAAAAAAAGACAATATCAATGCCTCTTGGAAGATCTGTGGAGTTCAGAGTGGTTTAACCATGCGGTTTTAATGCCCCTTGGAAGAGACGTGGAGGTCACAGAAGCTTATCAAGACTGTTTTAAAGCCACTTGGAGGAGTGGTAGAGGTCCCAGTGGATTAAAAAGACAATATCAATGCCCCTTGGAAGAGTGGTGGAGGTTACAGTGGAATAAAAAGACAATATCAATGCCCCGTGGAAGAGTGGTGGAGGATACAGTGGAATAAAGAGACAATATCAATATCCCTTGGAAGAATGGTGGAGATTAAAGTGAAATAAAAAGACAATATCAATGCCCTTTGGAAGAGTGGTGGAGGTTCCAAATAAATAAAAAGACAATATCAATACCCCTTGGAAGAGACGTGGAGGTCACAGTGGAATAAAAAAACATTATTAATGCCCCTTGGAAGAGTGGTGGAGGTCGCAGTAAAATAAAAAGGCAATATCAATGCCCCTTGGAAGAGTGGTGGAGGTTAGAGTAGAATAAAAAGACAATATCAATGCACCTTGGAAGAGCTGTGGAGTTCACAGTGGTTTAACCAGAAAGTTTTAATGCACCGTGAAATAGATGTGGAGGTCACAGTAGCTTAACAAAACTGTTTTAATACCCCTTGGAAGAGTGGTGGAGATCGTTGTGGATTTAAAAACAATATCAATGCCCCTTAGAAGACTGGTGGAGGTCGCAGTGGAATAAAAAGACAATATCCATGCCTCTTGGAAGATTGGTGGAGGTTAGAGTGGAATAAAAAGACAATATCAATCCCACTTGGAAGAGTGGTGGAGGTTACAGTGGAATAAAAAGACAATATCAATGCCCTGTGTAAGAAACTTGGAGGTCACAGTAGCTTAACAAGACGGTTTTAATGCCCCTTGGAAGAGTCGTGGACGTCGCAGAGGAATAAAAAGGCAATGTCTTTGCACTTGGAAAAGTGCAGAAGGTTACAATGGAATAAAAAGACATTGTCAATGCCCCTTGGAAGAGCTGTGGTGCTCAGAGCGGTTTAACCAGACAGTTTTAATGCCCCTTGAAAGAGACTTGGAGATCACAGTGGCTTAACAAGACGGTTTTAATGTCCCTTGGAAGAGTGGTGGAGGTCGCAATGGAATAAAAAGACAATATCAATGCCCCGTGGAAGGGACGTGGAGGTCACAGTAGCATAACAAGACGGTTTTAATGCCCATCGGAAGAGTGGTGGAGGTCACAGTGGATAAAAAAGACAATATCAATGCCCATTGGAAGAGTGGTGGAGGTCGCAGTGGAAAACAGAGACAATTTCAATGCCCCTTGGAAGAGTTTTGGAGGTTACAGTCGAATAAAAAGACAATATCAACGCCTCTTGGAAGAGCTGTGGAGTACAGAGTGGTTTAACCAGATGGTTTAATGCCCCTTGGAAGAGTGGTGGAGGTTACAGTCGAATAAAAAGACAATATCAATGCCTCTTGGAAGAGCTGCGGAGTTCAGAGTGGTTTAACCAGAAGGTTTTAATGCCCCTTGGAAGAGACGTGGAGGCCACAGTAGTTTATCAAAACTGTTTTAATGCCCCTTGGAAGAGTGGTGGAGGTCGCAGTGGAATATAAAGACAATATCAATTCCACTTGGAAGAGATGTGGAGGTCGCAGTGGAATAAAAAGACAATATCAATGCCTAGTGGAAGAGACGTGGAGGTCACAGTAGCTTAACAATATGGTTTTAATGCCCCTTGGAAGAGAGGTGGAGGTCGCAGTGGAATAAAAAGACAATATCAATGTCCCTTGGAAGAGTAGTGGAGGTTACAGTGGAATAAAAAGACAATATCAATGACCCTTGGAAGAGTGGTGGAGGTCGCAGTGGAATAAAAAGACAATATTAATGCCCCTTGGAAGATTGGTGGAGGTCGCAGTAAATTAAAAAGACAATATCAATGCCCCTTGGAAGAGTGGTGCAGGTTACAGTGGAATAAAAAGACAATATCAATGGCCCTTGGATGAGCTGTGGAGTTCACAGTGGTTTAACCAGAAGGTTTTAAGGCTCCGTGGAATAGACGTGGAGGTCACAGTAGCTAAACAAGACGGTTTTAATGCTTCTTGGAACAGAGATGGAGGTCGCAGTGGATTAAAAAGACAAAATCAATGCCCCTTGGAAGAGTGGTGGAGGTTAGAGTGGAATAAAAAGACAATGTCAATGCCTCTTGCAAGAGCTGTGGAGTTCAGAGTGGTTTAAATTGACGGTTTTAATGCCCCTTGGAAGAGACGTGGAGGTCACAATAGCTTAAAAAGATGGTTTTAATGCCCCTTGGAAAAGTGGTGGAGTTTGCAGTGCATTAAAAAGACATTATCGATTCCCCTTGGAAGAGTGGTGGAGGTCGCAGTGGAATAAAAAGAAAATATCAACGTCCCTTAGAAGAGTGGTGGAGGTTACAGTGGTAAAAAAAGACAATATCAATGTTCCTTGGAAGAGGGGTGAAGGTCGCAGTGGAAAAAAAAGACAATATCAATGTCCCTTGGAAGAGTGGTGGAGGTCGCAGTGGATTAAAAAGACAATATCACTGCCCCTTGGAAGAGTAGTGGAGGTCGCAGTGGAATAAAAAGACAATATCAATGCCCGTGGAAGGGACGTGGAGATCACAGTAGCTTAACAAGACGGTTCTAATGCCTCTTGGAAGAGTGGTGGAGCTTGCAGTGGAAAAAAAAGACAATATCAATGCCCCTTGGAAGAGTGGTGGAGGTTACAGTTGAATAAAAAGACAATATCAATGCCTCTTGGAAGAGCTGTGGAGTTCAGAGTGGTTTAACCATGCGGTTGTAATGCCCCTTGGAAGAGACATGGAGGTCACAGAGGCTTATCAAGACTGTTTTAAAGCCCCTTGGAAGAGTGGTGGAGGTTACAGTGGAATAAAAAGACAATATCAATGCCCCTTGGAAGAGTGGTGGAGGTTACAGTGGAATAAAAAGACAATATTAATGTCCCTTGGAAGAATGGTGGAGGTTACAGTGGAATAAAAAGGCAATATCAATGCCCCTTGGAAGAGTGGTGGAGATTCCAATTAAATAAAAAGACAATATCATTGCCCCTTGGAAGAGACGTGGAGGTCACAGTGGAATAAAAAGACAATATTAATGCCCCTTGGAAGAGTGGTGGAGGTCGCAGTAAAGTAAAAAGACAATATCAATGCCCCTTGGAAGAGTGGTGGAGGTTAGAGTGGAATAAAAAGACAATATCAATGCCTCTTGGAAGAGCTGTGGAGTTCACAGTGGTTTAACCAGAAAGTTTTAATGCAAAGTGGAATAGACATGGAAGTCACAGGAGCTTAACAAGATGGATTCAATGCTTCTTGGAAGAGTGATGGAGGTCGCAGTGGATTAAAAACACAATATCAATGCCCCTTGGAAGAGTGGTGGAGGTTACAGTGGAATAAGAAGACAATATCAATGCCCCGTGGAATAGACATTGACGTGACAGTAGCTTAACAAGACGGTTTTATTGCCCCTTGGAAGAGTGGTGAAGGTCGCAGTGGATTAAAAAGACAATATCAATGCCCATTGGAAGAGGGGTTAAGGTCGCAGTAGAATGAAAAGACAAAATCAATGCCCCTTGGAAGAGTGAAAGAGTTTTGGAGGTTGCAGTGGAAAAAAAAAACAAGATCAATGCCCCTTGGAAGAGATGTGGAATTCAGAGTGGTTTTACCACACGGTTTTAAAGCCCCTTGGAAGAGACGTGGCGGTCACAGTAGCTTAACAAGACTGTTTTAATGCCATTGGAAGAGTGGGGGAGGTCGCAGTGGATTAAAAAGACATTATCAATGCCCTTTCTAAGAGTGGTGGAGGTCGCAGTGGATTAAAAAGACAATATCAATGCCGCTTGGAAGAGTGGTGGAGGTTGCAGAGGAATAAAAGAAAATATCAATGCCCCGTGGAAGAGTTGTGGAGGTCACTGTAGCTTAACAAGATGGTCTTAATGCCGCTTGGAAGAGTGGTGGAGGTCGCAGTGGAATAAAAAGACTATGTCAATACCCTTTGGAAGAGTGGTGGAGGTTAGAGTGGAATAAATAGACAATACCAGTGCTCCTTGGAAGAGCTGTGGAGTTCAGAGTGGTTTAAATTGAGGGTTTTAATGCCCCTTGGAAGAGACGAGGAGGTCACAGTGGATTAAAAAGACAATATCAATACCCCTTGGAGGAGTGGTGTAGGTCGCAGTGGATTAAAAAGACAATATCAATGCCCCTTGGAAGAGTGGTGGAGGTCGCAGTGGAATAAAAAGACAATATCAATGCCCCGTGGAAGGGACGTGGAGGTCACAGTAGCTTCGCAAGAAGGTTTTAATGCACCTTGGAAGAGAGGTGGAGGTCGCAGTTGATTAAAAAGACAATATCAATGCCCCTTGGAAGAGTGGTGGAGGTCGCAGTGGAATAAAAAGACAATATCAATGACCTTGGTAGAGTGGTGGAGGTCGCAGTGGATTAAGAAGACAATATCAATGCCATTTGGAAGAGTGGTGAAGGTCGCAGTGGAATAAAAAGACAATATCAATGCCCCGTGGAAGAGTTGTGGAGGTCACTGTAGCTTAACAAGATGGTCTTAATGCCGCGTGGAGGAGTGGTGGAGGTCGCAGTGGAATAAAAAGACAATGTCAATACCCCTTGGAAGAGTGGTGGAGGTTAGAGTGGAATAAAAAGACAATATTAATGTCCCTTGGAAGAATGGTGGAGGTTACAGTGGAATAAAAAGGCAATATCAATGCCCCTTGGAAGAGTGGTGGAGGTTCCAATTAAATAAAAAGACAATATCATTGCCCCTTGGAAGAGACGTGGAGGTCACAGTTGAATAAAAAGACAATATCAATACATCTTGGAAGAGCTGTGGAGTTCAGAGTGGTTTAACCATGCGGTTTTAATACCCCTTGGAATAGACGTGGAGGTCACAGTAGCTTAACAACACTGTTTTAATACCCCTTGGAAGAGTGGTGGAGATCGTTGTGGATTTAAAAGACAATATCAATGCCCCTTAGAAGACTGGTGGAGGTCGCAATGGAATAAAAAGACAATATCCATGCCTCTTGGAAGATTGGTGAAGGTTAGAGTGGAATAAAAAGACAATATCAATCCCCCTTGGAAGAGTTGTGGAGGTTACAGTGGAATAAAAAGACAATATCAATGCCCTGTGTAAGAAACTTGGAGGTCACAGTAGCTTAACAAGATGGTTTTAATGCCCCTTGGAAGAGTCGAGGATGTCACAGAGGAATAAAAAGACAATATCAATGCACTTGGAAGAGTGCAGAAGGTTACAATGGAATAAAAAGACATTGTCAATGCCCCTTGGAAAAGCTGTGGAGCTCAGAGCGGTTTAACCAGACGGTTTTAATGCACCTTGGTAGAGACTTGGAGGTCACATTAGCTTAACAAGATGGTTTTAATGCCCTTTGGAAGAGTGGTGGAGGTCACAATGGAATAAAAAGACAACATCAATACCGTGTGCAAGGGACGTGAAGGTCACAGTAGCATAACAAGACGGTTTTAATGCCCATTGGAAGAGTGGTGGAGGTCGCAGTGGATAAAAAAGACAATATCAAAGCCCCTTGGAAGAGTGGTGGAGGTCGCAGGGGAAAACAGAGACAATATCAATGCACCTTGGAAGAGCTGTGCAGTACAGAGTGGTTTAACCAGACGGTTTAATGCCCCTTGGAAGAGACGTGGAGGTCACAGTAGCTTATCAAGACTGTCTTAATGCCCCTTGGAAGAGTGGTGGAGTTAGCAGTGGAAAAAAAAACAATATCAATGCCCCTTGGAAGAGCTGTGGAGTTGACAATGGTTTAAATTCACTGTTTTAATACCCCTTGGAAGAGACGTGGAGGTCACAGTAGCTTAACCACACGGTTTTAATGCCCCTTGGAAGAGTGGTGGAGGTCGCAGTAGATTAAAAAGACATTATCGTTGCCCCTTGGAAGAGTGGTGGAGGTCGCAGTGGAATAAAAAGAAAATATCAATGCCCCTTAGAAGAGTTTATGGAGGTTACAGTGAAAAAAAAAGACAATATCAATCTTCCTTGGAAGAGGGGTGAAGGTCGCAGTGGAATAAAAAGACAATATCAATGTCCCTTGGAAGAGTGGTGGAGGTTGCAGTGGATTAAAAAGACAATATCAATGCCCCTTGGAAGAGTGGTGGAGGTCGCAGTGGAATAAAAAGACAATATCAATGCCCCGTGGAAGGGACGTGGAGGTCACAGCAACTTAACAAGACGGTTTTAATGCCCCTTGGAAGAGCGGTGGAGGTTACAGTTGAATAAAAAGACAATATCAATGCCTCTTGGAAGAGCTGTGGAGTTCAGAGTGGTTTAACCATGCGGTTTTAATGCCCCTTGGAAGAGACGTGGAGGTCACAGAAGCTTATCAAGACTGTTTTAAAGCCCCTTGGAGGAGTGGTAGAGGTCGCAGTGGAATAAAAAGACAATATCAATGCCCCTTGGAAGAGTGGTGGAGGTTACAGTGGAATTAAAAGACAATATCAATGTCCCTTGGAAGAATGGTGGAGGTTACAGTGGAATAAAAAGACAATATCAATGCCCCTTGTAAGAGTGGTGGAGTTTCCAATTAAATAAAAAGACAATGTCAATACCCCTTGGAAGAGACGTGGAGATCACAGTGGAATAAAAAGACAATAGTAATGCCACTTGGAAGAGCGGTGGAGGTCGCAGTAAAATAAAAAGACAATATCTATGCCCCTTGGAAGAGTTGTGGAGGTTAGAGTTGAATAAAAAGACAATATCAATGCCCCTTGGAAGAGTTGTGGTGTTCACAGTGGTTTAACCAGAAAGTTTTAATGCACCATGGAATAGACGTGGAGGTCACAGTAGCTTAACAAGACGGTTTCAATGCTTCTTGAAAGAGTGTTGGAGGTCGCAGTGTATTTAAAAGACAATATCAATGCCCCTTGGAAGAGTTGCGGAGGTTACAGTGGAATAAAAAGACAATATCAATGCCCTGTGTAAGGAACTTGGAGGTCACAGTGGCTTAACAACACGGTTTTAATGCCCCTTGGTAGAGTCGTGAACGTCGCAGAGGAATAAAAAGACAATATCAATGCACTTGGAAGAGTGTAGAAGGTTACAATGGAATAAAAAGACATTGTCAATGCCCCTTGGAAGAACTGTGGAGCTCAGAGCGGTTTAACCAAACGGTTTTAGAGCCCCCTGGGAAGAGACGTGGAGGTCACAGTAGCTTAGCAAGACGGTTTTAATGCCCCTTGGAAGAGTGGTGGAGGTCGCAGTGAATTAAAAAGACAATATCAATGATCCTTGGAAGAGTGATGGAGGTCGCAGTGGAATAAAAAGACAATATCAATGCCCCTTGGAAGAGTGGTGGAGGTTACAGTGGAACAAAAAGACAATATCAATGCCTCTTGCAAGAGTGATGGAGGTTACAGTGGAATAAAAAGACAATATCAATGCCCCGTGGAAGAGACGTGGACATCACAGTAGCTTAACAAGACGGTTTTAATGCCCCTTGGCAGAGTGGTGGAGGTCACAGTGGAATAAAAAGACAATAACAATGCCCTGTGGAAGAGACGTGGAGGTCACAGTAGCTTAACAAGACGGTTTTAATGCCTCTTAGAACTATGGTGGAGGTTACAGTGGAATAAAAGACAATATCAATACCTTTGGAAGAGTGGTAGAGGTCGCAGTGGAATAACCTCACTGGTACATGCTCTGCATAACTTATCTGCTTGCCTTGTCTGCTGTAATCTAATGCTCTGCTTGGCTGATTCACCTCACTGGTACATGCTCTGCATAACTTCTCTGCTTGCTGTGTCTGCTGTAATCTAATGCACTGCTTTGCTGATTCACCTCACTGGAACATGCTCTGCATAACTTCTCTGCTTGCTGTGTCTGCTGTAATCTAATGCTCTGCTTTGCTGATTCACCTCACTGGTACATGCTCTGCATAACTTCTCTGCTTGCTGTGTCTGCTGCAATCTAATGCTCTGCTTTGCTGATTCACCTCATTGGTACATTCTCTGCATAACTTTTCTGCTTTATCTGTCCCAATCCATTCAATACCCACATATGTCTGTCCCTTCCCCACTATAGATCTTATCTGATTTTTAGAGGTGCTAAACTGCAGAGACTAGAGTCCTAGCTCTGTGTTTGATCACCCAGCCATCTCCTGGTGAGACGACCCACTGCTAATTTAGCCATATGCAGCTCCCACAATGCCCTTCACCTGATAGTTTAATGTGCCCTATATATTTAGAAGCTCTGTAAGGGGTGCACTTGTGCTGGGGTGTGCACGCGTCTTCTTGTGCAAAGTGGCTTCTGAGATAAGTGGCAATTATTTCAGAGGCAGTAAGTCAGGGCAGGAGTCAAGTAACCAACACTTTGACCACTTACTCTCTTTTAACTATGTTAACGCTTGCTCTGTCTGCAACAAACTTTCCTTCATCCACGATCTTTTCATTACAAACAAACTTTCCTACCTCGCCATCATTGAAACCTGGCTCACCCCCTCTGACACAGCCTCCCCAGCTGCACTTTCATATGGCGGATTCCACCTTTCCCACACCGCCCCCCCAACGGCAAACATGGCGGAGGCGTAGGTTTTCTCCAATCAGAACACTGTGCTTTCACCCAAATCCTACTGCCACCCTCCGTTACACTCCCATCTTTTGAGGTGCACTGTGTGCGCATCTATTCCCCCTCCAACCTCCAACTCGCCGTCGTTTACCGACCCCCAGGGCAAGCCACCACCTTCTTAGACCACTTCACCACCTGGCTGCTTCACTTCCTCTCCACTGACATCCCCACTATCATAATGGGTGACTTCAACATCCCCATTAACACTTCCCACTCGTCTGTCTCTAAGTTTCTATCTCTCACTTCCTCCTTCGGACTCACTCAATGGTCTTCCACACCCACCCACAAAGATGGCCACACACTGGACCTCATCTTCACCCGCCTCTGTTCCCTATCTAACCTCTCTAACTCACCTCTCCCTCTCTCTGATCACAGCCTACTTACATTCTCTTCTCTCTCCTCCCCGGGGCAACAATCCCCACTCCACAAACTTGCGTACCCTCACAGAAATCTCAAATACCTTGACTTACAATCACTCTCTGAATCCCTCCTCCCTATTACAGACATAAATTCCTTACACGATGCAGACGTTACTGCTGCTTCATATAACACCACAATAGCTGCAGCTCTAGACTCAATCGCCCCTCTCACACACACCACATCTCGCACATTCAACAGGCAACCCTGGCACACTAAACTTACTAAAGAACTGCGCCGGGCCTCCAGGGTTGTGGAGCGGAGATGGAAAAGGTCTCACTCCATCGAGCACTTCATCGCATTCAAGCAATCCCTCACTAATTTCAAGTCCGCACTCACTACAGCAAAACAAACCAACTTCTCATCTCTCATATCCTCCCTATCTCACAACCCTAAACAGCTATTTAACACTTTCAACTCTCTCCTTCGTCCCCCAGCACCTCCTCCCTCTTCTCTCATCTCAGCCGACGACTTTACCTCATTCTTCAAACAGAAGATTGACACCATCAGAAAAAACTTTTGCCTAAAGTCCACACAACCCCTCCTCATATCTATTCAACCCTCATCCTCCAAACCCCACTTCTCCACCATTACAAAAGGTCAAGTCTCCTCTTTACTCTCCAAATCACACCTCACCACCTGCGCACTTGACCCAATCCCATCCCACCTCATCACTAACCTCACCACAGTCTTCATCCCAACCCTTACCCACCTCTTCAATCTGTCACTAACAACCAGTGTCTTCCCCTCATGTTTCAAACATGCCGCAATCACACCCATCCTCAAAAAGCCCTCCCTTGACCCTTCCTCTCTGACTAGCTACCGTCCCATATCACTCCTCCCCTTTGCCTCAAAACTACTAGAACAACATGTCCACCTTGAACTGTCCTCCCACCTCTCCTCCTGCTCCCTCTTCGACCGCCTGCAATCTGGCTTCCGACCGCATCACTCGACTGAAACTGCCCTGACCAAAGTCACCAACGACCTACTAAATGCCAAATCCAAGCGACACTACTCCATCCTCCTCCTTCTGGACCTGTCATCTGCTTTTGACACAGTGGACCATTCCCTCTTACTCCAGATTCTCTCATCTCTTGGCATCACGGACTTGGCTCTATCTTGGATCTCTTCATACTTAACAGATAGGACATTCAGCGTCTCCCACTCACGCACCACCTCCTCATATCGCCCCCTATCTGTCGGTGTCCCCAAGGTTCAGTTGTAGGACCTCTGCTCTTCTCCATCTACACCTTTGGCCTGGGACAGCTCATAGAGTCTCACGGTTTTCAGTATCACCTCTATGCTGACGACACACAGATCTACCTCTCTGGACCCGATATCTCCTCCCTACTAACCCAAATCCCACAATGTCTGTCCGCCATGTCATCCTTCTTCTCTGACAGATTTCTAAAACTCAACATGGATAAAACAGAGTTCATCATATTTCCACCCTCTCATTCACATCCTCCATCTGACCTAGCCATCAACGTCAATGGCTGTTCACTCTCCCCAGTCCCACAAGCTCGCTGCCTTGGAGTAACCCTGGACTCTGATCTCTCCTTCAAGCCACATATCAAAAGCCCTTTCCACTTCCTGCTGACTCCAACTCAAAAACATCTCCCGGATCCGTGCATTCCTCAGCAAAGACTCTGCAAAAACACTAGTGCATGACCTCATCATATCCCGCCTCGACTACTGCAACCTCCTGCTCCGTGGCCTCCCTTACAACACTCTTGCGCCTCTCCAATCTATCCTAAACTCTGCTGCTCGACTAATTCACCTGTCCCCCCGCTATTCCCCGGCCTCTCCTCTCTGTCAATCTCTTCACTGGCTCCCCATTGACCAGAGAATCCAGTTCAAAACTCTAACCATGGCATACAAAACCATCCACAACCTGTCTCCCCCATACATCTGTGACCAAGTCTCCCGGTAATAACCTGCACGCAACCTCCGATCCTCACAAGATCTCCTTCTCTACTCCCCTCTTATCTCCTGCTCCCACAATCGTATACAAGATTTCTCCCGTGCATCACCCCTACTCTGGAACTCTCTACCCCAACATATCAGACTCTCGCCGACAGTGGAAACCTTCAAAAGAAACCTGAAGACCAACCTCTTCCGACAAGCCTACAACCTGCTGTAACCACCGCTGCACGACCAGCTCTACCCTCACCTAATGTATCCTCACCCATCCCTTTTAGAATGTGAGCCCTCGCGGGCAGGGTCCTCACTCCTCCTGTACCAGTCGCTGACTCGTTTTGTTAAGATTATGTAAATGCTTTTGTTATGTATATCCCTATCACATGTAAAGCGTCATGGAATAAATGGCGCTATAATAATAAATAATAATAATAAAAATAAAAAGACAATATCAATTCCCATAGGAAAAGTGGTGGAGGTTACAGTGGAACAAAAATACAATATCAATGCCCCTTTGATGAGCTGTGGTGTACAGAGTGGTCTTATCAGACAGTTTAATGCCCCTTGGAAGAGACGTGGAGGTCACAGTAGCTTATCAAGACTGTTTTAATGCCACTTGGAAGAGTGGTGGAGGTCGCAGTGTATTAAAAAGACAATATCAATGCCCCTTAGAAGAGTGGTGGAGGTCGCAGTGGAATAAAAAGACAATATCAATTCTACTTGGAAGAGATGTGGAGGTCGCAGTGGAATAAAAAGACAATATCAAAGCCCCTTGGAAGAGTGGTGGAGGTCGCAGTGGAAAACAGAGACAATATCAATGCCCCTTGGAATTGAGGTGGAGGTCGCAGTGGAATAAAAAGACAATATCAATGCCCCTTGGAAGAGTGGTGGAGGTTACAGTGGAATAAAAAGACAATATCAATGACCCTTGGAAGAGTGGTGGAGGTCGCAGTGGAATAAAAAGACAATTTTAATGCCCCTTGGTAGAGTGGTGGAGGTCGCAGTAAAATAAAAAGACAATATCAATGCCCATTGGAAGAGTGGTGGAGGTTACAGTGGAATAAAAAGACAATATCAATGCCCCTTGGAAGAGCTGTGGAGTTCACAGTGGTTTAACCAGAAGGTTTAAAGGCACCGAGGAATAGACATGGAGGTCACAGTAGCTAAACAAGACGGTTTTAATGCTTCTTGGAAGAGTGATGAAGGTTACAGTGGAGTAAAAAGAAAATATCAATGCCTCTTGCAAGAGCTGTGGAGTTCAGAGTAGTTTAAATTGACGGTTTTAATGCACCTTGGAAGAGACGTGGAGGTCACAGTAGCTTAACAATACAGTATTAATGCCCCTTGGAAGAGTGGTGGAGGTCGCAGTGGATTAAAAAGACAATATCAATGCCACTTGGAAGAGTGGTGAAGGTCCCAGTGGAATAAAAAGACAATATTAATGCCCCTTGGAAGAGTGGTGGAGGTTACAGTGGAATAAAAAGACAATATCAATGCCCCGTGAAAGAGACGTGGAGGTCACAGTAGCTTTTAATTCCTCTTGGAAGAGAGGTGGAAGTTGCAGTGGAATAAAAAGACAATGGCAATGCCCCTTGCAAGAGTGTTGGATGTTAGAGTGGAATAAAAAGACAAAACAAATGCCCCTTGGAAGAGCTGTGGAGTTCAGAGTGGTTTAAACAGATCGTTTTATTGCCCCTTGGAAGAGATGTCGACGTCACAGTAGCATAACAAGACGGTTTTAATGACCCTTGGAAGAGTGGTGGAGTTCGCAGTGGATTAAAAAGACAATATCAATGACCCTTGGAAGAGTGGTGGAGGTCGCAGTGGAATAAAAAGACAATATCAATGCCCCGTGGAAGGGACGTGGAGGTCACAGTAGCTTATCAAGACGGTTTTAATGCCCCTTGGAAAAGTGGTGGAGGTTGCAGGGGATTAAAAAGACAATAACAATGCCCATTGGAAGAGTGGTGGAGGTCGCAGTGGAATAAAAAGACAAAATCAATGCCCCTTGGAAGAGTGGTGGAGGTTACAGTGGAATAAAAAGAAAATATCAATGCCCCTTGGAAGAGACTTGGAGGTCACAGTAGCTTAACAAGACTGTTTTAATGAGCCTTGGAAGAGTGGTGGAGGTCGCAGTGGATTAAAAAGACAATATCAATGCCCCTTGGAAGAGTGGTGGAGGTCGCAGTGGAATAAAAAGACAATATCAATGCCCCAAGGAAGGGACGTGTAGGTCACAGTAGCTTCACAAGACGGTTTTAATGCCCCTTGGAAGAGAGGTGGAGGTCGCAGTTGATTAAAAAGACAATATCAATGCCCCTTGGAAGAGTGTCGGAGGTCGCAGGGAATAAAAAGACAATATCAATGCCGCTTGGAAGAGTGGTGGATGTTACAGTCGAATAAAAAGACAATATCAATGCCTCTTGTAAGAGCTGTGGAGCTCAGAGTGTTTAGCCAAACGGTTTTAATGCCCCTTGGAAGAGACGAGGAGGTCACAGTAGCTTAACGAAACTGTTTTAATGCCCCTTGGAAGAGTGGTGGAGATAGTTGTGGATTTAAAAGACAATATCAATGCCCCTTAGAAGAGAGGTGGAAGTCGCAGTGGAATAAAAAGGCAATGTCAATGCCACTTGGAAGAGTGGTGTAGGTTACAGTGGAATAAAAAGACAATATCAATGCCACGTGGAATAGACATGGACGTGACAGTAGCTTAACAAGACGGCTTTAATGCCCCTTGGAAGAGTGGTGGAGGTTGCAGTGGATTAAAAAGACAGTATCAATGCCCATTGGAAGAGTGGGAGAGGTCACAGTGGAATAAAAAGACAAAATCAATGCCCCTTGGAAGAGTGGTGGAGGTTACAGTGGAATAAAAAGACAATATCAATGCCCCATGGAAGAGTTGTGGAGGTCACTGTAGCTTAACAAGATTGTCTTAATGCCCCTTGGAAGAGTGGTGGAGGTCGCAGTGGAATAAATATACAATGTCAATGCCCCTTGGAAGATTGGTGGAGGTTAGAGTGGAATAAAAAGACAATACCAGTGCTCCTTGGAAGAGCTGTGGAGTTCAGAGTGGTTTAAATTGACGTTTATAATGCCCCTTGGAAGAGACGTGGAGGTCACAGTGGATTAAAAAGACAATATCAATGCCCCTTGAAAGAGTGGTGGAGGTCGCAGTGGATTAAAAAGACAATATCAATGCCCCTTGGAAGAGTGGTGGAGGTCGCAGTGGAATAAAAAGACAATATCAATGCCCCGTGGAAGGGACGTGGAGGTCACAGTAGCTTCACAAGACGGTTTTAATGCCCCTTGGAAGAAAGGTGAAGGTTGCAGTTGATTAAAAAGACAATATCAATGCCCCTTGGAAGAGTGGTGGAGGTCGCAGTGGAATAAAAAGACAATACCAATGCCGCTTGGAAGAGTGGTGGATGTTACAGTTGAATAAAAAGACAATATCAATGCCTCTTGTAAGAGCTGTGGAGTTCAGAGTGTTTAACCAGACTGTTTTAATGCCCCTTGGAAGAGACGAGGAGGTCACAGTAGCTTAACGAGACTGTTTTAATGCCCCTTGGAGGAGTGGTGGAGATAGTTGTGGATTTAAAAGACAATATCAATGCCCCTTAGAAAAGTGGTGGACGTCGCAGTGGAATAAAAAGACAATATCAATGCCACTTGGAAGATTGGTGGAGGTTACAGTGGAATAAAAAGACAATATCAATGCCTCTTGTAAGAGGGGTGGAGGTTACACTGGAATAAAAAGACAATATCAATGCCCTGTGTAAGAAACTTGGAGGTCACAGTAGCTTAACAAGACGGTTTTAATGCACCTTGGAAGAGTCGTGGACGTCGCAGAGGAATAAAAAGACAATAACAATGCACTTGGAAGAGTGCAGAAGGTTACAATGGAATAAAAAGACATTGTCAATGCCCCTTGGAAGAGCTGTGGAGCTCAGAGTGGTTTAACCAGACTGTTTTAATGCCCCTTGGAAGAGACTTGAAGGTCACAGTGGCTTAACAAGATGGTTTTAATGCCCCTTGGAAGAGTGGTTGAGGTCGCAGTGGATAAAAAAGACAATATCAAAGCCCCTTGCAAGAGTGGTGGAGGTCGCAGTGGAAAACAGAGACAATATCAATGCACATGGAAGAGTGGTAGAGGTTACACTCGAATAAAAAGACAATATCAATGTCTCTTGGAAGAGCTGTGGAGTACAGAGTGGTTTAATCAGATGGTTTAATGCCCCTTGGTAGAGACGTGGAGGTCACAGTAGCTTATCAAGACTGTTTTAATGCCCATTGAAAGAGTTGTGGAGGTCGCAGTGGATTAAAAGACAATATCAATGCCCCTTAGAAGAGTGGTGGAGGTCGCAGTGGAATAAAAAGACAATATAAATTCCCCTTGGAAGAGATGTGGAGGTCGCAGTGGAATAAAAAGACCATATCAATGCCTCGTGGAACAGACTTGGAGGTCACAGTAGCTTAACAAGATGGTTTTAATGACCCTTGGAAGAGAGGTGGAGGTTGCAGTGGAATAAAAAGACAATATCAATGCCCCTTGGAAGAGTGGTGGAGTTTACAGTGGAATAAAAAGACAATATCAATGACCCTTGGAAGAGTGGTGGAGGTCGCAGTGGAATAAAAAGACAATATTAATGCCCCTTGGAAGAGTGGTGGAGGTCGCAGTAAAATAAAAAGACAATATCAATGCCCCTTGGAAGAGTGGTGGAGGTTACAGTGGAATAAAAAGACAATATCAATGCCCCTTGGAAGATCTGTGGAGTTCACAGTGGTTTAACCAGAAGGTTTTAAGGCACCGTGGAATAGATGTGGAGTTTACAGTAGCTAAACAAGATGGTATTAATGCTTCTTGGAAGAGTAATGGAGGTCGCAGTGGATTAAAAAGACAAAATCAATGCCCCTTGGAAGACTGGTGGAGGTTACAGTCGAATAAAAAGACAATATCAATGCCTCTTGGAAGAGCTGTGGAGTTCACAGTGGTTTAACCAGAAAGTTTTTAATGCATCGTGGAATAGACGTGGAGGTCACAGTAGCTTAACAAGACGGTATAAATGCTTCTTGGAAGAGAGGTGGAGGTTACAGTTGAATAAAAAGACAATAACAATGAACCTTGGAAGAGTGGTGGAGGTCGCAGTGGAATAAAAAGACAATATCAATGCCCCTTGGTAGAGTGGTGGAGGTTACAGTGGAATTAAAAGACAATATCAATGCCTCTTGGATGAGTGGTGGAGGTTACATTGGAATAAAAAGACAATATCAATGCCCCGTGTAAGAGACGTGGACATCACAGTAGCTTAACAAGACGGTTTAATGCCCCTTGGCAGAGTGGTGAAGGTCGTAGTGGAATAAAAAGACAATATCAATGCCCCTTGGAAGAGCTGTGGAGTTCAGAGTGGTTTAACCAGACGGTTTTAATACCCCTTGGAAGAGAAGTGGAGGTCACAGTAGCTTAACAAGACTGTTTTAAAGCCCCTTGGAAGAGTGGTGGAGGTCGCAGTGGATTAAATAGTAGTGTTGAGCCACCCCCTAGTGTTCGAGTTCGGTTCGGTTCGCCGAACTGTTCATCGAACTGTTCGTCGAACACCTTCGAACACCGTTAAAACCAATGGCAGGCAAACAAAAACACATAGAAACACATAGAAAACACCTTCAAAGGTGTCCAAAAGCTGACAAACTGCTCAGAAGACACAACTAACACATGGAAAAGTGACAAGTACATATAGTCATGCGAAAAGAAAAGAGGTGGAGGAGTAAAAGGAGGGGGAGACACAGATATAGGCATGTCATGCGCTTCTAAAATCCAAAAAGTGAGAAGCCGACACGTTCAGTCCGCTCCTGCCCGTGCCACCTCCGTGTCGCCGGGTTTGTGCCAGAGCCGTGGTGAACCCTCACGGCCAGCCCCCCTCTCCCAATACTGGTGCCTGTCCGCTGGTGGGTCGAGCGAGCCCCCCTGTGGTGGAGGCAGCTCTAAGCTTTTTAATTTAAATTGTCTCTCTAATTTGAATGAATACACTTTAAATCCATTTACAAGGATCTATTGGAGGGCAAGTCTCATGCCAGCAGCCGCGTAATTCCAGCTCCAGTAGCGTCCACTAAAGCTGCTGCAGTTAAAAAGCTTTTATAAGGATCGAGCTCGGCTGTCCACCGCAAGACATCCTACTGCCAGTCCCAGCCCCTATGCCTTGGGGTGCCTCCTGATGCTCTTCACTGAGTATCCCGTGGTCCCGAAGCATTTCCTTTGAAAAAATTAAGTGTCCAAACTACAGGTGGTGTAGCTTGCTTAACAGCCGGGATAATCCGCTGACTACAGACACTGCTACTAGGCACAAAGTATTTCCTGGGCTAGATGCAGTTAAAAATTTGTAATTATATACTCTCGTTGGATGCTGAGAAAGCATTCCATAGAGTCTCCTGGCACGCCATATATGATTCTCTTAAAAAGCTTGGGGTAGGGGTCTAGGGGACCCTTTTATAGCCAAAATCACGGCCCTGTATCACAATACGTCACCTAGGCTGAAGATAAATGAGGGCTCGTTTGCTACAGAGGTATTGCACCTCACCCAGAGGTGTGATATCTCACTCTCAGGTAAGGATGGAGTGTGGATCAGGACCCCGACACCTGCATGCATTACACCACATTGCCGTGGGGCAGGGAGACCAATATGCCCCTGAGATGGGCACGACAGTCACTGACCCTGGCTGGAGTGGGGGGAGGGAACACTGAGGAAGGGGAACCCTGTAGTGCAGGAGCAGGGAGGAAGCAGTTCCTGGGTGCATTGATAAGGGAGTATAAAAGGTGGGCACCATATTAGTTCAGAGCAGAGAAGTCTGAGCAGAAGTGACAGGGAGCAGGGGCTCTGCATGAGCTCTGCTCCGGAGGCGGGCCTAGTAACACAGGCCCAGGCCTGGAAGAGGGAGAAGGAAGGAAGAGGAGCGGAGAAGGCTCCAGGAACGAGGAACGAAGGGATCTCAGGGGTGCGGACGGGCGAGTCGCCACCGCACGCCCGAATCCACCTGCGTAGAGGGGTCAGGCCAAAGGGGGAGACCGGTCCCTGAAACTAGTGGAGGCGGGAAACGACCCTCAGCTAGAAACCGGAGGCTGTGACATTTACACCCGCTAGGAAGGCACCACATAGGGTCAGGGAAACTGGTGCCAAGTTTACCAAGAGGAGGCCCAAGGCAGCCGGACAGAAGCGTTGGTAAGAAAGGCCAGACAAAGGACACACAAAGGGGGTCCTGTGAAGCGCTCCAAAGTTATCTGGGAGTTGTCTGAGCCCCTCACCTGGTGAGCACAGTACGACGTGGGCAGCCATTACCTGCAGACGTGGTCTGGATAATAAGAACTGTGAGTAAAGGCCCTGGACTGCATCACTGACTCCGTGTCGTTACTGCTGCTGCCCTGCACCATCACCCCCATCCTCCGCATACACTGCCCTGAGGCTATACTCCTCCCGTGGGGAGTTATGCTACGCTCTGCTGCACCCACAACACCAGCCTCAGCGGTCTGCCCTGCAGTGGCGGTTCACTCTGACCGCAATCCACGGGTGGCGTAGTCGGACATTTAAACATCAAAACCACATAAATAGTTCCGCCACTGGTTTGACCACCCTGAGCCACGGAACCGGGTCGCCGCCACGAAGACTACAACCACCAGCATCCACCAAAAAGGGTCCGGCTCCGGGTGTCCCAAGGCCCAGGGGGTGTGTCAGAACATTTTCATCACCTTTCACAATCACCAATGGGACAAGGCAGGGATGTCCTCTGTCCCCTCACTTATACATCCTAGTGACGGAGCACCTGCTCTCATCAATTCGCCATAACCCCAATATTAGGTGGATTGAGGTGGGAGGCACCGAGTACAAGTGCTCTCTATTTGCTGATGATGTCCTAGTATATATCACTCAATCACATATATCCATCCATGCTGTTATGGCTGAAATAGATCACTTTGTTACATGGTCAAATTTTAAAATCAATCAAGTCTGAGGCCCTCGATGTCTCCCTCCCCAAATCCATATAGGATTCCATCCAGTCTAACTTTCCCTTTGCCTGGCCCTCACAGGGTATCAAATACTTAGGAATTCCTATTCATAGAGACCTCTCCCATCTATGTTATCTTAATTTTGGGCCCTTTATTGAACAACTCCATACAGACCACGGTTGGCAAGTTAGAACTGTAAGATTCACTACGTGAACCACTGGTGTTTTGTGGAAAAGCACATGTACACTGTGTTCCAAATTATTATGCAAAAAGTGTTTAGGAGTGATAAGGGAAGAATTTGTTTGTTTGTCAGTTAAACTCATTGATGGTGATGTGTGTCAGGGCTCTTTATATCACTGTAAGCAATTGCAGACACCTGGGCTAATTAGTTTGGCAGGTGTGTCCAATGAAAGGCAAGACTACTTAAGAAGGCTGTCTCACATTATTAAGCAGCCTACATTTTCTGCCAAAATGGGAAAGAAAAAGGATGTGTCGGCTGCTGAGAAGCAACAAATTGTGGAGTGTTTAGGTCAAGGCATGACTACAATCAACATTGTGCGATGATCAGGATGAAGTGTCTTGGCAATCAAGAAGTATGTAGCTGATTCACAGTACACACGTGTGCGTGCTGATAAGGGCAAATTGAGGACTCTTTCCTACAGGCAATTACGTCAGGTTAAAAGAGCAGCGGCAAAAAAGCCTTGTCATAGCAGCAGACAAGTTTTTGAAGCTGCTGGTGCCTCCAACGTCCCCCGAACAACAAGATGCAGGGTCCTTCAGAGGTTTGCAGCTGTGCATACGCCATCCTGTCGACCTCCTCTATCCACTTCACACAAGCAGAAACGGCTCCAGTGGGCCAAACATTACATGAAGACTGATTTCAAAACTGTTTTGTTCACGGATGAGTGCCGTGCAGCGCTCGATGGTCCAGATGGATGGAGTGGAGGAGGATGGCTGGTTGATGGACACCCCACGCAAACACGGCTACAGCGCCAACAAGGAGGAGGTGGAGTAATGTTTTGGGCTGGAATCATGGGGAGAGAGATTGTCGGCCCCTTTAGGATCCCTGAAGGCGCTAAAGATGAACTCCATAATGTATGTGGATTTTCTCAAACAGCACTTCCTGCCATGGTTCAAGAAGAAGAACCGTGTATTTCACAGCAAGATCATTTTTTTTGCATGATAATGCACCATCTCATGCTGCACATAAAACATCTGCATCTCTGGCTGATATGGGCATAAAAGGGGACAAACTTATGGTGTGACCCCCATGCTCCCCTGACCTCTACCCCATTCAGAACCTCTGGAGCATCATCAAAAGGAGTGTCTATGATGACGGGAGGCAGTTCACATCTAAGCAACAGCTCTGGGAGGGTATTCTGTCCTCATGCAAAACAATTGAAGCAGAAACCATCCAAAACCTGACAAATTCAATGGACGAGAGAGTTCAGAAGCTCCTTTTGAACAAGGGGTCCTATGTGAAAATGTAACATCACCTAGAATAAAGTTTTGAGTTGAAAACTGTTTGATTTCAGTTTCTAATAACCTGCTAATGCTTATAATTTCAAAAATGACCATTTTTTTGGTCTTTATTAAAATGAAAAGGTTGATCGAAAAGTTTGGGGGATCTAAGAGTGTGGCAACCCAGTAGTCAAGATTACTTCAAATTCTGACAATATGAGGGTCATGTTGCAGGTAGTGCAGCAAGAAGGCACTTATGTGTCTTGCGCATCTCGGAGCCCCAAAATTATTTTCCGGGCTAGATGCAGCTAAAAATTATTATTAATTTTAAATCTGGTGGAGCTTAGTATAGATGGCCTAATAGGATCAGTGCTGCACACTGCTACAAAGCCCAAATTATTTTCCAGTCAAGATACAGATAAACATGATTAGTAATTTTAAATCTGGTGGAGCTTATTATAGATGGCCTAATAGAATCAGTGCTGCACACTGCTACAAAGCCCAAATTATTTTCCAGCCAAGATACAGATAAACATGATTAGTAATTTGAAAGCTTAAAACGGTTGGTAGGGTGATTTTAACCAATCATCAAGCTTTTACTCTCCCCAGGATGACACAGGGGTAGAAAAGTCATTTCGGATCCATGATTTGTTCAACTTTATGAACGTGAGTCTGTCTACATTATCAGTGGAGAGCCGCGTGCGCTTATCTGTCAGCACACCACCAGCAGCGCTGAACACACGTTCAGACAGAACGCTGGCTGCGGGGCATGACAAGATCTCCAAGGCGTAAGTGGCTAGCTCCGGCCATTTATCCAGATTGGAAGCCCAAAAAGAGCAAGGGTCCAGTGACACAGTCATGGCTTCAATGTTTACTTGGAGATACTCCTGTACCATGGTCTCTAGGCGTTGACTATGTGTCAGACTTCTTGTCTCCTGTGGCCTTGCAAAGGATGGGCTAAAAAAGTGGTGAAATGATTCCGCAAAATTGATGTTACCAGCAGATACTGTGGTTCTGTTACGGTTTGAGTGCTGAACACTTGACGGTCCCACGGTTGGCAAGTTGGAACTGTGAGATTCACTACGTGCACCACTGGTGTTTTGTGGAAAAGCACATGTAAGATTCTGCAACAGTCTCTGCTGATACTCCTGCATGCGTGCATCCCTTTCTATGGCAGGAATAATTTCTGCAAATTTACTTTTGTACCGGGGATCTAACAGTGTGGCAACCCAGTAGTCAGGATTATTTCTAATTCTCACAATTCGAGGGTCATGTTGCAGGTAGTGCAGCAAGAAGGCACTCAAGTGTGTTGCGCATCCAGGAGCACCAAGTCCCTGTTGTGTTGGTGGCGAGGTAACAATCATGCTTCCTTCCTCTGTCCTCTCCCCCCAACCTCGCACAACAGAAATGTGATCAAGGTCTCCCTCGTCTGATGAGTCTTCCATCAGTTCGTCCTCCACTCCTTCCTGGGCTCCTGCACCTTCCTCACTAGTTTGGCTGCTACCATGCGCCCTGGTAAAACCATCTCCCCCACCCTCACATGCCTGCCTCCTTGGTGCTGCCGACCGTCTGGACCTTGCAGATGTTAGCCCTTCCGCATACAACTCCTCCTCCTCTACTTCCTCCACCTCCTCTGGTGCCACCACCTGACTCCGAATTCTGTTTAACATGTGCTCCAGCATGTAAATCACCGGAATAGTCATGCTGATAATGGCATCGTCAGCACTAAACATCTTCGTCGCCATTTCAAAACTATGCAGAAGGGTGCATAGGTCCCTGATCTGAGACCACTCCTCCAGCGTGATTTGCCCCACCTCTGGATCTCGTTGGCCCAGGCTATACGTCAGAACGTATTGCACCAGGGCTTTTCGGTGCTGCCACAGTCGCTGCAACATGTGCAGAGTTGAATTCCACCGGGTAGGCACGTCGCATTTTAGCCGGTGAAGTGGCAGGCCCAACGACTTCTGTAGAGATGTAAGTCGCTGAGCTGCGGGATGCGAACGGCGGAAGTGAGCACACAGCGACCGTGCCCTCTGCAGAAGGCCATCTAGTCTGGGATAGTGGGCTAAAAATTGCTGGACAACCAGGTTCAACACGTGAGCCATACAAGGCACGTGTGTGACATTGCCCCGGCGAAGGGCCGCACCCAGGTTTGCAGCATTGTCGCACACGGCCTTCCCTGGTTTCAGGTCCAGTGGAGACAACCATTCATGAAATTGGTTCCCCAGAGCTGACCACAACTCCTCAGCTGTGTGACTCACATTTCCCAGACATTTCAAAGTAAAAACCGCCTGATGACGTTGAGCCCTACTGCCAGCATAGTAAGGAGGTGTGCAGGATCCCTTCTGCACAGTTAGAAAGCTTGTGGCATGACCAGACAGGCTTTGGGTGCAGGTGGAAGACCGAGAGGAGGTTGAGGAGGCAGAAGCAGTGGAGGAACTTTGACATAAAGAGGATTGACGCAAAACTCGTGGGGACGGCAAGACTTGGACAGCAGCCCCTTGTCCTGCTGTCACCATAGTTACCCAGTGCCCAGTCAGCGACATGTAACGCCCCTGTCCATGCCTACTCGTCCAAGTGTCTGTAGTGAAATGCACCCTGTCACACACAGAGTTTCTCAAAGAAGCGGTGATGTTGTGTGCGACATGCTGGTGGAGCGCAGGCACACCTTTCTTTGAGAAGTAGTGACGACTGGGCATCTGGTACTGGGGCACTGCGACGGACATAAGGTCTCGAAAATCCTCTGTGTCCACCAGGCGGAAAGGCAGTATTTCTGTAGCCAAGAGCTTGCAGATGGTGAAATTCAACCTCCAAGCTTTCTCATGGCTAGGAGGAAATGGTCTTTTACTTGTCCACATCTGAGGGACCGAGGGCTGGCTGTTGTGCTTAGACGGGGTTGATAAGGGTGTCCCCGGCAAACTGCCGGTCTGTGAGGAAGATGCAGGCGGACATGTTAGGTTGCCTTGATCCAAAGATGGTGCTATCGATGTCGGACAGCGCTCAACACCAGCTGGTGTTACCACCTCCAAAGAAAATGATGACCTGCCAATCACGCTGGCTGTTGCGGGTAAAGAGGTGGCAGGTCTGCGCCCCAAAACAGGTGTGACTGCTGTCCCCCCAGTCACAGAGGATGAAGAGGCCGCGGATGCACAAGATATGGCAGACAGCGGTTGGCCCGGCCGGCTAGGCCGCATTGTAGCACACTGAGCTTCCCACTGCAACTTATGCTTCATGTCCATGTGTCCGTTCATGCATGAAGTACTCAAACTATGTATTTTTTGGCCTCTACTTAGCTTTTGCTGACAAATGTTACAGATAACACGAGTTGGGTCATCTTTATCGATCTGAAAAAATGCCCAGGCTATGCAAGGCTTAGCACCCATGCGACCTGAAGAGCCACCACGACTTGTGGTGAGAGGCAGAGTTGTGTTTGAGGATGCAGTTGTTGACGTGCTTCCAGTACTACGTCTCTGTCCAGGAAGGCGCAACCTGACCTCGTCGTCACTAGCATCTTCCTCCACCTCCTCTGCTGACCTCATCTCTTGGCTGACTGTGGGTTGACAGTAAGTGGGATCTCCAACCTCATCATCATCACCCTGTGCGTTATCACACCCGTCGTCCTCAGAGCCAACCTGTTCCTGCCCTGACAAAAAACTAAAGTTGTCGCTCCAATCAGGTATTTGAGTCTCATCATCATCTTCCTCATTGTCTCCACCAACAGGAGTTACAGTTTGGGAATGAGGGTCTACATTATGGTCAGAACCTTCTGAGTCTGGTCCTGGATCCGACTCATAAAGATTCTGGGCATCAGTGCAGATCATTTCCTCGTCTGGATTCACAGAAGCGCTGGAGTCGACCTCTGATTCCCAGGCTATAGTATGAGTAAACAGCTCTGCAGACTCAACCATCTGTTCTACCTCATACTCAGACGGGCAGCTGGAGATTTGGGAGCTGTGAGGAAGCAAGTGCGATTGGGGTGACACCTTTGAGGACTGGAGTATTTGTGATGTTGAAGTTGATGTGGAGGAGAGCCCACTTAAAGGAGCACTTGATATCCGTTGAAGCACCTGCTGTTTTTGTGCCTCATCTGGAATTTGTAGCGATTCAGAGCTAGATGCAGAAAAAAATTATATTCAGTTTGCAACCTGATGGAGGTCAGTATAGATGGACTAATAGACCAAGTCCCACACACAGCTAGAAGGCCAAATATTTTTTCAGAGGTAGATGCAGATAAAAATTATTTTTAATTTGCAGCCTGATGGAGGTCAGTATAGATGGACTAATAGAGAAAGTCCCACACACTGCTAGAAGGCCAAATATTTTTTCAGAGCTAGATGCAGACAAAAAATTATTTTGAATTTGCAACCTGATGGAGGTCAGTATAGATGGACTAATAGAGAAAGTCCCACACACAGCTAGAAGGCCAAATATTTTTTCAGAGCTAGATGCAGAAAAAAATTATATTCAGTTTGCAACCTGATGGAGGTCAGTATAGATGGACTAATATAACAAGTCCCACACACATCTAGAAGCCCAAATATTTTTTCAGAGGTAGATGCAGAAAAAAATTATATTCAGTTTGCAACCTGATGGAGGTCAGTATAGATGGATTAATAGAACAAGACCCACACACAGCTAGAAGCCCAATATTTTTTCAGAGGTAGATGCAGAAAAAATATATATTCAGTTTGCAACCTGATGGAGGTCAGTATAGATGGACTAATAGAGAAAGTCCCACACACAGCTAGAAGGCCAATATTTTTTCAGAGCTAGATGCAGATATAAATTATTTTTAATTTGCAACCTGATGGAGGTCAGTATAGATGGACTAATAGAGAAAGTCCCACACACTGCTAGAAGGCCAAATATTTTTTCAGAGCTAGATGCAGATATAAATTATTTTTAATTTGCAACCTGATGGAGGTCAGTATAGATGGACTAATAGAGAAAGTCCCACACACTGCTAGAAGGCCAAATATTTTTTCAGAGCTAGATGCAGACAAAAAATTATTTTGAATTTGCAACCTGATGGAGGTCAGTATAGGTGGACTAATAGAGAAAGTCCCACACACTTCTAGAAGGCCAAATATTTTTTCAGAGCTAGATGCAGAAAAAAATTATATTCAATTTGCAACCTGATGGAGGTCAGTATAGATGGACTAATAGAATGATGCTATGCCCAAAAGATTTTACTTCACTAGCTGCAGTAAAAAAATTGGTATTCTACACACAGGTGGTATATCTTGCAACACAGATAGGCTACTCCACTGACTAACACACTCTGCAATAGGCCAAAAAGGATTAGCTTTGCTAGATTCAGCCAAATGCTGTGAAAAAAACTTGCACAGCACTGGCACAGACCTGCCTGGCAAAAACTGATAGGAACTGATGTAACCTAGTCCAGAAAAAGACTGCAATTACAATTAGTCTTTACTCCCACAACCTATCTATTTAAGAGCACAGACCTGCCTGATAAAAGTCATAGGAAATGCTGTAACCTCATCCTTAAAAGGACTGCAATCACAACTATTCCCTACTCCCAAGCTATCTGTAGATTTGTGCGAAAATTGGCTTGAAATTAACAAGGTATAGCGCACACAGCAACAGCGGTGCCGTCTAACACGCAGCTGCAGCAGTGAGAAAATGGTGGCGACGGGGAAAATGGCTTGGTCTTATAGGGCAAGGACATGTGACATACACTGCCAATGACACATGCCCTTGCTTTTGTGAAAAACAGCAGTTCGCTCCGTGTGTGCGCTGCTGATAGGCTGACAGACTGCACCTCCCCACTGCAAATGCGGGAAAGAGAAAAAAAAATGGAGATCTTCATTATTCCTGCAGAGATCTATCCCCTGCCCCTCCCCCCACCCCGCTGTACACTCAAACTGCGTATTAACTTTAATTTTCATCATTACTGAGAAAAAATCCAGTTATGATTTTGGTGCACGAACAGGTATCGAACATACCCTCGAACAGCCGAATTTTCTCAAATCGTTCGTGTTCGCCGAACGGCTCGAACATCGCCCAAAACAGCTCGAATTTGAGATTGGCGAACAGTTCGAGTCGAACAATGCTCATCTCTATTAAATAGACAATATCAATGCCCCTTAGAAGACAGGTGGAAGTCGCAGTGGAATAAAAAGACATTGTCAATGCCACTTGGAAGAGTGGTGGAGGTTACAGTGGAATAAAAATACAATATCAATGCCCCGTGGAAAAGACATGAACGTGACAGTAGCTTAACAAGACCGCTTTAATGCCCCTTGGAAGAGTGGTGGAGGTTTCAGTGGATTAAAAAGACAATATCAATGCCCATTGGAAGAGTGGTAGAGGTCGCAGTGGAACTAAAACACAAAATCAATGCCACTTGGAAGAGTGGTGGAGGTTACAGTGGAATAAAAAGACAATATTAATGCACCAATGAAGAGTTGTGGAGGTCACTGTAGTTTAACAAGGTGGTCTTAACGCCCCTTGGAAGAGTGGTGGAGGTCGCAGTGGAATAAATAGTCAATGTCAATGCCCCTTGGAAGAGTGGTGGAGGTTAGAGTGGAATAAAAAGAAAATGCCAGTGCTCCTTGGAAGATCTGTGGATTTCAGAGTGGTTTAAATTGACGGTTTTAATGCCCTTTGCAAGAGACGTGGAGGTCACAGTGGATTAAAAAGACAATATCAATGCCCCTTGGAAGAGTGGTGGAGGACGCAGTGGATTCAAAAGACAATATCAATGCCCCTTATAAGAGTGGTGGAGGTCGCAGTGGAATAAAAAGACAATATCAATGCCCCGTGGAAGGGACGTGGAGGTCACAGTAGCTTCACAAGACAGTTTTAATGACCCTTGGAGGAGAGGTGGATGTCGCAGTTGATTAAAAAGACAATATCAATGCCCCTTGGAAGAGTGGTGGAGGTCGCTGTGGAATAAAAAGACAATATCAATGCCGCTTGGAAGAGTGGTGGATGTTACAGTCGAATAAAAAGACAATATCAATGCCTCTTATAAGAGCTGTGGAGTTCAGAGTGTTTAACCAGACTGTTTTAATGCCCCTTGTAAGAGACGAGGAGGTCACAGTAGCTTAACAAGACTGTTTTAATGCCCCTTGGAAGAGTGGTGGAGGTCGCAGTGGATTAAAAAGACAATATCAATGCCCCTTAGAAGAGTGGTGGAGGTCGCAGTGGAATAAAAAGACAATATCAATTCCACTTGAAAGAGATGTGGAGGTCGCAGTGGAATAAAAAGACAATATCAGTGCCTCGTGGAAAAGACTTGGAGGTCACAGTAGCTTAACAAGATGGTTTTAATACCCCTTGGAAGAGAGGTGGAGGTCGCAGTGGATTAAAAAAGATACTATCAATTCCCCTTGAAAGAGTGGTGGAAGTTACAGTGAAATAAAAAGACAATATCAATGCCCCTTGGAAGAGTGGTGGAGTTCGCTGTGGAATAAAAAGACAATATCAATGCCCCTTGGAAGAGCTGTGAAGTTCAGAGTGGTTTTACCAGACAGTTTTAATGCCGCTTGGAAGAGACGTGGAGGTCATAGTAGCTTAACAAGATGGTTTTATTGCCCCTTGGAAGAGTGGTGGAGGTTACATTTTAATAAAAAGGCAATATCAATGCCCCTTGGAAGAGTGGTGGAGGTTACAGTGGAATAAAAAGACAATATCAATGCCCTGTAGAAGAGACGTGGAGGTCACAATAGCTTAACAAGATGGTTTTAATGCCCCTTGGAAGAGTGGTGGAGGTCGCAGTGGATTACAAAGACAATATCAATGCCCCGTGGAAGAGTGGTGGAGGTTACAGTGAATTAAAAAGACAATATCAATGCCCCGTTGAAGAGACGTGGTGGTCACAGTAGCTTAACAAGACTGTTTTAATGCCCCTTGGTAGAGTGGTGGAGGTTGCAGTGGAATAAAAAGACAATATCAATGCCCCTTGGAAGAGTGGTGGAGGTTATAGTGGAATAAAAAGACAATATCAATGCCCCTTGGAAGAGCAGTGGAGTTTAGAGTGGTTTAACCAGACGGTTTTAATGTCCCTTGGAAGAGACGTGGAGGTCACAGCAGCTTAACAAGATGGTTTTGATGCCCCTTGGTAGAGTGGTGGAGGTCGCAGTGGATTAAAAAAAATAATATCCATGCCGTTTGGAAGAGTGGTGGAGGTCGCAGTGGAATAAAAACATAATATCAATGCCCCGTGGAAGAGCCGTCGAGGTCACAGTAGGTTATCAAGACGTTTTAACTCCTTGGTAGAGTTTACAGTGGAATAAAAATACAATATCAGTGCCCCATGTAAAAGACGTGGAGATCATAGTAGCTTAACAAGATGGTTTTAATGCCCCTTGGAAGAGTGGTGGAGGTCGCAGTGGAATAAAAAGACAATATCAATGCCCTTTGGAAAAGTGGTGGAGATCGCAATAAAATATAAAGACAATATTAATGCCCAGTGGAAGAGACGTGGAGGTCACAGTAGCTTAACAAGATGTTTTTAATGCCCCTTGGAAGGATGGTGAAGGTCGCAGTGGAATAAAAAGGCAATATCAAGGCCCCGTGGAAGAGAAGCAGAGGTCACAGTAGCTTAACAAGACAGTTTTAATGCCCCTTGGAAGAGCTGTGGAGTACAAATTGGTTTAACTAGATGGTTTTAATGCTCCTTGGAAGAGACGTGGAGGTCACAGTAGCTTAACAAGACGGTTTTAATGCCACTTCTAATAGTGCTGGAGGTTACAATTGATTAAAAAGACAATATCAAAGCCCCGTGGAAGAGACTTGGAGGTCAGAGTAGCTTCAGAAAATGGTTTTAATGCCCTTTGGAAGAGTGGTGGAGGTCGCAGTGGAATAAAAAGACAATATCAATGCCCCCTTGGAAGAGTGGTGGAGGTCGCAGTTGAATAAAAAGAGAATATCAATGCCCTGTGGAAGAGAATTGGACGTCTCAGTAGCTTAACGACACTGTTTTAATGCCCCTTGGAAGAGTGGTGGAGGTCGCAGTGTAATAAAAAGACAATATCAACGCCCCGTGGAAGAGACGTGGAGGTCACAGTAGCCTAACAAGATGGTTTTAATGTCCATTGGAAGAGTGGTGGAGGTCACAGTGGAATATAAAGACAATATCAATGCCACGTGGAAGAGACCTGGAGGTCACAGTAGCTTAACAAGATGGTTTTACTGCCCATTGGAAAACTGGTGGAGGTCTCTGTGGAATAAAAAGACAATATCAATGCCCGTTTAAAGAGTGGTTGAGGTAGCTGTGGAAAAAAAAGGCAATATCAATGCCCCGTGGAAGAGATGTGGAGGTCACAGTAGCTTCACAAGATGGTTTTACTGCCCCATGGAAGAGTGGTGGAGGTCGCAGTGGAATAAAAAGGCAATATCAATGCCCCGTGGAAGAGACGTGAAGGTCACAGTTGCTTAACAAGATCGTTTTAATACCCCTTGGTACAGTGGTGGAGGTCGCAGTGGAATAAAAAGTCAATATCAATGCCCCTTGGAAAAGTAGTGGAGGTCGGAGTTGAATAAAAAGACAATATCAATGCCCCATGGAAGAGTGGTGGAGGTCGCAGTTGAATAAAAAGACAATATCAATGCCCCGTGGCAGAGACGTGCAGGTCACAGAAGCTTAACAAGATCGTTTTAATGCCCCTTGGAAGAGTGGTGGAGGTCGCAGTTAAATAAAAAGACAAAATCAATGACCAGTGGTAGAGACCTGGAGGTCACAGTACCTTAACGAGACGGTGCAATGCCCCTTGGAAGAGTGGTGGAGGTCGCTGTGGAATAAAAAGACGATACCAATGACCCTTGGAAGAGTGGTGGAGGTCGCTGTGGAATAAAAAGACAAAATCAATGCCCAGTGGTAGAGACGTGCAGATCACAGTAGCTTAACAAGACGGTTTTAATGCCCCTTGGAAGTGTGGTAGAGGTCGCAGTGGAATAAAAAGACAATATTAATGCCCCTTGGTAGAGTGGTGGAGGTCGCAATGGAATTAAAAAGACAATATCAATGCTCCGTGGAAGAGACGTGGAGGTCTCAGTAGCTTAACAAGACAGTTTTAATGCCCCTTGGAAGAGTGGTGGAAGCTGCTGTGGAATAAAAAGACAATATCATTGCCCAGTGTAAGAGACACGGAGGTCACAGTAGCTTAACAAGACAGTTTTAAGGCCCCTTGGAAGAACTGTGGAATTCAGAGTGGTTTAACAAGATGGTTTCAATGCCCCGTGGAAGAGACGTGAAGGTCACAGTAGCTTAACAACACGGTTTTAATGTCCCTTGGAAGAGTGGTGGAGGTCGCAGTGGAATAAAAAGACTTTATCAATGCCCCTTGGAAGAGTGGTGGAATTCGCAGTGGAATAAAAAAAGAATATCGATGCCCCTTGGAAGAGTGGTGGAGGTAGCAGTGTATTTAAAATACAATATCAATGCCTCGTGGAAGAGACATGGAGGTGACAGTAGCCTAGCAAGACGGTTTAAATACTCCTTGGAAGAGTGGTGGAGGTCGCTGTGGAATAAAAAGACAATAACAATGCCCCGTGGAAGAGATGTGGAGGTCACAGTAGCTTAACAAGACGGTTTTAATGCCCCTTGGAAAAGCTGTGGAGTTCAGCGTGGTTTAACAAGATCGTTTTTTTGCCCTTTGGTAAAGACGTGGAGGTCACAGAAGCTTAACAAGATGGTTTTAATGCCCTTTGGAAGAGTGGTGGAGGTCGCAGTGGAAAAAAAAGACAATATGAATGCCCTGTTGAAGAGATATGGAGGTTACAGTAGCTTAACAAGACGGTTTTATTGTCCCTTGGAAGAGTAGTGGAGGTCGCAGTGGAATAAAAAGACAATATCAATGCCCTGTGGAAGAGACGTGGAGGTCACAGGAGCTATACAAGACGAATTTAATGCCCCTTGGAAGAGCTGTGGAGTTCAGAGTGATTTAGCATGACAGGTTTAATGCCCATAAGAAAAGACGTGGAGGTCACAGAAGCTTAACAACACGGTTCTAATGCCCCTTGGGAGAGTGGTGGAGGTCGCAGTGGAATAAAAAGACAATATCAATGACCCATGGAAAAGTGGTGGAGGTTGCAGTGGAATAAAAAGACAATATTAATGCCCCTTGGAAGAGTGGTGGAGTTCGCAGTGGAATAAAAAGACAATATCAATGTCCCTTGGAAGAGACATGGAGGTCACCGTAGTTTAACAAGACAGTTTTAATGCCCCTTGGAAGCGCTGTGGAGTTCAGAGTGGTTTATCAACATAATTTTAATGCCCCTTGGAAGAGACGTGTAGGTCACAGTAGCTTAACAAGATGGTTTTAGTGCCCCTTGGAATAGTGGTGGAGGTTACAGTGGAATAAAAATACCATATCAATGCCCCTTGGAAGAGGTGGAGATCACAGTAGCTTAACAACATGGTTTTAATGCCCCTTGGAAGAGTGGTGGATGTCGCAGTGGAATAAAAAGCCAATATCAATGCCCCTTGGAAGAGTGATGGAGGTCGCAAAAAAATATAAAGACAATATTAATGCCCAGTGGAAGAGACGTGAAGGTCACAGTAGCTTAACAAGATGTTTTTAATGCCCCTTGGAAGGGTGGTGAAGGTCACAGTGGAATAAAAAGACAATATCAATGCCCCGTGGAAGAGAAGCGGAGGTCCCAGTAGCTTAAGAAAATGGTTTCAATGCCCCTTGGAAGAGTGGTGAAGGTCACAGTCGCATAAAAAGATAATATCAATGCCCTATGGAAGAGTGGTGGAGGTCGCAGTGGAATAAAAAGACAATATCGATGTCCTGTAGAAGAGAATTGGAGGTCTCAGTAGCTTAATAACACCGTTTTAATGCCCCTTGGAAGAGTTTGTGGAGGTCGCAGTTGAATAAAAAGACACTATCAATGCCCCTTGAAAGAGTGATGGAGGTCACAGTGGAATAAAAAGACAATATCAATGCTCCGTGGAAGAGAAGTGGAGATCACAGTAGCCTAACAAGATGGTTTTAATGCCCCTTGGAAGAGTGGTTGAGGTTGCAGTGCAATAAAAAGACAATATCAATGCCCTGTGGAAAATAAGTGGAGGTCACAGTAGCTTAAGAAGACGGCTTTAATGCCCCTTGGAAGTGACTTGGAGGTCACAGTAGCTTAACACGATGGTTTTAATGCCCCTTGTAAGAGTGGTGGAGGTCGCAGTGCAATAAAAAGGCAATATCAATGACCCCTTGGAAGAATGGTGGCGGTCACAGTGGAATAAAAATACAATATCAATGCCCTATGGAAGAGTGTTGGAAGTCACAGTGGAATAAAAATACAATAATAATGCCCCTTGGAAGAGACTTGGAGTTCACAGTAGATTAACAAGACCGTTTTAATGCCCCTTGGAAGAGTGGTGGAGGTCGCAGACAAATAAGAAGACAATATCAATTCCCCGTGGAAGAGACGTGGAGGTCACAGTTGCCTAACAAGATGGTTTTAGTGCCCATTGTAAGAGTGGTGGAGGTCTCTGTGGAATAAAAAGAGAATATCAATGCCCCTTGGAAGAGTGGTGAAGGTCGCTGTGGAAAAAAAAGACAATATCAATGCCCCGTGGAAGAGACGTGAAAGTCACAGTAGCTTAACAAGCCGGTTTTAATGCCCCTTGGAAGAGTGGTGGATGTTACAGTAGAATAAAAAGACAATGTCAATGCCCCGTGGAAGAGACGTGGAGATAGTAGCTTAACAAGGCGGTTATAATGCCCCTTGGAAGAGTGGTGGAGGTTGCAGTGGATTAAAAAGAAAATATCAATGCCCCGTGGAAGAGATGTGGAGACAGTAGCTTAACAAGACGGTTTTAATGCCCCTTGGAGAAGTGGTGGAGGTCTCAGAGGAATAAAAAGACAATATCAATAGAGATGACCGGTGTTCGACTAGAAATGTTCGCCAATCTCAAATTCGAGCTGTTTTGGGCGGTGTTCGAGTCATTCGACGAACGCGAACGATTTGCAAAAAATTCGGCTGTTCGAGGTTATGTTCGATAACTGTTTGTGCACCGAAAGCGTGTCCTGAATGTATGGCGCTATTTAGAGCACCAATCATGCAGGGATTGTCTGCCACTCACTGTAATGCCACAGCCATGGTGGTTGTGGCATTACAGTGGTTGCCCAAATCGATGGGAACAGTGATCACAGTGAAACACGAAAAGCCGGCAATTCAGCAGCGGCATACACCGGTACCAGACAATTTAGAACCGAAAGAATAGAGTATCACACATAGATTAGATAGATAGAAACATATCAGTCAAATATATAAGAAGTACAGTGACAGTGTTGGTTACTGTACTTGTCATTTAGTGTAAAGGATTTATTAAAAAAAATATTAGTGTTTTCATGCACCGTCTCTTTAAAAAAGCCGGCCGGCAATTCAGCATTGGTATCCGACAATTTATAACAGAAAGAATAGAGCATTACACATAGATTAGATAGATAGAAACATGTCAGTCACATATATAAGAAGTACAGTGATAGTGTTGATTACTGTACTTGTCATTTAGTGTTAAAATAAAGGATTTATTAAGATTTATTAAAAAAAAAATTGGCGTGGGGTTCCGCGTAATTTTAGTCTCTAGCGGAGGTTAAGCAGACGGCTGGGGCAGATGTTTGAAGCCTGGGAAGGGGGTAATACCCGGCTCATCTGGATGCCGTCACAGCCAGACACTGCAGAGCGCAAGCATGCCTGCACTTCTCAGTGTATGCCGCATGGCAAGCTGGATGGCAGCATTCTGCTGCGGTCCAGCCTGTCATGTGAATGTAGCAGAGCTGAAGCTGTCGTGGAAACCATGGAAAGGTAAGGATGATGTTGCTTTATTATTTTACTTTTATTGCAGGAGATGGTTGGCTTCAGCTGGAATGGGCGTGATGGTAAGTATGGTTTAATTTAGAACAATAAAGAATTGTGTGTTTATTTCGATTAAAGGACTTTATTCTGGGTGTTTGTGTTTTTTTGTAACTTTGACTATGGGGTTAGTAATGGGGGTGTCTTATAGACGCCTCTCCATTACTAACCTGGGCTTGATGTCAGCTGGCATTATAAGCTGACATCAACCCCAACCCTATTACCCCACTGCCACCGCTACAGGGCAGTGGGAAGAGCGAAGCTAAGTGCCAGAATTGGCGCATTCTATGGATGCGCCATTTCTGGGGCGGCTGACGGCTGGTGTTTCTAGACTGGGAGGGGGCCAATATTCATGGCACCCTTCCTGGGCTATTAATATCATCCCCAGCAGTCTGCCTAGTCTTTGCTAGCTATTAAAATAGGGGGGACCCCACATAATTTTTTTTGGGGTCCCCCATTTTAATAGCTAGTAAAGGCTAGGTATTCAGCTGGGGGCTGATATTAGTAGCCTGGGAAGCTCCGTGGGTATTACCCCCTTCCCAGGCTTCAAACATCTGCCCCAGCCGTCTGCTTAACCTCCGCTAGAGACTAAAATTACGGGGAACCCCACGCCAATTTTTTTTTTAATAAGTCCTTTATTTTAACACTAAATGACAAGTACAGTAATCAACACTATCACTGTACTTCTTATATATGTGACTGACATGTTTCTATCTATCTAATCTATGTGTGATGCTCTATTCTTTCTGTTATAAATTGTCGGGTACCGATGCTAAATTGCCGGCCGGCTTTTTTAAAGAGACGGTGCATGAAAACACTAATATTTTTTTTAATAAATCTTTTAACACTAAATGACAAGTACAGTAACCAACACTGTCACTGTACTTCTTATATATGTGACTGACATGTTTCTATCTATCTAATCTATGTGTGATGCTCTATTCCTTCTTGTTTAAATTGTCTGGTACCAGTGTATGCCACTGCTGAATTGCCGGCCGGCTTTTTTAAAGAGAGTTTCTTCTGAGCAGTTTGTAAGCTTTTGGACACCTTTGAAGGTGTTTTGTATGTGTTTCTATGTGTTTTTGTTTGCCTGCCATTAGTTTTAACGGTGTTCGACGGTGTTCGACGAACAGTTCCTCGAACATCCCGGTGTTCGACGAACCGAACCGAACCCGAACACTACGGGGGTGGCTCAACAGTAAATATCAATTCCCTTTGGGAGAGTGGTGGACGTCGCAATGGAATAAAAAGACAATATCAATGCCCCGTGGAAGAGACGTGGAGGTCACAGTAGCTTAACGAGACGGTTTTCATGCCTCTTGGAAAAGTGGTGGAGGTCGCTGTGGAATAAAAAGACAATATCAATTACCCGTGGAAGAGACGTGGAGGTCATAGTAGCTTAACAAGACGGTTTTAATGCCCTTTGGAAGAGCTGTGGAGTAAAGATTGGTTTAAAAAGATGGTTTTAATGCCCCTTGGTAGAGACGTGGAGGTCACAGTAGCTTAACAAGACGGTTTTAATGCCCCTTGGAAGAGTGATGGAGGATACAGTTGAATAAAAAGACAATATCAATGCCCCGTGGTAGAGACTTGGAGGTCACAGTAGTTTGTCAAAATGGTTTTAATGCCCCTTGGAAGAGTGGTGGAGGTCGCAGTGGAATAAAAAGACAATATCAATGCCCTGTGGAAGAGAGGTGGAGGTCGCAGTGGAATAAAAAGACAATATCAATGCCCCATAGAAGAGAATTGGAGGTCTCAGTAGCTTAACAACATTGTTTTAATGCCCATTGGAAAATGGTGGAGGTCTCTGTGGAATAAAAAGACAATATCAATGCCCCTTGGAAGAGTGGTTGAGGTCGCTGTGGAAAAAAAAGACAATATCAATGCCCCGTGGAAGAGACGTGGAGTTCACAGTAGCTTAAAAAGCCGGTTTTAATGCCCCTTGGAAGAATGGTGGAGGTTACAGTGGAATAAAAAGACAATATCAATGCCCCGTGGATAAGACGTGGAGATAGTAGCTTAACAAGATGGTTTTAATGCCCTTGGAGGAGTGGTGGAGGTCGATGTGGAATAAAAAGACAATATCAATGCCCCATGGAAGAGACGTGGAGGTCACAGTAGCTTAACAAGACAATTTTACTACCCTTTGGAAGAGGTGTGGAGTTAAGAGTGGTTTAACAAGATGGTTTTAATGTCCCGTGGAAGAGAAGTGGAGGTCACAATAGCTTAACAAGTTGGTTTTAATGCCACTTGGAAGAGTGGTGGAGGTTACAGTGGAATAAAAATACAATAACAATGCCCCGTGGAAGAGACGTGGTGGTCACAGTAACTTAACAAGACGGTTTTGATGCCCCTTTGAAGGGTGGTGGAGGTCACAGTGGAATAAAAAGACAATATCAATGCCCCTTGGAAGAGACGTGGAGGTCAAAGTTGCTTAACAAGACGGTTTAATGCCCCTTGGAAGAGTGGAGAATGTCGCTGTGGAATAAATTGACAATGTCAATGCCCCGGGGAAGAGACGTGGAGTTTACAGTAGCTTAAAAAGATGGTTTTAATGCCACTTGGAAGAATGGTTGAGGTCGCATTGGTATAAACAGACAATATCAATGCCCCGTGAAAGAGACATGGATGTCACAGTAGCTTAAAAACACGGTTTTAATGCCCCTTGGAAGAGGGGTGGATGTCTTTGTGGAATAAATAGACAATATCATTGCCCCGTGGAAAAGACGTGGAGGTCACAGTGGCTTAACAAGACGGTTTTAATGCCCCTTGGAAGAGCTGTGGAGTTCACAGTGGTTTAACAAGATGGTTTTAATGCCCCTTAGAAGAGACGTGAAGGTCACAGTAGCTTAACAAGACGATTTTAATGCCCCTTGGTAGAGTGGTGGAGGTCGCAGTGGAATAAAAAGACAATATCAATGCCCTGTGGAAGAGACGTGGTGGTCACAGTAGCTTAACAACATGGTTTTTAATGCCCCTTCGTAGAGTACTGGAGGTAGCTGTGGTATAAAAAGACAATATCAATGCCCTGTGGAAGAGACGTGGTGGTCACAGTAGCTTAACAAGACGGTTTTAATGCCCCTTGACGGAGTGGTGGAGTTCACAGTGAAATGAAGAGACAATATCAATGCCCGTTGGAAAAGAGGTGGAGGTCAAAGTGTAATAAAAAGACAATATCACTGCCGCTAGGAAGAGTGGTGGAGGACACAGTGGAATAAAAAGACAATATCAATGCCCCTTGGAAGAGTGGTGGAGGTCGCAGTGGAATTAAAAGACAATATCAATGCCCCGTGGAAGAGACGTGGAGTTCACAGTAGCGTAACAAGACGGTTTTAATGCCCCTTGAAGAGTGGCGGAAGTCGCTGTGGAATAAAAAGACAATATCAATGCACCATGGAAGATACGTGGAGGTCACTGTAGCTTAACAAGACGGTTTTAATGCCCCTTGGAAGAGCGGTGGAGTTCAGAGTGGTTTAACAAGACGGTTTTAATGCCCCTTGGGAGAGTGGTGGAGGTTACAGTGGAATAAAAAGACAAAATCAATACCCCTTGGAAGAGTGGTGGAGGTCGCAATGGAATATAAAGAGAATATTAATGCCCCGTGGAAGAGACAAGAAGATCACAGTAACTTAACATTGTGGTTTTAATGCCCCTTGGAAGAGTGGTGGAGGTCGCAGTGGAATAAAAAGACAATATCAATGCCCCGTGGAAGAGACGTGGAGGTCACAGTAGCTTAACAAAACGGTTTTACTGCCCCTTGGAAGAGTGATGGAGGTCGCTGTGGAATAAAAAGACAATATCAATGCCCCGTGGAATAAACGTGGAGGTCACAGTAGCTTATCTAGAAAAATGTTATGCCCCTTGGAAGAGTTGTGGAGTTCAGAGTATTTTAACAAGACGGTTTTAATGCCCCTTGGAAGAGTGGTGGAGGTAGCAGTGGAATAAAGAGACAATATTAATGCCCCTTGGTAGAGTGGTGGAGGTCAAAGGGGAATAAAAAGATAATATCAATGCCGCTTGGAAAAGTGGTGGAGATCCCAGTGGAATAAAAAGACAATATCAATGCCCCGTGGAAGAGACGTGGAGGTCACAGTACCTTAACAAGACATTTTTAATGCCCCTTGGAAAAGTGGTGGAGGTTACAATGAAATAAAAAGACAATATCAATGCCCCAAGGAAGAGATGAGGAGGTCAAAATAGCTTAACAAGGTGGTTTTAATGCCCATTGGAAGAGTGGTGGAGGTCGCAGTGGAATGAAAAGACAATATCAATGCCCCTTGGAAGAGACTTGGAGGTCACAGTAGCTTAGCAAGATGGTTTTAATGCCCCTTGGAAGTGTGGTGGAGGTCACTGTGGAATAAAAAGACAATATCATTGCCCCGGGGAAGAGACGTGGAGGTCACAGTAGCTTAACAAGATGGCTTTAATGCCCCTTTGAAGTGCTGTGGAGTTCAGAGTGGTCTAACAAGATGGTTTTAATGTCCCATGGAAGAGACGTGGAGCTCACAGGACCTTAACAAGACGGTTTTAATGCCCTTTGGAAGAGTGGTGGAGGTCACAGTGGAATAAAAAGACAATATGAATGCCACTTGGAAGAGTGTTGGAAGTTGCAGTGGAATAAAAAGACAATATCAATGCCCCGTGGTACAGACGTGGAGGTCACAGTAGCTTAACAAGATGGTTTTAATGTCCCTTGGAAGAGTGGGGGAGGTCACAGTGGTATAAAAAGACAATATCAATGCCCCGTGGAAGAGACGTGGAGGTCACAGTAGTTTAACAAGATGGTTTTAATGCCCCTTGGAAGAGTGGTGGAGATCGCTATGGAATAAAAAGACAATATCAATGCCCCGTGGAAGAGAAGTGGAGGTCACAGTAGCTTAACAAGACAGTTTAAATGCAACTTGAATAGTGATGGAGGTATGTTAAATAAAAATAAAATACCAATGCCCCGTGGAAGAGACGGGGAGGTCGCCATAGCTTACCAAGACGCTTTTAATGCCCCTTGGAAAAGCTGTGGAGTTCAGAGTAGTTTAACAAGATGGTTTTAATGCCCCTTGGAAGAGACATGTAGGTCACAGTAGCTTAACAAGACGGTATTAATGCCACTTGGAAGAGTGGTGGAGGTTATAGTGGAATAAAAATACAATATCAATGCCCCGTGGAAGAGACGTGGAGATCACAGTAGCTTAAAAAGATGGTTTTAATGCCTGTTGGAAGAGTGGTGGAAGTCGCAGTGGAATAAAAAGACAATATCAATGCCCCTTGGAAGAGTGGTGGAGGTCTCAATGGAATATTAGGACAATATTAATGCCCCTTTGCAGAGACGTGGAGGTCACAATAGCTAAACAATATGGTTTTAATGCCCCTTGGAAGAGTGGTGGAAGTCTCAGTGGAATGAAAAGACAATATCAATGCCCTGTGGAAGCGACGTAGAGGTCACAGCAGCTTAACAAGACAGTTTTAATGCCCTTTGGGAGAATAGTAGAGGTCGCTGTGGAATAAAAAGGCAATATCAATACCCCGCGGAAGAGACGTGGAGGTAATAGTAGCTTAACAAGGCGGTTTTAATGCCCCTTGGAAGAGCTGAGGAGCTCAGAGTGGTTTAACAAGATGGTTTTAATGCACCTTAGTACAGACGTGGAGGTCACAGTAGCTTAACAAGATGGTTTTAATGCCCCTTGTTAGAGTGGTGGAGGTCGCAGTGGAATAAAAAGACAATATCAATGCCCCGTGGAATAGACGTGGAGGTCACAGTAGCTTAACTAGACAAATTTAATGCCCCGTGGAAGAGTTGTGGAGTTCAGAGTATTTTAACAAGACGGGTTTAATGCCCCTTGAAAGAGACGTGGAGGTCACAGTAACTTATTAAAACGGTTTTAATTCCCCTTGGAAGAGTGGTGGAGGTCGCAGTGGAATAAAGATACAATATCAATGCCCCTTGGTAGAGTGGTGGAGGTCAAAGGGGAATAAAAAGACAATATCAATGCCGCTTGGAAAAGTGGTGTAGATCCCAGTGGAATAAAAAGACAATATCAATGCCCCGTGGAAGAGACGTGGAGGTCACTGTACCTTAACAAGACGTTTTTAATGCCCCTTGGAAAAGTGGTGGAGGTTACAGTGGAATAAAAAGACAATATCAATGCCCCGTGGAAGAGACGATGAGGTCAAAAAATCTTAGCATGGTGGTTTTAATGCCCATTTCGAAGAGTGGTGGAGGGCGCAGTGAAATAAAAAGACAATATCAATGCCCCATAGAAGAGACGTGGAGATCACAGTAGCTTAACATGTGTTATGATCTGCTACAGGAACTAAGGAAAGACAGGAGATCTGTCCCTACAATATAACTAAACTAGATCCCTACGATGTAACGGGGAACCTGATCCTGCGATCAGACCCGCTAAAGTCCTCGGCTAGTCTGTACGAAGACCTATAGATGTGAGGGAGGGATCCCTACAAGAACTAGGGACTGGGATAAGTTGGACACCTCCTAGCAGAAATAGTAGCAGTCAAAGACAAACACACAACAAAAAGCATAGAGGTCAGAAGACCTAGCAAAACTAACAGAGAACGGTAACAGAGCACCAAGCTAGCTCAAAAGTAGTAAATACAATGAAGTCCAGAAAGGCCAGGAGGGTGGAGCCGGATTAAATAGGCAAAAATGGTCATGTGACTAGCAAACTAAAAAAAAACTAACAGGAGAGTTCTAACAGTACCCCCTCTTCTAAGAGGATCCTCCGGATCCCCTAGGCCCAGGCTTATCAGGAAACCTCCTGTGAAACGCTCTGAGAAGTCTGGAAGCAGAAACATCATCCGCCCTCACCCATGAGTTATCCTCAGGTCCGAAACCCTTCCAAGCGACGAGATACTGCAAACTCTCTCTATACCGTCTAGAATTTAGGATGCGGGAAATTTCATATTCCCCGTCCTCCACCACCGGAGGAACAGTGGCAGAGGCGTCATCATCCGACACGTCAGCTCTTTTCAACAGAGAAACATGAAACACCGGGTTAATCTTCCAGGAGGTAGGAACCTCCAGCCTAACAGCAGATTGGTTAACTATCTGAAGCACCTTAAAGGGCCCTACGAACTTGGGACCCAATTTTTTAGAAGGAATCCTCAATCGCAGATTCTTAGAGGACAACCAAACCATGTCACCAACAGCAAACAAAACCTCTTGCCGTTTCCTATCAAAGTACCTCTTAGATTTTTTGTTAGCCTCCTGAAGATTACCACGTACATCCGTCCAAACTCTCTCCAAATCACCGGAAAAACTCTCCTCCTCAGGCACAGCCGATACCAATTTGGAGAATGACCCAAAAGACGGATGTCTCCCAGAACAACAAAAAAAAGGCGAACACCCAGCAGAAGAGGATGTATGGTTGTTAAGAGCAAATTCAGCAAGTGGCAGAAACTCAGACCACCCCTCTTGATTGTCTGCCACAAAACAACGCAAGAACTGCTCAACATCCTGGTTCTTCCTTTCTGTCTGGCCATTAGACTCAGGATGATATCCGGATGAAAAAGACAAATGAACTCCCAACCAGTCACAAAAGGCACGCCAAAAACGAGCCACGAACTGAGGTCCCCTATCAGAAACAATGTCAGTAGGAACACCATGTAGTCTGACAATTTCCTTGACAAAGGCCTTAGCGAGTGTCTTAGCGCAAGGCAGTTTGATGAAGGGAACCAAGTGACACATCTTGCTAAAACGGTCCACGACCACCCAGATGACCGTGAAACCTTCAGAGGGGGGAAGGTCAGTAATAAAGTCCATAGCCAGATGTGTCCAAGGTGCACTAGGAACCTCCAGAGGGCAAAGCAACCCCGCAGCAGGAGCATGCGAAGACTTGGATCTAGCACACACAGTACATTGACGCACCCACTTAATGACTTCCTTCTGCCATCCAGGCCACCAAAAACTGCGACCCACAAGTCTCTTGGTCTCAGAAATTCCTGGATGACCTGCCAACCGAGACTCATGACACTCAACAAACAAATCTCTCCTAAAGGTCCTAGGCACAAACAACCTCCCATGGGGAGTGTTAGATGGGGCATTCTCCTGAGCTTTAAGAATCTCATCCTCCAAAACGGAGTCCAGAGCAGCAATCACAACACCTTCTTGTAAAATGCTCTCCTCTTCCTCCTCAGCACCGACCATGGGAGAAAAGCTGCGAGACAAAGCATCCGCTTTAACATTCTTGGTACCTGGGATGTAAGTAATGGAAAAATTAAACCGCGAGAAAAAAAGTGCTCACCTAGCCTGACGGGCATTCAAGCGCTTGGCAGCATCAAGATAGATCAGATTTTTATGATCAGTGAAAACTTGAATGGGAAATTCAGCACCTTCCAAGAGGTGACGCCAGTGTTCAAATGCGAGTTTAATAGCCAGCAATTCCCGATTACCAATATCGTAATTAAGTTCAGTCTCAGAAAATTTTTTTGAAAAAAAGGCACAGGGATGTATTCCATCCTTATTTTCCTGAGACAACACCGCACCGACCCCCACAGAGGAAGCATCAACCTCAACCAAAAACGGCTTAGTCACATCAGGCTGAATAAGGATGGGAGCAGAGGTGAACCTCTCCTTAAGAAGCACAAAAGCCTCAATGGCCTCAGAAGTCCACTGAACCGCATTAGCACCTTTCCTGGTGAGATCGGTCAGCGGTTTGACAATAATAGAATTTTTTTTATGAATTTTCTGTAATAATTGGCGAAACCCAAAAACCTCTGTATTGATTTCAAACCAATAGGCCTAGGCCATTCCTGCACAGCTTGAACTTTAACCGGATCCATCTCAAAACCTTCACTGGAGATAATGTAACCCAAAAAACTAATTCTCTGTACAGCGAACTCACATTTCTCTAGCTTAGCAAAAAGCGAATTGTCCATTAATAACTGTAAAACCTCACGTACGCTCTGCCAATGAGACTCCAGATCAGGCGAATAAATCAGAATGTCATCCAAATACACAACCACATTTTTGCCGATTAAAGGTCTAAGGATGTCATTAATAAGATTCTGAAAAAATGCTGGAGCATTGGTAAGACCAAAAGGCATAACCAGATTCTCAAAATGACCCACAGAAGTGTTAAAAGCAGTCTTCCATTCATCACCCTCCTTCATGCGCAACAAATTGTATGCCCCCCGGAGATCAATTTTAGAGAACCACTTGGCCCCCACTAACTGGTTAAATAAATCAGGAATCAATGGCAGTGGGTAAGGATTGCGTACAGTAATTTTATTAATCTCACGAAAGTCCAGACAAGGACGTAACCCGCCATCTTTTTTTTTAACAAAAAAAAATCCAACAGCCACAGGAGACTTGGAAGGCCTAATGTGACCGGCGGCCAAGCTTGTCTGTATGTATTCCTCCAAAGCCTTTCTCTCAGGAATAGTAAGATTAAATAAACTACTTTTAGGAAGAGTCGCTCCAGGGACAAATTCAATGGTACAATCATAGTCTCTATGGGGAGGTAAAATTTGTGTCTCCTCCTCAGAAAAAACTCTCCAAAAATCCTGAATAGGTACAGGTAATTCCCCTTTATCCACAGCAGCAATGCGCCCGTTACAACACTTGTCATAACACTTAGGGCTCCAGGACTTAATTTCATTGGTAGACCAATCCAGTACAGGATTGTGCAATTTTAACCAGGGCAACCCCAATATTACTGGAGAAGGCAAATTATTTAATACTACCAAATCCAAATTCTCTTGATGAATACCATTAATAGTGAGGGGAAATTCACAGACCTTATGAGTAACACTCTTCAAGGGAGAGCCATCAACAGAAACCACAGTAATAGGGGATGACAAAGTTTTAGGTTTTAATTTAAGTTTTTCTAAGAATCCCCCAGCAATCACATTCAGAGTAGAACCGCAATCCACAAAAACCCGAAATTCAATTAATTCATCCTGAGCAGCAGTAGTAGCAGATAGGAATACTCCCTTAGAATTTAAACAGGCTATTCGTGCATGACTGACCATTTTTTTTTCTTTCTTCATACGAAGCACACAGTTCTTAATAAAATGACCAGAATTTCCGCAATAGAAGCACAAACCTTCAGAAAGCCTGCGGTCTTTTTCCTGAGAGCGGGCTGCCATCGCCCCAATCTCCATCGGCTCTCCTTTGTCAGCACAGACCCTCTCAGGACTCGGAGCTGACATAGCAGAGGATATGCTCTCATTAACCCTTGCACGCAGTCTCCTGTCCACCCGTATAGCTAATTGCATTGCCTCCTGCAAGTTTCCAGGTGTGGGATAAGCAATCAGTAAATCATTAACCCTTTCACCAAGCCCTGCAAGAAACAAGCTTTTCAAAGCTGAATCGTTCCACCCCACCTGGGAAGACCACCGACGGAAGTGAGAACAATATTTTTCCACATTACCTGATCCCTGCCTCAGATGTCTCAATTCAGACTCAGCAGATGAGACACGATCAGGATCATCGTACAACAAACCCAAAGCAGAAAAAAAACTATCCACTGATCTAAAGCACGGATCACTAGGTTGGAGAGAGAAGGCCCATCCCTGAGGATCTTTGCGCAAAAGTGACATTATGAACCCTATGCGGTGTGATTCATCACCAGAGGATCCGGGTCTCAAACGAAAATACAATAAACAAGCATTTTTAAAAGAAAAAAAATCTTGTTGTTCGCCAAAAATTAGATCAGGCAGACGTACCTTTGGTTCCACAAAATGTGCTCCAGAACAGCTACTCACGTGTTGTTGGAGCTTGTCCACCTCCAGAGAGAGTCCCTGCAAGCGTTGAGCCAAATCTTGAACCGAGACCATGATAGAAAACTGGAGGTCTTTCCTTAGAAAAAATTATTTTTTTTTTTTAGGCTGGACTTACTGTTATGATCTGCTACAGGAACTAAGGAAAGACAGGAGATCTGTCCCTACAATATAACTAAACTAGATCCCTACGATGTAACGGGGAACCTGATCCTGCGATCAGACCCGCTAAAGTCCTCGGCTAGTCTGTACGAAGACCTATAGATGTGAGGGAGGGATCCCTACAAGAACTAGGGACTGGGATAAGTTGGACACCTCCTAGCAGAAATAGTAGCAGTCAAAGACAAACACACAACAAAAAGCATAGAGGTCAGAAGACCTAGCAAAACTAAAAGAGAACGGTAACAGAGCACCAAGCTAGATCAAGAGTAGTAAATACAATGAAGTCCAGCAAGGCCAGGAGGGCGGAGCCGGATTAAATAGGCAAAAATGGTCATGTGACCAGCAAACTAAAAAAAACCTAACAGGAGAGTTCTAACAACATGGTGGTTTTAATGCCCCTTGGAAGAGTGGTGGAGGTCGCAGTGGAATAAAAAGACAATGTCAATGCCCCGTGGAAAAGATGTGGAGGTCACAGTGGCTTAACAAGACGGTTTTAATGCCCCTTGGAAGAGCTGTGGAGTTCAGAGTGGTTTAACAAGATGGTTTTAATGCCCCTTGGAAGAGACATGAAGGTCACAGTAGCTTGACAAGACGATTTTAATGTCCCTTGGTAGAGTGGTGGAGGTCGCAGTGGAATAAAAATACAATATCAATGCCCTGTGGAAGAGACGTAGTAGTCACAGTAGCTTAACAAGACGGTTTTTAATGCCCCTTGGAAGAGTACTGGAGGTCGCTGTGGTATAAAAAGACAATATCAATGCCCCGTGGAAAAGACGTGGAGGTCACAGTAGCTTAACAAGATGGTTTTAATGCCCCTTGATGGAGTGGTGGAGTTCACAGTGGAATAAAAAGACAATATCAATGACCCCTTGGAAGAGTGGTGGAGGTCGCAGTGTAATAAAAATACAATATTAATGCCCCTTGGAAGAGACGTGGAGGTCACAGTAGCTTAGCAAGACCGTTTTAATGCCCCTTGGGAGAGTGGTGGAGGTCGCATTCGAATAAAAAGACAATATCAATGCCCCTTGAAAGAGTGCAAACCTACAAAAGACAAAAAATATATCTCATACCCTACCATCATTATATATAAATGTAAAACAAAGTTGCATATGAAATATAGGGTACTTAGTGAACTATTTTTGATCAAAAATAGTATACAAGCTGTCCCACCAGCGACAAGGTGACCCTAAATTGGGACGGTCTTACACTGTCTATATTAAAAACCTTACTGTATATCAAAGTTGAAGTAATGCATATAAAAGGGTAGACAAATAGAACCAGATCCCAATATCAGACCACCTAAGCCTGTGGTAAGCTACTTATATACTAACCAGCTCAACAAGGGGGATGCCACACCCCTAATTTGCACAGAATGCAAACAAGACAAAAAACCAAGCAATGTGAACTGAGGTCTAAGATGGTACACATGCAAGAAATAGGAGCATGTTCACACTAGCAAAAAGATGCAAAACCTACAAAAGACAAAAATTATATCTCATACCCTACCATCATTATATATAAATGTAAAGCAAAGTTCCATATGAAATATAGGGCACTTAGTGAACTATTTTTGATCAAAAAAAGTATACAAGCCGTCCCACCAGCGACAAGGTGACCCTAAATTGGGACGGTCCTACACTATCTATATTAAAAACCTTACTGTATATCAAAGTTGAAGTATGCATATAAAAGGGTAGACAAATAGAACCAGGTCCCAATATCAGACCACCTAAGCCCGTGGTAAGCTACATATATACTAACCAGCTCAACCAGCTCAATAGTTCACTAAGTACCCTATATTTCAAATGCAACTTTGCTTTACATTTATATATAATGATGGTATGGTATGAGATATATTTTTTGTCTTTTGTAGGTTTTGCATCTTTTTGCTAGTGTGAACATGCTCCTATTTCTTGCATGTGTACCATCTTAGACCTCAGTCCACATTGCTTGGTTTTTTGTCTTGTTTGCATTCTGTGCAAATTAAGGGTGTGGCATCCCCCTTGTTGAGCTGGTTAGTATATATGTAGCTTACCACGGGCTTAGGTGGTCTGATATTGGGACCTGGTTCTATTTGTCTACCCTTTTATATGCATTACTTCAACTTTGATATAGAGTAAGGTTTTTAATATAGACAGTGTAGGACCATCCCAATTTAGGGTCACCTTGTCGCTGGTGGGACGGCTTGTATACTTTTTTTGATCAAAAATAGTTCACTAAGTACCCTATGTAATGCACACGCCCGGGCTGAGCGGCGTGTGCGTATGATTCCACTGGACCGTGCCGGAGAGTGAATGCCTGGAGGGGCGTAACTAGGTATTCACCCGATCCGACCAGGGTCACACGACGGCATACAACGCCAGTGCACCAAGGAGGAACCGAGCAGAGGGACCAGGTGCTACTCCAGGACAGACCCCGGACATGGCTGTTGACCCACACAGGGGAATACAGGAACAGACTGGTTAGGCTGGCACACAGACTGGTGGGAATAGGCAGGCACGACTGGTATGCAGGCAGGCGGGTATGCAGGCAGTGGGGTACAGGCAAGCACGGCTAGAGTGCAGACAGGAAGGCACTAGCAGGTAGGAACACAGGCGGGATAGGACCCAGTACACACTGGGACTTTGGAACAGAACCACAGATGTGGCGGACAAACACAGCAGAGTGAGGCCGCCCAGAGAGGTGAGCGAGAGCAGGGCAGGATGAGACCGCCCGGAGCGGTGAGCAAGAGCAGGGCAGGACGAGACTGCCTGGAGCGGTGAGCAAGAGCAGAGCAGGACGAGACCGCCTGGAGCAAGAGCAGAGCAGGACGAGACCACCTGGAGCGGTGAGCAAGAGCAGAGCAGGACGAGACCGCCTGGAGCGGTGAGCAAGAGCAGAGCAGGACGAGACCGCCTGGAGCGGTGAGCAAGAGCAGAGCAGGACGAGACCGCCTGGAGCAGTGAGCAAGAGCAGAGCAGGACGAGACCGCCTGGAGCGGTGAGCAAGAGCAGAGCAGGACGAGACCGCCTGGAGCGGTGAGCAAGAGCAGAGCAGGACGAGACCGCCTGGAGCGGTGAGCAAGAGCAGAGCAGGACGAGACCGCCTGGAGCGGTGAGCAAGAGCAGAGCAGGACGAGACCGCCTGGAGCGGTGAGCAAGAGCAGAGCAGGACGAGACCGCCTGGAGCGGTGAGCAAGAGCAGAGCAGGACGAGACCGCCTGGAGCGGTGAGCAAGAGCAGAGCAGGACGAGACCGCCTGGAGTGGTGAGCAAGAGCAGAGCAGGACGAGACCGCCTGGAGCGGTGAGCAAGGGCAGAGCAGGACGAGACCGCCTGGAGCGGTGAGCAAGAGTAGAGCAGGATGAGGCCGCCTGGAGCGGTGAGCAAGAGTAGAGCAGGACGAGGCCGCCTGGAGCGGTGAGCAAGAGTAGAGCAGGACTAGGCCGCCTGGAGCGGTGAGCAAGAGTAGAGCGAGACTGCCGGAGCAGTGAGCAAAAGGGTCAGAGCGGAGCAAGGCTGCCGGAGCAGCGAGCAAAAGGGTCAGAGCGGAGCAAGGCTGCCGGAGCAGCGAGCAAAAGGGTCAGAGCGGAGCAAGGCTGCCGGAGCAGCGAGCAAAAGGGTCAGAGCGGAGCAAGGCTGCCGGAGCAGTGAGCAAGGCAGAGCAGGCTAGAACCGCCGGAGCAGTGAGCAAGGCAGAGCAGGGGGGACAGGGCTCTGTTCACACGGAACAGACAGGAAGGGAAAGGCAGAGCCAGATACCCAAAGGGTACTTGCAGTGAAGTAGCGAGTGGACCACAAACTCACAAACGGGTGTACAGAGACAACAAGCAGGAGTTAGGTACGAGTTCAGACTCTGCAGAAAAAGGAAAGGAACGGACATAGAGAAAAAACAGGTAAAAGATAGGAGAGAGTTCAGACTGGAACTGAGTGTACGGAGGAGACCGACACTGCAGCGGAATACAGGAGCGTGTCTGGGAATACGGCCCCCAGAGAGGCGGGACGAACAGGCAAGGAGCGTGTTCAGACAGGACAGACAAGATACAGGAGCGGGTCTAGGTAATCGGCCCCTAGAAGGCGGAAGGAACAGACTAGGAGCGTGTTCAGACAGGCCTGGAAATACAGCCTCCAGGATAGGCAGACAAGAGAACACAGAACGGGACCTGGCACCTTCAGAGTGAAAGCACACACTGAATGAAACACAATGCTCAGGCATGGGTTAATTGGAGCAGCTGGTTTAAATACCAGGTGACAGACAGCAATAGGCTGAGGACGCACAAGGGGTGTGCCCACAGCAGGTACAAGAAGCAGGAAGTGATCGGGCGCCGCCCTTAAGCAGCAGCACACAGAAGCAAACAGACAGCATGGAGGGAAGCCAGAGAGACATTCTGGATTGGAGATCAAGTGCGCGCTCTTGCACAGTGGGAGATGGACCACTATGCAAGGACGCCGCCAGGTATGTTACACCCTATATTTCATATGCAACTTTGCTTTACATTTATATATAATGATGGTAGGGTATGAGATATATTTTTTGTTGGTTTTGCATCTTTTTGCTAGTGTGAACATGCTCCTATTTCTTGCATGTGAACCATCTTAGACAGCAGTTCACATTGCTTGGTTTTTTGTCTTGTTTGCATTCTGTGCAAATTAGGGGTGTGGCATCCCCCTTGTTGAGCTGGTTAGTATATATGTAGCTTACCACGGGCTTAGGTGGTCTGATATTGGGACCTGGTACTATTTGTCTACCCTTTTATATGCATTACTTCAACTTTGATATACAGTAAGGTTTTTAATATAGACAGTGTAGGACCGTCCCAATTTAGGGTCACCTTGTCACTGGTGGGACGGCTTTTATACTTTTTTTTTTTATCAAAAATAGTTCACTAAGTACCCTATATTTCATCTGCAACTTTACTTTACATTTATATATAATGATGGTAGGGTATGAGATATATTTTTGTCTTTTGTAGGTTTTGCATCTTTTTGCTAGTGTGAACATGCTCCTATTTCTTGCATGTGTACCATCTTAGACCTCAGTTCACATTGCTTGGTTTTTTGTCTTGTTTGCATTCTGTGCAAATTAGGGGTGTGGCATCCCCCTTGTTGAGCTGGTTAGTATATATGTAGCTTACCACGTGCTTAGGTGGTCTGATATTGGGACCTGGTTCTATTTGTCTACTCTTTTATATGCATTACTTCAACTTTGATATACAGTAAGATTTTTAATATAGACAGTGTAGGACCGTCCCAATTTAGGGTCACCTTGTCGCTGGTGGGACGGCTTGTATACTTTTTTTGATCAAAAATAGTTCACTAAGTACCCTATATTTCATATGCAACTTTGCTTTACATTTATATATAATGATGGTAGGGTATGAGATATATTTTTTGTAGGTTTTGCATCTTTTTGCTAGTGTGAACATGCTCCTATTTCTTGCATGTGTACCATTTTAGACCTCAGTTCACATTGCTTGGTTTTTTGTCTTGTTTGAATTCTGTGCAAATTAGGGGTGTGGCATCCCTCTTGTTGAGCTGGTTAGTATATATGTAGCTTACCACGGGCTTAGGTGGTCTGATATTGGGACCTGGTTCTATTTGTCTACCCTTTTATATGCATTACTTCAACTTTGATATACAGTAAGGTTTTTAATATAGACAGTGTAGGACCGTCCCAATTTAGGGTCACCTTGTCGCTGTTGGGACGGCTTGTATACTTTTTTTGATCAAAAATAGTTCACTAAGTACCCTATATTTCATATGCAACTTTGTTTTACCTTTATATATAATGATGGTAGGGTATGAGATATATTTTTTGTCTTTTGTAGGTTTTGCATCTTTTTGCTAGTGTGAACATGCTCCTATTTCTTGCATGTGTACCATCTTAGACCTCAGTTCACATTGCTTGGTTTTTTGTCTTGTTTGCATTCTGTGCAAATTAGGGGTGTGGCATCCCCCTTGTTGAGCTGTTTCCGTACCCACTGTAAATGTAGACATGGATGTCTGAATGTAGCATAAAGTGTATGAGCAGCTTAAGGCTTTCTTCAAATTATATGGAAACACGTAAGGTCTCAATGTATGCAACTATATGCCATAGAATTGCATACGTAGCTCACTGATGAAAGCAAATAGTTTACCACACAAAAACTGTATTTTACTTTCCAATACAATGACAAATGGTAAAGAATACCAGAAACGTTAAAAATACATCAAACCCATTACAGGCGATGGATACATTTGGTAAATACTGTGAACATAATCTTAGAGCACATTTACACTGGCCGATTGTTCTGGCCATTCGTTCAGTGATTGGCAGCTTGTTTAAGCAGGTTAATTATCTGCAAGGGTGGTTCCTAGAACGCTTGTTTTAGCATAATTAGCCTGTCTCAACAGGCTGCCAGTCGCCCAGTGAATAACCAAAACGCTCATTTGTAAGGTGAAATGATTTTGCGGCTTACTTAAAAAAAACCATCATTCTTGGCAACACATTGTCCTAAGTAAATAGAACATGTGCGGCCAACAACAATGGTATTATATGCTCACAGAATAACATATTAATGATTGTTCTGTGAGCTAGGGAAGCGTGGTCGGCCTGTCGAAACAGACTATTAAACAACAGCCATGGGCCAGTGTTAAAGAACCAGATCATTTTGAAGAAACTTACTCTCTAGATACATGTTTTTATTGCACAAGCTAAGAAGTAATATAACAATAACATTATATAACAATATAACAATCTCAGTTCACATTGCTTGGTCCCTTGAAAGAGTGGTGGAGGTCACAGTGGAATAAAAAGACAATATCAATGCCCTGTGGAAGAGACGTGGAGGTCACAGTAGCCTAACAAGATGGTTTTAATGGCCATTGGAAGAGTGCTGGAGGTCGCAGTGGAATAAAAAGACAATATCAATGCCCCGTGAAAGACAACTGGAGGTCACCGTAGCTTAACAAGATGGTTTTAATGCCCCTTGGAAGAGTGGTGGAGGTCTCTGTGGAATAAAAAGACAATATCAATGCCCCTTGGAAGAGTGGTGGAGGTCGCTGTGGAAAAAAAGGACAATATCAGTGCCCCGTGGAAGAGACGTGGAGGTCACAGTAGCTTAACAAGCTGGTTTCAATGCGCCTTGGAAGAGTGGTGGAGGTTACAGTGGAATAAAAAGACAATATCAATGCCACGTGGAAGAGACATAGAGATAGTAGCTTAAAAAGAGGGTTTTAATGCCCCTTGGAGGAGTGGTGGAGGTTACAGTGGAATAAAGACAATATCAATGATTCTTGGAAGAGACGTGGAGATAGAAGTTTAAAAAGACGGTTTTAATGCCCCTTGGAAGAGTGGTGGAGGTCGCAGAGGAATAAAAAGACAATTTCAATTCCCCTTGGGAGAGTGGTGGAGGTCGCAATGGAATAAAAAGACAATATCAATGACCCGTGGAAGAGACGTGGAGGTAACAGTAGCTTAACAAGACGGTTTTAATGCCACTTGGAAGAGTGGTGGAGGTCGATGTGGAATAAAAAGACAATATCATTGCCCCATGAAAGAGACGTGGAGGTCACAGTAGCTTAACAAGACAGTTTTAATTCCCCTTTGAAGAGCTGTGGAGTTCAGAGTGGTTTAACAAGATGGTTTTAATGCCCCATGGAAGAGACGTGGAGGTCACAGTAGCTTAACAAGTTGGTTTTAATTCCCCTTCGAAGAGTGGTGGAGGTCGTAGTGGAATAAAAAGACAATATCAATGCCCCGTGTAAGAGACGTAAAGGTCACAGTTGCTTAACAAGACGGTTTTAATGCCCCTTGGAAGAGTGGTGGTTGTCGTTGTGGAATAAATAGACAATATCAATGCCCCATGGAAGATACGTGGAGGTCACAGTAGCTTAACAAGACGGTTTTAATGCCACTTGGAAGAATGGTTGGGGTCGCATTGGTATAAAAAGACAATATCAATGCCCCATGTAAGAGACATGGAGGTCACAGTTGCTTAACAAGATGGTTTTAATGCCCCTTGGAGGAGTGGTGGATGTCGCTGTGGAATATATTGACAATATCAATGCCCCGGGGAAGAGACGTGGAGGTCACAGTAGCTTAACAAGGCGGTTTTAATGCCACTTGGAAGAAAGGTTGGGGTCGCATTGGAATAAAAAGACTATATCAATGCCCCGTGGAAGAGACATGGATGTCACAGAAGCTTAACAAGATGGTTTTAATGCCCCTTGGAAGAGTAGTGGATGTTGATGTGGAATAAAAAGACAATATCAATGCCACGTGGAAGAGACGTGGAGGTCACAGAAGCTTAACAAGACGGTTTTAATGCCCATTGGAAGAGCTGAGGAGTTCAGAGTGGTTTAACAAGATGGTTTTAATACCCCTTGGAAGTGTGTTGGAGGTCGCAGTTGAATAAAAAGACAATATCAATGCCCCGTTGAAGAGACGTGGAGGTCAGTGTAGCTTAACAAGACGGTTTTAATGCCCATTGGAAGAGTGGCGGAGGACGCAGTGGAAAAAATAGACAATATCACTGACCCGTGGAAGAGACGTGGAGGTCACAGTAGCTTAACAAGACGGTTTTAATTCCCCATGGAAGAGTGTTGGAGGTCGCAGTGGAATAAAAAGAAAATATCACTGCCCCGTGGAAGAGACGTGGAGGTCACAGTAGATTAACAAGACGGTTTTAATGCCCCTTGGAAGAGTGGTGGAGATCTTAGTGGAATAAAAAGACAATATCATTGCCCCGTGGAAAAGACGTGGAGGTCACTGTAGCTTAACACGACGCTTTTAATGCCCCGTGGAAGAGACGTGGAGGTCAGAGTAGCTTAATAAGACGGTTTAATGCTACTTGGAAGAGTGGTGGAGGTTACAATGGAATAAAAAAAAATATCAATGCCCCTTAGAAGAGTGGTGGTGGTCTCAGTGGATTAAAAAGAAAATATCAATGCCCCGTGGAAGAGACGTTGAGGTCACAGTAGTTTTAACAAGACGGTTTTAATGCCCCTTGGAAGAGTGGTGGAGGTCACAGTGGATTAAAAAGACAATATCAATGCCCCTTGGATGAGTTGTGGATGTCGCAGTGAAATAAAAAGACAATATTAATACCCCGTGGAAGAGAAGTGGAGGTCACAGTAGCTTATCAAGATGGTTTTAATGCCCCTTGGAAGAGTAGTGGAGGTCGCAGTGGAATAAAAAGACAATATTAATGCCCCGTGGAAGAGTTGTGGAGGTCACAGTAGCTTAACAAGATGGCTTTAATGCCCCTTGGAAGAGCTGTGGAGTTCAGAGTGGTTTAACAAGACGGTTTTTATGCCCCTTGGTAGAGACGTGGAGGTCACAGTAGCTTTATAAGACGGTTTTAATGCCACTGGGAAGAGCTGTGGAGTGCAGAGTGGTTTAACAAGATGGTTTTAATGCCCCTTTGAATAGACGTGGAGGTCACAGTAGCTTAACAAGATGATTTCAATGCCTCTTGGAAGAGTGATGGAGATTACAGTGGAATTAAGAGACAATATCAATGCCCCGAGAAAGAGACGTGGAGTTCACAGTAGCTTAACAAGACGGTTTTAATGCCCCTTGGTAGAGTGGTGGAGGTTGCGCTGGAATAAAAAGACAATATCAATGCCCCTTGGAAGAGTGGTGGAGTTCGCAGTGGAATATAAAGAAAATATCAATGCCCCGTGGAAGAGACGTGGAGGTCACAGTAGCTTAACAAGACGTTTTAATGCCACTTGGAAAAATGGTGGAGGATACAGTGGAATAAAAAGACAATATCAATGCCCCCGTGGAAGAGACGTGGAGTTCACAGTAGCTTAACAAGACAGTTTTAATGCTCTTGGAAGAGTGGTGGAGGTCGCAGTGGAATAAAAAGACAATATCAATGACCCTTGGAAGAGTGATGGAGGTCGCAGTGGAATAACAAGACAATATCAATGACCCGTTTAAGAGACATGGAGGTCACAGTATCTTCACATTTCGGTTTTAGTGCCCCGTGGAAGTGTGGTGGAGGTTGCAGTGGTATAAAATGACAATATCAATGCCCTGTGGAAGAGACGTGGAGGTCACAGTAGCTTAACAACATGTTTTTTTTGCCCCTTGGAATAGTGGTGGTAGGGGCAGTGGAATAAAAAAACAATATCAATGCCCCGTGGAAGAGATGTGGAGGTCACAGCAGCTTAACAAGACTGTTTTAATGCCCGTTGGATGAGACGTGGAGGTCACATTAGCTTACATGACGTATTTAATGCCCCTTGGAAAAGTGGTGGATGTTACAATGGAATAAAAAGACTATATGAATGCCCCGTGGATGAGACGTGGAGGTCACAGTGTCTTATCGATATGGTTTTAATTCCCCTTCGAAGAGGGGTGGAGGACGCAGTGGAATAAAAAGACAATATCAATGCCCCGTGGAAGAGTTATGGAGGTCACAGTAGCTTAACAAGACGGTTTTAATGCCCCTTGGAAGAGCTGTGGAGTTCAGAGTGGTTTAACAAGATGGTTTTTATGCCCCTTGGAAGAGACGTGGAGGTCACAGTGGAAAAAAAAGACAATATCCATGCTCCGAGGAAGAGATGTGGAGGTAAGTGTAGCTTAACAAGACGTTTTAAAGCCCCTTGGAAAAGCTGTGGAGTTTAGAGTTGTTTAACAAGACGGTTTTAATGCCCCTTTTAAGAGATGTGGAAGTCACAGTAGATTAACAAGATGGTTTTAATGCCCCTGGAAGAGACGTGGAGGTCACAGTAGCTTAACTATATGGTTTTAATGACTCTTAGAAGAGTGGTGGAAGTAACAGTTGAACAAAAAGAGAATATCAATGCCCAATGGAAGAGACGTGGAGGTTACAGTAGCTTAACAAGATGGTTTTAATGCCCTTGGCATAGTGTGGAAGTCGCAGTGGAATAAAAAGACAATATCAATGCCCCTTGGAATAGTGGTGGAGGTTGCAGTGGAGTAAAAAGACAATATCAATGCCCCTTGGAAGGGTAGTGGAGGTCGCAGTGGAATAAAAAGACAATATCAATGCCCCATGGAAGAGACGTGGAGGTCACAGTAGTTTTATCAAGACAGTTTTAATGCCCCTTAGAAGAGTGATGGAGGTCGCAGTAGAATAAAAAGACAATATCAATGCTCCTTTGAATAGTGGTAGAGGTTGCAGTGGAAAAAAAAGACAATATCAATGCCCCGAGTAAGATACGTGGAGGTCACTGAAGCTTTATAAGACGGTTTTAATGCCCTTTGGAATAGCTGTGGTGTACAGAGTGGTTTAACAAGACGGTTTTAATGCCCCTCGAAGAGTGGTGGAGGTCGGAGTGGAAATAAAAGACAATATCAATGCTCCGTGGAAGAGACGTGTAGGTCACAGGAGCTTAACAAGACAGTTTTAATGCAACTTGAAGAGTGGTGGAGGTCTGTTGAATAAAAATACAATACCAATGCCCCGTGGAAGAGACGGGGAGGTCACCATAGCTTACCAAGACGCTTGTAATGCCCCTTGGAAGAGCTGTGGATTTCAAAGTAGTTTAACAAGATGGTTTTAATGCCCCTTGGAAGAGACATGTAGGTCACAGTAGCTTAACAAGACGGTATTAATGCCAATTGGAAGAGTGGTGGAGGTTACAGTGGAATAAAAGTACAATATCAATGCCCCGTGGAAGAGACGTGGAGATCACAGTAGCTTAACAATGTGGTTTTAATGCCCCTTGGAACATTGGTGAAGGTCGCAATGGAATAAAAAGACAATATCATTGACCCTTAGAAGAGTGATGGAGGTCGCAGTGGAATAACAAGACAATATCAATGCCCCGTTTAAGAGACGTGGAGGTCACAGTATCTTCACATTTCGGTTTTAGTGCCCCGTGGAAGTGTGGTGGAGGTCGCAGTGGAATAAAATGACAATATCAATGCCCCGTGGAAGAGACGTGGAGGTCACAGTAGGTTAACAAGACGGTTTTTTTACCCCTTGGAAGAGTGGTGGTAGGGGCAGTGGAATAAAAAAACAATATCAATGCCCCATGTAAGAGATATGGAGGTCACAGTAGCTTAACAAGACTGTTTAAGTGCCCCTTGGAAGAGTGGTGGAGGTGGCAGTGGAGTAAAAAGACAATATCAATGCCCTGTGGAAGAGATGTGGAGGTCACAGCAGCTTAACAAGACTGTTTTAATGCCCTTTGGATGAGACGTGGAGGTCACATTAGCCTACATGATGTATTTAATGCCCCTTGGAAAAGTGGTGGATGTTACAGTGGAATAAAAAGACTATATGAATGCCCCGTGGATGAGACGTGGAGGTCACAGTGTCTTATCAAGACAGTTTTAATGCCCCTTGGAAGAGTGATGGAGGTCGCTGTAGAATAAAAAGACAATATCAATGCCCCTTTGAATAGTGGTGGAGGTTGCAGTGGAAAAAAAAGACAATATCAATGCCCCGAGTAAGAGACGTGGAGGTCACAGAAGCTTTATAAGACGGTTTTAATGCCCCTTGGAATAGCTGTGGTGTACAGAGTGGTTTAACGAGACGGTTTTAATGCCCCTCGAAGAGTGGTGGAGGTCGGAGTGGAAATAAAAGACAATATCAATGGTCCGTGTAAGAGACGTGGAGGTCACAGTAGCTTAACAAGACAGTTTTAATGCAACTTGAAGAGTGGTGGAGGTCTGTTGAATAAAAATACAATACCAATGCCCCGTGGAAGAGACGGGGAGTTCACCATAGCTTTCCAATACGCTTTAAATCCCGTTGGAAGAGCTGTGGATTTCAAAGTAGTTTAACAAGATGGTTTTAATGCCCCATGGAAGAGATATGTAGGTCACAGTAGCTTAACAAGTGAAAAGAAAAGAAAGGGCGCATGTGTAGACTCACAGGACTATTTATATAATTTAAAAAGTGCCACTGCACTCACCTGTAATGGTTGTGTACGTCTACACAACCAAGATTAAGCGTGTGATTAATGAGGCTCCGGGTCACCTCTATTTGTAGTACCACCCTGTCGGTGTTTGCCTCGCAACTCCGTGCTCCTCAAGTGGTCACACGATCCTGCTGGACCAGATACCACATCACCGCAGGTCCTCAGTAGTTTAACCCGGTGGCTGGATAACCGCAGGTCCTCAAACATCCAAATATGCCCGGCTGCTCCTGCCGCTTTAGCTCCGTATGGAGATATTTAACAAGTAAACAATGGTGCAGCGGTCTCAGGGAGCGCCAAATGAATACTGGACAATTTAATAGATGGCAACCAACTTTTATTCTTCCTCCAATACCACTGCCACAACGTGTTTCAACGGTCTAAGCCATCTCCACCTGATGAAGATGGCTTAGACCGTTGAAACGCGTTGTGGCAGTGGCATTGGAGGAAGAATAAAAGTCGGTTGCCATCTCTTAAATTGTCCAGTATTCCTTTGGCGCTCCCTGAGACCGCTGCACCATTGTTTACAGTAGCTTAACAAGACGGTATTAATGCCAATTGGAAGAGTGATGGAGGCTACAGTGGAATAAAAATACAATATCAATGCCCCGTGGAAGAGACGTGGAGATTACAGTAGCTTAACAAGATGGTTTTAATGCCCCTTCGAAGATTGGTGAAGGTCGCAATGGAATAAAAAGACAATATCAATGACCCTTGGAAGAGTGGTGGAGGTCGCAATGGAATATAAGGACAATATTAATGCCCATTGGAAGAGACGTGGAGGTCACAGTAGCTTAACAATCCAGTTTTAATGCCCCTTGGAAGAGTGGTGGAGGTTACAGTGGAATAAAAAGACAATATCTATGGCCCTTGGAAGAGACGTGGAGATCGAAGCTTAAAAAGACGGTTTTAATGCCCCTTGGAAGAATAATGGAGGTCGCAGAGGAATAAAAAGACAATATCAATACCCCTTGGGAGAGTGGTGGAGGTCGCAATGGAATAAAAAGACAATATCAATGCCCCGTGGAAGAGACGTGGAGGTAACAGTAGCTTAACAAGACAGTTTTAATGCCCCTTGGAAGAGTGGTGGAGGTTACAGTGAAATAAAAAAACAATAACAATGCCCCGAGGAAGAGACGTGGAGGTCACAGTAGTCTAACAAGGTGGTTTTAATGCCTCTTCGAAGAGTGGTGGATGTCGCTGTGGAATAAATAGACAATATCAATGCCCCGTGGAAGATACGTGGAGGTCACAGTAGCTTAACAAGACGGTTTTAATGCCACTTGGAAGAATGGTTGGGGTCGCATTGGAATAAAAAGACAATATCAATGCCCCATGAAAGAGACGTGGTGGTCACAGTTGCTTAACAAGACAGTTTTAATGCCCCTTGGAGTAGTGGTGGATGTCGCTGTGGAATATATTGACAATATCAATGCCCCGGGGAAGAGACGTGTAGGTCACAGTAGCTTGACAAGTCAGTTTTAATGCCACTTGCAAGAATGGTTGGTTTCGCATTGGAATAAAATGACAATATCAATGCCCTGTGGAAGAGACATGGATGTCACAGAAGCTTAACAAGATGGTTTTAATGCCCCTTGGAAGAGTGGTGGATGTCGCTGTGGAATAAAAAGACAATATCAATGCCACGTGGAAGAGACGTGGAGGTCACTGCAGCTTAACAAGACGGTTTTAAAGCCCCTTGGAAGAGCTGAGGAGCTCAGAGTGGTTTAACAAGATGGTTTTAATGCCTCTTGGAAGTGTGTTGGAGGTCGCAGTGGAATAAAAAGACAATATCAATGCCCCGTTGAAGAAACGTGGAGGTAAGTGTAGCTTAACAAGACGTTTTTAATGCCCCTTGGAAGAGTGGTGGAGGTCGCAGTGGAATAAATAGACAATATCACTGCCCGGTGGAAGAGTCATGGAGGTCAGTGTAGCTTAACAAGACGGTTTTAATTCCCCATGGAAGAGTGTTGGAGGTCGCAGTGGAATAAAAAGAAAATATCACTGCCCCTTGGAAGAGACGTGGAGGTCACAGTAGATTAACAAGACAGTTTTAATGCCCCTTGGAAGAGTGGTGAAGGTCTTATTGGAATAAAAAGACAATATCATTGCCCCGTGGAAAAGACGTGGAGGTCACTGTAGCTTAACAAGACGGTTTTAATGCCCCGTGGAAGAGACGTGGAGGTCAGAGTAGCTTAACAAGACGGTTTAATGCCCCTTGGAAGAGTGGTGGAGGTTACAGTGGAATAAAAAAAAAATATCAATGCCCCTTGGAAGAGTGGTGGTGTTCTCATTGGATTAAAAAGACAATATCAATGCCCCTTGGATGAGTTGTGGAGGTCGCAGTGAAATAAAAAGACAATATCAATACCCCGTGGAAGAGAAGTGGAGTTCACAGTAGCTTATCAAGATGGTTTTAATGCCCCTTGGAAGAGTAATGGAGGTAGCACTGGAATAAAAAGACAATATCAATGCCCCGTGGAAGAGAAGTTGAGGTCACAGTAGCTTTATAAGAAGAGCTGTGGAGTTCAGAGTGGATAAACAAGATGGTTTTAATGCCCCTTTGAATAGACGTGGAGGTCACAGTAGCTTAACAAGATGATTTCAATGCCTCTTGGAAGAGTGATGGAGATTACAGTGGAATTAAGAGACAATATCAATGCACCGTGAAAGAGACGTGGAGTTCACAGAAGCTTAACAAGACGGTTTTAATGCCCCTTGGTAGGGTGGTGGAGGTTGTGGTGGAATAAAAAGACAATATCAATGCCCCTTGGAAAAGTGGTGGATGTCGCAGTGGAATATAAAGACAATATCAATGCCCCGTGGAAGAGATGTGGAGGTCACAGTAGCTTAACAAGACGTTTTAATGCCACTTGGAAAAGTGGTGGAGGATACAGTGGAATAAAAAGACAATATCAATGCCCCGTGGAAGAGACGTGAAGGTCACAGTAGCTTAACAAGACATTTTAATGCCACTTGGAAAAGTGGTGGAGGATACAGTGGATTAAAAAGACAATATCAATGCCCCCGTGGAAGAGACTTGTGTAGCGCTGGCGTCCCTGCCCTCTGCTAGGCAGGGACGCTGCTCCCCTCACCGCTCTGCTCCGTGCCCGGCGTCCTCTCCCCGCTCTGCTGTCAGCGCGCGCTCCTGCCCGGCGTCCTCTCCCCGCTCTGCTGTCAGCGCGTGCTCCTTCCCGGCCCCTGTGCTTAGGGCGCGCGCGCGCGCGCTCCCCTCCTCTTAAAGGGGCCGCGCGCGCCGTCCTAAGGAGTCCCCGGCCAATGGCCGGAGGACTTCATCATATATAAGGCACCTCCTCCAAAATGGAGGTGCCCGAGCAATGTTGTTTGCACCTGTGTCTCACCTGTGCTTCAGCCCTCAGGTCCCGTTGCCAGTTACCTGCCAGTTACCTGCCTGATTCCTGCCAGTTACCTGCCTGTTTCCTGCCTGAATACTTGTTACCTGTCTGCCAGTCTGAGGTCCGACGGTCTGCCTTACTACTCCTGTCAGTCTGTCTAAGGACCAGCCTGCCCGCTCACCTGGGAGCGCATATCAGCTACCTGCCTGCTTGTCTGAGGTCCGACGGTCTGCTTTACTACTCCGGTCAGTCTGTCTTTGGACCAGCTTGCCCGCTCACCTGGGAGCGCTTCTCCGTTACCTGCCTGCTTGCCAGCCCGGAGGCTCCGTTGTCACGTGCTGTGACCACCAGCTATCTCAGAGACTCTTGCCCGCTCACCTGGGAGCGCATCTCCGTTACCTGCCTGCTTGCCAGCCCGGAGGTCCCGTTGTCACGTGCGGTGACCACCAGCTATTCCAGAGACTCTTGCCCGCTCACCTGGGAGCGCTTCTCCGTTACCTGCCTGCCTGCCAGCCCTGAGGCTCCGCCGTCACGTGCCGTGACCACCTGCTATTCCAGAGACTCTCGCTTGCTCACCTGGGAGCACCCATCTACCATCTGCCTGCTAGCCTACCCGGAGGCTCTGCCATCACAGGTCGTACCTACCCCTTACCCAGAGACTGCCCTGATCACTTGCCGTATCTCCCTGTCCGTTCACCCAGAGACTGCCCTGATCACTTGCCGTATCTCCCTGTCCGTTCATCCAGAGACTGCCACCCGCTCCCTTACAAGGGCCGCCCCCTTGTATAGTAGCTCAGAGGTTCCGCCTCCCGGACCCGTTACAGTTTGCTCGGGCCATGGAACCCGGTGGCACCCAAGCTCCCTCGCTCTCGGACCTCTGTCTTGAACTGTCCCGTCAGAGGTCCCAACAGGAGACCATCCTGGGTCACCTGCGGAATGTTAATACTCGCCTGAACACTCTGTCTGATCCACCAACAACCTCCGCCAGTACCATGGTATCCTTTTCCGGACCCCGGCTCTCTGCACCTCCTCGCTTCGGAGGCGACTCCGTCCTGGCTCGGGGCTTCATAAATCAGTGCACCCTGCATTTTGAACTATTATCCCACCAGTTTAACTCCGACCGAGCCAAAATTGCCTTTATCATGTCCCATCTCACCGGGGAGGCCCTGGCCTGGCTAAATCCTCTATGGGAGAGAGGAGATCCCCTGGTGTCCGACTTGCCTGCCTTTCTCATGGCTTTCCGGAAAGCCTTCGACGAACCCGGACGGAGGACCTCATCCGCATCTTCTCTGCTTCGCCTCCGTCAGGGAAGCCTCACCGTGGGCCAATATGCCATACGGTTCCGTACCCTTGCCTCGGAGCTGGCCTGGGATAACGAAGCCCTGGTATCCGTCTTTTGGGAGGGTCTGTCCGGCCGTATTAAAGATGAACTTGCTGGTCGGGACATTCCTACCACTCTCGATGATCTAATAACCCTTGCCACCCGGATTGACCTACGGTTCCAGGAGCGTGCCAAAGAGGTCACCCGTGAGAGAAGGATTCCACGTCTAGCTCCTACTTTCCAGGAACCCGTCATTCCTTCCGTTTCTCCCCAGGTACACTCTCCTGAGCCTATGCAGGTCGACCAGACCAAGATGGTCAAATCCCGTCAGGATTTCCGCCGTGCCGAGGGGAGCTGCTTCTACTGTGGCAGTAAGGAGCATCTGATCCGTGCCTGCCCGGAGAGGTCGGGAGAACGCCTGTATCTAGGTTCACTCAGAGGGGTCGATCTAGACAAAAATAAATCCTCTCCATCCCTGCTGTTGTCAGTCTCAATCATCTGCGGGGAGAATCGTTATTCCGAACTAGCCCAACTTGACTCTGGAGCAGCCGGAAATCTTATTTCACAGTCCCTGGTGGAGAAATTCCGCATCCCCACCAAACCTCTGGCTGTACCCTTGTCTGTTGTTGCCGTGGATGGGGGCCTCTTACCTCGCCCCATCCAATTCATCACCGAATCCATTACTCTGCAGGTGGGAATGCTGCATTCAGAGAGTATCTCCTTTCACGTTCTGCCTGGTCTCCCTCACGCCCTCTTGCTAGGTCTGCCTTGGCTCCAGAGACATGCACCCGTGCTTGACTGGCAAACCGGAGAAGTCCTTCACTGGGGACAGGCCTGTCATAAAACCTGCCTGGTTCCCGTCCATTCCGTCCGTCCCTCTCCTATCCCAGCTAATCTACCTGGACTTCCGATTTCTTATTGGTCTAGTTCTGATGTCTTTGTTAAGGAGGAGGCAGAGACATCACCACCTCATAGACCATGTGACTGCCCCATCGATCCCGCCAGAGTAATGCAGGTGGCTCCCGTGAGTCTAAATTGTCTCCCTCCTGGTAAGACGTTCGTATCGGTACCTGATCGGGAGAGAATCCTACACTGGGGTCATTCGTCTAAACTAGCTGACCACGCCGGTCGGAAAAAGACCCTCCAGCTTATTACCCGACACTACTGGTGGCCTAACCTGCACAAGGATGTTATGGACTTTGTTTCTGCCTGTGTGTCCTGCGCCCGCAACAAAGTTCCGAGACACCTGTCGGCCGGCCGCCTTCTTCCTCTGCCAGTACCTGCTGCCCCCTGGCAGCATTTAGCGATGGACCCTCCTCAATTCCGTCCTGGGGATAAAGTCTGGCTCTCGTCCAAATATGTCCGACTCAAGATCCCTTCCTATAAGTTAGGGTCTCGGTTCATCGGCCCACTGGTGGTCATCGGTCAGATCAACCCGGTAGCCTATAAATTGAAACTCCCGGCCAACTTACGGATCCCTAACTCCTTCCATGTATCTCTCCTCAAACCTGTGGTACTTAACTCTTTTTCTAAGTCTACAGGTACGCCTCCTGCTCTGGTTTCTGCTGAGGACAAGTTTGAGGTAGAGAACATTCTTGCCAGCAAAAGGGTAAGAGGAAAGACCTTTTTTCTGGTAGATTGGAGGGGGTTTGGTCCTGAGGAGAGAACGTGGGAGCCCCGGGAGAACATCCATGCCCCTCTCATCCTAGCTAAATTTCTGTCTGGCCTAAAAAAGTGGGGGCCTAAAGGGGGGGGTACTGTAGCGCTGGCGTCCCTGCCCTCTGCTAGGCAGGGACGCTGCTCCCCTCACCGCTCTGCTCCGTGCCCGGCGTCCTCTCCCCGCTCTGCTGTCAGCGCGCGCTCCTGCCCGGCGTCCTCTCCCCGCTCTGCTGTCAGCGCGCGCTCCTTCCCGGCCCCTGTGCTTAGGGCGCGCGCGCGCACGCTCCCCTCCTCTTAAAGGGGCCGCGCGCGCCGTCCTAAGGAGTCCCCGGCCAATGGCCGGAGGACTTCATCATATATAAGGCACCTCCTCCAAAATGGAGGTGCCCGAGCAATGTTGTTTGCACCTGTGTCTCACCTGTGCTTCAGCCCTCAGGTCCCGTTGCCAGTTACCTGCCAGTTACCTGCCTGATTCCTGCCAGTTACCTGCCTGTTTCCTGCCTGAATACTTGTTACCTGTCTGCCAGTCTGAGGTCCGACGGTCTGCCTTACTACTCCTGTCAGTCTGTCTAAGGACCAGCCTGCCCGCTCACCTGGGAGCGCATATCAGCTACCTGCCTGCTTGTCTGAGGTCCGACGGTCTGCTTTACTACTCCGGTCAGTCTGTCTTTGGACCAGCTTGCCCGCTCACCTGGGAGCGCTTCTCCGTTACCTGCCTGCTTGCCAGCCCGGAGGCTCCGTTGTCACGTGCTGTGACCACCAGCTATCTCAGAGACTCTTGCCCGCTCACCTGGGAGCGCATCTCCGTTACCTGCCTGCTTGCCAGCCCGGAGGTCCCGTTGTCACGTGCGGTGACCACCAGCTATTCCAGAGACTCTTGCCCGCTCACCTGGGAGCGCTTCTCCGTTACCTGCCTGCCTGCCAGCCCTGAGGCTCCGCCGTCACGTGCCGTGACCACCTGCTATTCCAGAGACTCTCGCTTGCTCACCTGGGAGCACCCATCTACCATCTGCCTGCTAGCCTACCCGGAGGCTCTGCCATCACAGGTCGTACCTACCCCTTACCCAGAGACTGCCCTGATCACTTGCCGTATCTCCCTGTCCGTTCACCCAGAGACTGCCCTGATCACTTGCCGTATCTCCCTGTCCGTTCATCCAGAGACTGCCACCCGCTCCCTTACAAGGGCCGCCCCCTTGTATAGTAGCTCAGAGGTTCCGCCTCCCGGAACCGTTACAACTTGGAGGTCACAGTAGCTTAACAAGACAGTTTTATTGCCTCTTGGTAGAGTGGTGGAGTTCTGTGTGAAATAAAAAGACAATATGAATGCCCCGTGGAATAGACGGGGAGGTCACAGTAGTTTTATCAAGACAGTTTTAATGCCCCTTGGAAGAGTTGTGGAGGTCACAGTAGCTTAACAAGATGGTTTTTATGCCCCTTGGAAGAGCTGTGGAGTTCAGAGTGGTTTAACAAGATGGTTTTTATGCCCCTTGGAAGAGACGTGGAGGTCACAGTAGCTTAACAAGACGGTTTTAATGCCCCTTGGAAGATTGGTGGAGGTTAGAGTGGAATAAAAAGACAATATCCATGCTCTGTGGAAGAGATGTGAAGGTTAGTGTAGCTTAACAATACGTTTTAATGCACCTTGGAAGAGCTGTGGAGTTCAGAGTTGTTTAACAAGACGGTATTAATGCCCCTTTTAAGAAATGTGGAATTCACAGTAGATTAACAAGACGGTTTTAATGCCCCTTGGAAGAGACGTGGAGGTCACAGTAGCTTAACTAGATGGTTTTAATGCCCATTGGAAGAGTGGTGGAGGTAACAGTTGAACAAAAAGAGAATATCAATGCCCCATAGAAGAGACGTGGAGGTTACAGTAGCTTAACAAGATGGTTTTAATGCCCCGTGGCAGAGTAGTGGAAGTCGCAGTGGAATAAAAAGACAATATCAATGCCCCATGGAAGTGACATGGAGGTCACAGTAGTTTTATCAAGACAGTTTTAATGCCCCTTGGAATAGTGGTGGAGGTCGCAGTGGAATAAAAAGACAATATCAATGCCCCTTGGAATAGTGGTGGAGGTTGCAGTGGAAATAAAAGACAATATCAATGCCCGGTGGAAGAGACGTGGAGTTCACAGTAGCTTAACAAGACGGTTTTAATGCCCCTTGGAAGAGCTGTGGAGTTCAGAGTGGTTTAATAAGATGATTTTAATGCCCCTTGGATGAGACGTAGAGCTCACAGTAGCTTAACAAGACGGATTCAATGCCCCTTCGAAAAGTGGTGGAGGTTACAGTCGAATAAAAAGACAATATGAATGCCCTGTGTAAGAGACGTGGAGGTCACAGTAGCTTAACAAGACGGTTTTAATGCCCCTTCGAAGAATGGTGGAGGTCGCAGAGTAATAATAAGACAATAAGAATGCAAAGTGCAAAAGACGTGATGGTCACAGTAGCTTAACAAGACAGTTTTATTGGCCCTTGGAAGAGTGGTGTAGGCCGCAGTGGAATAAAAAGACAATATCAATGCCCCATGGAAGAGATGTGGAGGTCACAGTAGCTTAACAAGATGGTTTTAATGCCCCATGGAAGAGTGGTGGAGGTTACAGTGGAATAAAAAGACAATATCAATGCCCCGTGGAAGAGACGTGGAGGTCACAGTATCTTAACAAGATGTTTTAATGCCCCTTGGAAGAGTGGTGGAGGTTACTGTGGAATAAATAGAAAATATCATTGCCCCGTGGAAGAGATGTGGAAATCAGAGCAGATTTACAAGACGGTTTTTATTCCCCTTGCAAGAGTGGTGGAGGTCGCAGTGAAATAAAAATCAATATCAATGCCCCTTGGTAGAGTGGTGGACGTCGCAGTGGAATAAAAATACCATATCACTGCCCCGTGGAAGAGACGTGGAGGACACAGTAGCTTAACAAGATGGTTTTATTGCCCCTTGGAAGGGTGTTGGAGGTTGCAGTGGAATTAAAAGACAATCTACATGCCCCTTGGAAGAGATGTGGAGGTCACAGTAGCTTAACAAGATTGTTTTAATGCCCCTTGGAAGAGTGGTGGAGGTTACAGTGGAATAAAAAGACAAAATCAATGCCCCATGTAAGAGACTTGGAGGTCACAATAGCTTAAAAAGACAGTTTTAATGCCTCTTGGAAGAGTGCTGGAGGTCGCAGTGGAATAAAAAGACAATATCATGCCCCTTGAAAGAGTGGTGGAGGTTGCAGTGGAATAAAAAGACAATATCAATGACCATTGGAAGAGAAGTGGAGCTTAAAAAGACGGTTTTAATGATGATTAGAAAAGTGCTGGAGTTCAGAGTGGTTTAACAAGACTGTTTTAATGCCCCATGGAAGTAACGTGGAGGTCACAGTAGCTTAACAAGACAGTTTTAATGCACTTGCAAGAGTGGTGGAGGTGGCAGTGGAATAAAAAGACAGTATCAATGCCCCAAGGAAGGGACGTGGAGGTCACAGAAGCTTAACAAGATGGTTTTAATTCCCCTTGGAAGAGTGGTGGAGGTCGCAGTGGAATAAAAAGTCAATTTCAATGGACCGTGGAAGAGACGTGGAGGTCACAGTAGCTTAACAAGACGGATTTAGCACCCCTTGGAAAAGTGGTGGAGGTTACAGTGGAATAAAAGGACTATATGAATGCCCTGTGGAAGAGATGTGGAGGTCACAGTAGCTTAACAAGATGGTTTTAATGCCCCTTCGAAGAGTGGTGGAGGTCGCAGTGTAATAAAAAGACAATATCAATGCACTGTGCAAGAGACGTGATGGTCACAGTAGCTTATCAAGACAGTTTTATGGCCCTTCGGAATAGTGGTGGAGGTCGCAGTGGAATAAAAAGACAATATCAATGCCCCATGGAAGAGATGTGGAGGTCACTGTAGCTTAACAAGACTGTTTTAATGACCCTTGGAATGGTGGTGAAGGTCACAGTAGAATAAAAAAACAATATCAATGTCCCTTGGAAGAGATGTGGAGGTCACAGTAGCTTAACAAGATGGTTTTAATGCCCCTTGTAAGAGACGTGGAGGTCACAGTAGCTTCATTAGACTTTTTTAATGACACTAGGAAGAGTGGTGGAGGTCGTAGTGGAATAAAAAGGCAATATCAATGCCCCGTGGAAGAGACGTGGAGGTCACAGAAGCTTAACAAGACAGTTTTAATGCCCCTCGGAAGAGTGGTGGAGGTCGCAGTGGAATAAAAAGACAATATCAATGCCCCGAGGAAGAGACGTGGAGGTCACAGTAGCTTAACAAGATGGTTTTAATGCCCCTTGGAAGAGTGGTGGAGGTCGCAGTGGAATAAAAAGACAATATCAATGACGAATGGAAGAGAAGTGGAGGTCACAGGAGCTTAACAAGACGGTTTTAACGCCCCTTGTAAGAGTGGTGGAGGTTGAAGTGGAATAAAAAGACAATATCAATGTCCCGAGGAAGAGACGTTGGGGTCACATTACCTTAAAAAGATGGTTTTAATTCCCCTTGGAAGAGTGGTGGAGATCGCAGTGGAATAAAAAGACAATATAAATGGACCAAGAAGAGACCTGGAGGTCATAGTAGTTAAGCAAGATGGTTTTAATGCACCTTGGAAGAGTGGTCTAGGTCGCAGTGGAATAAAAACACTATATCAATGCCCCGTGGAAGAGATATGGAGGTCACAGTAGCTTAACAAGACGGTTTAAATGCCCTTTGGAAGAGCTGTGGAGTTCAGAGTGGTCTAACAAGACCGTTTCAATGCCACTTGGATGAGACGTGGAGGTCACAGTAGCTTAACAAGACGGATTTAATGTCCTTTGGAAAAGTGGTGAAGGTTACAGTGGAATAAAAGACTATATGAATGCCCCGTGCAAGAGATGTGGACGTCACAGTAGCTTAACAAGAAGGTTTTATTGCCAATTGGAAGAGTGGTGGAGGTCGCAGTGGAATAAAAAGACAATATCAATGCCCCGTGCAAGAGACGTGGAGGTCACAGTAGCTTAACAAGACGGTTTTAATGACCCTTCGAAGAGTGTTGGAGGTTGCAGTGGAATAAAAAGACAATATCAATGCCCCGTGGAAGAGACGTGGAGGTCACAGTGGCTTAACAAGACGCTTTAATGCCCCTTGGACGAGTGGTGGAGGCTACAGTGGAATAAAAAGAAAATATCAATGCACAGTGGAAGAGACGTGGAGATCACTGTAGAATAACAAGATGGTTTTTATGCCCCTTGGAAGAGTGGTGGAGGTCTCAGTGGAATAAAAAGAAAATATCAATGCACCGTGGAAGAGACGTAGAGGTCACAGTAGCTTAACGAAGATGGTTTTAATGCCCCTTTTAATGCCCCTTTGAAGAAACGTGGAGGTCACAGTAGCTTAACAAAACGTTTTTTTTGTCCCTTGGAAAAGTCATGGAGGTCGCAGGGAATAAAAAGGCAATATCAATGCCCCGTGGAAGAGATGTGGAGGTCACAGTAGCTTAACAAGAAGGTTTTATTGCCCCTTGGACGAATGGTGGAGTACAGAGTGGTTTAACAAGATGGTTTTAATGCCCCTTGGAAGAGTGGTGGAGGTTACAATGGATTAAAAAGACAATATCAATGCCCCATGGAAGAGACGTGGAGGTCACTGTATCTTAACAAGACTGATTTAATGCCCCTTGGTAGGGTGGTGAAGGTCGCAGTAGAATAAAAAAATATATCAATGCCCCGTGGAAGAGATGTGGAGGTCACAGTAGCTTAACAGTACGGTTTTAATGCCCCTTGGAAGAGCTTTGGAGTTCAGAGTGGTTTAACAAAATGGTTTTAATGCCCCTTGGAAAAGACATAGAGGTCACAGTAGCTTAACAAAATGGTTTTAATGCCCCTTGGAAGAGTGGTGGAGGTTACAGTGGAATAAAAAGAAAATATCAATGTCCCGTGGAAGAGACGTGGAGATCACAGTATATTAACAAGACAGTTTTATTTCCCCTTGGAAGAGATGTGGAGGTCACAGTGGAATAAAAAGACAATATCAATGCCCCTTGGAAGAGTGGTGGAGGTCGCAGTGTATTAAAAAGACAAAATCAATGCCCTGTGGAAGAGACGTGGAGATCACAGAAGTCTTAACAAGACGGTTTTAATGCCCCATGGAAGAGACGTGGAGGTCAAAGTAGCTTAACAGGACTGTTTTAATGCCCCTTGGAAAAGTGGTGGAGGTTACAGTAGGTTAAGAAGATGGATTTAATGTCCCTTGGAAGAGCTGTCGAGTTCAGAGTGATATAACAAAACGGTTTTAATACCCCTTGGAAGAGACGTGGAGGTCACAGTAGCTTAACAAGATGGTTTTAATGCCCCTTGGAAGAGACGTGGAGGTCACAGTAGCTTAATTAGATGGTTTTAATGCCCCTTGGAATAGTGGTGGAGGTCGCAGTGGAATAAAAAGGCAATATCAATGCCCCAAGTAAGAGTGTTGTAGTTCGCAGTGGAATAAAAAGACAATATCAATGCCCCGTGGAAGAGACGTGGAGGTCACAGAAGCTTAACAAGACAGTTTTAATGTCCCTTGGAAGAGTGGTGGAGGTCGTAGAGGAATAAAAAGACAATATCAATGACCAATGGAGGATATGTTAAGGTCACAGGATCTTAACAAGACGGTTTTATTTCCCCCTAGGAAGAGTGATGGAGGTCGCAGTGGAATAAAAAGGCAATATCAAGGCCCCGAGAAAGAGACATGGAGGTCACAGTAGCTTTATAAGACGGTTTTAATGCCCCTTGGAAGAGCTGTGGAGTTCAGAGTGGTTTAACAAGATGGTTTAAATGCCCCTTGGAAGAGACGTGGAGGTCACAGTAGATTAACAAGACGGTTTTAATGCCCCTTCGAAAAGTGGTGGAATTTACAGTGGAATAAAAAGACAATATTAATGCCCGGTGGAAGAGACGTGGAGGTCACAGTAGCTTAACAAGATGGTTTTTATGCCCCTTGGAAGAGTGGTAGAGGTCGGAGTGGAATAAAAAGACAATATCAATGCCCCTTGGAAGAGTGGGGGAGGTCGCAGTGGATTAAAAAGACAATATCATTGCCCCGTGGAACAGATGTGGAGGTCACAGTAGTCTTAACAAGATGGTTTTAATGACCCTTGGTAGAGTGGCGGAGTTCTCATTTTAATTAAAAGACAATTTCAATGCCCGTTTGAAGAGTGGCGGAGGTCGCAGTGAAAGAAAAACACAATATCAATACCCCGTGGAAGAGATGTGTAGGTCACAGTAGCTTAACAAAACGGTTTTAATGCCTCTTGAAAGAGTGGTGGAGGTCGCAGTGGAATTAAAAGAAAATATCAATGCCCCGTGGAAGAGATGTGTACGTCACAGTAGCTTTATAAGACGGTTTTATTGCCTCTTGCAAGAGCTGTAGATTTCAGAGTGGTTTAACAAGACGGTTTTAATGCCCCTTGGAAGAGATGTGGAGGTCACAGTAGATTAACAAGACGGTTTTAATGCCCCTTGGAAGAGTGGTGGAGGTTACAGTGGAATAAAAAGACAATATCAATGCCCCGTGGAAGAGATGTTGAAGTCACAGTAGCTTAACAATACAGTTTTAATGCCCCTTGAAAGACGGGTGGAGATAGCAGTGGAAAAAAAAGACAATATCACTGCCAATTGGAAGAGTGGTGGAGGTCGCAGTGGAGTAAAAAGACAATATCAATGACCAATGGAAGTGACATGGAGGTCACATGAGCTTAAAGATATGGTTTTAATGCCCCTTGGAAGAGTGATGGAGTTCAGTTTGGTTTAACAACACTGTTTTAATGCCCCTTGGAAGAGACGTGGAGGTCATTGTAGCTTAACAAGACTGTTTTAATGTCCCTTGGAAGAGTGGTGGAGGTCGCACTGAAATAAAAAAACACTATCAATGCCCCGTGGAAGAGACGTGGAGGTCACAGTAGCTTAACAAGACGGGTTTCATGCCCCTTGGAAGAGTGGTGGAGGTCGCAGTGGAATAAAAAGACATTATCAATGCCCCGAGGTAGAGTCTTGGAGGTTACAGTAGCTTAACAAGATGATTTTAATTCCCCTTGTAAGAGTGGTGGAGGTCGCAGTGGAATAAAAAGACAATATCAATGGACTGTGGAAGAGACGTGGAGGTCATTGTAGCTTAACAGGACGGTTTTAATGCCCCTTGGAAAAGCTGTGGAGTTCAGAGTGGTTTAAAAATATGGTTTTAATGCCCCTTGGAAGAGACGTGGAGGTCACAGTAGCTTAACAAGATGGCTTTATTTCTCCTTGGAAGAGACGTGAAGGTCACAGTAGCTTACGTAGATGGATTTAATGCCACTTGGGAAAGTGGTGGAGGTAACAGTGGAATAAAAAGAAAATATCAATGCCCCGTGGAAGAGACGTGGAGATCACCGTAGATTAACAAGACACTTTTATTTCCCCTTGGAAGAGTTGTGGAGGTTGCAGTGGAAAAAAAAGACAATTTCAAAGCCCCTTGGAATAGTGGTGGAGGTCACAGTGGATTAAAAAGACTATATGAATGCCCCGTGGAAGAGACGTGGAGTTCACAGTAGCTTAACTAGACGGTTTTCATGAGCATTCGTAGAGTGGTGGAGGTCGCAGTGGAATAAAAAGACAATATCAATGCACCGTGGAAGAGACGTGGAGGTCACAGTAGCTTAACAAGACGGTTTTATTGCCACTTGGAAGAGTGGTGGTGAACAGAGTGGTTTAACAAGAGGGTTTTAATGCCCCTTGGAAGAGTTGTGGAGGTTACAGTGGAATAAAAAGAAAATATCAATGCCCCGTGGAAGAGACGTGGAAATCACTGTAGATTAACAAGATGGTTTTTATGCCCCTTGGAAGAGTGGTGGAGGTTGCAGTGGAATAAAAAGACAATATCAATGCCCCGTGGAAGAGACGTGGAGGTTACAGTAGATTTATAGGACGGTTTTAATGCCCATTGGAAGAGCTGTGGAGTTCAGAGTGATTTAACAAGATGGTTTTAATGCCCCTTTGAAGAGACGTGGATGTCACAGTAGATTATCAAGATGGTTTTAATGCCCCTTAGAAAAGTTGTGGAGTTTACAGTGGAATAAAAAGACAATATCAATGCCCGGTGGAAGAGACATGGAGGTCACAGTAGCTTAACAAGAAGGTTTTAATGCCCCATGGAAGAGTGGTGGAGGTCGCAGTGGTATAAAAAGACAATATCAATGCCCCGTGGAAGAGATGTGGAAGTCACAGTAGCTTAACAAGAAGGTTTTAATTCCCCTTGGACGAACGGTGGAGTACAGAGTGGTTTAACGAGATGGTTTTTATGCCCCTTGAAAGAGACGTTGAGGTCACAGTAGCTTAACAAGATGGTTTTAATGCCCCTTGGAAGAGTGATGGAGGTAATAGTGGAATAAAAAGACAATATCAATGCCCCGTGGAAGAGACGTGGAGGTCACAGCAGCTTAACAAGACGGTTTAATGCCCGTTGGAAGAGTGGTGGAGGTTACAGTGGAATAAAAAGAAAATATAAATGCCCCGTGGAAGAGACGTTGAGATCACAGTAGATTAACAAAACGGTTTTTATGCCCCTTGGAAGAGTGGTGGAGGTCGCAGTGGAATAAAAAAACAATATCAATACCCCGTGGAAGAGAAGTGGAGGTCACAGTAGCTTAACAAGAAGGTTTTAATGCCCCATGGAAGAGTGGTGGAGGTCGCAGTAGAATTTAAAGACAATATCACTGCCCAGTGGAAGAGACGTGGAGGTTACAGTAGCTTAACAGGATGGTTTTTTTGCCCCTTGAAAAAGTCTTGGAGGTCGCTGTAGAATAAAAAGCCCATACCAATGCCCCTTGGAAGAGACGTGGAGGTCACAATAGATTAACAAGAAAGTTTTAATGCCCCTTGGAAGAGTGGTGGAGGTCGCAGTGGAATAAAAAGACAATATCAATGCCCCTTGGAAGAGTGGTAAAGGTGACAGTGGAATAAAAAGACAATATCAATGCCCCGTGAAAGAGACGTGAAGGTCACAGTAGCTTAAAAAGACGGTTTATTAACCCTTGGAAAAGTGGTGGAGGTCGCTGCAGAATAAAAAGACAATATCAATGCCCCTTGGAAGAGTGGGGGAGGTCGCAGTGGATAAAAAAGACAATATCAATGCCCCATGGAACAGACGTGGAGGTCACAGTAGTCTTAACAAGATAGTTTTAATGACGCTTGGTAGAGTGGTGGAGGTCTCATTTTAATAAAAAGATAATTTCAATGCCCCTTTAAAGAGTGGTGGAGGTCGCAGTGGAATAAAAAGGCAATGTCAATGCCCCGTGGTAGAGACGTGGAGGTCACAGTAGGTTTATAAGACGGTTTTAATGCCCCTTGCAAGAGCTGTAGAGTTCAGAGTGGTTTAACAAGACGGTTTTAATGCCCCTTGGAAGAGATGTGGAGGTCACAGTAGATTAACAAGACGGTTTTAATGCCACTTGGAAGAGTGGTGGAGGTTACAGTGGAATAAAAAGACAATATCAATGACCCGTGGAAGAGACTTTGAAGGCACAGTAGCTTAACAAGACAGTTTTAATGCCCATTGGAAGAGTGGTGGATATAGCAGTGGACTAAAAAGACAATATCATTGCCCCTTGGAAGAGTGGTGGAGGTCGCAGTGGAAAAAAAAGACAATATCAATGTCCCGTGGAAGAGACGAGCAGGTCACAGTAGCTTAAAAACATGATTTTAATGCCCCTTGGAAGAGTGGTGGAGGTCGCAGTACAATAAAAATTCAATATCAATGCCCATTGAAAGAGTGATGAAGATCGCAGTGGAATAAAAAGACTATATCAATGCCCCGTGGAAGAGTCGTGGAGGTCATAGTAGCTTAAAAAGACGGCTTAATGCCTCTTCGAAGAGTGGTGGAGGTTGCAGTGGAAAAAAAAGAAAATATCAATGCCCCGTGGAAGAGATGTGGAGATCACAGTAGATTAACAAGATGGTTTTTATGCCGCTTGGAAGAGTGGTGGAGGTCGCAGTGGAATAAAAAGACAATATCAATGCCCCTTGGAAAAGTGGTGGAGGTTGCAGTGAAATAAAGACACAATATCACCACCACGTGGAAGAGACGTGGAGGTCACAGTATCTTAACAAGACGGTTTTAATGCCCCATGGAAGAGCTGTGAAGTTCTGAGTGGTTTAACAAGATGGTTTTAATGCCCCTTAGAAGAGATGTGGAGGTTACAGAAGCTTAACAAGATGTTTTTATTGCCCCTTGGAAGACTCTGGAAGGTCACAGTGGAATAATGAGACAATATCAATGCCCCTTGGAAGAGACGTGGAGGTCACAGTAGCTTAACAAGATGGTTTTAATGCCCCATGGAAGAGTGGTGGAGGTCACAGTAGAATTTAATGACAATATCACTGCCCCGTGGAAGAGACGTGGAGGTAACAGTAGCTTAACAAGAAGGTTTTATTGCCCCTTGGAAGAGTGGTGGAGGTCGCAGTGGAATAAAAAGACAGTATCAGTGCCCCGTGAAAGAGACGTGAAGGTCACAGTAGCTTAAAAAGACGGTTTATTAACCCTTGGAAGAGTGGTGGAGGTCGCTGTAGAATAAAAAGACAATATCAATGCCCCGTGTAACAGACGTGGAGGTCACAGTAGTCTTAACAAGACGGTTTTAATGACCCTTGGTAGAGTGGTGGAGGTCTCATTTTAATAAAAAGATAACTTCAATGCTCCTTGGAAGAGTGTTGGAGGTCGCAGTGAAATAAAAACACAATATCAATACCCCGTGGAAGAGATTTGGAGGTCACAGTAGCTTAACAAGACGGTTTTAATGCAGCTTGAAAGAGCTGTAGAGTTCAGAGTAGTTTTTACAAGACGGTTTTAATGCCCCTTGGAAGAGATGTGGAGGTCACAGTAGATTAACAAAACGGTTTTAATGCCCCTTGGAAGAGTGGTGGAGGTTACAATGGAAAAAAAAGTCAATATCAATGCCCCGTGGAAGAGACGTGGAGGTCACAGTAGCTTTATAAAACAGTTTTAATGCCCGTTGCAAGAGCTGTAGATTTCAGAGTATTTTTTACAAGACGATTTTAATGCACCTTGGAAGAGATGTTGAAGTCACAGTAGCTTAACAAGACAGTTTTAATGCCCGTTGGAAGAGTGGTGGAGAAGGCAGTGGAGTAAAAAGACAATATCATTGCCCCTTGGAAGAGTGGTGGAGGTCGCAGTGGAATAAAAAGACAATATCAATGCCCCGTGGAAGAGACGAGGAGGTCACAGTTGCTTAAAAATATGGCTTTAATGCCCCTTGGAAGAGTGGTGGAGGTCGCAGTACAATAAAAATTCAATATCAATGCCCATTGAAACAGTGGAGAAGGTCGCAGTGGAATAAAAAGACAATATCAATGCCCCGTGGAAGAGTCGTGGAGGTCATAGTGGCTCAAAAAGACGGTTTAATGCCACTTCGAAGAGTGGTGGAGGTTTTAGTGGAAAAAAAAGAAAATATCAATGCCCCGTGGAAGAGATGTGGAGATCACAGTAGATTAAGAAGATGTGTTTTATGCCCCTTGGAAGAGTGGTGGAGGTCGCAGTGGAATAAAAAGACAATATCAATGCCCCTTGGAAAAGTGGTGGAGGTTGTAGTGAAATAAACACACAATATCAACACCACGTGGAAGAGACGTGGAGGTCACAGTAGCTTAACAAGACGGTTTTAATGCTCATTAGAAGAGTGCTGGAGGTCGCAGTGGAATAAAAAGGCAATATCAATGCCCCATGGAAGAGACGTGGAGGTCACAGTAGCTTTATAAGACGGTTTTAATGCCCCATGGAAGAGCTGTGAAGTTCTGAGTGCTTTAACAAGATGGTTTTAATGCCCCTTAGAAGAGATGTGGAGTTTACAGTAGCTTAAAAAGATGGTTTTATTGTCCATTGGAAGACTCGGGAAGGTCACAGTGGAATAATGAGACAATATCAATGCCCCTTGGAAGAGATGTGGAGGTCACAGTAGATTAACAAGAAAGTTTTAATGCCCCTTGGAAGAGTGGTGGAGGTCGCAGTGGAATAAAAAGACAATATCAATGCCCCTTGGAAGAGTGGGGGAGGTCGCAGTGGATGAAAAAGACAATATCAATGCCCCGTAGAACAGACGTGGAGGTCACAGTAGTCTTAACAAGACGGTTTTATTGACGCTTGGTAGAGTGGTGGTCTCATTTTAATAAATTGATCATTTCAATGCCCCTTGGAAGAGTGGTGGAGGTCGCAGTGAAATAAAAACACAATATCAATACCCCGTGGAAGAGATGTGGAGGTCACAGTAGCTTAACAAGACGGTTTTAATGCCCCTTGAAAGAGTGGTGGAGGTCGCAGTGGAATAAAAAGGCAATTTCAATGCCCCGTGGAAGAGACGTGGAGGTCACAGTAGCTTTATGAGATGGTTTTAATGCCTCTTGCAAGAGCTGTAGAGTTCAGAGTGGTTTAGCAAGACAGTTTTAATGCCCCTTGGAAGAGATGTGGAGGTCACAGCAGATTAAAAAGACGGTTTTAATGCCACTTGTAAGACTGGTGGAGGTTACAGTGCAATAAAAAGACAATATCAATGACCCGTGGTAGAGACGTTGAAGGCACAGTAGCTTAACAAGACAGTTTTAATGACCATTGGAAGAGTGGTGGATATAGCAGTGGAGTAAAAAGACAATATCATTGCCCCTTGGAAGAGTGGTGGAGGTCGCAGTTGAAAAAAAAGACAATATCAATGTCCCGTGGAAGAGACGAGGAGGTCACAGTAGCTTAAAAATATGGTTTTAATGCCCCTTGGAAGAGTGGTGGAGGTCGCAGTACAATAAAAATTCAGTATCAATGCCTATTGAAAGAGTGGTGAAGGTCGTAGTGCAATAAAAAGACTATATCATTGCCCCGTGGAAGAGTCGTGGAGGTCATAGTAGCTTAAAAAGACAGTTTAATGCCTCTTCGAAGAGTGGTGGAGGTTGCAGTGAAAAAAAAAGAAAATATCAATGCCCCGTGGAAGAGATGTGGAGATCACAGTAGATTAACAAGATGGTTTTTATGCCCCTTGGAAGAGTGGTGGAGGTCGCAGTGGAATAAAAAGACAATATAATTTCCCCTTGGAAGAGTGGTGGAGGTCGCAGTGGAATAAAAAGACAATATCAATGCCCCGTGGAAGAGACGAGGAGGTCACAGTAGCTTAAAAATATGGTTTTATTGCCCCTTGGAAAAGTGGTGGAGGTCGCAGTACAATAAAAATTCAATATCAATGCCCATTGAAATAGTGGAGAAGGTCGCAGTGGAATAAAAAGACAATATCAATGCCCCGTGGAAGAGTCGTGGAGGTCATATTAGCTTAAAAAGATGGTTTAATGCCACTTTGAAGAGTGTTGGAGGTTGCAGTGGAAAAAAAAGAAAATATCAATGCCCCGTGGAAGAGATGTGGAGATCACAGTAGATTAACAAGATGGTTTTTATGCCCCTTGGAAGAGTGGTGGAGGTCGCAGTGGAATAAAAAGACATTATCAATGCCCCTTGGAAAAGTGGTGGAGGTTGCAGTGAAATAAAGACACAATATCAATACCACGTGGAAGAGACGTGGAGGTCACAGTAGCTTAACAAGAAGGTTTTAATGCTCCTTGGAAGAGTGCTAGAGGTCGCAGTGGAATAAAAAGGCAATATCAATGTTCCTTGGAAGAGACGTGGAGGTCACAGTAGCTTTATAAGACGGTTTTAATGCCCCAAGGAAGAACTGTGAAGTTCTGAGTGGTTTAACAAGATGGTTTTAATGCCCCTTTGAAGAGACGTGGATGTCACAGCAGATTATCAAGACGGTTTTAATGCCCCTTAGAAAAGTTGTGGAGTTTACAGTGGAATAAAAAGACAATATCAATGCCCGGTGGAAGAGACGTGGAGGTCACAGTAGCTTAACAAGAAGGTTTTAATGCCCCATGGAAGAGTGGTGGAGGTCGCAGTGGTATAAAAAGACAATATCAATGCCCCGTGGAAGAGATGTGGAAGTCACAGTAGCTTAACAAGAAGGTTTTAATACCCCTTGGACGAAGGGTGGAGTACAGAGTGGTTTAACGAGATGGTTTTTATGCCCCTTGAAAGAGACGTTGAGGTCACAGTAGCTTAACAAGATGGTTTTAATGCCCCTTGGAAGAGTGGTGGAGGTAATAGTGGAATAAAAAGACAATATCAATGCCCCGTGGAAGAGACGTGGAGGTCACAGCAGCTTAACAAGAGGGTTTAATGCCCGTTGGAAGAGTGGTGGAGGTTACAGTGGAATAAAAAGAAAATATAAATGCCCCGTGGAAGAGACGTTGAGATCACAGTAGATTAACAAAACGGTTTTTATGCCCCTTGGAAGAGTGGTGGAGGTCGCAGTGGAATAAAAAAACAATATCAGTACCCCGTGGAAGAGAAGTGGAGGTCACAGTAGAATAACAAGACGGTTTTAATGCCACTTGGAAGAGTGGTGGAGGTTACAGTGGAATAAAAAGACAATATCAATGACCCGTGGAAGAGACTTTGAAGGCACAGTAGCTTAACAAGACAGTTTTAATGCCCATTGGAAGAGTGGTGGATATAATAGTGAAGTAAAAAGACAATATCATTGCCCCTTGGAAGAGTGATGGAGGTCGCAGTGGAAAAAAAGACAATATCAATGTCCCGTGAAAGAGACGAGGAGGTCACAGTAGCTTAAAAATATGGTTTTAATGCCCCTTGGAAGAGTGGTGGAGGTCGCAGTACAATAAAAATTCAATATCAATGCCCATTGAAAGAGTGGTGAAGGTCGCAGTGGAATAAAAAGACTATATCAATGCCCCGTGGAAGAGTCGTGGAGGTTATAGTAGCTTAAGAAGACGGTTTAATGCCTCTTCGAAGAGTGGTGGAGGTTGCAGTGGTAAAAAAAGAAAATATCAATGCCCCGTGGAAGAGATGTGGAGATCACAGTAGATTAACAAGATGGTTTTTATGCCGCTTGGAAGAGTGGTGGAGGTCGCAGTGGAATAAAAAGACAATATCAATGCCTCTTGGAAAAGTGGTGGAGGTTGCAGTGAAATAAAGACACAATATCAACAACACGTGGAAGAGACGTGGAGGTCACAGTAGCTTAACAAGACGGTTTTAATGCTCCTTGGAAAAGTGCTGGAGGTCGCAGTGGAATAAAAAGGCAATATAAATGCCCTGTGAAAGAGACGTGGAGGTCACAGTAGCTTTATAAGACGGTTTTTATGCCCCATGGTAGAGCTGTGAAGTTCTGAGTGGTTTAACAAGATGGTTTTAATGCCCCTTAGAAGAGATGTGGAGGTTACAGAAGCTTAACAAGATGATTTTATTGCCCCTTGGAAGAGTGGCGGAGGTCACAGTAGAATTTAATGACAATATCACTGCCCCGTGGAAGAGACGTGGAGGTTATAGTTGCTTAAAAGGACTCTTTTATTGCCCCTTGGAAAAGTCTTAGAGGTCGCAGTAGAATAAAAAGACAATATCAATGCCCCGTGGAAGAGACGTGGAGGTAACAGTAGCTTAACAAGAAGGTTTTATTGCCCCTTGGAAGAGTGGTGGAGGTCGCAGTGGAATAAAAAGACAATATCAATGCCCCGTGTAACAGACGTGGAGGTCACAGTAGTCTTAACAAGACGGTTTTAATGACCCTTGGTAGAGTGGTGGAGGTCTCATTTTAATACAAAGATAACTTCAATGCTCCTTGGAAGAGTGTTGGAGGTCGCAGTGAAATAAAAACACAATATCAATACCCCGTGGAAGAGATTTGGAGGTCACAGTAGCTTAACAAGACGGTTTTAATGCAGCTTGAAAGAGCTGTAGAGTTCAGAGTAGTTTTTACAAGACGGTTTTAATGCCCCTTGGAAGAGATGTGGAGGTCACAGTAGATTAACAAGAAGGATTTAATGCCCCTTGGAAGAGTGGTGGAGGTTACAGTGGAATAAAAAGACAATATCAATGCAGCGTGGAAGAGTCGTGGAGGTCATATTCGCTTAAAAAGACGGTTTAATGCCACTTCGAAGAGTGTTGGAGGTTGCAGTGGAAAAAAAAGAAAATATCAATGCCCCGTGGAAGAGATGTGGAGATCACAGTAGATTAACAAGATGTTTTTTATGCCCCTTGGAAGAGTGGTGGAGGTCGCAGTGGAATAAAAAGACAATATCAATGCCCCTTGGAAAAGTGGTGGAGGTTGTAGTGAAATAAACACACAATATCAACACCACGTGGAAGAGACGTGGAGGTCACAGTAGCTTAACAAGATGGTTTTAATGCTCATTGGAAGAGTGCTGGAGGTCGCAGTGGAATAAAAAGGCAATATCAATGTTCCTTGGAAGAGACGTGGAGGTCACAGTAGCTTTATAAGACGGTTTTAATGCCCCATGGAAGAGCTGTGAAGTTCTGAGTGCTTTAACAAGATGGTTTTAATGCCCCTTAGAAGAGATGTGGAGTTTACAGTAGCTTAACAAGATGGTTAAATTGCCCATTGGAAGACTCGGGAAGGTCACAGTGGAATAATGAGACAATATCAATGCCCCTTCGAAGAGACGTGGAGGTCACAGTAGATTAACAAGAAAGTTTTAATGCCCCTTGGAAGAGTGGTGGAGGTCGCAGTGGAATTAAAAGACAATATCAATGCCCCTTGGAAGAGTGGGGGAGGTCGCAGTGGATGAAAAAGACAATATCAATGCCCCGTAGAACAGACGTGGAGGTCAAAGTAGTCTTAACAAGACGGTTTTATTGACGCTTGGTAGAGTGGTGGTCTCATTTTAATAAATTGATCATTTCAATGCCCCTTGGAAGAGTGGTGGAGGTCGCAGTGAAATAAAAACACAATATCAATACCCCGTGGAAGAGATGTGGAGGTCACAGTAGCTTAACAAGACGGTTTTAATGCCCCTTGAAAGAGTGGTGGAGGTCGTAGTGAAATAAAAAGGCAATGTCAATGCCCGGGGAAGAGACGTGGAGGTCACAGTAGCTTTATGAGATGGTTTTAATGCCCCTTGCAAGAGCTGTAGAGTTCAGAGTGGTTTAACAAGACTGTTTTAATGCCCCTTGGAAGAGATGTGGAGGTCACAGTAGATTAAAAAGACGGTTTTAATGCCACTTGTAAGAGTGGTGGAGGTTTCAGTGCAATAAAAAGACAATATCAATGACCCGTGGAAGAGACGTTGAAGGCACAATAGCTTAACAAGACAGTTTTAATGCCCATTGGAAGAGTGGTGGATATAGCAGTGGAGTAAAAAGACAATATCATTGCCCCTTGGAAGAGTGGTGGAGGTCGCAGTTGAAAAAAAAGACAATATCAATGTCCCGTGGAAGAGACGAGGAGGTCACAGTAGCTTAAAAATATGGTTTTAATGCCCCTTGGAAGAGTGGTGGAGGTCGCAGTACAATAAAAATTCAGTATCAATGCCTATTGAAAGAGTGGTGAAGGTCGCAGTGCAATAAAAAGACTATATCATTGCCCCGTGGAAGAGTCGTGGAGGTCATAGTAGCTTAAAAAGACAGTTTAATGCCTCTTCGAAGAGTGGTGGAGGTTGCAGTGAAAAAAAAAGAAAATATCAATGCCCCGTGGAAGAGATGTGGAGATCACAGTAGATTAACAAGATGGTTTTTATGCCCCTTGGAAGAGTGGTGGAGGTCGCAGTGGAATAAAAAGACAATATCATTGCCCCTTGGAAGAGTGATGGAGGTCGCAGTGGAATAAAAGGACAATAACAATGCCCCGTGGAAGAGACGAGGAGGTCATAGTAGCTTAAAAAGACGGTTTAATACCGCTTCGAAGAGTGGTGGAGGTTGCAGTGGAAAAAAAAGAAAATATCAATGCCCCGTGGAAGAGATGTGAAGATCACAGTAGATTAACAAGATGGTTTTTATGCCCCTTGGAAGAGTGGTGGAGGTCGCAGTGGAATAAAAAGACAATATTAATGCCCCTTGGAAAAGTGGTGGAGGTTGCAGTGAAATAAAGACACAATATCAATACCACGTGGAAGAGACGTGGAGGTCACAGTAGCTTAACAAGACGGTTTTAATGCTCATTGGAAGAGTGCTGGAGGTCGCAGTGGAATAAAAAGGTAATATCAATGCCCCGTGGAAGAGACGTGGGGGTCACAGTAGCTTTATAAGACGGATTTAATGCCCCATGGAAGAGCTGTGAAGTTCTGAGTGGTTTAACAAGATGGTTTTAATGCCCCTTAGAAGAGATGTGGAGGTTACAGTAGCTTAACAAGATGGTTTTATTGCCCCTTGGAAGACTCTGGAAGGTCACAGTGGAATAATGAGACAATATTAATGCCCCGTGGAAGAGACGTGGAAGTAACAGTAGCTTAACAAGATGGTTTTAATGCCCCATGGAAGAGTGGTGGAGGTCGCAGTAGAATTTAAAGACAATATCACTGCCCCGTGGAAGAGACTTGGAGGTTACAGTAGCTTAACAGGATGGTTTTATTGCCCCTTGAAAAAGTCTTGGAGGTCGCAGTATAATAAAAAGCCAATATCAATGCCCCGTGTAAGAGACGTGGAGGTCACAGTGGCTTAACAAGAAGGTTTTATGGCCCCTTGGAAGAGTGGTGGAGGTCACAGTGGAATAAAAAGACAATATCGATGCCCCGTAGAAGAGATGTGGACGTCAGTGTAGCTTAACAAGACGGTATTAATGCCCCTTGGAAGAGCTGTGGAATTCAGAGTGGTTTAACAAGATGGTTTTTATGCCCCTTGGAAGAGATGTGGAGGTCACAGTAGCTTAACAAGATATTTTTAATGCCCCTTGGAAGAGTGTTGGAGGTCGCAGTGGAATAAAAAGACAATATCAATGCCCCTTGGAAGAGTGGTGGAGGTCGCAGTGGAATAAAAGACAATATCAATGCCCCATGGAAGAGACGTGAAGGTCACAGTAGCTTAAAAAGACGGTTTATTAACCCTTGGAAGAGTGGTGGAAGTCGCTGCAGAATAAAAAAACAATATCAATGCCCCTTGGAAGAGTGGGGAAGGTCACAGTGGATGAAAAAGTCAATATCAATGCCCCGTGGAACAGACGTTGAGGTCACAGTAGTCTGAACAAGACGGTTTTAATGACCCTTGGTAGAGTGGTGGAGGTCTCATTTTAATAAAAAGATAATTTCAATGCCCCTTGGAAGCGTGGTAGAGGTCGAAGTGAAATTAGAACACAATATCAATACCCCGTTGAAGAGATGTGGAGGTCACAGTATCTTAACAAGATGGTTTTAATGCCCCTTGAAAGAGTGCTGGAGGTCGGAGTGGTTTAACAAGACTGTTTTAATGCCCCTTGGAAGAGATGTGCAGGTCACAGTAGATTAACAAGACGGTTTTAATGGCCCTTGGAAGAGTGGTGGAGGTTAAAGTAGAATAAAAAGACAATATCAGTGACCCGTGGAAGAGAGGTTGAAGTCACAGTAGCTTAACAAGACAGTTTTAATGCCCGTTGGAAGATTGGTGGAGATAGCAGTGGAGTAAAAAGACAATATCATTTCCCCTTGGAAGAGTGGTTGAGGTCACAGTGGAATAAAAAGACAATATCATTGCCCCCTGGAAGAGACGAGGAGGTCACAGTAGCTTAAAAATATGGTTTGAATGCCCCTTGGAAGAGTGGTGGAGGTCGCAGTACAATAAAAATTCAATATCAATGCCCATTGAAAGAGTGGTGAAGGTCTCAGTGGAATAAAAAGACAATATCAATTCCCCTTGGAAGAGTCGTGGAGGTCATAGTAGCTTAAAAAGACGGCTTAATGCCTCTTTGAAGAGTGGTGGAGGTTGCAGTGGAAAAAAATGAAAATATCAATGCCCCGTGGAAGAGATGTGGAGATCACAGTAAATTAACAAGATGGTTTTTATGCCCCTTGGAAGAGTGGTGGAGGATGCAGTGGAATAAAAAGACAACATCAATGCCCCTTGGAAAAGTGGTGGAGGTTGCAGTGAAATAAAGACACAATATCAACACCACGTGGAAGAGACATGGAGGTCACAGTAGCTTAACAAGGTTTTAACGCTCCTTGGAAGAGTGCTAGAGGTCGCAGTGGAATAAAAAGGAAATATCAATGTTCCTTGGAAGAGACGTGGAGGTCACAGTAGCTTTATAAGATGGTTTTAATGCCCCAAGGAAGAGCTGTGAAGTTCTGAGTGGTTTAACAAGATGGTTTTAATGCCCCTTAGAAGAGATGTGGAGGTTATAGTAGCTTAACAAGATGGTTTTATTGCCCCTTGGAAGACTCTGAAAGTTCACAGTGGAAAAATGAGACAATATCAATGCCCCGTGGAAGAGACGTGGAGGTCACAGTAGCTTAACAAGAAGGTTTTATTGCCCCTTGGAAGAGTGGTGGAGGTCGCAGTGGAATAAAAAGACAATATCGATGCCCCGTGGAATAGACGTGGACGTCAGTGTAGCTTAACAAGACGGTTTTAATGCCCCTTGGAAGAGACGTGGAGGTCACAGTAGCTTAACAAGATAGCTTTAATGCCCCTTGGAAGAGTGGTGGAGGTCGCAGTGGAATAAAAAGACAATATCAATGCCCCGTGGAAGAGACGTGAAGGTCACAGTAGCTTAAAAAGACAGATTATTAACTCTTGGAAGAGTGGTGGAGGTCGCTGCAGAATAAAAAGACAATATCAGTGACCAATGTTAGAGACGTGGAGGTCACAGGAGCTTAAAAAGATGGTTTTAATGTCCCTTGGAAGAGCTGTGGAGTTCAGAGTGGTTTAACAAGACGGTTTTAATGTCTGTTGGATGAGACGTGGAGGTCACAGTAGCTTAACAAGATAGATTTAATGCCCCTTGGAAAAGTGGTGGAGGTTACAGTGGAATAAACAGACTATTTGAATGCCACATGGAAGAGACGTGGATGTCACAGTAGCTTAACAAAACGGTTTTAATGTCCCTTGGAAGAGCTGTGGAGTTCAGAGTGGTTTAACAAGGAGGTTTTAATGCCTCTTGGATGAAACATGGAGGTCACAGTAGCTTAGCAAGATGGATTTAATGCCCCTTGGAAAAGTGGTGGAGGTTACAGTGGAATAAACAGACTATATGAATGCCCCGTGGAAGAGACGTGGAGGTCACAGTAGCTTAACAAGACGGCTTTAATGCCCCTACGAAGAGTGGTGGAAGTCGCAGAGGAATAAAAAGACAATATTAATGCACTGTGGAAGAGACGTGAAGGTAACAGTGGCTTAACAATACCGTTTTAATGCCCCTTGGTAGAGTGGTGTGGGTCGCAGTGGAATAAAAAGACAATATCAATGCCCCATGAAAGAGATGTGGAGGTCACAGTAGATTAACAAGATGGTTTTATTGCCCGTTGGAAGAGTGGTGGAGTACAGAGTGGTTTAACGAGATGGCATTTATGCCCCATGAAAGAGATGTTGGTGTCACAGTAGCTTAACAAGACGGTTTTAATTCCCCTTGGAAGAGTGGTGGAGGATACAGTGGAATTAAAAGACAATATCAATTCCCCCATGGAAGAGACGTGGAGGTCACAGTAGCTTAATAAGATGGTTTTAATGCCCTTGGAAGAGTGGTGGAGGTCGCAGTGTAATAAAAAGACAATATCAATGCACCTTGGAAGAGTGGTGGATGTCGCAGTGGAATAAAAAGACTATATCAATGCCCCGAGGAAGAGATGTGGAGGTCACAGCAGCTTAACAAGACGGTTTTAATGCCCCTTGGATGAGACGTGGAGGTCACAGTAGCTTAACAAGACGGATTTAATATGCCTTGGAAAAGCTGTGGAGGTTACAGTGGAATAAAAAGACTATATGAATACCCTGTGGAAGAAAGATGGAGGTCACAGTATCTTAACAAGACGGTTTCAATGCCTCTTCGAAGAGTGGTGGAGGTCGGAGTGGAAAAAAAACCCAATATCATTGCACCGTGAAAGACACATGGAGGTCACAGTAGCTTAACAGGACGGTATTATTGCCCCTTGGAAGAGTGGTGGAGGTTGCAGTGGAATAAAAAAACAATATCATTGCCCCGTAGAAGAGACGTGGAGGTCACAGTAGCTTAACTAGACAGTTTTAATGCCCCTTCAAAGAGTGGGGGAGGTCGCAATGGAATGAAAAGACAATATCAATGTGCCATGGAAGAGACGTGATGGTTACAGTAGTTTAACAAGATGGTTTTATTATCCCTTGGAAAAGTGGTGGAGGTCGCAGTGGAATAAAAAGACAATATCAATGCCCCGTGGAAGAGACGTGGAGGTGAGAGTAACTTAACAAGACGGTTTTAATGCCTCTTGGTAGGGTGGTGAAGGTCGCAGTGGAATAAAAAGACAATGCCCAGTGGCAAGACGGTTTTAATGCCCTTTGTAAGAGCTTTGGAGTTCAGAGTGGTTTAACAAGACGGTTGTTATAACCTTTGGAAGAGACATGGAGGTGACAGTAGCTAAACAAGATGGTTTTAATGCCCCTTGGGAGAGTGGAGTAGTTTACAGTGGAATTAAAAGAAAATATCAATGCACCGTAGATTAACAAGATGGTTTTTATACCCCTTGGAAGAGTGGTGGAGGTCGTAGTGGAATAAAGAGAAAATATCAATGCCCCTTGGAAGAGTGGTGGAGGTCGGAGTGGATTAAAAAGACAATATCAATGCCCCGTGGAAGAGACTCGGAGGTCACAGTAGTCTTAACAAGATGGTTTTAATACGCCATGGAAGAGACGTGGAGGTCACAGTAGCTTATCAAGATGGTTTTAATGCCTCTTCGAAATGTGGTGGAGATCACAGTGGAATAAAAAGACAATATCAATGCACCGTGGAAGAAAAGTGGAGTTCACAGTAGCTTAACAAGATGGTTTTATTGTCCTAGGAAGAGTGGTGGAGGTCGCAGAGGAATAAAAAGACAATATCAATGCCCCGTGGAAGAGACGTGGAGGTCACAGTAGCTTAACAAGACAGTTTTAATGCCCCTTGGTAGAGTGGTGAAGGTCGCAGTGGAATAAAAAGACAATATCAATGCACCTTGGAAGAGTGGGGTGGTCGCAGTGGATTAAAAAGACAATATCAATGCCCCGTGGAAGAGACGTCAAGGTCACAGTAGTCTAACCAAGACGCTTTTAATGACCAATGGAAGAGTGGTGGAGGTCACAGTGGAATAAAAAGACAATTTCAATACCCTTTGGATCAGACGTGGAGGTCACAGTAGCTTAACAAGATGGTTTAATGCCCCTTGGAAGAGTGGTGGAGGTCGCAGTGGAATAAAAAGACAATATCAATTGTAACGGGTCTGGGAGGTGGAACCTCTGAGCTACTATACAAAGGGGCAAGTCTTGTAAGGAAGCGGGTGGCTCCCAGGGAAAGTGGGCAGGCAGTCACGTCAAGTGACAGGGACAGTCTCTGGGTAGAAGGGCAGGAGGTCACGGAGAGTAACGAGAACAGTCTCTTGACAGGCGGGTGGTCACGGCAAGTGACAGTAGGATAAGAGTCTCTAGGCAGGCGGGTGGTCACGGCAAGTGACAGCAGGATAAGAGTCTCTAGGCAGGCAGGGGGTCACGGCAAGTGACGGCAGAGCCTCCAGGAAGGCTAGCAGGCTGGTAGCAGGTGAGCGCTCCCAGGTGAGCGGACAAGAGTCTCTGGACAGGCAGGTGGTCAGAGCAAGTGACGGCAAAGCCTCCAGGTAGGCTAGCAGGCAGGTAGCAGGTGAGCGCTCCCAGGTGAGCGGGCAAGAGTCTCTGGATAGGCAGGTGGTCACATCAAGTGACGGCTAAGCCTCCAGGTAGGCTAGCATGCGGGTAGCAGGTGAGCGCTTCCAGGTAAGCGGGTAAGAGTCTCACGGCTGGCTGGCAGGTGGTCACGGCAAGTGACGGCATAGCCTCCAGGTAGGCTAGCAGGCAGGCAGCAGGTGAGCGCTCCCAGGTGAGCGGGTAAGAGTCTCACGGCTGGCTGGCAGGTGGTCACGGCAAGTGACGGCAGAGCCTCCAGGTAGGCTAGCAGGCAGGTAGCAGGAGAGCGCTCCCAGGTGAGCAGGCAGACTGATCCATAGACAAACTGGCAGGTGCTGATAGGCAGACTGTCAGACCACAGGAATGCAAGCAGATAGACAGGTATCAGGCAGGTGTCAAGCAGGAATCTGGCAGGTAACTGGCAGGTATCTGGTAACGGGACCTGAGGGCTGAAGCAGAGTTGACAGGCTTTGCAACAACACTGCTCGGGCACCTCCATTTTGGAGGAGGCGCCTTATATATGGTGACGTCCTCCGGCCGTTGGCCGGGGACTCCTTAGGACGGCGCGCGCGGCCCCTTTAAAAGGAGGGGAGCGCACGCGCTCCCTAAGCGCAGTAGCCGGGAAGCAGCGGGCGCTGCCAGCAGAGCGGGAGGAAGACGCTGGGCACAGAGCGGAGAGGTGAGGGGAACGGCGTCCCTGCCTAGCAGGAGGCAGGGACGCCGACGCTACATCAATGCCCCGTGGAGGAGACATGGAGGTCACAGTAGCTTAACAAGACGAACTTTATGCCCCTTGGAAAAGTGATGGAGGTCGCAGTGGAATAAAAAGACAACATCAATGCATCGTGGAAGAGATGTGGAGGTCACAGTAGGTTAACAAGATGGTTTTAATACCCGTTGGAAGAGCTATGGAGTTCAGAATGGTTTAACAAGACGGCTTTAGTACCCATTGCAAGAGACGTGGAGGTCACAGTAGCATAGCAAGATGGTTTTAATACCCATTGGTAGAGTGGTGGAAGTTACAGTAGAATAAATAGACAATATCAATGCCCCTTGGAAGAGTGATGGAGGTCGCAGTGGAATAAAAAGTCAATATCAATGCCCCGTGGAGGAGACGTGAAGGTAACTGTAGTTAACAAGACAGGTTTATTGCCCCTTGGAAGAGTGGTGGAGGTCGCAGTGGAATAAAAAGACAATATCAATGCCCCGTAGAAAAGACGTGGTAGTCACAGTAGCTTAACAAGATGGTTTTAATGCCACTTGGAAAAGCTGTGGAGTTCAGAGAGGTTTTGCAAGACGCTTTTAATGCCAGTTGGAAGAGACGTGGACAACACTGTAGCTTTACCAGACGGTATTATTATTGCCCCTTGGAAAAGTGGTGGAGGTTACAGTGGAATAAAAAGACAATATAAATACCCCGTGGAAGAGATGTGGAGGTCACAGTAGCTCAACAATAAGGTTTTAATGCCCCTTGGAAAAGTGGTGGAGGTCGCAGTGGAATAAAAGGACAATTTCAATTCCCCTTGGAACAGTGGTGGAGGTCGCAGTGGAATAAAAAGACAATTTCAATACCCCGTGGAACAGACGTTGAGGTCACAGTAGTTTAACAAGACAGTTTTAAAGCCCCTTGGAAGAGTGATGGAGGTCGCAGTGGACTAAAAAGACAATATCAATGCCCCGTGGAAGAGACGTGGAGGTCACAGTAGATTAACAAGACGATTTTAATGACCCTTGTAAGAGTGGTGATGGTCCCAGTGGAATAAAAAGACAATATCAATGCCCCATGGAAGAGACGTGGAGGTCACAGTAGCTTAACAAGACGGTTTTAATGCCCCTTGGAAGAGCTGGGGAGTTCAGAGGGGTTTAACAAAACGGTTTTAATGCCCCTTGGAATAGACCTGGAGGTCACAGTAGCATAACAAGATGGTTTTAATACCCATTGGAAGAGTGGTGGAAGTTACAATGGAATAAAAAGACAATATCAATATCCTGTGGCAGTTACTGTTAGATGTCAGTCTGGTGCTGGGTTCAGAATGGGTCCAGGACCTTCTTTGGTCTCCCATTTCAGTCCAGCTGGGGCTGATGCTGCTCAGCATCACCATCAGCCCCAACGCCTAGCTGGCCCGCGAGCACTGTTTGTGTTCCAGGTAGTTGTGCCTTGCAATGTTAACCCTGGGTTGCAGAGGGAGACAGGGCTTGTGGAATCTAAGTCCAGGATTTGCCGCACTGAGCATGTCCGTGATCTGGCGGATCATGATTGGTGGGTTGGCACCCACCTGACCCGGTGACCTGGCACCGCCTGATTGGTCACGTGTGTCGTCACCAATGGTGCGACAGTGGGGCAGGGCTTAATCTTTAAAAGGCCCGCCCACAAACATGGCGGCGCGCTCAGATCATTTGAGCTAGCTGTGTGTGGTGTGCACGCTGACTCCGGGCTCAAAGAGCCATAGTTTCCGCTAGGCAGGTTTAGCTCCATAGAGGCAGGTTAGCTTCAAAGAGGCAGGTAGCTTCGCTTCGCTGACTGGCTCTAACCAGGGGGTTCGCCCTTACACCCCGAGCCGCCTGTGAATTAAATAGAGCGGGTCTGCTCAGTCCGGTGGCATGCCGGCTGAGTGCTCGAGTACCCGGCGGGAATCACCCGCACGCTAGCGCCGTCTCCCTGCGGTTCTTGGAGATTGTGCGTACCGTCTTACCCTTCCGTGTGCGTTAACACGAAGGGCTAAGATATTTGTTAGGTGCGTCGCCGGTCGCTCTCTCCTCCGTGCATTAAACGGAGATAGAGCGTACCGCTATACCCTGTCCGGTGTGTAGTTAACACGGAGGGGTTATCTTTAAGTTGGTTACTTTACTTTCCACCCAGAAAGTGCTCGGCAGCAGTCCTCTTGGCTGCATCGCGGACCCCGGGGTCGGTTGCGTTCCATTTAATAAAGTTGTCTGCAACCGCTCCCCCTAATAGTATCTGAGCGCCAGGGTCTTGCCGAACATGGCCGACAACCAGCAGCTGCAGCGTTATATACAGCAACTGGAGACCAGACTCAGGTCTCTGGAACTGGCGGTCCCGGTTGCTGATACCACTGCAGTAGCTACCCAGGCGACTTCTCTAGCAGCCAACATGATAAACTTGGCTGCCACCACTGCAAGTGCCCCATTACCCCGGTTTGCTCTCCCGGAAAAATTTTCTGGGGATAGTAAACTCTGTAAGGGTTTTATAAATGTATGCTCCGTTCACTTGGAGATGATGGAGACACGGTTCCCCTCCGAAAGAGCCAAAGTGTGATATATCATCTCATTGCTGTCTCACAGGGCTCTGGAGTGGGCTACTCCTCTATGGGAGCGTAATGACCCAGTGGTAGTAAATACGGGTCTCTTCCTTAAGACCCTAAAAATTGTTTTCCTGGGCCCTCAGGTCATTCATGATACGGCTCTTAAGCTCCTTGCTTTGGTCCAGGGTTCGGCCACCGCCAGTCACTATGCCGTCCAGTTCAGAACCTTGGAGGCTGAACTGGATTGGTCTGAGCGGTCGCTTATCCCAGTGTTCTGGAAGGGTCTGGCTGGGCATATTAAAGATGCTTAATCTACCAGAGAGATTCCAACCTCCCTGGAGGAGTTAATATCTCTCGCTGACCGTATAGACTTACGTCATGCAGAACACAGGTTAGAGCTAGAGGTTGGCAGTCCCCAGTACCTGTTGGCACCAGGCGTCTTTAGACCCAAACCCAAGACACCCGACCCGGAGCCTAAGGTTACGGGTGTACCCCGGTCTAAGTCTAGTTCCTCTCGTTTCCATTCTGCACCTCTCTCAGAGCACCCCGTAAATAAGGGCTCCAAGCAGCCGGTAAAACGAGTAGGGCTTACCACCACTGGTGGGGGTACATTAAATTCTCGGTTCTCTTCCTCCAAGCTATCATATAAGGTGATCTTGTCCTTCGGTAGATCTGCAGTTGCTGCCAATGCGTGGGTGGACTCTGGTGCTGAGGGCAATTTTTTATCATCTACATTTGCCCAGAGACATGTCATCTCTACTGAGCCAATGGGTCACTCCTGGATATGCAAATCACTCATCGGTCGATCCCTCTCACCATGTCATTCCCTAAGGGCCACCGGGAGTTTCCGCTAGGCAGGTTTAGCTCCATAGAGGCAGGTTAGCTTCATAGAGGCAGGTAGCTTCGCTTCACTGACTGGCTCTAACCAGGGGGTTCGCCTTTACACCCCGGGCCGCCTGTGAATTAAATAGAGTGGGTTTGCTCAGTCCGGTGGCACGCCGGCTGAGTGCTCGAGTACCCGGCGGGAATCACCCGCACGCTAGCGCCGTATCCTATAGCATAGCACCTGTACCGAAGACAGGGTTACTGCTCATAGTCCGGTCACACGTCTCCCTGCGGTTCTTGGAGATTGTGTGAACCGCTTTAGCACCAATCCCCATAGCGTAGCGCCTGTATCAAAGACAGGGCTACTGCTGTTCCCACAGACACACGTCTCCCTGCGGTTCTTGGAGATTGTGCGTACCGTCTTACCTTTCCGTGTGCGTTAACACGAAGAGCTAATATATTTGTTAGGTGCGTTGCCGGTCACTCTCTCCTCCGTGCATTAAACGGAGATAGAGCATACCGCTATACCCTGTCCGGTGTGTAGTTAACACGGAGGGGTTATCTTTAAGTTGGTTACTTTACTTTCCACCCGGAAAGTGTTCGGCAGCAGTCCTCTTGGCTGCATCGCGGATCCCGGAGTCGGTTGCGTTCCATTTAATAAAGTTGTCTGCAACCGCCCTCCTAACAGGTTACAGTAGCTTAACAAGACGGTTTTAATGCCCCTTGGAAGAATGGTGGAGGTCGCAGTGGAATGAAAATACAATATCATTACCCCGTGGAAAAGACGTGGAGGTCACAGTAGCTTTTCAATACCCTTTTAATGCCCCTTGGAAGAGTGGTGGCGGTTGCAGTGGAATAAAAAGACAATATAAATGCCCCGTGGTAGAGACGCAGAGGTCACAGTAGCTTTACAAGACAATTTTAAGGCCCCTTGGAAGATCTGTGGAGTTCAGAGCGGTTTAACAAGACGGTTTTAAAGCCCCTTGGTAGAGAGATGGAGGTCACAATTGCTTAACAAGACGGGTTTAATGCCCCTTGGAAGAGTGGTGGAGGTCACAGTGGATTAAAAAGACAATATCAATGCCCCGTGAAGGAGACATGGAGGTCACAGTAGCTCAACTAGACAGTTTTAATGCCCCTTGGAAGAATGGTGGAGGTCACAGTGGAATAAAAAGACAATAACAATGCCCCTTGGAAAAGACGTTGAGGTCACAGTAGCTTAACAAGACGGTTTTAATGCCCATTGGAAGACCTGTGGAGTTAAGAGTGGTTTAACAAGACGGTTGTAATGCCCCTTGGAAGAGACGTGGAAATCACAGTTGCTAAACAAGATGGTTTTAATGCCCCTTGGAGTAGTGGTGGAGGTCGCAGTGGAATAAAAAGACAAAATCAATGCCCCTTGGAAGAGTGGTGGAGGTTGCAGTGGAATAAATATCAATGCACCGTGGAATAGACATGGAGGTCACAGTAGCTTAACAAGATGGTTTTAATGCACCTTGGAAAAGTGGTGTAGGTTGAAGTGGAATAAAAAGACAATATCATTGCCCCATGGAAGAGACGTGTAGGTGACAGTAGCTTAACAAACGGTTTTAATGACACTTGGAAGAGTGGTGGAGGTCGCAGTGGAATAAAAAGACAATATCAATGCCCCTTGGAAGAGTGGTGGAGGTCGCAGTGGAATAAAAAGACATTATCACTACCCCGTGGAAGAGACGAGGAGGTCAGAGTAGCTTAACAAGACAGTTTTAATGCCTCTTCTAAGAGTTGTGGAGGTCGCAGTGGTATAAAAAGACAATATCAATGCCCCTTGGAAGAGTGGTGGAGGTCGCAGAGGAATAAAAAGACAATATCAATGCCCCGTGGAAGAGACGTGGAGGTCACAGTAGCTTAACAAGACGGTTTTAATGCCCCTTGGAAGAGTGGTGGAGGTTACAGTGGAATAGAAAGACAATATCAATGCCCCGTGGAAGAGACGTGGAGATCATAGTAGCTTAACAAGACGGTTTTAATGTCCCTTGGAAGAGTGGTGGCAGTCGCAGTGGAATATAAAGACAATATAAATGCCCCGTGTAAGAGACGCGGAGGTCACAGTAGCTTTACAAGACAATTTTAATGCCAATTGGAAGATCTATGGAGGTCAGAGCGGTTTATCTTGACGGTTTTAATGCCCCTTGATATACAGGTGGAGGTCACAGTAGCTTAACAAGACGGGTTTAATGCCCTTAGAAGAGTGGTGGAGGTTACAGTGGAATAAAAAGACAATATCAATGCCCCGTGAAGGAGACGTGGAAATCACAGTAGCTTAATTAGAACGTTTTAATGCCCCTTGGAAGAGTGGTGGAGGTCGTAGTGGAATAAAAAGACAATATCAATGCCCTGTGGAAGAGACTTGGAGGTCACAGTAGCTTAACAAGATGGTTTTATTGCCCCTTCTAAGAGTTGTGGAGGTTGCAGTGGTATAAAAAGACAATATCAATGCCCGTTGGAAGAGTGGTGGAGGTCGCAGTGGAATAAAATGACAATATCAATGCCCCTTGGAAGAGTGGTGGAGGTTACAGTGGAATAAAAAGGCAATATCAATGCCCCGTGGAAGAGGCGTGGAGATCACAGTAGCTTAACAAGACGGTTTTAATGATGCTTGGAAGTGTGGTGGAGTTCGCAGTGGAATAAAAAGACAATATCAATGCCTTTTCTAAGAGTGGTGTAGGTCGCAGTGGATTAAAAAGACAATATCAATGCCCCGTGGAGGTCACAGTAGCTTAACATGACGGTTTCAATGCCCCTTGGAGAAGATGTGGAGATCCCAGTAGCTAAACAAAACGGTTTTAATGCCCCTTGGAAGAGTGGTGGAGGTCGCAGTGTAATAAAAAGACATTATGAATGCCTCTTGGAAGAGAGATGGAGGTTGCAGTGGAATAAAAAGACAATATCAATGCCCCTTGGAAGAGTGGTGGAGGTCGCAGTGGAATAAAAAGACAATATCAATGCGCCGTGGAAAAGACGTGGAAGTCTCAGTAGCTTAACAAGACGGCTTTAACGCCCCTTGGAAAAGTGGTGTAGGTCACAGTGGAATAAAAAGATAATATCAATGCCACGTGGAAGAGACGTGGACATCATAGTAGCTTAACAAGACGGTTTTAATGCCCATTGGAAGAGCTGTGGAGTTCAGAGTGGTTTAACAAGATGGTTTTAATGACCCTTGGAGAAGACGTGGAGATAACAGTAGCTAAACAAGACGGTTTTAATGCCCCTTGGAAGAGTGGTGGACGTTGCAGTGGAATAAAAAGACAATATTAATGCCCCTTCGATGAGTGGTGGAGGTTACAGTGGAATAAAAAGACAATATCAATGCCCCGTAGAAGAGACGTGGCGATCAAAGTAGCTTAACAAAACGGATTTAATGCTCCTTGGAAGAGTGGTGGAGTTCGCAGTGCAATAAAAAGACAATATCAATGCCTTTTGGAAGAGTGGTGAAGGTTGCAGTCAAATAAACAGACAATATCAATGCCCCGTGGAGGTCAGAGTAGCTGAACAAGATTGTTTTGACGCCTCTTGGAAGAGTGGTGGAGGTCGCAGTGGAGTAAAAAGACAATAGCAATACCCCGTGGAAGAGACGTTGAGGTCATAGTAGCTTAACAAGACGGTTTTAATGACCCTTGGAAGAGCTGTGGAGTTCACAGTGGTTTTACAAGACCGTTTTTATGCCCCTTGGGGAACACGTGGAGATCCCAGTAGATAAACAAAACGGTTTTAATGACCCTTGGAAAAGTGGTGGAGGTAGCAGTGGAATAAAAAGACAATATCAATGCCCCCTTGAAGAGTGGTGGAGGTCGCATTGGGATAAAAAGACTATATCAATGCACAGTGGAAGAGACATGGAGGTCACACTAGTTTAATAAGATGGTTTTAATGCCCCTTGGAGGAGCTGTGGAGTTCAGAGTGGGTTAACAAGACGTTTTTAATGCCCCTTGGAAGAGACGTGGAGGTCACAGAAGCTTAACAAGACGGTTTTAATGCCTCTTGGAAAAGTGGTGGAGGTCGCAGTGGAATAAAAATACAATATCAATGCCCCTTGGAAGAGTGGTGGAGGTTACAGTGGAATAAAAAGTCAATATCAATGCCCCGTGGAAGAGGCGTGGAGATCACAGTAGCTTAACAAGACGGTTTTAATGATGCTTGGAAGTGTGGTGGAGTTCGCAGTGGAATAAAAAGACAATATCAATGCCTTTTCTAAGAGTGGTGTAGGTCGCAGTGGATTAAAAAGACAAAATCAATGCCCCGTGGAGGTCACAGTAGCTTAACATGACGGTTTCAATGCACCTTGGAGAAGATGTGGAGATCCCAGTAGCTAAACAAAACAGTTTTAATGCCCCTTGGAAGAGTGGTGGAGGTCGCAGTGTAATAAAAAGACATTATGAATACCCCTTGGAAGAGAGATGGAGGTTGCAGTGGAATAAAAAGACAATATCAATGCCCCTTGGAAGAGTGGTGAAGGTCGCAGTGGAATAAAAAGACAATATCAATGGGCCATGGAAAAGACTTGGAAGTCTCAGTAGCTTAACAAGACGGCTTTAACGCCCCTTGGAAAAGTGGTGTAGGTCACAGTGGAATAAAAAGATAATATCAATGCCACGTGGAAGAGACGTGGAGGTCACAGTAGCTTAAATAGATGGTTTTAATGCCCATTAGAAGAGCTGTGGAGTTCAGACTGGTTTAAAAAGACAGTTTTAATGCCCCTTGGAAGAGACGTGGAGGTCACAGTAGCTTAACAAAGCTGTTTTAATGCCCCTTGGAAGAGTGGTGGAGGTTACAGTGGAATAAAAAGACAATATCAATGCCCCGTGGAAGAGATGTGGAGGTCACAGTAGCTTAACAAGACGGTTTTAATGCCCCTTGTAAGTATGATCGTGGTCGCAGTGGTATAAAAATACAATGTCAATGCCCCTTGGAAGAGTGGTGGAGTTCGCAGTGGAATAAAAAGACAATATTAATTCCCCGTGGAAGAGACGTGGAGGTCAAAGTAGCATAACAAGAAGGTTTTAATGCCCCTTGGAAGAGTGGTGGAGGTCGCAGTGGAAGAAAAACGCAATATCAATGCCCCGTGGAAGAGATGTGGAGGTCACAGTAGCTTAACAAGACGGTTTTATTGCCCCTTGGAAGAATGGTGGAGTTCACAGTGGAATAAAAAACAATATCAATGGACCGAGGAACAGACGTGGAGGTCACAGTAGGTTAACAAGATGATTTTAATGCCCCTTGGAAGAGTGGTGGAGGTTACAGTGGAATAAAAAGACAATATCAAGGTCACGTGGAAAAGACGTGGAGATCACAGTAGCTTAACAAGATGGTTTTAATGCCCCTTGGAAGAGTGGTGAAATAAAAAAACAACATCAGTGCCCCGTGGAAGAGATGTGGAGGTCACAGTAGCTTAACAAGATGGTTTTAATGCCCCTTGTAAGTATGATCGTGGTCGCAGTGGTATAAAAAGACAATGTTAATGCCCCTTGGAAGAGTAGTGCAGGTCGCAGTGGAATAAAAAGACAATATCTATGCCCCGTGCAAGAGACGTGGAGGTCACAGTAGCTTATCAAGAAGGTTTTAATGCCCCTTGGAAAAGTGGTGGAGGTCACAGTGGAATAAAAAGGCAATATCAATGCCCCTTGGAAGAGTGGTGGAGGTCGCAGTGGAATAAAAAGACAATATCAATGCCCCGTGGAAGAGACGTGGAGGTCACAGTAGCTTAACAAGACGGTTTTAATGCCCCTTGGAAGAGTGGTGGAGGTTACAGTGGAATAGAAAGACAATATCAATGCCCCGTGGAAGAGACGTGGAAATCATAGTAGCTTAACAAGACGGTTTTAATGCCCCTTGGAAGAGCTGTGGAGTTCAGAGTGGTTTAACAAGACAGTTTTAATGACCCTTGGAGTAGACGTGGAGATACCAGAAGCTAAACAAGACGGTTTTAATGCCCCTTGGTAGAGACATGGAGGTCACAGTAACATACATAGTTTTTAAGGTTGAAGGAAGACTAAGTACATCTAGTTCAACCCAGTAGTTTAACAAGATGGTTTTAATGCCCCTTGGAAGAGCTGTGGAGTTCAGAGTGGTTTAACAAGACGGTTTTAATGCCCCTTGGAAAAGTGGTGGAGGTCGCAGTGGAAAAAAAAGACAATATCAATGCCCCTTGGAAGAGTGGTGGAGGTTACATTGGAATAAAAAGTCAATATCAATGCCCTGTGATAGAGGCGTGGAGATCACAGTAGCTTAACAAGACGGTTTTAATGCTCCTTGGAAGTGTGGTGGAGTTCGCAGTAGAATAAAAAGACTATATCAATGCCTTTTGTAAGAGTGATGGAAGTCGCAGTGGATTAAAAAGACAATATCAATGCCCCGTGGAGGTCACAGCAGCTTAACATGACGATTTCAATGCCCCTTGGAGAAGACGTGGAGATCCCAGTAGCTAAACAAAACGGTTTTAATGCCCCTTGGAAGAGTGGTGGAGGTTGCAGTGGAATAAAAAGACAATATGAATGCCCCTTGAAAGAGTGATGGAGGTTGCAGTGTAATAAAAAGACAATATCTATGCCCCTTGGAAGAGTGGTGGAGGTCGCAGTGGAATAAAAAGACAATATCAATGCCCCGTGGAAAAGATGTGGAGGTCACAGTAGCTTAACAAGACGGTTTTAACGCCCCTTGGAAAAGTGGTGTAGGTCACAGTGGAAAAAAAAGACAGTATCAATGCCCCGTGGAAGAGACGTGGAGGTCACAGTAGCTTAACAAGAAGGTTTTAATGCCTCTTGGAAGAATGGTGGAGGTCGCAGTGGAATAAAAAAACAATATCAATTGCCCGTGGAACAGACGTGGAGGTCAAAGTATTTTAACAAGATGGTTTTAATGCTCCTTGGAAGAGTGGTGGAGGTTACAGTGGAATAAAAAGACAATATCAATGTAACGTGGAAGAGACGTGGAGATCACAGTAGCTTAACAAGATGGTTTTAATGCTCCTTGGAAGAGCTGTGGAGTTCAGAGTGGTTTAACAAGACAGTTTTAATGCCCCTTGGAGAAGATGTGGTGTTTCCAGTAGCCAAACAAGATGGTTTTAATTTCCCTTGGAAGAGTGGTGGAGTTCGCAGTGGAATTAAAAGACAATATCAATGCCCCTTGGAAGAGTGGTGGAGGTTACAGTGGAATAAAATTACAATATCAATGCCCCGTGGAAGAGACGTGGAGATCAAAGTAGCTTAACAATACGGTTTTAATGCTCCTTGGAAGAGTGGTGGAGTTCGCAGAGGAATAAAAAGACAATATCAATGCCTTTTGGAAGAGTGGTGGAGGTCGCAGTGGAATAAAAAGACAATATCAATGCCCCGTGTAGGTCACATTAGTTTAACAAGACGGTTTTAACGCCCCTTGTGAGAGTGGTGGAGGTCGCAGTGAATAAAAAGACAATAGCAATGCCCCATGGAAGAGACGTTGAGGTCACAGTAGCTTAAGAAGACGGTTTTAATGCCCCTTGGAAGAGCTATGGAGTTCAGAGTGGTTTAACAAGACGGTTTTAATGCCACTTTGAGAAGACGTGGAGATCCCAGTAGCTAAACAAAACGGTTTAAATGCCCCTTGGAAGAGTGGTGGAGTTCGCAGTGGAATAAAAAGACAATACCAATGCCCCTTGGAAGAGTGGTGGAGGTCACAGTGGAATAAAAATATAATATCAATGCCCTTTGGAAGGGTCTTGGAGGTCGCAGTGGAATAAAAAGACGATATCAATGCCCCGTGGAAGAGACGTGGAGATCCCAGTAGCTAAACAAAACGTTTTTAACGCCCCTTGGAAGAGTGGAGGAGTTAGCAGAGGAATAAAAAGACAATATCAATGCCCCTTGGAAGGGTCTTGAAGGTCGCAGTGTAATAAAAAGATGATATCAATGCCCCGTGGAAGAGACGTGGAGGTCACAGTAGCTTAACAAGAAGGTTTTAATGCCCCTTGGAAGAGTGGTGGAGGTCGCAGTGGAATAAAAAGACAATATCAATGCCCCGTGGAAGAGATGTGGAGGTCACAGTAGCTTAACAAGATGGTTTTATTGCCCCTTGGAAGAGTGGTGGAGGTCGCAGTGGAATAAAAAGACAATATCAATGCCACGTGCAAGAGACGTGGATATCACAGTACTTAACAAGACGGTTTTAATGCCCCTTGGAAGAGCTGTGGAGTTCAGAGTGGTTTAACAAGACAGTTCTAATGCCCCATGGAGAAGACGTGGAGATCCCATTAGCTAAACAAGACGGTTTTAATGCCCATTGGAAGAGTGGTGGAGGACGCTGTGGAGTAAAAAGACAATATCAATGCCCCCTGGAAGAGTGGTGGAGGTTACAGTGGAATAAAAAGATAATATCAATGCCTTTTGGAAGAGTGGTGCAGGTCGCAGTGGAATAAAAAGACAATATCAATTCCCCTTGTAGGTCACAGTAGCTTAACACGACGGTTTTAACGCCCCTTGGAAGAGTGGTGGAGGTCGCAGTGGAATAAAAAGACAATAGTAATGCCCCGGGGAAGAGACCTTGAGGTCACAGTAGCTTAACAAGACGGTTTAATGCCCCTCGGAAGAGCTGTGGAGTTCAGAGTGGTTTAACAAGACGGTTTTAATGCCCCTTGGAGAAGACGTGGAGATCCCAGTAGCTAAACAAAATGATTTTAATGCCCCTTGGAAGAGTGGTGGAGGTCGCAGTGGAATAAAAAGACAATATCAATGCCCCGTGGAAGATACGTGGAGGTCTCAGTAGCTTAACAAAATGGTTTTAACTCCCCTTGGAAGCGTGGTGGAGGTCTCAGTGAAATAAAAAGACAATATCAATGCCCCGTGGAAGAGACATGGAGGTCACAGTAGTTTAACAAGACCGTTTTAATGCCCCTTGGAAAAGCTGTGGAGTTCAGAGTGGTTTAAGAAGACTGTTTTAATGCCCCTTGGAAGAGACGTGGAGGTCACAGTAGTTTAACAAGATGGTTATAATGCCTCTTGGAAAAGTGGTGGATGTTACAGTGAAATAAAAAGACAATAACAATGCCCAATGTAAGAGACATGGAGGTCACAGTAGCTTAACAAGATGGTTTTAATGCCCCTTGGAAGAGTGGTGGAGTACGCAGTGGAATAAAAAGACAATATCAATGCCTTTTGGTAGAGTGGTGGAGGTCGCAGTGGAATAAAAAGACAATATCAATGCCCCGTGGAGGTCACAGTAGCTTAACAAGACTGTTTTAACTCCCCTTGGAAGAGTGGTGGAGGTCGCAGTGGAATAAAAAGACAATAGCAATGCCCCGTGGAAGAGATGTTGAGGTCAAAGAAGCTTAACAAGACAGTTTTAATGCCCCTTGGAAGAGCTGTGGAGTTCAGAGTGGTTAAACAAGACGTAGCTTAACAAGACAGTTTTAATGCCCCTTGGAAGAGCTGTGGAGTTCAGAGTGGTTAAACAAGACGGTTTTAATGCCCCTTGTAGAAGACGTGCAGATCCCAGTAGCTAAGCAAAATGGTTTTAATGCCCCTTGGAAGAGTGGTGGAGGTCGCAGTGGAATAAAAAGACAATATCAATGCCCCTTGGAAGAGTGGTGGAGGTCGCAGTGGAATAAAAAGACAATATCAATGCCCCGTGGAAGATACGTGGAGGTCACAGTAGCTTAACAAGACGGTTTTAATGCCCATTGGAAGAGCTGTGGAGTTCAGAGTGGTTTAACAAGACAGTTTTAATGTCCCTTGGAAGAGACGTGGAGGTCACAGTAGCTTAACAAGACGGTTGTGAGGTTCTGAGACTTTCTATCATGGTTTTTTCATGTTGTGCTTAGATCTTGTTTTTTCCCTGCAGCCATCTTGCTTTCTGTTTTGTGCATCCATTTTGCCCTCAGTTGTAATGGAGTCTTCAGCCTCTATGTCTCCACCCTGTTTTTCTGCCATTTGCACTTAAGCAGCCTCAGCTGTTAGTTCAGTGCTTCTGAATCCTGTCTGCAGCCAGTCTGTAACATTGCTTCCTGAAGCCTCTGGACTAAACTCTTCAAGTCAGCTTCACTCTCTGAGGAATCCTCATAGTTTACCTGCCTGTCTGAAGTTCCCATTTATGGATCTGAGTCTTCTTACCTGCTGGATCACTGGACTACTGCTTTACTCAAAGGACTTCTCAGCACCCGTAAGAGAGACTTTGCTTATTGCTTAAAGACTGTCTTTTGTTGTTGTGCCTTTTGCAACTCCGGGGAATCCGGGGTTAATCCAGTTACACCAGGAGGTGTTCCCTTTTGCTCAGAGACTTGTATATTACTGTGCATCTGCTTGTATGACGTAATACAAGAATATTTCTTTATCAAGACCTGTGTTTCTTGTACTTCCTTGCACTCATGCCAAGACTCCATATACACTGAATTCTACACTTTACAAGATTCAGAAGCCACAAGATGGAGTCAGCTGGGTCTGGGAGTATTGATGCCCGCATTAAGAAATTGTATGAGGTGACTAACTCAATCCTCACTGATTTGCAGACTTTAAAGGCGAACTTTGCAGGTCTGCAGGATCGTAGCGATCACAGCCTACAGGTGCTTGGTCAAAATTTTCGAGATTTCTGCACCCGGACGGAAGCTTTGGAGGAGTTAGTTCGTGCACCAGTTCCTACCCCGGTATTGGGCCTCCCCAAGTTACCACCTTTTCGCTTTGGCGGAGAACGAGAAAGATTCAGGGGATTCCTCAATCAATGCAAACTGTTTTTTGCCACCCAGGCATCACAATACCCTACTGACCGATCTAAGGTACTAACAATAATCATGCTTCTCACTGACAAGGCCCTAGCATGGGCGAACCCTTTGATTGAGACTAATGATGCATGTCTGGACGATCTAAATACTTTCATATTGGCCCTGGGGCAAATGTTTGATGATCCCAATCGCAGTGCTACCGCAGAAGCTGCCATGCTAACCTTGCGTCAAGGTAAACGCTCAGTAGCAGAATATGCGCTGGATTTTAGGAGATGGGCCCTCGACACTACTTGGAATAGCTCCGCCAAGAAATCCATTTTCCGGAAGGGGTTGTCTTCTGAAGTTAAAGATGAGCGCGCCCGTGCTGACCCTCCCACTGCTTTGGGAGATTTCATCAATTTCTGCATCCGGATCGATGCCCGGCTTACAGAACGTAGACAGGAGAGATGGTCGGCAATTAATCGTGTTAACAGATACCTTCCTCCCTCTCCAACTAGAGACTTTGTTCCTCGGACTCCTCGAGAAGCTGAACCTGAACCCATGCAAGTGGACTCTCTACAGAAACGGGTCAGTGACGCACGTAAGGAGCATCGGTTGAAGGAGAATCTATGTTTCTACTGCGGTAAGTCTGGGCATTTCATTATAAACTGTCCCAGCCATTCCCATAAGGCCACTGCTGCAGTTATACACTGTGAATGCTGTGAAAAGGGGTCTGTGATGGCGGCTCGGGAACTCTTGTCTGACCCGGCTGCACCTATAGATATTGACTATTCAGACTTAAACTCTGTGACATCTGAGCCTGATTCACATATCAATGCTGCAATTTTTCCGGTTTCCTCTGCTGTGTCTCGTCCGAACTGCAACAAGAACAGTTCTCATTGTCTTCTTTCTATTAAACTCTGGATTAATGCTGTTTGGGTGTCCACTTCAGCTATGATTGATTCTGGAGCTAGCGGCAATTTTATGGACATTTCCTTTGCCCAAAGACACGGAATACGTTCTGTGAAGAGGACAACCCCTGTACAGATGGAGACAGTGGATGGCTCTCTGTTAAGTTCAGGACCCGTGGATCAGGAGACGGTACCCGTCAAGGTTTTCATGGGGAAAGGTCATCTAGAGAGACTGTCGTTTATGCTCATCACTTCTCCACATTTCCCCATTATTTTAGGATTACCTTGGTTGCAGATTCAGAACCCTACAATAAATTGGGAAACCAAGGAGCTGCATTTCCCGTAGAAGAAGACAATTCCCGGGGTTATGATTTGCTCCACTCCGGTAATTTCCACACCATCAGTCTTCAAACTGCCGCCCATGTATAGTGAGTATGCTGACATCTGTGATAAGAAGAATGCTGACCAGCTTCCTCCCCACCGTCCCTATGACTGCCCAATTGAACTATTACCAGGTGCAGCAATACCCTTTGGTAATATTTACCCTCTGGCAGGCCCAGAACTAAAGGCGCTGAAAGACTATATCGATGAAAATCTAGCTAAAGGCTTTATACGTCCCTCTTCTTCCCCTGCAGGTGCACCCATCTTTTTTGTAAAGAAAAAGGACGGATCTCTTAGACCCTGTATAGATTATCGGGAGCTTAATAAGGTCACCATCAGGAATCGCTACCCACTACCCTTGATCCCCGAATTGTTGGAGAGGGTACGACAGGCTAAGATTTTTACTAAATTAGATCTTCGTGGGGCCTACAATCTGGTCCGCATTAGGCCAGGTGATGAGTGGAAGACAGCTTTCAGGTCACGTTACGGACATTTTGAATATCAAGTCATGCCGTTCGGCTTATGCAATGCGCCAGCAACATTTCAACATTTAGCCAATGACATCTTCAGGGATCTTTTGGATACATTTGTGGTGATTTATTTGGACGATATTTTAATTTTCTCTAATTCCATAGATGAACATCATGAACATGTGAGGACGGTCTTGGGACGTCTAAGAATGCACCGCCTCTATATCAAGCCTGAGAAATGCGAGTTTCATGTAACTAAGATCCAGTTTTTGGGGTACGTAATTTCTTCACAGGGAATAACCATGGACGTGAGGAAGACTCAGGCTATTCAGGACTGGCCAGTGCCCAGGAATGTGAAAGAGGTTCAGCGCTTCATCGGGTTTGCAAATTTTTACAGGCGTTTTATCAGGAACTTTTCTGAAATAGTGTCACCCATCACACAGCTGACCCGTAAGAAGTCTACCTTTGCCTGGACCTCTCAAGCCCAAGAAGCGTTCTCCCGTCTTAAGACCAGATTCACGACGGCACCCATCTTGGTGCATCCAGATCCTGAACTCGCTTTCATAATAGAGGTGGATGCTTCGGACTGTGCCATTGGAGCTATACTCTCCCAAAGGATAGGTGAGAACAGTATTTTACATCCTTGTGCTTTCTTTTCTCAGCGATTGTTGTCAGCAGAAAAGAACTATGACGTAGGGAACAGAGAACTGCTGGCCATTATTGCCGCCTTCAAGGAATGGAGACATCATCTTCAAGGAGCATCTCAGCAGATAGTTGTACTGACGGACCACCGCAATCTGGAATTCATTAGGTCGGCCAAGTGCCTGACCCCTCGTCAGGCCCGCTGGAGTCTTTTTCTAAATCAATTTAATTTCGTAATTTCCTATAGGCCTGGTTCCCGCAATGGAAAGGCTGATGCATTATCTAGGATACACTCAATTGAGACCACTACAATCATGACACCTAAGACCATTCTTCCTGATTCCAAGGTCCTGGGGGTGATCCATAATCAAGATTTATTAAACGACATTAAGGAAGCTTATCAACTGGATTCCTTGTTAGAACAACCTTCTAACGAGGTAAGTCTGACTTATAAGAATGGTGTGTGGATGCAGGGACAACGCTTGTATATACCTGAGACTGTCAGATTGAGAGTACTGCATTTAGTTCATGACTCTAAGATGGCGGGTCACAGAGGAAGTCTAAAGACTCAGGAGTTTCTATCCCGTTTCTTTTGTTGGCCCACCTACAGGAAGGATGTCCTAAATTATGTTGCTTCTTGTGAAGTCTGCGCCAGATTCAAGACACCACGTTCCTCACCTACAGGTCTTTTGCAGCCCTTGCCCATCCCATCCCGCCCTTGGGGCTCAATTTCTATGGATTTCATTGTGGAGTTGCCAAACTCTCAGGGGAAAAACTCCATTTTGGTGGTGGTGGATCGTTTGACAAAGGCAGCTCACTTTATTGCTTGTACCGGTTTACCTTCTGCCAAACAGACATCAGACTTAATCGTTCAAAATGTGTTTCGCCTACATGGAGTACCAGATGAAGTAATTTCTGATCGGGGGGTGCAATTCACTTCAAAATTTTGGCAGAGTTTCTGCGCTGCTTTAGACATTAAAGTTAATCTCTCTTCTGCATTTCACCCCCAGACAAATGGACAAACTGAACGCACCAATCAGACCCTGGAGCAATATCTCCGCTGCTTTATTTGCCATCTGCAGGATGATTGGGTGGATCTTCTCCCATTGGCTGAGTTTTCATATAATAACTCACAGAGCGCTTCCACAAAGCAATCTCCATTTTTTGCCAATTTAGGCTATCATCCTAACATTCTTCCTCGGTTTCCCATAGATACGCCTCTACCAGCTGTGGCCGACAGAATTTATTCCCTGCAACAAAATCTGGAGGTGTTAAAGGAGAATCTGGAATCAGCTCGGGAAAGGTATAAAAAAGCAGCTGATAAATTTCGAAAGCCAGCACCAGACTTCAAGGTAGGAGATTTAGTCTGGTTGTCAACCAAGAATTTGAACTTAAGAATTCCATCATCTAAACTTGGACAAAAGTACGTGGGTCCTTATAAGATTAACAAGATTATAAGTGCAGTGGCTTATCGTCTTCAACTTCCTAAATCTATGAGAATTCACCCAGTGTTTCACGTGTCTTTACTTAAGGCAGCAGTTCCTAATATGTTTCTTGGACGGTCTCCTTCCCCTCCTGATCCAGTGTTGATTGATGGACAGGAAGAATTTGTGGTGGAAAAGATTCTGGACTCTAGGCTGCACAGAAATCGTCTCCAATACTTGATCAAATGGCAGAGCTACTCAGTGGAAGATAACTCTTGGGAACCAGTTGACAACATCAATGCCCCCCGTTTACTCCGCCAGTTCCATCAGAGGTACCCAGACAAACCTGGTTCGGAGCCGTCCGGAGGCCGTCCTCAAGGGGGGAGTAATGTGAGGTTCTGAGACTTTCTATCATGGTTTTTTCATGTTGTGCTTAGATCTTGTTTTTTCCCTGCAGCCATCTTGCTTTCTGTTTTGTGCATCCATTTTGCCCTCAGTTGTAATGGAGTCTTCAGCCTCTATGTCTCCACCTTGTTTTTCTGCCATTTGCACTTAAGCAGCCTCAGCTGTTAGTTCAGTGCTTCTGAATCCTGTCTGCAGCCAGTCTGTAACATTGCTTCCTGAAGCCTCTGGACTAAACTCTTCAAGTCAGCTTCACTCTCTGAGGAATCCTCATAGTTTACCTGCCTGTCTGAAGTTCCCATTTATGGATCTGAGTCTTCTTACCTGCTGGATCACTGGACTACTGCTTTACTCAAAGGACTTCTCAGCACCCGTAAGAGAGACTTTGCTTATTGCTTAAAGACTGTCTTTTGTTGTTGTGCCTTTTGCAACTCCGGGGAATCCGGGGTTAATCCAGTTACACCAGGAGGTGTTCCCTTTTGCTCAGAGACTTGTATATTACTGTGCATCTGCTTGTATGACGTAATACAAGAATATTTCTTTATCAAGACCTGTGTTTCTTGTACTTCCTTGCACTCATGCCAAGACTCCATATACACTGAATTCTACACTTTACAACGGTTTTAATGCCCTTTGGAAAAGTGGTGGAGGTTACAGTGGAATAAAAAGACAATATCAATGCACCATGGAAGAGACGTGGAGGTCACAGTAGCTTAACAAAACGGTTTTAACGCCCCTTGGAAGAGTGGTGAAGGTCGCAGTGGAATAAAAAAACAATATCAATGCCCCGTGGAAGATACGTGGATGTCACAGTAGTTTAGCAAGGCGGTTTTAATGCCCCTTGGGAGAGCTGTTGAGTTCAGAGTGGTTTAACAAGACAGTTTTAATGCCCCTTGGAAGAGACGTGGAGGTCACAGTAACTTAACAAGACGGTTTTAATGCCCTTTGCAAATGTGGTGGAGGTTACAGTGGAGTAAGAAGACAATATTAATGCCCCATGGAAGAGATGTGGAGGTCACAGTAGCTTAACAAGATGGTTTTAATGCCCCTTGGAAGAGTGGTGGAGCTAACAAGAGCCCTACAGTACAGCATCTTAAAAATATTATTTCCATTATTGGGGAATGGGTCTCCCACAGTCTTTGCTTATGCCTTAAAAGCAAAAGCTGACAAAAATAAGGATGGAAGAACTTTCAATAATGGCAACACAGACCATGGTCACCCTGGTGGTATAGTGGTATAGGCTGAGGATAAGGAGAAGAACATAAAACTGCCGAAATGAAGAAGCGTATACCCATGTGTGGGTGTGAAGCGGTGCATGTGAATACACCTCCCGAAATAACACAGTAGATTTGACTTTGTTACTCTGCTGTCATTTGGTGGTGATGAGAAGTCTGGCCTAATCCAGCCCTTGTTCATTTTTATAAGGGTCAGCTTGTCAGCATTGTCAGTTGACAAGCGAGTGCGCTTATCAGTTATAATTTCCCCAGCAGCACTAAAAACATGCTCTGATAACATGCTAGCGGCAGGGCAGGCCATGACCTCCAAGGCGTACAGAGCGAGTACACTCCAAGTGTCCAGCTTGGATACCCAATAATTAAAAGGCACAGAGGAATCACGGAGGACGCTGGACGGTCGGCAAGGTACTCCCTCACCATCTTTTGAAACTTTCCACTCCTTGTGAGAGTACCCCGCGCCTCAGGGTCTGTCCGAAGGGAGGATCTGAGAAAACTGTCCCAGAACGTTGACAGTGTTCCCCTGCCTCTGCTGGATTGGAGTTTCATCTCTCTCGCACGTACGCCTTGGTTGGGCAACGAACTGTGACCTCTGCTGCTAGCGTGTTCAGATGGGAATTTTTTTTAACAGTTCTGCAGCAAGGGCCTTCTGGTACTGCCCCATTTTTGTAGGCCTCTCCACCTCAGGAATAAGAGAGTGAAAGTTCTCCTTGTAGCGGGGGTCTAAAAGTGTCACCAACCAGTAATGACTGTCACCCAACATTTTGACAACGCAAGGGTCACAGTTAAGGCAGCGTAACATAAAGTCAGCCATGCGTGCTAGACTGGTAATGGGCAAGACTTACGTGTCCTCACCAAGATGACGACTGACCATGCTCTCCTCCTCCCCCTCCTCCTCCTCCTCCATGTCCTCAGGCCACCCACGCTGAGCCGACGGTATGACAGTTGTACAGATACTACCGTCTACAGCGCATAATACAAGCTCCTGTTCTTCCTCCTCCTCATCCTCCTCTTCTCCCTCATTGTCCCCCAATGCACGTTGGGATGAGATGAGGCTGGGCTGTGTGTAAACGACCGCTACGGCTTCTTGATCCATCTCATCATACTCTGGCTTCAATGCCTCCTCTTTAATTCTCTGCAGAGAGCATTGCAAAAGACAGACAAGTGAAATGCTGACACTAATGATGGCATCATTGCCACTCACCATCTTGGTGGACTCCTCAAAGTTTGTCAAGATGGTACATATGTCAGACATCCAGGTCCACTCCTGAGTCTTATGTGTGGAGTCTGACCTGATTATCGACGGCCTTGTTGCAGCTGGTACTCCACAACTGCTCACAAATCCTTTGCAACATGTGGAGGAGAGAGTTCCAATGTGTGGGGACAACATACACCAGTCGGTGTGACGGAAGCTGCAAACACTGCTGCAACACAGCAAGGACGGGGGAGGCTGTAGCTAACTTGCGAAAATGAGCTGACAGGCGGCTTACTTTGACCAGCAGATCTGGCAACTCGGGGTATGATTTAAGAAACCGCTGAACCACGAGGTTAAGCACATGAGCCAGGCATGGTACTTGTGTGATCTTGCCTCGCCTCAGAGCCGCCACCAGGTTATGGCCATTGTCACACACGACCATGCCTGGATGTAGGTTCAGCAGTCTCAGCCACAGATCTGCCTGCTCGTTCACAGATGTCCACAACTCACAAGCAGTGTGAGGTTTCTCACTTAAGCTTATGAGTAGTGTTGAGCCACCCCCTTAGTGTTCGGGTTCGGTTCAGTTCGTCGAACACTGGGATGTTCGAGGAACTGTTCGTCGAACTGTTCGTCGAACACCTTAGAACACCGTCGAACACCGTTAAAACCAATGGCAGGCAAACAAAAACACATAGGAACACATAGAAAACACCTTCAAAGGTGTCCAAAAGCTCACAAACTGCTCAGAAGACGCTTTCTTTAAAAAAGCCGGCCGGCAATTCAGCAGCGACATACACCGGTACCCGACAATTTAGACATGAAGGAATAGAGCATCACACATAGATTAGATAGATAGAAACATGTCAGTCACATATATATGAAGTACAGTGACAGTGTTGCTTACTGTACTTGTCATTTAGTGTAAAGGATTTATTAAAAAATATAATAGTGTTTTCATGCACCGTCTCTTTAAAAAAGCCGGCCGGCAATTCAGCAGCGGTACCCGACAATTTAGAACAGAAAGATAGAGCTTCACACATAGATTAGATAGATAGAAACATGTCAGTGACATATATAATAAGTACAGTGACAGTGTTGCTTACTGTACTTGTCATTTACTGCAAAGGATTTATTAAAAAAAATAATAGTGTTTTCATGCACCGTCTCTTTAAAAAAGCCGGCCGGCAATTCAGCATTTGTTCCCGACAATTTAGAATAGAAGGAATAGAGAATCACACATAGATTAGATAGATAGAAACATGTCAGCCACATATATATGAAGTACAGTGACAGTGTTGCTTACTGTAATTGTCATTTAGTGTAAAGGATTTATCAAAAAAAATAATAGTGTTTTCATGCACCGTCTCTTTAAAAAAGCCGGCCGGCAATTCAGCACCTGTACCCGACAATTTATAACAGACAGAATAGAGCTTCACACATAGATTAGATAGATAGAAACATGTCAGTCACATATATAATAAGTACAGTGATAGTGTTGGTTACTGTACTTGTCATTTAGTATTAAAATAAAGGATTTATTATTAAAAAAAATTGGCGTGGGGTTCCCCATAATTTTAGTCTCTAGCGGAGGTTAAGCAGACAGCTGGGGCAGATGTTTGAAGCCTGGGAAGGGGGTAATACCCACGGAGCTTCCCAGGCTACTAATATCAGCCCCCAGCTGAATACCTAGCCTTTACTGGCTATTAAAATGGAGGACCCCCCCAAAAAAAATGACGTGGGGTCCCCCATAATTTAATAGCTAGCAAAGGCTAGGCAGACAGCTGGGGGCTGATATTAATAGCTCAGGAAGGGTGCCATGAATATTGGCCCCCTCCCAGGCTAGAAACACCAGCCGTCAGCCGCCCCAGAAATGGCGCATCCATAGGATGCGCCAATTCTGGCACTTAGCCTCGCTCTTCCACGCTGCCCTGGTGTGGTGGCAGGGGGTAATAGGGTTGGGGTTGATGTCAGCTTATAATGCCAGCTGATATCAAGCCCAGGTTAGTAATGGAGAGGCGTCTATAAGACACCCCCATTACTAACCCCATAGTCAAAGTTAAAAGAAAAACACAAACACCCAGAATAAAGTCCTTTAATTGAAATAAAGACACAATTCTTTATTGTTCTAAATTAAACCATACTTACCATCACGCCCATTCCAGCTGAAGCCAACGATCTCCTGCAATAAAAGAAAAATAATAAAGCAACCTCATCCTTACCTTTCCATGGTTCCCAGGACAGCTTCAGCTCTGCTACATCGAGATGACAGGCTGGACCTGCAGAACGCTGCCATCCAGCCTGTCATCCCGCAGACACTGAGAAGCGCAGGCATGCTTGCACTCCTCAGTGTCTGACTGTGACGGCATCCAGATGAGCCGACAATGAACTCGGCTCACCTCATGTACGTCACTGACAGCGTGGGAAAATTCTCCTGCACTCAGCGCTTCAGCGTGAGAATTTTCCCACGCTGTCAGTGACGTGCATGAGGTGCGCCGAGTTCATTGGACATGACCTCGGCTCATCTGGATGCCGTCACAGCCAGACACTGAGTAGCGCAAGCAAGCCTGCGCTTCTCAGTGTCTGCGGGATGACAGGCTGGATGGCAGCGTTCTGCTGCGGTCCAGCCTGTCATCTCGATGTAGCAGAGCTGAAGCTGTCGTGGGAGCCATGGAAAGGTAAGGATGATGTTGCTTTATTATTTTACTTTTATTGCAGGAGATCATTGGCTTCAGCTGGAATGGGCGAGATGGTAAGTATGGTTTAATTTAGAACAATAAAGAATTGTGTGTTTATTTCAATTAAAGGACTTTTTTCTGGGTGTTGTGTTTTTTTTAAATACTTTACTAGAAATTCATGGTGGTCATGTCTAATATTGGCGTGACCCCATGAATTTCGGGCTTAGGGCCAGCTGATAATGCCAAGCTGGCCTTAACCCCTTTATTACCCAGTGAGCCACCGCACCAGGGCCCTGGATGAGTTGGGTACAGCGCCAGAAGATGGCGCTTCTATGAACGCGCCATTTTCCGGGGCGGCTGCGGACTGCAATTTGCAGCGGGTGGGGCCCAGAAAGCTTGGGCCTCCCTGCGCTGCAGATTCCAGCCCCCAGCTGCCTAGTTGTACCTGGCTGGACACAAAAATAGGGCGAAGCTCCACGTATTTTTTTTTTTAATTCATGAAATTCATGGAATAATTAAGAAAAAAAGGGCTTCCCTATATTGTTGTGTCCGGCTAGGTACAAATAGGCAGCTGGTGGTTGGGAGCAGCCCGTCCCTGCCTGCTGTACCTGGCTGGACACAAATATAAGGCGAAGCCCCACATCAATTTTTTTTTCATTATTTCATGAATTTCCTGAAATAATTTAAAAAAAATTGACGTGGGGCTTCGCCCTATATTTGTGTCCAGTCAGGTACAGCAGGCAGGAACGGGCTGCCCCCAACCACCAGCTGCCTATTTGTACCTGGCCGGACACAACAATATAGGGAAGCCCTTTTTTAAAAAAATTATTTCATGAAATAATTTAAAAAAAATTGACGTGGGGCTTCGCACTATATTTGTGTCCAGCCAGGTACAGCAGGCAGGAACGGGCTGCCCCCAACCACCAGCTGCCTATTTGTACCTGGTTGGACACAACAATATAGGGAAGCCCTTTTTTTCTTAATTATTCCATGAATTTCATGAAATAATTAAAAAAAAAAATGCGAGGGGCTTCGTCCTATTTTTGTGCCCAGCCAGGTACAACTAGGCAGCTGGGAGCTGGAATCCGCAGCGCAGGGAGGCCCAAGCTTTCTGGGCCCCACCCGCTGCAAATTGCAGTCCGCAGCCGCCCCAGAAAATGGCGCGTTCATAGAAGCGCCATCTTCTGGCGCTGTACCCAACTCATCCAGGGCCCTGGTGCGGTGGCTCACTGGGTAATAAAGGGGTTAAGGCCAGCTTGGCATTATCAGCTGGCCCTAAGCCCGAAATTCATGGGTCACGCCAATATTAGACATGACCACCATGAATTTCTAGTAAAGTATTTAAAAAAACACAACACCCAGAATAAAGTCCTTTAATTGAAATAAAGACACAATTCTTTATTGTTCTAAATTAAACCATACTTACCATCACGCCCATTCCAGCTGAAGCCAACGATCTCCTGCAATAAAAGAAAAATAATAAAGCAACATCATCCTTACCTTTCCATGGTTCCCACGACAGCTTCAGCTCTGCTACATCGAGATGACAGGCTGGACCGCAGCAGAAAGCTGCCATCCAGCCTGTCATCCCGCAGACACTGAGAAGAGTACGCATGCTTGCGCTCCTCAGTGTCTCGCTGTGACGGCATAAAGATGAGACAAGTTCATGTCCAATGAACTCGGCGCACCTCATGCACGTCACTGACAGCGTGGGAGAATTCTCCTCCACTCAGCGCTACAGCGTGAGAATTCTCCCACGCTGTCAGTGACGTGCATGAGGTGAGCTCATTCATGTCCAATGAACTCAGCTGACCTCATGTACGTCACTGACAGCGTGGGAGAATTCTCACGCTGAAGTGCTGAGTGCAGGAGAATTTTCCCACGCTGTCAGTGACTTGAATGAGGGGCGCCGAGTTCATTGGACATGACCTCGGCTCATCTGGATGCCGTCACAGCCAGACACTGCAGAGCGCAAGCATGCCTGCGCTTCTCAGTGTCTGCGGGATGACAGGCTTGATGGCAGCTTTCTGCTGCGGTCCAGCCTGTTATCTCGATGTAGCAGAGCTGAAGCTGTCGTGGGAACCATGGAAAGGTAAGGATTATGTTGCTTTATTATTTTTCTTTTATTGCAGGAGATCGTTGGCTTCAGCTGGAATGGGTATGATGGTAAGTATGGTTTAATTTAGAACAATAAAGGAATGTGTCTTTATTTCAATTAAAGGACTTTATTCTGGGTGTTTGTGGTTTTTTTTTAACTTTCACTATGGGGTTAGTAATGGGGGTGTCTTATAAACGCCTCTCCATTACTAACCTGGGCTTGATGTCAGCTGGCATTATAAGCTGACATCAACCCCAACCCTATTACCCCACTGCCACCGCTACAGGGCAGTGGGAAGAGCGAGGCTAAGTGCCAGAATTGGCGCATCCTAAGGATGCGCCATTTCTGGGGCGGCTGACGGCTGGTGTTTCTAGCCTGGGAGGGGGCCAATATTCATGGAACCCTTCCTGGGCTATTAATATCAGCCCCCAGCTGTCTGCCTAGCCTTTGCTAGCTATTAAAATAGGGGGGACCCCACGTCATTTTTTTGGGGGGTCCCCATTTTAATAGCTAGTAAAGGCTAGGTATTCTGCTCGGGGCTGATATTAGTAGCCTGGGAAGCTCCATGGGTATTACCCCCTTCCCAGGCTTCAAACATCTGCCCCAGCCGTCTGCTTAACCTCCCCTAGAGCCTATAATTATGGGGATCCCCACGCCAATTTTTTTTTAAATAAATCCTTTATTTTAACACTAAATGACAAGTACAGTAATCAACACTGTCACTGTACGTCATATATATGTGACTGACATGTTTCTATCTATCTAATCTATGTGTGATTCTCTATTCCTTCTATTCTAAATTGTCGGGTACAGATGCTGAATTGCCGGCCGGCTTTTTTAAAGAGACAGTGCATGAAAACACTATTATTTTTTTTAATAAATCCTTTACACTAAATGACAAGTACAGTAATCAACACTGTCACTGTACTTCATATATATGTGACTGACATGTTTCTATCTATCTAATCTATGTGTGAAGTTCTATTCTGTCTGTTATAAATTGTCGGGTACAGATGCTGAATTGCCGGCCGGCTTTTTTAAAGAGACAGTGCATGAAAACACTATTATTTTTTTTAATAAATCCTTTACACTAAATGACAAGTACAGTAAGCAACACTGTCACTGTGCTTCTTATATGTGTGACTGATATGTTTCTATCTATCTAATCTATGTGTGAAGCTCTATTCTTTCGGTTCTAAATTGTCGGGTACCGGTGTATGCCGCTGATGAATTGCCGGCTTTTCATGTTTCACTGTGAGCACTGTTCCCATCGATTTGGGCAATCACTGTAATGCCACAACCACCATGGCTGTGGAATTACAGTGAGTGGCAGACAATCCCTGCATGATTGGTGCTCTAAATAGCGCCAGACATGCAGGACACGCTTTTGGTGCACGAACAGTTATCGAACATAACCTCGAACAGCCGAATTTTTTGCAAATCGTTTGGGTTCGTCGAACAACTCGAACACCGCCCAAAAGAGCTCGAATTTGAGATTGGCGAACAGTTCTAGTCGAACACCGCTCATCTCTACTTATGAGTAGTGTTGAGCCACCCCCGTAGTGTTCGGGTTCGGTTCGGTTCATCGAACACCGGGATGTTCGAGGTACTGTTCGTCGAACTGTTCGTCGAACACCTTAGAACACCGTCGAACACCGTTAAAACCAATGGCAGGCAAACAAAAACACATAGGAACACATAGAAAACACCTTCAAAGGTGTCCAAAAGCTCACAAACTGCTCAGAAGACGCTTTCTTTAAAAAAGCCGGCCGGCAATTCAGCAGCGGCATACACCGGTACCCGACAATTTAGACATGAAGGAATAGAGCATCACACATAGATTAGATAGATAGAAACATGTCAGTCACATATATATGAAGTACAGTAACAGTGTTGCTTACTGTACTTGTCATTTAGTGTAAAGGATTTATTAAAAAATATAATAGTGTTTTCGTGCACCGTCTCTTTAAAAAAGTCGGCCGGCAATTCAGCAGCGGTACCCGACAATTTATAACAGACAGAATAGAGCTTCACACATAGATTAGATAGATAGAAACATGTCAGTCACATATATAATAAGTACAGTGACAGTGTTGGTTACTGTACTTGTCATTTAGTATTAAAATAAAGGATTTATTATTAAAAAAAATTGGCGTGGGGTTCCCCGTAATTTTAGTCTCTAGCGGAGGTTAAGCAGACAGCTGGGGCAGATGTTTGAAGCCTGGGAAGGGGGTAATACCCACGGAGCTTCCCAGGCTACTAATATCAGCCCCCAGCTGAATACCTAGCCTTTACTAGCTATTAAAATGGAGGACCCCCCCCAAAAAAAATGACGTGGGTCCCCCCTAATTTAATAGCTAGCAAAGGCTAGGCAGACAGCTGGGGGCTGATATTAATAGCCCAGGAAGGGAGCCATGAATATTGGCCCCCTCCCAGGCTAGAAACACCAGCCGTCAGCCGCCCCAGAAATGGCGCATTCATAGGATGCGCCAATTCTGGCACTTAGCCTCGCTCTTCCACGCTGCCCTGGTGCGGTGGCAGGGGGTAATAGGGTTGGGGTTGATGTCAGCTTATAATGCCAGCTGACATCAAGCCCAGGTTAGTAATGGAGAGGCGTCTATAAGACACCCCCATTACTAACCCCATAGTCAAAGTTAAAAAAAAAAACACAAACACCCAGAATAAAGTCCTTTAATTGAAATAAAGACACAATTCTTTATTGTTCTAAATTAAACCTTACTTACCATCACGCCCATTCCAGCTGAAGCCAACGATCTCCTGCAATAAAAGAAAAATAATAAAGCAACCTCATCCTTACCTTTCCATGGTTCCCAGGACAGCTTCAGCTCTGCTACATCGAGATGACAGGCTGGACCGCAGCAGAACGCTGCCATCCAGCCTGCCATCCCGCAGACACTGAGAAGCGCAGGCATACTTTACTAGAAATTCATGGTGGTCATGTCTAATATTGGCGTGACCCCATGAATTTCGGGCTTAGGGCCAGCTGATAATGCCAAGCTGGCCTTAACCCCTTTATTACCCAGTGAGCCCTGCACCAGGGCCCTGGATGAGTTGGGTACAGCGCCAGAAGATGGCGCTTCTATGAACGCGCCATTTTCTGGGGCGGCTGCGGACTGCAATTTGCAGCGGGTGGGGCCCAGAAAGCTTGGGCCTCCCTGCGCTGCAGATTCCAGCCCCCAGCTGCCTAGTTGTACCTGGCTGGACACAAAAATAGGGCGAAGCTCCACGTATTTTTTTTTTAAATTCATGAAATTCATGGAATAATTAAGAAAAAAAGGGCTTCCCTATATTGTTGTGTCCGGCTAGGTACAAATAGGCAGCTGGTGGTTGGGAGCAGCCAGTTCCTGCCTGCTGTACCTGACTGGACACAAATATAGTGCGAAGCCCCACATCAATTTTTTTAAATTATTTCATGAATTTCCTGAAATAATTTAAAAAAAACTGACGTGGGGCTTCGCCCTATATTTGTGTCCAGTCAGGTACAGCAGGCAGGAACGGGCTGCCCCCAACCACCAGCTGCCTATTTGTACCTGGCCAGACACAACAATATAGGGAAGCCCTTTTTTAAAAAAATTATTTCATGAAATAATTAAAAAAAAATTGACGTGGGGCTTCGCACTATATTTGTGTCCAGCCAGGTACAGCAGGCAGGGACGGGCTGCCCCCAACCACCAGCAGCCTATTTGTACCTGGTTGGACACAACAATATAGGGAAGCCCTTTTTTTCTTAATTATTCCATGAATTTCATGAAATAATTTAAAAAAAAAATGCGTGGGGCTTCGCCCTATTTTTGTGCCCAGCCAGGTACAACTAGGCAGCTGGGAGCTGGAATCTGCAGCGCAGGGAGGCCCAAGCTTTCTGGGCCCCACCCGCTGCAAATTGCAGTCCACAGCCGCCCCAGAAAATGGCGCGTTCATAGAAGCGCCATCTTCTGGCGCTGTACCCAACTCATCCAGGGCCCTGGTGCGGTGGCTCACTGGGTAATAAAGGGGTTAAGGCCAGCTTGGCATTATCAGCTGGCCCTAAGCCCGAAATTCATGGGGTCACGCCAATATTAGACATGACCACCATGAATTTCTAGTAAAGTATTTAAAAAAACACAACACCCAGAATAAAGTCCTTTAATTGAAATGAACACACAATTCTTTATTGTTCTAAATTAAACCATACTTACCATCACGCCCATTCCAGCTGAAGCCAATGTCTTCTGCAATAAAAGTAAAATAATTAAGCAACCTCATCCTTACTTTTCCATGGTTCCCACGACAGCTTCAGCTCTGCTACATCGAGATGACAGGCTGGACCGCAGCAGAAAGCTGCCATCCAGCCTGTCATCCCGCGGACACTGAGAAGCGCAGGCATGCTTGCGCTCCTCAGTGTCTCGCTGTGACGGCATAAAGATGAGACAAGTTCATGTCCAATGAACTCGGCGCACCTCATGCAAGTCACTGACAGCGTGGGAGAATTCTCCTGCACTCAGCACTTCAGCGTGAAAATTCTGCCACGCTGTCAGTGACGTACATGAGGTCAGCTGAGTTCATTGGACATGAATGAGCTCACCTCATGCACGTCACTGACAGCGTGGGAGAATTTTCACGCTGTAGCGCTGAGTGCAGGAGAATTTTCCCACGCTGTCAGTGACGTGCATGAGGTGAGCTCATTCATGTCCAATGATCTCAGCTCACCTCATGCACGTCACTGACACTGACAAATTCTCCTGCACTCAGCGCTACAGCGAGAGAATTCTCCCACGCTGTCAGTGACGTGCATGAGGTGCGCCGAGTTCATTGGACATGAACTCGTCTCATCTTTATGCCGTCACAGCCAGACACTGCAGAGCGCAAGCATGCCTGCGCTTCTCAGTGTCTGCGGGATGACAGGCTGGATGGCAGCGTTCTGCTGCGGTCCAGCCTGTTATCTCGATGTAGCAGAGCTGAAGCTGTCCTGGGAACCATGGAAAGGTAAGGATGAGGTTGCTTTATTATTTTTCTTTTATTGCAGGAGATCGTTGGCTTCAGCTGGAATGGGCGTGATGGTAAGTATGGTTTAATTTAGAACAATAAAGAATTGTGTGTTTATTTCAATTAAAGGACTTTATTCTGGGTGTTTGTGTTTTCTTTTAACTTTGACTATGGGATTAGTAATGGGGGTGTCTTATAGACGCCTCTCCATTACTAACCTGGGCTTGATGTCAGCTGGCATTATAAGCTGACATCAACCCCAACCCTATTACCCCACTGCCACCGCTACAGGGCAGTGGGAAGAGCGAGGCTAAGTGCCAGAATTGGCGCATCCTATGGATGCGCCATTTCTGGGGCGGCTGACGGCTGGTGTTTCTAGCCTGGGAGGGGGCCAATATTCATGGAACCCTTCCTGGGCTATTAATATCAGCCCCCAGCTGTCTGCCTAGCCTTTGCTAGCTATTAAATTAGGGGGGACCCACGTCATATTTTTTGGGGGGGGTCCTCCATTTTAATAGCTAGTAAAGGCTAGGTATTCAGCTGGGGGCTGATATTAGTAGCCTGGGAAGCTCCGTGGGTATTACCCCCTTCCCAGGCTTCAAACATCTGCCCCAGCTGTCTGCTTAACCTCCGCTAGAGACTAAAATTACGGGGAACCCCACGCCAATTTTTTTTAATAATAAATCCTTTATTTTAATACTAAATGACAAGTACAGTAACCAACACTGTCACTGTACTTATTATATATGTGACTGACATGTTTCTATCTATCTAATCTATGTGTGATGCTCTATTCCTTCCATCCTAAATTGTCGGGTACCGATGCTGAATTGCCGGCCGGCTTTTTTAAAGAGACAGTGCATGAAAACACTATTATTTTTTTTAATAAATCCTTTACACTAAATGACAAGTACAGTAATCAACACTGTCACTGTACTTCATATATATGTGACTGACATGTTTCTATCTATCTAATCTATGTGTGAAGCTCTATTCTGTCTGTTATAAATTGTCAGGTACCGCTGCTGAATTGCCGGCCGGCTTTTTTAAAGAGACGGTGCATGAAAACACTATTATTTTTTTTGATAAATCCTTTACACTAAATGACAAGTACAGTAAGCAACACTGTCACTGTGCTTCTTATATGTGTGACTGACATGTTTCTATCTATCTAATCTATGTGTGAAGCTCTATTCTTTCGGTTCTAAATTGTCGGGTACCGGTGTATGCCGCTGATCAATTTCCGGCTTTTCATGTTTCACTGTGAGCACTGTTCCCATCGATTTGGGCAATCACTGTAATGCCACAACCACCATGGCTGTGGCATTACAGTGAGTGGCAGACAATCCCTGCATGATTGGTGCTCTAAATAGCGCCAGACATGCAGGACACGCTTTTGGTGCACGAACAGTTATCGAACATAACCTCGAACAGCCGAATTTTTTGCAAATCGTTCGGGTTCGTCGAACAACTCGAACACCGCCCAAAACAGCTCGAATTTGAGATTGGCGAACAGTTCTAGTCGAACACCGCTCATCTCTACTTATGAGTAGTGTTGAGCCACCCCCGTAGTGTTCGGGTTCGGTTCGGTTCGTCGAACACCGGGATGTTCGAGGAACTGTTCGTCGAACTGTTCGTCGAACACCTTAGAACACCGTCGAACACCGTTAAAACCAATGGCAGGCAAACAAAAACACATAGGAACACATAGAAAACACCTTCAAAGGTGTCCAAAAGCTCACAAACTGCTCAGAAGACGCTTTCTTTAAAAAAGCCGGCCGGCAATTCAGCAGCGGCATACACCGGTACCCGACAATTTAGACATGAAGGAATAGAGCATCACACATAGATTAGATAGATAGAAACATGTCAGTCACATATATATGAAGTACAGTGACAGTGTTGCTTACTGTACTTGTCATTTAGTGTAAAGGATTTATTAAAAAATATAATAGTGTTTTCGTGCACCGTCTCTTTAAAAAAGCCGGCCGGCAATTCAACAGCGGTACCCGACAATTTATAACAGACAGAATAGAGCTTCACACATAGATTAGATAGATAGAAACATGTCAGTCACATATATATGAAGTACTGTGACAGTGTTGCTTACTGTACTTGTCATTTACTGCAAAGGATTTATTAAAAAAAATAATAGTGTTTTCATGCACCGTCTCTTTAAAAAAGCCGGCCGGCAATTCAGCATCTGTACCCGACAATTAAGAATAGAAGGAATAGAGAATCACACATAGATTAGATAGATAGAAACATGTCAGCCACATACATACGAAGTACAGTGACAGTGTTGCTTACTGTACTTGTCATTTAGTGTAAAGGATTTATTAAAAAATATAATAGTGTTTTCGTGCACCGTCTCTTTAAAAAAGCCGGCCGGCAATTCAGCAGCGGTACCCGACAATTTATAACAGACAGAATAGAGCTTCACACATAGATTAGATAGATAGAAACATGTCAGTCACATATATATGAAGTACAGTGACAGTGTTGCTTACTGTACTTGTCATTTACTGCAAAGGATTTATTAAAAAAAATAATAGTGTTTTCATGCACCGTCTCTTTAAAAAAGCCGGCCGGCAATTCAGCATCTGTACCCGACAATTTATAACAGACAGAATAGAGCTTCACACATAGATTAGATAGATAGAAACATGTCAGTCACATATATAATAAGTACAGTGACAGTGTTGGTTACTGTACTTGTCATTTAGTATTAAAATAAAGGATTTATTATTAAAAAAAAATTGGCGTGGGGTTCCCCGTAATTTTAGTCTCTAGCGGAGGTTAAGCAGACAGCTGGGGCAGATGTTTGAAGCCTGGGAAGGGGGTAATACCCACGGAGCTTTCCAGGTTACTAATATCAGCCCCCCGCTGAATACCTAGCCTTTACTAGCTATTAAAATGGAGGACCCCCCCCAAAAAAAATGACGTGGGACCCCCCTAATTTAATAGCTAGCAAAGGCTAGGCAGACAGCTGGGGGCTGATATTAATAGCCCAGGAAGGGAGCCATGAATATTGGCCCCCTCCCAGGCTAGAAACACCAGCCGTCAGCCGCCCCAGAAATGGCGCATCCATAGGATGCGCCAATTCTGGCACTTAGCCTCGCTCTTCCACGCTGCCCTGGTGCGGTGGCAGGGGGTAATAGGGTTGGGGTTGATGTCAGCTTATAATGCCAGCTGACATCAAGCCCAGGTTAGTAATGGAGAGGCGTCTATAAGACACCCCCATTACTAACCCCATAGTCAAAGTTAAAAAAAAAAACACAAACACCCAGAATAAAGTCCTTTAATTGAAATAAAGACACAATTCTTTATTGTTCTAAATTAAACCATACTTACCATCACGCCCATTCCAGCTGAAGCCAACGATCTCCTGCAATAAAAGAAAAATAATAAAGCAACCTCATCCTTACCTTTCCATGGTTCCCAGGACAGCTTCAGCTCTGCTACATCGAGATGACAGGCTGGACCGCAGCAGAACGCTGCCATCCAGCTTGCCATGCCGCACACACTGAGAAGCGCAGGCATACTTTACTAGAAATTCATGGTGGTCATGTCTAATATTGGCGTGACCCCATGAATTTCGGGCTTAGGGCCAGCTGATAATGCCAAGCTGGCCTTAACCCCTTTATTACCCAGTGAGCCACCGCACCAGGGCCCTGGATGAGTTGGGTACAGCGCCAGAAGATGGCGCTTCTATGAACGCGCCATTTTCCGGGGCGGCTGCGGACTGCAATTTGCAGCGGGTGGGGCCCAGAAAGCTTGGGCCTCCCTGCGCTGCAGATTCCAGCCCCCAGCTGCCTAGTTGTACCTGGCTGGACACAAAAATAGGGCGAAGCTCCACGTATTTTTTTTTTAAATTCATGAAATTCATGGAATAATTAAGAAAAAAAGGGCTTCCCTATATTGTTGTGTCCGGCTAGGTACAAATAGGCAGCTGGTGGTTGGGAGCAGCCAGTTCCTGCCTGCTGTACCTGACTGGACACAAATATAGTGCGAAGCCCCACATCAATTTTTTTTAAATTATTTCATGAATTTCCTGAAATAATTTAAAAAAAACTGACGTGGGGCTTCGCCCTATATTTGTGTCCAGTCAGGTACAGCAGGCAGGAACGGGCTGCCCCCAACCACCAGCTGCCTATTTGTACCTGGCCAGACACAACAATATAGGGAAGCCCTTTTTTAAAAAAATTATTTCATGAAATAATTAAAAAAAAATTGACGTGGGGCTTCGCACTATATTTGTGTCCAGCCAGGTACAGCAGGCAGGGACGGGCTGCCCCCAACCACCAGCTGCCTATTTGTACCTGGTTGGACACAACAATATAGGGAAGCCCTTTTTTTCTTAATTATTCCATGAATTTCATGAAATAATTAAAAAAAAAAATGCGTGGGGCTTCGCCCTATTTTTGTGCCCAGCCAGGTACAACTAGGCAGCTGGGAGCTGGAATCCGCAGCGCAGGGAGGCCCAAGCTTTCTGGGCCCCACCCGCTGCAAATTGCAGTCCGCAGCCGCCCCAGAAAATGGCGCGTTCATAGAAGCGCCATCTTCTGGCGCTGTACCCAACTCATCCAGGGCCCTGGTGCGGTGGCTCACTGGGTAATAAAGGGGTTAAGGCCAGCTTGGCATTATCAGCTGGCCCTAAGCCCGAAATTCATGGGGTCACGCCAATATTAGACATGACCACCATGAATTTCTAGTAAAGTATTTAAAAAAACACAACACCCAGAATAAAGTCCTTTAATTGAAATAAACACACAATTCTTTATTGTTCTAAATTAAACCATACTTACCATCACGCCCATTCCAGCTGAAGCCAATGTCTTCTGCAATAAAAGTAAAATAATTAAGCAACCTCATCCTTACCTTTCCATGGTTCCCACGACAGCTTCAGCTCTGCTACATCGAGATGACAGGCTGGACCGCAGCAGAAAGCTGCCATCCAGCCTGTCATCCCGCGGACACTGAGAAGCGCAGGCATGCTTGCGCTCCTCAGTGTCTGGCTGTGACGGCATAAAGATGAGACGAGTTCATGTCCAATGAACTCGGCGCACCTCATGCACGTCACTGACAGCGTGGGAGAATTCTCACGCTGTAGCGCTGAGTGCAGGAGAATTTTCCCACGCTGTCAGTGACGTGCATGAGGTGAGCTCATTCATGTCCAATGATCTCAGCTCACCTCATGCACGTCACTGACACTGACAAATTCTCCTGCACTCAGCGCTACAGCGTGAGAATTCTCCCACGCTGTCAGTGACGTGCATGAGGTGCGCCGAGTTCATTGGACATGAACTCGTCTCATCTTTATGCCGTCACAGCCAGACACTGAGCAGCGCAAGCATGCCTGCGCTTCTCAGTGTCTGCGGGATGACAGGCTGGATGGCAGCGTTCTGCTGCGGTCCAGCCTGTTATCTCGATGTAGCAGAGCTGAAGCTGTCGTGGGAACCATGGAAAGGTAAGGATGAGGTTGGTTTATTATTTTTCTTTTATTGCAGGAGATCGTTGGCTTCAGCTGGAATGGGCGTGATGGTAAGTATGGTTTAATTTAGAACAATAAAGGAATGTGTCTTTATTTCAATTAAACGACTTTATTCTGGGTGTTTGTGTTTTCTTTTAACTTTGACTATGGGGTTAGTAATGGGGGTGTCTTATAGACGCCTCTCCATTACTAACCTGGGCTTGATGTCAGCTGGCATTATAAGCTGACATCAACCCCAGCCCTATTACCCCACTGCCACCGCTACAGGGCAGTGGGAAGAGCGAGGCTAAGTGCCAGAATTGGCGCATCCTAAGGATGCGCCATTTCTGGGGCGGCTGACGGCTGGTGTTTCTAGCCTGGGAGGGGGCCAATATTCATGGAACCCTTCCTGGGCTATTAATATCAGCCCCCAGCTGTCTGCCTAGCCTTTGCTAGCTATTAAAATAGGGTGGACCCCACGTCATTTTTTTGGGGGGTCCCCCATTTTAATAGCTAGTAAAGGCTAGGTATTCCGCTGGGGGCTGATATTAGTAGCCTGGGAAGCTCCGTGGGTATTACCCCCTTCCCATGCTTCAAACATCTGCCCCAGCCGTCTGCTTAACCTCCGCTAGAGACTAAAATTACAGGGAACCCCACGCCAATTTTTTTTTAAATAAATCCTTTATTTTAACACTAAATGACAAGTACAGTAATCAACTCTGTCACTGTACTTCATATATATGTGACTGACATGTTTCTATCTATCTAATCTATGTGTGATTCTCTATTCCTTCTATTCTAAATTGTCGGGTACCGATGCTGAATTGCCGGCCGGCTTTTTTAAAGAGACAGTGCATGAAAACACTATTATTTTTTTTAATAAATCCTTTACACTAAATGACAAGTACAGTAATCAACACTGTCACTGTACTTCATATATATGTGACTGACATGTTTCTATCTATCTAATCTATGTGTGAAGCTCTATTCTGTCTGTTATAAATTGTCAGGTACCGCTGATGAATTGCCGGCCGGCTTTTTTAAAGAGACGGTGCATGAAAACACTATTATTTTTTTTGATAAATCCTTTACACTAAATGACAAGTACAGTAAGCAACACTGTCACTGTGCTTCTTATATGTGTGACTGACATGTTTCTATCTATCTAATCTATGTGTGAAGCTCTATTCTGTCTGTTATAAATTGTCGGGTACCGCTGCTGAATTGCCGGCTGGCTTTTTTAAAGAGACGGTGCATGAAAACACTATTATTTTTTTTGATAAATCCTTTACACTAAATGACAAGTACAGTAATCAACACTGTCACTGTACTTCATATATATGTGACTGACATGTTTCTATCTATCTAATCTATGTGTGAAGCTCTATTCTTTCGGTTCTAAATTGTCGGGTATCGGTGTATGCCGCTGATGAATTGCCGGCTTTTCATGTTTCACTGTTGGCACTGTTCCCATCGATTTGGGCAATCACTGTAATGCCACAACCACCATGGCTGTGGCATTACAGTGAGTGGCAGACAATCCCTGCATGATTGGTGCTCTAAATAGCGCCAGACATGCAGGACACGCTTTTGGTGCACGAACAGTTATCGAACATAACCTCGAACAGCCGAATTTTTTGCAAATCGTTCAGGTTCGTCGAACAACTCGAACACCGCCCAAAACAGCTCGAATTTGAGATTGGCGAACAGTTCTAGTCGAACAACGCTCATCTCTACTTATGAGTTACAGCACACCCTGTTGCCGCTTGGCGGAGGCAGTACTGCAGTGATTCCAGCTTGTAACTGATGTGGTGATATCTGAGAAGGAGGCTGAACATGAGGAGGAGGAGGAGGATGATGCGCAAGAGCTGTACACTGTGGGGGCAACTCTGACTGACATTGGGCCAGCAATCCTCGGTGTGGGGCGGATGTGTTCCGTCCCAAGGTCCGACTGGGTCCCAGTTTCCACTATGTTTACCCAGTGTGCCGTCAGGGAGATGTACCGTCCCAGGCCACAAGCACTTGTCCACGTGTCCGTTGTCAGGTGGACTCTCCCAGTAACTGCATTGTTGAGGGCACGGCAGATGTTTTGGGACACGTGCTTGTGTAGTGCGGGGATGGCACACCGGGCAAAATAGTGTCGGCTGGGGACCGAGTACCGAGGGCCGGCCACCGCTATAAGGTTGCGGAAGGATTCCGTCTCCACCAGCCTAAAAGGCAGCATTTCCAACGGAAGCAGTCGTGAAATATGCGAATTTAGGACTGTGGCCTGTGGGGCGTTAGCTGCGTATTTTTCCGCTTTCGTTCAAAGGTCTGGGATATGGACAATTGAATGCTGCGGTGGGACGTGGACGTGGACGTTGATGCTGTTTCTTTAGAAACTGCCATAACAAGTGAAGACTGAGAGGAGGGGGCATCTTTGCATGCAGTATGGACAGGGGATTGCCTTGCACACACAACAGGGGGTTCTATTGCATGCACAACACCTGTAGAAGCAGTGGTGACACCTGCTGACACTGGTCTTGGAACCTGGAGTTCACCCCACAAAGTCGGGTGCTTTGCTGCCATGTGCCTGATCATGCTGGTGGTGGTCAGGCTGGTAGTTTTGTCACCCCTGCTGATTCTGGCATGGCAGGTGGTACAAATGGCCTCTTGGGGGTTATCAGCAGAGTCTTTAAAAAACTTCCAGACTCCGGAAGACCTACAGGTTGTACTTGCAACGTCCCTCGTGTTGGTGTTACGGGGAACTGTTGCCTGCCTTCTGTGTGCGGCCATCACACTGCTTCTTCCTGCCTGTTGGGGTACTCTGCCTCCCTCACCCTGTGTGCCGCTGGCCTCGCTCTGCATGTCCTCCTGCCACGTTGGGTCAGTTACTAGATCATCCACCACCTCCTCCTCTTCCACTTGCACACCATGATCCTCCTCCTCACTTCCTGGCAATGGTGTCTCACCATTATCCACCTCTTGTGACAAATTGCCAGCGTCGACTTCCTGTGGCTGTGGCAGTTCAAATATTTGGGCATCGCTACATGGGATCTCCTCTTCCACCACTTCAAGCGGAGCAGGCGAGGGGCACAAATCTGGAAATGGACCAGTGAACAGCTCTTCAGAGTGTCCAAGTGTGGGATCAGTTGCTGTCTGACGACACTCGGCATGGTGGGAGGAAGGAGCATCAGGGTGAGGAGGAGTATGCGGTGGAAACTCAAGGCTACTAAGATTTGACCGTGTGGAAGACAGACCGGAGGTGGTGGTGCCCAGATAACTGGAAGTATTATCTGCTATCCAATTAATAACCTGTTCACACTGATCAGTTCACAATACTGGTGTTGTTCTGTGCTTCCCTGGTAAATCGGTCAAGAAGTGGGAGTGAGAAGATGTGGCTGTTGGTTGTGGCACATTTTCACCTTGGCCACGGCCCCGTCCTCTGCACTCACAATCACCAGAACGTCCGGTTCCACGTCCCTTACCATGCGCCTTGCCCATTGTAAAGGAAATAAAATATCTTACACTCGCAATATCAATGGAAAAAGGGTAATAAAAAGTAGATTAGATCCGTGGAAGAGGAAAACCACAGTTCTATTTCTCTGGCCTACACCCGACTAATTTAAACAATCTAAACAATCAGGGAGAAACTATTACTGTTTTTCTTTATAAAAAAAATACCAAAAGCTGAATAATACAGATTTTTTACCGTGGAATGGCAAAACCACAGTTATTGTTTACTGGGGTATACCAGACAATTTTAAATAGATGTATTTGCGGCTGAACAGTGAGAGCGACACACTCAAACTGTTTTTTTTAAGGCAAAAATGGCCCAAAGGTGGATAATACAGAGGATTGAACTGTGGAACTGCCAAACCACACTTCTATTTATCTGGCCTTCACCAGACTAATTTAAACAGATATATTTGTGTCTGAACAATCAGGAGCCACTATTACTGTTTTTCTTTACGGAAAAAATACCAAAAGCTGGATAATAGAGATTTTTTACTGTGGGAGGCAAAAACACAGTTATAATTTACTGGTGTATACCAGACTCTTTTAAACAGATATATTGGTGTCTGAACAATCAGGAGACACTATTACTGTTTTTCTTTACGGAAAAAATAGCAAAAGCTGGATAATAGAGATTTTTTAATGTGGAACGGCAAAACCACAGTTATAATTTACTGGTGTATACCAGACTCTTTTAAACAGATATATTGGTGTCTGAACAATCAGGAGACAATATTACTGTTTTTCTTTATGGAAAAAATACTAAAAGCTGGATAATAGAGATTTTTTAATGTGGAACGGCAAAACTACAGTTTTAATTTACTAGTGTATACCATACTCTTTCAAACAGATATATTGGTGTCTGAACAATCAGGAGACACTATTACTGTTTTTCTTTACGGCAAAAAATGCCAAAAGCAGGATAATACAGAGATTTGACTGGTGGAACTGCAAAACCACACTTCTATATCTCTGGCCTGCACCAGACTATTTTCAACAGATATATTTGTGTCTGAACAATCAGGAGACACTATTACGGCTTTTCTGTACAGCAAAAAATGGCAAAAGCAGCACAATACAGAGATTTGACCCGTGGAACTGCAAAACCACACTTCTATTTCTTGGGCCTACACCAGACTATTTTCAATACATATATTTGTGTCTGAACAATAAGGGAGACACTATTACTGATTTTCTTTATGGCAAAAAATGGCAAAAGCAGGATAATACTGAGATTTGACCCGTGGAACTGCAAAACCACACTTCTATTTCTCGGGCCTACACCAGACTATTTTCAACAGATATCTTGGTGTCTGAACAATCAGGAGACACTATTACTGTTTTTCTTTATGGAAAAAATATCAAAAGCTGGATAATAGAGAGTTTTACCGTGGGAAGGCAAAACCACAGTTATAATGTACTGGTGTATACCAGACTCTTTTAAACAGATATATTAGTGTCTGAACAATCAGCAGACACTATTACTGTTTTTCTTTACGGCAAAAAATACCAAAAGCAGGATAATACAGAGATTTGACTCGTGGAACTGCAAAACCACACTTCTATATCTCGGGCCTACACCAGACTATTTTCAACAGATATATTTGTGTCTGAACAATCAGGAGACACTATTATGGTTTTTCTTTACGGCAAAAAATGGCAAAAGCAGAACAATACAGAAATTTGAGCCGTGGAACTACAAAACCACACTTCTATTTCTTGGACCTACACCAGACTATTTTCAACAGATATATTTGTGTCTGAACAATCAGGGAGACACTATTACAGTTTTTTTTACGGCAAAAAATGACAAAAGCAGGATAATAGAGATTTTTTACCGTGGCATGGCAAAACCACAATTTTAATTTACTGGTGTATACCAGACTCTTTTAAACAGATATTTTGGTGTCTGAACAATCAGGAGACACTATTACTGTTTTTCTTTATGGAAAAAATATCAAAAGCTGGACAATAGAGAGTTTTACCGTGGGAAGGCAAAACCACAGTTATAATGTACTGGTGTATACCAGACTCTTTTAAAAAGATATATTAGTGTCTGAACAATCAGCAGACACTATTACTGTTTTACTTTACGGCAAAAAATACCAAAAGCAGGATAATACAGAGATTTGACTCGTGGAACTGCAAAATCACACTTCTATATCTCGGGCCTACACCAGACTAATTTCAACAGATATATTTGTGTCTGAACAATCAGGAGACACTATTACTGTTTTCATTTACGGCAAAAAATGGCAAAAGCAGGACAATACAGAGATTTGACCCGTGGAACTGCAACTGCAAAACAACACTTCTATTTCTCTGGCCTACACCAGACTATTTTCAACAGATATATTTGTGTCTGAACAATCAGGGAGACACGATTACAGTTTTTTTTACGGCAAAAAATGACAAAAGCAGGATAATAGAGATTTTTTACCGTGGAAGGCAGAACCACAGTTATAATGTACTGGTGTATACCAGACTCTTTTAAACAGATATATTGGTGTCTGAACAATCAGGAGACACTATCACTGTTTTTCTTTACGGCAAAAAATGCCAAAAGCAGGATAATACAGAGATTTGACCCGTGGAACTGCAAAACCACACTTCTATTTCTCGGGCCTACAACAGACTATGTTCAACAGATTTATTTCTGTCTGAACAATCAGGAGAAACTATTACTGTTTTTCTTTATGGCAAAAAATGGCAAAAGCAGGATAATACAAAGATTTGACCCGTGGTACTGCAGAACCACACTTCTATTTCTTGGGCCTACACCAGACTATTTTCAACAGATATATTTGTGTCTGAACAATAAGGGAGACACTATTACAGTTTTTTTTTACGGCAAAAAATGACAAAAGCAGGATAATAGAGATTTTTTACTGTGGAACTGCAAAACCACAGTTCTATTTCTCGGGCCTACACCAGACTATTTTCGACAGATATATTGGTGTCTGAACAATCAGGAGACACTATTACTGTTTTTCTTTATGGAAAAAATATCAAAAGCTGGATAATAGAGAGTTTTACCGTGGGAAGGCAAAACAACAGTTATAATGTACTGGTGTATACCAGACTCTTTTAAACAGATATATTAGTGTCTGAACAATCAGCAGACACTATTACTGATTTTCTTTATGGCAAAAAATACCAAAAGCAGGATAATACAGAGATTTGACTCATGGAACTGCAAAACCACACTTCTATATCTCGGGCCTACAAAAGACTATTTTCAACAGATATATTTGTATCTGAACAATCAGGAGACACTATTACTGTTTCTCTTTATGGCAAAAAATGGCAAAAGCAGGATAATACAGAGATTTGACCCGTGGTACTGCAGAACAACACTTCTATTTCTCGGGCATACAATAGGCAATTTTGAACAGATATATTTGTGTCTGAACAATCAGGGACACACTATTACAGTTTTATTTTTACGGCAAAAAATGACAAAAGCAGGATAATAGAGATTTTTTACAGTGGAATGGCAAAACCACAGTTAAAATTTACTGGTGTATACCAGACTCTTTTAAACAGATATATTGGTGTCTGAACAATCAGGAGACACTATTACTGTTTTTCTTTACGGAAAAAATACCAAAAGCTAGATAATAGAGATTTTTTACTGTGGATGGCAAAACCACATTTATAATTTACTGGTGTATACCAGACTCTTTTAAACAGATATATTGGTGTCTGAACAATCAGGTGACACTATTACTGTATTTCTTTATGTCAAAAAATGCCAAAAGCAGAATAATACAGAGATTTGACCCATGGAACTGCAAAACCACAGTTCTATTTCTCGGGCCTGCACCAGACTTTTTTCAACAGATATATTTGTGTCTGAACAATCAGGGAGACACTATTACTGATTTTCTTTAAGGCAAAAAATGGCAAAAGCAGGATAATATTGAGATTTGACCCGTGGAACTGCAAAACCACACTTCTATTTCTCGGGCCTACACCAGATTATTTTAAAGAGATATATTGGTGTCTGAACAATCAGGAGACACTATTACTGTTTTTCTTTATGGAAAAAATATCAAAAGCTGGATAATAGAGAGTTTTACCGTGGGAAGGCAAAACCACAGTTATAATGTACTGGTGTATACCAGACTCTTTTAAACAGATATATTAGTGTCTGAACAATCAGGAGACACTATTACTGTTTTTCTTTACGGCAAAAAATACCAAAAGCAGGATAATACAGAGATTTGACTGGTGGAACTGCAAAACCACACTTCTATATCTCTGGCCTGCACCAGACTATTTTCAACAGATATATTTGTGTCTGAACAATCAGGAGACACTATTACAACTTTTCTTTACAGCAAAAAATGGCAAAAGCAGCACAATACAGAGATTTGACCCGTGGAACTGCAAAACCACACTTCTATTTCTTGGGCCTACACCAGACTATTTTCAATACATATATTTGTGTCTGAACAATAAGGGAGACACTATTACTGATTTTCTTTATGGCAAAAAATGGCAAAAGCAGGATAATACTGAGATTTGACCCGTGGAACTGCAAAACCACACTTCTATTTCTCGGGCCTACACCAGACTATTTTCAACAGATATCGTGGTGTCTGAACAATCAGGAGACACTATTACTGTTTTTCTTTATGGAAAAAATATCAAAAGCTGGATAATAGAGAGTTTTACCGTGGGAAGGCAAAACCACAGTTATAATGTACTGGTGTATACCAGACTCTTTTAAACAGATATATTAGTGTCTGAACAATCAGCAGACACTATTACTGTTTTTCTTTACGGCAAAAAATACCAAAAGCAGGATAATACAGAGATTTGACTCGTGGAACTGCAAAACCACACTTCTATATCTCGGGCCTACACCAGACTATTTTCAACAGATATATTTGTGTCTGAACAATCAGGAGACACTATTACTGTTTTTATTTATGGCAAAAAATGGCAAAAGCAGGATAATACTGAGATTTGACCCCTGGAACTGCAAAACCACACTTCTATTTCTCGGGCCTACACCAGACTATTTTCAAGAGATATATTGGTGTCTGAACAATCAGGAGACACTATTACTGTTTTTCTTCATGGAAAAAATATCAAAAGCAGGATAATAGAGATTTTTTACCGTGGAACGGCAAAACCACAGTTATAATTTACTGGTGTATACCAGACTCTTTTAAACAGATATATTGGTGTCTGAACAATCAGGAGACACTATTACTGTTATTCTTTACGGCAAAAATGCCAAAAGCAGGATAATACAGAGATTTGACCCGTGGAACTGCAAAACCACACTTCTATTTCTCGGGCCTACACCAGACTATTTTCAACAGATATATTTGTATATGAACAATCAGGAGACATTACTACTGTTTTTCTCTACAGGAAAATATGGCAAAATTAGGATAATACAGAGATTTTTTACTGTGGACAGCAAAAACCACAGTTATAATTTACTGGTGTATACCAGACCTTTTTAAATGTATATATTTGCGGCTGAACAGTGAGCGACACACTCACACTGTTTTTTAGGTACAAATGGCCCAAAAGTGGATAATATAGAGGTTTGAAACGTGGAATTGCAAAATCGCACTTCTGTTTCTCTGGCCTACACAAGACTCATTTAAACAGATATATTTGTGTCTGAACAATCAGGGAGAGACTATTACTGTTTTTCTTTACGGAAAAAATACCAAAAGCTGGATAATAGAGATTTTTTAAGGTGGGACAGCAAAACCACAGTTATAATTTACTGGTGTATACCAGACTCTTTTAAACAGATATATTGTATGAACAATCAGGAGACACTATTACTGTTTTTCTTTACTGCAAAAAATACCAAAAGCAGGATAATACAGAAATTTGACCAGTGGAACTGCAAAACCACAGTTCTATTTCTCGATCATACACCAGACTATTTCAACAGATATATTTGTGTCTCAACAATCAGGGACACACTATTACAGTTTTTTTTTACGGCAAAAAATGACAAAACCAGGATAATAGAGATTTTTTACAGTGGAACGGCAAAACCACAGCTATAAATTACTAGTGTATACCAGACTCTTTTAAACAGATATATTGGTGTCTGAACAATCAGGAGACACTATTACTGTTTTTCTTTACGGAAAAAATACCAAAAGCTGGAAAATAGAGATTTTTTACTGTGGGATGGCAAAACCACAGTTATAATATACTGGTGTATACCAGACTCTTTCAACCAGATATATTGGTGTCTGAACAATGAGGAGACACTTTTACTGTTTTTCTTTACGGCTAAAAATGGCAAAAGCAAGATAATACAGAGATTTTTTACGGTGGAACAGCAAAACCACAGTTATAATTTACTGGTGTACCAGACTTTTTTAAACATATATATTTGCCGCTGAACAGTGAGCAACACACTCAAACTGGGTTTTTTTAGGTACAAATGGCCCAAAAGTGGACAATACAGAGGTTTGAACCGTGGAACTGCAAAACCACACTTCTGTTTCTCTAGCCTACACCAGACTATTTTAAACAGATATATTTGTGTCTGAACAATCAGGAGACACTATTCCAGTTCTTTTTTACGGCAAAAAATGCCAAAAGCAGTTTAATAGAGATTTTTTACCGTGGAACAGCACAACCACAGTTATAATTTACTGGTGTATACCAGACTTTTTTCAATATATATATTTGCGGCTGAACAGTGAGCGACACACTCAAACTGTTTTTTTTTTAGGTATAAATTGCCCAAAAGTGGATAATACAGAGGTTTGGCCCGTGGAACTGTAAAACCACACTTCTCTTTCTCTGTCCTACACAAGACTATTTTAAACAGATATATGTGTGTCTGAACAATCAGGAGACACTATTACTGCTTTTCTTTACGACAAAAAATGGCAAAAGCAGGATAACAGAGGTTTGAATAGTGGAACTGCAAAACCACACTTCTGTTTCTCTGGCCTACACCAGACTATTTTAAACAGAAATATTTGTGTCTGAACAATCAGGTAGACACTATTACTGTTTTTCTTTACGGAAAAAATACCAAAAGCTGGATAGTAAAGATTTTTTACCTTGGGATGGGAAAACCACAGTTATAAATTACTAGTGTATACCAGACTCTTTTAAACAGATATATTGGTGTTTGAACAATCAGGAGACACTATTACTGTTTTTCTTTACGCAAAAAATACCAAAAGCTGGATAATAGAGATTTTTTACTGTGGGATGGCAAAACCACAGTTATAATTTACTGGTGTATACCAGACTCTTTCAACCAGATATATTGGTGTCTGAACAATGAGGAGACACTTTTACTGTTTTTCTTTACGGCTAAAAATGGCAAAAGCAAGATAATACAGAGATTTTTTACGGTGGAACAACAAAACCAGAGTTATAATTTATTGGTGTATACCAGACTTTTTTAAACATATATATTTGCGGCTGAACAGTGAGCAACACACTCAAACTGTTTTTTTTTTAGGTACAAATGGCCCAAAAGTGGATAATACTGTCACGGGTGTGTTGCCACGAAGATCGTCACGAGTACACAGCCTGACTTCTCACAGCTTTTCATTCAGACTTACAGAGCGGATCGTGGTGTTTGGAGTTGCTGAGATAAGTGTATTTGGAAGTGTTATTTCCCTTTCCTCGCTTTATCATTTATCTCCTTTCCCGTTGGTGTTCCCTCTGTTGTAGTTGTGTAGAAGTTGTATGCAAGGTGGTTTTGGTTTTTCCCTTGTACTGTCTCGTTCGTCTAAATACTGTGTGTGGGCATATTATTTCTGGTTCCCAATTGTTGTGATCGGGGTCCTTCTCAGGACTAGATTACTGAGGTGCAGGGATCCTCAGGAGGTAGGGGTTACGCTGGCGGCCTGGACCTCTGTACCTTTAACAGTACCTCCAGGTTGAGGGATTAGTCAGGGCCCCAGCTTAGGGTAGGCTTAGGCCCCCTACCTCCAGTATTCTGTGACAGTGTGACATTTTCACCGACCAACTTAGTTTTTCTCCAGCTACCATGGATCCAGTAGCCGATCTAGCTCGGCAGTTGCAGAGTTTGTCCATGGGGCTGGCGGACGTTAGGTCCAAGGTTTTGCATCCTCTGGAGCAAGCCGGACCAGAACCTAAAGTAGCTCTCCCTGACAGGTTCACTGGGGGGCGGGACAAGTTTTTTGTTTTCCGGGAGGCATGCAAATTGTACTTTCGGCTGCGGCCTCGGTCATCGGGCAGTGAAGAACAAAGGGTGGGAATTGTCATCTCGCTCCTACAAGGGGACCCACAATCTTGGGCGTTCTCTCTTCCCCCAAGCTCCCCGGTTCTCCAGTCAGTGGATAGGTTTTTCGCTGCTCTGGGACTCGTATATGATGACCCAGATCGGATCTCCCTTGCTGAGTCTAAGTTACGTAGGATTCAGCAGGGAGATCGTCCGGCGGAGGAATTCTGTTCGGAGTTCCGTAGGTGGGCCACGGACACCCAGTGGAATGACCCGGCTCTTAGGAGCCAGTTTTGTCATGGTCTATCCGACAAATTACAGGATGTGTTGGCACAGTATGACTCTCCCGCGTCACTGGAAGCCGCTATGGCCCTTGCTATTCGCGTTGACAGACGGCTTCGGGAGAGGTGCGGGATAACTCTACCCCCTGTAATGTCTCCACCTCCTACAAGGTCCTCTCATATGGTGGTTCCCCTGGTCAGTCCGGAGGAGCCTATGCAATTAGGAGGGACATCATTTCGGGGAAGGGGACCGGTGGTGCGCCATAAGACAGGAAGGTGTTTCCTCTGCGGGAAAAAGGGACATTTTATTGGGCGGTGTCCATCCCGTCCCTTGCAGAGTAAAGAGTCGTCGAAAAAACTGTTGATCCCAGGTTGTGTGGTGGACGGCAATCTGGGAGTAGGTATTTCGTCCCTAGGTTCGTCTCAGTTTCTCGTACCGGCGGAGGTGGTGGTGGGTACGAGAACTGAGAGGATATCTGTTCTTCTGGATAGTGGGGCCGGGGCTAATCTGGTTGATGCTCGGTTTGCCCGGGTTCAAGGTATGCGGTTGAGTGAGTTGGCTAAACCCATCCCCATATTCTCGATCGATGCCAGGCCTCTCGGTCAGGGAAGTTTTTTGCAAGCTGTGCATGGCGTAAAACTTCAAGTGGGGGCAATACATAAAGAACTGTTGTCTTGCTACGTGTTGGAGGGTCTTCCCACTCCTATAGTGTTGGGCCTTCCTTGGTTAGCTAAGCATAACCCGGTTATTAATTGGCAAACCAGAGAGATAAGCCAATGGAGTAAATTCTGTAATAAAAACTGCATGAACACGGTCATCGGTGCGGTTACTCCTTGGGTCTTACCTCCATTTCTGGCGGACTTTGAGGATGTATTCTCGGAGAATGGGTGTCAGGAATTACCTCCTCATCGCGAGTATGACTGTTCTGTAAAACTGCTCCCTGAGGCCAAGTTACCTAAAGCTAGGTTGTATAACCTTTCTGGTCCTGAGAGGCAGGCCATGAAGGATTATATTTCTGAAAGTCTGGCTAAGGGGCATATTAGACCTTCATCTTCACCGGTGGCCGCGGGGTTCTTCTTTGTTAAGAAGAAAGATGGAGGCCTACGCCCTTGCCTGGATTTCCGTGAACTTAATCGGATTACGGTCCGAGATCCGTATCCGCTCCCACTTATTCCCGATCTCTTTAATCAGATCGTGGGCGCCAAATGGTTCTCTAAGTTGGATCTCAGGGGGGCGTACAATCTGATTAGGATGAAGGAGGGGGATGAGTGGAAGACGGCTTTTAACACTCCGGAGGGGCATTATGAGAACCTTGTCATGCCATTCGGTCTGACTAATGCCCCGGCGGTGTTTCAACACTTTGTTAATGATATTTTTCGCCACCTGGTGGGACAGTTTGTTGTCATATATCTGGATGATATCTTAATTTACTCGCCGGATCTGGTGTCTCATCAGGAGCACGTTAGACAGGTGTTACAGATCTTGCGGGATAATAAACTGTATGCCAAGTGGGAAAAGTGTGTGTTCGCCGTACAGGAACTCCAGTTTTTAGGCTTCCTGGTTTCAGCGTCCGGTTTTCGTATGGACCCTGGGAAAGTGCGGGCAGTTCTTGAGTGGGATCGGCCGGAGAATCTTAAGGCACTACAACGTTTCCTGGGGTTTGCTAACTATTACCGGAAGTTCATTCGTAATTTCTCGTCCATGGTTAAGCCTCTCACAGACATGACTAAAAAGGGGACGGATTTTTCTAGGTGGTCTGACAAGGCTTGTCAAGCATTCTCCTCCTTGAAAAAATGTTTTGCCTCGGCACCCATACTCATTCAACCTGATGCGTCTCAGCCATTCTTTGTAGAGGTAGACGCTTCCGAGGTAGGGGTGGGAGCAGTATTGTCACAGGGTTCGTCCCCTGGTAAGTGGCATCCGTGCGCCTTTTTCTCTAAAAAATTGTCGTCCGCTGAGAGGAATTACGATGTCGGCAATAGGGAACTCTTGGCCATTAAGTTAGCTTTTGAGGAGTGGCGCCATTTTTTGGAGGGGGCAGTTCATCCGGTCACCGTCATCACCGATCACAAGAACCTGCTATATCTGGAGTCCGCTAAACGTCTGAATCCCAGACAAGCTAGGTGGTCATTGTTTTTTACCAGGTTTAATTTCGTCGTTACATATCGTCCTGGGTCTAAAAATGTAAAGGCGGATGCCTTATCTCGTAGTTTCCCTGGGGCCGGGAATACGGACGACCCGATTCCTATTCTTCAGGAGGGGGTGGTGGTTTCGGCAGTATGCTCTGAGCTGGAGGAGGAGATATTGGAGGCTCAGGGGGACGCCCCAGTTGGACCTCCGGGGAGACTGTTCGTTCCAGATCAGTTGCGACAAAAGATGATCGAGGCACACCATAACTCAGTTTTTGCAGGACACCCGGGGAGTAAAGCAACTGTGGATCTCCTCTCGCGTCGGTTTTGGTGGCCTAACTTACATAAAGAGGTGGTAACTTTTGTCGCGTCCTGTGGGGTTTGTGCGCGCTCTAAGACCTCACATACCCGTCCGTCTGGGGCCCTTTTACCTTTGAAGATCCCGGAGCGTCCTTGGACTCATCTGTCTATGGACTTTATTACGGACCTCCCTCCGTCTTCGGGTAAAACGGTCATACTCGTTGTAGTGGACAGGTTCAGCAAGATGGCACATTTTATCGCTCTTCCGGCTCTCCCTAATGCTAAAACTCTTGCGCAGGTGTTCGTTGGGGAGATTGTGAGGCTTCACGGGGTACCCTCCGAGGTGGTGTCTGATCGGGGGTCTCAGTTTGTGTCCAAGTTCTGGAAGGCGTTTTGTGCACGGCGGGGGATGCATTTGTCATTCTCGTCGGCTTTTCATCCTCAGACCAATGGTCAGACGGAACGTATGAACCAGAGCTTGGAGACATATCTTCGGTGTTTTGTGTCAGAGAACCAGGAGGACTGGGCTTCTTTCCTACCTCTGGCAGAGTTTGCTCTCAATAATAGGCGGAGCGAGTCCACTGGTAAGTCCCCGTTTTTTGGGGCATATGGTTTTCACCCCCAGTTTTGTACTTTCAGTAGAGGGGGCTCTTCGGGGGTTCCGGAGGAGGAACGATTTTCCTCATCTCTCGCTTCAGTATGGAGAGGGGTGCTGAAGAATCTGAATACTATGGGGAACCGATACAAACGTATGGCTGATAGGAGGAGAGTGTCTGGTCCGGACCTAAGTGTGAACGATCAGGTATGGTTGTCTACCAGGAATATTAAACTTAAGGTTCCCTCCTGGAAACTGGGTCCCAGGTTCATCGGGCCGTACAGAATCAGTTCTATTATTAATCCGGTGGCATTCCGTCTTGACCTCCCCCCTACGTTTAAAATTCACAACGTGTTTCACAGATCATTGCTTAAGAGGTATGTGGCGCCGGTGGTACCGTCACCTTTACCTCCCCCTCCTGTGGTTGTCAATGGTAACTTGGAGTTCCAGGTATCGAGGGTCATTGATTCACGCTTTAATCGCCGGTCCCTTCAGTACTTGGTTCATTGGAAGGGGTATGGTCCTGAGGAGAGGATGTGGGTTCCTGCGTCGGATATTAACGCAGACCGATTAGTTCGGGCCTTCCACACGACTCACCCGGATAAACCTGGCCCTGAGGGTCCGGAGGCCCCTCGTAGAAGGGGGGGTACTGTCACGGGTGTGTTGCCACGAAGATCGTCACGAGTACACAGCCTGACTTCTCACAGCTTTTCATTCAGACTTACAGAGCGGATCGTGGTGTTTGGAGTTGCTGAGATAAGTGTATTTGGAAGTGTTATTTCCCTTTCCTCGCTTTATCATTTATCTCCTTTCCCGTTGGTGTTCCCTCTGTTGTAGTTGTGTAGAAGTTGTATGCAAGGTGGTTTTGGTTTTTCCCTTGTACTGTCTCGTTCGTCTAAATACTGTGTGTGGGCATATTATTTCTGGTTCCCAATTGTTGTGATCGGGGTCCTTCTCAGGACTAGATTACTGAGGTGCAGGGATCCTCAGGAGGTAGGGGTTACGCTGGCGGCCTGGACCTCTGTACCTTTAACAGTACCTCCAGGTTGAGGGATTAGTCAGGGCCCCAGCTTAGGGTCAGCTTAGGCCCCCTACCTCCAGTATTCTGTGACAGTGTGACAAATACAGAGATTTGAACCGTGGAACTGCAAAACCACACTTCTGTTTCTCTGGCCTACACCAGACTATTTTAAACAGATATATTTGTGTCTGAACAATCAGGAGGCACTATTACTGCTTTTCTTTATGACAAAAAATGGCAAAAGCAGGATAACAGAGGTTTGAACAGTGGAACTCCAAACAACACTTCTCTTTCTCTGGCCTACACCAGACTATTTTAAACAGAAATATTTGTGTCTGAACAATCAGGGAGACACTATTACTGTTTTTCTTTACAGAAAAAATGCCAAAAGCTGGATAGTAAAGATTTTTTACCATGGGACGGCAAAACCACAGTTATAATTTACTGGTGTATATCAGATTCTTTTAAACAGATATATTGGTGTCTGAACAATCAGGAGACACTATTACTGTTTTTCTTTATGGCTACGAATGGCAAAAGCAGGATAATACAGAGATTTGACCCGTGGAACAGCAAAACCACAGTTCTATTTCTCGGGCCTACACCAGACTATTTTCAACAGATATATTTGTGTCTGAACAATCAGGAGACATTATTACTGTTTTTCTTTACGGAAAAATATGGCAAAAGCAGGATAATACTAAGATTTTTTACTGTGGAACTGCAAAACCACAGTTATAATTTACTGGTGAATACCAGACTTTTTTTAAGATATATATTTGCGGCTGAACAGTGAGCGACACACTCAAACTGGGTTTTTTTTAGGTATAAATGGCCCAAAAGTGGATAATACAGAGGTTTGAACCATGGAACTGCAAAACCACACTTCTGTTTCTCTGGCCTACACCAGACTATTTTAAACAGATATATTTGTGTCTGAACAATCAGGAGACACTATTCCAGTTCTTTTTTTACGGCAAAAAATGCCAAAAGCAGGAAAATAGAGATTTTTTACCGTGGAACAGCACAACCATAGTTATAATTTACTGGTGTATACCAGACTTTTTTCAATATATATATTTGCGGCTGAACAGTGAGCGACACACTCAAACTGTTTTTTTTTTAGGTATAAATTGACCAAAAGTGGAAAATACAGAGGTTTGGCCCGTGGAACTGTAAAACCACACTTCTCTTTCTCTGTCCTACACAAGACTAATTTAAACAGATATATGTGTGTCTGAACAATCAGGAGACACTATTACTGCTTTTCTTTACGACAAAAAATGGCCAAGCAGGATAACAGAGGTTTGAATAGTGGAACTGCAAAACCACACTTCTGTTTCTCTGGCCTACATCAGACTATTTTAAACAGAAATATTTGTGTCTGAACAATCAGGGAGACACTATTACTGTTTTTCTTTACGGAAAAAATACCAAAAGCTGGATAGTAAAGATTTTTTACCTTGGGATGGCAAAACCACAGTTATAATTTACTGGTGTATATCAGACTATTTTAAACAGATATATTGGTGTCTGAACAATCAGGAGATACTATTACTTTTTTTCTTTACGGAAAAAATACCAAAAGCTGGATAGTAAAGATTTTTTACATTGGGATGGCAAAACCACAGTTATAATTTACTGGTGTATACCAGACACTTTTAAACAGATATATTGGTCTCTGAACAATCAGGAGACACTATTACTGTTTTTCTTTATGGCTACAAACGGCAAAAGCAGGATAATGCAGAGATTTTTTACAGTGGAACAGCACAACCACAGTTATAATTTACTGGTGTATACCAGACTTTTTTCAATATATATACTTGCGGATGAACAGTGAGCGAGACACTCAAACTTTTTTTTTTTAGGTATAAATGGCTCAAAAGTGGATAATACAGAGGTTTGAACCGTGGAACTGCAAAACCACACATCTCTTACTCTGTCCTACACAAGACTATTTTAAACAGATATATGTGTGTCTGAATAATCAGGAGACACTATTACTGTTTTTCTTTATGACAAAAAATGGCAAAAGCAGGATAAAAGAGGTTTGAACAGTGGAACTGCAAAACCCCACTTCTGTTTCTCTGGCCTACACCAGACTACTTTAAATAGAAATATTTGTGTCTGAACAATCAGGGAGACACTATTACTGTTTTTTGTATGGAAAAAATACCAAAAGCTGGATAGTAAAGATTTTTTACCGTGGATCTGCAAAACCACACTTCTCTTTCTCTATCCTACACAAGACTATTTTAAACAGATATATTTGTGTCTGAACAATCAGGAGACACTATTACTGTTTTTCTTTATGGCAAAATATGGCAAAAGCAGGATAAAACAGAGATTTGACCCGTGGAACTGCTAAACCACACTTCTATTTCTCTGGCCTACACCAGACTATTTTAAACAGATATATTTGTGTCTGAACAATCAGTGAGACACTACTACTGTTTTTCTTTACGGAAAAAATACCAAAAGCTGGATAGTAAAGATTTTTTACCGTGGGACGGCAAAACCACAGTCATAATTTACTGGTGTATATCAGACTCTTTTAAACAGATGTATTAGTGTCTGAACAATCAGGAGATACTATTAGTTTTTTTCCTTTACGGAAAAAATAACAAAAGCTGGATAATAGAGATTTTTTACCGTGGAACGGCAAAACCACAGTTATAATTTACTGGTGTATACCAGACTCTTTAAACAGATATATTGGTGTCTGAACAATCAGGAGACACTATTACAGTTTTTCTTTACGACAAAAAATGGCAAAAGCAGGATAACAGAGGTTTGAACAGTGGAACTGCAAAACCACACTTCTGTTTCTCTGGCCTACACCAGACTATTTTAAACAGAAATATTTGTGTCTGAACAATCAGGGAGACACTATTACTGTTTTACTTTACGGAAAAAATACCAAAAGCTGGATAGTAAAGATTTTTTACCGTGGAACTGCAAAACCCCACTTCTCTTTCTCTGTCCTATACAAGACTATTTTAAACAGATATATTTGTGTCTGAACAATCAGGAGACACTATTACTGTTTTTCTTTATGGCAAAATATGGCAAAAGCAGGATAATACAGAGATTTGACCCGTGGAACTGCTAAACCACACTTCTATTTCTCTGGCCTACACCAGACTATTTTAAACAGATATATTTGTGTCTGAACAATCAGGAGACCCTATTACTGTTTTTCTTTACGGAAAAAATACCAAAAGCTGGATACTAAAGATTTTTTACCGTGGGACGGCAAAACCACAGTTAAAATTTACTGGTGTATACCAGAATCTTTTAAACAGATATATTGGTGTCTGAACAATCAGGAGACACTATTAATGTTTTTCTTTATGGAAAAAATACCAAAAGATGGATAATAGAGATTTTTTACCATGAAACAGCAAAGCCACAGTTATAATTTACTGGTGTATACCAGACTCTTTTAAACAGATATATTGGTGTCTGAACAAGCAGGAGACACTATTACTGTTTTTCTTTACGGCTAAAAATGGTAAAAGCAAGATAATACAGAGATTTTTTACGGTGGAACAACAAAACCACAGTTATAATTTACTGGTGTATACCAGACTTTTTTAAACATATATATTTGCGGCTGAACAGTGAGCAACACACTCAAACTGTTTTTTTTTAGGTACAAATGGCCCAAAAGTGGATAATACAGAGGTTTGAACCGTGGAACTGCAAAACCACACTTCTGTTTCTCTGGCCTACACCAGACTATTTTAAACAGATATATTTGTGTCTGAACAATCAGGAGGCACTATTACTGCTTTTCCTTATGACAAAAAATGGCAAAAGCAGGATAACAGAGGTTTGAACAGTGGAACTCCAAAACAACACTTCTCTTTCTCTGGCCTACCCCAGACTATTTTAAACAGAAATATTTGTGTCTGAACAATCAGGGAGACACTATTACTGTTTTTCTTTACAGAAAAAATGCCAAAAGCTGGATAGTAAAGATTTTTTACCATGGGACGGCAAAACCACAGTTATAATTTACTGGTGTATATCAGATTCTTTTAAACAGATATATTGGTGTCTGAACAATCAGGAGACACTATTACTGTTTTTCTTTATGGCTACGAATGGCAAAAGCAGGATAATACAGAGATTTGACCCGTGGAACAGCAAAACCACAGTTCTATTTCTCGGGCCTACACCAGACTATTTTCAACAGATATATTTGTGTCTGAACAATCAGGAGACATTATTACTGTTTTTCTTTACGGAAAAAAATGGCAAAAGCAGGATAATACTAAGATTTTTTACTGTGGAACTGCAAAACCACAGTTATAATTTACTGGTGTATACCAGACTTTTTTTAAGATATATATTTGCGGCTGAACAGTGAGCGACACACTCAAACTGTTTTTTTTTTAGGTATAAATGGCCCAAAAGTGGATAATACAGTGGTTTGAACCATGGAACTGCAAAACCACACTTCTGTTTCTCTGGCCTACACCAGACTATTTTAAACAGATATATTTGTGTCTGAACAATCAGGAGACACTTTTCCAGTTCTTTTTTTACGGTAAAAAATGCCAAAAGCAGGATAATAGAGATTTTTTACCGTGGAACAGCACAACCATAGTTATAATTTACTGGTGTATACCAGACTTTTTTCAATATATATATTTGCGGCTGAACAGTGAGCGACACACTCAAACTGTTTTTTTTTTAGGTATAAATTGCCCAAAAGTGGATAATACAGAGGTTTGGCCCGTGGAACTGTAAAACCACACTTCTCTTTCCCTGTCCTACACAAGACTAATTTAAACAGATATATGTGTGTCTGAACAATCAGGAGACACTATTACTGCTTTTCTTTACGACAAAAAATGGCAAAAGCAGGATAACAGAGGTTTGAATAGTGGAACTGCAAAACCACACTTCTGTTTCTCTGGCCTACACCAGACTATTTTAAACAGAAATATTTGTGTCTGAACAATCAGGGAGACACTATTACTGTTTTTCTTTACGGAAAAAATACCAAAAGCTGGATAGTAAAGATTTTTTTACCGTGGATCTGCAAAACCACACTTCTCTTTCTCTATCCTACACAAGACTATTTTAAACAGATATATTTGTGTCTGAACAATCAGGAGACACTATTACTGTCTTTCTTTATGGCAAAATATGGCAAAAGCAGGATAATACAGAGATTTGACCCGTGGAACTGCTTAACCACACTTCTATTTCTCGGGCCTACACCAGACTATTTTAAACAGATATATTTGTGTCTGAACAATCAGGGAGACACTATTACTGTTTTTCTTTAAGGAAAAAATACCAAAAACTGGATAATAGAGATTTTTTACCGTGGGACGGCAAAACCACAGTTATAATTTACTGGTGTATATCAGATTCTTTTAAACAGATATATTGGTGTCTGAACAATCAGGAGACACTATTAATGTTTTTCTTTATGGAAAAAATACCAAAAGCTGGATAATAGAGACTTTTTACCATGAAACAGCAAAACCGCAGTTATAATTTACTGGTGTATACCAGACTCTTTTAAACAAATATATTGATTTCTGAACAATCAGGAGACATTATTACTGTTTTTCTTAACGGAAAAAATACCAAAAGCTGGATAATAAAGATTTTTTACCGTGGGACGGCAAAACCACAGTTATCATTTACTGGTGTATATCAGATTCTTTTAAACAGATATATTGGTGTCTGAACAATCAGGAGACACTATTAATGTTTTTCTTTATGGAAAAAATACCAAAAGCTGGATAATAGAGACTTTTTACCATGAAACAGCAAAACCGCAGTTATAATTTACTGGTGTATACCAGATTCTTTTAAACAGATATATTTGTGTCTGAACAATCAGGAGACACTATTACTGTTTTTCCTTATGACAAAAAATGGCAAAAGCATAATAACAGAGGTTTGAACAGTGGAACTGCAAAACCACACTTCTGTTTCTCTGGCCTACACCAGACTATTTTAAACAGAAATATTTGTGTCTGAACAATCAGGGAGACACTACTACTGTTTTTCTTTACGGAAAAAATACCAAAAGCTGGATAGTAAAGATTTTTTACCGTGGGACGGCAAAACCACAGTTATAATTTACTGGTGTATATCAGACTCTTTTAAACAGATGTATTAGTGTCTGAACAATCAGGAGATACTATTAGTTTTTTTCCTTTACGGAAAAAATAACAAAAGCTGGATAATAGAGATTTTTTACCGTGGAACGGCAAAACCACAGTTATAATTTACTGGTGTATACCAGACTCTTTAAACAGATATATTGGTGTCTGAACAATCAGGAGACACTATTACAGTTTTTCTTTACGACAAAAAATGGCAAAAGCAGGATAACAGAGGTTTGAACAGTGGAACTGCAAAACCACACTTCTGTTTCTCTGGCCTACACCAGACTATTTTAAACAGAAATATTTGCGTCTGAACAATCAGGGAGACACTATTACTGTTTTTCTTTATGGAAAAAATACCAAAAGCTGGATAGTAAAGATTTTTTACCGTGGAACTGCAAAACCCACTTCTCTTTCTCTGTCCTACACAAGACTATTTTAAACAGATATATTTGTGTCTGAACAATCAGGAGACACTATTACTGTTTTTCTTTATGGCAAAATATGGCAAAAGCAGGATAATACAGAGATTTGACCCGTGGAACTGCTAAACCACACTTCTATTTCTCTGGCCTACACCAGACTATTTTAAACAGATATATTTGTGTCTGAACAATCAGGAGACCCTATTACTGTTTTTCTTTACGGAAAAAATACCAAAAGCTGGATAATAAAGATTTTTTACCATGGGACGGCAAAACCACAGTTAAAATTTACTGGTGTATACCAGAATCTTTTAAACAGATATATTGTTGTCAGAACAATCAGGAGACACTATTAATGTTTTTCTTTATGGAAAAAATACCAAAAGCTGGATTATAGAGATTTTTTACCATGAAACAGCAAAGCCATAGTTATAATTTACTGGTGTATACCAGACTCTTTTAAACAGATACAGTTATATGAAAAAGTTTGGGCACCCCTATTAATCTTAAGCTTAATGTTTTATAAAAATTGGTGTTTTTGCAACAGCTATTTCAGTTTGATATATGTAATAACTGTTGGACACAGTAATGTTTCTGCCTTGAAATGAGGTTTATTGTACTAACAGAAAATGTGCAATCTGCATTCAAACAAAATTTGACAGGTGCATAAGTATGGGCACCTCACCAGAAAAGTGACATTAATATTTAGTAGATCCTCCTTTTGCAAAAATAACAGCCTCTAGTCGCTTCCTGTAGCTTTTAATGAGTTCCTAGATCCTGGATGAAGGTATGTTTGACCATTCCTCTTTACAAAACAATTCCAGTTCAGTTAAGTTTGATGGTCGCCGAGCATGGACAGCCCTCTTCAAATGATCCCATAGATGTTCAATGATATTCAGGTCTGGGGACTGGGATGGCCATTCCATAACATTGTAATCGCTCCTCTGCATGAATGCCTGAGTAGATTTGGAGCGGTGTTTTGGATCATTGTCTTGCTGAAAGATCCATCCCCTGCTTAACTTCAACTTAATCACTGATTCTTGAACATTATTGTCAAGAATCTGCTGATACTGAGTGGAATCCATGCGCCCCTCAACTTTAACAAGATTCCCGGTGCCGGCATTGGCCACACAGCCCCAAAGCATGATGGAACCTCCACCAAATTTTACTGTGGGTAGCAAGTGTTTTTCTTGGAATGCTGTGTTTTTTAGCCGCCATGCATAACGCCTTTTTGTATGACCAAACAACTCAATCTTGGTTTCATCAGTCCACAGGACCTTCTTCCAAAAAGAAATTGGCTTCTCCAAATGTGCTTTTGCATACCTCAGCCGACTCTGTTTGTGGCGTGCTTGCAGAAACGGCTTCTTTCGCATCACTCTCCCATACAGCTTCTCCTTGTGCAAAGTGCGTTGTATAGTTGACCGATGCACAGTGACACCATCTGCAGCAAGTTGATGCTGCAGCTCTCTGGAGGTGGTCTGAGGATTGTCCTTGACTGATCTCACCATTCTACTTCTCTGCCTTTCTGATGTTTTTCTTGGCCTGCCACTTCTGGCCTTAGCAAGAACTGTCCCTGTGTTCTTCCATTTCCTTACTATGTTCCTCACAGTGGAAACTGACAGGTTAAATCTCTGAGACAGCTTTTTGTATCCTTCCCCTGAACAACTATGTTGAATAATCTTTGTTTTCAGATCATTTGACAGTTGTTTTGAGGAGCCCATGATGCCACTCTTCAGAGGAGATTCAAACAGGAGAACAACTTGCAAGTGGCCACTTTAAGTAGCTTTTCTCATGATTGCATACACCTGGCAATGAAGTTCAAAGCTCAATGAGGTTACAAAAACAAAAAGAGTGCTTTAGTAAGTCAGTAAAAAATAGGTAGGAGTATTTAAAACAAGAAAATGATAAGGGTGCCCATACTTATGCACCTGTCAAATTTTGTTTGAATGCAGATTGCACATTTTCTGTTAGTACAATAAACCTCATTTCAAGGCAGAAACATTACTGTGTCCAACAGTTATTACATATATCAAACTGAAATAGCTGTTGCAAAAACACCAATTTTTATAAAATACTAAGCTTAAGATTAATAGGGGTGCCCAAACTTTTTCATATAACTGTATATTGGTGTCTGAACAAGCAGGAGACACTATTACTGTTTTTCTTTACGGCTAAAAATGGCAAAAGCAGGATAATACAGAGATTTTTTACTCTGGAACAGCAAAACCACAGTTAAAATTTACTGGTGTATACAAGACTTTTTTAAATATATATATTTGCGACTGAACAGTGAGCGAGACACTCAAACTGCTTTTTTTAAGGTAAAAATGGCCCAAAATTGGATAATACAGAGGTTTGAACCGTGGAACTGCAAAACCACACTTCTGTTTCTCTGGCCTACACCAGACTATTTTAAACAGATATACTTGTGTCTGAACAATCAGGGAGACACTATTACAGTTTTTTTTATGGCAAAAAATGCCAAAAGCAGGATAATAGAGATTTTTTACCGTGGAACAGCACAACCACAGTTATAATTTACTGGTGTATAACAAACTTTTTTCAATAAATATATTTGCGGCTGAACTGTGAGCGACACACTCAAACTGTTTTTTTTTTTAGGTACAAATAACCCAAAAGAGGATAATACAGAGGTTTGAACCGTGGAACTGCAAAACCACACTTCTGTTTCTCTGGCCTACACCAGACTATTTTAAACAGATATATTTGTGGCTGAACAATCAGGGAGACACTATTGCTGTTTTTCTTTAAGGAAAAAATACCAAAAGCTGGGTAATAGAGATTTTTAAACGTGGAATGGCAAAACCACAGTTATCATTTACTGTTGTATACCAGACTATTTTAAACAGATATATTTGTGTCTGAACAATCAGGAGACACTATTACTGTTTTTCTTTACGGCAAAAAATGCCAAAAGCAGGATAATACAGAGATTTGACCCGTGGAACGGCAAAACCACAGTTCTATTTCTCGGGCCTACACCAGACTATTTTCAACAGATATATTTGTGTCTGAACAATCAGGAGACACTATTACTGTTTTTCTTTACGGCAAAAGATGGCAAAAGCAGGATAATAGTAAGATTTTTTACTGTGGAACAGCAAAACCACAGTTATAATTTCCTGGTGTATATCAGACTCTTTTAAACAGATATATTGGTGTCTGAACAATCAGGAGATACTATTACTTTTTTTCTTTATGGAAAAAATAACAAAAGCTGGATGATAGAGATCTTTTACCGTGGAACGGCAAAACCACAGTTATAATTTACTGGTGTATACCAGACTTTTTTAAATATATATATTTGCGGCTGAACAGTGAGGGACACACTCAAACTGTTTTTTTTTAGGTAGAAATGGCCCAAAAGTGGATAATACAGAGGTTTGGACCATGGAACTGTAAAACCACACTTCTGTATCTCTGGCCTACACCAGACTATTTTAAACAGATATATTTGTGTCTGAACAATCAGGAGACACTATTACTGTTTTTATGGATGGCAAAATATGGCAAAAGCAGGATAATACAGAGATTTGACCCGTGGAACTGCGAAACCACACTTCTATTTCTCGGGCCTACATCAGACTATTTTAAACAGATATATTTGTGTCTGAACAATCAGGAGACACTATTACTGTTTTTCTTTACGGAAAAAATACCAAAAGCTGGATAATAAAGATTTTTTACCGTGGGACGGCAAAACCACAGTTATCATTTACTGGTGTATATCAGATTCTTTTAAACAGATATATTGGTGTCTGAACAATCAGGAGACACTATTACTGTTTTTCTTTACGGCTAAAAATGGCAAAAGCAGGATAATACAGAGATTTTTTACTCTGGAACAGCAAAGCCACCGTTAAAATTTACTAGTGTATACCAGACTTTTTTAAATATATATATTTGCGGCTGAACAGTGAGCAAGACACTCAAACTGCTTTTTTTTAAGGTAAAAATGGCCCAAAAGTGGATAATACAGAGGTTTGAACCGTAGAACTGCAAAACCACACTTCTATTTCTCTGGCCTACACCAGACTATTTTAAACAGATATATTTTTGTCTCAACAATCAGGGAGACACTATTACAGTTTTTTTTTACGGCAAAAAATGCCAAAAGCAGGATAATAAAGATTTTTTACCGTGGAACAGCACAACCACAGTAATAATTTACTGGTGTATAACAAACTTTTTTCAATATATATATTTGCGGCTTAACAGTGAGCGACACACTCAAACTGTTTTTTTTTTTAGGTACAAATAACTCAAAAGAGGATAATACAGAGGTTTGAACCGTGGAACTGTAAAACCACACTTCTGTTTCTCGGTCCTACACCAGACTGTTTTAAACAGATATATTTGTGTCTGAACAATCAGGGAGACACTATTGCTGTTTTTCTTTAAGGAAAAAATACCAAAAGCTGGATAATAGAGATTTTTAAACGTGGAATGGCAAAACCACAGTTATCATTTACTGTTGTATACCAGACTATTTTAAACAGATATATTTGTGTCTGAACAATCAGGAGATACTATTACTTTTTTTCTTTATGGAAAAAATAACAAAAGCTGGATAATAGAGATATTTTACCGTGGAACGGTAAAACCACAGTTATAATTTACTGGTGTATACCAGACTTTTTTAAATATATATATTTGCGGCTGAACAGTGAGGGACACACTCAAACTGTTTTTTTTTAGGTAGAAATGGCCCAAAAGTGGATAATACAGAGGTTTGGACCATGGAACTGCAAAACCACACTTCGGTATCTCTGGCCTACACCAGACTATTTTAAACAGATATATTTGTGTCTGAACAAGCAGGAGACACTATTACTGTTTTTCTTTATGGCAAAATATGGCAAAAGCAGGATAATACAGAGATTTGACCCGTGGAACTGCGAAACCACACTTCTATTTCTCGGGCCTACACCAGACTATTTTAAACAGATATATTGGTGTCTGAACAATCAGGAGAAACTATTACTGTTTTTCTTTACGGAAAAAATACCAAAAGCTGAATAATAAAGATTTTTTACCGTGGGACGGCAAAACCACAGTTATAATTTACTGGTGTATATCAGATTCTTTTAAACAGATATATTGGTGTCTGAACAATCAGGAGACACTATTACTGTTTTTCTTTACGGAAAAAATACCAAAAGCTGGATAATACAGAGATTTTTGCGGTGGAACAGCAGAACCACCGTTATAATTTACTGGTGCATACCAGACTTTTTTAAACATATACAGTACAGACCAAAAGTTTGGACACACCTTCTCATTTAAAGATTTTTCTGTATTTTCATGTCTATGAAAATTGTACATTCACACTGAAGGCATCAAAACTATGAATTAGCACATGTGGAATTATATACTTAACAAAAAATTGTGAAACAATTGAAAATATGTCTTATATTCTAGGTTCTTCAAAGTAGCCACCTTTTGCTTTGATGACTGCTTTGCACACTCTTGGCATTCTCTTGATGAGCTTCAAGAGGTAGTCACTGGAAATGGTCTTCCAACAATCTTGAAGGAGTTCCCAGAGATGCTTAGCACTTGTTGGCCCTTTTACCTTCATTCTGCGGTCCAGCTCACCCCAAACCATCTCGATTGGGTTCAGGTCTGGTGACTGTGGAGGCCAGGTCATGTGGCGTAGCACCCCATCACTCTCCTTCTTGGTCAAATAGCTCTTACACAGCTTGGAGGTGTGTTTCGGGTCATTGTCCTGATGAAAAATAAATGATGATCCAACTAAACGCAAACCGGATGGAATAGCATACCGCTGCAAGATGCTGTGGTAGCCATGCTGGTTCAGTATGACTTCAATTTTGAATAAATCCCCAACAGTGTCACCAGCAAAGCACCCCCACACCATCACACCATCACACCATCACACCTCCTCCTCCATGCTTTACGGTGGGAACCAGGCATGTAGAGTCCATCCGTTCACCTTTTCTGCATCGCACAAAGACACGGTGGTTGGAACCAAAGATCTCAAATTTGGACTCATCAGACCAAAGCACAGATTTCCACTGGTCTAATGTCCATTCCTTGTGTTCTTTAGCCCAAACAAATCTCTTCTGCTTGTTGAGTGTCCTTAGCAGTGGTTTCCTAGCAGCTATTTTACCATGAAGGCCTGCTGCACAAAGTCTCCTCTTAACAGTTGTTGTAGAGATTTGTCTGCTGCTAGAACTCTGTGTGGCATTGACCTGGTCTCTAATCTGAGCTGCTGTTAACCTGCCATTTCTGAGGCTGGTGACTCGGATAAACTTATACTCAGAAGCAGAGGTGACTCTTGGTCTTCCTTTCCTGGGGCGGTCGCCATGTGAGCCAGTTTCTTTGTAGCGCTTGATGGTTTTTGCAACTGCACTTGGGGACACTTTCAAAGTTTTCCCAATTTTTCGGACTGACTGACTTAATTTCTTAAAGTAATGATGGCCACTCGTTTTTCTTTACTTAGCTGCTTTTTTCTTGCCATAATACAAATTCTAACAGTCTATTCAGTAGGACTATCAGCTGTGTGTCCACCTGACGTCTACACAACACAACTGATGGTCCCAACCCCATTTATAAGGCAAGAAATCCCACTTATTAAACCTGACAGGGCACACCTGTGAAGTGAAGACCATTTCCGGTGACTAACTCTTGAAGCTCATCAAGAGAATGCCAAGAGTGTGCAAAGCAGTCATCAAAGCAAAAGGTGGCTACTTTGAAGAACCTAGAATATAAGACATATTTTCAATTGTTTCACACTTTTTTGTTAAGTATATAATTCCACATGTGTTAACTCATAGTTTTGATGCCTTCAGTGTGAATGTACAATTTTCATAGTCATGAAAATACAGAAAAATCTTTAAATGAGAAGGTGTGTCCAAACTTTTGTTCTGTACTGTATATTTGTGGCTGAACATTGAGCGACACACTCAAACTGTTTTTTTTTTAGGTACAAATGGCCCAAAAGTGGATAATACAGAGGTTTTAATTTTGGAACTGCAAAACCACACTTCTGTTTCTCTGGCCTACACCAGACTAATTTAAACAGATATATTTGTGTCTGAACAATCAGGGAGACACTATTACAGTTTTTTTTTACCCCCAAAAAATGCCAAAAGCAGGATGATAGAGATTTTTTACCGTGGAACAGCACAACCACAGTTATCATTTACTGGTGTATACCAGACTCTTTTAAACAGATATATTGGTGTCTGAACAATCAGGAGACTCTATTACTGATTTTCTTTACAGCAAAAAATGCCAAAAGCAGGATAATACAGAGATTTGAACCGTGGAACGGCAAAACCACAGTTCTATTTCTCGGGCCTACACCAGACTATTTTCAACACATATATTTGTGTCTGAAAAATCAGGAGACACTATTACTGTTTTTCTTTATGGCAAAATACGGCAAAAGCAGGATAATAGAGATTTTTTACTGTGGAATAGCAAAACCACAGTTATAATTTACTGGTGTATACCAAACTTTTTTTAAAAAAAAAGGCTGCACAGTGAGCAACACACTCAAACTGTTTTTTTTTAGGTTCAAATGGCCCAAAAGTGGATAATACAGAGGTTTGAACCGAAGAACTGCAAAACCACACTTCTCTTACTCTGTCCTACACAAGACTATTTAAAACAGATATATTTGTGTCTGAACAATTAGGGAGACACTATTACTGTTTTTTTTTACGGCAAAAAATGCCAAAAGCACAATCATAGAGATTTTTTAGCATGGAATAGCACAACCACAGTTATAAATTACTGGTGTATACCAGACTTTTTTCAATATATATATTTGCGGCTTAACAATGAGCGACATACTCAAACTGTTTTTTTTTAGGTACAAATGGCCCAAAAGTGGATAATACACAGGTTTGAACCGTGGAACTGCAAAATGACACTTCTATTTCTCGGGCCTACACCAGACTATTTTAAACAGATATATTTGTGTCTGAACAATCAGGGAGACACTATTACTGTTTTTCTTTAAGGAAAAAATACCAAAAGCTGAATAATAGAGATTTTTTAACGTGGAATGGCAAAACCACAGTTATAATTTACTTTTGTATATCAGACTCTTTTAAACAGATATATTGGTGTCTGAACAATGAGGAGATACTATTACTTTTTTTCTTTATGGAAAAAATACCAAAAGCTGGATAATAGAGATTTTTTAACGTGGAACGTGAAAACCACAGTTATAATTTACTGGTGTATACCAGACTCTTTTAAACAGATATATTGGTGTCTGAACAATCAGGAGACACTATTACTGTTTTTCTTTACGGCTACAAATGGCAAAAGCAGGATAATACAGAGATTTTTTTACCGTGGAACAGCACAACCAAAGTTATAATTTACTGGCGTATACCAGACTTTTTTCAATATATATATTTGCGGCTGAACAGTGAGCGACACACTCAAACTGTTTTTTTTAGGTAAAAATGGCCCAAAAGTGGATAATATAGAGGTTTGAACCATGGACCTGCAAAACCACACTTTTGTTTCTCTGTCCTACACCAGACTATTTTAAACAGATATATTTGTGTCTGAACTGTCACAGACACACTTTTTTTTTTTATTTTGAAGGAGGGGGACACTAAAAGGTTAATAAGACGGGTATTTGTACGGTGTGAAGGAGGGAAAAAAAAAAGAGGATTTAGATGAGAAAAAAAGGATTTTTCCTGGCCCCTAGGAACTGGAGCTGAGTCCAGAAATTTCAGCAACAGGAGCACACAGGACTGTAATGCAATGTTTTCTGCTTTAACCTTTGCGTCTCCTATACAGCCTGCCTGCCTGCCTGCCTGACATTTGGGATGGATATTAGTCCTGAGAAGGACTGTTTCTTTGATTTGGCAGCCTTTACAGACCCTAAACTAACTATTTCGCAGTATAAATCTCTCCCTAGCTCAGCAGTGCTTTCCCTACACTGGCTAATCCAGAGCGACTGTGTCCAAGATGGCGGAGCCCGGTTTTAAATACTCGAGGTGACGCTGTGCAGCCAGCCAATCAATGTAATGCCCGCAACCAACATGGCTGCAGCATTACAGTGACTGGCTGGCAATCCCTGCATGATCATTGGCTCTGTAAAGGTGCCAAACATGCAGGGCGGAGACCCGAGCTCCCGCCCGAGTAACCTGGAAATGCTCGGTGCTCGCCGAACATCCCGAGGGGTGTGATGCTCGGTCGAGTACCGAGCAGTGTCGAGCATATTCGCTCAACACTACTACTGTGACCTCCACGTCTCTTCCACGGGGCATTTATATTGTCTTTTTATTCCAGTGCGACCTCCACCACTCTTCCAAGGGGCAAGAAAACCGTCTTGTTTAGCTACTGTGACCTACACGTCTCTTCCACGCAGCATTGATACTGTCTTTTTATTCCACTGCGACCTCCTCCACTCTTGCAAGGGGCATTGATATTGTCTTTTTATTCCACTGGAACCTCCACCACTCTTCCAAGGGGCATTAAAACCATCTTGTTAAGCTACTGTGGACTCCACGTCTCTTCCACGGGGCATTGATATTGTCTTTTTATACCACTGTAACCTCCACCACTTTTCCAAGGGGCATTAAAACCATTTTGTTAAGCTACTGTGACCTCACTTCTCTTCTAAGGGGCATTAAAACCATCTTGTTAAGCGATTCTGAAATCCACAGCTCTTCCAGATTGCATTGAAACCGTCTTCTCAAGCTACTGTAACCTCCACGTCTCTTCCACGGGGCATTGATATTGTCCATTTTATCCACTGCAACTTCAACCACTCTTCCAAGGGGCAATAAAACCATCTTGTTAAGCTACTGTGACCTCCACATCTCTTCCACGGAGCATTGATATTGTATTTTAATTCCACTGCGACCTCCTCCACTCTTCCAGGGGGCATTGATATTGTCTTTTGATTCCACTGCGATCTCCACCACTCTTCCAAGGGGCATTAAAACCATCTTGTTAAACCACTTTGAACTACACAGCTCTTCCAAGGGGCATTAAAAGCGTCTTGTTAAGCTACTGTGACCTCCACGTCTCTTCCACGGGGCATTGATATTGTCTTTTTATTCCACTGCAACCTCCATCACTCTTCCAAGGGGCATTAAAACTGTCTTGATAAGCTACTGTAACCTCCACGTCTCTTCCACGGGACATTGATATTGTCTTTTTATTCCATTGCGACCTTCACCACTTTTCCAAGGGACATTGATATTATCTTTTTATTCCACTGCGACCTCCACCACTCTTCCAAAGGGCACTGATATTGTCTTTTTATTCCACTGCAACCTCCACCATTCTTTCAAGGGGCACTAAAACCATATTATTAAGCTACTGTGACCTCGACGTCTCTCCCACAGGGCATTGATATTGTCTTTTTATTTCACTGTAACCACCACATCTCTTCCACTGGGCATTAAAACCGTCTTGCTAAGCTAATTTGACCTACACGTCTCTTCCAAGGGGCATTAAAACCATCTTGTTAAACCACTCTGAACTCCACAGCTCTCCCACAGGGCAATAAAACCGTCTTGTTAAGCTACTGTGATCTCCACATCTTTTCCATGGGGCATTGATATTGTCTTTTTATTCTACTGTAACCTCCACCGCTCTTCCAAGGGCATTAAAAGCCACTTGTTAAGCTACTTTGACCTCCATATCTCTTCCAAGGGGCATTAAAACCATCTTGTTAAAACACTCTGAACTCCACAGCTCTTCCAAGGGGCATTAAAACCGCCTTGTTAAGCTACTGTTATCTCCACGTCTCTTCCACGGGGTATTGATATTGTTCTTTATTCCACTGCAACCTCCACCACTCTTCCAAGGGGCATTGATATTGTCTTTTTTTTTCCACTGCGACCTCAACCACTCTTCCATGGGGCATTGATATTGTCTTTTTATTCCACTGCGACCTCCACCACTCTTCCAATGGGCATTAAAACAATCTTGTTTAGCTACTGTGACCTCCACGTCTCTTCCACAGGGCATTGATATTGTCTTTTTATTCCACTCTAACCTCCAACACTGTTCCAAGGTGCATTAAAACCATCTTCTTAAACAACTCTGAACTCCACTGCTCTTCCAAGGGCATTGAAACCGTCTTGTTAACCTATTGGGACCTCCTCGTCTTTTCTACTGGGCATTGATATTGTCTTATTATTCCACTGCGACCTCCACCACTATTCCAAGGGGCATTAAAGCCTTTTGCTAAGCTACTGTGACCTCCATGTCTCTTCCAAGGGGCATTGATATTTTCTTTTTATTCCACTGCGACCTCCAACACTCTTACAAGGGGCATTAATATTGTCTTTTTATTCCACTGCGACCTCCACCACTCTTCCAAGGGGCATCAAAACCGTCTGGTTTAGCTACTGTGTCCTCCATGTCTCTTTCACGGGGCATTGATATTGTCTGTTTGTTCAACTGTAACCTACACCACTCTTCCAAGGGGCATTAAAACCATCTTGTAAAGCTACTGTGACCTCCTCGTCTCTTCCAAGAGGCATTAAAACTGTCTTGTTAAACCACTCTGAACTCCACAGCTCTTCAAAGGGGCATTAAATCCATCTTGTTAAGCTACTGTGACCTCCACGTCTCTTTCGCGGGGCATTGAAATTGTCTTTTTGTTTCACTGCAACCTCCACTATTCTTACAAGGGGCATTAAAACTGTCTTCTTAAGCTTCTGGGACTTGCACGTCTCTTCAGCGGGGCATTGATATTGTCTTTTTATTTCACTGCGACCTCCACCTCTCTTCCAAGGACATTGATATTGTCTATTTATTCCACTGCGGCCTCCACCACTCTTTCAAGGGGCATTAAAACCATCTTGTAAAGCTACAGTGACCTCCACGTCTCTTCCACGGGGCATTGATATTGTCTCTTTAATCCTCTGTAGACTCCACCACTATTCCAAGGGGCATTAAAACCATTTGGATAAGCTACAGTGACCTCCATGTTTCTTCTAAGGGGCATTAAAACCGTCTTGTTAAGCTACTGTGACCTCCATGTCTCTTCCACGGGGCATTGATATAGTTTTTTTATTCCACTGCGACTTCCACCACTCTTTCAAGGGGCATAAAACCATATTGTTAAGTAACTGTGGCCTCCTCGTCTCTTCCACGGGGCATTGATATTGTTCTTTTATTCCACTTCGACCTCCACCACTCTTCCAAGGGGCAATAAAGCCGTCTTTTTAAGCTACTGTGACCTTCACGTCTCTTCCACGGGTCATTGATATTGTCCTGTTATTCCACGGGAAACTCCACCACTCTTTCAAAGGGCATTAAAACTGTCTTGTTAAACTACTGTGAGCTCCACGTCTCTTCCAAGGGGCATTAAAACCATCTTGTTAAGCTACTGTGATCTCCAAGTCTCTTCCACGGGGCATTGATATTGTCTTTTTGTTCCACTGCGACCTGCACTACTCTTCCAAAGTGCAATAAAACGTCTTGTTAGGCTACTGTGACCTCCACGTCTCTTCGATGGGGAAATTGATATTGTCTTTTTATTCCACTACGACCTCCACCACTCTACCACGGGGCATTAAAACAGTCTTGTTAAGCTACTGTGACCTCCACATCTCTTCAAGGGGCATTGTTATTGTCCTTTTATTCCACTGCGACCCCCACCACTATGCCAAGGGGCATATATATTGTTTTTTTATTCCACTGCGACCTCCACCACTCTTCCAAGTGGCAATAAGACCGCCTTGTTAAGCTACTGTGACCTCCACATCTCTTTCACGGGCCATTGATACTGTCTTTTTTTTCCACTGCTACCTCCACCACTATTCCAAGGGGTATTAAAACCGTGTTGTTAAGCTACTGTGACCTCCAAGTCTCTTCCAGGGGCATTGTTATTGTATTTTTATTCCACTGCGACCTCCCCCACTATGCCAAGCGGCACAGATATTGTTTTTTGATTCCACTGCGACCTCCACCACTCTTCCAAGTGGCATTACAACCGTCTTGTTAAGCTGCTGTGACCTCCACATCTCTTTCACGGGCCATTGATATTGTTTTTTTATTCCACTGCGACCTCCACCACTAATCCAAGGGGCATAAAAACTGTCTTGTTAACCTACTGTGACCTCCACGTCTTATCCACAGGGCATTGATGTTGTCTTTTTATTGCACTGCGACTTCCACCACTCTTCCAAGGGGCATTGATATTGTAATTTTATTCCACTGCAACCTCCACCACTCTTCCAAGGGGCATTGATATTGTCTTTTTATTCCATTGCAACCTGAACCACTCCTCCAAGGGGCACTAAAACCATCTTGTTAAGCTACTGTGACCTCCACGTCACTTCCACGGGGCATTAATATTGTCTTTTTATTCCACTGTAACCTCCACCACTCTTCGAAGGAGCATTAAAACCGTCTTACTAAGCTACCGTCACCTCCACGTCTCTTCTAAGGATCATTAAAACCATCTTGTTAAACCACTCTGAACTCCACAGCTCTTCCAATATGGCATTGATATTGTCTTTTTATTCCACAGCGACCTCCACCATTCTTCCAAGGGGCATTAAAACTATATTGTTAAGCTACTGTGACCTCCATGTCTCTTCCACGGGGCATTGATAGTCTTTTTATTCCACTGCGACCTCCACCACTCTTCCAAGGGGCATTAAAACTATATTGTTAAGCTACTGTGACCTCCACATCTATTCCACAGGTCATTGATATTTTCTTTTTATTCCTCTGTAACCTCCAACAGTCTTCCAAGTGGCATTAAAACCATATTGTTAAGCTACTGTGACCTCCACGTCTCTTCCAAGGGGCATTAAAACTGTCTTGTTAAGCTACTGTGACCTCCAATTGTCTTCCACGGGGCATTGATATGGTTCTTTTATTCCACTGCGACTTCCACCTCTCTTCCAAGGGACATTAAACCGTTTTGTTAAGCTACTATGGCCTCCAGGTCTATTCCACAGGGCATTGATATTGTCTTTTTATTCCACAGCGACCTTCACCTCTCTTCCAGGGGCAATAAAAACGTCTTGTTAAGCTAATGTGACCTCCAAGTGTCTTCCACAGGGCAATGATATTGTCTATTTATTCCACTGCGACCTTCACCACTCTTCCAAGGGGCATTGATATTGTCTTTTTATTCCACTGCGACCTCCAGCACTCTTCCAAATAGCATTAAAAACCTCTTGTTAAGCTACTGTAATTTCCATTTCTGTTCCACGGGGCATTGATATTGTCTTTTTATTCCACTGCGACCTCCATCACTCTTCCAAGGGGCATTAAAACTGTCTTGATTAGCTAATGTGACCTCCACGTCTCTTCCATGGGACATTGATATTGTCTTTTTATTCCACTGCGACCTCCACCACTTTTCCAAGGGACATTGATATTATCTTTTTATTCCACTGCGACCTCCACCACTCTTCCAAAGGGCACTGATATTGTCTTTTTATTTCACTGCAACCTCCACCATTCATTCAAGGGGCAGTAAAACCATATTATTAAGCTACTGTGACCTCGACGTCTCTTCCACAGGGCATTGATATTGTCTTTTTATTCCACTGTAACCACCACCTCTCTTCCACTGGGCATTAAAACAGTCTTGTTAAGCTAATGTGACCTACACGTCTCTTCCAAGGGGCATTAAAACCATCTTGTTAAACCACTCTGAACTCCACAGCTCTCCCATGGGGCAATAAAACCGTCTTGTTAAACTACTGTTACCTCCACGTCTCTACCACGGGGCATTGATATTGTCTTTTTTTTCCACTGCGACCTCCATCACTCTTACAAGGGCCATTAAAAACGTCTTGGTAAGCTACTGTGACCTCCAAATCTCTTCCACGGGGCATTGATATTGTCTTTTTATTCCACTGCGACCTCCACCACTCTTTCATGGGGCATTGATATTGTCTTTTTATTCCTCTGCGACCTCCACCACTCTTCCAAGGGGCATTAAAAATATGTTGTTAAGCTACTGTGATCTCCACATCTTTTCCATGGGGCATTGATATTGTCTTTTTATTCCACTGTAACCTCCACCACTCTTCCAAGGGGCATTAAAACCATCTTGTTAAGCTACTTTGACCTCCATGTCTCTTCCAAGGGTCATTAAAACCATCTTGTTAAAACACTCTGAACTCCACAGCTCTTACAAGGGGCAATAAAACCCTCTTGTTAAGCTACAGTGATCTCCACGTCTCTTCCACGGGGTATTGATATTGTTTTTTAACCCACTGCAACCTCCACCACTCTTCCAAGGGGCATTGATATTGTCTTTTTTTTTTCCACTGCGACCTCAACCACTCTTCCATGGGGCATTGATATTGTCTTTTTATTCCACTGCGACCTCCACCACTGTTCCAAGGGGCATTAAAACCATTTTCTTAAACAACTCTAAACTCGACAGCTCTTCCAAGGGTATTGAAACCTTCTTGTTAACCTACTGGGACATCCTAGTCTCTTCTACTGGGCATTGATATTGTCTTATTATTCCACTGCGACCTCCACCACTATTCCAAGGGGCATTAAAGCCTTCTTGCTAAGCTACTGTGACCTCCACGTCTCTTCCAAGAGGCATTGATATTTTCTTTTTATTCCACTGCGACCTCCACCACTCTTCCAAGGGGCATTGATATTGTCTTTTTATTCCACTGCGAACTCCACCACTCTTCCAAGGGGCATCAAAACAGTCTGGTTTAGCTCCTGTGTCCTCCATGTCTCTTTCACGGGGCATTGATATAGTCTGTTTATTCCACTGTAACCTACACCTCTCTTCCAAGGGGCATTAAAACCATCTTGTTAAGTACTGTGACCTCCACTTCTCTTCCAAGGGGCATTAAAACTGTCTTGTTAAACCACTCTGAATTCCACAGCTCTTCCAAGGGGCATTAAAACCATCTTGCAAAGCTACTGTGACCTCCACGTCTCTTCCTAGAGGCATGAAAACCGTCTTGTTAAACCACTCTGAACTCCACAGCTCTTCCAAGGGGCATTAAACCGTCTTGTTAAGCTACTGTGACCTCTAAGTCTCTAAAACGGGTCACTGACATTGTCTTTTTATTCCACTGCGACCTCCACCACTCTTCCAAGGGGCATTAAATCCATCTTGCTAAGCTACTGTGACCTCAATGTCTCTTTCGCGGGGCATTGGTATTATCTTTTTGTGTCACTGCAACCTCCACTACTCTTACAAGGGGCATTAAAACTGTCTTGTTAAGCTTCTGGGACCTGCACGTCTCTTCTTTGGGGCATTGATATTGTCTTTTTATTCCACTGCGACCTCCACCTCTCTTCCAAGGGCATTGATATTGTCTTTTTATTCCACTGCAACCTCCACCACACTTTCAAGGGGCATTAAAACCGTTTGGATAAGCTACAGTGACCTCCATGTTTCTTCTAAGGGGCATTAAAACCGTCTTGTTAAGCTACTGTGACCTCCATGTCTCTTCTTCCACGGGGCATTGATATAGTTTTTTTTTTCCACTGTGACTTCCACCACTCTTCCAAGGGGCATTAAACCATCTTGTTAAGTTACTGTGGCCTCCTCGTCTCTTCCATGGGGCATTGATATTGTTCTTTTATTCCACTGCGACCTCCACCACTCTTCCACGGGGCAATAAAGCCGTCTTTTAAAGCCACCTTCACATTTCTTCCACGGGTTATTGATATTGTCCTGTTATTCCAAGGGAAACTCCACCCCTTTTCCAAAGGGCATTAAAACTGTCTTGTTAAGCTACTATGACCTCCACGTCTCTTCCAAGGGTCATGAAAACCGTCTCGTTAAACCACTCTGAACTCCACAGCTTTTCCAAGGGGCATTAAAACCATCTTGTTAAGCTACTGTGATCTCCAAGTCTCTTCCACGGGGCATTAATATTGTCTTTTTATTCCACTGCGAGCTGCACTACTCTTCCAAAGTGCAATAAAACATCTTGTTAGGCTACTGTGACCTCCACGTCTCTTCGACAGGGGAAATTTATATTGTCTTTTTATTCCACTACGACCTCCACCACTCTACCAAGGGGCATTAAAACCATCTTGTTAAGCTACTGTGACCTCCACGTCTCTTCAAGGGGCATTGTTATTGTCCTTTTATTCCACTGCGAGCTCCACCACTATGCCAAGGGGCATATATATTGTTTTTTTATTCCACTGCGACCTCCACCACTCTTCCAAGTGTCATTAAGACCGTCTTGTTAAGCTACTGTGACCTCCACATCTCTTTCATGGGCCATTGATATTGTCTTTTTATTCCACTGCGACCTCCACCACTATTCCAAGGGGCATTAAAACCATCTTGTTAAGCTACTGTGACCTCCAAGTCTCTTCCAGGGGCATTGTTATTGTCTTTTTATTCCACTGCGACCTCCACCACTATGCCAAGGGGCAAAGATATTGTTTTTTGATTCCACTGCGACCTCCACCACTCTTCCAAGTGGCATTAAGACCGTCTTATTAAGCTACTGTGACCTCCACATCTCTTTCACGGGCCATTGATATTGTTTTTTTATTCCACTGCGACCTCCACCACTATTCCAAGGGGCATAAAAACTGTCTTGTTAAGCTACTCTGAACTCCACGTCTTATCCACAGGACATTGATATTGTCTTTTTATTGCACTGTGACCTACACCACTCTTCCAAGGGGCATTGATATTGTAATTTTATTCCACTGCGACCTCCACCACTCTTCCAAGGGGCATTGATATTGTCTTTTTATTCCACTGTGACCTGAACCACTCTTCCAAGGGGCACTAAAACCATCTTGTTAAGCTACTGTGATCTCCACGTCACTTCCACGGGGCATTAATATTGTCTTTTTATTCCACTCTAACCTCCACCACTCTTCGAAGGAGCATTAAAACCGTCTTATTAAGCTACCGTGACCTCCACATCTCTTCCAAGGGTCATTAAAACCATCTTGTTAAACCACTCTGAACTCCACAGCTCTTCCAATGGGCATTGATATTGTCTTTTTATTCCACTGCGACCTCCACCAGTCTTCCAAGTGGCATTAAAACCATATTGTTAAGCTACTGTGACCTCCACGTCACTTCCAAGGGGCATTAAAACTGTCTTGCTAAGCTACTGTGACCAATTGTCTTCCACGGCGCATTGATATGGCTTTTTTATTCCACTGTGACTTCCATCACTCTTCCAAGGGACATTAAACCATCTTGTTAAGCTACTGTGGCCTCCAGGTCTCTTCCACAGGGCATTGATATTGTCTTTTTATTCCACAGCGACCTCCACCTCTCTTCCAGGGGCAATAAAAATGTCTTGTTAACCTACTTTGACCTCCAAGTGTCTTCGAAGGGGCATTCATATTGTCGTTTTATTCCACTGCGACCTCCATCACTCTTCCAAGGCGCATTGATATTGTCTTTTTATTCCACTGTCATCTCCACCACTCTTCCAAGGGGCATTGATATTGTCTTTTTATTCCACTGCGACCTCCAGCACTCTTCCAAGGGGCATTAAAACCGTCTTGTTAAGATACTGTGATTTCCATTTCTGTTCCACGGAGCATTGATATTGTCTTTTTATTCCACCGCGACCTCCACAACACTTGCAAGGGACATTGACATTGTCTTTTTATTCCACTGCGACCTCCACCAATCTTCCAAGGGGCATTAAAACCATCTTCTTAAGCTACTGTGACCTCCACGTTTCTTCCTCGGGACATTGATATTGTCTTTTTATACCGCTGTAACCTCCAGCACTCTTCCAGGGGGCACTAAAACCGTCTTGTTAAGCTACTGTGACCTCCACGTCTCTTCAACGGGGCATTGATATTGTCTTTTTATTCCACTGTAACCTACACCACTCTTCCACGGGGCATTAAAACCGTCTTGTTAAGCTGCTGTGACCTCCACGTTTCTTCCAAGGAGCATTAAAGCCATGTTGTTAAAACACTCTGAACTCCACAGCTCTTCCAAGGGGCATTAAAGCCGTCTTTTTATGCTACTGTTACCTCCAAGTCTCTTTCACGGGGCATTGATATTGTCTTTTTATTCTACTGCGACCTCCACTACTCTTCCAAGGGCATTGATACTGTCTTTTTAATCCACTGTGACCTGCACCACTCTTCCAAGGGGCAGTAAACTGTCTAGTTGAGCTACTATGACCTCCACGTCTCTTCCAAGGGGCATTAAAACCGTCTTGTTAAACCACTCTGAACTCCACAGCTCTTCCAATAGGCATTAAAACCATCTTGTTAAGCTGCTGTTACCTCCAAGTCTCTTCCACGGAGCATTGATATTGTCTTTTTATTCTACTGCGACCTCCACCACTCTTCCAAGGGGCATTAAAAACGTCTTGTTAAGCTACTGTGACTTCCACATCTCTTCCACGGGGCATTGATATTGTCTTTTTATTCCACTGTGACCTCCACCACTCTTCTAAGGGGCATTATAACCATCTTGTCAAGCTACTGTGACCTTCAAGTCTTTTCCAAGTGACAATTAAACCGTAATGTTAAACCACTGTGAACTGCAAAGTTCTTCCAAGGGGCATTAAAACCGTCTTGTTAAGCTACTTTGTCCTCTATATCTCATCGAAAGGACATTAAAACCGTCTTGTTAAACCACTCTGAACTCCACAGCTCTTCCAAGGGGCATTAAAACCGTCTTTTTAAGCTACTGTTACCTCCAAGTCTCTTTCACGGGGCATTGATATTGTCTTTTTATTCTACTGTGACCTCCACCACTCTTCCAAGGGCATTAATACTGTCTTTTTAATCCACTGTGACCTGCACCACTATTCCAAGGGGCAGTAAACTGTCTAGTTGAGCTACTATGACCTCCACGTCTCTTCCAAGGAGCATTAAAACCGTCTTATTAAACCACTATGAACTCCAAAGTTCTTCCAAGGAGCATTAAAACTGTCTTGTAAAGCTACAGTGACCTCCACCTCTCTTCCAAGGGGCATTGATATTGTATTTTTATTCCACTACAACCTCCACCACTCTTTCAAGGGCCATTAATAACGTCTTGTTAAGCTGCAGTGAACTCCATGTCTCATCCACGGGGAATTAAAACCGTCTTGTTAAACCACTCTGCACTCCACAGCTCTATCAAGGGGCATTAAAACAGTCTAGTTAAGCTACTGTGACCTCCACTTCTCTTTCAAGGGACATTGATATTGTCTTTTTATTCCACTGCGACCTTCACCACTCTTCCAAAGGGCATTAAAACCGTCTTTTTAAGCTACTGTGAACTCCACGTCTCTTCCATGGGGCATTGATATTTTCTTCTTATTCCACTGTAACCTTCACCACTCTTCCAAGGGGCATTAAAAACGTCTTGTTAAGCTACTGTGACCTACACTTCTCTTCCAAGGGGCATTAAAACCATCTTGATAAACTACTCTGAACTCCATAGCTCTTCCAAGGGGCATTAAAACCATCTTGTTAAGCTACTGTGACCTCCACGTCTCTTCCACTGGTCATTGATATTGTCTTTTTATTCCACTGCGAACTCCACCACTCTTCCAAGGGGCATTAAAACCGTCTTGTTAAGCTACTGTGACCTCCACGTATTTTCCATGGGGGATTGATAATGTCTTATTCCACTGCGACCTCCACCACTCTTCCAAGGGGCAATAAAACAAACTTGTTAAGCTACTGTGACCTCCACGTCTCTTCCACCTGCTATTGATATTGTCTGTTTTTTCCAAAGCGACCTCCACCACTCTCCCAAGGGTCACTAAAACCGTTTTGTTAAGCTACTGTGACCCCCACGTCTATTCCACCGGGCATTGAAATTGCCTTTTTATTCCACTGCGACCTCCACCAGTCTATCAAGGGGCATTGATATTGTCTTTTTATTCCACTGCGACCTCCACCACTCTTCGAAGGGGCATTAAAACCGTCTTGTTAAGCTACTGTAATCTCCAAGCCTCTTCCATGGGGCATTGATATTGTATTTTTATTCCACTGTAACCTCCACCAATCTTCCAAGGAGCATTAAAACCGTTTTTTTAAGCCACTGTGACCTTAACGCCTCTTCCAAGGGGCATTAATCCCGTCTTGTTAAACCACTCTGAACTCCACAGCTCTTCCAAGGGGCATTAAAACCGTCTTCTTAAGCAACTGTGACCTCCACGTCTATTCCACGGGGAATTGATATCGTCATTTTATTTCATTGTGATCTCCACCACTCTCCCAAGGGGCATTAAAACCGTCTAGTAAAGCTGCTGTGACCTCCACGTCTCTTCCACGGGGCAATGATATTGTCTTTTTATTCCACTGCGACCTCCACCACTCTTCCAAGGGACATTGATGTAGTCTATTTATTCCACTGCAACCTCCACCACTCTTCTAAGGGGCATGAAAACCGTCTTGTTAAGCAACTGCGACCTCCACCACTCTTCCAAGGGGCATTGATATTTTCTTTTTATTCCACTGTAACCTACACCACTCTTGTAAGGGGCATGAAAACCGGCTTCATAAGCTACTGTGACCTCCACATCTCTTCCACGAGGCATTAAAACCATCTTGTTAAACCACTCTGAACTCCACAGCTCTTCCAAGGGGCATTAAAACTGTCTTGTTAACCTACTGTGACCTCCACCTCTCTTTCAAGGGGCATTAAAACCGTCTTGTTAAGCAACTGCGACCTCCACCACTCTACCACGGGGCATTGATATTGTTTTTTTACTCCACTGCGACCTCCAGCACTCTTCCAAGGGGCATTAAAACCATCTTGTTAAGCTACTGTGACCTCCACGTATATTCCACGGAGCATTGATATTGTCTATTTTTTCCACTGCGACCTCCACCACTCTTCCAAGGGGCACTAAAACCGTCTTGTTAAGCTACTGTGATCCCCACGTCACTTCCACAGGGCATTGATATTGTCTTTTTATTCCACTGTAACCTCCACCACTCTTCCAAAGGGGATTAAAACTGTCTTTTTGAGCTACTGTGACCACCACGTCTCTTCCACGGGACATTGATGTTGCCTTTTTATTCCACTGCGACCTCCACCAGTCTTCCAAGGGGCATTGATATTGTCTTTTTATTCCACTGCGACCTCCACCACTCTTCCAAGGGGCATTAAAACCGTCTTGTTTAGCTACTGTGACCTCCACGTCTCTTCCACGGGGCACTGATATTGTCTTTTTATTCCACTGTAATCTCCACCAATCTTCCAAGGGTCATTAAAGCCGTTTTGTTAAGCCAATGTGACCTTCACGCCTCTTCCAAGGGGCATTAATCCCGTCTTGTTAAACCACTCTGAACTCCACAGCTTTTCCAAGGGGCATTAAAACCGTCTTGTGCAGCTACTATGACCTCCATTCCTTTTCCACGGGGCATTTTTATTGTCTTTTTATTCCACTGCGACCTCCACCAGTCTTCCAAGTGGCATTGATATTGTCTTTTTATTCCACTGCGACCTCCACCACTCTTCCAAGGGGCATTAAAACTGTCTTGTTAAGCTAATTTGACCTCCACGTCTCTTCCACGTGCTTTTGAACCGTCTTGTTAAACCACTCTGTACTCCACAGCTCTTCCAAAGGGCATTAAAACAGTCTTGTTAAGCTACTGTGACCCCCACGTCTCTTCCAAGGGGCAATAAAACCGTTTTATTAAACCACTCTTCATTCCACAGCTCTTCCAAGGGGCATTAAAACTATCTTGTTAAGCTCCTGAAACCTCCACATCTCTTCCACGGGGCATTGATAATGTCTTATTATGCCACTGCGACCTCAATCACTCTTCCAAGGGGAAATAAGAGTCTTGTTAAGCTATTGTGACCACCACGTCTCTTCCACGGGTCATTGATATTGTCTTTTTATTCCACTGCGAACTCCACTATTCTTCCAAGGGGCATTGATATTGTCATTTTATTCCTCTGCGACTTCCACCACTTTTTCAAGGTTCATTAAAACTGTCTTGTTAAGCTACTGTGACCTCCACTTCTCATCCAGGGGGCATTAAGACCGTCTTGTTAAACCACTTTGCACTCCACACCTCTTCCAAGGGGCATTGAAGCAGTCTTGTTAAGCTACTGTGACCTTCACATATCATCCAAGGGCCATCAAAACAGACTTGTTAGACTACTCTGAACTCCACATCTCTTCCAAGGGGCATTAAATCCCTCTTGTTAAGCTTCTGTGAACTCCACGTTTCTTCCAAGGGGCATTAATATTGTCTTTTTATTGCACTGCGACCTCTACCACTCTTCCAAGGGGCATTAAAACCATCTTATTAAGCTACTGTGACCTCCACGTCTCTATCACGGGGCATTGATATTGTCTTTTTATTCCCTTGTAACCTCCACCACTCAACCAAGGGGCATTAAAACTGTCTTGTTAAGCTACTGTGACCTCGACGTCTCTCCCAAGGGGCATTGATAATGTCTTTTTATTCCACTGCGACCTCCACCACTCATCCATAGGGCATTAGAAGTGTCTTGTTAAGCTACTGTGACCTCCAGGTCTCTTCCACGGGGCATTGATATTGTCTTTTTTATATCACAGCAACCTCCACCACTCTTCCAAGGGTCATTAAAACCGTCTTGTAAAGCTACTGTGACCTTCACATCTTCTCCCCGGGGCATTGATATTGTCTTTTTATTCCACTGCGTCCTCCACCACTCTTCCATGGGGCATTGATATTGTCTTTATATTCCACTGCGACCTCCACCACTCTTCCACGGGGCATTGGTATTGTCTTTTTATTCCACAGCTACCTCCAACACTCTTCCAAGGGGCATTAAAACCGACTTGTTAAGCTACTTTGACCTCCACGTATCTTCAACGGGGAAATTATATCATCTCTTTATTCCACTGTGACCTCCACCACTCTTCCAATGTTCATTGATATTGTCTTTTTATTCCACTCCGACCTTCACCACTCTTTCAATGGGCATTAAAACCGTCTTGTTAAGCTACTGTGACCTCCACTTCTCTCCCACGGGGCATTGATACGGTCCTTTTCTTCCACTGCAACCTTCATCACTCTTCCAAGGGGCATTAATATTGTCTTTTTATTCCACTGCGACCTCCACCACTCTTCCAAGGGGCACTAAAACCGTCTTGTTAAGCTACTGTGATCCCCACATCACTTGCAAAGGGTATTGATATTGTCTTTTTATTCCACTGTAACCTCCACCACTCTTCCAAAGGGGATTAAAACTGTCTTGTAGAGCTACTGTGACCAACACGTCTCTTCCACGGGACATTGATGTAGCCTTTTTTTTTTACTGCGACCTCCACCATTCTTCCAAGGGGCATTGATATTGTCTTTTTATTCCACTGCGACCTCCACCACTCTTCCAAGGGGCATTAAAACCGTCTTGTTTAGCTACTGTGACCTCCACGTCTCTTCCACGGGGCATTGATATTTTCTTTTTATTCCACTGTAACCTACACCACTCTTCTAAGGGGCATGAAAACCGGCTTCATAAGCTACTGTGACCTCCACATCTCTTCCACGAGGCATTAAAACCATCTTGTTAAACAACTCTGAACTCCACAGCTCTTCCAAGGGGCATTAAAACAGTCTTGTTAACCTACTGTGACCTCCACCTCTCTTTCAAGGGGCATTAAAACCGTCTTGTTAAGCAACTGCGACCTCCACCACTCTACCACGGGGCATTGATATTGTTTTTTTATTCCACTGCGACCTCCAGCACTCTTCCAAGGGGCATTAAAACCATCTTGTTAAGCTACTGTGACCTCCACGTATATTCCACGGAGCATTGATATTGTCTATTTTTTCCACTGCGACCTCCACCCCTCTTCCAAGGGGCACTAAAACCATCTTGTTAAGCTACTGTGATCCCCACGTCACTTCCACAGGGCATTGATATTGTCTTTTTATTCCACTGTAACCTCCACCACTCTTCTAAAGGGGATTAAAACTGTCTTTTTGAGCTACTGTGACCACCACGTCTCTTCCACGGGACATTGATGTTGCCTTTTTATTCCACTGCGACCTCCACCAGTCTTCCAAGGGGCATTGATATTGTCTTTTTATTCCACTGCGACCTCCACCACTCTTCCAAGGGGCATTAAAACCGTCTTGTTTAGCTACTGTGACCTCCACGTCTCTTCCACGGGGCACTGATATTGTCTTTTTATTCCACTGTAACCTCCACCAATCTTCCAAAGGTCATTAAAGCCGTTTTGTTAAGCCAATGTTACCTTCACGCCTCTTCCAAGGGGCATTAATCCCGTCTTGTTAAACCACTCTGAACTCCACAGCTTTTCCAAGGGGCATTAAAACCGTCTTGTGCAGCTACTATGACCTCCATTCCTTTTCCACGGGGCATTTTTATTGTCTTTTTATTCCACTGCGACCTCCACCAGTCTTCCAAGTGGCATTGATATTGTCTTTTTATTCCACTGCGACCTCCACCACTCTTCCAAGGGGCATTAAAACTGTCTTGTTAAGCTAATTTGACCTCCACGTCTCTTCCACGTGCATTTAAACCGTCTTGTTAAACCACTCTGTACTCCACAGCTCTTCCAAAGGGCATTAAAACAGTCTTGTTAAGCTACTGTGACCCCCACGTCTCTTCCAAGGGGCAATAAAACCGTTTTATTAAACCACTCTTCATTCCACAGCTCTTCCAAGGGGCATTAAAACCGTCTTGTTAAGCTCCTGAGACCTCCACATCTCTTCCACGGGGCATTGATAATGTCTTATTATGCCACTGCGACCTCAACCACTCTTACAAGGGGAAATAAGAGTCTTGTTAAGCTATTGTGACCACCAGGTCTCTTCCACGGGTCATTGATATTGTCTTTTTATTCCACTGCGAACTTCACTATTCTTCCAAGGGGCATTGATATTGTCATTTTATTCCTCTGCGACCTCCACCACTCTTCCAAGGGGCATTAAAAACGTCTTGTTTAGCTAATGTGAATTCCAAGTCTCTACCACGGGGCATTGATATTGTCTTTTTATTCCACTGTAACCTCCACCACTTTTTCAAGGTTCATTAAAACTGTCTTGTTAAGCTACTGTGACCTCCACTTCTCATCCAGGGGGCATTAAGACCGTCTTGTTAAACCACTTTGCACTCCACACCTCTTCCAAGGGGCATTGAAGCAATCTTGTTAAGCTACTGTGACCTTCACATATCATCCAAGGGCCATCAAAACAGACTTGTTAGACTACTCTGAACTCCACACCTCTTCCAAGGGGCATTAAATCCCTCTTGTTAAGCTTCTGTGAACTCCACGTTTCTTCCAAGGGGCATTGATATTGTCTTTTTATTCCCTTGTAACCTCCACCACTCAACCAAGGGGCATTAAAACCATCTTGTTAAGCTACTGTGACCTCGACGTCTCTCCCAAGGGGCATTGATAATGTCTTTTTATTCCACTGCGACCTCCACCACTCATCCATGGGGCATTAGAAGTGTCTTGTTAAGCTACTGTGACCTCCACGTCTCTTCCACGGGGCATTGATATTGTCTTTTTTATATCACAGCAACCTCCACCACTCTTCCAAGGGTCATTAAAACCGTCTTGTAAAGCTACTGTGACCTTCACGTCTTCTCCCCGGGGCATTGATATTGTCTTTTTATTCCACTGCGTCCTCCACCACTCTTCCATGGGGCATTGATATTGTCTTTATATTCCACTGCGACCTCCACCACTCTTCCACGGGGCATTGGTATTGTCTTTTTATTCCACAGCTACCTCCAACACTCTTCCAAGGGGCATTAAAACCGACTTGTTAAGCTACTTTGACCTCCACGTATCTTCAACGGGGAAATTATATCATCTCTTTATTCCACTGCGACCTCCACCACTCTTCCAATGTTCATTGATATTGTCTTTTTATTCCACTCCGACCTCCACCACTCTTTCAATGGGCATTAAAACCGTCTTGTTAAGCTACTGTGACCTCCACTTCTCTCCCACGGGGCATTGATACGGTCCTTTTCTTCCACTGCGACCTTCATCACTCTTCCAAGGGGCATTAATATTGTCTTTTTATTCCACTGCGACCTCCACCACTCTTCCAAGGGGCACTAAAACCGTCTTGTTAAGCTACTGTGATCCCCACATCACTTGCAAAGGGTATTGATATTGTCTTTTTATTCCACTGTAACCTCCACCACTCTTCCAAAGGGGATTAAAACTGTCTTGTTGAGCTACTGTGACCAACACGTCTCTTCCACGGGACATTGATGTTGCCTTTTTTTTCCACTGCGACCTCCACCAGTCTTCCAAGGGGCATTGATATAGTCTTTTTATTCCACTGCGACCTCCACCACTCTTCCAAGGGGCATTAAAACCGTCTTGTTTAGCTACTGTGACCTCCACGTCTCTTCCACGGGGCACTGATATTGTCTTTTTATTCCACTGTAACCTCCACCAATCTTCCAAGGGTCATTAAACCGTTTTGTTAAGCCACTGTGACCTTCACGCCTCTTCCAAGGGGCATTATTCCCGTCTTGTTAAACGACTCTGAACTCCACAGCTTTTCCAAGGGGCATTAAAACCGTCTTGTGCAGCTACTATGACCTCCATTCCTTTTCCACGGGGCATTTTTATTGTCTTTTTATTCCACTGCGACCTCCACCAGTCTTCCAAGGGGCATTGATATTGTCTTTTTATTCCACTGCGACCTCCACCACTCTTCCAAGGGGCATTAAAACTGTCTTGTTAAGCTAATTTGACCTCCACGTCTCTTCCACGTGCATTTGAACCGTCTTGTTAAACCACTCTGTACTACACAGCTCTTCCAAAGGGCATTAAAAAAGTCTTGTTAAACTACTGTGACCCCCACGTCTCTTCCAAGGGGCAATAAAACCGCTTTATTAAACCACTCTTCACTCCACAGCTCTTCCAAGGGGCATTAAAACCGTCTTGTTAAGCTCCTGAGACCTCCACATCTCTTCCACGGGGCATTGATAATGTCTTATTATGCCACTGCGACCTCCACCACTCTTCCAAGGGGAAATAAAAGAGTCTTGTTAAGCTACTGTGACCACCACGTCTCTTCCACGGGTCATTGATATTGTCTTTTTATTCCACTGCGAACTTCACTATTCTTCCAAGGGGCATTGATATTGTCATTTTATTCCTCTGCGACCTCCACCACTCTTCCAAGGGGCATTAAAAACGTCTTGTTTAGCTAATGTGAATTCCAAGTCTCTACCACGGGGCATTGATATTGTCTTTTTATTCCACTGTAACCTCCACCACTTTTTCAAGGTTCATTAAAACTGTCTTGTTAAGCTACTGTGACCTCCACTTCTCATCCAGGGGGCATTAAAACCGTCTTGTTAAACCACTCTGAACTCCACAGCTCTTCCAAGGGGCATTAAATCTATCTTGTTAAGCTACTGTGACCTCCACTTCTCATCCAGGGGGCATTAAAACCGTCTTGTTAAACCACTTTTCACTCCACACCTCTTCCAAGGGGCATTGAAGCAGTCTTGTTAAGCTACAGTGACCTTCACATCTCATTCAAGGGCCATCAAAACAGACTTGTTAGACTATTCTGAACTCCACACCTCTTCCAAGGGGCATTAAATCCCTCTTGTTAAGCTTCTGTGAACTCCACGTTTCTTCCAAGGGGCATTGATACTGTCCTTTTATTCCACTGCGACCTCTATCACTCTTCCAAGGAGCATTAATATTGTCTTTTTATTGCACTGCGACCTCCACCACTCAACCAAGGGGCATTAAAACCGTCTTGTTAAGCTACTGTGACCTCGACGTCTCTTCCAAGGGGCATTAAAACCATCTTATTAAACCACTCTGAACTCCATCACTCTTCCAAGGTTCATTAAAACCATTCTGTAAAGCTACTATGACCTCCATGTCTCTTCCAGGGGGCATTGATATTGTTTTTTTATTCCACTGCGACCTCCATCACTCTTCCAAGGGGCATTGATATTGTATTGTTATTGCACTGCGACCTCCACCACTTTTCCAAGGAGCATTAAAACCATCTTATTAAGCTACTGTTACCTCCAAGTCTCTTCCAAGGGACATTGATATTGTCTTTTTATTCCACTGCGACCTCCAACACTCTTCCAAGGGGCACTGATATTGCCTTTTTATTCCACTGCGTCCTCTACCACGCTTCCAAGAGGCATTAAAACCGGCTTGTTAAGCTACTTTGACAACCATGTCTCTTCCACGGTGCATTGATATTGTCTTTTTATTCCACTGTAACATCCACCACTCTTCCAAGGGGCATTAAAACCGTCTTGTTAAGCTACTGTGAACTCGTCTCTTCCAAGGGGCATTAAAACCATCTTGTTAAACCACTCTGAACTCCACAGCTCTTCCAAGGGGCATTAAAACCATCTTGTGCAGCTACTATGACCTCCACGCCTTTTCCACGGGGCATTTATATTGTCTTTTTATTCCACTGAGACCTCCACCACTCTTCCAAGGGGCATTGATATTGTCTTCTTATTCCACTGCGACGTCCACCACTCTTCCAAGGGGCAGTAAAACCGTCTTGTTGAGCTACAGTGACAACCATGTCTCTACGACGGGGCATTGATATTGTCTTTTAATTCCACTGTGACCTCCACCACTCTTCCAAGGGGAATTAAAACCATCTTGTTAAGCAGCTGTGACCTACAAGTTTCTTCCAAGAGGCAATGATATTTTCTTTTTATTCCACTGCGACCTCCAGCACTCTTCTAAGGGGCAATAAAACCGTCTTGTTAAGCTACGGTGACCTACACTTCTCTTCCAAGGCACATTAAAACCATCTTGATAATGCACTCTGAACTCCACAGATCTTCCAAGGGGCATTAAAACCATCAATTTAAGATACTGTGACCTCCACGTCTCTTCCACGGGGCATTGATATTGTCTTTTTATTCCACTGCGACCTCCAACCCTCTTCCATGGGGCATTAAAATCGTCTTTTTAAGATACTGTGACCTCCACGTCTCTTCCACGGGGCATTGATATTGTTTTTTTATTCCACTGCGACCTCCACCACTCTTCCAAGTCGCATTAAAACCATCTTGTTAAGCTACTGTCACCTACAAGTCTCTTCCAAGGGCATTAAAACCATCTTAATAAACCACTCTGAAATCCACAGCTCTTCCAAGGGGCATTAAAAGCATCTTGTTAATCTACTGTGACCTCCACTTCTCTCCCACAGGGCATTGATACTGTCCTTTTCTTCCACTGCGACCTTCATCACTCTTCCAAGGGGCATTAATATTGTCTTTTTATTCCACTGCGACCTCCACCATTCTTCCAAGGGGCATTAAAGCCATCTTCTTAAGCTACTGTGACCACCATGTCTCTTCCACGGGACATTGATATTGTCTTTTTATTCCACTGTAACCTCCACCACTCTTCCAAGGGACATTAAAACCGTCTTGTAAGCTACTGTGACCTCGACGTCTCTTCAAAGGGGCATTGATATTGTATTTTTATTCCACATAACCTCCACCACTCATCCAAGGGGCATTAAAACCGTCTTGTTAAGCTACTGTGACCTCCACGTCTCTTCCAAGGTGCATAAATACCATCTTGTTAAACCACTCTGAACTCCACAGCTATTTCAAAGGGCATTAAAACCGTCTATTTAAACTACTGTGACCTCCACGTCTCTTCCATGGGGCATTGATACTGTCCTTTTATTCCACACCTACCTCCAACACTCTTCCAAGGGGCATTAAAACCGACTTGTTAAGCTATTGTGACCTCCACGTCTCTTCCACGGGGTATTGATATTGTCAGTTTATGCCACTGCGACCTCCACCACTCTTCCAAGGGGCATTAAAACCATCTTGTTAAGCTACTGTGACCTCCACGTCTCTTCAACGGGGAATTGATATCATCTTTTTATTCCACTGCGACCTCCACCGCTCTTCTAATGTTCATTGATATTGTCTTTTTATTCCACTCTGACCTCCACCACTCATCCAACGGGCATTAAAACCGTCTTGTTAAGCTACTGTGACCTCCACGTATCTTCCAACGGGCATTAAAACCGTCTTGCTAAGCTACTGTGATCTCCACGTCTCTCCCACGGGGCATTGATACTGTCCTTTTCTTCCACTGCGACCTTCATCACTCTTCCAAGGGGCACCAATATTGTCTTTTTATTCCACTGCGACCTCCACCACTCTTCCTAGGGGCATTAAAGCCATCTTGTTAAGCTACTGTGACGTCCATGTCTCTTCCACGGGGCATTGATATTTTCTTTTTATTCCACTGTAACCTCCACCACTCTTCCAAGGGACATTAAAACCGTCTTGTAAGCTACTGTGACCTCGACGTCTCTTCAAAGGGGCATTGATATTGTATTTTTATTCCACAAAACCTCCACCACTCATCCAAGGGGCATTAAAATCATCTTTTCAAGCTACTGTGACCTCCACGTCTCTTCCAAGGTGCATAAAAACCATCTTCTTAAACCACTCTGAACTCCACAGCTATTCCAAAGGGCATTAAAACCGTCTATTTAAGTTACTGTGACCTCCACATCTCTTCCACGGGGCTTTGATAGTCTTTTTATTCCACAGCGACCTCCACCACTCTTCCAAGAGGCATTAAAACCATCTTGTTAAGCTGCTGTGACCTTCACGTCTCTTCCACGGGGCATTGATACTGTACTATTATTCAACTGCGATCTCTATCTCTCTTCCAAGGGGCATTAAAACGGTCTTGTTAAGCTATTGTGACCTCCATGTCTCTTCCACGGGGCATTGATATTGTCTTTTTATTCCACTGTAACCTCCACCACTCATCCAAGGGGCAATAAAACCGTCTTCTTCAGCTACTGTGAGCTCGACGTCTCTTCCAAGGGGCATAAAAACCGTCTTTTTAAACCACTCTGAACTCCACCACTCTTCCAAGGTGCATTAAAACCATCTTGTTTACCTACTATGACCTCCATGTCTCTTCCACGGGGCATTAATATTGAGTTTTTATTCCACTGTATCCACCACCGCTCTTCCAAGGGGCATTGATATCATCTTTTTATTCCACTGCGACCTCCACCACTCCTCCAAGGGGTCATTGATATTGTCTTTTTATACCACTGTGACCTCCACCACTCTTCCAATGGGCATTGATATTGTCTTTTTATTCCACTGCGAAATCCACCACTCTGCCTAGGGGCATTAAAACCATCTTGTTAAGCTACTGTGACCTCCACGTCTCTTCCTCGGGACATTGATATTGTCTATTTATTCCACTGCGACCTCCACAACTCTTCCAAGCAGTGTTGATATTGTCTTTTTATTCCAATGCGACCTCCACCACTCTTCCAAGAGGCATTAAAACCATCTTGTTAAGCTACTGTGACCTCCACGTCTCTTCCAAGGGGCATTAAAACCATCTTGTTATACCAATAGGAACTCCACAGCTCTTCCAAGCCGCAATAAAACCAATTATTTAAGCTGCTGTGACCTCCCCGTCTCTTCCACGGAGCTTCAATATTGTCTTTTTATTCCACAGCGACCACCACCGCTATTCCAAGGGGCATTAAAACCGTCTTGTTAAGCTACTGTGACCTCCACGAGTCTTTCACGGGGCATTGATATTGTCTTTTTATTGCACTGTAACCACCACCCCTCTTCCACGGGGCATTGATATTGTCTTTTTATTCCACTGCGACCTCCACCACTCATCCAAGGGGCATTAAAACCGTATTGTTAAGCTGCTGAGAACTCCACGTCTCTTCCAGGGGGCATTAAAACCATCTTGTTTAACCACTCTGAACTCCACAGCTATTCCAAGGGGCATTAAAACCGTCTATTTAAGCTACTGTGACCTCAACGTCTCTTCCTCGGGGCATTGATAATGTCTTTTTATTCCACAGCGACCTCCACCAATTTTCCAAGGGGCATTAAAACCATCTTGTTAAGCTACAGTGACCTCCACTTCTCTTCCACAGGGCATTGATACTGTCCGTATATTACACTGTGACCTCCACGTTTCATGCGCGGGACATTGATATTGTCTTTTTATTCCACTGCGACCTCCACCACTTTTCCAAGGGGCATTGATATTGTCTTTTTATTCCACTGCGACCTCCACCACTTTTCCAAGGGGCATTGATATTGTCTTTTTATTCCACTGAGACCTCCACCACTCTTCCAAGGGGCATTAAAACTGCCTTGTTAAGCTACTGTGACCTCCACGTCTCTTCCAAGGGTCATTGATATTGTCTATTTATTCCACTGTAGCCTCCACCACTCTTTCAAGGGGTATTAAAACCTCCTTGTTAATCTACTGGGACCTCGACGTCTCTTCCAAGGGGCATTGATATTGTCTTTTTATTCCACTATAACCTCCACCACTCATCCAAGGGGCATTAAAACCGTCTTGTTACGCTGCTGTGACCTCCATGTCTCTTCCAAGGGGCATTAAAACAATCTTGTTAAACCAATCTGAAATCCACAGCTATTCCAAGGGGCATTAAAACCGTCTATTTAAACTACTGTGACCTCCACGTCTCTTCCACGGGGCTTTGATTTTCTCTTTTTATTCCACTAAAACCTCCACTACTCATCCAAGGGGCATTAAAACCGTCTTGTTAAGCTACTGTTAACTCCATGTCTCTTCCACGGGGCATTAATACTGTCCTTTTATTCAACTGCAACCTCCATCACTCTTCCAAGGGGCATTAATATTGTCCTTTTATTCCACTGCGACCTCCACCACTCTTCCAATGGGAATTGATATTGTCTTTTTATTCCACTGTGACCTCCACCACTCTTCCAAAGGGCATTAAAACCGTCTTGGTAAGGTACAGTTGCGTCAACGTCTCTTCCATGGGGCATTGATAATGTCTTTATATTCACTGTAACCTCCACCACTCTTCCAAGGGGCATTAAAACCATCTTGTTAAGCTACTGTGACTTCCACGTCTCTTCCAAGAGGCATTAAAACCATCTTGTTAAGCCACTATGAAATCCACATCTCTTCCAAGGAACAATAAAACCATTTATTTAAGCTACTGTGAACTCCATGTCTCTTCCACGGGGTTTTGTTATTATCTTTTTATTCCACAGCGACCTCCACCACTCTTCCAAGGGTCATTAAAACCATCTTGTCAAGCTACTGTGACCTCCACGTCTCTTCCACGGGACATTGATAATGTATTTTTATTCCACTGCGACCTCCACCACTCATCCAAGGGGCATTAAAACTGTCTTGTTAAGCTACTGTGACCTCCATGTCTCTTCCACGGGGCATAGATATTGTCTTTTTATTACACTGTAACCTCCACCACTCTTCCAAGGGACATTAAAACCGTCTTGTTAAGCTACTTTGACCTCGATGTCTCTTCGTAGGGGCATTGATATTGTCTTTTTATTCCACTGTAACCTCCACCACTCATCCAAGGGGCATTAAAACCGTCTTGTTAAGCTACTGTGACCTCCAATTCTCTTCCAAGGTGCATAAAAACCATCTTGTTAAACCTCTCTGAGCTCCACAGCTATTCAAAGGGGCATTCAAACCGTCTATTTAAGCTACTGTGACCTTCACGTCTTTCCCACGGTGCTTTGAAATTGTCTTTTTATTCCACAGCGACCTCCACCACTCTTCCAAGGGGCATTAAAACCATCTTGTTAAGCTACTGTGACCTCCATGTTTCTTCCACGGGGCTTTGATACTGCCCTTTTATTCAACTGCGACCACTATCACTCTTCCAAGGGGCATTCATATTGTCTTTTTATTCCACTGCGACCTCCACCACTCTTCCAAGGGGCATTAAAACCATCTTGTTAAGCTACTGTGACCTGCACATCTCTTACATGGGACATTGATATTGTCTTTTTATTCCACTGCGACCTCCACCACTCTTACAAGGGGTCATTGATATTGCTTTTTATTCCATTGCGACCTCCAATACTCTTCCAAGGGGCATTGATATTGTTTTTTCATTCCACTGCGACCTCCACCACTCTGCCTAGGGGCATTAAAACCATCTTTTAAAGCTACTGTGACCTCCACGTCTCTTCCAAGGAGCATTGATATTGTCTTTATTCCATTGCGACCTCCATCACTCTTCCAAGGGGCATTAATATTGTCTTTTTATTCCACTGCGACCTCAACCACTCTTCCAAGGGGCATTAAAACCATCTTGTTAAGCTACTGTGACCTGCACATCTCTTACATGGGACATTGATATTGTCTTTTTATTCCATTGCGACCTCCACCCTCTTACAAGGGGCATTGATATGGTCCTTTTATTCCACTGCGACCTCCATCACTCTTTCAAGGGGCAATAATATTGTATTTTTATTCCACTGCGACCTCCAACACTCATCCAATGGGCATTAAAACTGTCTTGTTCAGCTACTATGACCTCCACGTCTCTTCCACGGGGCATTGATATTGTCTTTTTATTCCATTGTAACCACCACCCCTCTTCCAAGGGGCATTGACATTGTCTTTTTATTCCACTGCGACATCCACCACTCATCCAAGGGGCATTAAAACTGTCTTGTTAAGCTACTATGACTTCCACTTCTCTTCCAAGGTGCATAAAAACCATCTTGTTAAACTACTCTGATCTCCACAGCTATTCCAAGGGGCATTAAAACCATCTAGTTAAGCTACTGTGACCTCCACGTCTCTTACTCGGAGCTTTGATATTGTCTTTTTATTCCACAGTGACCTCCACCAATCATCCAAGGGGCATTAAACCGTCTTGTTAAGCTACTGTGGCCTCCACGTCTCTTCCTTTGGGCATTGATACTGTCCTTTTATTCCACAGCTACCTCCAACACTCTTCCAAGGGGCATTAAAACCGACTTGTTAAGCTACTGTGACCTCCACGTCTCTTCCACGGGGTATTGATATTGTCAGTTTATGCCACTGCGACCTCCACCTCTCTTCCAAGGGGCATTAAAACCATCTTGTTAAGCTACTGTTACCTCTAAGTCTATTCAACGGGGAATTGATATCGTCTTTTTATTCCACTGCGACCTCCACCACTCTTCCAATGTTCATTGATATTGTCTTTTTATTCCACTCTGACCTCCACCACTCTTTCAACGGGCATTAAAACCGTCTTGTTAAGCTACTGTGACCTCCACGTATCTTTCAACGGGCATTAAAACCGTCTTGTTAAGCTACTGTGACCTCCATGTCTCTCCCACGAGGCATTGATACTGTCCTTTATTTCCACTACGACCTTCACCACTCTTCCAAGGGGGATTAATATTGTCTTTTTATTCCACTGCAACCTCAACCACTTTTCCAAGGGGCATTAAAGCCATCTTGTTAAGCTACTGTGACCTCCATGTCTCTTCCACGGGGCATTGATATTGTCTTTTTATTCCACTGTAACCTCCACCACACCTCCAAGGGACAGTAAAACCGTCTTGTAAGCTACTGTGACCTCGACGTCTCTTCAAAGGGGCATTGATATTGTATTTTCATTCCACATAACCTCCACCACTCATCCAAGGGACATTAAAACCATCTTGTTAAGCTACTGTGACCTCCACGTCTCTTCGAAGGTGCATAAAAACCATCTTGTTAAACCACTCTGAACTCCACAGCTATTCCAAAGGGCATTAAAAGCATCTATTTAAGCTACTGTGACCTCAACGTCTCTTCCACGGGGCTTTGATAGTCTTTTTATTCCACAGTGACCTCCACCACTCTTCCAAGAGGCATTAAAACCATCTTGTTAAGCTGCTGTGACCTTCACGTCTCTTCCACGGGGCATTGATATCATCTTTTTATTCCACTGCGACCTCCACCACTCTTCCAAGGGGTCATTGATATTGTCTTTTTATTCCACTGTGTACTCCACCACTCTTCCAAGGGGCATTAATATTGTCTTTTTATTCCACTGCGACCTCCACCACTCTGCCTAGGGGCATTAAAACCATATTGTTAAGCTACTATGACCTCCACGTCTCTTCTTTGGGACATTGATATTGTCTTTTTATTCCACTGCGACCTCCACAACTCTTCCAAGCGGTGTTGATATTGTCTTTTTATTCCAATGCGACCTCCATCACTCTTCCAAGGGGCATTAAAACCATCTTGTTAAGCTACTGTGACCTCCACGTCTCCTCCAAGGGACATTAAAACCATCTTTTTAGGCTGCTGTGACCTTCACGTCTCTTCCACGGGGCATTGATACTGTTCTATTATTCAACCAAGGTTCATTAATATTGTGTTTTTATTCCACTATGACCTCCACCACTCCTCCAAGTGGTATTAAAACCGTCTTATTAAGCTACTGTGACCTCCACGTCACTTCCACGGGACATTGATATTATCTTTTTATTCCACTGTGACCTCCACCACTCTTCCAAGGGACATTAAAACGGTCTTGTTAAGCTATTGTGACCTCCATATCTCTTCCACGGGGAATTGATATTGTCTTTTTATTCCACTGTAACCTCCACCACTCATCCAAGGGGCAATAAAACCGTCTTCTTCAGCTACTGTGAGCTCGACGTCTCTTCCAAGGGGCATAAAAACCGTCTTATTAAACCACTCTGAACTCCACCACTCTTCCAAGGTGCATTAAAACCATCTTGTTCACCTACTATGACCTCCATGTCTCTTCCACGGGGCATTGATATTGAGTTTTTATTAAACTGAATCCACCACCCCTCTTCCAAGGGGCATTGATATCATCTTTTTATTCCACTGCGACCTCCACCACTCTTCCAAGGGGTCATTGATATTGTCTTTTTATTCCACTGTGACCTCCATCACTCTTCCAAGGGGCAGTGACATTGTCTTTTTATTCCGCTGCGACCTCCACCACTCTGCCTAGGGGCATTAAAACCATCTTGTTAAGATACTATGACCTCCACATCTCTTCCTTGGGCCATTGATATTGTCTTTTTATTCCACTGCGACCTCCACAACTCTTCCAAGCGGTGTTGATATTGTCTTTTTATTCCAATGCGACCTCCACCACTCTTCCAAGGGGCATTAAAATCATCTTGTTAAGCTACTGTGACCTACATGTCTCTTCCAAGGGGCATTAAAACCATCTTGTTAAGCTGCTGTGACCTTCACGTCTCTTCCACGGGGCATTGATACTATCCTATTATTCAACTGCGATCTCTCTCACTCTTCCAAGGGGCATTAGTATTGTGTTTTTCTACCACTTTGAACTCCACCACTCTTCCAAGGTGCATTAAAACCATCTTGTTCACCTACTATGACCTCCATGTCTCTTCCACGGGGCATTGATTTTGAGTTTTTATTAAACTGTATCCACCACCCCTCTTCCAAGGGGCATTGATATCATCTTTTTATTCCACTGTGACCTCCACCACTCTTCCAAGGGGCATTGATATTGTCTTTTTATTCCACTGCGACCTCCACCACTCTGCCTAGGGGCATTAAAACCATCTTGTTAAGCTACTATGACCTCCACGTCTCTTCCTCGGGACATTGATATTGTATTTTTATTCCACTGCGACCTCCACAACTCTTCCAAGCGGTGTTGATATTGTCTTTTTATTCCAATGCGACCTCCACCACTCTTCCAAGGGGCATTAAAACCATCTTGTTAAGCTACTGTGACCTCCACGTCTCTTCCAAGTGGCATTAAAACCATCTTGTTAAACCAATAGGAACTCCACAGCTCTTCCAAGCCGCAATAAAACCAATTATTTAAGCTGCTGTGACCTCCCCGTCTCTTCCACGGAGCTTCAATATTGTCTTTTTATTCCACAGCGACCTCCACCGCTATTACAAGGGGCATTAAAACCATCTTGTTAAGCTACTGTGACCTCCACGAGTCTTCCACGGGGCATTGATATTGTCTTTTTATTGCACTGTAACCACCACCCCTCTTCCACGGGGCATTGATATTGTCTTTGTATTCCACTGCGACCTCCACCACTCATCCAAGGGGCATTAAAACAGTCTTGTTCGGCTGCTGAGAACTCCACGTCTCTTCCAAGGGGCATTAAAACCATCTTGTTAAACCACTCTGAACTCCACAGCTATTACAAGGGGCATTAAAACCGTCTATTTAATCTACTCTGACCTCAACGTCTCTTCCTCGGGGCATTGATTGTCTTTTTATTCCACAGCGACCTCTACCAATTTTCCAAGGGACATTAAAACCACCTTGTTAAGCTACAGCGACCTCCACTTCTCTCCACGGGGCATTGATACTGTCCGTATATTACACTGTGACCTCCACGTTTCATGCACGAGACATTGATATTGTCTATTTATTCCACTGTGACCTCCACCACTCTTCCAAGGGGCATTGATATTGTCGTTTTATTCCACTGAGACCTCCACCACTCTTCCAAGGGGCATTAAAACTGCCTTGGTAAGCTACTGTGACCTCCACGTCTCTTCCAAGGGGCATTGATATTGTCTATTTATTCCACTGTAGCCTCCACCACTCTTCCAAGGGGCATTAAAACCTTCTAATTAATCTACTGGGACCTCGACGTCTCTTCCAAGGGGCATTGATATTGTATTTTTATTCCACTATAACCTCCACCACTCATCCAAGGGGCATTAAAACCGTCTTGTTATGCTGCTGTGACCTCCACCTCTCTTAAAAGGGGCATTAAAACAATCTTGTTAAACCACTCTGAAATCCACAGCTATTCCAAGGGGCTTTAAAACCGTCTATTTAAACTACTGTGACATCCACGTCTCTTCCACGGGGCATTGATATTGTCTTTTTATTCCACAGCGACCTCCACCACTCTTCCAAGGGGCATTAAAACCATCTTGTTAAGCTAATGTGACCTCCATGTCTCTTCCACGGGGCACTAATACTGTCCTTTTATTCAACTGCGACCTCCATCACTCTTCCAAGGGGCATTAATATTGTCCTTTTATTCCACTGCGACCTCCACCACTCTTCCAATGGGAATTGATATTGTCTTTTTATTTCACTGCGACCTGCACCACTCTTCCAAGGGGCATTAAAACCGTCTTGTTAAGCTACTGTGACCTACATGTCTCCTCCAAGGGGCATTAAAACCGTCTTATTAAAACACTCTGCACTCCACATCTCTTCCAAGGGAAATTTATATTGTCTTTTTATTCCACTGTGACCTCCACCACTCTTCCAAGGGGCATTAAAACTGTCTTGTTCTGCTACTGTGACCTCGACGTCTCTTCCAAGCGGCATTAAAACCATCTTATTAAACCACGCTGAACTCCACCACTCTTCTAAGCGGCATTAAAACCATTTTGTTCAGCTACTATGACCTCCATGTCTCTTCCACGTGGCATTGATATTGAGTTTATATTTCACTGTAACCACCACCCCTCTTCCAAGGGACATTGATATTGTCTTTTTATTCCACTCCGACCTCCACCACTCTTCCAAGGGGTCTTTGATATTGCTTTTTATTCCACTTCGACCTCCAATACTCTTCCAAGGGGCATTGATATTGTCTTTTCATTCCACTGCGACCTCCACCACTCTGCCTAGGGGCAATAAAACCATCTTTTAAAGCTACTGTGACCTCCACGTCTCTTCCACGGGGTATTGATATTGTCATTTTATGCCACTGCGACCTCCACCTCTCTTCCAAGGGGCATTAAAACCATCTTGTTAAGCTACTGTTACCTCTAAGTCTATTCAACGGGGAATTGATATCGTCTTTTTATTCCACTGCGACCTCCACCACTCTTCCAATGTTCATTGATATTGTCTTTTTATTCCACTCTGACCTCCACCACTCTTTCAACGGGCATTAAAACCGTCTTGTTAAGCTACTGTGACCTCCATGTCTCTCCCACGAGGCATTGATACTGTCCTTTATTTCCACTACGACCTTCACCACTCTTCCAAGGGGGATTAATATTGTCTTTTTATTCCACTGCAACCTCAACCACTTTTCCAAGGGGCATTAAAGCCATCTTGTTAAGCTACTGTGACCTCCATGTCTCTTCCACGGGGCATTGATATTGTCTTTTTATTCCACTGTAACCTCCACCACTCCTCCAAGGGACAGTAAAACCGTCTTGTAAGCTACTGTGACCTCGACGTCTCTTCAAAGGGGCATTGATATTGTATTTTTATTCCACATAACCTCCACCACTCATCCAAGGGACATTAAAACCATCTTGTTAAGCTACTGTGACCTCCACGTCTCTTCGAAGGTGCATAAAAACCATCTTGTTAAACCACTCTGAACTCCACAGCTATTCCAAAGGGCATTAAAAGCATCTATTTAAGCTACTGTGACCTCAACGTCTCTTCCACGGGGCTTTGATAGTCTTTTTATTCCACAGTGACCTCCACCACTCTTCCAAGAGGCATTAAAACCATCTTGTTAAGCTGCTGTGACCTTCACGTCTCTTCCACGGGGCATTGATATCATCTTTTTATTCCACTGCGACCTCCACCACTCTTCCAAGGGGTCATTGATATTGTCTTTTTATTCCACTGTGTACTCCACCACTCTTCCAAGGGGCATTAATATTGTCTTTTTATTCCACTGCGACCTCCACCACTCTGCCTAGGGGCATTAAAACCATATTGTTAAGCTACTATGACCTCCACGTCTCTTCTTTGGGACATTGATATTGTCTTTTTATTCCACTGCGACCTCCACAACTCTTCCAAGCGGTGTTGATATTGTCTTTTTATTCCAATGCGACCTCCATCACTCTTCCAAGGGGCATTAAAACCATCTTGTTAAGCTACTGTGACCTCCACGTCTCCTCCAAGGGACATTAAAACCATCTTTTTAGGCTGCTGTGACCTTCACGTCTCTTCCACGGGGCATTGATACTGTTCTATTATTCAACCAAGGGGCATTAATATTGTGTTTTTATTCCACTATGACCTCCACCACTCCTCCAAGTGGTATTAAAACCGTCTTATTAAGCTACTGTGACCTCCACGTCACTTCCACGGGACATTGATATTATCTTTTTATTCCACTGCGACCTCCACCACTCTTCCAAGGGACATTAAAACGGTCTTGTTAAGCTATTGTGACCTCCATATCTCTTCCACGGGGAATTGATATTGTCTTTTTATTCCACTGTAACCTCCACCACTCATCCAAGGGGCAATAAAACCGTCTTCTTCAGCTACTGTGAGCTCGACGTCTCTTCCAAGGGGCATAAAAACCGTCTTATTAAACCACTCTGAACTCCACCACTCTTCCAAGGTGCATTAAAACCATCTTGTTCACCTACTATGACCTCCATGTCTCTTCCACGGGGCATTGATATTGAGTTTTTATTAAACTGAATCCACCACCCCTCTTCCAAGGGGCATTGATATCATCTTTTTATTCCACTGCGACCTCCACCACTCTTCCAAGGGGTCATTGATATTGTCTTTTTATTCCACTGTGACCTCCACCACTCTTCCAAGGGGCAGTGACATTGTCTTTTTATTCCGCTGCGACCTCCACCACTCTGCCTAGGGGCATTAAAACCATCTTGTTAAGATACTATGACCTCCACATCTCTTCCTTGGGCCATTGATATTGTCTTTTTATTCCACTGCGACCTCCACAACTCTTCCAAGCGGTGTTGATATTGTCTTTTTATTCCAATGCGACCTCCACCACTCTTCCAAGGGGCATTAAAATCATCTTGTTAAGCTACTGTGACCTCCATGTCTCTTCCAAGGGGCATTAAAACCATCTTGTTAAGCTGCTGTGACCTTCACGTCTCTTCCACGGGGCATTGATACTATCCTATTATTCAACTGCGATCTCTCTCACTCTTCCAAGGGGCATTAGTATTGTGTTTTTCTACCACTTTGAACTCCACCACTCTTCCAAGGTGCATTAAAACCATCTTGTTCACCTACTATGACCTCCATGTCTCTTCCACGGGGCATTGATTTTGAGTTTTTATTAAACTGTATCCACCACCCCTCTTCCAAGGGGCATTGATATCATCTTTTTATTCCACTGTGACCTCCACCACTCTTCCAAGGGGCATTGATATTGTCTTTTTATTCCACTGCGACCTCCACCACTCTGCCTAGGGGCATTAAAACCATCTTGTTAAGCTACTATGACCTCCACGTCTCTTCCTCGGGACATTGATATTGTATTTTTATTCCACTGCGACCTCCACAACTCTTCCAAGCGGTGTTGATATTGTCTTTTTATTCCAATGCGACCTCCACCACTCTTCCAAGGGGCATTAAAACCATCTTGTTAAGCTACTGTGACCTCCACGTCTCTTCCAAGTGGCATTAAAACCATCTTGTTAAACCAATAGGAACTCCACAGCTCTTCCAAGCCGCAATAAAACCAATTATTTAAGCTGCTGTGACCTCCCCGTCTATTCCACGGAGCTTCAATATTGTCTTTTTATTCCACAGCGACCTCCACCGCTATTACAAGGGGCATTAAAACCATCTTGTTAAGCTACTGTGACCTCCACGAGTCTTCCACGGGGCATTGATATTGTCTTTTTATTGCACTGTAACCACCACCCCTCTTCCACGGGGCATTGATATTGTCTTTTTATTCCACTGCGACCTCCACCACTCATCCAAGGGGCATTAAAACAGTCTTGTTCGGCTGCTGAGAACTCCACGTCTCTTCCAAGGGGCATTAAAACCATCTTGTTAAACCACTCTGAACTCCACAGCTATTACAAGGGGCATTAAAACCGTCTATTTAATCTACTCTGACCTCAACGTCTCTTCCTCGGGGCATTGATTGTCTTTTTATTCCACAGCGACCTCTACCAATTTTCCAAGGGACATTAAAACCACCTTGTTAAGCTACAGCGACCTCCACTTCTCTCCACGGGGCATTGATACTGTCCGTATATTACACTGTGACCTCCACGTTTCATGCACGAGACATTGATATTGTCTATTTATTCCACTGTGACCTCCACCACTCTTCCAAGGGGCATTGATATTGTCGTTTTATTCCACTGAGACCTCCACCACTCTTCCAAGGGGCATTAAAACTGCCTTGTTAAGCTACTGTGACCTCCACGTCTCTTCCAAGGGGCATTGATATTGTCTATTTATTCCACTGTAGCCTCCACCACTCTTCCAAGGGGCATTAAAACCTTCTAATTAATCTACTGGGACCTCGACGTCTCTTCCAAGGGGCATTGATATTGTATTTTTATTCCACTATAACCTCCACCACTCATCCAAGGGGCATTAAAACCGTCTTGTTATGCTGCTGTGACCTCCACCTCTCTTAAAAGGGGCATTAAAACAATCTTGTTAAACCACTCTGAAATCCACAGCTATTCCAAGGGGCTTTAAAACCGTCTATTTAAACTACTGTGACATCCACGTCTCTTCCACGGGGCATTGATATTGTCTTTTTATTCCACAGCGACCTCCACCACTCTTCCAAGGGGCATTAAAACCATCTTGTTAAGCTAATGTGACCTCCATGTCTCTTCCACGGGGCACTAATACTGTCCTTTTATTCAACTGCGACCTCCATCACTCTTCCAAGGGGCATTAATATTGTCCTTTTATTCCACTGCGACCTCCACCACTCTTCCAATGGGAATTGATATTGTCTTTTTATTTCACTGCGACCTGCACCACTCTTCCAAGGGGCATTAAAACCGTCTTGTTAAGCTACTGTGACCTACATGTCTCCTCCAAGGGGCATTAAAACCGTCTTATTAAAACACTCTGCACTCCACATCTCTTCCAAGGGAAATTTATATTGTCTTTTTATTCCACTGTGACCTCCACCACTCTTCCAAGGGGCATTAAAACTGTCTTGTTCTGCTACTGTGACCTCGACGTCTCTTCCAAGCGGCATTAAAACCATCTTATTAAACCACGCTGAACTCCACCACTCTTCTAAGCGGCATTAAAACCATTTTGTTCAGCTACTATGACCTCCATGTCTCTTCCACGTGGCATTGATATTGAGTTTATATTTCACTGTAACCACCACCCCTCTTCCAAGGGACATTGATATCGTCTTTTTATTCCACTCCGACCTCCACCACTCTTCCAAGGGGTCTTTGATATTGCTTTTTATTCCACTTCGACCTCCAATACTCTTCCAAGGGGCATTGATATTGTCTTTTCATTCCACTGCGACCTCCACCACTCTGCCTAGGGGCAATAAAACTATCTTTTAAAGCTACTGTGACCTCCACGTCTTTTCCACGGGGCATTGATATTGTATTTTTATTCTACTGTAACGTCCACCACTCTTCCGAGTGGCATTAAAACCATCTTGTTAAGCTACTTTGAACTCTACGTCTCTTCCAAGGGGCATTGATATTGTCTTTTTATTACACTGCGACCTCCACCATTCTTCCAAGGTGCATTAAAAACGTCTTGTTAAGCTACTGTGACCTCCACGTCTCTTCCAAGGGGTATTGATATTCTCTTTATTCCATTGCGACCTCCATCACTCTTCCAAGGGGCATTAATATTGTCTTTTTATTCCACTGCGACCTCAACCACTCTTCCAAGGGGCATTAAAACCATCTTGTTAAGCTACTGTGACCTCCACATCTCTTACATGGGACATTGATATTGTCTTTTTATTCCACTGCGACCTCCACCAATCTTACAAGGGGCATTGATATGGTCTTTTTATTCCACTGCGTCCTCCACCACTCTTCCAAGGGGCATTAAAACCATCTTGTTAAGCTACTGTGACCTCCATGTTTCTTCCACAGTGCATTCATATTGTCTTTTTATTCCACTGTAAACTCCACCACTCATCCAAGGGGCATTAAAACCCTCTTGTTAAGCTACTGTGACCTCCACGTCTCTTCAAAGGGGCATTAAAACCATCTTGTTAAACCACTCTGAAATCCACAGCTATTCCAAGGGGCATTAAAACCGTCTTATTAAGCTACTGTGACCTCCACATCTCTTCCACGGGACATTGATATTGTATTTTTATTCCACTGCGACCTCCACCACTCTTCCAATGGGCATTGAAATTGTCTTTTTATTCTACTGCGATCTCCACCACTCTTCCAAGGGGCATTAAAACCATGTTGTTTAGTTACAGTGACCTCCACGTCTCTTCCAAGGTGCATTAAAACCACCTTGTTAAACCACTCTGAACTCCACCACTCTTCCAAGGGGCATCAAAACCGTCTTGTTCAGCTACTATGACCTCCCCGTCTCTTCCACGGGGCATTGATATTGTCTTTTTCTTCCACTGTTACCACCACCCCTCTTCCAAGGTGCACTGATATTGTCTTTTTATTAAACTGCGACATCCACCACTCATCCAAGGGGCATTAAAACTGTCTTGTTAAGCGACTGTGACCTCCACTTCTCTTCCAAGGTGCATAAAAACCATCTTGTTAAACTACTCAGAACTCAACAGCTATTCCAAGGTGCATTAAAACCATCTATTTAAGCTACTGTGACCTCCACGTCTCTTCCTCGGAGCTTTGATATTGTCTTTTTATTCCACAGTGACCTCCACCAATCATCCAAGGGGCATTAAACCGTCTTGTTAGGCTACTGTGACCTCCATGTCTCTTCCACGGGGCATTGATATTGTCTTTTTATTCCACTGTAACCACCACCCCTCTTCCAAGGGGCATTAATATTGTCTTTTTATTCCACTGCGACATCCACCACTCATCCAAGGGACATTAAAACCGTCTTGTTCAGCTACTATGACCTCCACGTATCTTCCACGGGGCATTGATATTGTCTTTTTATTCCACTGTAACCACCACCCCTCTTCCAAGGGGCATTGATATTGTCTTTTTATTCCACTGCGACATCCACCAGTCATCCAAGGGGCATTAAAACTGTCTTGTTAAGCTACTTTGACCTCCATGTCTCTTCCATGGGGCATTGATATTGTCTTTTTATTCCACTGTAACCTCCACCACTCTTCCAAGGGACATTAAAACCGTCTTGTAAGCTACTGTGACCTCGACGTCTCTTCGTAGGGGCATTGATATAGTCTTTTTATTCCACTGTAACCTCCACCACTCATCCAAGGGGCATTAAAACTGTCTTGTTAAGCTACTGTGACCTCCAATTCTCTTCCAAGGTGCATAAAAACCATCTTGTTAAACCACTCTGAACTCCACAGCTATTCCAAGGGGCATTCAAACTGTATATTTAAGCTACTGTGACCTCCACGTCTTTTCCACGGTGCCTTGATATTGTCTTTTTATTCCACAGCGACCTCCACCACTCTTCCAAGGGGCATTAAAACCATCTTTTTAAGCTACTGTGACCTCAAAGTCTCTTCCATGGGGCTTTGATATTGTCTTTTTATTACACTGTAACCTCCACCACTCTTCCAAGGGGCATTAAAACCATATTTTTAAGCTAATGTGACCTCCACGTCTCTTCCACGGGGCTTTGGTACAGTCCTTTTATTCAACTGCGACCTCTATCACTCTTCCAAGGGGAATTCATATTGTCTTTTTATTCCACTGCGACCTCCACCACTCTTACAAGGGGCATTAAAACCGTCTTGTTATGATACTGTGACCTTCATGTCTCTTCCAAGGGGCATTGATATTGTCTTTTTATTACACTGTAACCTCCACCACTCTTCTAAGGGGCATTAAAACAGTCTTGTTCTGCTACTGTGACCTCGACATCTCTTCCAACGGCATTAAAACCGTCTTATTAAACCACTCTGTACTCCACCACTCTTCCAAGGGGCATTAAAACCATTTTGTTCAGCTACTATGAACTCCATGTCTCTTCCAAGGGGCATTGATATTGAGTTTTTATTCCACTGTAACCACCACCCCTCTTCCAAGGGGCATTGATATCATCTTTTTATTTCACTGCGACCTCCACCACTCTTCCAAGGGATCATTGATATTGTCTTTTTATTCCACTGCGACCTCCACCACTCTGCCTAGGGGCATTAAAACCATCTTTTAAAGCTACTGTGACCTCCACGTCTTTTCCATGGGGCATTGATATTGTCTTTTTATTCCACTGTAACCTCCACAACTCTTCCGAGGAGTATTAAAACCGTCTTGATAAGCTACTGTGAACTCTACTTCTCTTCCAAGGGGTATTGATATTGTCTTTTTATTCCACTGCGACCTCCACCACTCTTCCGAGGTGCATTCATATTGTCTTTTCATTACACTGCGACCTCCAGCATTCTTCCAAGGGGCATTAAAACCGTCTTGTTAAGCTACTGTGACCTCCACGTCTCTTCCAAGGGGCATTGATATTGTCTTTATTCCACTGCGACCTCCATCACTCTTCCAAGGGGCATTAAATCCATCTTGTTAAGCTACTATGACCTCCACGTCTCTTCCAAGGGGCATTAAAACCATCTTGTTAAACCACTCTGAACTCCACAGCTCTTGCAAGGGGCGTTAAAACCGTCTTGCTAAGCTACTGTGTCCTTCACGTCTTTTCCACGGGGCATTGATATTGTCTTTTTATTCCACAGCGACCTCCACCACTCTTCCAAGGGGCATTAAAACCGTCTTCTTAAGCTACTGTGACCTCCAAGTCTCTTCCACGGGGCATTGATATTGTCTTTTTATTGCACTGCAACCTCCACCACTCTTCCAATGGGCATTAAAACCGTCTTGTTAAGCTACTGTGAGATCCACGTCTCTTCCACGGGACTTTGTTATTATCTTTTTATTCCACAGCGACCTCCACCACTCTTCGAAGGGGCATTAAAACCATCTTGTTAAGCTACTGTGACCTCCACATTTCTTCCAAGGGACATTGATATCGTATTTTTATTCCACTGCGACCTCCACCACTCATCCAAGGGGCTTTAGAACCGTCTTGTTAAGCTACGCTGACCTCCACGTCTCTTCCAAGGGGCATTAAAACCATCATGTTAAACCACTCTGAACTCCTCAGCTATTCCAAGGGGCATTAAAACCATCTATTTAAGCTACTGTGACCTCCAAGTCCATTCCTTGGGGCTTTGATATTGTATTTTTATTCCACACCGACCTCCACAACTCTTCCAAGGGGCATTAACATTGTCTTTTTATTCCACTGCGACCTCCACCACTCTTCCAAGGGGCATTAAAACCGTCTTGTTATGCTACTGTGACCTCCACGTCTCTTCCACGAGGCATTGATACTGTCCTTTTATTCCACTGCGACCTCCATCACTCTTCCAAGGGGCATTAATATTGTCTATTTATTCCACTGCGACCTCCACCACTCTTCCAAGGGGCATTAAAACCGTCTTGTTAAGCTACTGTGACCTCCACATCTCTTACATGGGACATTGATATTGTCTTTTTATTCCACTGTGACCTCCACCACTCTTACAAGGGGCATTGATACTGTCTTTTTATTCCACTGCAACCTCCATCACTCTTCCAAGGGGCATTAAAACCATCTTGTTAAGCTACTGTGACCTCCATGTCTCCTGCACAGTGCATTGATATTGTCTTTTTATTTCACTGTAACCTCCACTACTCATCCAAGTGGCATTAAAACCTTCTTGTTAAGCTACTGTGACCTCCACGTCTTTTGCACGGGGCATTGATATTGTCTTTTTATTCCACTATAACCTCCACCAATCTTCCAAGGGATATTAAAACCGTCCTGTTGAGCTACTGTGACCTCCATGTCTCTTCCAAGGGGCATTGATATTGTCTTTTTATTCCACTGCGACCTCCATCACTCTTTCAAGGTACATTTAAACCGTCTTGTTAAGCTACTGTGACCTCCAGGTCTCTTCCCCGGGGCATTGATATTGTCTTTTTATTTCACTGCGACCTCCACTACTCTTCCGAGGGACATTAAAACCGTCTTGTTATGCTACTGTGACCTCCAAGTCTCTTCAACGAGGCATTGATATTGTCTTTTTATACCACAGCATCCTCCACCACTCTTCCAAGGGGCAATAAAACCGTCTTGTTAAGCTACTGTGACCTCCACTTCTCTACCAAGGGGCATTGATACTGTCCTTTTATTACACTGCGATCTCCATCACTCTTCCAATGGGTATTAATTTTGTCTTTTTCTTCCACTGCGACCTCCAACATTCTTCCAAGGGCATTAAAACCATCTTGTTAAGCTACTATGAACTCCACCGCTCTTCCAAGGGGCAATAAAACCATTTATTAAAGCTACTGTGACCTCCACGTCTCTTCGCCGGGTCTTTAATATTGTCTTTTTATTCCACTATAACCTCCACACTCTTCCAAGGGGCATTAAAACTGTCTTGTTAAGCTACTTTGACCACCACGTCTCTTCCAAGGGGCATTGATATTGTCTTTTTATTCCACTGCGACCTTCATCACTCTTCTAATGTGCAGTAAAACCGTCTTGTTAAGCTACTGTGAGATCCACGTCTCTTCCAAGGGGCATTGATATTGTCTTTATTCCACTGCGACCTCCATCACTCTTCCAAGGCGCATTAAAACCATCTAGTTAAGAAACCGTGACCTCCACGCTTCTTCCAAGGGGCATTAAAACCATCTTGTTAAACCACTCTGAACTCCACAGCTCTTGCAAGGGGCATTAAAACCGTCTCATTAAGCTACTGTGACCTCCTCGTCTCTTCCATGGGGCATTGCTATTGTCTTTTTATTCCACAGCGACCTCCAAAACTCTTTCAAGGGGCATTAAAACTGTCTTGTTAAGCTACTGTGACCTCCATGTCTCCTCCACGGGGCGTTGATACTGTCCTTTGTTTCCACTGCGATCTCCATCACTCTTCCAAGGGGCATTAATATTGTCTTTTTATTCCACTGCGATCTCCACCACTTTTCCAAGGGGCATTAAAACCGTCTTATTAATCTACTGTGACCTCCACTTCTCTTCCACGGGACATTGATATTGTCTTTTTCTTCCAATGCGACCTCCACCACTCTACCAAGGGGCATTGATATTGTCTTTTTTTATTCCACTGCGACCTCCACCACTCTTCCAAGAGGCATTAAAACCATCTTGTTAAGGTACTGTGACCTCCATGTCTCTTCCACGGGGCATTGATATTGTCTTTTTATTCCACTGTAACATCCACAACTCTTCCAAGGGCCATTAAAACGGTCTTCTTATGCTACTGTGAACTTGACGTCTCTTCTTAGGGGCATTAAAACCATCTTGATAAACCATGCTGAACTCCACATCTCTTTCAAGGGGCATTAATACCATCCATTTAAGCTACTGTGACATCCACGTGTAACGGGTCCGGGAGGCGGAACCTCTGAGCTACGATACAAGGGGCCGGCCCTTGTAAGGGAGCGGGTGGCAGTCTCTGGATGAACGGACAGGGAGTTACGGCAAGTGATCAGGGCAGTCTCTGGGTAAAGGGTAGGTACGACCTGAGATGGCAGAGCCTCCGGGTAGGCTAGCAGGCAGATGGTAGATGTGTGCTCCCAGGTGAGCAAGCGAGAGTCTCTGGAATAGCAGGTGGTCACGGCACGTGACGGCGGAGCCTCCGGGCTGGCAGGCGGGCAGGTAACGGAGAAGCGCTCCCAGGTGAGCGGGCAAGAGTCTCTGAAATAGCTGGTGGTCACAGCACGTGACAACGGGACCTCCGGGCTGGCAAGCAGGCAGGTAACGGAGAAGCGCTCCCAGGTGAGCGGGCAAGAGTCTCTGAGATAGCTGGTGGTCACAGCACGTGACAACGGAGCCTCCGGGCTGGCAAGCAGGCAGGTAACGGAGAAGCGCTCCCAGGTGAGCGGGCAAGAGTCTCTGAGATAGCTGGTGGTCACAGCACGTGACAACGGAGCCTCCGGGCTGGCAAGCAGGCAGGTAACGGAGAAGCGCTCCCAGGTGAGCGGGCAAGCTGGTCCATAGACAGACTGACCGGAGTAGTAAGGCAGACCGTCAGACCTCAAGCAAGCAGGCAGGTAGCTGATATGCGCTCCCAGGTGAGCGGGCAGGCTGGTCCTTTAGACAGACTGACAGGAGTAGTAAGGCAGACCGTCGGACCTCAGACTGGCAGACTGGTAACAAGTATACAGGCAGAAATCAGGCAGGTAACTGGCAGGTAACAGGCAGGTAACAGGCAGGTAACTGGCAACGGGACCTGAGGGCTGAAGCACAGGTGAAACACAGGTGCAAACAACATTGCTCGGGCACCTCCATTTTGGAGGAGGTGCCTTATATATGATGAAGTCCTCCGGCCATTGGCCGGGGACTCCTTAGGATGGCGCGCGCGGCCCCTTTAAGAGGAGGGGAGCGCGCGCGCGCGCGCCCTAAGCACAGGGGCCGGGAAGGAGCGCGCGCTGAGAGCAGAGCAGGAGGAGGACGCCGGGAAGGAGCGCGCGCTGACAGCAGAGCGGAGGGAGGACGCCGGGCACGGAGCAGAGCGGTGAGGGGAGCAGCGTCCTTGCCTAGCAGAGGGCAGGGACGCCAGCGCTACAGTACCCCCCCCTTTAGGCCCCCCCTTTTTTAGGCCAGACAGAAATTTAGCTAGGATGAGAGGGGCATGGATGTTCTCCCGGGGCTCCCACGTTCTCTCCTCAGGACCAAACCCCTTCCAATCTACCAGAAAAAAGGTCTTTCCTCTTACCCTTTTGGTGGCAAGAATGTTCTCTACCTCAAACTCGTCCTCAGCAGAAACCGGAGCAGGAGGCGTACCTGTAGACTTGGAAAAAGAGTTAAGTACCACAGGTTTGAGGAGAGATACATGGAAGGAGTTAGGGATCCGTAAGTTGGCCGGGAGTTTCAATTTATAGGCCACCGGGTTGATCTGACTGATGACCTCCAGTGGGCCGATGAACCGAGGCCCTAACTTATAGGAAGGGATCTTGAGCTGGACATATTTGGACGAGAGCCAGACTTTATCCCCAGGACGGAATTGAGGAGGGTCCAGACGTCCTTTGTCAGCGTGTCTTTTCATACGCTCGGATGACAGAAGGAGTGCGGACCAGGTACTCTCCCATATGGAGGAAGACTCGCTCTCGTGATTGTTGTACGAGAATTCGGCCCATGGCAGGAGATCCACCCAGTCAGAATGGTGAGCATTAACGAAGTGCCGGAGGTAACTGGTCAGGTTCTGATTGATCCGCTCCACTTGACCATTAGACTGTGGGTGGTAAGCGGAGGAGAAGTCCAGAGTGACGTCTAGCAATTTACAAGTGGCTCTCCAGAAACGAGAAGTGAACTGTACTCCTCGATCCGACACGATGTGACGGGGCAGGCCATGAAGACGGAAGATGTGGCGGATAAAGTCTTTAGCCAGCTCGGGTGCAGACGGAAGACCTGGCAGGGGAATGAAGTGAGCCATCTTGGAAAAGCGGTCAGCGACCACCCAAATGACCGTACAACCGGCAGAGACGGGCAGATCAGTTATGAAGTCCATCGCTATATGCTGCCAGGGGGCAGCAGGTACTGGCAGAGGAAGAAGGCGGCCGGCCGACAGGTGTCTCGGAACTTTGTTGCGTGCGTAGGACACACAGGCAGAAACAAAGTCCATAACATCCTTGTGCAGGTTAGGCCACCAGTAGTGCCGGGTAATAAGCTGGAGGGTCTTTTTCTGACCGGCGTGGCCAGCTAGTTTAGACGAATGACCCCAGTGTAGGATCCTCTCCCGATCAGGTACCGATACGAACGTCTTACCAGGAGGGAGACAATTTAGACTCACGGGAGCCACCTGCATTACTCTGGCGGGATCGATGGGGTAGTCACATGGTCTATGAGGTGGTAATGTCTCTGCCTCCTCCATATCAAAGACATCAGCACAAGACCAATAAGGAATCGGAAGTCCAGGTAGATTAGCTGGGATAGGAGAGGGACGGACGGAATGGACGGGAACCAGGCAGGTTTTATGACAGTCTTGTCCCCAGCGAAGGACTTCTCCGGTTTGCCAGTCAAGCACGGGTGCATGTCTCTGGAGCCAAGGCAGACCTAGCAAGAGGGCGTGAGAGAGTCCAGGCAGAACGTGAAGGGAGATACTCTCTGAATGCAGCATTCCCACCTGCAGAGTAATGGATTCGGTGATGAATTGGATGGGGCGAGGTAAGAGGCCCCCATCCACGGCAACAACGGACAAGGGTACAGCCAGAGGTTTGGTGGGGATGCGGTATTTCTCCACCAGGGACTGTGAAATAAGATTTCCGGCTGCTCCAGAGTCAAGTTGGGCTAGTTCGGAATAACGATTCTCCCCGCAGATGACTGAGACTGACAGCAGCAGGGATGGAGAGGATTTATTTTTGTCTAGATCGACCCCTCTGAGCGAACCTAGACACAGGCGTTCTCCCGACCTCTCCGGGCAGGCACGGATCCGATGCTCCTTACTGCCACAGTAGAAGCAGCTCCCCTCGGCACGGCGTAAGTCCTGACGGGATTTGACCATCTTGGTCTGGTCGACCTGCATAGGCTCAGGAGAGTGTACCTGGGGAGAAACGGAAGGAGTGACGGGTTTCAGAAAAGTAGGAACTAGACGTGGAAACCCCTTTTCACGGGTGACCTCTTTGGCACGCTCCTGGAACCGTAGGTCAATCCGGGTGGCAAGAGTTATTAGGTCATCGAGAGTGGTAGGAATGTCCCGACCAGCAAGTTCATCTTTATTACGGCCGGACAGACCCTCCCAGAAGACGGATACCAGAGCCTCGTTATCCCAGGCCAGCTCCGAGGCAAGGGTACGGAACCGTATGGCATATTGACCCACGGTGAGGCTTCCCTGACGGAGGCGTAGCAGAGATGATGCGGATGAGGTCCTCCGTCCGGGTTCGTCGAAGGCTTTCCGGAAAGCCATGAGAAAGGCAGGCAAGTCGGACACCAGGGGGTCTCCTCTCTCCCATAGAGGATTTAGCCAGGCCAGAGCCTCCGCGGTGAGATGGGACATGATGAATGCAATTTTGGCTCGGTCGGAGTTAAACTGGTGGGACAATAGTTCAAAATGCAGGGTGCACTGATTTATGAAGCCCCGAGCCTGGACGGAGTCGCCTCCGAAGCGAAGAGGTGCAGAGAGCCGGGGTCCGGAAAAGGATACCATGGTACTGGCCGTGGTTGCAGGTGGTGTAGTCAGAGTGTCCAGGCGAGTATTAACATTCCGCAGGTGACCCAGGATGGACTCCTGTTGGGACCTTTGACGGGAGAGTTCATGACACAGGTCCGTGAGCGAGGGAGCTTGGGTGCCACCGGGTTCCAGGGCCCGAGCAAACTGTAACGGGTCCGGGAGGCGGAACCTCTGAGCTACGATACAAGGGGCCGGCCCTTGTAAGGGAGCGGGTGGCAGTCTCTGGATGAACGGACAGGGAGTTACGGCAAGTGATCAGGGCAGTCTCTGGGTAAAGGGTAGGTACGACCTGAGATGGCAGAGCCTCCGGGTAGGCTAGCAGGCAGATGGTAGATGTGTGCTCCCAGGTGAGCAAGCGAGAGTCTCTGGAATAGCAGGTGGTCACGGCACGTGACGGCGGAGCCTCCGGGCTGGCAGGCGGGCAGGTAACGGAGAAGCGCTCCCAGGTGAGCGGGCAAGAGTCTCTGAAATAGCTGGTGGTCACAGCACGTGACAACGGGACCTCCGGGCTGGCAAGCAGGCAGGTAACGGAGAAGCGCTCCCAGGTGAGCGGGCAAGAGTCTCTGAGATAGCTGGTGGTCACAGCACGTGACAACGGAGCCTCCGGGCTGGCAAGCAGGCAGGTAACGGAGAAGCGCTCCCAGGTGAGCGGGCAAGCTGGTCCATAGACAGACTGACCGGAGTAGTAAGGCAGACCGTCGGACCTCAGGCAAGCAGGCAGGTAGCTGATATGCGCTCCCAGGTGAGCGGGCAGGCTGGTCCTTTAGACAGACTGACAGGAGTAGTAAGGCAGACCGTCGGACCTCAGACTGGCAGACTGGTAACAAGTATACAGGCAGAAATCAGGCAGGTGACTGACAGGTAACAGGCAGGTAACAGGCAGGTAACTGGCAACGGGACCTGAGGGCTGAAGCACAGGTGAAACACAGGTGCAAACAACATTGCTCGGGCACCTCCATTTTGGAGGAGGTGCCTTATATATGATGAAGTCCTCCGGCCATTGGCCTGGGACTCCTTAGGACGGCGCGCGCGGCCCCCTTAAGAGGAGGGGAGCGCGCGCGCGCGCGCCCTAAGCACAGGGGCCGGGAAGGAGCGCGCGCTGAGAGCAGAGCAGGAGGAGGACGCCGGGAAGGAGCGCGCGCTGACAGCAGAGCGGAGGGAGGACGCCGGGCACGGAGCAGAGCGGTGAGGGGAGCAGCGTCCCTGCCTAGCAGAGGGCAGGGACGCCAGCGCTACACCACGTCTCTTTCACGGGGCTTTGATATTGTCTTTTTATTCCACTGCGACCTCCACTACTCTTCCAAGGGGCATTAAAACTGACTTGTTTAGCTAGTGTGATCTCCACGTCTCTTCCACGGGGCATTGATATTGTCTTTTTATTCCACTGTAACCTCCACCACTCTTCCAAGGGGCATTAAAACCATCTTGTTAAGCTACTGTAACCTACACATCTCTACCACGGGGCATTAAAACCATCTTGTTAAATCTCTCTGAACTCCACAGCTCTTCCAAGTGGCATTAAAACCAATATTGTTAAGCTACTGTGACCTCCACTTCTCTTTCACAGGGCATTCAAATTGTCTTTCTATTCCACTGCGACCTCCACCACTCTACCAAGGGGCATTAAAACCGTCTTGTTAAGCTACTATGAACTCCACGTCTCTTCCACGAGGCATTGATATTGTCTTTTTATACCACACCAACCTCCACCACTCTTCCAAGGGGCAATAAAACCATCTTGTTAAGCTAATGTGACCTACACGTATCTTCCAACGGGCATTAAAACCATCTCAATAAACCTCTCTGAACTCAACGTCTCTTATAAGGAGCATTAAAAGCGTCTTGTTAAGCTCCTTTGACCTCCACGTTTCTTTCACGGGGCATTGATATTGTCTTTTTATACCACACCAACCTCCACCACTCTTCCAAGGGGCAATAAAACCATCTTGGTAAGCTACTGTGAGCACGACGTCTCTTCGAAGGGGCATTGGTATTGTCTTTTTATTCCACTGCGACCTCTACCACGTTTCCAAGGTATATTAATACTGTCTTGGTAAGCTGCTTTGACCTCCACGTCTCTTCCTCGGGTCATTGATATTGTCATTTTATACCACAGCAACCACCACCACTCTTACAAGGAGCAATAAAACCATCTTGCTAAGCTACTGTGACATCCACGTCTCTTCCCCGGGGCATTGATATTGTCTTTTTATTCCGCTGCGACCACCACTACTCTTCCAAGGGACATTAAAATCGTCTTTTTAAGCTACTGTGACCTCGACGTCTCTTCCAAGTAGCAATGATACTGTCCTTTCATTCCAATGCGACCTCCATCACTCTTCCATGGTGCATTAATATTGTCTTTTTATTCCACTGCGACCTACACCACTCATCCAAGGGGGATTAAAACAGTCTTGATAAGCTACTGTGACCTCCACGTCTCTTCCAAGTGGCATTGATATTGTCTTTTTATTCCAATGCGACCTCCACCACTCTTCAAAGGGGCATTAAAACCATATTGTTAAGCTACTGTGACCTCCACCTCTCTTCCACGGGTCATTGATATTGTCTTTTTATTCCACTGCGACATCCACCACTCTTCCATGGGGCATTGATATTGTCTTTTTATTCCACTGTAACCTCCACCACTCTTCCAATGGGCATTAAAACCATCTTGTTAAGCTAATGTGACCTACACGTATCTTCCAAGGGGCATTAAAACCATCTCAATAAACCTCTCTGAACTCAACGTCTCTTCCAAGGAGCATTAAAAGCGTCTTGTTAAGCTCCTTTGACCTCCACGTTTCTTCCACGGGGCATTGATATTGTCTTTTTATACCACACCAACCTCCACCCCTCTTCCAAGGGGCAATAAAACCATCTTGTTAAGCTACTGTGAGCACGACGTCTCTTCGAAGGGGCATTGGTATTGTCTTTTTATTCCACTGCGAGCTCTACCACGTTTCCAAGGTACATTAATACTGTCTTGGTAAGCTGCTTTGACCTCCACGTCTCTTCCTCGGGTCATTGATATTGTCATTTTATACCACAGCAACCACCACCACTCTTACAAGGAGCAATAAAACCATCTTGCTAAGCTACTGTGACATCCACGTCTCTTCCCCGGGGCATTGATATTGTCTTTTTATTCCACTGCGACCACCACTACTCTTCCAAGGGACATTAAAATCGTCTTTTTAAACTACTGTGACCTCGACGTCTCTTCCAAGTAGCAATGATACTGTCCTTTTATTCCAATGCGACCTCCATCACTCTTCCAAGGGGCATTAATATTGTCTTTTTATTCCACTGCGACCTACACCACTCATCCAAGGGGGATTAAAACAGTCTTGATAAGCTACTGTGACCTCCACGTCTCTTCCAAGTGGCATTGATATTGTCTTTTTATTCCAATGCGACCTCCACCACTCTTCAAAGGGGCATTAAAACCATATTGTTAAGCTACTGTGACCTCCACCTCTCTTCCACGGGTCATTGATATTGTCTTTTTATTCCACTGCGACATCCACCACTCTTCCATGGGGCATTGATATTGTCTTTTTATTCCACTGTAACTTCCACCACTCTTCTAAGGGGCATTAAAACCATCTTGTTAAACCACTCTGAGCTCCACAGCTCTGCCAAGGGGCATTAAAGTTATCTTGTTAAGCTACTGTGACTACCACGTCTCTTCCACGGGGCATTGATATTGTCTTTTTATTCCACTGCGACCTCCACCACTCTTCCAAGGGGCAATAAAACCATCTTCTTAAGCTACTGTGACCTCGACGTCTCTTCCCCATGGCATTGATATTGTCTTTTTATTCCACTGCCACCTCCACCACTCTTCCAAGGGGCATTAAGAGCTTCTTGTTAAGCTACTGTGACCTACATGTCTCTTCCAAGGGGCAATAAAACCATCTTGATAAACCACTCTGAACTCCACAGCTCTACCAAGGGGCATTAAAGCCATCTTGTTAAGCTACTGTGACTACCACGTCTCTTCCACGGGGCATTGATATTGTCTTTTTATTCCACTGCGACCTCCACCACTCTTCCATTGGCCATTGATATTGTCTTTTTATTCCACTGCGACCTCCACCACTCTTTCAAGGTACATTTAAACCGTCTTGTTAAGCTACTGTGACCTCCACGTCTCTTCCCCGGGGCATTGATATTGTCTTTTTATTCCACTGCAACCTCCACCACTCTTTCAAGGTACATTTAAACCGTCTTGTTAAGCTACTGTGACCTCCACGTCTCTTCCCCGGGGCATTGATATTGTCTTTTTATTTCACTGCGACCTCCACTACTCTTCCAAGGGGCAATAAAACCGTCTTGTTAAGCTACTGTGACCTCCACGTCTCTACCAAGGGGCATTGATACTGTCCTTTTATTACACTGCGATCTCCATCACTCTTCCAATGGGCATTAATTTTGTCTTTTTATTCCACTGCGACCTCCACCACTCATCTAAGGGGCATTACAACCATCTTCTTAAGCTACTGTGACTTCATCGTCTATTCCAAATGGCATTGATATTGTCTTTTTCTTCCACTGCGACCTCCAACATTCTTCCAAGGGCATTAAAACCATCTTGTTAAGCTACTGTGATGTCCACGTCTCTTCCAAGGGGCAATAAAACCATCTTGTTAAACCAATATGAACTCCACCACTCTTACAAGGGGCAATAAAACCATTTATTTAAGCTACTGTGACCTCCACGTCTCTTCGACGGGTCTTTAATATTGTCTTTTTATTCCACTATAACCTCCACACTCTTCCAAGGGGCATTAAAACCGTCTTGTTAAGCTACTAGGAGATCCACGTCTCTTCCACGAGGCATTCATATTGTCTTTTTATTCCACTGCAAACTCCAGCACTCTTCCAAGGGGCATTAACAACATCTTGTTAAGCTACTGTGACCTACACGTCTCTTCCAAGGGGCATTAAGACCATTTTGATAAACCTCTCTGTACTCAGCGTCTCTTCCAAGGGGCATTAAAAGTGTCTTGTTAAGCTACTGTGACATCCACGTTTCTTCCACGGGGCATTGATATTGTCTTTTTATACCACAGCAACCTCCACCACTCTTCCAAGGGGCAATAAAACCATCTTCTTAAGCTACTTTGACCACCACGTCTCTTCCAAGGGGTATTGATATTGTCTTTTTATTCCACTGCGACCTTCACCACTCTTCTAATGTGCAATAAAACCGTCTTGTTAAGCTACTGTGAGATCCACGTCTCTTCCAAGGGGCATTGATATTGTCTTTATTCCACTGCGACCTCCATCACTCTTCCAAGGCGCATAAAAACCATCTAGTTAAGCAACCGTGACCTCCACGTTTCATCCAAGGGGCATTAAAACCATCTTGTAAAATCACTCTGAACTCCACAGCTCTTGCAAGGAGCATTAAAACCGTCTTATTAAGCTACTGTGACCTCCTCGTCTCTTCCACGGGGCATTGCTATTGTCTTTTTATTCCACAGCGACCTCCAAAACTCTTTCAAGGGGCATTAAAACTGTCTTGTTAAGCTACTGTGACATCCACGTATTTTCCACGGGGCATTGATATTGTCTTTTTATTCCACTGCGACCTCCAACACTCTTCCAAGGGGCATTAAAACTGTCTATTTAAGCTACTGTGACCGCCATGTCTCTTTCTCGGGGCTTTGGTATTGTCTGTTTATTCCACAGCGGCCTCCAGCACTCTTCTAAGGGGCATTAAAACCGTCTTGTTAAGCTACTGCGACCTCCATGTCTCCTCCACGGGGCATTGATACTGTCCTTTGTTTCCACTGCGATCTCCATCACTCTTCCAAGGGGCATTAAAACCGTCTTATTAATCTACTGTGACCTCCATGTCTCTTCCACGGGACATTGATATTGTCTTTTTGTTCCAATGCGACCTCCACCACTCTACCAAGGGGCATTGATATTGTCTTTTTTTATTCCACTGCGACTTCCACCACTCTTCCAAGGGGCATTAAAACCGTCTTCTTAAGCTACTGTGACCTCCATGTCTCTTCCACGGGGCATTAAAATTGTCTTTTTATTCCACTGTAACCTCCACCACTCTTCCAAGAGCCATTAAAACGGTCTTCTTATGCTACTGTGAACTTGACGTCTCTTCCAAGGGGCATTAAAACCATCTTGATAAACCACGCTGAACTCCACATCTCTTTCAAGGGGCATTAATACCATCTATTTAAGCTACTGTGACATCCACGTCTCTTTCACGGGGCTTTGATATTGTCTTTTTATTCCACTGCGACCTCCACCACTCTTCCAAGGGGCATTAAAACTGACTTGTTTAGCTACTGTGATCTCCATGTCTCTTCCACGGGGCATTGATATTGTCTTTTTATTCCACTGTACCCTCCACCACTCTTCCAAGAGGCATTAAAACCATCTTGTTAAGCTACTGTAACCTACACGTCTCTACCACGGGGCATTAAACACATCTTGTTAAACCTCTCTGAACTCCACAGCTCTTCCAAGGGGCATTAAAACCAATATTGTTAAGCTACTGTGAACTCCACTTCTCTTTCACAGGGCATTCAAATTGTCTTTCTATTCCACTGCGACCTCCACCACTCTACCAAAGGGCATTAAAACCATCTTGTTAAGCTACTATGAACTCCACGTCTCTTCCACGAGGCATTGATATTGTCTTTTTATTCCACTGTAACCTCCAGCACTCTTCCAATGGGCATTATAACCATCTTGTTAAGCTAATGTGACCTACACGTATCTTCCAAGGGGCATAAAGACCATCTCAATAAACCTCTCTGAACTCAACGTCTCTTCCAAGGAGCATTAAAAGCGTCTTGTTAAGCTCCTTTGACCTCCACGTTTCTTCCACGGGGCATTGATATTGTCTTTTTATACCACACCAACCTCCACCACTCTTCCAAGGGGCAACAAAACCATCTTGTTAAGCTACTGTGAGCACCACGTCTCTTCGAAGGGGCATTGGTATTGTCTTTTTATTCCACTGCGACCTCCACCACTCTTCCAAGGGGCATTAAAACTGACTTGTTTAGCTACTGTGATCTCCACGTCTCTTCCACGGGGCATTGATATTGTCTTTTTATTCCACTGTAACCTCCACCACTCTTCCAAGGGGCATTAAAACCATCTTGTTAAGCTACTGTAACCTACACGTCCCTACCTCGGGGCATTAAAACCATCTTGTTAAACCTCTCTGAACTCCACAGCTCTTCCAAGGGGCATTAAAACCAATATTGTTAAGCTACTGTGACCTCCACTTCTCTTTCACAGGGCATTCAAATTGTCTTTCTATTCCACTGCGACCTCCACCACTCTACCAAGGGGCATTAAAACCGTCTTGTTAAGCTACTATGAACTCCGAGTCTCTTCCACGAGGCATTGATATTGTCTTTTTATTCCACTGTAACCTCCACCACTCTTCCAATGGGCATTAAAACCATCTTGTTAAGCTAATGTGACCTACCCGTATCTTCCAAGGAGCATGAAAACCATCTCAATAAACCTCTCTGAACTCAACGTCTCTTCCAAGGAGCATTAAGAGCGTCTTTTTAAGCTCCTTTGACCTCCACGTTACTTCCAAGGGGCATTGATATTGTCTTTTTATACCACACCAACCTCCACCACTCTTCCAAGGGGCAATAAAACCATCTTGTTAAGCTACTGTGAGCACGACGTCTCTTCGAAGGGGCATTGGTATTGTCTTTTTATTCCACTGCGACCTCCACCACTCTTCCAAGGGGCATTAGAACCATCTTGTTAAGCTACTGTGACCTACACGTCTCTTCCACGGGGCATTGATATTATCTTTATTCCACTGCGACCTCCACCACATTTCCAAGAGGCATTTAAACCGTCTTGATAAGCTACTGTGACCTCCATGTCTCTTCCTGAGGGCATTGATATTGTCTTTTTATTTCCCTGTAACCTCCACCACTCATCCAAGAGACATTAAAACCGTCTTGTTCAGCTACTGTGACCTCCACCACTCTACCAAGGGGCATTAAAACCGTCTTGTTAAGCTACTATGAACTGCACGTCTCTTCCACGAGGCATTGATATTGTCTTTTTATTCCACTGTAACCTCCACCACTCTTCCAATGGGCATTAAAACCATCTTATTAAGCTAATGTGTGACCTACACGTATCTTCCAAGGGGCATTAAAACCATCTCAATAAACCTCTCTGAACTCAACGTCTCTTCCAAGGAGCATTAAAAGCGTCTTGTTAAGCTACTTTGACCTCCACGTTTCTTCCACGGGGCATTGATATTGTCTTTTTATACCACACCAACCTCCACCACTCTTCCAGGGGGCAATAAAACCATCTTGTTAAGCTACTGTGAGCACGACGTCTCTTCGAAGGGGCATTGGTATTGTCTTTTTATTCCACTGCGACCTCTACCACGTTTCCAAGGTACATTAATACTGTCTTGGTAAGCTGCTTTGACCTCCACGTCTCTTCCTCGGGTCATTGATATTGTCATTTTATACCACAGCAACCACCAGCACTCTTACAAGGAGCAATAAAACCATCTTGCTAAGCTACTGTGACATCCACGTCTCTTCCCCGAGGCATTGATATTGTCTTTTTATTCCACTGCGACCACCACTACTCTTCCAAGGGACATTAAAATCGTCTTTTTAAGCTACTGTGACCTCTACGTCTCTTCCAAGTAGCAATGATACTGTCCTTTTATTCCAATGCGACCTCCATCACTCTTCCAAGGGGCATTAATATTGTCTTTTTATTCCACTGCGACTTACACCACTCATCCAAGGGGGATTAAAACAGTCTTGATAAGCTACTGTGACCTCCACGTCTCTTCCAAGTGGCATTGATATTGTCTTTTTATTCCATTGAGACCCCCACCACTCTTCAAAGGGGCATTAAAACCATATTGTTAAGCTACTCTGACCTCCACCTCTCTTCCACAGGTCATTGATATTGTCTTTTTATTCCACTGCGACATCCACCACTCTTCCATGGGGCATTGATATTGTCTTTTTATTCCACTGTATCCTCCACCACTCTTCTAAGGGGCATTAAAACCATCTTGTTAAACCACTCTGAACTCCACAGCTCTACCAAGGGGCATTAAAGCCATCTTGTTAAGCCACTGTGACTACCACGTCTCTTCCACGGGGCATTGATATTGTCTTTTTATTCCACTGCGACCTCCACCACTCTTCCAAGGGGCCATAAAACCATCTTCTTAAGCTACTGTGACTTCGACGTCTCTTCCCCGTGGCATTGATATTGTCTTTTTATTCCACTGCCACCTCCACCACTCTTCCAAGGGGCTTTAACAGCTTCTTGTTAAGCTACTGTGACCTACATGTCTCTTCCAAGGGGCAATAAAACCATCTTGATAAACCACTCTGAACTCCACAGCTCTACCAAGGGGCATTAAAGCCATCTTGTTAAGCTACTGTGACTTCCACGTCTCTTCCACGGGCCATTGATATTGTCTTTTTATTCCACTGCGACCTCCACCACTCTTCCATTGGCCATTGATATTGTCTTTTTATTCCACTGCCACCTCCACCACTCTTCCAAGGGGCATTAAAACTGTCCTTTAAAGCTACTGTGACCTCCACGTTTCTTCCAAGGGACATTGATATTGTCTTTTTATTCCATTACGACCTCCACCACTCATCCAATGGGCATTAAGAAAGTTTTGTTAAGCTACTGTGACCTACACGTGTCTTCCAAGGGGAATTAAAGCCATCTTGTTAAACCACTCTGAACTCCACAGCTATTCCAAGGGGCATTAAAACCGTCTATTTAAGCTACTGTGACCTCCACGTCTCTTCCACGGGGCATTAATATTGTCTTTTTATTCTACTGCGACCTCCATCACTCTTCCAAGGGGCATTAAAACCATCTTGTTAAGCTACTGTGACCTCCATGTCTCTTCCTTGGCACATTGATATTGTCTTTTTATTCCAGCGTAACCTCCACCACTTTTCCAAGGGGCATTAAAACCGTCTTGTTAAGCTACTGTGACCTCCACGTCTCTTCCAAGGGGCATTAAAACCATCTTGATAAACCACTCTGAACTCCACAGCTCTTCCAAGGGGCATTAAAACCATCTTGTTAAGCTCCTGGGACCTCCACGTCTCTTCCACGGGGCATTGATATTGTCTTTTTATTCCACTGCGACCTCCACAACTCTTCCAATGGGCATTGATATTGTCTTTTTATTCCACTGCGACCTCCACCACTCTTGCAAGGGACATTAAAACCGTCTTTTTAAGCTACTGTGACCTCCACGTCTCTTCCAAGGGGCATTAATATTGTCTTTTTATTCCACTGCGATGTCCACCACTCAATCAAGGGGCATTAAAACAGTCTTGCTAAGCTACTGTGAACTCCACATATCTTCCAAGGGGCATTAAAACAATCTTGTTAAACCACTCTGAACTCCACAGCTATTCCAAGGGGCATTAAAAACATCGATTTAAGCTACTGTGTCCTCCACGTCTCTTCCACGGGGCTTTTAAACCATCTTGTTAAGCTACTGTGACCTCCACGTCTCTTCCACGGGCCATTGATATTGTATTCTTACTCCACTGTCACCTCCACCACTCTTCCAAGAGACATTAAAACGGTCTTGTTAAGCTACTGTGACCTACATATCTCTTCAAAGGGGCATTAAAACCGTCTTGTTAAACCACTCTGAACTCCACAGCTCTTCCAAGGGGCATTAAATCTATCTTGTTAAGCTACTGTGACCTCCACGTCTCTTCCACGGGGAATTGATTTTGTCTTTTTATACCACAGCGACCTACACCTCTCTTCCAAGGGGCATAAAACCTTCTTATTAAACTACTGTGACCTCCACGTCTCTTCCCCGTGGCATTGATATTGTCTCTTTATTCCACTGTGACCTCCACCACTCTTCCAAGGGGCATTGATATTGTCTTTTTATTCCACTGCGACCTCTAGCACTCTTCCAAGGGGTATTAAGAACGTCTTGTTAAGCTACTGTGACCTCCACGTCTCTTTCTCGGGGCATTGATATTGTCTTTTTATTCCACTGCGACCTCCAACACTCTTCCAAGGGGCATTAAAACCATCTTTTTAAGCTACTGTGAACTCCACATCTATTCCATGGGCATTGATATTGTCTTTTTATTCCACTGTAACCTTCACTACTCTTCCAAGGAGCATTAAAACCATCTTGATAAACCACTCTGAACTCCACAGCTCTTCCAAGAAGCATTAAAACCATCTTGTTAAGCTACTGTGACCTTAACGTCTCTTCCACGGCGCATTGATATTGTCTTTTTATTCCACTGCGACCTCCACCACTCTTCCAATGGACATTGATATTGTCTTTTTATTCCTCTGCGACCTCCACCACTCTTCCAAGGGCATTAAAACTGTTTTAAAGCTACTCTGACCTCCACCTCTTTTCCACGGGGCATTGATATTGTCTTTTTATTCCACTGTAACCACCACCACTCTTCCAAGAGACATTAAAACCATCTTGTTAAGCTACTGTGACCTCCACGTCTCTTCCAAGGGGCATTTATATTGTCTTTTTATTCCACTGCGACCTCCACCACTGATCCAAGGGGAATTAAAACCGTCTTGTTAAGCTACTGTGACCTCCACGTCTCTTCCACGGAGCATTGATATTGTCTTTTTATTCCACGGTAACCTCCACCCCTCTTCCAAGGTGCATTGATATTGTCTTTTTATTCCACTGTGACCTCCACCACTCTTCCAAGGGGTCATTGATATTGTCTTTTTATTCAACTGCGACCTCCACCACTCTTCCAAGGGGTCATTGATATTGTATTTTTATTCCTCTGTGACCTCCACCACTCTGCCTAGGGGCATTAAAACCGTCTTGTTAAGCTACTGTGACCTCCACGTCTCTTCCACGGGGCATTGATATTTTCTCTTTATTCCACTGTAACCCCCACCACTCTTCCAAAGGGAATTAAAACCGTCTTTTGTTAAGCTACTGTGACCTCCATGTCTCTTGCAAGGGGCATTAAAACCGTCTTATTAAACCACACTGAACTTCACCACTCTTCCATGGGTCATTAAAACCATCTTCTTCAGCTACTATGACCTCCACGTCTCTACCACGGGGCATTGATATTGTCTTTTTATTCCACCTTTACCTGCACCCCTCTTCCAAGGGGCACTGATATTGTCTTTTTATACTACTGTAACCTCCACCACTCTTCCAAGGGGTCAATGATATTGTCTTTTTATTCAACTGTGACCTCCACCATTCTTCCAAGGGGCATTGATATTGTATTTTTATTCCACTGCGACCTCCACCACTCTGCCTAGGGGCATTAAAACCATCTTGTTAAGCTACTGTGACCTCCACGTCTCTTCCATAGGGCATTGATATTGTCTTTTTATTCCACTATAACCCCCACCACTCTTCCAAGGGGAATTAAAACCGTCTTTTGTTAAGCTACTGTGACCTCCCCGTCTCTTCCATGGGGCATTAAAACCGTCTTATTGAACCACACTGAACTCCACCACTCTTCAAAGGGGTATTAAAACCATATTGTTAAGCTACTGTGACCTCAACGTCTCATCCACGGGTCATTGATATTGTCTTTTTATTCCATTGCGACCTCCACCACTCTTCCAAGGGGCCATAAAACCATCTTCTTAAGCTACTGTGACCTCGACGTCTATTCGCCGTGGCATTGATATTGTCTTTTTATTCCACTGCCACCTCCACCACTCTTCCAAGGGGCATTAAGAGCTTCTTCTTAAGCTACTGTGACCTACATGTCTCTTCCAAGGGTCAATAAAACCATCTTGATAAACCACTCTGAACTCCACAGCCCTACCAAGGGGCATTAAAGCCATCTTGTTAAGCTACTGTGATTTCCACGTCTCTTCCACGGGCCATTGATATTGTCTTTTCATTCCACTGCGACCTCCACCACTCTTCCATTGGCCATTGATATTGTCTTTTTATTCCACTGCCACCTCCACCACTCTTCCAAGGGGCATTAAAACTGTCTTTTAAAGCTACTGTGACCTACATATCTCTTCAAAGGGGCATTAAAACCGTCTTGTTAAACCACTCTGAACTCCACAGCTCTTCCAAGGGGCATTAAATCTATCTTGTTAAGCTACTGTGACCTCCACGTCTCTTCCACGGGGAATTGATTTTGTCTTTTTATACCACAGCGACCTACACCTCTCTTCCAAGGGGCATAAAACCTTCTTATTAAACTACTGTGACCTCCACGTCTCTTCCCCGTGGCATTGATATTGTCTCTTTATTCCACTGTGACCTCCACCACTCTTCCAAGGGGCATTGATATTGTCTTTTTATTCCACTGCGACCTCTACCACTCTTCCAAGGGGTATTAAGAACGTCTTGTTAAGCTACTGTGACCTCCACGTCTCTTTCTCGGGGCATTGATATTGTCTTTTTATTCCACTGCGACCTCCAACACTCTTCCAAGGGGCATTAAAACCATCTTTTTAAGCTACTGTGAACTCCACATCTATTCCATGGGCATTGATATTGTCTTTTTATTCCACTGTAACCTTCACTACTCTTCCAAGGAGCATTAAAACCATCTTGATAAACCTCTCTGAACTCCACAGCTCTTCCAAGAAGCATTAAAACCATCTTGTTAAGCTACTGTGACCTTAACGTCTCTTCCACGGCGCATTGATATTGTCTTTTTATTCCACTGCGACCTCCACCACTCTTCCAATGGACATTGATATTGTCTTTTTATTCCTCTGCGACCTCCACCACTCTTCCAAGGGCATTAAAACTGTTTTAAAGCTACTCTGACCTCCACCTCTTTTCCACGGGGCATTGATATTGTCTTTTAATTCCACTGTAACCACCACCACTCTTCCAAGAGACATTAAAACCATCTTGTTAAGCTACTGTGACCTCCTCGTCTCTTCCAAGGGGCATTTATATTGTCTTTTTATTCCACTGCGACCTCCACCACTGATCCAAGGGGCATTAAAACCGTCTTGTTAAGCTACTGTGACCTCCACGTCTCTTCCACGGAGCATTGATATTGTCTTTTTATTCCACGGTAACCTCCACCCCTCTTCCAAGGTGCATTGATATTGTCTTTTTATTCCACTGTGACCTCCACCACTCTTCCAAGGGGTCATTGATATTGTCTTTTTATTCAACTGCGACCTCCACCACTCTTCCAAGGGGTCATTGATATTGTATTTTTATTCCTCTGTGACCTCCACCACTCTGCCTAGGGGCATTAAAACCGTCTTGTTAAGCTACTGTGACCTCCACGTCTCTTCCACGGGGCATTGATATTTTCTCTTTATTCCACTGTAACCCCCACCACTCTTCCAAAGGGAATTAAAACCGTCTTTTGTTAAGCTACTGTGACCTCCATGTCTCTTGCAAGGGGCATTAAAACCGTCTTATTAAACCACACTGAACTTCACCACTCATCCATGGGTCATTAAAACCATCTTCTTCAGCTACTATGACCTCCACGTCTCTACCACGGGGCATTGATATTGTCTTTTTATTCCACCTTTACCTGCACCCCTCTTCCAAGGGGCACTGATATTGTCTTTTTATACTACTGTAACCTCCACCACTCTTCCAAGGGGTCAATGATATTGTCTTTTTATTCAACTGTGACCTCCACCATTCTTCCAAGGGGCATTGATATTGTATTTTTATTCCACTGCGACCTCCACCACTCTGCCTAGGGGCATTAAAACCATCTTGTTAAGCTACTGTGACCTCCACGTCTCTTCCATAGGGCATTGATATTGTCTTTTTATTCCACTATAACCCCCACCACTCTTCCAAGGGGAATTAAAACCGTCTTTTGTTAAGCTACTGTGACCTCCCCGTCTCTTCCATGGGGCATTAAAACCGTCTTATTGAACCACACTGAACTCCACCACTCTTCAAAGGGGTATTAAAACCATATTGTTAAGCTACTGTGACCTCAACGTCTCATCCACGGGTCATTGATATTGTCTTTTTATTCCATTGCGACCTCCACCACTCTTCCAAGGCGCCATAAAACCATCTTCTTAAGCTACTGTGACCTCGACGTCTATTCCCCGTGGCATTGATATTGTCTTTTTATTCCACTGCCACCTCCACCACTCTTCCAAGGGGCATTAAGAGCTTCTTCTTAAGCTACTGTGACCTACATGTCTCTTCCAAGGGTCAATAAAACCATCTTGATAAACCACTCTGAACTTCACAGCCCTACCAAGGGGCATTAAAGCCATCTTGTTAAGCTACTGTGACTTCCACGTCTCTTCCACGGGCTATTGATATTGTCTTTTTATTCCACTGCGACCTCCACCACTCTTCCATTGGCCATTGATATTGTCTTTTTATTCCACTGCCACCTCCACCACTCTTCCAAGGGGCATTAAAACTGTCTTTTAAAGCTACTGTGACCTCCACGTCTCTTCCAAGGGGCATTGATATTGTCTTTTTATTCCATTACGACCTCCACCACTCATCCAATGGGCATTAAGAAAGTTTTGTTAAGCTACTGTGACCTACACGTGTCTTCCAAGGGGAATTAAAGCCATCTTGTTAAACCACTCTGAACTCCATAGCTATTCCAAGGGGCATTAAAACCGTCTATTTAAGCTACTGTGACCTCCACGTCTCTTCCACGGGGCATTAATATTGTCTTTTTATTCTACTGCGACCTCCATCACTCTTCCAAGGGGCATTAAAACCATCTTGTTAAGCTACTGTGACCTCCATGTCTCTTCCTTGGGGCATTGATATTGTCTTTTTATTCCACCGTAACCTCCACCACTTTTCCAAGGGGCATTAAAACCGTCTTGTTAAGCTACTGTGACCTCCACGTCTCTTCCAAGGGGCATTAAAACCATCTTGATAAACCACTCTGAACTCCACAGCTCTTCCAAGGGGCATTAAAACCATCTTGTTAAGCTCCTGGGACCTCCACGTCTCTTCCACGGGGCATTGATATTATCTTTTTATTCCACTGCGACCTCCACAACTCTTCCATGGGCATTGATATTGTCTTTTTATTCCACTGCGACCTCCACCACTCTTGAGAGGGATATTAAAACCGTCTTTTTAAGCTACTGTGACCTCCACGTCTCTTCCAAGGGGCATTAATATTGTCTTTTTATTCCACTGCGATGTCCACCACTCACGCAAGGGGCATTAAAACCGTCTTGTTAAGCTACTGTGAACTCCACGTATCTTCCAAGGGGCATTAAAACAATCTTGTTAAACCACTCTGAACTCCACAGCTATTCCAAGGGGCATTAAAACCATCGATTTAAGCTACTGTGTCCTCCACGTCTCTTCCACGGGGCTTTTATATTGTCTTTTATTTCCACAGCGACCTCCACCACTCTTCCAATGGGCATTAAAAACATCTTGTTAAGCTACTGTGACGTCCACGTCTCTTCCAAGGGGCATTGATATTGTCTTTTTATACCACAGCGACCTACACCTCTCTTCCAAGGGGCATAAAACCATCTTATTAAGCTACTGTGACCTCCACGTCTCTTCCCCGTGGCATTGATACTGTCTCTTTATTCCACTGTGACCTCCACCACTCTTCCAAGGGGCATTGATATTATCTTTTTATTCCACTGCGACCTCCAACACTCTTCCAAGGGGCATTAAGACCGTCTTTTTAAGATACTGTGAATTCCACGTCTATTCCATGGGGCATTGATATTGCCTTTTTATTCCACTGTAACCTTCACAACTCTTCCAAGGGGCATTAAAACCATCGTGATAAACCACTCTGAACTCCACAGCTCTTCCAAGAAGCATTAAAACCATCTTGTTAAGCTACTGTGACCTCCACGTCTCTTCCACGGGGCATTGATATTGTCTTTTTATTCCACTGCGACCTCCACCACTCTTCCAATGGACATTGATATTGTATTTTTATTCCTCTGTGACCTCCACCACTCTGCCTAGGGGCATTAAAACCGTCTTGTTAAGATACTGTGACCTCCACGTCTCTTCCACGGGGCATTGATATTGTCTTTTTATTCCACTGTAACCCCCACCACTCTTCCAAGGGGAATTAAAATCGTCTTTTTTTAAGCTACTGTGACCTCCACGTCTCTTGCAAGGGGCATTAAAACCGTCTTATTAAACCACACTGAACATCACGACTCTTCCATGGGTCATTAAAACCATCTTGTTCAGCTACTATGACCTCCACCTCTCTACCACGGGGCTTTGATATTGTCTTTTTATTCCACCTTTACCTCCACCCCTCTTCCAAGGGGCACTGATATTGTCATTTTATACTACTGCGACCTCCACCACTCTTCCAAGGGGTCACTGATATTGTCTTTTTATTCAATTGCAACCTCCACAATTCTTTCAAGGGGCATTGATATTGTATTTTTATTCCACTGCGACCTCCACCACTCTGCCTAGGGGCATTAAAACCGTCTTGTTAAGCTACTGTGACCTCCACGTCTGTTCCATAGGGCATTGATATTGTCTTTTTATTCCACTGTAACCCCCACCACTCTTCCAAGGGGCATTAAAACCATCTTGTTAAACCACTCTGATATCCACAGCTCTACCAAGGGGCATTAAAGCCATCTTGTTAAGCTACTGTGACTACCACGTCTCTTCCACGGGGCATTGATATTGTCTTTTTATTCCACTGCGACCTCCACCACTCTTCCATTGGCCATTGATATTGTCTTTTTATTCCACTGCCACCTCCACCACTCTTCCAAGGGGCATTAAAACTGTCTTTTAAAGCTACTGTGACCTCTTTGTCTCTTCCAAGGGGCATTGATATTGTCTTTTTATTCCATTACGACCTCCACCACTCATCCAATGGGCATTAAGAAAGTTTTGTTAAGCTACTGTGACCTACACGTGTCTTCCAAGGGGAATTAAAGCCATCTTGTTAAAAAACTCTGAACTCCACAACTATTCCAAGGGGCATTAAAACCGTCTATTTAAGCTACTGTGACCCCCACGTCTCTTCCACGGGGCACTAATATTGTCTTTTTATTCTACCTCGACCTCCACCACTCTTCCAAGGGGCATTAAAACCGTCTTGTTAATCTACTGTGACCTCCATGTCTCTTCCTTGGGGCATTGATATTGTCTTTTTATTCCACCGTAACCTCCAGCACTTTTCCAAGGGGCATTAAATCTGTCTTGTTAAGCTACTGTGACCTCCATGTCTCTTCCAAGGGGCATTAAAACCATCTTGATAAACCACTCTGAACTCCACAGCTCTTCCAAGGGGCATTAAAACCATCTTGTTAAGCTCCTGGGACCTCCACATCTCTTCCACGGGGCATTGATATTGTCTTTTTATTCCACTGCGACCTCCACAACTCTTCCAATGGGCATTGATATTGTCTTTTTATTCCACTGCGACCTTCACCACTCTTGCAAGGGACATTAAAACCATCATTTTAAGCTACTGTGACCTCCATGTCTATTCCAAGGGGCATTAATATTGTCTTTTTATTCCACTGCGATGTCCACCACTCATTCAAGGGGCATTAAAACCGTCTTGTTAAGCTACTGTGAACTCCACGTATCTTCCAAGGGGCATTAAAACAATCTTGTTAAACCACTCTGAACTCCACAGCTATTCCAAGGGGCATTAAAACCATTGATTTAAGCTACTGTGTCCTCCACGTCTCTTCCACGGGGCTTTTATATTGTCTATTATTTCCACAACGACCTTCACCACTCTTCCAATGGGCATTAAAAACATCTTGTTAAGCTACTGTGACGTCCACGTCTCTTCCAAGGGGCATTGATATTGTCTTTTATACCACAGCGACATCTACCACTCTTCCAACGGGCATTAAAACATCTTGTTAAGCTAATGTGACGTCCACGTCTCTTCCACGGGGCATTGCTATTGTCTTTTTATTCCACTGCGACCTCCACCAATCTTCCAATGGGTATTGATATTGTCTTTTTATTCCTTTGTGACCTCCATCACTCTTCCAAGTGGCATTTAAACCATCTTGTTAAGCTACTGTGACCTCCACGTCTCTTCCACGGGGCATTGATATTGTATTCTTACTCCACTGTCACCTCCACCACTCTTCCAAGAGACATTAAAACGGTCTTGTTAAGCTACTGTGACCTCCACGTCTCTTCCACGGGGAATTGATATTGTCTTTTTATACCACAGCGACCTACACCTCTCTTCCAAGGGGCATAAAACCATCTTATTAAGCTACTGTGACCTCCAAGTTTCTTCCCCGTGGCATTGATATTGTCTTTTTATTCCACTGTGACCTCCACCACTCTTCCAAGGGGCATTGATATTGTCTTTTTATTCCACTGCGACCTCTAGCACTCTTCCAAGGGGTATTAAGAACGTCTTGTTAAGCTACTGTGACCTCCACGTCTCTTTCTCGGGGCATTGATATTGTCTTTTTATTCCACTGTAACCTTCACCACTCTACCAAGGGGCATTAAAACCATCGTGATAAACCACTCTGAACTCCACAGCTCTTCCAAGAAGCATTAAAACCATCTTGTTAAGCTTCTATGACCTCCACGTCTCTTCCACGGGGCATTGATATTGTCTTTTTATTCCACTGCGACCTCCACCACTCTTCCAATGGACATTGATATTGTCTTATTATTCCTCTGCGACCTCCACCACTGTTCCAAGGGCATTAAAACTGTGTTTTAAAGCTACTCTGACCTCCACGTCTTTTCCACGGGGCATTTATATTGTCTTTTTATTCCACTGCGACCTCCACCATTCATCCAAGGGGAATTAAAACCGTCTTGTTAAGCTACTGTGACCTCCACGTCTCTTCCACGGGGCACTGATATTGTCTTTTTATTCCACGGTAACCTCCACCCCTCTTCCAAGGTTCATTGATATTGTCTTTTTATACTACTGCGACCTCCACCACTCTTCCAAGGGGTCACTGATATTGTCTTTTTATTCAACTGCGACCTCCACCATTCTTCCAAGGGGCATTGATATTGGATTTTTATTCCACTGCGACCTCCACCACTCTGCCTAGGGGCATTAAAACCGTCTTGTTAAGCTACTGTGACCTCCACGTCTCTTCCATAGGGCATTGATTTTGTCTTTATATTCCACTGTAACCCCCACCACTCTTCCAATTGGTATCAAAACCGTCTTTTGTTAAGCTACTGTGACCTTCCCGTCTCTTCCTAGGGGCATTAAAACCGTCTTATTGAACCACACTGAACTCCACCATTCTTCCATGGGGCATTAAAACCATCTTGTTCAGCTACTATGACCTCGACGTCTCTTCCACGGGGCATTGATATTGTCTTTTTATTCCACTTTAACCTTCACCCCTCTTCCAAGGGGCATTGATATTGTCTTTTTATACCACTGCGACCTCCACCACTCTTCCAAGGTGCATTGATAATGTATTTTTATTCCACTGCGACCTCCACCACTCTGCCTAGGGGCATTAATACAGTCTTGTTAAGCTAAAGTGACCTCCACTTCTCTTCCACGGGGCATTGATATTGTCTTTTTATTCCACTGTAATCTCCACCAATCTTCCAAGGGGCATTAAAACCGTCTTTTGCTAAGCTACTGTGACCTGCCTGACTCTTCCAAGGGGCGTTAAAACCGTTTATCTAAGCTACTATGACCTCCACGTCTCTTTAACAGGGCATTGATATTGTCTTTTTATTCCACTGCGACCTCCAGCACTTTTCCAATGGGCATTGATATTGTCTTTTTGTTCCACTGCGACTTCAACCACTCTTCCAAGGGGTATTAAAACTGTCTTTTTAAGCTACTCTGACCTCCACGTCTCTTCCACAGAGTATTAAATCCATCTTGTTAAACCACTCTGAACTTCACAGCTCTTTCAAGGGGCATTAATAAGGTCTATTTAAGCTACTGTGACCTCCACGTCTCTTCCACGGGGCTTTGATATTGTCTTTCTATTCCACAGCGAGCTCCACCACTCTTCCAAGGGGCATTAAAACCGTCTTGTTAACCTACTGTGACCTACACGTCTCTTCCAATGGGCATTAGAACCATCTTGTCAAAGCACTCTGAACTCCACAGCTCTTCCAAGGAGCATTAAAACCACCTTGTTAAGCTACTGTGACCTCCACGTCTCTTCCACGGGGCATTGATATTGTCTTTTTATACCACAGCGACCTCCACCACTCTTCCAAGGGGCAATAAAACCATCTTATTAAGCTACTGTGACCTCCACATGTCTTCCCCGTGGCATTGATATTGTCTTTTTATTCCACTGCGACCTCCACCACTCTTCCAAGGGGCATTGATATTGTCTTTTTATTCCACTGCAACCTCCACCACTCTTCCAAGGGGCATTAAAACCGTTTTTTAAATCTAATTTGAACTCCACGTTTTTTCCACAGGGCATTGATATTGTCTTTCTATTCCACTGTAACCTCCACTACTCTTCCAAGGGGCATTAAAACTGCCTTGTTAAGCTACTGTGACCTACACGTCTCTTCCAAGGTGCATTAAAACCATCTTGATAAACCACTCTGAACTCCAAAGCTCTTCCAAGGGGCATTAAAACCATCTTTTTAAGCTACTTTGACCTCCACGTCTCTTCCAAGTGGCATTGATATTGTCTTTTTATTCCAATGCGACTTCCACCACTCTTCCAAGGGGCAATAAAACCATCTTATTAAGCTACTGTGACCTCCACATCTCTTCCACAGGGCATTGGTATTGTTTTTTTATTCCACTGCGACCTCCACTACTCTTCCAAGGGGCATTAATATTGTCTTTTTATTCTACTGTGACCTCCACCACTCTTCCAAGGGGCATTAAAACCAACTTGTTAAGCTACTGTGATCTCCACGTCTCTTCCATGGGGCATTGATATTGTTTTTTTATTCTACTGTAACCTCCACCGCTCCTCCAATACGCATTAAAACCGTCTTGCTAAGCTACTCTGACCTACACGTCTCTTCTAAGGGGCATTAAAACCATCTTGATAAACCCCTTAGAACTTCACAGTTCTTCCAAGTGTCATTAAAACCGTCTTGTTAAGCTACAGTGACCTCCACGTCTCTTCCACAGGGCATTGGTATTGTTTTTTTATTCCACTGCGACCTCCACTACTCTTCCAAGGGGCATTAAAACCGTTTTTTTAATCTAATTTGAACTCCACGTTTTTTCCACGGGGCATTGATATTGTCTTTTTATTCCACTGTAACCTCCACCACTCTTCCAAGGGGCATTAAAACTGCCTTGTTAAGCTACTGTGACCTACACGTCTCTTCCAAGGTGCATTAAAACCATCTTGATAAACCACTCTGAACTCCAAAGCTCTTCCAAGGGGCATTAAAACCATCTTTTTAAGCTACTTTGACCTCCACGTCTCTTCCAAGTGGCATTGATATTGTCTTTTTATTCCAATGCGACTTCCACCACTCTTCCAAGGGGCAATAAAACCATCTTATTAAGCTACTGTGACCTCCACATCTCTTCCACAGGGCATTGGTATTGTTTTTTTATTCCACTGCGATCTCCACTACTCTTCCAAGAGGCATTAATATTGTCTTTTTATTCTACTGTGACCTCCACCACTCTTCCAAGGGGCATTAAAACCAACTTGTTAAGCTACTGTGATCTCCACGTCTCTTCCATGGGGCATCGATATTGTTTTTTTATTCTACTGTAACCTCCACCACTCTTCCAAGGGGCATTAAAACCATCTTTTTAAGCTACTGTATACTCCACGTCTCTTCCACGGGGCATTGATATTGTCTTTTTATTCCACTGTAACCTCCACCACTCTTCCAAGGGGCATTAAAACTATTTTGCTAAGCTACAGTGACTTCCACGTCTCTTCCACAGGGCAATAAATCCATCTTGTTAAACCACTCTGACCTCCACAGCTATTCCAAGGGGCATTAAAACCGTCTATTTAAGCTACTATGACCTCCACGTCTCTTCCACGGGGAATTGATATTGTCTTTTTATTCAACTGCGACCTCCACCACTCATCCAAGGGGCATTAAAACCGTGTTATTAAGCTACTGTGACCTCCACGTCTCTTCCACGGGACATTGATATTGTCTTTTTATTCCACTGCGACCTCCACCACTCTTCCAAGGGGCATTGATATCGTCTTTTTATTCCACTGCGACCTCAACAACTCTTCCAAGGGGCATTAATACCATCTTGTTAAGCTGCTGTGACCTCCATGTCTCTTCCACGGGGCATTGATATTGTCTTTTTATTCCACTGTAACCTCCACCACTCTTCCAAGTGGCATTAAAACCATCTTTTGTTGAGCTACTGGGACCTTGACGTCTCTTCCAAGGGGCATTTAAACCATCTTATTAAGCCACTCTGAAATCCACCACTCTTCCAAGGGGCATTAAAACCATCTTGTTCAGCTACTGTGACCTCCATGTCTCTTCCACGTGGCAGTGATATTGTCTTTTCATTTCACTGTAACCTCCACCACTCTTCCAAGGGACATTAAAACCGTCTTGTCAAGCTACTCTGACCTCCACTTCTCTTCCAAGGGTCATTAAAACCATCTTGATAACCACTCTGAACTCTACAGCTCTTTCAAGGGGCATTAAAACCGTCTATTTAAGCTACTGTGACCTCCACGTCTCTCTCACAGGGCTTTGATATTGTTTTTTTTTTCCACAGCGGCCTCCACCACTCTTCCAACGTGCTTTAAAACCATCTTGTTAAGCTACTGTGACCTGCACCTCTCTTCCAATGGGCATTGATATTGTCTTTTTATTCCAATGCGATCTCCACCACTCTTCCAATGGGCATTAAAACCATGTTGTTAGGCTACTGTGTTCTCCAAGTCTCTTCCACGGGGCATTGATATCGTCTTTTTAATTCCACTGTAACCTCTACCACTCTTCCAAGGGGCATTTAAATTGTCTTGTTAAGCTACTGTGTTCTCCACGCCTCTTCCACGGGGCATTGATATAGTCTTTTTATTCCACTGCGACATGCACCACTCTTCCAAGGGGCATTGATATTGTCTTTTTATTCCACTGTAACCTCCACCACTCTTTCAAATAGCATTAAAACCATCTTGTTAAGCTACTGTGTTCTCCAAGTCTCTTCCACAGGACATTGATATCGTGTTTTTATTCCACTGTGACATCCAGCACTCTTCCAAGGGGCATGAAAACCTTCTTGTTAAGCTACTGTGACCTCCACCTCTCTTCCACGGGGAATTGAAATTGTCTTTTTATTCCACTGTAACCTCCCCCACTCTTTCAAGGGACATTAAAACCATCTTGTTAAGCTACTGTGACCTCCACGTCTCTTCCAAGGGGCATTAAAACCATCTTGTTAGAACACTCTGAACTCCATGTCTCTTCCAATGGGCATTAAAACCGTCTTGTTAAACCACTCTGAACTCAACGTCTCTTCCAAGGGGCATTAAAATCGACTTGTTAAACCACACTTAACTCCACGTCTCTTCTAAACGGCACTAAAACCGTCTTTTTAGGCTACTGTGACCTCCAAGTCTCTTCCAAGGGGCATTAAAACCTTCTTGTTAAACCACTCTGAACTCAACGTCTCTTCCAAGGGGCATTAAAATCGACTTGTTAAACCACACTTAACTCCACGTCTCTTCTAAACGGCACTAAAACCGTCTTTTTAGGCTACTGTGACCTCCAAGTCTCTTCCAAGGGGCATTAAAACCGTCTTGTTGAACCACTCTGAACTCCATGTCTCTTCCAATGCGCATTAAAACAGTCTTGTTAAGCTACTATGTCCTCCACGTTTCTTCCAAGGGGAATTAAAAGCGTCTTGCTAAACCACTTTGAACTCCACGTCTCTTCCAAGGGGCATTGATATTTTCTCCTTATTCTACTGTGACCTCCACGTCTCTTCCAAGGGGCATTAAAACCGTCTTGTTAAACCACTCTGAACTCCATGTCTCTTCAAAGTGGCATTAAAATTGTCTTGTTAAGCTACTATGACCTCCACGTCTCTTCCAAGGGGCATTAAAACCATCTTGTTAAACCATTCTGAACTCCACGTCTCTTACAAGGGGCATTAAAACCGTCTTGTTAAACCACTCTGAACACCAAGTCTCTTCCAAGAGGCATTAAAACCATCTTGTTAAGCTACTGTGACCTCCACGTCTCTTCCAAGGGGCATTAAAAACGTCTTGTTAAACCACTCTGAACTCCACGTCTCTTCCAAGGGGCATTAAAACCGTCTTGTTAAGCTACTGTGACCTCCACGTCTCTTCCAAGGGGCATTAAAAACGTCTTGTTAAACCACTCTGAACTCCACGTCTCTTCCAAGGGGCATTAAAACCATCTTGTTAAGCTACTGAGACCTCCACGTCTCTTCCATGGGGCATTAAAAACGTCTTGTTAAACCACTCTGGACTCCACGTCTCTTTCAAAGTGCATTAAAATTGTCTTTTTAAGCTACAGTGACCTCCATGTCTCTTCCAAGGGGCTTTAAAACCGTCTTGTTAAGCTACTATGACCTCCACGTCTCTTCCAAGGGCCATTAAAACCGTTTTGCTAAACCACTCTGAACTCAACCTCTCTTCCAAGGGGCATTGATATTGTATCTTTATTCCACTGTAACCTTCACCACTCTTCCAAGGGGCATTGATATTGTCTCTTTATTCCACTGTGACCTCCACGTCTCTTCCAAGGGGCATTAAAACCGTCTTGTTAAGCCACTCTGAAATCCACGTCTCTTCCAAGGGCCGTTAAAACCATCTTGTTAAACCACTCTGAACTCCACGTCTCTTCCAAGTGGCATTAAAACCGTCTTTTTAAGCTACTGTGACCTCCACGTCTCTTCCAAGGGGCTTTAAAACTGTCTTGTTAAACCAATCTGGACTCCACGTTTCTCACAAGGGGTAATAAAACCGTCTTGTTAAACCACTTTGAACCCCAAGTCTCTTCCAAGAGGCATTAAAACCGTCTTGTTAAGCTACTGTGACCTCCACGTCTCTTCCAAGGGGCATTAAAACCGTCTTATTAAACCACTCTGAACTCCACCACTCTTCCAAGGGGCATTAAAACAGTCTTGTTCAGCTACTATGACCTCCCCGTCTCTTTCACTGGGCATTGATATTGTCTTTTTATTTCACTGCGACCTCCACCACTCTACCAAGGGGCATTGATATTGTCTTTTTATTCCACTTCGACCTCCACCACTCATCCAAGGGGCATTAAAAACCGTCTTGTTAAAAAACTCTGAACTCCACAGCTCTTCCAAGGGGCATTGATATTGTCTTTTTGTTCCACTGCGACTTCCACCACTCTTCCAAGGGGCATTAAAACTGTCTTGTCTAGCTATTCTGACCTCCACGTCTCTTCCACAGGGTCTTAAAACCATCTTGTTAGACCACTCTGAACTCCATGTCTCTTCCAAGGGGCATTAAAACCGTCTTGCTAAGCTACTGTGACCTCCACGTCTCTTCCAAGGGGCATTAAAACCTTCTTGTTAAACCACTCTGAACTCAACGTCTCTTCCAAGGGGCATTAAAATCGACTTGTTAAACCACTCTTAACTCCACGTCCCTTCTAAACGGCACTAAAACCGTCTTTTTAGGCTACTGTGACCTCCACGTCTCTTCCAAGGGGCATTAAAACCGTCTTGTTAAGCTATTGTGACCTCCACGTATTTTCCAAGGGGCATTAAAACTGTCTTGTTGAACCACTCTGAACTCCACGTCTCTTCCAAGGGGCATTAAAACCATCTTGTTAAGCTACTATGTCCTCCACGTCTCTTCCAAGGGGCATTAAAACCGTCTTGCTAAACCACTCTGAACTCCACGTCTCTTCCAAGGGGCATTGATATTGTATCTTTATTCCACTGTAACCTCCACCACTCTTCCAAGGGGCATTGATATTGTCTCTTTATTCTACTGTGACCTCCACGTCTTTTCCAAGGGGCATTAAAACCGTCTTGTTAAACCACTCTGAACTCCAATTCTCTTCCAAGAGGCATTAAAACCATCTTGTTAAGCTACTGTGACCTCCACGCCTCTTACAAGGGACATTAAAAACGTTTTGTTAAACCACTCTGAACTCCACGTCTCTTCCAAGGGGCATTAAAACCGTCTTGTTAAGCTACTGTGACCTCCACGTCTCTTCCAAGGGGCATTAAAAACGTCTTGTTAAACCACTCTGAACTCCACGTCTCTTCCAAGGGGCATTAAAACCGTCTTGTTAAGCTACTGTGACCTCCACGTCTCCTCCAAGGGGCATTAAAAACGTCTTGTTAAACCACTCTGAACTCCACGTCTCTTTCAAAGCGCATTAAAATCATCTTTTTAAGCTACAGTGACCTCCATGTCTCTTCCAAGGGGCTTTAAAACCGTCTTGTTAAGCTACTATGACCTCCACGTCTCTTCCAAGGGGCACTAAAACCGTGTTGCTAAACCACTCTGAACTCAACCTCTCTTCCAAGGGGCATTGATATTGTATCTTTATTCCACTGTAACCTCCACCACTCTTCCAAGGGGCATTGATATTGTCTCTTTATTCCACTGTGACCTCCACGTCTCTTCTAAGGGGCATTAAAACCGTCTTGTTAAACCACTCTGAAATCCACGTCTCTTCCAAGGGCCGTTAAAACCATCTTGTTAAACCACTCTGAACTCCACGTCTCTTCCAAGGGGCATTAAACTTGTCTTGTTAAACCAATCTGGACTCCATGTTTCTTACAAGGAGTAATAAAACCGTCTTGTTAAACCACTCTGAACTCCAAGTCTCTTCCAAGAGGCATCAAAACTGTCTTGTTAAGCTACTGTGACCTCCACGTCTCTTCCAAGGGTCATTAAAAACGTCTTTTTAAACCACTCTGAACTCCACGTCTCTTCCAAGGGGCATTAAAACCATCTTGTTAAGCTACTGTGACCTCCACGTCTCTTCCAAGGGGCATTAAAAACGTCTTGTTAAACCACTCTGAACTCCACGTCTCTTCCAAAGTGCATTAAAATCGTCTTGTTAAGCTACAGTGATTTCCATGTCTCTTCCAAGGGGCATTGATATTGTCTTTTTATTCCACTGCGACCTCCACCACACTTTTAGTCAGCTTTTGCTTTTCAATGCATAAGTGAACACTAAGGGAGACCCACTCCCCAATAATGGGTAGAAGGTTTTTAGTACGCTGTAATCCACGTCTGTTTTAAGGGGCATTGCAGTTCCTCATAATTTTTGGAAAGCTTTCCATTCACTGCTTAGGCCAACAGTGTACAGGAGACCCAGTTGCTATAAATGGAAAAAAAGGTTTAGTTAAGGCCCTCTGACCTCCATGTCACTTCTAAGGGGCATTGGAGTGCCTCAAAATTTTTGGTAGGCATTGCACTCACTGTATACCCTATAACTGTGTAGCCAAACCTCTCCTTTTGGTACAGAAACATATCCTACAAGACATGTGTGGTTGACTGACCTGACATTGGTGTGAATGGTTCCTGTTCCTCCTGCTCTTTCTCCTTTGCCACCACCTCATCCATCATTCATCACATCAAGCTTTTTTTAAACGGGAGTCATAGAACAGGGATAGTAGCAGGAAAACATCCAGCAATCCTCGTAGGAGGTAGGATATGCGCCAAAACGCTGACCACCTCAGGCCTAGCTGCTACTACATACATGCGCTTGCATTCCAAGGAACAGAAAGCTAAGGAGATGGATGGCCTCATGATCATGAATAATTTACTCGTTGTGTAGGAGGCCGACCACTGCTGCTGTCTACCTTCGGAACTTTGTCAGTCAACATAACTGACCAATAGAGTCATGCAGAAATTTAGTAGGAGGGACCCAAACGTGACGCTGTTCAACGTCAACTAGTAAGTATATCAAATAGAAAAAAGACGTAAACTGAATATTATCCAAAAAATACAAAGAATTCTTTATTAGTAATATTTAAAATCAGACAAAAACACAATGTTTAAAAAAAGGCAGTAAGTATTAATAATTAACCAAAAAAAAAAAGAAAAGAGCACCATAATAGATACCCACATGAGCATGAATTACAGTAGTACAGGTCAAACAATGAAAAATAGAAAAAATCTTTATAAAACTTGTTCAAGCCAAGTCACTAAGCAAATCATCAATCTAGATCATATGAGGATCTGTACCTCACCTCACCTCACCTCATATGATCTAGATTGATGATTTGCTTAGTGCGCATGTGGGAGACCTCGTTTCTGAAACTCTATGATGTGTACCATTGCTATCACTGTTCCAAAAAGCCCATTTTTGATGTCTTTCAAATGGCTGCTGAGTTTCAGTGAAAATACGCGTGCAACTTTCAGTGAAAATACAGCAGATAGTCCTACTGAAAGATTGTTAGAATTTGTATTATGGCAAGAAAAAAGCAGCTAAGTAAAGAAAAATGAGTGGCCATCATTACTTTAAGAAATGAAGGTCAGTCTGTCCGCAAAATTGGGCAAACTTTGAAAGTGCAGTTGCAAAAACCATCAAGCGCTACAAAGAAACTGGCTCACATGAGGACCTCCCCAGGAAAGGAAGACCAAGAGTCACCTCTGCTTTTGAGGATAAGTTTATCCGAGTCACCAGCCTCAGAAATCACAGGTTAACAGCAGCTCAGATTAGAGACCAGATCAATGCCACACAGAGTTCTAGCAGCAGACACATCTCTTCAACAACTGTGAAGAGGAGACTTTGTGCAGCAGGCCTTCATGGTAAAATAGCTGCTAGGAAACCACTGCTAAGGACAGGCAACAAGCAGAAGAGACTTGTTTGGGCTAAAGAACACAAGGAATGGACATCAGAACAGTGGAAATCTGTGCTTTGGTCTGATGAGTCCAAATTGAGATTTTTGGTTCCAACCACCGTGTCTTTGTGAGACGCAGAAAAGGTGAACGGATGGACTCTCAATGCCGGGTTCCCACCGTGAAGCATGGAGAAGGAAGTGTGATGGTGTGGGGGTGCTTTACTGGTGACACTGTTGGGGATTTATTCAAAATTGAAGGCATACTGAACCAGCATGGCTACCACAGCATCTTGCAGCGGCATGCTATTCCATCTGGTTTGCGTTTAGTTGGACCATCATTTATTTTTCAACAGGACAATGACACCAAACATACCCCCAGGCTGTGTAAGGGCTATTTGACAAGAAGGAGAGTGATGGGGTGAAACGCCAGATGACCTGGCCTCCACAGTCACCAGACCTGAACCCAATTGAGATGGTTTGGGGTGAGCTGGACTGAGTGAAGGTAAAAGGGCCAAAAAGTGCTAAGCATCTCTGGGAACTCCTTCAAGATTGTTGGAAGACCATTTCCGATGACTACCTCTTGAAGCTCATCAAGAGAATGCCAAGAGTGTGCAAAGCAGTCATCAAAGCAAAAGGTGGCTATTTTGAAGAACCTAGAATATAAGACATATTTTCAGTTGTTTCACACTTTTTTGTTAAGTATATAATTCCACATGTGTTAATTCATAGTTTTGATGCCTTCAGTGTGAATGTACAATTTTCATAGTCATGAAAATACAGAAAAATCTTTAAATGAGAAGGTGTGTCCAAACTTTTGGTCTGTACTGTATATATTCTGTTTTGTATATTATAGTGACTGTCGGGGGCGCTCTTTTACACCTCTCCCCGTGGAGCTCCGCACACTCTTCACTATGTCGGGGCTGTGGACAAATGGGAAAAGTCACATTCTGGCAAAACTGAATAATCAGTGCTGAGTGTAATTTTTTATATTGCAAAAAGTGACAATGCAAGTTTTATTAATCTGGAAAAAAAAGAATTTTGCCCAAACACAAAGTATAAGAGTGTAAAAATAGAAAAAATATATAACAGTGCATAAAAAAATCCTGTTTGACCTGTGATGTTTGCTCCATTAAAAACATGAGCAATTCCATAAAAAAGCATTAAAACTACAATAAAAAGCCAGAAGAGGCATCTAGATTGCAGAGTGTATGAGAAGCTCCTGGAATCAACTACGATCTAGTGGTGTCAGTGCTGAACTGTCTACATTGGAGTTGTTCTCTTGAGGCCCTCACTCCAGCAACTCCGATCTAGTCACCTCAACACTGAAGCATCTAGAGTGGAACTGTTAAAACGGTTAACACAAAAGATAAACTCCAATCTAGACACCTCAGCACTGAAAGCACTAGATCGAAGAGGAGAATGTGAGAACCTCAAAAGATAAACTCCGATCTAGACGCCTCAGCACTGAAAGCACTAGATCGAAGAGGAGCATGTGAGAACCTCAAAAGATCAACTCCGATCTAGAAAGTTCAGCAGTGAGGCGTCTAGAATGGAGTGGCTAAAGTGAGGACCACAAAAAATCAACTGCGATCTAGACGCAACCGTGTAATGAGACAAGGATCTGACAATTGGCCACTTCCTGTTTCATAAGTTGCAATGGAATCTGAGCAAAAGGACCTGCATGACTCACTTCTGGTCATGTGATCAGGTCACATGATCGCAAACACGGAAGTAACAAGCACAAATGTGTATGTCGCCACCCGGTGTCATGTTATTGGATCTGCAATAACCCAGATCCAAATAGAAAAGAAAAAAATAGGTAAAGGCAGTTAAAATGAATGGGGAATATATATATAATAGAATCACAGGTGTTCATAAAGCGTAGACCTCTGGCTACCAATGGTATTAGTAAGAAAAATATAGTAATACATGTTTAAGGGATAAACTAGACCAAGGGGAAAAAAATATAAGGAAAAATAATTTAGGGAAATATACTGATCACTACCCAATGTAGTATTAGATTGAAATAAAAGAAAAGAAAGGAAGAGAAGAAAATAGAGAGGAGTAGGTGATATCTAGCATTAATCAACAGACAACATCATCACCCACAGGAGTGAATAAAGTTCTATGAGAAGAAATGTGATTTCATGCAGTTCCAGAGAAAGGAATCAAGTAGTACGTGTCTGAAACAGAAAAACAATAATTAATACATTTACAGAAAGCTAGATAACTCATACTCTCTATTTAAATCCCGAGGTTACAACGTATCCAACGTATGGATCTAAAAAGCTTCACGACGTTTTAATGCCTGAATCTTATTATCCCCACATATTAATGGTGGTACATGTTCCAGAACCTGAAAATTGACTTGTTCTACGGAGTGCTTCTTTAAATTAAAATGGTAAGATAAGGGGAGATAAGTCTTCCCACATCTTATACTCGACTTGTTTTGAGATATGCGGTCTCGTATAGGTTAGGTTGTCTCACCAACATATATGAGACCATCAAGGACATTTGATCGCATACACTACAAAAGAAGAATCACAAGTAAAAAAACCTTGAATTCTAATCCCGGTATGGGGGTGGAAAAAAGTATCACCCCGCTGTATATTGCTACATTGCGGGCAGCGTAGGCATGGGTATGTACCTTTTTTTCTGAGTTCGTAGAAAGGTTTGTATTGGCGTCTTTCTCAAGGAATGCCAATACAAACAAGTTGAAAGAGTACTTGTTTAAAATTTGCTCGAATCTTTTACAAAAATTGTCATTATCTTTAAACATTGTTGGTTGAAAGTTTACCCTCAAGCCATGTGGTATTCTTTGTGCCAAATCACTGGGAATTCAGACATTGGAAATAATTTCAGCTACTTCATTTGTAGTATAAGAAAAGGTTTCACTAGACATACAGTTAGGTCCATATATATTTGGACAGAGACAACATTTTTCTAATTTTGGTTCTAGACATTACCACAATGAATTTTAAACAAAACAATTCAGATGCAGTTGAAGTTCAGACTTTCAGCTTTCATTTGAAGGGTATCTGTGTCACCCTGACCTGGATGCCACAAGTGTAATTAAAGCTGTGTCTGAGAGCAAGGGGGAGGTTCTCTAGTCAGGGGAACATTAGCATGCAATGCCTCCTGTCTCAGGCCAGTAGGGGGAGCAGGCTGCCCCTATAAAAGCTGGTACTGAGGGCAGGGTTAGAGAGAACTGGATTGCCTGTCTCAGCACTGAGACGTGTCCCAGAGTGGAGCAGGGACAGAAAGTTGATTGCACCTAAGAGGAAGTGTGGCAGTAGGAGAGCCACAAGTCAGAGACAAGAGGCGAAGAGAGCCTGTCTTGGCAGAGAAAAGACTTAACTTTACCAGACTTTGGTGTCTGAGGCTGGAAGGATTCCACATCCCCCAGCAGAGAACCAGTCCGCAAGGGACTGTACATTCCTTGGCCTAAGAAGCCTGGAGGCCCTGCCACAACCGAAGGGACCAGTAAAGCCGTACAAGGCTGGGAGCAGAAAGGAACCCACGTCGCAGGCCATACAGGCGAGAATACACGGAGAGCTCGGAAACGTGGGCTGTTATCCTATCAGGAGGAGATAGCCAGAAGGAGCGCAGAAAGCACGGTAGGCCTACACCCTCACCCTGACCGGGGCCAATTTCCCCGTTGCTCTCAGACATCCAGGTCCCCTCCTAGCCGGGACTGTTTGTGGGTCAATTTACCTGTTGTAGTAAAGACCCTGGACTGCAACCTGTTGTCTGTGTGCTCCTTGCTCCTCCAGCACTACCAGCACTGGGACTCTCACTACCATCACTCCCACCATCCACTATACTGCCCTGGGGCCGCACTCTTCCCGTGGGGAGTCACACTACCCTAGCTGCACACCTCATCAGCCCCAGCGGTCTGCATGCAGCGGCGGTTCCTAATAACCGCAATCCACGGGTGGCGTAGTCGGACATAAACATCAGTACATAACGGACTACCACTGGCCTGACCACCCTGAGCCACGGAACCGGGTTGCCACTACTACTCCCACCGTTTCCCTATTGCCCGGATCCGAGTGCCCCACGGCCCAGGGGGCGAGTCAGCTTTGGCGTAGTCGGCAGGATTTCGTGCCCGCAACCACCGGGTACTGCGTGCCTGAAAAAGACTTTTGTAACTTACCTGTGGAGTCGTTTCCCGCCATCCGGAGCCGATTCCCGCCATTAGACGCCATCTTGGACCGTTTCCCGCCGTCCGGAGTCGTTTCCCGCCATCCGGAGCCGATTCCCGCCATCAGACGCCATCTTGGACCGTTTCCCACCGTCTTCGGCCATCTTCCCGCCATCCGCGGCTGCTTCCCGCCATCGGACGCCATCTTCAGGACGCCGCGCGGGAAGAAGAGGGGCGTGGACGTCAAAACCGCGCGAGATCCGAAGCTCCGCCCCACGCACCGACGCTGCGCAAGGTCCTGGAAGGGAGAGAGAGCGACGCTGACGTCATCAGGACGCGACGCCAGGTCCTCGTCCATAGCAGCAGCAGCGGAGCCGCGGCCTACAGAAGAGGATCGTCGGAAGGTAGGCCACGCTTAACTAGGGGGGAGGAAGATGTCGGACACAGAGGCGCCCACTACCACCAACGCAGCAGCAGCAGCGGTGATGCCCTTTTCCCTGCCCTACATCCCTGGAGCGGCCTGGCTGCCCAAATACTCAGGGGAGCCCCATGCCCTAACTGACTTCAAGGAAAGGCTATACAGTTTGTTCCAGGTTTACCCCCTGACAGAGGAGCAGAAGGTCAGCATATTAACAGGGCAGTTAACTGGCGCAGCCCAAAGGGAGGTAAAATCATGGCCCACTGAGGAGAAAAGGACTGTGAAGGGTATTCTGGCCCGGCTGCGGGGTACCTTTGATACACGTACCTCCGCTGAGATTAAAATGAGGTTCTATGGATGTAAGCAGCGGGCACAGGACAGCATCAGAGACTATGCCCTAAATCTGCAGGAAGCCTTGAGGGCTATTCAACAAACTGACCCTGGCAGTGTGCAGGAAACCGATAAGCTGCTAACAGAACAATTCATAGAAGGTCTGCTGTCTAGCGCCCACAGGGCCCAACTGCGCCTCATGTTCTTTCAGAACCCCGACCTGACCTTTGCCCAATTTAAGGACAGGGCCATAAGGGTGCTCCGTGAATCTGCAACCAGTGGCGCTATAAAACCCCCGGCGCCCTGCTATCACCTACCACCAGGAGGCGGCGCCCTCCTCTATGGACTCCGTGGAGGCTGATGCACAGGCCCTGAACCAAGCCCCGTCGAAAGGCCTGCACCACCAAGTCCAGGAGCTGACCAGGAGCGTCGCGGCGTTGACCAGGACCGTCCAGGCGTTGCAAGTGGACCCGTCAAGACCCATCGAGCTGGCTTCAAGTCCGGAGGATGTCCCGTGGCGTCGACAGAGGAGGATCCCGTCGTTCCGAGGGAGGCCCACAGACCGCTACGCAGAGGATGGACAGCCCATTTGCCGTCGATGCAACCAGCCCGGACACATTTCCAGGTACTGTAATTTAAACGGGTCCTACCTGGGGCAGAGGGCCGACCCCCAGGCATAAGATCACCAGGCCCTTATAATTGGCGTGATAAGTACATTGGGGGGCGCCCGGTTTTACCCGAGGTGCTGGACGGTATCCCCATGAGCGCCTTGCTGGATACTGGGTCGCAAGTAACCACAATCCCTTATGTACTTTTTAAGCAGTATTGGACTGATGCTGATATCACACGGTATCCAGACAGTAACTTGAGCATCATCGCCAGTAATGGCTTACCCGTGCCGCAGATGGGGTTCAAGGAGATGACCATTAAAATTGGTAAAGTTGAACTGCCGGCACAGGGAGTGATTATTGTGGACATTGACCGTCATGAAAGTCACCCTAAAATAACTGTGGGTACTAACATAATTGAAAATTGTCTTTCAGAGGTAATTGTAATTCAACAACAGGTGGCGGTGAATGCTAGTTCCAGCCAACAGAGGGTCCTCAACAAGGAGATAAAAGCCCTGATGAGACGGCAGCAGGTAGAACTGTCTGGTGGTGAGATCGGTAGCGTAAGACTCAGTGATCCATTCCCCATTTCCATGCCTCCCAAAAGTGAAATGATGATCTGGTGTCGGACTGCAATCGGGTTGAGAGGTAGAGACTACCAAGCCATGGTAGAACCCGTGTACTCAGACAGCAGGCCCACCATTTTGACAGCCCGGGGGGTGGTTGATGTCCGTCATGGGAGGGTGCCCGCCCGCATCCTCAACATTGGGGAGAGGGAAGTACACTTACCCAGGTACGCTACACTCGCCAAACTGTTTGTTGTCGAACACCAAGCTATCAGGGCCGTGGAACCCTTGCCTCCATCTCCTCAGGCGGAGGGTAATGGCTCCCAGAAACAAAAAGAGGACTGGTGCCAGAAACTCCACGTGGGTGCTGACTCCACTCCCCTGCACCAAAAACAAGGAGTCTACCGGGTGGTACAGGAGTACGAGAGAGTCTTTAGTAAGCACCCGCTAGACTTCGGCAGAGTAAAAGGGATAGAACACCACATCCCCACAGGGAGCCACCCACCAATAAAAGAGAGGCACAGACCTGTACCCCCTGCACATTATCAGAACGCCAAGGGTATGCTGCGGGAAATGAAAGAAGCTGGGGTCATTAGAGATAGCTGTAGCCCCTGGGCAGCCCCCTTGGTTCTGGTGAAAAAGAAAGACGGCACCATGAGAATGTGCGTGGACTATAGACAAATCAACCGTATCACCCACAAAGACGCATATCCGCTGCCTAGAATAGAAGAGTCTTTAGCCGCACTAAAATCTGCTAACTTCTTTTCTACTTTGGACCTTACTAGCGGGTACTGGCAGGTTCCTGTGGCAGAGGCTGACAAGGAGAAGACCGCCTTCACCACCCCGATGGGACTGAGCGAATTCAACTGTATGCCTTTCGGGCTCTGCAACGCACCAGGGACCTTCCAGCGGCTGATGGAATGCTGTCTAGGGCACCGAAACTTCGAGACGGTCCTCCTTTACCTGGACGACGTGATCGTCTATTCGAAGACCTACGAGGACCATCTCAAGCACCTGGCCGAGGTGTTCGAAGCCCTGGCAGGCTATGGCCTGAAGGTGAAACCATCGAAGTGTCACCTGCTGAAACCAAAGGTCCAGTACCTAGGGCACGTGGTAAGTGCGGAAGGAGTAGCCCCCGACCCTGACAAGGTCACGGCAATCAAGAGCTGGCCAAGCCCCTCGAACATCAAAGAGGTGAGACAGTTTCTCGGGTTGGTAGGCTACTACCGAAGGTTCATCCCCGGGTTCACTAAGATGGCAGCTCCTATGCAGGACCTCCTGATCGAACAGTCCAAGTCCAGGAGTCAAAAGCCACCCTTCAAGTGGGATAAACCGGAAGAGGAGTCCTTCCGCCAGCTAAATATGGCCCTCACGGGGGATGAGATCCTGGCCTACCTTGATTACGGCCAGCCTTTCATTCTCCACACAGATGCCAGTAATGTGGGACTGGGAGCCGTACTGTCCCAAAACTAACAGGGCACAGAACGGGTGATCGCATACGCCAGCCGGAAGCTGAGGCCCACCGAGAGGAACCCGGAGAATTACAGCTCCTTCAAGCTAGAATTCTTGGCGGTGGTGTGGGCCGTGACGGAACGCTTCAAGCATTACCTGGCCTCCGCGAAGTTCACCGTGTACACGGACAACAACCCGTTGACACACCTGGACAATGCAAGACTGGGTGCCCTGGAACAGCGGTGGATGGCCCGTCTCTCCAACTATGACTTCTTGATCAAGTACCGGGCAGGCAAAACCAACGCCAACGCGGACGCCCTATCAAGAATGCCTCACTTACCTGAAGGTAACGAAGACACAGAAGAGCTGGAGGAGGTAGAACTCCCCGCGTTTCACCGGTATGGAGCCTCTCAACACTCTCACCGCGTGAAGGAGGAGGATCTAACAACTGTGATGATGAATCCCCTACCTCACCACAGCTGGGCCGAGACCCAAGATAGTGACCCTGCAGTCCGCCTGGTGAAAGATCTGCTGACCCGGGAAGACGCCCGCCTAGATCCAGATGCCCCAGAGGAAGCCAAGCAGCTATGAAAGGAGAAGAGCAAGCTGTTCCTCTACGAAGGCAAGTTGTGCAGAAGGATTGTCAACCACCGGACGCACGAGCTGACCTGGCAAGTCCTGGTCCCAAGGCGGGATGCAGCTATGGTCCTGGGGGCTTACCATGACAGAGCGGGACACTTCGGTTGGAAGAAACTGGAGTTCCTACTAAGAGGAAGGTTCTTTTGGGTCGGCATGAGAGGAGCAGTAGAAAAGTGGTGCAGAGACTGTGTCCCTTGTCACCTGAGGAGGAAGGACCGCACCAGCCAGAAGACATCCTTGAGGCCCATCGTCACCACGCAGCCTCTTGAGCTGGTAGCTCTGGACCACGTCAAGTTGGCTCCAAGCCGGTCCGGATACATCTACGCACTGACAATCGTGGACCACTATTCCCGTTTTCTAGTGGTGGTCCCGGTAAAGGACTTGACAGCCCAAACAGCGACCAGAGCCTTCCAGCAGTACTTCTGCCGTCCACACGGGTATCCGGAACAGGTCCTGACAGACCAGGGTCCAGCGTTCGAGGCTGAAATCTTCCAGGAGTTCTGCAACCTCTATGGCTGTAAGAAAATTCGTACAACGCCTTACCACCCGCAAACCAACGGGATGTGTGAGAAGATGAACAATATAGTCATTGATCTCCTGAAGACGTTGCCCCTGGAGGAACGCAGCCAGTGGCTAGAAAAACTGCCGGACCTGATAGACCTATACAACAATATCCCGGTGAATGCTACAAACTGCACCCCGGCTTATCTGATGCGAGCTAGACCAGGTAAGCTGCCTGTAGACCTGGAGATGGGAGTCCTAATACCTGAGGACACCTCCCCGGATGCAGACTGGGATACGGAAAGGCAACTGCAGTACAAGAAGGTACAGGAGAGTGTGGAGAAGAGCCTGGCCCAGGTGAGAGAGAGGCAAGAAAAACTCTTCAACCAACACACCCCTGCTGGTCCCCTAGACCCTGGTGAGCAAGTCCTAAAGCGGAAGAGAAGGCTACATAAGTTGGACGACCAGTGGGAAAGGGAACCCTACACCGTACTGCAGTCTGACCACGACAACCCAAAGGTGTGCGTAATCACCAAGGACGGAGGAGAAACCACTAGTGTCGTCTCCAGAGACGACCTCAAAAGGTGCCCCGAGCAACTCCGTAGTGCAGAAGAAGATCAGAGTGACCTTGAACCCGCAGAGGAGAAGGAAGAAATGATCAGCACCGTTCTCGGAGAGATCCCTCAGTCCTGGACTCGCATAAATGATGCTATAGTGGTACCCGTCCTGCATTTCCTGCAACCGGCCCAGCAACAACCAACACTAGAGCCGGAAGGTGAAGAGGAGCAAGCGGTTCCAGAGGCAGAAGAGCCTGTTCCAGCAGCCCAGGAGAGTCAACCCTCTGCTGACAGTGAGCCTGCCATACCTGCGGTAAGCCAAAGGACCCGCAGACAGCTGCCTGCCCTACCTGTACACCCAGCTGGTAGCTGTACCCCTAACGCTAGTGGGGAGAGCCAAGTTGGTCCACCACCAGACAGTGGGCTACGTAGGTCAACCAGGAGCACAGAGGGGCAGATACCCGCTCGCTGGAGAATATAGAGTGTGCTAAATTGTAAATAACCCTGTTGCCAAATGTTGAAATGTTTGCCAAGTTACCTGCATGTTTATTAATAGTGTGTTTCAGTTTCTTGCAGCTACCGTAAGGACTCACAGGTTATGGACTTTTTATAACCGGGACCTTGTATGGACTGCATTCTGAGCCTAACCCAGGAATGAACTAAGACTGTGAAGGACTTGGGGTAGGACAGACCCCCACCTGGTTAAGGCTCCCGTTGTTTTGGTGATATGGACACCTGGTCACAGACCACACTGTGACCTTAAGAACTCAATTTGTGCGTCGTCTGTCTATTAATGTTTTATTGTTATGTATATTATCTTTGTTTACTGTTTAGTCCCGGAGTACTAAATTTCACTAGGGGGGAATGTGTCACCCTGACCTGGATGCCACAAGTGTAATTAAAGCTGTGTCTGAGAGCAAGGGGGAGGTTCTCTAGTCAGGGGAACATTAGCATGCAATGCCTCCTGTCTCAGGCCAGTAGGGGGAGCTGGCTGCCCCTATAAAAGCTGGTACTGAGGGCAGGGTTAGAGAGAACTGGATTGCCTGTCTCAGCACTGAGACGTGTCCCAGAGTGGAGCAGGGACAGAAAGTTGATTGCACCTAAGAGGAAGTGTGGCAGTAGGAGAGCCACAAGTCAGAGACATGAGGCGAAGAGAGCCTGTCTTGGCAGAGAAAAGACTTAACTTTACCAGACTTTGGTGTCTGAGGCTGGAAGGATTCCACATCCCCCAGCAGAGAACCAGTCCGCAAGGGACTGTACATTCCTTGGCCTAAGAAGCCTGAAGGCCCTGCCACAACCGAAGGGACCAGTAAAGCCATACAAGGCTGGGAGCAGAAAGGAACCCACGTCGCAGGCCATACAGGCGAGAATACACGGAGAGCTCGGAAACGTGGGCTGTTATCCTATCAGGAGGAGATAGCCAGAAGGAGCGCAGAAAGCACGGTAGACCTACACCCTCACCCTGACCAGGGCCAATTTCCCCGTTGCTCTCAGACATCCAGGTCCCCTCCTAGCCGGGACTGTTTGTGGGTCAATTTACCTGTTTTAGTAAAGACCCTGGACTGCAACCTGTTGTCTGTGTGCTCCTTGCTCCTCCAGCACTACCAGCACTGGGACTCTCACTACCATCACTCCCACCATCCACTATACTGCCCTGGGGCCGCACTCTTCCAGTCACACTACCCTAGCTGCACACCTCATCAGCCCCAGCGGTCTGCATGCAGCGGCGGTTCCTAATAACCGCAATCCACGGGTGGCGTAGTCGGACATAAACATCAGTACATAACGGACTACCACTGGCCTGACCATCCTGAGCCACGGAACCGGGTTGCCACTACTACTCCCACCGTTTCCCTATTGCCCGGATCCGAGTGCCCCACGGCCCAGGGGGCGAGTCAAATCCACATTAAAATTGGATGAAGGGTTTAGGAGATGCTCGGCGCTCGGTGAGTACTTCCTGGATGCTCGGGCGGGAGCTCAAGTTCCCGCACCCACATGTTTGGCGCTGTTTAGACAGCAAATAAACATGCGGGGATTGCCTGCCAGTCACTGAAATGCCGCGGCCATGTTGGTTGTGGCGTAACAGTGATTGGCTGGCCGCATAGCGTCATCTGGTCTATAAAAGACTCGATGACCTATGCTCATCACAGTCTACAGTTCAGACAGGCAGAGCTGCAGCTGAGTGAGGGAGAGAATTGGTGGTTTATTTAGTGAGGTATTCCACAACAATAAACATCTAAACTAACAGTCCTCCTAAGGACTAACCCATATGCATATCAATCCTGGTGATAGCAGGAGTTAGGCAGGCATAGTTTGTGGAGAGTGTATAGAACAGAATAGGGTGCATTGCACATTCTGTCTGCTGCTGTTACTGATATCCATAGCCCTATATATCAGGGCTAATATTCTTTTTGGTCTTAATCCTGATTATTTGCTTGAAAAGCAATATAATACATAATTGTTACAGCTCCATTTGCTTGTTAGCAGCATACAGCCAGGTTTGTTTGATTTTAATAGCATTGCTGTATTGTAGAAGCAGAGAAACTTGTCCGTCATCTCAAGTAATCTGATATTACTGTGGTAATAATCCATTTTTGGGAACGTGACAAATATTATACTCCATTGAAAGTCTGCCAGTTGTGTGTTGTTCAAACCTATTCACACTTGGTCCCTTACCAACATAATACTACTAGGTCACTGCCTAAAACCGTGGTCATCAGACGTGATCCGATATTATAGTAATAATGCTGTCATTTTTGGGAGCGTGCCTAATATTACACTCCTTTTAAAGTCTGCCAGTTGTGTGTGGATCAAACCTATTTACACTTGGTCGCTGACCAATACAATACTATTAAGCCAGTGCCCAAAACCGTGGTCATCAGACGTGATCCGATATTATTGTAATAATGCTGACATTTTTGGGAGCGTGCCAAATATTACACTCCATTTAAAGTCTGCCAGTTGTGTAATGTTCAAACCTATTCACACTTGGTCACTGATCAATACAATACTATTAAGCCAGTGCCTAAAACCATGGTCATCAGACGTGATCCGATATTATTGTAATAATGCTGACATTTTTGGGAGCGTTCCAAATATTATACTCCATTTAAAGTCTGCAAGTTGTCTTTTGTTCAAACCTATTCACACTTGGTCGCTGAGCAATACCATACTATAAGGCCGCTGCCTAAAACCGTGGTAACCAAACATGATCCGATATTAGAGCAGTTATAATGCTGACATTTTTGGGACTGTGACAAACATTATACTCCATTTAAAATGGGCAAAGCGCATAGCAAAGGACTGGGAAGTGGACGTGATGGTGATGGTGCACGCAGAGGCTGAAGCCGTGGGCAAGCTGAAATTGTGCCTGCTGAGGGAGCACAATAAGCACCCACATCATGTCACTCTACCTTCCTGTCCATTTTTGTAAGTGGCCGTAGAACACCACTATTGAAGCCAGAGCAGAGTGAAAAGTTGTTGGTTGGATAGCAGATAATGCTTCCAGTAAGTTTGCCACCAAAACTACCTTGTCTTCCACATGGTTTAGTCTCTGTAGCCTTAAGTCTGCACCACATATTCCTCACCCTGATCATTAATCCCACCATGCCGAGTGCCTGGAGACAACTGATCCCACACTTGGACACGCCAAAGAGCTGTTCACTTTTCCATTTATAGATTCGGACCTCTTGCCCGGTCCGCTTCAAGCTGGGCAAGAGGAGATCACATGTAGCGATGCCCAAGTATTTGAGCAGCCATGGTCACACGAAGACAATGGTGGGAAAGTGCAATTACTGTGGCAAGAGGTGGGTGATGATGATGAGACACAACTGCCAGCAAGTCAGGAGGAGGCTTAGGGTGTGTATGTGGATGACGAGGTGGTGGACGATGAAGTCACTGAGCCAACCTGGCAAGCAAGGAGGGCAGCACAGAGGAGGAGGAAGGTGTAGCACCACAACAGGCAGGAATAAGCAGTGGGGTGGTCACAGACACAAGGCGGGCAGTTGTTCCCCAGAACATCAATATGAGGGAAGTTGCCAGTCCAACTGTTAAGTCTTCCAAAGACTGTCAAGTTAACCACAAAAAGGCCATTTGCAACATGTGCCATGCCAGAATCAGCAGGGGCAGCAAAACTACCAGCCTGACCACAACCAGCATGCTCAGGCACATGACAGCAAAGCACCTGTCTAGTTGGGCCGAATGCCAGGGTCCAGAAACAGTGTCTAAGGGAGACACCACTGCCAGTTCTGCTGTTGAGCATGCACGCCAATCCCCTGTCCATGGTGCAGGCGAAGATGCCTCCTGCCATGCACCTGTCATTGCACATTTATAACCACCATCATCAGCAACCAAGTCCACAATCTTGTCCCAGGGCAGCGCCTCTAAAAATTTTCCCCACAGGCATCATAAACACCCTTAAAAAATTATGTGGCTGTTGCATCTCGGTCACCATAGTGATATGGTGGTGGAGGATGAGGAGAAGGACAAGAAGGACAACATAAAATAGGTATACGCTTCAGGATTTTGTCTGTCTCGGTGTGAAGAGGTTAATGGGAATAGACCCCCACAAAACCCCCACTGGATTTGACTTCATGTTCCGCTGCTATCATCCAGTGGTGTTGAGAAGTCTGGCCCAATCCAGCCTGTGAGGCAGTGACCGGGATCGTATACGAGGGACATTATATATCCCCCAGAATGTGTACAGAGACCTATTAAGTCCATTGGAGTGCATTGCAGTTGTAGCACCCCGAGGGTTCGGTTGCTACAGAGGTATTGCATCTCACCCAGATGTGCGATATCTCACTTCCAGGTAAGGATGGAGTGTGGCTCAGGACCCTAACACCCACATGCACTACACCACATTTCCGGGGGACAGCTCGACGGTGCTCCCATTAGTTATGCAGGCACGAGTGAGCATGTCCCTGGCTGGAGTGGGGGGAGGGAACACCTAGAGAAGGGAACCCGGTAGTGTGTGCGTGGGGGAAGTAGATCCTGGGTGCACTCTGTACAGGAGTATAAGAGGGGGGCACCATTTTGGAAAAGGAGTGAGTTCAGAGAGGAGAAGCCAGAGAGCAGAGCTGCTTTATGGGCTCTGCTCCACAGGCAAGGAGAAGCCAGGGAGCAGAGCTGCTTTATGGGCTCTGCTCCACAGGCAGGCCCTGTCAGGAGGAGAAGCCAGGGAGCAGAGCTGCTTTATGGGCTCTGCTCCACAGGCAGGCCCTGTCAGGAGGCCTGAGCCTGGAGGAGGGAAGAAGGAGGAAGAGGAGCAGACTGGGCTCCAAGAAGGACAGAGGGGACCCCAGGGGTGTGGACTGGCTGGTAGCCACCACACGCCCGCCGCTACCCGAGTAGGGGGGTCAGGTCAAGAAGAAGGGAACCGGATCCCAAATTAGTTGAGGAGAGAAACTACCCTCAACTAAGAACCGGAGGCTGCGACATTACATGTGGAGCAGCCCCTCACCAAACCCGCTAGAAAGGCACCACATAGGACCTGGGAAACGCAGGCCAACGTTTGCCCACCAAGAAGGTCCGAGGCAGCTGGACATAAGCGTGGTCACTAGTGGGGTTGAAGACCAGAGACAGGAGACATAAAGGGGGTCCTGCAAAGCACTCCAGAAAGACCTGGGGGTTAACCGAGCCCCTCACCTGGTGAGCACAGCGCGACACAGGCGGCCACCTCTGCAGCGGTGGCCTGGAGCAGTAACCGAGTAACCGTGAGTAAAGACCCTGAACTGCACCATCAAGACTCCGAGTTATCTTTGTTGCGCTCGTGTACCACCATCACCCCCATCATCCGCACAAGCTGCCCTGAGGCCATACCTCTCCCATTGGGGGTTATACCACCATTGCTGCACACATACCACCGGCCTCAGCGGACTGTTCTGCAGCGGCGGCTTCAAAGCCGCACTCAACGGGTGGCGTAGTCGACATTCATCCAACATCTACTGCTAGTACTCTGCCACTTAGTCTGACTCCCTGGGCACGGACCGGGTCACCGCCACGAGACTACAACCCTCAACAGATCCGGCTCCGGGTAAGCTCCCGCGTGCGCAACGCAGCGCGACACAGGCCCAGGGGCGCGTCACAGTCACAAACTCACCTGCGGCTGCAATGCAGGAATGAAGGTGAGCATTGATCTGGTCAGGCTATCTGGCTAAGGCAGATTAAGTAAAACCTGGCAGGGCCTTCATTTCTTGGGGGAGGCTACAGGAAGGCAGTGGGACGGCCTCCTCCCTCCAACCGGGGTTTTCCAGTAGCTCTTGCCACAGGTCCTTTAAAAACCCTGCACTAAGGATTAGTGTTGTTCTGTATTGGAACCTGCTAGGAGCTTAGCAGGAAAGCTCAGCAGGATTGAGTGTGGCTGAACCCACGCCTGGGAAGGCTCTGCACATGTCAGGCTCTGAGCGGCCCGGCATGGCCGTTGCCCACGGCAACCGTTGTTTAAGGAATCGTGTTAACCCGGCTGCAAACCGGAGGACTTTTCTGTTTCCCCGTGAGTTGCTGAATAAAGCTTGCTTGGATTTGCTTGGGTCACCGTCTCAGTTACATAACGGTGTGAACACTGCCGCCTTACAGCTTGGTGGAGAATGCGGGCATAGTGCCTGAGGCATACCCCACCGGCAGCTGCATGACCACAATCCGGCCGGCCATCTTTCCGCCCCACCCCGTTGACAAAATGGAGCAGCTGGTACTTACCCAGCAGCAGCAGCTGCAGTGTCAGTGGCAACAGCAGGAGCAGCACCAGAATCTCCAACAGCAACAGCAGGAGCGGGAACAGCAGCATAAGCAGCAGCAGCTACTGTACCAGCAGCAGCAAAAAACAAATGAACTGTTGCTGCAACAGATTGCTGCCCTGCGGGAGACGCCAACAGCACCAGCCTCAGAACGTAGTGAGGCCCGGGACAAGGTTCGCTCAGCGAAGATGGGACCGGAGGACGATGTGGAAGCCTTCCTGACCAGCCAGTCAGTGGGCAGAAGTGGTGGCTCCGTTTCTGGTCGGCGATTCCCAAAAGGCCTACTTCGACCTCAGTCGGGAGGACGCCCAGGACTACCAGAGGCTCAAAGGTGAGATCCTTGTCCGACTGGGGGTCAATATATATGTGAGGGCTCAGCGTGTATTTACATGGGCCTATGTGGAGACCCAACCCGCCCGTTCTCAGGCTTATGACCTGCTGCAGCTGGTAGAGGTGGCTCCAGCCTGAGACTTTGTCTCCAGCCCAGATGGTGGAGAGGGTGGTGGTTGACCAGCTGCTGAGGACTCTGCCAGCCGCTATCCAACGTTGAGTGGGGCAAGGGGACCCCGGCACACTCGACCAAGTGGTCAGCCTGATCGAGCGCTACTCGGCCACTCAGGACTTTATCTGGGACTCTGCCCCCTCACGGCTGTCACGCCGATCCCTGTCAACCCAGGAACCGGGAAAGGGGTCGCGTCCCTCTGCTGAGGACAGTCAGCACCGTACCCGTGCTGAAGGGGTATCCCGGAATGAGAGTGGTAGGAGACCAGTTCCCTCCCAAACAGTCATAAGACCTAACAGTACCTCCACCATTAGGTGCTGGCGGTGTCAGGGGCCGGGACATGTGATTGCTAACTGCCCCCTGACTACGGAACCCATGGACTGCGGGTTTATCCGCCAGGTCTCAATGTACGCCCAGACTGTCTGCACTGCGAGTGCCGACCCCCCGGACAGTGAACCCCAACTGTGCCAGGTACTGGTTAATGGGTACCACACGGAGGCCCTCTTAGATTCGGGAAGCCTAGTGACTTTGGTACATGGGTCGCTGGTGGCAGGAGACAACCCCAGTGGATGGACAGTCGGGGTTGTGTGTATCCATGGGGACCTCTGAGAGTACCCAACCGTGGAGGTAGTTTTGTCCACGCCTTGTGGAGACATAAAACATGTGGTGGGGGTGGTAAAAACTCTTCCCTATGGGACTGTGTTGAGAAGAGACTTGACCCTGTTCTGGACTCTATGGAAAAACAAAATCCACTCTCCCCCGGTAAAATGTGTTACAGGCGCTGTACCCGATGAACCCGAGTCACGGGTACCTGCTGTAGGGGTGTCCAACCTAGGGACAGAGTGTGACCCCGATAGGTTTCCCCTAGAGGTGCTGGCAGGAGAGGTCGAGGAGACCCCATCGCCTGGAGCTGGAAGTGTCCCGGGGCACGTTTGGGACAGCTCAGCTACAGGATCCTACTCTGACTCGGAGCTGTGGGAAAGGGTGTTAAAGGTAAATGGCGTAGCTCAACAGCCCGGTGCAGATACTGTATTTCCACGCATGGTAGTCAACGGTGAGTTGCTCTATAGGGTAGACAAAATCAGGGACGAGGTCGTGGAACAGTTAGTGGTACCTCAGTCGTACCGTTCTGGAGTTGGCACACACACACCTTCTGGGTAGACACTTAGGGGTTAAAAAGACGCAAGAGCGTATCTTGCAGCGGTTCTTTTGGCCGGGGATTTACGCGGCGGTCCAAAAGTACTGCGAATCCTGCCCCGAATGTCAGTTGACCACACCCACCGCAAGTTTCCGTAGCCCATTGGTACCTCAGCCAGTAATAGAGGTACCTTTTGAACGAATTGCAATGGACTTGGTAGGGCCCATTGTAAAATCCGCTCGTGGCCACCAACATATACTGGTGGTCGTCGACTATGCCACCCAGTACCCGGAGGCTATACCGCTACACCGCTACGCCACACTTCGACAAATCTGATTGCACGGGAGCTGTTTGCCATGTTCTGTTGCCTTGGCCTACCTAAGGAGATACTGACGGATCAGGGGACCCCTTTTATGTCCAAAGTGACAAGGGAACTGTGCAAACTGCTAAACATTAAACAATTGCGCACCTCGGTGTACCATCCTCAAACCGACGGGCTAGTAGAACGGTTCAATAAAACCCTCAAGTCCATGTTAAAAAAGGTGGTTTCTAAGGACGGAAGGGATTGGGACATGTTGCTACCCTATTTGATGTTCGCCGTCCGTGAGGTACCCCAGACTTCCACAGGGTTCTCTCCCTTTGAGTTATTGTACGGCAGACACCCTAGGGGTCTGTTGGACATAGCCAAAGAGATGTGGGAACAAGAGCCGACTCCACATAGGAGTATAATTGAACATGTGGCTAGTATGCAGGACCGGATCGCGGCGGTCATGCCCATCATGAAAGAACATCTGTTAGATGCCCAGGCAGCCCAGAGACACACATATAATAAAAGAGCCAGAGTCAGGTCTTTTAATAAGGGAGATCAGGTGTTAGTACTGGTACCCATAGCTGAGAGTAAGCTCATGGACAAGAGGCAAGGGCCATATGAGGTTTGAGAAAAGGTGGGGGAGGTAAATTACCGGGTGTATAAACCCGGAAGGAGGAAACCTGAGCAGCTTTATCATGTAATCCTGCTAAAACCTTGGAAAGATCGAGAGTGTTTAGTTACAGACGTCACTCTGGGCATATCGCCAGAGAGTTCTCTACCTTCAGCCAGGGATGCGTCCGGGGGAGAGGTGAGGATAAGTGATGCTCTCACTAAACAGCAGCGACGGGAGGCTCGCTCACTGGTGCAGCAGAATACCGATATGTTCTCAGAGCTACCGGGTAGGACTACAGTTCTCCAACATGACATTGTCACCGAACCTGGGGTAAAGGTGCGAATGAGACCGTACCGGGTACCCGAAGCCCAGAGGCAAGCCATCACGGCTGAGGTAAAACAAATGCTCCAGTTAGGCGTCATCGAGGAATCACTGAGTGAGTGGGCTAGCCCCAACGTACTGATTTCGAAACCAGACGGATCGTTACGCTTCTGTAACAATTTCCGAAAACTAAATGAAGTGTTGAAGTTTGACCTTTATCCAATGCCCAGGGTGGATGAGCGGATTGAGAGACTGGGGCAGGCCCAGTACTTTACCACGCTCGATCTCACCAAGGGTTACTGGCAGGTGCCTCTCACGAAATCGGCGAAGGATTTGAACGCCTTCATAACTACGGAGGGTCTATATCACTATGTGGTTTTACCTTTTGGGCTACATGGGGCCCCGGCTACATTCCAGTGGTTGATGGACATAGTGCTCAAGTCTCATCAGGTGTACGCGTCCGCGTATCTAGATGATATTATCATCTTTAGCACCGACTGGCATACGCATCTATCCCAGGCACAAGCAGTGCTGGATTCTCTCAGAGCCGCTCGATTAACGTCAACCCCAAAAAAATGTGTGATAGGGCTAGAGAAAGCCCGATATTTGGGGTATGTGATTGGCCGAGGAATTATCAAGTCCCAAATCAATAAAGTTGAGGCCATAAAAAATTGTCCTAAACCGTCAAGTACAAAGCAGGTGAGGGCGCTCCTTGGCATTCTTGGGTATTACCGCCGGTTTATACCTAATTTTGCTGGGAGAATGGTGGCCCTGACCGATCTCTTGAAAGGAAAAAAATCAAGTAATGGTTCGGTGGAACCCTCAGGCAGAAAAAGCCTTTCAGTAAATGAAGTTGGCCCTGTGTGGACAGCCGGTCCTCATCAGCCCCAACTTCAAGGAAACCTTCATTGTACAGACAGATGCCTCGGAGGTAGGCCTAGGGGCGGTATTGTCACAAAAAGTGAATGGTGAAGAGCACCCGGTCACCTACTTGAGTAGAAAACTTGTCCCGGCAGAGAAAAACTATAGCGTGGTAAAGAAAAAGTGTTTGGCTATTAAGAGGGCCTTGGAATCGCTACGTTATTATTTACTCAGGCGTCAGTTCCACTTGGTGACGGACCACTCACCCTTGGTATGGATGAAAAATGCCAAGGAGAGGAATGCGCGAGTCACCGGGTGGTTCGTGTCACTGCAAAATTTCAGGTTCTCTGTAGAACATCGCCCTGGAAAGTCGCAGGCAAACGCGGATGCCCTGTCCCGGGCACCCTGTATGATGTCAAATGTTCAACCCCACAAGTTTGAACAGAGGGGGGGGATATGTGAGGCAGTGACCGGGATCGTATACGAGGGACGTTATATATCCCCCAGAATGTGTACAGAGACCTATTAAATCCATTGGAGTGCATTGCAGTCACAAACTCACCTGCGGCTGTCACCTGGGAAGGCTCTGCACCTGTCAGGCTCTGAGTGGCCTGGCGTGGCCGTTGCCCACAGCAACCGTTGTTTAAGGACTCGTGTTAACTCGGCTGCAAACCGGAGGACTTTTCTGTTTACCCGTGAGTTGCTGAATAAAGCTGTTTGTGCTGGACTTGCTTGGGTCACTGCCTCAGTTACTGCATGGTGTGAACACCGCCGCCTTACAAGCCCTTGTTCATTTTTATAAGATGCGCCTATCAGTTATAATGCCCCCGGCAGCACTAAAAACGCGCTCTGACAAAACACTAGCTGCAGGGCTGGGCCTCTAACTCCAAGGCATAGAGTGCCACGTGTCCAGCTCGGATACCCTATAGTTATAAGGCACAGAGGAATCACGGAGGACGTTGGTACGGTCATCAAGGTACTCTTTCAGCATCTTCCAAAACTTTTCCATTATGTCAGAGTACCCCGCGCATCAGGGCCTGGGCACTGGGAGGGGCTGAGAAAGCTGTCCCAGACCTTTGACAGTGTTCCCCTGCCTCTGCTTCATCGTATTTGTGTCTCCCTCTCCTGTACTCCTTGGTTGTCCAACAAACTGTGAAATCTGCCACCAGCGTTTTGAGATGGGAATTTTAAGAATTCTTCAACAAGAGCCTTCTGGTACTGCAACATTTTATTAGATCTCTCCGACACGGGAAGAAGAGATAAAAAGTTCTTCTTGTAGCATGGGTCTAGAAGTGTGACCAACCAGTAACTAGTGTTGACCAAAATGCATACAATGCGAGGGTCACGGGAAAGACAACGGAACATAAAGTCAGCCATGTGTGCCAGATTGCCAACAGCCAAGACTTCCCTGTCCTGACCAAGAGGGCGACTGTCCATGCTCTCCTCCTCATCCTTTTCCTGGTCCTCCTCCTCCCTCTCCTCAGGCAATTCACGCTGAACAGACGGTATGACTGTTGTGTGGATAGTACCGTCTGTAGTGCAGGAAAACAGCTCCTGTTCCTCCTCCTCATTATCACCCAATTCGCGTTGAGATGAGGCTGGGTTGTGTGGCATCACCCTGTATAGTTCCTTGCTCTATCTCATCGTGCTCTGCCTTTAATGCCTCCTCTTTAATTGTGAGCAGCGAGCGTTTCAGTAGGCAGAGAAGATGGATGGTGACGCTAATTATCGCATCATCACCGCACACCATCTTGGTGGAGTCCTCAAAGTTTTGTAGTGCAGCACAGATGTCAGACATCCATGCCCACTCATCAGCTCTTATGTGCGGAGGCTGACCTGAATACCGACGGGCGTGTTGAAGCTGGTACTCAACAACTGCCCTCTGCTGCTCACTAGTCCTTACCAACATCTGAAACGTTGAGTTCCATCGCGTGGTGACATTGCACACCAGTCGATGAGCTGGAAGGTGCTGAAGCACGGCAAGGTTAAGAGAAGCTGTAGGTGACTTTCTGAAATGTGCACACACGCGGCATACTGTCACAAACTGCTCAGTCAGATCCAGGTAGGTTTTGAGAAACAGCTGAACCACTAAGTTGAGCAGATGGGTCAGGCAAGGTACCTGTGCAAGGTTGCCAAGCCTCAGAGCTGCCATCAGTTTCCGGCCATTGTCACACACGACAATGCCTGGCTGTGGGTTCAGCGGTGACAGCCACAGATGTGTCTGCTCTGTTACAGCTATCTATAACTGTGCAGCGTTGTGCAGTTTGTTACCTAAGCACATTAGCTTCTGCACAGCCTGTTTCCGCTTGGCTGAGGCAGTGCTGCAGTGCTTCCAGCTTCTGACTGATGTGGTCATTTTGTAGATGGAGGCTGAAGAGGAGGAGGAGGTGCAGGAGCTATAGAATATGGAGGCAACTCGGATTGACCCAGGGCCCGCAATCCTTGGCGTCGGGAGGACTTGTTCCGTCCCAGGGTCCGACTGTGTCTCAGCTTCCACAATATAAACCCAGTGTGCCATCAGTGAGATGTACCGTCCCTGGGACTTGTCCACATGTCCGTGGTCCCAGTAACTGCGTTGGTGAGGGTATGGCTAATGCTCTTTGACACGTGCGTGTGTAAGGTGGGGACGGCATACCAGGAGAAATAGTGGTGGCTGGGAACCGAGTACCAAGGGACGGCTGCCACCATGAGGTTGCAGAAAGATTCCATCTCCATGAGCCTAAAAGGCAACATTTCAAGTGCAAGCATTTGAGAAATGTGGCAGTTTATTTGCACTTGCGTTCAAATGACTGGGGTAGGGACAATTGAATGCTGCGCTGGAACAAGGACGTGGACGCTGATGGAGGTGGTTGCAAGTGTGCAATGACATGTCACGCATGTCACCTTGTCAGGTTGGGTTAGTGACTTCATCTTCCACCACGTCGTCTTGCACGAATGCACCCTGGGCCTCCTCTTGGCTTGCTGGCAATTGTGTCTCATCATCATCACCCACCTCTTGTGACAGTAACTGCACTTTCCCATCGTCGCCTATGTGTGACTGTGGCTACTATATGCAATCTCCTCTTTCATGGCTTGAAGAGGGCCAGGTGAGAGGCCCTAATCTGTAAATGGAAAAGTGAACAGCACTTCAGACTGCCCAAGTTTGGAATCACTTGTCACTGGGCACTCGGCATGGTGGGAGGAACGAGGATCAGGGTGAGAAATATGTGGTCCAGACTCACGACTACTGAGACTGGACTGTGTGGAAGACAGGGTGGTGGTGGTGGCAAAGAAACTGGAAGCATTATCTGCTATTCAACCAGCAACCTTTTCACACTGCTCTGGCTTCAATAGTGGTGTCCGCGGCCTCCTACAAAGTGGGACAGGAAGATAGAGCGACATGATGTGGGTGCTTGTTGTGCTCCCTCAGCAGGCACAATTTCAGCTTGCCCAAGGCCTCGGCCTTTGCGTGCACCATCACCATCACGTCCACTTTCCAGGCCCTTGCCACACGCCTTGCCCATTTTAAATGGAGTATAATATTTGGCATGCTCCCAAAAATGTCAGGATTATTACCGCAGTAATATCGGATTACGTCTGATTACCACGGTTTTAGGTAGTGGCCTTATTGGCATGGTATTGGTCAGCAACCAAGTGTGAATAGGTTTGAACAACACACAGCAGGCAGACTTTAAATGGAGTATAATACTTGTCACATTTACCAAAAAAGTCAGGATTATTACTGCATTATTATCGGATCACCTGAGATGATGGACAAGTTTCTCTGCTTCCACAATACAGCAATGCTACTAATATCAAACAAATCTGGCTGAATGCTGCTAACAAGCAAATGGAACAGTAAAAATGGTGCATTATATTTCTTTTCAAGCAAATAATTATGATTAAGAGCAAAAAGAATGTTAGCCCTGATATCTAGAGCTATGGATATCAGTAATAGCAGCAGACAGAACGTGCAATGGACCATATTCTATTCTATACGCTGTCCACAAACTATGCCTGCCTTACTCCTGCTGTGACCAGGATTGATATGCATCTGGATTAGTTATTAGAAGGTCTGTCAGTTTAGATACATATTTCTGTGGAATACTTCACTAAATAAACCGCCAATTCTCTCCATCACTCAGCTGCAGCTCTCCCTACTCTGCCTGTCTAAATGGTACACTGTGACGAGCATAGGGTCAGAGGTTCTTATATAGACCTGATGATGCTATCACTGTCATGCCACAACCAACATGGCTGCTGCATTTCAGTGACTGGCAGGCAATCCCCATATGTTTACTTGCTGTTTAAATAGTGTCAAACATCCAGGGCGGGGACTCAAGCTCCCGCCCGAGCATCCAGAAAGTACTCGCCGAGCATTTCAAACAGTGAGATGTCCAGGCGAGTACCGAGCAGTTGTGAGCACGCTCACTCATCACTACTGTAGATGCATCCGCAGTTGGTCCTTCAGGGTTCTGGACTGATTAGCACTAGACCTCTTTAAAAGGTGCTGGCTGACTGCTTACAGAGGCTCTTATTGAAGCTTGATCCATTCCCGGCCGACAACGTAGAGGTTTTTGGCTTTCAGTGGGTGACTGGGACTGCCGTTGTGGAATCCACCTATCTCCTGTGTGGATTGCTGTGGCAAAAAATAAATGCACCTGAAAGATAAGCAAAGCCTGTTTCTTTTGACTTTGGACAAGTTAATAACATTCACAATGAGGCTGAAGAAATCAGAAATCAGTGCATAAAGATTCTACATTAAGTATTTTTATACAGGTTTTTGGATTCCTCAAAACAGACAGAAAGTTCACTAGCTCATCCCTATGAGCACATGAAAGCTCAGCTTCCCTCCAAACTGTTAGAAGAGTTACATGGACTGAATTTGTATATAGCAGGCCTCAGTGATCTCCCAAACCATATTCTTGAAGCTTTTTCCACTCAACAACATGACAAGGTCCTGTCAGCTTCTTGGCATCTGCTCCACCGGCACCTGGATACACATTGGTCTACTTTAGAAATTCTGCGGTTTTTGGGAGAAAAGTTGAAAGATCAAATTGTTTATGCCCATCAATATATTATTATTATTATTTATTATTATAGTGCCATTTATTCCATGGCGCTTTACATGTGATAGGGATATACATAGCAAAAACATTTACATAATCTTAACAAAACGAGTCAGCGACTGGTACAGGAGGAGCGAGGACCCTGCCCGCGAGGGCTAACATTCTACAAGGGATGGGTGAGGATACAGTAGGTGGGGGTAGAGGAGGCCATGCAGTAATGTGGTGGAGTGGTGGTTACTGCAGGTTGTAGGCTTGTCGGAAGAGGTAGGTCTTCAGGTTTCTTTTGAAGGCTTCCATGGTAGGCGAGAGTCTGATGTGTTGGGGTAGAGAGTTCCAGAGTAGGGGGGATGCACGGGAGAAATCTTGTATACGATTGTGGGAAGAGGAGTTAAGAGGGGAGTAGAGAAGGAGATCTTGTGAGGATCGGAGGTTGCGTGCAGGTAAGTACCAGGAGACTAGGTCACAGATGTATGGAGGAGACAGGTTGTGGATGGCTTTGTATGCCATGGTTAGGGTTTTGAAGTAGGATTCTCTGGGCAATGGAGAGCCAGTGAAGGGATTGACAGAGGGGGGAGGTCGGGGAATAGCGGGGGGACAGGTGGATTAGTCGAGCAGCAGAGTTTAGGATAGATTGGAGGGGCGCAAGAGTGTTGGAAGGGAGGCCACAGAGCAGGAGGTTGCAGTAGTCAAGGCGGGAGATGATGAGGGCATGCACTAGTGGTTTTTGCAGAGTCTTTGCTGAGGAATGCACGGATCCGGGAAATATTTTTGAGTTGGAGTTGGCAGGAAGTGGAAAGGGCTTGGATATGTGGTTTGAACGAGAGATCAGAGTCCAGGGTTACCCCAAGGCAGCGAGCTTGTGGGACTGGGGACAGTGAACAGCCATTGATGTTGATGGATAGGTCAGATGGGGGATATGAATGAGAGGGTGGAAAGATGATGCACTCTGTTTTATCCATGTTGAGTTTTAGAAATCTGGCAGAGAAGAAGGATGAGATGGCGGACAGACATTGTTGGATTTTGGTTAGTAGGGAGGAGATATCGGGTCCAGAGAGGTAGATCTGTGTGTTATCAGCATAGAGGTGATACTGAAAGCAGTGAAAGTGTTAAATAGCTGTTTAGAGTTGTGAGTAGTGTTGAGCCACCCCCGTAGTATTCGGGTTCGGTTCGGTTCGTCGAACACCGGGATGTTCGAGGAACTGTTCGTCGAACACCTTAGAACACCGTCGAACACCATTAAAACCAATGGCAGGCAAACAAAAACACATAGAAACACATATAAAACACCTTCAAAGGTGTCCAAAAGCTGACAAACTGCTCAGAAGACGCTCTCTTTAAAAAAGCCGGCCGGCAATTCAGCAGCGGCATACACCGGTACCCGACAATTTAGACAAGAAGGAATAGAGCATCACACATAGTGTTGGTTACTGTACTTGTCATTTAGTGTAAAGGATTTATTAAAAAAAATATTAGTGTTTTCGTGCACCGTCTCTTTAAAAAAGCTGGCCGGCAATTCAGCAGCGGTACCCGACAATTTATAACAGAAAGAATAGAGCATTACACATAGATTAGATAGATAGAAACATGTCAGTCACATATATATGAAGTACAGTGACAGTGTTGGTTACTGTACTTGTCATTTAGTGTTAAAATAAAGGATTTATTAAAAAAAAAATTGGCGTGGGGTTCCCCATAATTTTAGTCTCTAGCGGAGGTTAAGCAGACGGCTGGGGCAGATGTTTGAAGCCTGGGAAGGGGGTAATACCCACGGAGCTTCCCAGGCTACTAATTTCAGCCCCCAGCTGAATACCTAGCCTTTCCTAGCTATTAAAATGGGGGACCCCCCCAAAAAAAATGACGTGGGGTCCCCCCTATTTTAATAGCTAGCAAAGGCTAGGCAGACAGCTGGGGGCTGATATTAATAGCCCAGGAAGGGTGCCATGAATATTGGCCCCCTCCCAGGCTAGAAACACCAGCCGTCAGCCATCCCAGAAATGGCGCATCCATAGGATGCGCCAATTCTGGCACTTAGCCTCACTCTTCCCACTGCCCTGTAGCGGTGGCAGTGGGGTAATAGGGCTGGGGTTGATGTCAGCTTATAATGCCAGCTGACATCAAGCCCAGGTTAGTAATGGAGAGGCGTCTATAAGACACCCCCATTACTAACCCCATAGTCAAAGTTAAAAAAAACACAAACACCCAGAATAAAGTCCTTTAATTGAAATAAACACACAATTCTTTATTGTTCTAAATTAAACCATACTTACCATCACGCCCATTCCAGCTGAAGCCAACGATCTCCTGCAATAAAAGTAAAATAATAAAGCAACATCATCCTTACCTTTCCATGGTTCCCACGACAGCTCCAGCTCTGCTACATCGAGATGACAGGCTGGACCGCAGCAGAAAGCTGCCATCCAGCCTGTCATCCCGCAGACACTGAGAAGCGCAGGCATGCTTGCGCTGCTCAGTGTCTGGCTGTGACGGCATCCAGATGAGCCGACAATGAACTCAGCTCACCTCATGCACGTCACTGACAGCGTGGGAAAATTCTCCTGCACTCAGCGCTTCAGCGTGAGAATTTTCCCACGCTGTCAGTGACGTGCATGAGGTGAGCTCATATCCAATGAACTCAGCTCACCTCATGTACGTCACTGACAGCGTGGGAGAATTCTCACGCTGAAGCGCTGAGTGCAGGAGAATTTTCCCACGCTGTCAGTGACGTGCATGAGGTGAGCCGAGTTCATTGGACATGAACTCGTCTCATCTGGATGCCGTCACAGCGAGACGCTGAGGAGTGCAAGTATGCCTGCGCTTCTCAGTGTCTGGGGGATGACAGGCTGGATGGCAGCGTTCTGCTGCGGTCCAGCCTGTCATCTCGATGTAGCAGAGCTGAAGCTGTCCTGGGAACCATGGAAAGGTAAGGATGATGTTGCTTTATTATTTTACTTTTATTGCAGGAGATCGTTGGCTTCAGATGGAATGGGCGTGATGGTAAGTATGGTTTCATTTAGAACAATAAAGAATTGTGTGTTTATTTCAATTAAAGGACTTTTTTCTGGGTGTTGTGTTTTTTTTTAATACTTTACTAGAAATTCATGGTGGTCATGTCTAATATTGGCGTGACCCCATGAATTTCGGGCTTAGGGCCAGCTGATAATACCAAGCTGGCCCTAACCCCTTTATTACCCAGTGAGCCACTGCACCAGGGCCCTGGATGAGTTGGGTACATCGCCAGAAGATGGCGCTTCTATGAACGCGCCATTTTCCGGGGTGGCTGCGGACTGCAATTTGCAGTGGGTGGGGCCCAGAAAGCTTGGGCCTCCCAGCGCTGCGGATTCCAGCCCCCAGCTGCCTAGTTGTACCTGGCTGGACACAAAAATAGGGCGAAGCCCCACGTATTTTTTTTTTTATTATTTCATGAAATTCATGAAATAATTAAGAAAAAAAGGGCTTCCCTATATTGTTGTGTCCGGCCAGGTACAAATAGGCAGCTGGTGGTTTGGGGCAGCCCGTTCCTGCCTGCTGTACCTGGCTGGACACAAATATAGTGCGAAGCCCCACGTCAATTTTTTTAAATTATTTCAGGAAATTCATGAAATAATTAAAAAAAAATTGACGTGGGGCTTCGCACTATATTTGTGTCCAGCCAGGTACAGCAGGCAGGAACGGGCAGCCCCCAACCACCAGCTGCCTATTTGTACATGGCCGGACACAACAATATAGAGAAGCCCTTTTTTTTTAAATTATCTACTATATAATTGTCTTATCCCGTCTGTCTGTCTGTCTGTCTGTTTGTCCAGGAAATCCCACGTCGCTCATTGGTCCGGCAGCGGCCAATCAGCGCTGCGGAATTTCTGAAAAAAGATGGCGGCCGTTAGCGGCTCATCTGCGGGAAGGAGCTCAGCAGCAATGCAGCCAAGAGATGAGCGGCGCGAGACGCTCATCTCCCGGCTGGTAACAGCAGAAGGACCCCGACCGCCGGACCCATCTGCGGGACGGAGATGCAGCCGGGAGATGAGCGGCGCGAGGCGCTCATCTCCCGGCCGGTAGCAGCGGAAGGACCGCCGGCGTCGCTGACCTCCATGCAGAAGGGAGGACCGGGGAGCGGCGCTGCGGGTCGAGATACTTCTGCTGCGAGCGCCCGCTCATGTCTCGGGTTCTCGCAGCGGAAGTAGCCGCACAGGCAGCGCCGCTCCCCGGTCCTCACCAAGACGATTCGATGATTTTTCGCGGTCTTCGGACCCGACCAATCACTGATCTTACCGCAAAAGTTAAACACCGCTGTGCTGATTGGTCGCGTACGCTGCCCGCGACCAATCACCGATTTGGTCGCCACATTTAAATATCGGCCGCGACCAATCAGCACAGCGGTGTTTAAATGTGGAGCCAAGATCGGTGATTGGTCGCGGCCGATATTTAAATTTGGCGCACAAATCGGTGATTGGTCGCGGGCAGCGTCCGCGACCAATCAGCACAGTAGTGTTTAACTTTGGCTGCAAGATCAGTGATTGGTCGCGGGTCAAGACCGCGACCAATCACCGATTTGTGCGGCACATTTAAATAGCGGCTGCGACCAATTGGATGTCAGCGCCGCTCCCCTGTCCTCCCTTCACACCCTAGCCGCATGGATGTCAGCGGCGCTGCCTGTGCGGATACTTCCACTGCGAGAACCAGGGACATGAGCGGGGGCTCACAGCAGAAGTATCCCGACCCGCAGCGCTGCTCCCCGGTCCTCCCTTCACACCCTAGCCGCTGATGTCCCCACAGTATCCGCATGGTGTTACAAAGGTCCAGACATTTGTGTTAAAAATCGCTGATTGGTCGCTGGCGCTGCCCGCGACCAATCACCGATTTGGGCGCCAAATTTAAATATCGGCCGCGACCAATCACCCATCTTGGCTCCACATTTAAACACCGCTGTACTGATTTTTTCGCGGACGCTATTTAAATGTGGCGCAAAAATCGGTGATTGGTCGCGCCCAGCGTCGGCAACCAATCAGCACAGCGGTGTTTAAATGTGGAGCCAAGATCGGTGATTGGTCGCGGCCGATATTTAAATTTGGCGCCCAAATCGGTGATTGGTCGCGGACAGCGCCAGCGACCAATCAGCGATTTTTAACAGAAATGTCCGGATCTTTATAACATCATGCGGATACTGTGGGGACATCAACGGCTAGGGTGTCAAGGGAGGACCGGGGAACGGCGCTGCGGGTCGGGATACTTCTGCTGCGAGCAGTCGCTCATCTCCCGGCTTCTCGCAGCGGAAGTATCCGCACAGGCAGCGGCGCTCCCCGGTCCTCACCAATACGATTCGCTGATTGGTCGCGCTCTCTGCACGCGACCAATCAGTGATCTTGGCGCTAAAGTTAAACACCGCTCTGCTGATTGGTCGCGGACTCCAGCCACGACCAATCAGCGAGATTGGCACCAAATTTAAACCCCGCTCTGCTAATTGGTCGCGGATGCCAGCCGCGACTAATCAGCATTATTGGCGCCAAATTTAAACACCGCTCTGCTGATTGATCGCGGTCGCTGGCCGAGATCAATCAGCAATATTGCCGCAAAATTTAAACACCGCTCTGCTGATTAGTCGCGATCGCCGTCCGCGACCAATCAGCAGTATTGGCGCCAAATTTAAACCCTGCTCGGCTGACTGGACGCGGTTGCAGGCCGCGACCAATCAGCAGTATTGGCGTCAAATTTAAACCCGGCTCTGCTGATTGGTCGCGGCCGCCGGCCGCCACCAATCAGCGATTTTGGCGCCAAATTTAAACCCCACTCTGCTGATTGGTCGCGGTTGCCGGCCGCGACTAATCAGCATTGTTGGCTCCAAATTGCCGGTCGCGACTAATCAATATTATTGCCGCCAAATTTAAACACCGCTCTGCTGAATGGTCGCGGCCGTGACCAATCACCATTGTTGGCGCCAAATTTAAACACCGCTTTGCTGATTGGTCACGTTCGCTGGCCACGACCAATCAGCATTATTGGCGCAAAATTTAAACCCCGCTCTGCTGATTAGTCGCGACCGCCGGCCGTGACCAATCAGCGATATAGTCGCCAAATTTCAACACCGCTTTGCTGATTGGTCGCGGTTGCTGGCCGCGACCAGTCAGTGATTTTGGCGCCAAATTTAAACACCGCTCTGCTGATTGCGCCCGGTCTGCCACACACATATTCTAGAATACCCGATGCGTTAGAATCGGGCCACCATCTAGTTTCATGAAATAATTTAAAAAAAATTGACGTGGGGTTTCGCACTATATTTGTGTCCAGCCAGGTACAGCAGGCAGGAACGGGCAGCCCCCAACCACAAGCAGCCTATTTGTACCTGGCTGGACACAACAATATAGGGAAGCCCTTTTTTTCTTAATTATTTCATGAATTTCATGAAATAATTAAAAAAAAAAATACGTGGGGCTTCGCCCTATTTTTGTGTCCAGCCAGGTACAACTAGGCAGCTGGGGGCTGGAATCCGCAGCGCTGGGAGGCCCAAGCTTTCTGGGCCCCACCCGCTGCAAATTGCAGTCCGCAGCCACCCCGGAAAATGAACGCGCGTTCATAGAAACGCCATCTTCTGGCGCTGTACCCAACTCATCCAGGGCCCTGGTGCGGTGGCTCACTGGGTAATAAAGGGGTTAGGGCCAGCTTGGCATTATCAGCTGGCCAGTTCATGGGGTCACGCCAATATTAGACATGACCACCATGAATTTCTAGTAAAGTTTTTAAAAAAAACACAACACCCAGAAAAAAGTCCTTTAATTGAAATAAACACACAATTCTTTATTGTTCTAAATTAAACCATACTTACCATCACGCCCATTCCAGCTGAAGCCAACGATCTCCTGCAATAAAAGTAAAACAATAAAGCAAAATCATCCTTACCTTTCCATGGTTCCCACGACAGCTTCAGCTCTGCTACATCGAGATGACAGGCTGGACCGCAGCAGAACGCTGCCATCCAGCCTGTCATCCCCCAGACACTGAGAAGCGCAGGCATGCTTGCGCTCTTCAGTGTCTCGCTGTGACGGCATCCAGATGAGCCGAGTTCATGTCCAATGAACTCGGCTCACCTCATGCACGTCACTGACAGCGTGGGAGAATTCTCATGCTGAAGCGCTGAGTGCAGGAGAATTTTCCCACGCTGTCAGTGACGTGTCTGAGGTGAGCCAAGTTCATTGGACATGAACTCGTCTCATTTTTATGCCGTCACAGCGAGACACTGAGGAGCGCAAGCATGCCTGCGCTTCTCAGTGTGTGCGGCATGGCAAGCTAAATGGCAGCGTTCTGCTGCGGTCCAGCCCGTCATCTCGATGTAGCAGAGCTGAAGCTGTCGTGGGAACCATGGAAAGGTAAGGATGATGTTGCTTTATTATTTTACTTTTATTGCAGGAGATCGTTGGCTTCAGCTGGAATGGGCGTGATGGTAAGTATGGTTTAATTTAGAACAATAAAGTATTGTGTCTTTATTTCAATTAAAGGACTTTATTCTGGGTGTTTGTGTTTTCTTTTAACTTTGACTATGGGGTTAGTAATGGGGGTGTCTTGTAGACGCCTCTCCATTACTAACCTGGGCTTGATGTCAGCTGGCATTATAAGCTGACATCAACCCCAGCCCTATTACCCCACTGCCACCGCTACAGGGCAGTGGGAAGAGCGAGACTAAGTGCCAGAATTGGCGCATCCTATGGATGCGCCATTTCTGGGACGGCTGATGGCCGATGTTTCTAGCCTGGGAGGGGGCCAATATTCATGGCACCCTTCCTGGGCTATTAATATCAGCCCCCAGCTGTCTGCCTAGCCTTTGCTAGCTATTAAAATAGGGGGAACCCCACGTCATTTTTTTTGGGGGGTCCCCCATTTTAATAGCTAGTAAAGGCTAGGTATTCAGCTGGGGGCTGATATTAGTAGCCTGGGAAGCTCCGTGGGTATTACCCCCTTCCCAGGCTTCAAACATCTGCCCCAGCCGTCTGCTTAACATCCGCTAGAGCCTAAAATTATGGGGAACCAAACGCCAATTTTTTTTTAAATAAATCCTTTATTTTAACACTACATGACAGGTACAGTAATCAACACTGTCACTGTACTTCATATATATGTGACTGACATGTTTCTATCTATCTAATCTATGTGTGATTCTCTATTCCTTCTATTCTAAATTGTCGGGTACTGCTGCTGAATTGCCGGCCGGCTTTTTTAAAGAGATGGTGCATGAAAACACTATTATTTTTTTTAATAAATCCTTTACACTAAATGACAAGTACAGTAAGCAACACTGTCACTGTACTTCATATACTGTATATGTGACTGACATGTTTCTATCTATCTAATCTATTTGTGATTCTCTATTCCTTCTATTCTAAATTGTCAGGTATCGCTGCTGAAATGCCGGCCGGCTTTTTTAAAGAGACGGTGCATGAAAACACTATTATTTTTTTTAATAAATCCTTTACACTAAATGACAAGTACAGTAAGCAACACTGTCACTGTACTTCATATATATGTGACTAACATGTTTCTATCTATCTAATCTATGTGTGATTCTCTATTCTTTCTGTTCTAAATTGTCGGGTACCGGTGTATGCCGCTGCTGAATTGCCGGCTTTTCATGTTTCACTGTGGGCACTGTTCCCATCGATTTGGGCAATCACTGTAATGCCACAACAACCATGGCTGTGGCATTACAGTGAGTGGCAGACAATCCCTGCATGATTGGTGCTCAAAAATAGCGCCAGACATGCAGGACATGCTTTTGGTGCACGAACAGTTATCGAACATAACCTCGAACAGCCGAATTTTTTGCAAATCGTTCGAGCTCGTCCAATACCGCCCAAAACAGCTCAAATTTGAGATTGGCGAACAGTTCTAGTCGAACACCGCTCATCTCTAGTTGTGAGATAGGGAGGATATGAGAGATGAGAAGTAGGATTGTTTTGCTGTAGTGAGTGCGGACTTGAAAATAGTGAGGGATTGTTTGAATGCGATGAAGTGCTCGATGGAGTGAGACCTTTTCCATCTCTGCTCCGCAACCCTGGAGGCCCGTCGCAGTTCTTTAGTAAGTTTGGTGTGCCAGGGTTGCCTGTTGATTGTGCGAGATTTGGTATGTGTGAGAGGGGCGATCGAGTCGAGAGCTGCAGCTATTGTGGTGTTATGTGGTGTTATATGAAGCTGCAGCAACATCTGCATTGTGTAAGGAATTTATGTCTGCAAGAGGGAGGAGGGATTCAGAGAGTGAGTGTAGGTCAAGGTGTTTGAGATTTCTGCGAGCGTGTGTAAGTTTGTGGAGTGGGGATTGTGCACCTGGACAGGAGAGGGTAGAGAATGTGAGGAGGTTATGGTCAGAGAGAGGGAGGGGTGAGTTAGAGAGGTTAGATAGGGAAAAGAGGCGGGTGAAGATGAGGTCCAGTGTGTGGCCATCTTTATGAGTAGCTGCCGAAGACCATTGAGCAAGGCCGAAGGAGGAAGTGAGGAATAGGAGCTTAGAGACAGATGAGTGGGAAGTGTCAATGGGGATGTTGAAGTCACCCATTATGATAGTGGGGATGTCAGTGGAAAGGAAGTGAAGCAGCCAGGTGGTGAAGTGGTCTAAGAAAGTGGTGGCTAGCCCTGGGGGTCGGTAAATGACGGCCAGTTAGAGGTCAGAGGGGGAATAGATGCGCACACAGTGCACCTCAAAAGAGGGGAGTATAACAGAGGGTGGCTGTGATATTTGGGTGAAAACGCAGGTATCTGACAGGAGAAAACCTACGCCTCCGCCATGTTTGCCATTGGGGCAGGGGGTGTGGGTGTGTTAGAGGGGGTGAGCCAGGTTTCGGTGATGGCGAGGAACGAAAGTTTGTTAGTAATGAAAAGGTCGTGGATGTAGGAAAGTTTGTTGCAGACGGAGCGAGCATTCCATAGAGCTCCTGTTAGAGCAACTAAGGAAGTGGGGATTAGTTGGATGGGTATGAGGTTAGAAGGGTTGCGACAGTTTGTGGAAGGTCGTGGATAGGAGGTAGAAGTAACTGTGGGGATATGGCGAGGAGGACCAGGATTTGGAGAGATATCTCCAGCAGTGAGGAGGAGCAGAGAAGGTGTTAGCAGGTGGGAGCAAGAGAGAGCATGAGGTGGCTGTCTGTGTTTGGAGATCCAGGATTGAATTTTGAGGAATAATTCGGAGGAGGAGGTGAGATGAATGGGGAGGATGGAGGGAGAGATGAAGAGTTTCTTACTAGGTGTAGGGATTTGAGGGGTTACTAGAAAGTGGAGGACTATAGAGGAAAAAGTGAGAGCTAACAGAAACATAGTTAAAAGAGAGTAAGTGGTCAAAGTCTTGGTTACCTGACTCCTGCCCTGACTAACTGCCTCTGAAATAACTGCCACTTATCTCCGAAGCCACTTTGCACAAGAAGACGGTGCACAACCCAGCACGTGTGCACCCCTTAAAGATCTTCTAAATATAGAGGGCACACTAAACCATCAGGTGAGGGGCATTGTGGGAGCTGCTTGTGGCTAAATTAGCAGCTGGTCATCTCACCAGGAGATGGCTGGGTGATCAAACACAGAGCTAGGACTCTGTAGGCTCTGCAGTTTGGCACCTCTAAACATCAGATAAAATCTACAGTGGGGATAGGACAGACATATGTGAGTATTGAGTGGAATGGGACAGATAAAGTAGAAATATCAAGCAGAGAATTCTACCAGTGAGTTGAATCAGGAGAGCAGAGCATTAGATGGCGGCATATACAGCAGGCAGAGGAATTGTGCAGGAGAAGAGCATGTACCTGTGTGAAAAGAGAAGAAGACGGGTGTTAGTCCATGGCCTCTGAAATAACTGCCACTTATCTCCGAAGCCACTTTGAACAAGAAGACGCGTGCACAACCCAATATATCAATCTGATTCGAGAAAACGTAATAAACGTGAGCTTATTAGAGGAGTAAATATTCAAAGGGTTCGTCTCTCTGAAGCATGGAGTAGTCACATGTACAGTTTCTGTCAGTGGCGTACCGCCAATGGCGGCAGACTACGCCACTGCTATGGGGCGCGTGGCTGGAGGGGGCCCGTGAGGGCCCCAAGCAGCGTGGGAGCGAGGAGGATAGGTAAGTAGGAGGTTGCAGCGGCAGAGGAGCGGGTTGCGGCAGTGGAGGAGCGGAGCACACACAGTAGCCGCTGCTGCAGCTACCACGTGTGCCCGCTGCTAAAGGTACATGAATATTCCCTCTTCTCCACTCCCATGGGCGTGGAGAAGACGGAATATTCATTCTCTTTAGTAGCGGGCACGGAGGAGCGCTGAGCCCCGGCTCCTGCTGTCAGTGCCTGCCCGCCGCTAAAGAGAAAGCATATTCAAGCTTCTCCACGCCCATAGTCTCGGCGTGGAGAGGAGTGAATGTGCCAGCAGCAGCAGCTCACCTCAGCTTCTGAGAGCGCGCGCAGCTCAGATGCCGACATGAGCTGCTGGAGCAGAGGTGAGGAAGGAAGGTGAGTATAAGTGTTTATTGTTTTATGTGTGCAGTGATTGAGGGGTTGAGGAGGCCACACATACCAGGATACATGGATTGAGGAGGCCACACATACCAGTATTTGGGGATTGAGGAGGCCACACATACCAGGATTTGGGGATTGAGGAGGCCACACATACCAGGATTTGGGGATTGAGGAGGCCACACATACCAGGATTTGGGAATTGAGGAGGCCACACATACCAGGATTTGGGGATTGAGGAGGCCACACGTACCAGGATTTGGGGATTGAGGAGGCCACACGTACCAGGATTTGGAGATTGAGGAGGCCACATTTACCAGGATTGGGGGATTGAGGAGGCGACACATACCAGGGATTGTGGGATTGAGGGGGCCACACATACCAGGGATTGTGGGATTGAGGGGGCCACACATACCAGGGATTGTGGGATTGAGGGGGTCACACATACCAGGGATTGTGGGATTGAGGGGGTCACACATACCAGGGATTGTGGGATTGAGGGGGTCACACATACCAGGGATTGTGGGATTGAGGGGGCCACACATACCAGGGATTGGGGGATTGAGGAGGCTACACATACCAGGGATTGTGGGGGCCACACATACCAGGGATTGTGGGATTGAGGGGGCCACACATACGAGGATGGGGAAATGTACCAGTAGCTGCTGCATTTCTCACTCTTCAGTCTTGCACGCAAGCAGAGGGAAGGAGACCGGGGGCCGTCGGAAGGTGAATATATCTTATTTTTTATTTTATTCTTGTTTTTACAGCTTTTTAATGGTACCTGGGTGTGGAGGAGAGTCTCCTCTCCTCCACACCCGGGTACCATCCGCACATTAGAATGCGCCAATAACGCAAGTACAAATGCAGTCTTGCGGTATTGGCGCGTTCTAATGCAAGTCAATGGCGGCAAAAACGCCGCGTTTCCGAAAAATTAATGGACATGCTGCGGATTTTTGAGCGCAGCATAAACGCTGCAGAAAAATCCGCAGCATGGGTACAGCACATGCGGATTATCATTGGGAACATTGCTGCCCTTCTACCATGCGTTTTTAATGTGTTTCCGCAGTGTTTCCGCAGCTGCAAAAACGCTGCGGAAACGCATTAAAAACGCATTGTGTGCACACAGCCTAAAGGCTGGAAAGTTATGAGAGCTGCTCTTCTGTGACATAGACAAATATTTATTTTTTGTAGGGGGGGGGGCCCAATTAGAGCTTCTGCTATGGGGCCCCATGACTTCTATGTACGCCCCTGCTTTCCGTGTATAAAGGAGACGTGGACTTTATTTATTCTACTTTTTGATCATAGAAGCAAAGGATATTATTCAGAGTTTCTGCACATTAATGAGTACGATATTGCAGCATTACCAATGGAACTCTGTCAATCAAGAAAAGGGACTGACTTTAATTTGAAAATGGTAGGGTGTAATGATCTAAGAAGACATAATTAGCCAAGCCAAGGGTGCACATAAGAGCCCTCATTTGCATCTAAAACATGAAATAATAAATTATAACCTGGGCTATGTCTCCAATAGAAATGTGTAAGCAAATTAATTGGCATTTTGGGAGTGAACCACTCCGTTTAAATGTCCTTTGTACACATGTACTGCTGAGAAGAGTGCTTTTCTTTGTGCACAGGATGATCATGTTAATATTCGTTCTGTGCACATGAAAGCAAAATGACATCCTGTCTAAACAGGTTATTATGGGACTGCCGATTGGCTTCATATAGCAGATCAGCGATCATTTAAAGGCTGAAACTGACCAATGTAAATGCACATTAGATATAAGTACCTGACTCCATGATGATTTTTCCAGAAATAGTACCATTAAAAATGACATTGTCATTATAATGCCACCTGAATACTACCCCTGCTACCCCATTTTCCATACAGAACTCCCTCATGCTATCCCAGTCTCCATACCGAGGCCCCATGCTACCCCATTTTCCATACCGAGCCCCCTCATGCAACTCTATACTCCTTACCGAGCCCCCTCATGCTACCCCATTCTTCATGCCAAGCCTCCCCATGCTACCACATTCTCCATGACAAACCCCACTATGATATACCTTCTCCATATCAAGCTTTCTCATCTCATACTACCTCTTCTCCATACCAAGCCCCCATGCTACCCTATTCTTCTTACCAAGCCCCTCATGCTACATTATTCTCCACATTGAGGCCCCCACACTACCCCATTCTTCATGCTGAGCCTGCCCATGCTATCCCATTTTCTTTTATGAGCCTCCCATGTTACCCCTTCTCCATACTGAGCCCCCTCATGCAACCCCTTCTCCATAGCGAACACCCTCATGCTACCCTTTCTCTATTATCGAGCCCTCCTCCCTATTCTCATACTAAGCCCCTCACCCCATTCTCCATACTAAGGACCATCACATTCACCATACCAAGGCCCCCACCCCATTCTCCATACCAAGGCACCCCCGAGTATATTTGTCTCTATGAGTCATTACCTGCTGCAGGATTTGGCTTTTCCTTCTTCATGGTGCTCTGCAATGACATCAGTAGGGTGATGAGTTGACCTCATCGCGCTGCAGTGACATCAGCAGCATGAGTACATCTCTGTACATTGGATCAGGGAGCTGATTGGAGCTCAACTAACCCAGTGTCACGCAAGGTGTGGGAAAGACTTAGTGCAAAACAGAGGGAAGAGGGAAAGGGAGCCCAGACACTAGGGAAAGGGGGGAGTGGAGACCTCCTAGTCTGGTCTAGTGTCACCCAGCCTCAACTATCGACCCTGTATTGGCTCTTAACCAATTGCCGCACGCGTTCCTCGCCCTGTCTTTCCCTGGCGTTAGACTCAGGCTAGGGAAGGGAGGAGATGAGCACTAGCCGATCTCCACTGAACTCAAAAGACTAAAAGGAGGGACAAACAGGGCAAATTGCTTAGCTTTTAGATGACTCCAAACAAATATGCACATGTCCTCAAACACCAGAGAAGAGGAAGTACTGCTGTTGCTGAAGTCTTCACTAGGAGTAATAAATATCGCCGGCAACTCCCTCTGAAACACAGAAGGTATTTATACACCCAGGCCAGGTAGCCGCTGGGTCCTAGAGAAAACCTCAAGAAAATGTGTATAATGCCAAATGTAGAGATCTCCTGCGAACAACTGTAGGGCGACTGTCTGTCACCTCTGACACACCCGTGACAGTACCCCTTCCTCTACGAGTGGCCTCCGGACACTCAGGACCGGGTTTCTCAGGATAAGAGGTGTGGAATGATCGAACCAACCTGGGAGCGTTCACCTCTGATGCTGAAACCCACATACTCTCCTCTGGACCATAGCCTTTCCAGTGCACCAAGTATTGTAGAGAACGACGTTGGAGACAAGAATGTACAATCCTTGAAATTTGAAACTCCAGATTGTTGGTATATGCAACAGTTGTGGACTTCTTTGTTTGTGTGAAGGAGGACTTTATGCTGATCTGACAGTAGATGGCGATGTTGTGTAAAGTTTCCTTGTTTACTGTATTGTAAAAAGAAAAAAAATCTCTCTTGTATTTTCTGTTTTGTTCTTACTTCCTGGTGCAGTACTGTGTGACTGTGCGTTTTTTCCTTTACCTCATGTTCTGAGAAGTAATACCTTGTTATCCCAAGTACTCTGCTCTGTGAAGTTTCTACTGCAACTGTGGGTATCCAGAAGCTGTGCAACACAGATTACCATCAACTATTACTGGGGGCGGTGGTAGAGGTGAGGGCTCAAGAGGTTCCATATACTTTTTGAGTAAGGGCCTGTAGAACACATTGTGGACCTTAAGGGCCTGAGGAACTTCAAGACGAAACGCTGCTGGGTTAATGATGGCGGTTTATTTTATAGGGACCAATAAACCTAAGCCCAGTTTCCAAGAAGGAACTTTCAATCTTATATTCCTGGTAGACAACCACGCAAGGTTATTTACATTCAAGTCCAGACCTGGCAAGCATTTTCTGTTAGCCATACGTTTATACCTGTCTCCCATGATCTTTAAATTACTCAGAACACCCTGCCATACCGAGGAAAGTGACAAAGCATACCATTCCACCTCAGGAACTCCTGAAGCTCCTCCCCCACTAAAGGTACCAAACTGTGGGTGATAAACGTATGCACCGAAGAACGGTGACCTGCCAGCGGATTCTTGACGATGATTATTAATGGCAAATTCTGCCAGCGGTAAGTAAGATGCCCAATCCTCCTGATTTTCGGAGATGAAACACCTGAAGTAGGTCTCCAAATTCTGATTGACACGCTCGCTCTGACCATTCGACTGAGGGTGAAAGGCAGAAGAAAAGGACAGCTGCACCCCCAGTCGAGAACAGAATGCCTTTCAGAACTTGGAAACAAACTGGGTCCCCCAATCTGACACCACATCGGAGGGAACCCCGTGAAGCTTCACAATCTCATTTATGAACATCTGTCTTGGCATTTGGAAGTGCAGGCAATGTGACAAAGGGAACCATTTTACTGAACCTATCTATTACCTCCAAAACCACCGTTTTGACTGCAGAAACTGGTAGGTCAGTAATAAAATCCATGGACAAGTGTGTCCATGACCTACTAGGGATAGGTAGCGGAAGAAGAGTACCAGATGGACGGGTATGAGAAAACCTTAGAACGCGCGGAAATACTACAAGCAGCTACGTGTTCAATCACATCCTGATGTAACCCCGGCCACCAATAACGATGAGAGAGGAGGTCCGCGGTTGCCTTACCACCTGGATGCCCAGAAAGCACAGAGTTATAATGCTCTTTAATTACTTTGTGGTGCAGATTTAATGGTACAAATAACCTTCCTGAAGCGCAGGAGGCAGGAGTGTCCCCCTGAGCCTCCAACACCTCACCCTCCAGTTCAGAATACAGTGCCAAAATGACTACCCCTTTCTGTAATGTTGGGACAGGGTTCTCATGTTCACCACCACCAGGAAAGCTCCGGGACAAAGCATCACTCTTGACATTTTTGACCCGTGGATGAAAAGTGACATCAAAATTGAACCTAATTAAAAAACAGGGACCATCTGACTTGCCTAGGTTTGAGATGTTTAGCTGACTGGAGATATGACAGGGTCTTATGGTCAGTAATAACAGTAACAGGATGGACAGCCCCTTCCAACCAATGTCGCCATTCTTCGAACGCCAATTTGATCGCCAAAAGTTCCCTATTACCCACGTCATAATTTCTCTAAGCCGAAGACAATTTTTTTAGAAAAGAAGGCACATGGACGCCATTTACCAGGGGACGGACCCTGAGACAACACAGCCCCAATCCCGAAATCCGACGCACCAACATCCACATAAAGGGTTGGGAAACATCGGGTTGACTGAGTATAGGTACAGTTCTTTAAAGAAGAAAAAACCTGGACTGAGGCATCCGACCATTTGGAAAAATCAAACTCCTTCTTAGTCATGTCAGTAAGGGGTTTCACAATTACAGAGTAATTTTGGATGAATTTCCAGTAAAAATTAGTAAAGCCCTCAGGTTCTCGGGACGTTCCCAATCAAGGACTGCACGGATCTTCTCCGGATCCATCTGAAAACCTGAAGACGACAACAAGTACCCCAAAAACTGCACCACCTGAACAGCAAAAACACATTTTTCCAGTTTGGCATAAAGTTTGTTGTCCCTTAATATCTGAAGAACCTGCTTAACATGCCCCCGATGAGTTTCAAAATCTGGTGAGTAAACCAAAATATCGTCCAGATAGACCACCACAAACCGCCCCACCAAACAATTAAAAATATCATTTATGAAATGCTGGAATACCGCAGGTGTATTAGTCAAACCAAAAGACATAACCAAACTCCATTCGTCCCCTTCTCTGACTCTAACCAGATTGTAGGCTCCCCTTAGATCCAACTTGGAGAATACCTAAGCTCCCACAACCTGGCTGAACAAATCAGGAATCAGAGGATTCCTGTCCCTTCTTCAGACTCTCCACAATGAAATCCTTCATGACTTATCTCTCAGGGCCAGAAAGATTATACAGTCTGGATTTCGGTAGTTTAGCACCGGGGGTCAGGTAATAGGACAGTTTTAAACACGATGAGGAGGAAAATCCTGACTCCCCCTCTCAGAAAAAACATCCTCAAAACCAGACAGAAAAGCAGGTAATATTTCTGTAGAGACAGTAGCAAGGGAAATATCTAAACAATTTGCATGGCAGTAATCTCCCTATTCAATAATTTCCCCGTTTGCCAGTCCACCAATGGCTTATGTTTAACAAGCCACGGAATACCCAAAACAATCGGTGTAGGAAGATTGTCCAGGACATAGCAAGGAATAATTTCACGATGAACTGACCCCACCCTCAGTTTTACATTATGTACAATCTGAGTAAATGCTTTCTGTGCAAGTGGCGCCGAGTCGATGGCAAAAATGGAAATAGGTTTATCTAAAGTACAGCAAGCAAGACCATGAGTCTTCACAAACTCAGCATCAAGCATGCTGACTCCGGCTCCGCTGTCAACAAACACAGAAATTTTTGTCGGTTTAGCACCACCTCTGCTGTCAGGACAAAGCGGGAACTGCAGTTTGGCCTCAAATGCACCACTTGTTTATCTAACTCCAGACTACCAAGAGTTAATCGAGTCTCCTTTTGTTTAGGAATTGAAGGACAGGTCCCATCAAAATGGCCTTTTTTCCCACAACAAAAATATACACCTTTTATCTTGCGAATCTCCAGGGAGATGTATAATGCAGAGACACCCCCTAACTGCATGGGTTCCTACACCTCCCCCAGTACTGGTTCACCCCAGACTGCTCCCCCCGACAGAGGTACACAACCCCGACAAGAAGGCCACGGAGAAGGTGGTCTCACCTGTCTATACTGAAGTCATCTATCAAGATGTATGGCCAACGACATGGCAGCCTCCAAGGACTGAGGGGTTTCATATAATGCCAAGGCATCTTTCAACCTTTCAGTAAGCCCCTCACAAAATTGACTTCTAAGGGCTGAGTCATTCCATTTGGAATCCGTTGCCCATCTACGGAATTCCGAACTGTACGTTTCTACTGACCGATTCCCCTGCAGAAGGCTATATAGCCTAAACTCAGCCAAGGAGACTCGGTAAGGGTCATCATAGATGAGGGCCAAGACCGAGTCCTGCGGTAAAGAAAACCCTCACGTCTGAGGATCTCTCTGCAGTACAGCGATCACAATTCAAACCTGTTGCTCCTCATTTCCGGAGAAGTAAGGATGAAGTTTGAAATACAGTTTGCATGCCTCCTTGAATACAAACAAATTGTCCCTACCTCCTGAAAACCTGTCTAGGAGGGAAACTTTGGGTTTAGGCTGGACAGGCCTACCTGCAGAGACCCCCACATTGGTGACCTGTAACCGCTGATGCTGCTGCTGTACCTCACCGCGGACATCATTCACCTCCAGCGACAGCATGTGCAGCCGCTCTGCGAGCTCTGCAACTGAACCCATACCAAGGGAGAAAGAGAAAAAAAAAAGGTCCATGCCCAAAAACACACAGAGAAAAAAAAACCAAAGTGTCAGTTTTCTACTTTTTTTTTCTCCTTTCAAAATGTGCTCGGCTGGTGATAATGTCACGCAAGGTGTGGGAAAGACTTAGTGCAACACAGAGGGAAGAGGGAAAGGGAGCCCAGACACTAGGGAAAGGGGGGAGTGGAGACCTCCTAGTTTGGTCTAGTGACACCCTGCCTCAAATATCGACCCTATATTGGCTCTTAACCAATAGTGTTCCTGGCCCTGTTTTTCCCTGGCGTTAAAAACAAAGAGCCCAGCCAGAACAGTAAACAGATTTTTTTAAAAATTCCAAAATCAAATTAGAAAACAGGAAAAGGCAGTGGTAGTTACCAGCCATGATGTCAAGGAAAATGCAGAACAGGACGCAGCAGGGCCCCTTTTGTTAGAAGGAGGTAACACAGGTGCAGAATGCTAATGAACAATCACTCTCATCCTCTCATCCTGATTGCCTAGCACTAAAACTGCACACAGATGAAACTTGGAATAGGGTGCAGGTCACATACATGTGGCATCGTGCCTAGCCAGCATCCTATTAGACGCCCCTACTATTCGATTAGGTTGGATGCCCGGCACCCTATCCGTGTATCACAGAGGTGCCAGCCCCTAATTCACAAGGTCACCATTAATGGGCCTGGCTGTGTCCTGTCAGATAAAAAAGTGCAAAAATATCATATGAGGTATTAGTTAATATTTTGGCCAAAATACGTAAGGTCGCAATCCCCGTCAAGGGTCCCCACGATTTTGCGAGTCCCTACTTTATCGTTATCTTCATTCTGCACCTGTGTTACCTCCTTCTAACAAAAAGGGGCCCGCTGCGTCCTGTTGTGCATGTTCCTTGACATCCTGGCTGGTAACTACCATTGCCTTTTTGCTGTTTCCCCCTTTCCCTGGCGTTAGACTAAGGGTAGGGAAGGGAGGAGAGGAGCACTAGTCAATCTCCACTGAACTCTACAGACAAAAAGGAATGACAAACAGGGGAAATTTCTTAGCTTTTAGACGACTCCAGAAAAATGTGCACATGTCCTCAAACACCAGAAAGGAGGAGTTACTGCTCTTACTGAAGACTTCACTAGGAGTAATGAATATCGCCGGCAACTCCCTCTGAAACACAGCATTGGTCCTAGAGACAGTCTCAAGAAGATAGTAACAACTAGTGTGGGATATATAAATCCAAACCACCACAAAGAGTAACTAAGGTTTAAAATATATTATATTTATTGGTATTCTTTAAAATTAAAGATATAAAAAAACAGTGGATAACCCATACCACAGATGTAGGGTGTTAAACCATGAATCATTACAAGAGATGTATATACATGCTACTACTTGGCAATATATTTGGGAGGTAAATGATACTGAATTGGGCCCTAATATGCATAGAGAGATATATATTTAACAGGTGAACAGATCAATCCACATCAAAAGATATACACATGCATAATAAATAAGAGCCCAGATTACCTTAAGCCAATGTTTGTATGAATGAAAGCATGGTAAACACCCACCGCTCCGACGATCGTTTCGACACCTTTTTCAAGGAGCGCTGCATATGGGGTGTGCATGTGTTCATTTATATAGGAGTGATGAGATTGAGTTAATCCCCCACAGCTGTGTGAAAGGAACTGCAGAGCCATGTGGCGCGCATGCCTGATGACTTAGCAGTAGTGTATGCTTATTAATATTATTCACACACACACTAATTTCATTTACATTCTTGTATTTGTTCTATGCACTTTCCTTTTGTAACTGTTTTACATTTCGCACTCCCAACACACACAATTTTTTATTGTTAATCCATATTTACATAATGGGTCTAATAGGTTTTGGCACATTCAATGGATAATTTTAATTTATTTATTTATTTATTTATTTTATTTTTTTATTTTTTAATTTACTTTGCATGTATATTGTAGGTTTGAGATACAATAGTTAGGGCATGTTGCAGATTAATTGTGTGAGGTTGAGGTATGTACTCTATGTGTGTCCAAAGAATATATCTTTAAGAATGTTTATTAATATTTGTAAATTAACCCGTTTATTTAGGCTATGCTTGGCGCATAGGATAATTATATATGGTATTTGTTTTGGGTCTTGATGGCCTGTGTGATATAACAATCTTGGATTTATATATACGCACATATAGTATATACATGCATTTGTACACTCATACATATTGTATGCAGCAGTCATTGTTATATATAAATTTTTCCTTCTCATATACATCTCAGTCCCTAGTGGTATAATATACATGTGCACCCGTACACTTATATATATATCACGCATTGGTACTGTTATATATAAAATACTCTCATTTTCTCATATACATATTTATCTTACTCTCCAGCGATAATATTCATTCAGTCTCTTCACTCATTCACCCCAATGTAGTTATAATACTTACCGATGCTTTAGCAGACAGGTCGCGCATGCAGGAAGTCTTTGACTTCCGGCACTTCCCCACACGGATCATGTGACCACTGGCACGCACGTTGCATAGCAACCGAGTGCTTGCTGGTCACCGTCCGTGGAAGGAAGTTGCCTGATAGGAAGCAGTCATCAGGCATGCGCGCCACATGGCTCTGCAGTTCCTTTCACACAGCTGTGGGGGATTAACTCATTCTCATCACTCCTATATAAATGAACACATGCACACCCCATATGCAGCGCTCCTTGAAAAAGGTGTTGAAACGATCGTCGGAGCGGTGGGTGTTTACCATGCTTTCATTCATACAAACATTGGCTTAAGGTAATCTGGGCTCTTATTTATTATGCATGTGTATATCTTTTGATGTGGATTGATCTGTTCACCTGTTAAATATATATCTCTCTATGCATATTAGGGCCCAATTCAGTATCATTTACCTCCCAAATATATTGCCAAGTAGTAGCATGTATATACATCTCTTGTAATGATTCATGGTTTAACACCCTACATCTGTGGTATGGGTTATCCACTGTTTTTTTATATCTTTAATTTTAAAGAATACCAATAAATATAATATATTTTAAACCTTAGTTACTCTTTGTGGTGGTTTGGATTTATATATCCCACACTAGTTGTTACTATATTGATTGAGTTTGGCGGTGGAGGTTAATTTCCTCCGTTCGGATACCATCTGGAACCTGTTTAGATAGTCTCAAGAAGATGTCTGTAATGCCAAATGTAGAGATCTCCTGCAACTAACTTCAGGGCAACTGTCTGTCACCTCTGACACACCCGTGACACCCAGGAAGTGTCGGCGCGTTCAGAGATTCATTTGTATTTGAGTCATAAAGACGCAAATACAAATGAATGCAACACTCTTCATCCCTCATCCAAAAAAATGTTGGTTCTGTTAACGAGTCTGGAGGAGGGAAATTTAATCCCTAAGTTGCCGAGCCAATTGTAACATTATTGACCAGGCCATAGAATTGAAATCTGACCAGTGTCACTTCATGTGGTAATAACTTCAACGTATCCCAGTGATCCTGAGATTTGTTTTTTTCGTGACACATTTTACTTTGCTTGTTGTAAATTTAGATCGATAGGTTTTGGGTTTATTTGTGAAAATATCATAATTTTGATGAACTTTCAATGTTTATATGCTCAAAGTTGTTAGTCATACTGTACAAATACCATTTCCCATATGTTGCTTTAGCCACAATTTTTTTTCTTTAAAAGGAATAGTACGAGAAAATGGACTCCACAATTTCTTACCTAGTTTCTTCTGAGCACACTGATACCCCATGTGGTCAGAAACCTCTGTTTGGAGAAAGGGCCAGGCCCGGAAGGGAAGGAGCACCATTTGAATTTTGGAACACAAATTTGACTGAAATAGATTGTGGGCATCATGTTGCATTTCCATGGCCCCTAGGGTACCCAAACAGCAGAAAACTCCTAGAAGTGACCCCCGTTTTGTAAACTATACCCCTCAAGGATTTTATCCAGGGGTATGGTGAGCATTTTAAATCCACAACTACTACACAGAATTTGATAACATTTGGTCTCCACATTGAAAATGTTCATTTAATTTTTCACGAAAATGTTGCTTTAGCCCCAAATTTTTACTTTTGCAAGAGGTATCATAAAAAAGGTGACAGCGCGATTTGCTGCCTAATTTCTTCTGAGCAAGGCGATACCCCACATGTAGTCAAAAAGTTCTGTTTGACACACGACAGGGTTTGGAAGAAGCGACATTTGGTATTTTGAATGTAAATTTGACTACAATGGATTGCAGAAATCATGTCTCATTTGCAGAGCCCCGGAGGTACCAAAACAACAGAAAGCCCCACAAGTGACACCACTTTGGAAGCTAGACCCATCAAGGAATTCATGTAGGGGTTTGTTGAGCTTGCTAAACCAATGGGTGCTTCACAGAACTTTTTAAAATGTGGATGTGAAAATGAAAATTACTTTTCTATGCTAAAATATGGTTTTATCCCCACCCCAAATTTGAAATTTCCAGAGTGTATAATAGGAGAAAACAGAAACTTAAATTTGTTATGCAATTTCTTCCGAACATAAAGATACTGTCACGCAAGATGGATGAACACTAACAACTAAAGACAACAAAGGAAACAAACATGGGGAAAAGTAACTTAGCTTGAGCCAACTTTAGAGAGATTATTCCTAACGTCCTCCAAGCACAAAAGAGAAAGTAAGCAGACTGCAACAGCTCCAAGCCTTCTCAAGAGAACAAGTGAATATCACCGGCAACTCCCTCTATCAAACAGCAAGTATTTCAACAGCCAGGCCTGGGTGTCAGTTAGCCAGAGGGAGGTAGACGCTGGGTCCTAGAGTGAGACAGATAAGAAGGTGTCTGTAATGTCAAACGAAAAGATATTCTGCAAACAACTCGAGGGCGACTGTCTGTCACATCTCACACACACATGACAGATACCCCATATGTGACGAAAACTGGCACATGGCATGGAAAGAGCGCTATATGATTTTTGAAGCATAAATTTGTCTGGAATAGATTGTTAATGCCAAGTCGCATTTGCAGAGCCCCTGACAGGTCAAACAGCTGAAACCCCCATAAGTGAACCCATTTTGGAAATTAAACCCCTCAAGGAATTGATAAAGGGGTGTATTGATCATTTTTAACCTACAGGTGATTCACAAAACTATAACATTTAGATGTGAAAACAAAAAATTTAATTTATTCCACTAAAATACTGTTTTAGTGCCAAATATATAATTTACATGTGATATAATATGAGAAACTGGACCCCAGTATATGTTATGCAATTTTTACTGAACATGGCAGCACCCCATATGTGGTTGTACACTACTGTTTGAGCACACGGCAGGGATCAGATTGGAAGGAGCTCTACTTGACTTTTAGTACGCTGATTGTTTGAATAGCACGGTGGCTCAGTGGTTAGCACTGCAGCGCTGGGGTCCTTGGTTCAAATCCCACCAAAGACAACATCTGCAAGGAGTTTGTATGTTCTCTCAGTGTTTGTGTGGGTTTCCTCCGGGTTCTCCGGTTTCCTCCCACACTTCAAAGACATACTGATAGGGAATTTAGATTGTGAACCCCAAAGGGGACAGTGATGATAATGTATGTAAAGAGCTGCGGAATATGTTAGTGCTATATAAAATAAAGATTATTATTATTATTATTATAGATTGTGGGTCCTTGAGACAAGCCTCTGAAGTGCCAGATCAGCAGAAACCCCACCAGGTGACCCCATATTGGAAACTTCACTGCCTAAGGGATTCATCTAGGGGTGTAGTGAGTATTTTGAACCGACAGGTGCCTTGCAGAATTTCATAACATTGGGATGTGTAAATATAACATTTTAGTTCTAAAAATGTCATTTTTGTATTTGCTGCAAATTTGTCAGTTACACAAGGGTTAATAGGTAAAAATGGAACCCACAATTTATTGTGCAATTTCTACCGAATGCGGTAATACCCTATATGTTGTCGGAAACTATTATTTCCTTCAACTCGTCCAAGATGTTGGCCCCAAAATATACAGATGCCATCAACAGGCCAGAGATCAAGGATAAGCTCCAACGCTTCCAAAATAACATGTACGAACTTAAAGCAGAAGGCGTACACCTGGCAGTAAGGAACCTTAACAACATACTCTATGCCATGGCAGAAATGTCCGACCCAAAAAGATGTAGCAACAAGAGGTTGAGTAAACAAAATCCCAACAACTGGTTTGACAAGGAATGTAAAGCTATAAGGAAGGTTCTAAGAACGACCTCAAATAAAAAACACAGAGACCCAAACAACTCTACTCTGAGAGAAAATTACCACACCATGCAACAAAATTAGAAATCCATCCTCAAAAGGAAAAAGAAAAAACACATTTCCACAAAACTCCTCCAACTCCAAGATGCCCTTGAAGACAACAGCTTTTGGGAACTATGAAACCACCTAGGATCCAACCAAAAAAGCTACAACCTCCATATCCAGACCAGGAACATATGGCTCCAGTACTTCAAGGACCTTTACAAAGACATCCCAAGTGGGGGCGTGGCCAGGACCTCAATGTGAGAGGAAGTGTGTGTGAGGAGCTCCTGCTGAGCTGAACACAATAGAGGCATAGAAAAGGCAGAGTGCCGGCATTTTCACCTCAATTACAGCACACATGGGGCCACGACATGCTAGGACACCGGCATCCACTCCAGGGCCAGTGATAGCGACCGCACTGGACACCTTTCTTCAGAAGGACTCAGCACCTCATGGTGTCCCGGAGCCATCTTGGCTGGAACAGACCGGGATGCAGCAGCTTCAGACAGAGCACAGAGGTGAGGGGAGTGGGAACCAATCTCAGCTTGCAGCCCCTGCTGATGTGGATTTGCCGGGGCAGATAACAGCAAAAAGCCAAGGCAGAGCTGTGGGAGTCGTCTCCTCTGCAAATAAGACTGTTGCAGCTCACATGAGGTGCACATCAGAGCCCCCCTCCCCCTCCTCCCCTCAGACAATTGCACAAATAACAGCATGTGCTGCTGATCATCCCCAGCCCCCATCAGAAGATGGAGGGACCTTCTCTATGCATTCCCATGGGAAAAGGAGCAGACAGGCAGCCGGGGAGATTGAAGGAGAGCGGAATATTTTCACTGTCCATGATAAAGGGGTGGAGACTTGTCCTCTTCCCCTGGCTGTACTGAGGATGAATGGCGGGTTGGGAGCCTGCAGTTCTGTGCCCCCCCCCCACCCCCCATGGCAGAAGTACCTAGAGCATTTACCCTCCAAGACAGACTTCAAAAACCTTATAAAGGAAGTCAAGGATACCTGCAGTTCAGAGATTGCTTATGTGAGACAAGACCTGAGGCACTTGGCAAATCGTATAGAAATACTGGAGGAAGATCATAATACTACTAGAGCTCATGTAACCAAACTACAACAAGTGACCACCCAGCAAGAATCAGTGATGCAGGATATGCATGCCCACATTGAAGATCTTGATAATAGGGAAGAAGAAGCAACATACGGGTGAGGGGTCTCCCCGAGTCGGAGGGGGGGGGGATCTCAGAGCTATACTTCAGGAGATCTTCAACTCTATCCTGGGTGATAACCAGCCTGCCTCGATCAAATTTCATAGAGCTCACAGAGCCTTGAAGCCAAAAGGTATTACAGCATTTCCTGCTTGCATGACTTTGAGCTGAAAGAAAAGATAATGGCCAAGGCAAGGGCCCAGAAAGCCATAAAGTATAGGGGAGGCGGACATCCAGCTCTTCCCGGACCTGTCTAGAATTACCCTGCAGAAGAGAAAGCTGTTAGAACCCTCCTGTTAGTTTTTTTTCTATTTTGTTGGTCACATGACTTTCTGCCTATATAATCCAGCTCCGCCCTTCTGGCCTTACTGGACTTCAGGGTTACATTTACTCTTAAGCTAGCCAGGTGCCTTGTACCTTACTCTGTAGTTTGCTTGGTCTTTTGACCACTAGTACTTTTTGTTTGTCTTTGCTCTGCTACAATTTCTGTTAGGAGGTGTCCAACTATATCCCTGTCCTTAGTTCTTGTAGGGACCCCTCCCTTATATCTATAGGTGTGCGTTCAGACTAGCCGAGGACTTAGGCGGGTCTGTTCACAAGGAACAGGTCCCCCGCTGCATCGTAGGGAATCAGCTTAGTCCTATTGTAGGGACAGTTTTCCTATCTTTCCTTAGTGTTTGTAGCAGTTCGTAACAGTAAGTCCAGCCCAAAAAAAACACTCTAAGGAAAGAAATCCAGATTTCAGCACAGTGTCAGTTCAGGAGTTGGCTCAACGCCTGCACGGACTGTCTTTGGAGGTGGCCGAGCTCCAGCAACACGTGAGTAGCTGTCCTGGAGCTCATTTTGTCGAACCGAAGGTAGGACTGCCAGATTTTTTTATGGTAAACAGCAATATTTTTTTTCCTTTAAAAACGCTTGTTTATTATATTTTCGTTTAAGACCCAGATCCTCGGGGAATGAATCACAGCGCATTGGGTTTATAATGTCACTTTTGCGCAAAGAACCACAGGGATGGGCCTTTTCTCTACAACCTAATGATCCGTGTTTTAGATCTGTGGAAGATTTTTTTTCTGCTATGGGGTTGTTGTATGATGATCCTGATCGAGTCTCATCTGCTGAAACTGAATTAAGACGTTTGAAGCAGGGATCAGGTGATGTGGAAAATTATTGTACATACTTCAGAAGATGGTCAGCTGAAGTGGAATGGAATGACTCAGCATTAAAATGTCTGTTTCTTGCTGGTCTAGGTGAAAGGGTTAAGGATCTGCTGATTGCCTTCCCAAAACCTGGAACCTTGCAGGAGGCAATGCAATTAGCTATACGTGTGCACAGGAGACTGCGTGCTAGGATTAATGAAGAGAAATCTACTGCTATGGCAGCTCCTAGTTTGCAGAGGGTCTGCTCGGAAGGTGGAGAACCGATGGAGATTGGGGCCATGTCACCCCACTCTCAGGAAAAAGACCGCAGGTTTGCTAAGGGATTATGCTTTTATTGCGGTAAATCTGACCACTTTATTTAGAACTGTGTGCTTCGTTTGAACAAGGAAAAAAAAAAGGTCAGTTACGCCCGTATAGCTTGTTCAAACTCAAAAGGAGTATTTCTTTCTGGAAGCACCTCATTCCAGGAGGAGTTGTTTGAATTTCAGGTATTTGTGGATTGTGGTTCTACACTCAATGTGATTGATGAGGGATTTTTGGAAAAATTTAAATTAGAATCTAAACTTTTGTCATCCCCTATTTCTGTGGTTGCTGTTGATGGCTCTCCCTTGAAATGTATTACAAGGTTTTTGAATTTCCCCTCACCATTAATGGTATTCACCAAGAGAATTTGGATTTGGCGGTATTAAATAATTTGCCTTCTCCAGTGGTTTTGGGGTTACCTTGGTTAAAATTGCACAATCCTGTACTGGACTGGTCTACCAATGAAATTAAGTCTTGGAGTCCTAAGTGTTATGATAAATGTTGTAACGGTTGCATTGCTGCTGTGAAAGAGGGGAATTACCTGTACCTATTCAGGATTTTGGAAGGTTTTTTCTGAGAAGGAGTCGCAAGTTTTGCCTCCTCATAGGGACTATGATTGTACTATTGAGTTTGTCCCTGGAGCTACTTTTCCCAGGAGTCGCTTATTTAATCTTACTATCCCTGAGAGAAAGGCCTTGGAGGAATACATACAGACAAGCTTGGCCGCCGGTCACATTAGACCTTCTAAGTCACCTGTGGCTGTTGGATTTTTTTTTGTAAAAAAAAAAGGACGGCGGTTTACATCCATGTCTGGACTTTCGCGAAATTAATAAAATTACAGTACGCAATTCCTACCCACTGCCATTAATTCCTGACTTGTTCAACCAGTTAGTGGGGGCCAAGTGGTTCTCTAAAATTGATCTCCGGGGGACATACAATTTGTTATGTATGAAGGAAGGTGATGAGTGGAAAACTGCTTTTAACACTCCGGTGGGTCATTTTGAGAATCTGGTTATGCCTTTTGGTCTTACCAACGCACCAGCGTTTTTTCAGAACCTTATTAATGACATCCTAAGACCATTGATCGGTAAGAATGTGGTGGTGTATTTGGATGACATTTTGATTTATTTGCCGGATCTGGAGTCTCATTGGCAGAGCGTACGTGAGGTATTGCAGTTGTTAAGTGACAATTCACTTTTTGCTAAGCTGGAGAAATGTGAGTTCGCTGTGCAGAGAATTCGTTTTTTGGGCTACATTATCTCCTGCGAGGGCTTTGAGATGGACCCGGTGAAGGTTCAGGCGGTACAGGAATGGCCTAGGCCTATTGGTTTGAAATCGATACAGAGATTTTTGGGTTTCGCCAATTATTACAGAAAATTCATTAAGAATTTTTCTATAATTGTTAAGCCGCTGACCGATCTCACCAAGAAAGGTGCGAATACGGTCCAGTGGACTACTGAGGCCATTGAAGCTTTTGTGTATCTCAAGGAGAGGTTCAGTGCTGCCCCCATCCTTATGCAAAACCTACAAAAGACAAAAAATATATCTCATACCCTACCATCATTATAAATAAATGTAAAGCTTTACATTTATTTATAATGATGGTAGGGTATGAGATATATTTTTTGTTTTTTGTAGGTTTTGCATCTTTTTGCTAGTGTGAACATGCTCCTATTTCTTGCATGTGTACCATCTTAGTCCTCAGTTCACATTGCTTGGTTTTTTGTCTTGTTTGCATTCTGTGCAAATTAGGGGTGTGGCATCCCCCTTGTTGAGCTGGTTAGTATATATGTAGCTTACCACGGGCTTAGGTGGTCTGATATTGGGACCCGGTTCTATTTGTCTACTCTTTTTTATATGCATTACTTCAACTTTGATATACAGTAAGGTTTTTAATATAGACAGTGTAGGACCGTCCCAATTTAGGGTCACCTTGTCGCTGGTGGGACGGCTTGTATACTTTTTTTGATCAAAAATAGTTCACTAAGTACCCTATATTTCATATGCAACTTTGCTTTACATTTATTTATAATGATGGTAGGGTATGAGATATATTTTTTGTCTTTTGTAGGTTTTGCATCTTTTTGCTAGTGTGAACATGCTCCTATTTCTTGCATGTGTACCATCTTAGTCCTCAGTTCACATTGCTTGGTTTTTTGTCTTGTTTGCATTCTGTGCAAATTAGGGGTGTGGCATCCCCCTTGTTGAGCTGGTTAGTATATATGTAGCTTACCACGGGCTTAGGTGGTCTGATATTGGGACCCGGTTCTATTTGTCTACTCTTTTATATGCATTACTTCAACTTTGATATACAGTAAGGTTTTTAATATAAACAGTGTAGGACCGTCCCAATTTAGGGTCACCTTGTCGCTGGTAGGACGGCTTGTATACTTTTTTTGATCAAAAATAGTTCACTAAGTACCCTATATTTCATATGCAACTTTGCTTTACATTTATTTACAATGATGGTAGGATATGAGATATATTTTTTGTCTTTTGTAGGTTTTGCATCTTTTTGCTAGTGTGAACATGCTCCTATTTCTTGCATGTGTACCATCTTAGTCCTCAGTTCACATTGCTTGGTTTTTTGTCTTGTTTGCATTCTGTGCAAATTAGGGGTGTGGCATCCCCCTTGTTGAGCTGGTTAGTATATATGTAGCTTACCACAGGCTTAGGTGGTCTGATATTGGGACCCGGTTCTATTTGTCTACTCTTTTTTATATGCATTACTTCAACTTTGATATACAGTAAGGTTTTTAATATAGACAGTGTAGGACCATCCCAATTTAGGGTCACCTTGTCGCTGGTGGGACGGCTTGTATACTTTTTTTGATCAAAAATAGTTCACTAAGTACCCTATATTTCATATGCAACTTTGCTTTACATTTATTTATAATGATGGTAGGGTATGAGATATATTTTTTGTCTTTTGTAGGTTTTGCATCTTTTTGCTAGTGTGAACATGCTCCTATTTCTTGCATGTGTACCATCTTAGTCCTCAGTTCACATTGCTTGGTTTTTTGTATTGTTTGCATTCTGTGCAAATTAGGGGTGTGGCATTCCCCTTGTTGAGCTGGTTAGTATATATGTAGCTTACCACGGGCTTAGGTGGTCTGATATTGGGACCCGGTTCTATTTGTCTACTCTTTTATATGCATTACTTCAACTTTGATATACAGTAAGGTTTTTAATATAAACAGTGTAGGACCGTCCCAATTTAGGGTCACCTTGTCGCTGGTGGGACGGCTTGTATACTTTTTTTGATCAAAAATAGTTCACTAAGTACCCTATATTTCATATGCAACTTTGCTTTACATTTATTTACAATGATGGTAGGATATGAGATACATTTTTTGTCTTTTGTAGGTTTTGCATCTTTTTGCTAGTGTGAACATGCTCCTATTTCTTCAATGTGTACCATCTTAGTCCTCAGTTCACATTGCTTGGTTTTTTGTCTTGTTTGCATTCTGTGCAAATTAGGGGTGTGGCATCCCCCTTGTTGAGCTGGTTAGTATATATGTAGCTTACCACAGGCTTAGGTGGTCTGATATTGGGACCCGGTTCTATTTGTCTACTCTTTTTTATATGCATTACTTCAACTTTGATTTACAGTAAGGTTTTTAATATAGACAGTGTAGGACCGTCCCAATTTAGGGTCACCTTGTCGCTGGTGGGACGGCTTGTATACTTTTTTTGATCAAAAATAGTTCACTAAGTACCCTATATTTCATATGCAACTTTGCTTTACATTTATTTATAATGATGGTAGGGTATGAGATATATTTTTTGTCTTTTGTAGGTTTTGCATCTTTTTGCTAGGTGAACATGCTCCTATTTCTTGCATGTGTACCATCTTAGTCCTCAGTTCACATTGCTTGGTTTTTTGTCTTGTTTGTATTCTGTGCAAATTAGGGGTGTGGCATCCCCCTTGTTGAGCTGGTTAGTATATATGTAGCTTACCACGGGCTTAGGTGGTCTGATATTGGGACCCGGTTCTATTTGTCTACTCTTTTTTATATGCATTACTTCAACTTTGATTTACAGTAAGGTTTTTAATATAGACAGTGTAGGACCGTCCCAATTTAGGGTCACCTTGTCGCTGGTGGGACGGCTTGTATACTTTTTTTGATCAAAAATAGTTCACAAAGTACCCTATATTTCATATGCAACTTTGCTTTACATTTATTTATAATGATGGTAGGGCATGAGATATATTTTCTGTCTTTTGTAGGTTTTGCATCTTTTTGCTAGTGTGAACATGCTCCTATTTCTTGCATGTGTACCATCTTAGTCCTCAGTTCACATTGCTTGGTTTTTTGTCTTGTTTGCATTCTGTGCAAATTAGGGGTGTGGCATCCCCCTTGTTGAGCTGGTTAGTATATATGTAGATTACAGCGGACTTAGGTGGTCTGATATTGGGACCCGGTTCTATTTGTCTACTCTTTTTTATATGCATTACTTCAACTTTGATATACAGTAAGGTTTTTAATATAGACAGTGTAGGACCGTCCCAATTTAGGGTCACCTTGTCGCTGGTGGGACGGCTTGTATACATTTTTGATCAAAAATAGTTCACTAAGCACCCTATATTTCATATGCAACTTTGCTTTACATTTATTTATAATGATGGTAGGGTATGAGATATATTTTTTGTCTTTTATAGGTTTTGCATCTTTTTGCTAGTGTGAACATGCTCCTATTTCTTGCATGTGTACCATCTTAGTCCTCAGTTCACATTGCTTGGTTTTTTGTCTTGTTTGCATTCTGTGCAAATTAGGGGTGTGGCATCCCCCTTGTTGAGCTGGTTAGTATATATGTAGCTTACCACGGGCTTAGGTGGTCTGATATTGGGACCCAGTTCTATTTGTCTACTATTTTTTATATGCATTACTTCAACTTTGATATACAGTAAGGTTTTTAATATAGACAGTGTAGGACCGTCCCAATTTAGGGTCACCTTGTCGCTGGTGGGATGGCTTGTATACTTTTTTTGATCAAAAATAGTTCACTAAGTACCCTATATTTCATATGCAACTTTGCTTTACATTTATTTATAATGATGGTAGGGTATGAGATATATTTTTTGTCTTTTGCAGGTTTTGCATATTTTTGCTAGTGTGAACATGCTCCTATTTCTTGCATGTGTACCATCTTAGTCCTCAGTTCACATTGCTTGGTTTTTTGTCTTGTTTGCATTCTGTGCAAATTAGGGGTGTGGCATCCCCCTTGTTGAGCTGGTTAGTATATATGTAGATTACCACGGGCTTAGGTGGTCTGATATTGGGACCCGGTTCTATTTGTCTACTCTTTTTTATATGCATTACTTCAACTTTGATATACAGTAAGGTTTTTAATATAGACAGTGTAGGACCGTCCCAATTTAGGGTCACCTTGTCGCTGGTGGGACGGCTTGTATACATTTTTGATCAAAAATAGTTCACTAAGTACCCTATATTTCATATGCAACTTTGCTTTACATTTATTTATAATGATGGTAGGGTATGAGATATATTTTTTGTCTTTTGTAGGTTTTGCATCTTTTTGCTAGTGTGAACATGCTCCTATTTCTTGCATGTGTACCATCTTAGTCCTCAGTTCACATTGCTTGGTTTTTTGTCTTGTTTGCATTCTTTGCAAATTAGGGGTGTGGCATCCCCCTTGTTGAGCTGGTTAGTATATATGTAGCTTACCACGGGCTTAGGTGGTCTGATATTGGGACCCAGTTCTATTTGTCTACTATTTTTTATATGCATTACTTCAACTTTGATATACAGTAAGGTTTTTAATATAGACAGTGTAGGACCGTCCCAATTTAGGGTCACCTTGTCGCTGGTGGGACGGCTTGTATACTTTTTTTGATCAAAAATAGTTCACTAAGTACCCTATATTTCATATGCAACTTTGCTTTACATTTATTTATAATGATGGTAGGGTATGAGATATATTTTTTGTCTTTTGTAGGTTTTGCATATTTTTGCTAGTGTGAACATGCTCCTATTTCTTGCATGTGTACCATCTTAGTCCTCAGTTCACATTGCTTGGTTTTTTGTCTTGTTTGCATTCTGTGCAAATTAGGGGTGTGGCATCCCTCTTGTTGAGCTGGTTAGTATATATGTAGCTTACCACGGGCTTAGGTGGTCTGATATTGGGACCCGGTTCTATTTGTCTACTCTTTTTTATAGGCATTACTTTCAACTTTGATATACAGTAAGGTTTTTAATATAGACAGTGTAGGACCGTCCCAATTTAGGGTCACCTTGTCGCTGGTGGGACGGCTTGTATACAGTTTTGATCAAAAATAGTTCACTAAGTACCCTATATTTCATATACAACTTTGCTTTACATTTATTTATAATGATGGTAGGGTATGAGATATATTTTTTGTCTTTTGTAGGTTTTGCATCTTTTTGCTAGTGTGAACATGCTCCTATTTCTTGCATGTGACGCGCCCCTGGGCCTGTGTCGCGCTGCGTTGCGCACGCGGGAGCTTACCCGGAGCCGGATCTGTTGAGGGTTGTAGTCTCGTGGCGGTGACCCGGTCCGTGCCCAGGGAGTCAGACTAAGTGGCAGAGTACTAGCAGTAGATGGTTGATGACTACGCCACCCGTTGAATGCAGCTATGGAGCTGCCGCTGCAGGGCAGACCGCTGAGGCCGGTGGAAGGATGGTGCAGCGTGGATGGTATAACCCCCAACGGGAGGGGTATGGCCTCAGGGCAGCCGACGTGGATGATGGGGGTAGCAGGAACCACTCAGAGACGGTGCGGTGTAGTTCAGGGTCTTTACTGGTGACAAAGATAGACCCTCCCGGAGTACTTGCTAGTGATCGGGGCCTGGTCAGTCCTTGAGCAGATGGGATCTCCCCTGGCCAGGCGGAGTTGTAGGCCTTCCCAACTAACTGTACTCTTCTGGCTACCTTGCTAGAGGCGGGAATAAGTAGCCCACGTCCCTGAGTGTACCGTGTGGTGCTCACCCGTATGGCCGGTGACTCGGGGCCTTCTAATGGCTTCCGCTCCACGATGGCGGTGCTGGTCCCACGCGTGTGACCGTGCCTTCGGGCTTCTGGGCCAGAGGACCTGAAATCCTCTGCTGGACGGTTTCTGCTGCTGGGTAGGAGTTAGTCCCCACAGCCTCGGACTCCGGGTCCGGTAAGAAATCTTCTCAGTCAGGGCGAGCTCTGCAGCTGCCAGCCCCTGACTCGTTGTAACACTGCTCCCCACAGAGCTCCTGATGTTTCTTGCTATGCTGCTTCTCTTCTCTACTCTTGTTCTGTCTTCCTTCTCACTAACCCTGCCTCAGCCCCAGGTTTATATAGGGGAAGTCCTTCCCCTCCCAAGACTGGGCAGGAGGTGTGGCATGCACAGGATCCCTGACCAAAGGACCTCCCACCTGCTCTCAGACATAACATTACATTACTGTGGAAACCAGACCCCTGGGGTGCCACATTCCCCCCTAGTAAAATTTAGTACTCCGGGACTAAACAAATTTTAGAAAAACATAACAAGATATAACAACAACAATAATAATACAATAAGAAAAACACATAAAGATGGTCACGGCATGTCCGTAACCGGGTGCAGTCTTTGAAGAAAAGCAAGGTGTCCATTTCACCAAAACAGGGAGACGTAACCAGGTAGGGGTCTGTCCTACCCCGAGTCCTTAACAGTCTTTAGTCCGTCCTGGGTTACGCTCCAACTATATACAAAGGATTCCCGGTAAATCCACCAAGGACTCCTAAAAACAACTAGAAACACAAAATTACACACAAGCAACTATAGACAGCAAAACATTATAAAATAGCTTAAACATTTAGATCCTCCAACGTGCAGGTAACTGGCCTCTAGTGGCCCTAGTGGACCTACGGAGCTAACTGTCTGGCCCTGAACTACAGGGTGTAGGAGCTGTCAAGGGTAAACTGGGCAGCTGTCTATGGGCCCTCTGGCTCACTAGGGGTATGGCAGGCTCACTATAAGCAGAGGGTTGATTTTCCGGGTCTGCTTGTGTAGAGTCTTCTGCCTCCTGGACCGGCTGTTCTTCCAGCTCTACCGGTTGCTCCGTAGGTACTTGGGATGATGGTTGGAGGAAGGTGAGTACGGGTACCACAACTGCACCATTGACTTGAGTCCAAGACCGAGGGAAGTCCCCGAGCACGGTACTAACCATATCTTCCCTTTCCTCTACGGGTCGTTGGTCTTCTTGTTCCTCTTCAGGGTTCCTCAGTTGTTCGGGACACTTCTTCAGGTGGTCCTGGGATACAATGGCTGTGGTTTCCCCTCCGTCTTTACTGATGGTACAGACCTTCGGGTTCTCGTGGCTTGAGGGCAGTACGGTGTACGGGTCCTTCTCCCACTGGTCATCCAACTTGTGGAGCCGTCTTTTCCTCTTCAAGACCTGCTCTCCGGGTACCAGGGGAACAGCGGGAGCATACTGGTTGTAAGTTTTCTCTTGCCTTTCCCTAGCCTGACAGAGACTTCGCTCCACGCTCTCCTGTACTTTCCGGTACTGCTGTTGCCTCTCTGTGTCCCAGTCTGCCTCTGGTGAAGTGTCCTCAGGTGTCAGGACTCCCATTTCCAGGTCAACATGTAACTTACCAGGTCTCGCCCTCATTAGGTAAGCCGGGGTACAGTTGGTGGAACCTACCGGGATGTGGTTGTATAGGTCCACCAGATCGGGCAACTTCTCAGGCCACAGACTGCGTTCTTCCAGGGGCAACGTTTTTAGAAGATCCATTACCACCTGGTTCATTTTTTCACAAAGTCCATTAGTTTGCGGATGGTAGGGTGTCGTCCTTATCTTCCGGCAGCCATACAGATTGCAGAATTCCTGGAAGACCTCCGCTTCAAAGGCAGGTCCCTGGTCCGTCAGCACTTGGTCCGGGTACCCGTGTGGACGGCAGAAGTGCTGCTGGAAGGCTCTAGCTGCTGTTTGAGCCGTTAAGTCCTTGACGGGGACGACAACCAAGAACCGGGAGTAATGATCCACGATGGTTAACGCGTAGACGTAGCCACTTCTGCTTGGGGTCAGTTTTACATGATCCAAGGCTACCAGTTCCAACGGTTGCCGGGTGACGATGGATTGCAGGGGAGTCTTCTGGCTGGCCCGGTCCTTCCTTCTCAGATTGCACGGGCCACAGTCTCTGCACCACTTCTCGATGGTTCCCCTCATGCCTACCCAGTGGAACCGCTCGCGCAGCAGGAACTCCAGCTTCTTCCACCCGAAGTGTCCAGCTCCGTCGTGGTATGCCTCCATCACCATGGCTGCATCTCTTCGTGGCACCACTACTTGCCAGAGTAGTTCATGCGTCCGGGAGTTGACCATTCTGCGGCACAACTTCCCCTTGTAAAGGAACAGTCGACTCTTCTCCGCCCATAGTTGTTTGGCTTCCTCCGGAGCGTCTGGTTCAAGGCGAGCCTCCGGCCGAGTCAGCATCTCCTTCACCAGTCGGACGGCAGGGTCGCTGTCTTGCGTTTCCGCCCAGTTGTAGTGAGGTAAGGGGTTCAACGTAGCAGCCTGCTTACTCCTTACCCGGTGGGAATACTGGATAGTCCCATGACGGTGGAACGCAGGGAGTTCAATTTCTTCCAGTCCCTCCGGATCTTCTCCTTCGTCCGGCAGGTTGGGCATCCTGGACAGGGCGTCCGCGTTAGTATTGGAGCGTCCTGCCCGGTATTTGATTGTGAACTCGTAGTTGGACAGACGGGCCATCCACCTCTGCTCCAGGGCACCGAGTCTTGCCGTGTCCAGGTGTGTCAACGGGTTGTTATCCGTGTACACGGTGAACCGGGAAGAAGCAAGGTAATGCTTAAAGCGCTCGGTGACTGCCCATACCACGGCCAGGAACTCTAGCTTAAATGAGCTATAATTCTCGGGGTTCCTTTCGGTGGGTCGCAGTTTTCGGCTGGCGTAGGCGATTACTCGTTCTTTCCCCTGCTGGATCTGGGACAGTACGGCTCCTAGCCCGATGTTACTGGCGTCGGTGTAGAGGATGAAGGGCTGGCTATAATCCGGGTACGCCAAGATTTCATCCCCCGTGAGGGCCATCTTCAGCTGGCGGAAGGACTCTTCTTCCAGCTCCTCCCATTTGAAGGGCGGCTTCTGGTTCTTGGCCTTCCGGGACTGGCCTATCAGGAGGTCCTGCATAGGCGCTGCCTTTTTGGTGAAACCGGGAATAAACCTTCGGTAGTAGCCTACCAACCCGAGGAACTGCCGCACTTCTTTTACGCTGGAGGGGCTTGGCCATCCCTTAATTGCGGTGATCTTATCAGGGTCGGAAGCCACTCCGTCAGCGCTCACCACGTGTCCCAGGTACTGCACCTTTGGTTTCAGGAGGTGACACTTGGAGGGTTTCACTTTTAGGCCGTAACTCGCCAGAGCTTCGAACACCTCCGCCAGGTGTTTCAGGTGGTCCTCATAAGTCTTGGAATATACGATGACATCGTCCAGGTACAACAGGACCGTCTCGAAGTTTCTGTGGCCCAGACAGCACTCCATTAATCGTTGGAAGGTTCCTGGGGCGTTGCAGAGTCCGAACGGCATGCAGGTGAACTCGCTAAGTCCCATCGGGGTGGTGAATGCGGTCTTCTCCCGGTCCGCCTCTGCTACAGGAACCTGCCAGTACCCGCTAGTGAGATCCAAGGTAGAGAAGAAGTTAGCAGATCTTAAAGCAGCCAATGACTCCTCTATCCTTGGTAAGGGGTACGCATCCTTGTGTGTGATACGGTTGATTTTCCGGTAATCTACACACATCCTCATGGTGTTGTCTTTCTTTTTTACTAAAACTAGTGGGGCTGCCCAGGGGCTACAGCTATCCCGGATTACCCCAGCCTCCTTCATGTCTCTAAGCATCCCCTTGGCGTGTTGGTAGTGTGCAGGGGGTACGGGTCGATACCTCTCTTTTATGGGAGGATGATCTCCCGTGGGGATGCGGTGTTCTACCCCCTTGACTCGCCCGAAGTCTAACGGGTGTTTACTAAACACTCTCTCATACTCTTGAACCACCCGATAGACTCCTTGTTTCTGGTGTGAGGGAGTGGAGTTAGTACCCAGATGTAGTTGCTGACACCAGTCCTCCATGTCTTTCTTAGAGCCGTTACCTTCCTCCGGGTGAGATGGAGGCAAGGGTTCCACAGATTGTATAGAATTTTGGTTAAGGGTATATAATTTGGCTAACGTGGCATACCGGGGCAGGTACACTTCCCTCTCCCCGATATTTATTATGCGAACGGGCACCCTCCCATGGCGTACATTGATCACCCCCCGTGCTGTCAAAATGGTGGGCCTACTGTCTGAGTAAACTGGTTCTACCATTGCTTGGTAATCCCTACCTCTCAGACCAATAGCTGCCCGGCACCAAATCATCATTTCACTTTTTGGGGGCATAGCAATAGGAAAAGGGTCACACATTCTTACGCTACCAATCTCACCGCCGGAGAGTTCCACTTGTTGCCGTTGCATCAGTGCCCGGATCTCTTTCTGGAGCACCCGCTGCTCGCCGGAGCTGGCGTTCTTGGCAACCTGCTGTAAAAGGAAAATCACCTCTGCAAGACAATTTTCAATTACATTAGTTCCTAGAGTTATTTTTGGGTGACTCTCATGTTTGTCAATATCTACAAAGATCAGTCCCTGTGCGGCCAGTTCGACTCTACCGATTTTGATGGTCACCTCTTTAAATCCGATCTGTGGCACGGGCTGGCCATTGCTGGCGATGATACTCAAGTCGTCGTCAGGGTAGCGGGTAATATCCGAGTCATTCCAGTACTGCTTAAAGAGCACGTACGGGATGGTGGTGACCTGTGACCCGGTGTCCAGTAGGGCACTCATGGGAATGCCATCCAGTACCACAGGCAAGACTGGACGTCCTCCCACATATCTGTCGCGCCAGTTCGATGGGCCTGGTGATCTTTTTCCTGGGGGTTGGCCCTCTACCCCAGGTTGTGCCCGTTTAAAGAACAGTACCTTTCCATATGTCCGGGTTGATTGCAGCGGCGGCAGATGGGTCGTCCGTCCTCGCTGTATCGGTCACTGGGTCTTCCTCTGGCCGGTGGGGTCCTCCTTGGTCGACGCCACGGGATGTCCTCCGGTCCGGATGGCAGCTGGATCTTCCCTGGGGTGGAAACCTGTAAAGACTGCACAGTTCGGGTTAGTGCAGCAACGCTCTTAGCTAGCTTTTGGACCTGATGGCGTAGGTCTGGAGCCGGGTCATTGTCCAAAGCCTGCGCATCAGCTCCCACAGGCCCTGCCGACAAGGGCGCCGCCTCCTGGTGGTAAGTGATAGCTGGGCGCCTGTGGGTCACAACGCCACCCGGTGCCGGTTCTCGGAGCACCCGGATGGCTCTGTCCTTGAACTGTGCAAAGTCCAGATGGGGATCCTGTAAGGCCATTGCCCGCAACTGGGTTCGGTGGGCATTGCAATATAAACCCTCTATAAATTGTTCAGTCAACAGCCTGTCCTCGTTTCCCACCCCATCAGGGTCGGTCTGCTTTATGGCCCTCAGGGCCTCTTGTAGGTTTAGTGCATAGTCCCTTATACTCTCATGCGCTCGCTGCTTGCACCCGTAGAATCTAAGCTTAATCTCGGCTGAGGTGCGGGTATCAAAGGTGTCCTTCAGCCGGGTTAGTATCCCTGCGACAGTCTTCCTCCCAGGTGGCCAGGATTTTACTTCCCTTTTGGCTGCCCCGGTTAGTTGGGCCACCAGGATGCTCACTTTTTGCTCTTCTGTGAGGGGGTACACCTGGAAGAGGCTATCCAGCTTTTCTCTAAAGTCATGCAGGGTATGTGACTCCCCTGAGTACTGGGGTAGCCAAGCTGCTCCCGGGATATAGGGCATGGTGAAGGGCATAACTGCAGCAGCGGTGGCGCTGGCGGGGGTTGAGGCAGTGAAGCTCTCCTCCGTATCCGACATCTTCCTCCCCCCTAGTGGACCGTGGCCTACCTTGCGATGATCCTGTTCCGTAGGCCGCGGCTCCGCAGTGGATCGTCAGGGTTGAGGACCTTCCGTCGCGCTCCGGTGACGTCGGCGTCTGCTGGGCTCCTTCCAGGACCTTACGCAACGTCCGGACGTGAGGCGGGGCTTCAGTTCTCGCGCGCTTTCGGAGTCCACGCCCCTCTTCTTCCCGCGCGGCGTCCTCAAGATGGCGTCCAATGGCGGGAAAACTCCACGGATGGCGGGAAGAAGGTCGAAGATGGCGCCGGATGGCGGGAAAACTTCGCGGATGGCGGGAAGAAGGTAGAAGATGGCGCCGGATGGCGGGAAACCTTCACGGATAGCGGGAATCTTCACCACTGGTAAGTTTGAACAGTCTTTGCTTTTCAGGCACGCAGTACCCGGTGGTTGCGGGCACGTAATCCTGCCGACTACGCCAAAGTTGACGCGCCCCTGGGCCTGTGTCGCACTGCGTTGCGCACGCGGGAGCTTACCCGGAGCCGGATCTGTTGAGGGTTGTAGTCTCGTGGCGGTGACCCGGTCCGTGCCCAGGGAGTCAGACTAAGTGGCAGAGTACTAGCAGTAGATGGTTGATGACTACGCCACCCGTTGAATGCAGCTATGGAGCTGCCGCTGCAGGGCAGACCGCTGAGGCCGGTGGAAGGATGGTGCAGCGTGGATGGTATAACCCCCAACGGGAGGGGTATGGCCTCAGGGCAGCCGACGTGGATGATGGGGGTAGCAGGAACCACTCAGAGACGGTGCGGTGTAGTTCAGGGTCTTTACTGGTGACAAAGATAGACCCTCCCGGAGTACTTGCTAGTGATCGGGGCCTGGTCAGTCCTTGAGCAGATGGGATCTCCCCTGGCCAGGCGGAGTTGTAGGCCTTCCCAACTAACTGTACTCTTCTGGCTACCTTGCTAGAGGCGGGAATAAGTAGCCCACGTCCCTGAGTGTACCGTGTGGTGCTCACCCGTATGGCCGGTGACTCGGGGCCTTCTAATGGCTTCCGCTCCACGATGGCGGTGCTGGTCCCACGCGTGTGACCGTGCCTTCGGGCTTCTGGGCCAGAGGACCTGAAATCCTCTGCCGGACGGTTTCTGCTGCTGGGTAGGAGTTAGTCCCCACAGCCTCGGACTCCGGGTCCGGTAAGAAATCTTCTCAGTCAGGGCGAGCTCTGCAGCTGCCAGCCCCTGACTCGTTGTAACACTGCTCCCCACAGAGCTCCTGATGTTTCTTGCTATGCTGCTTCTCTTCTCTACTCTTGTTCTGTCTTCCTTCTCACTAACCCTGCCTCAGCCCCAGGTTTATATAGGGGAAGTCCTTCCCCTCCCAAGACTGGGCAGGAGGTGTGGCATGCACAGGATCCCTGACCAAAGGACCTCCCACCTGCTCTCAGACATAACATTACATTACTGTGGAAACCAGACCCCTGGGGTGCCACACATGTGTACCATCTTAGTCCTCAGTTCACATTGCTTGGTTTTTTGTCTTGTTTGCATTCTGTGCAAATTAGGGGTGTGGCATCCCCCTTGTTGAGCTGGTTAGTATATATGTAGCTTACCACGGGCTTAGGTGGTCTGATATTGGGACCCGGTTCTATTTGTCTACTATTTTTTATATGCATTACTTCAACTTTGATATACAGTAAGGTTTTTAATATAGACAGTGTAGGACCGTCCCAATTTAGTGTCACCTTGTCGCTGGTGGGACGGCTTGTATACTTTTTTTGATCAAAAATAGTTCACTAAGTACCCTATATTTCATATGCAACTTTGCTTTACATTTATTTATAATGATGGTAGGGTATGAGATATATTTTTTGTCTTTTGTAGGTTTTGCATCTTTTTGCTAGTGTGAACATGCTCCTATTTCTTGCATGTGTACCATCTTAGTCCTCAGTTCACTATTGCTTGGTTTTTTGTCTTGTTTTTATTCTGTGCAAATTAGGGGTGTCGCATCCCCTTTGTTGAGCTAGTTAGTATATATGTAGCTTACCACGGGCTTAGGTGGTCTGATATTGGGACCCGGTTCTCTTTGTCTACTCTTTTATATGCATTACTTCAACTTTGATATACAGTAAGGTTTTTAATATAGACAGTGTAGGACCGTCCCAATTTAGGGTCACCTTGTCGCTGGTGGGACGGCTTGTATACTTTTTTTGATCAAAAATAGTTCACTAAGTACCCTATATTTCATATGCAAGAGATATCACTATAAGCACAAAAAATACAGTTCAGAGAGTAGGAATGTAAGATTATATCTATTATTAAGGATATGGAACTAAGAGGTCTGGAATTTTACTGATATAATCTTACATTCCTACTCTCTGAACTGTATTTTTTGTGCTTATAGTGATATCTCTTGACCACACTGCCTCAATTTTATTGGGGCTTTCTATGTCTTAGGGGTTTTTTGACTTGATTTTATGGGGTGTGTGTATGTCTTGTGATAACAGTAATAAAAATTTGAAATAGCAGATTTACTGAGTACCTTGATCTCTTTATTTAAATTATCAATGTAGAATGAGGAATGAGAAATAATTGGTTAGTATATATGTAGCTTACCACGGGCTTAGGTGGTCTGATATTGGGACCCAGTTCTATTTGTCTACTCTTTTTTATATGCATTACTTCAACTTTGATATACAGTAAGGTTTTTAATATAGACAGTGTAGGACCGTCCCAATTTAGGGTCACCTTGTCGCTGGTGGGACGGCTTGTATACTTTTTTTGATCAAAAATAGTTCACTAAGTACCCTATATTTCATATGCAACTTTGCTTTACATTTATTTATAATGATGGTAGGGTATGAGATATATTTTTTGTCTTTTGTAGGTTTTGCATCTTTTTGCTAGTGTGAACATGCTCCTATTTCTTGCATGTGTACCATCTTAGTCCTCAGTTCACATTGCTTGGTTTTTTCCCCATCCTTATGCAGCCTGATGAGACCAAGCCTTTTTTGGTCGAGGTTGATGCTTCTTCGGAGGGGGTCGGTGCTGTTTTGTCTTAGGAAAACAAGGATGGAGTACATCCCTGTGCTTTTTTTTCAAAAAAATTTTATGAGACCGAACTTAATTACGATGTCGGTAATCGGGAATTTCTGGCGATTAAACTCGCATTTGAACATTGGCGTCATCTCATGGAAGGTGCTAAATTTCCTATTCAGGTTTTCACTGATCATAAGGATCTGATCTATCTTGATGCTGCCAAGCGCTTGAATGCCCGTCAGGCTAGGTGGGCACTTTTTTTTTCGTGGTTTAATTTTTCTTTTACTTACATCCCAGGTACCAAGAATGTAAAAACTGATGCTTTATCTCGCAGTTTTTCTCCCATGGTTGGTACCGAGAAGGAGGAGAGCATTTTACAGGAAGGTGTTGTGATAGCAGCATTGGACTCCGTTTTGGAAGATGGGATTCTGAAAGCCCAGGAGGATGCCCCATCTAACACTCCCATTGGGAGGTTGTTTGTACCTAGGAACTTTAGGAGAGATTTGTTTGTGGAGTGTCATGAGTCTCGGTTGGCAGGTCATCCAGGAATTTCGGAGACTAAGAGACTTGTAGGTCGCAGTTTTTGGTGGCCTGGATGGCAGAAGGAAGTCATTAAGTGGGTGCGTCAATGTACTGTGTGTGCTAGATCAAAGTCTTCACATGCTCTTGCTGCGGGGTTGCTTTGCCCTCTGGAAGTTCCTAGTGCACCTTGGACGCATCTTGCTATGGATTTTATTACTGACCTTCCTGCCTCTGAGGGTTTCACTGTCATCTGGGTGGTCGTGGACCGTTTTAGCAAGATGTGTCACTTGGTTCGCTTCATCAAACTGCCCTGCGCTAAGACACTCGCTAAGGCTTTTGTTAAGGAAATTAACTCCACCTGATGAAGGCAGCAGACCGCTGCAGAAATGCGTTGTGGGCATTAATACTTCAATAAAGAGGTTTGTTTTATCCTTTTCCAGCGCCTTATCCAGTTTCTAGCGCCCCACTGACCACTTCAATTTGCACACTTTGTTAAGGAAATTGTCAGGCTCCATGGCGTTCCTACCAACATTGTTTCCGATAGGGACCTCAGTTTGTGGCTCGTTTTTGGCGTGCCTTTTGTGACAGGTTGGGAGTTCATTTGTCATTTTCATCTGGATATCATCCTGAGTCTAATGGACAGACAGAAAGAAAGAACCAAGATGTTGAACAGTTTTTGTGTTGTTTTGTGGCTGACAATCAAGAGGGGTGGTCTGAGTTTTTGCCACTGGCTGAATTTGCTCTTAACAACCATACATCCTCTTCTGCTGGGTGTTCTCCATTTTTTTGTTGTACTGGGAGACATCCGTCGTTTGGGTCATTCTCCAAATTGGTATCGGCTGAGCCGGAGGAGGAGAATTTTTCCGGTGATTTGGAGAGAGTTTGGACTGATGTACGTTGTAACCTTCAAGAGGCTAACAAAAAGTCCAAGAGGTACTTTGACGGGAAACGTCAAGAGTAGTGTTGAGCATTCCGATACTGAAATATCGGGTATCGGCCGATATTCGCAGTATCGGAATTCCGATACTTAATTCCGATACTTTTACAATATCGTATACCGGAATCGGAAGTTCCCATAATGCAATGAGCCAGTTTCATTTTATTCAGCCAATGAGGATCCTAAGAATTGTGGGCACATCCTGTTAGGCATGTAGGCATCTTAACTAATGGCATGGCTGTGATTGGCTGCTGAAATGATGTCATGATGCACTATAAAAGCCGCCGCCGCCATTTTCAGCTCACTCTGCTGTGAATTCAGTTAGGAATAGGACGCTGTTGTTCTGAGGGACAGTTTTAGCTACCTATTTGGTCTATTCTGCTTTACCCAAGCTACTTTATAAATCGCTGTGCCTTGCAGCGCTAGTGCACAGTTCTCTGTGCTGTTCACCGCTGTCTGCAAGGTCTCTGTGTGTGAGTGCAGCTCACCCTGTAGTGTGTGCTTCAACCACGTCTGGTTGTAGTGCACTCAGTGTGTGTCACTGCCTCATACATTGTCCTTTTTTGCTAATTCATAATTTTTCCTGATATCTACTATTAGTGTGGTGGTTCCATCCGTATTCAGCTAAATTGGTTCCAAACACACTATATAGGAGTAGATAGAGAATTTTTTTTTGTCTTGCAGCGCTAGTGCACAGTGCTCTGCATCTGCACTGTTCACCGCTGTCAGCAAGGTCTGTGTGTGTGAGTGCAGCTCACCCTGTAGTGTGTGCTTCAGCCACGTCTGGTTGTAGTGCACTCAGTGTGTGTCACTGCCTCATACATTGTCCTTTATTGCCAATTCATAATTTTTCCTCATTTCTCCTATTAGTGTGGTGGTTCCATCCGTATTCAGCTAAATTGGTTCCAAACACACTATATAGGAGTAGTTAGAGGAGCCTTTCTGCAGCATTGTGCCCTGCAGCCCCAGCCAGATTAGTATTAGCCTATTTTCTGTAGCCTCATCTATTGCATTGTAGGTTACCTTCCTACATTGTAATAGCTACAAAAAGTTTGTGATACTATCGGTATTACATCTTTGGGCACATCCAGTGTCTTTTTGTGACAAAAAAAACTAAATAAAGTTCACCAAACACTCCACTTTACAGTTGTGTAGGCCACATTAGCTCATATTAAAGTCTAGTCCACACTTTATAAAATGAGTGTTTCTTATACCTGTTAGCAGCTGTTCAGGAATAAGCACACTAAGCCCTTAGTACATTTCTGCCTATCTTTATCAGTCTATCAAGATGAAGAAGGCAGGGAGTAAGGCATGTGGTCGTGGTCGTGGAGTTTCTGCAGGGAGAGGACATGAGGATTCTGTGCCTTCATGGAGAGGACAGGGGGATTCTGTGCCTGCTGCGGGCACCAGTGACTCAGCATCCCCCAGTTTTACCAGGGAACAGTCCTTTATGCGCAGGTTTGTAGGAGCTAGCCGTACCCCACTGCTGCGGGAGGACCAAATTGAAGCCGTTGTCGGATGGATGGCAGCTAACGCATCGACTTCAATTAGTTCCAGATCCTCTCAAGTCCTGAGCACTGAAGAGCACCCATCTGTCTCTTCACCGCCTGCCAAATTGCCCAGACAGTCAGAGAGCCCTGGACAGGAGCCATCTCTACTTCTGTTCTCTGAATCTCTTGGCTTGGAAAGAGGGGGCCAGCCAAGCAGAATTCAAGAATTTGAAGAAGAGGTAGTATGCAGTGATGCACAACCGTTTTGTCTTTCTGAATCTGAAGAGGCAGGTGGGCCAGTGCCTATGGTCAGCAGCACACCTCAGTACGCATCTGATGATGAGACTCAGGTGCCACTTTCTGGTGCGTACTGTGCTGTCGAGACTACCCAGGAGAAGCAGTTGTTTGAAGAGGGTGGTGTAGATGATGAAGTCTTTGACCCATCATGGCGTGAGGGACAGGAAGGTGGTGGGAGCAGCTCTGAGGAAGAGATTCCCCGAACGGTCCAAAAAGGAGGGAGAGGGAGGGAGCAGACTTGGTTGCCTGTAGCCTCCACTTCGGCACCCATTAGGAGCATGGCTATTCCAAAATCCAAAGCGTGCGCTCCCAAGACTTGCAGTGCCTGGTCCTTTTTTGACACAGTTGAAGATGACATTTGCTTTGTCAAATGCAAGCTGTGTAATCAGACGGTGAAAAGAGGGAAAAGTGTCAGCAACCTCAATACCACAAATATGTGGAAACATGTGCGGACCAAGCACGTGGTGGAGTTACAAAAACACACTGAAGACCTAGGCCAACCTACAGTGCCACCTACCACCTCTTCAGCTCGTGTTGTAGCCTCTTCCTCCAGCTCACACACAGCTGGTTCGGCTTCCTCACAGGATCGCCATGGAAGAATCTCTGGCACTGTTGTACAGAGACACAGTGTAATTCCACCCACAGCACCACTTTCCCTGTCATCCTCACACTCCCAGGCCAGTCTACAGCCATCGTTAGCACAGGCATGGGAGAAAAGGCACCCATACTCGGCAAACCACCCCCGAGCACAGGCTCTGAATGCTGGCATTGCTAAACTACTGGCCCTTGAAATGCTATCATTCAGGCTGGTGGAGACTGACACCTTCCGTAACTTTATGGCATTGGCAGTCCCACAATACAACGTGCCCAGCCGCTTTTATTTCAGCAGGCAAGCTGTCCCTGCCCTGCAACGTCATGTGGAGGGAAAAATTAAACATGCGCTACAAAACGCCGTCAGTAGCAAGGTCCACCTGACCACCGATGTGTGGACCAGTAAGCATGGACAGGGACGATACCTTTTCCTCACTGCCCATTGGGTAAATGTTGTGGAGCCGGGTACAGATCTTGAGAGTGGCGCTGTACGTGTTCTGCCAACTCCAAGGATTGCAGGAATCCAGTCTGTACACACTGGCTCCTCCTCATACTCCAGTTCCTCTGAATCAGCGCTGCAGTAGCCGTCACGGTCTACCTCCACATCGACCCGTGAACGGTTACCTGCTGTGATGACCGATATGAGCACAGCCGTGGCCAAAGGTCAACAGGCCGTATTAAAATTAATTTCTTTGGGGAATCGAAGCCACACAGCGCAGGAGCTCTGGAATGCCATCAAGCAGCAGAGCGACGTGTGGTTTGTGCCAGCGAATCTCCAGCCAGGCATGGTAGTGTGTGACAATGCCCGAAATCTGGTGGCAGCTCTGGGCCTAGGCAACCTCACTCACATCCCATGTCTGGCACATGTGCTCAACTTGGTCGTGCAGAGTTTTTTGAGGGACTATCCGAATCTTGATGCACTGCTTCACAAGGTCCACATAGAGTGCCCTCACTTGCGGCGTTCCAGCATCGCAAGATCGCGCATTGCAGCTCTGCAGCGGCGATTACATCTTCCGGAACATCGCATCATATGTGACCTACCCACCAGGTGGAATTCAACGTTACATATGTTGGAGAGTTGTGTGAGCAGCAGGTAACAGTAATGGAGTACCAGCTGCAGCAGGCGCAAACAAGTCGCAGTGCGCGCCGTTCACACTTCACCACCACTGAGTGGGCCTCTATGAAGGACATTTGCCACGTTTTGTGTGCCTTCGATTATTCCACGTGGATGGCGAGTGCAGATGATGCACTAGTCAGCATGACTATCCCCCATATCTGCCTGCTTGAAAAAACACTGCAAGCACTAAGGGACGAGGTTTTGGAAGAGGTGGAGCATGAGGAGTCACAAATGCCATCTGCTTCTCTACAGTCTGCGCAACATGGTTCCTCACAAAGGCCTACGCAGGGGACACTTTGTGAGGAGGATGAGGAGGAGTCAATGGAGGAGGAATACATCTGTCCAGAGGAGGGAGGTACACAATGCTCTAGTAGTCAGTATCTAGAGCGAGGGTGGGGTGATGCAGAGCAGGCAGAGATCACGCCTCAAGCAGGGGACAGCGTTTCTTGGCCAGTTGGCAGTCTGCAGCACATGGTTGATTTCATGCTGCAGTGCCTGAGAAACGACCGCCGCATCGCCCACATTCTCAACACGGCTGATTATTGGGTGTCCACCCTCCTAGATCTTCGCTACCGGGACAACTTACAAAGCCTCATAACACCGTTGAACCGGGAGTCTAAAATGCGGGAGTACCAAGACGCACTGGTGCATTCCATCATGTTCTCCATTCCAACCGAGAGCAGTGCTGTTAGTGCTTTACAAAGCAGCTCAGTGCGTCGAGACAGTGGAGGAAGCTCTACACAAAGAGGGAGCAGAAGCAGCGCCTCAGCACAAGGCAAGACCAGTATGGCCCAAATGTGGCAAAGTTTTGTGTCCCCGCCGCCACAAATGTCTACACCATCACAGACGGCTCCAGTCAGCAGGAGGCAACGTTTCCGTCAGATGGTGACAGACTACATGTCTTGCCCTCTCAGTGTACTCCCAGACGGCTCTTCTCCCTTCAAGTTTTGGGTCTGTAAGCTGGATACATGGCCAGAGCTTAGCCAGTATGCATTGGAGGTGCTAGCTTGCCCTGCTGCTAGTGTATTATCGGAACGCGTCTTTAGTGCCGCAGGTGGTGTACTAACAGACCGTCGCATGCGACTATCCTCCGATAACGTTGACCGGCTTACTTTTCTCAAAATGAACAAGGCCTGGATCTTGCATGAATTTGCCAGTCCTCTTCCAGAATAAATAATTGGTTGGCAACAGTATCCAGGTCTCCTGTTGTGTTCATGTTTCTACCACCTGAACTGTAATCCCTGAGCTCCAACACTGCCAGTTGCTGCTCAGAAGTGCTGTCTGCACAGTCAACACTTGCTGCCGTGTTATTGGGGTTCAGTAACGTCGGCTGTTCCCCTGCTGTGCGGACGGCAATTTCTCCTGCTCTGTCCTCATTCACACTACTACAGATTTTAAAGTTGCTCCAATTACACCTCTGGCTCCTCTGTTTTCAGTATTATCCCTGAGCTCCAACACCGCCAGTTGGCGCTCGGAAGTGCTGTCTGCACAGTCAACACTTGCTGCCGTGTTATTGGGGTTCAGTAACGTCAGCTGATCCCCAGCTGTGTGTCTGGCAAATTCTCCTGCCTTGTCCACATCCACTGTACTACTGATTTAAAACTTGCTCCAATTACACCTCTGGCTCCTCTGTTTTTAGTATTTACCCTGGGCTCCAATACCGCTAGTTGCTGCTCAGAAGTGCCGTCTGCACAGTCAACGCTTGCTGCCGTGTTATTGGGGTTCAGTAACATCATCTGTTTCCCTGCCGTGTGTCCGGCAAATTCTCCTGCTCTGTCCACATTCACACTACTATTGATTTTAAACTTGCTCCAATTAGGCCTCTGGCTCTACTCTGTTTTTAGTATTTACCCTGGGTTCCAGCACCGCCAGCTGTTTCCCAGCGGTGTCTTTGGCACGGGTACTCCCTCCTGCCCAGCCTGTTTCCAGCACGCCAGCTGTTTCCGGGTAGTGTCAACGTCACTTTGCCTCCAATGCGTTGTCCTGTCGTGTTGCGGTCGGGTTAGCCGACTCTGTGGTGCCTGCAGTTTAGGTGACTCCTATGTGGGCTGCAGGATCTGGCAATGAAGGCTGGTTCCATAGTGCCAATAGGACAAGCACCCCCTGTAGGACTGTGGGTTTTGGTACTGCGGCCGGCTCGCGGCCTTGCAACTTTTTTTTACATGGGTACCTTCTGCTACCCATCCGGGTTCCAGTACCGTCAGCTGGTTCTCGGCAGTGCCTTTGACTTAGGTGCCTCCTTCTCGGTATCCAAGTTCCACCAACGTCTGCTGGTCCTTGGTAGTGCTTTCTGGCACAGGTACCTCCTGCTCAGTAACCGAGTTCCAGTACCGTCAGCTGGTCCTCGGTAGTTCCATTGGCTCTTGTACCTTCTGCTACCCATCCAGGTTCCAGTACCATCAGCTGGTTCTCGGCAGTTCCTCAGCCTTCTTGTACCTTCTGCTACATTTCCAAGTTCAAGCTTTTTGAAATGGTTTTTGGTAATCACTCTGGATCTCCCTGACCAGGACCCTGAAGACGAGGACCCTGAAGACCACCCCGAAGAAGACGAGGACCCCGAAGACGAGGACCCTGAAGACGAGGACCCTGAAGACCAACCCGAAGAAGACGAGGACCCCGAAGACGAGGACCCTGAAGACCAACCCGAAGAAGACGAGGACCCCGAAGACGACGACCCTGAAGACGAGGACCCTGAAGACGACCCCGAAGAAGACGATGACCCCGAAGACGACCCTGAACACAAGGACCCTGAAGACCACCCAGAAGAAGACGAGGACCCTGAAGACGATGACCCTGAAGACGAGGACCCCGAAGACGAGGACCCGGAAGACAACGACCCTGAAGACGCCGACCCTGAAGATCACCCCGAAGAAGACCAAGAAGATGACCCTGAAGAAGTTGACCAAGAGGACAAAGAAGAAGAAGACAACCACCAAGATACAGAAGAACAAGAGACAGATAACCAAGAAGCAGAAGTACAAGAAGCTGCAGAACAAAAAGCGGAAGAACATTAAGCATAAGACTAAAAATCAGAGCAAAAGATAATATCTAAATTATAAGCAGAAGATGACTAAGCAGTGTATGGGGGTGAGTCTGTTCCTCCTCGTGGTGCCCCTGGAAAAGACCTGCTACTGCAGGCCAAACTGAACGCGGACATATCCTGTTGTAAATCTTTTGTGACGGACAGAACGAAAGGTGTAATGTTCAAACTTTTATAGATAACAACTACAGGAATGCCTTTCACAAATAAGAATATGATGAAGAAGAAGAAGATGAAGAAGATGAAGAAGTAAAATATGAAGAATAATAGTTGAATAAGAAGAATATGAAGAATGTAAAAAAAAAAGAATAATAGGAAGAAGAAGAAGAAGAAGAAGAAGAAGAAGAAGAAAAAGATGTAGAAGGTGAAGAAGAAGTTGATGAAAAAGATGCTGATGCTGAGGATGATGAATGGGGAAAGTGTGGGAGAAGTAAAAAAGAAGGTGAAGAGCATGGAAGTAATGAAACATAAATATCTGACAAAATATAAAAAAACTTAACATAGTCAATATTTCCGTAACTCAGAACGTCTTAAAAAATATTAATTCCTGCTATTCCATTTGATTGGGCTAAACCTCTATGCCTTTATTGTCTCCCCCACCTCCCCCAATACATTATACATTATTCTTAGTTGTTTTCCTTCATGTAGAATTAACCTACAAGGAAAGAAAGGGTTTATTTTTATTCCGATATTTCTGTCCCATTGACTTGCATTGGTTTCCGGTATCGGTATCGGAATCGGCGATATCCGATACTTTTTGGGTATCGGTCCGATCCGATATTTCCCGATATCGGAAGGTATCGCTCAACACTAGTCAAGAGGTTTTGTTTACGGTTGGTGACATGGTTTGGTTGTCCTCTAAGAATCTGCGGTTGAGGATTCCTTCTAAGAAATTGGGCCCGAAGTTTGTAAGGCCGTTTAAGGTGCTTCAGGTAGTTAACCAATCTGCTGTTAGGTTGGAGGTTCCTACCTCCTGGAAGATTAATCCGGGTGTTTCATGTTTCCTTATTGAAAAAAGCTGATGTTTCTGATAGGGACGCCACTGTCTCTGTTCCTCCGGTGGTGAAAGACGGTGAATATGAAATTTCTCGCATTCTTAATTCTAGATGGCATAGAGGGAGATTGCAGTATCTCGTCGCTTGGAAAGGTTTCGGTCCCGAGGATAACTCCTGGGTAAGGGCGGATGATGTCTCTGCTCCTAGACTTGTCGGAGCGTTTCACAGGAGGTTTCCTGATAGACCTGGGCCTGGAGGATCCAGAGGATCCTCATAGAAGAGGGGATACTGTTAGAACCCTCCTGTTAGTTTTTTTCCTATTTTGTTGGTCACATGACTTTCTGCCTATATAATCCAGCTCCGCCCTTCTGGCCTTACTGGACTTCAGTGTTACATTTACTCTTAAGCTAGCCAGGTTCCTTGTACCTTACTCTGTAGTTTGCTTGGTCTTTTGACCACTAGTACTTTTTGTTTGTTTGTCTTTGCTCTGCTACAATTTCTGTTAGGAGGTGTCCAACTATATCCCAGTCCTTAGTTCTTGTAGGGACCCCTCCATTAGATCTATAGATCTGTGTTCAGACTAGCCGAGGACTTAGGCGGGTCTGTTCACAAGGAACAGGTCCCCCGCTGCATCGTAGGGAATCAGCTTAGTCCTATTGTAGGGACAGTTTTCCTATCTTTCCTTAGTGTTTGTAGCAGTTCGTAACAAAAGCATCTTAAACCTCTGCTCAGCATGCTCCTGGATAAGAAGATTCCCTATAGATGGGGCTTCCCCTTTGCTTTAATGGCTCGCAGGGATGGGGTGTCAGCAGCGCTCCGCTCTATGGGGGATTTGGACAAGTTTTGTGGGGACCTCTAACTAACAGCACCGAACATTCCGGAATGGAACAATCTTTGCCCCACGGAGGCTCCACCTCCTGTATGGCAAAAGGTGGGGAGGCGGGGCAAAGAGGGAACGACGCCTCGCAGGCCTGGGGAGCAGGGCCCGTCCTCTGGAGTGCATAAGAATAACAATGGTTGACTGTAAAACCCAGAGCATAAGCGGCTTCGCTAGAGGGTTTACTTTTTGTCTTTATCGCTCTTTTTCACTTACAAGCCGGTACTCAACGTCAAGTTCTGAAATACTTATGTTTGATTTTTTTCTATGCCTTAAATGAATGAATATTTTAAAGTGTCACTTTGACAACCTGTTTATAAATGCCCAGTGGGGTTCCTTGGGTTTCAGGACAAGGATTTTGGTTATTGTTTCTCATCTCACAGGAAAGTTTTTTTTCCCCTTTTTCTGGACTCCCTCCAATATATTTTTCCAAAGGGTTGTTGGATAGCAAGAACATTGTGATTTCCCTTAACTGCATACTACGTTTTTGAAACTTAGTGGGCTCACCTTGTGCCACAGTAATAACCCTTTTCCAAGAGTTACTCTTGGGAAAATTGTTCTGATCTGTATTGATATTTGTACATGTTTTCTCTTTATGTTGGTTTGTTTCAGTCTGTGTCTCCCCCGCATCCCACTGTCTTTCCCCTCCCTCCTTTTTACCTTTTCTTTTCCTTATCAAGAGAGCAGGGGTTATTCATGGAGCTCCTTGGCAGGTCATTATGGGGCGGGAGGCTGCAACGATTGTCAGTGAGTATGATTATAAGCAGTAGCTCACCTTTTCTCACTAGCAATGGTTAAGTTGATCACTTTGAATGTAAAGGGGCTTAATTCCCCTAGAAAAAGAAGGCTCACACTGCAGGAGTTGAAGGCTCAGAGAGCGGACATTGCCTTTTTACAGGAGACGCATTATAACCGGAGTGGGACGTTTAGATTTGCGGTGCATCATTACCCTTTTGCCTACTCTGCCTATAACAATAATAAAAAGGGTGGAGTGGCCATACTTATATCATCTTTATGTCCAATTCAAATCTCTAAATCTCATGAGGACCCGGCAGGTAGATTCTTGATACAGGAGGGCTTTTTTCAGGGCAAAGCAATAATATTGTGCAACATTTACGCCCCAAATTCGGGCCAAATACCCTTTATTCGCAAGGTTCTAGCTAGCCTTCGACGGCTGCAGCCTGGGGCATTGTTGGTGGGGGGGGACTTTAATATCCCGTTCTCAGAAATAAATGATAGGCTTGCCTTGAGGGGGAACCCTCCATCTGCTGGTTCGTCCCGATTATCATTGGAATTTAGAAAATTGATCCGGGCAAATTTCCTTTTTGATATGTGGAGACTAGATCATCCCAAAGAAAAAGCTTACACTTTTTATTCAAATCCGCATCAGACTCATACCAGAATTGATTACTTTTTTGCTAATATTGTCACACTTAGAATTATAGAGAATGTAGAGGTGGGGTCCATAACATGGTCGAATCATGCGCCGGTAATATTAAATTTTAAGTTGGGTCTCAGTTCATCCAGAGCCTGTCACTGGCGACTGCATGAATTTCTGGTAAAGGATCCCTGTATTCGAAAATCTTTATCAGATCATTTAACCCAGTATTTTGAACTAAATTTGGGATCTGTGCCCTCCCTTCCTATTTTGTGGGAAGCGCATAAGGCGGTAATAAGAGGGTGCTGTATTGCAGAGGGAGCGAGGCTTAAAAAAAATTCAAGGCAATTTTTCTCGAATCTTAAATCTCAGATTCGCCTTCTGGAACCTAGATTTGCCTCTTCTCCGTCAACTGGGACTCTGAGGAAGCTGTTGGCCACTAGGTACAAATTGAAGGATCTCTCCATCTGTAAAGTGGAGAAGATGCTTGTATTTTCAAAACAGAAATATTATGAAAAGGGGAACAAGGCCCATACCTTGTTGGCTAGGCAATTGCAGGATCGCTCTGTGGCCGCGGCTCCTCAGGCTCTTAGAGACGATGAGGGAACTACCCACTATGACCCGGGGGAATTGTCAAATATCTTTTATAAATTTTATAAGAAATTATATAATCTTCAGGACCCACTGGCAGGCAATCCAGAATATATGCGATCAAAGATAGACAGCTGTTTTCGGAAAATTAGTCTACCAGTTCTTTTGACGGAGGCACAAGATTCCCTTAACAAACAGATCACTCTTGAGGAATTAACTGACATTTTGAAAGATTTGCCCCTGGGTAAGTCACCAGGACTGGACGGTTTGACCTATCTATATTATAAAACTTTTGCGGATATACTACTCCCCTATATGGTTGACCTTTTTAACTCCTTCCTGATGGGAACCCCGATTCCTAGCTCGCTGTCTCATTCATATTTGGTGTTAATTCACAAGGCTGGTAGAGATCCCCTTGACTGCGCCAGCTATAGGCCCATAGCCCTCTTGAACTCGGACTTAAAAATATTTACCCGTCTCCTTGCAAACAGACTGAATGTCTGGCTTCCGCACATGATTCATAAGGATCAGGTGGGGTTTGTGCCCTTCAGGCAGGGAAGAGACAACACAAGGATGGCTGTGGACCTGGTGGATGTGGTCAATAGGAATAAGTCTCGGGCGCTTCTCCACAGTCTTGATGCGGAAAATGCTTTTGACCGCCTTAATTGGCCCTTGTTAAATGGTTAATTATGGAAATTCATTTGGAATGTTAATCGATAATCATTTTTCTGAGTTCTATGCCTCAGCCATCGTGTCTAGTTGACATGCGCTATTTGTGTGTGTATTTTTGGTTCACTACCATATGTAGAACAGGTGTCCATAAAACTGGCTATAAAAGCCCATGGTACAGAAAGGGGGGGCTCTCTTGCTCTTCCCACCCCACAAGAAGAATCTTCATGCTGAGAAGTATCTGACATGTAGGCCTGGACACGTGCTGGACAAAGACATGATTTACCAGCCAGGATCCAAGGAAAGATGGGTGAATCTCAACAATTAAGCTAATTATGGACAAATGGACAATTACTTTATAACTAATTATTGTATGTACCTGCTGCAATCTGATTCTTTTTAATGGACAATCCAAGAATAAATAGATACATTTTTTTATAAGAATATCGTGATATTGATACTTTGCGAAGTCCTCAGTAGGAAAAAATAATACAGGAAGAGTATTATTTTACAATGGTGAGCCAGCCAGTCCTGTTTTTTCGTTTTTTTTTTAAATTAAGTAAGTGAATTTCTTCCGTGAACAAGGGGGGAAGTCCTGACGAGCTGAACAGCTGTTGTTCACGTGTCAGTAAATTCACTAATTTGTCACGAGAAGCAGAAAGGACCTACACACAGGAAAAGAATCAGACGAACTAAAGACAGGACGTGCTGATAAAGAGAAGCTAAGGAATCTTAAGGTAAGCAAAATATGGATATAATTTCTTCTTTTGCTAAACAAAGTAATATTAATTTCAAAGTTAATGTAGGAGATGATATAGAAGTTTTGTGGCTCAGTTTATACAAAGAATGTGAATTGCAGAATTTACAGTTAACTTCTAAATTGGTAAATAGAGACAAACAGAAATTGAGAAATATTCTACATTTGGTAGATTTTTTTCATAGTCTTGTGTTAGAGATTTCTAAGCAGGAAAATAGTGTAGAAGTGTCAGATGGTGATACTGATTCTGACTGTAATGTGGAAAATGAACAAGAAGTAAGACACGTGTCTGTAACTGAAGGTGACCTTGGGTCTGACCAAGAGACGGACATACAGAAACCTGACATGGGAGGAGACATGACTGACATACGAGAAACTGACATATTAGGTGAAGTGGGAGGAGACGTGAGTGACGAAGGAGGAGCGGACGTTCAAGAGCCACTAAAAATATCAGAGAATTCAGGAATTACCCAGGCTCAACTACAAATTAAAATGAGGAAAAATTTGCTGAAATTATACAAAATCATGCCAAAATATGATGTCAAAATCCATGCCTGTAGAAATTCAGAGACATTTGAGAGCTTCTCTGATAAGTTTGATTTATCCAATGAGGAGAGGAATCAATTATTTAAAATATGGATTCCTGTCACATTGTCCAGACGTTTACATTTAATGCCCTGTGAAAATGACTCTCCTAATGGATGGGAAAATGATTCGGACGGATTAAGATATTTGATTTATTGTGTCACAAAAGATTTTCCCAACATAGAAGATCTGCAGAAACTAAGGATTGGTAGGAAGGAATGTACATATACATTCATGTCCATATTTGAACGGTTGTACAAAGCTCTCATCAAAAATGGAAAAGTACAACAAATGATAACAACTTTTGTACAAAAATTCAAATTCCTAGATCCAGTATCTAGAGTTATAGCGTCACAAAAAGAATCCCTATTCAAATGTGCGCAGTTGCTGGATTCTGTTAGAAAACATGAGAATCGTGCAAAGAAAATAAATCAAGTTAATTTTATAAAACCAGGAAAGGTAAAATCTTACCAAAAGCCAATATCAAACTCTCCTAGACTGAGTCATCCCCATAGTGAACTCTATCAAATACGCAGGAGATTTCATATCTGTTATAAGCCATATCAGCCAGTGTAAAGATCCATCTCTCCACAGAATGAGTTAATTCTCAGTCAGAACTGTGATTCTCTAAAAAGGAAAATGGCCGAAATAGACGGACAGAGACAGGTGAGACGACCGGCTCACAGTGACGTCATGGAATGTGGACAGAAGAACAGACAGTTCTCTGAGGTTTTGAAGGATAGAAAAATGTCTTTCCTAAATAGGGCGTTCCTGGAGATATTTGAGAGAGACAGAAGATTTGGTTTAGGGAGTGGCTAAGGAAAAACTGTAATTATGATGTTGTATCAAAATGTTATACAATGTCTCAATATTTATTTATAATCTTATGCAGTAAAATTGTAGTTACATAGTTTCTAGTAGTTCATGTATGTATATATATATATACACTTGTCTAAGTAGAGATTGTGTATAATTGTATTTATATATATGTTTATAAAATATATATATATTAATTAATAAATTAGAACTTCATATATAAATTTAAGTAACAATATTTTGAATTACATTAGAACCAACCAATATATGTATAACATATTTAAATAATTCTGTTTCTGTATGAATTTGATATTTAATTTTATTTTCTTATATTTCCTTAGAGTTTTCATTCCAAAGCAGGATTTGATCAAACAACTCTAAAATGGATTTATTTCTTTATTCACACAGGAAGTGGAAAAAATTGCATGATTTTATGTGTGTTACATTTTAAAATAATAACAATATAACTAGTTGGACTATAATATATATGTAATACTTATTAATTCTTTTGTGTTGCTAATATTTTCTGTGCGTGAAGTGTTCGTTTTAACCTGTAGCTTTACAGCATGACGTGTGACAGCTGCGGCCTTTGAATTTTGAGCTAATAGTATAGGATCCCATTCATTCTATTTCCAGCTGATGTAACTTAAAACCTGGCAGCCAGTGAGTAAAAAAAAAAAAAGGAACCTAAGGACATTTCTATTTTTGCAAGACAATAGTTTTTTTAAGTGTCTGAAATTTAAGTGACTTACTCTCATATTATATAATATGTATTTGGGGAATATTCAAAGAAATATTAAGATATTAAATGCGCATTAATAAATTGGGATACAACAATTTTGGGTTAAATATATATATCTAAAACTTCATATGTGGAATGTTTGAGTTGAACAGATCTGTGAATGTCAGAGTGAAGGTGACAGATGAGCAAATCAGCAGCTGCTAAGCGTGATTGATGTGACGGAGGGCTTGTACGTTTGTATGTTTGAAAAAAAATAAATAAATGTTTCTTTATGTGAAGGTACACAAATATATTTAATTCTGAGAAAAATTATAATACATAATTAGGTATTATCTACATATATATATATATACTTCTATATTTCTTAATAATTATTATTTCTTGATTTAACTAATAGTGGATAAGAGCAACCACACATCAAAATGGTTTACAAAGCAAATTTATATTTAGAATAATTTTCCACATGATAATATTCTTGAATAACTATGATATTATTTTTAATGGTTACCTAAATAGGTACACACCTCTCTTTAGACAAATCTATGCTACTCATCGACATGAAATTTATGCACAATATTTCTAGAAGAATAACTATTTTTAATTTGGTTCTGATATATACATAAATTTTATAAAATAATATTTTTGGTATTAAGGGGGAAAATGTGTTTTTGATCCTGATTACATAATCACTTTTGATCAATACTTATTTTCCACACATTTTAATAAAGAAGAAACAATAATAAGGTACAATGATATAATTAAGAAGGGTGTTACATGCAAAGTTGCATAGTTTAATAATTTTTTGGTGATACAAGGTTATGACAAATATGAAATCATCCAGATAATGGAGATATAAGGGTATTTTTTATGGAGAATATAATTACTCTGCATTTGTCATTAAAATTTAAAGGCCTTATTTTTATTTTTATTCTTATTTTTACTCTTAATTTTATTTTTCATTTTTCAAATTTTATTCTTACTTATTTTCTTATTTTTCCATTTTTCATTTTTAATTTTCAATTTTGATTTTAATTCAGTTCAATATTTCAATTGAGAAAACACATTAATATTTAATGGGGTAATGTCAAGTACAAAGAATATTGCTTCATTAAATATAATGATGATATGAATAACTATAAGAAAAATGTTTACATTTTCTGAGTAAACACAATTCATTCATTCATTTATTCATTCATTCATTCATTCATTCATACATACATACATTCATATATTTATTCATTTTTGATCCATGAGTATACATACATTCTTTGGTATTATTGGTTTAATAAAGATATAAACACTTGTTGTTTCAAAACACACTGACACCTATGGGTTGAAAAAGGTAATTACACCTATGACATAAAAATATTTTATCACATGGAGAACTTGATTGAATTATTATCTATTATTGTTTATTATTCCAAACATAATTTATTTTAATATTTTGATAATAATTAGATGGATATTATTGATTGCTATGGTACGCTGTGATATTATAGGTTAGGAAAATTGCCAGATTTGGTATCAGATTAGGGAATGAAGACTTCAATCAAGACATCGCAATTATGAATTCTATCTTAATAAAGACTTTTAATTTTTATAAATCAAAGAGATTCTCAAAAGTTACAAAAAGAAGCAACTGATATCCGGACGTCTCAGAAGGTGTGAATGCTGAGTGATAATAGACTGTGTCAATTACATATAATACAATTCACACCACTGATCACCAGGACGGCAGAGGACGATGATCCTGAATGAACTGTGTTGTGTTCAAGTTTCATCACGTTCCAGTGGTTTCTTATCACCTGTAACGCTTCAATGAAAGCTGGTGAACAGGTAATACCTGGCATATGTGTCCTGTATATAAAGGACTGAGTACTGGTTATGGTGCTATATAAAGCAGCGAAGTGTCAAGTTAACCCTTGCTTTACTGACCAAAGACGTCACATCTGTTCCAAAAGTGACACTAGACCAGTGCGGACATATGGAAGATTCCAGAATATCGCACAGATATTAAAGCTACATTTCATCCATGGACTTTGTTTTCTTATCAGTTGATACACATGATCTTTCTAATAAAGAGTACAGTTTATGGACTGCACAATAATGAACACAATTATGGACTGTACCATATCTACACGCTGTAATTTATTTCAAAGGAGTTTTCATCTAAAGACTGTGTTATAAAAGAACCAAGAAGAAGATGAGACGAAGACCCGATGACATCAGATGATGACGATTGAACCCGCGATTACTTCAATTTAGATATAGGGAAGTATAATTATACATATTAAATGAATATTAGTCACGGCTTACCATAACATGAATTCACATCATTATATAACAATAATCCGATATTGATACTATTATTACTATTATTATTATTATTATGGAAATTTAATGATATTGCCAAGGAAGAAGGAAAGAAAAAAATGATTGATGAATGTATCTTCTTTTGAGAATTTTCAGTTAAAGTCCTTTTATTCTCAAAAAAGGGGGAAATGTTAAATGGTTAATTATGGAAATTCATTTGGAATGTTAATCGATAATCATTTTTCTGAGTTCTATGCCTCAGCCATCATGTCTAGTTGACATGCGCTATTTGTGTGTGTATTTTTGGTTCACTACCATATGTAGAACAGGTGTCCATACGACTGGCTATAAAAGCCCATGGTACAGAAAGGCGGGGCTCTCTTGCTCTTCCCACCCCACAAGAAGAATCTTCATGCTGAGAAGCAGATGACATGTAGGCCTGGACACGTGCTGGACAAAGACATGATTTACCAGCCAGGATCCAAGGAAAGATGGGTGAATCTCAACAATTAAGCTAATTATGGACAAATGGACAATTACTTTATAACTAATTATTGTATGTACCTGCTGCAATCTGATTCTTTTTAATGGACAATCCAAGAATAAATAGATACATTTTTTATAAGAATATCGTGATATTGATACTTTGCGAAGTCCTCGGTAGGAAAAAATAATACAGGAAGAAGTATTATTTTACAGCCCTTTATGTTTGAGACAGTGAAGACTTTTGGGATATCAGGTGCTTTTCTAACAGCACTAAAGGCCCTTTATTCTTCTCCCACAGCGTCCATTAAACTTCCCCATTGTGTATCACCCAGTTTCTCTATAGTAAATGGCACAAGGCAAGGCTGTCCTTTATCCCCGCTCTTGTTTGCCATGTGTATCGAGCCTCTAGAGGCAGCAATAAGAGTTAATCCTGACATATCGGGGGTGGAGGTAAGGGGTAAAGTATTTAAAATTTCCCTATTTGCAGACGATGTGCTACTGACCCTTACGAATCTGCATATCACCCTCCCTAATCTTAAAGTGATATTTCGGGAATATGGCATGATCTCAGGATATAAGATTAATGCTAAAAAAACAGAGGCACTTCCACTAAACCTTCCCCATTGTAGCATCGGCAGCTCTGCCCCCCTGCCAGGCAGAGACGCCATCCCACTCACCTCCTCGCTCCCCGCTCTGCGTTCACCAGCGCTCCTCTTCCTGCTGCTGGCGCGCGCAGCTCCCCGGGCACTGTGCTTAGGACACGCGCGCTCCCTCCCTCTTAAAGGGGCCGCGCACGCCGTCCTAAGGAGTCCCCGGCCAATAGCCGTGGGTCCTCCCATATATAAAGCACCTCCTCCAAAAAGGAGGTGCCCGAGCAAAAGTTGTTGCACAGTGTTTCTGACCTCTGCTTCAGCCCTCAGGTCCCGCTGCTAGCCTGACTACCAGTCTTGCCCGCCAGCCTGTTACCTGCCTGTTACCTGTCGTGCCTGCCAGCCCGCTCACCTGGGAGCACTTGCCTGTTACTTGCCTGTTACTTGCCGTGTCTGCCAGCCCGCTCACCTGGGAGCACTTTCCTGTTACCTGCCTGTTACCTGCCGTGCCTGCCAGTCTGCTCACCTGGGAGCACTTGACTGTTGCCTGCCTGTTACCTGCCGTGCCTGCCAGCCCGCTCACCTGGGAGCACTTGCCGTGACCACCTAGAGACTCCTGCAGTCACTTGCCGTGACCACATCGAGACTCCTGCCGTCACTTGCCGTGACTACCTGCCAGCCCACCTAGAGACTCCTGCCGTTATTTGCCGTGTTTTCCTGATAGCCTACCTGGAGGCTTCCGCTCGCCAGCCTGCCTGCTGTTCCGGTCAGTCCCTGCCATCTGTACCGTGGGAGTCACCTGCTCCCTTACAAGGTGGTCCCCAGAGTAGCACCTGGTCCCTCGGCTCGGTCCCTCCCTGGTCACGGAGTTAGCCGCCGTACGACCAGGGTCGGTCCAGCAGGTTGATACTTAGTTACGCCCCTCTGGGTCCCTCCTTGCACCGTAGCACAGAGGTTCCACCCCCCGGACCCGTAACACGCATGAAGAATTAGATCATCTTAAGCTGAATTAAAAATTCCGGTGGAAGTCAGAGAGTATCAAATATCTGGGGATTAACATAACGTCAGACTATGGGACCCTGTTTGCTCATAATTTTCTGCCCCTTTTTAAAGAATTGAAGGGTCTTATGGTCAAGTGGGCCAATCTTCATATCTCATTTTTGGGGTGGATATCGGCGGTGAAAATGTCCCTTATTCCTAAACTCAACTACTATTTTGAAACTCTACCAGTTGGGGTTCCTATGGGGGAGTTGAGGGCTCTCCAATCCTGCATAATGAAGTTTATATGGAATAATGGGAGGCATAGAATCTCCAAGCAGGTACTGATCTCGGGGAGGGAGCAGGGGGGGTTATCGGTCCCGGATGTGGTAAAATACTATTGGGCGGCTCACTTGAGAAGGATTCCTTCGTGGTCATCCCTTTGGGCATATAATTAGTGGACAGAAATTGAAAAATTATGGATAGCCCCAGTTCATCCGAATTCACTGCTGTGGTCTGAGAAATCTGTTAAACTCCAAACCACTTTACTGGGCCCTATGCAATTCACTAGAGACATATGGGACACCTGTAGGAGGAGATTTCCTCTTTCTTCTAAACACTACCCGATGATATCGTTTGTCTTTCAGCCTTTGCTCCCTCAGAGCCTAGAATCATCGATGGTTCACCCCTGGATCAATGCGGGATTATTTAGATTTGCGGATATAGTGGACAGAAACACCTTAGTAATAATCAGTTTGATTATTTAAAAGAAAGTTTTAACATCACTAATCGGGAATTCTATAAGTACATACAGATTCAGTATTTTGCAAGATCCCTGTTTGGCTAATATAAAGTGTCCATCCCCACGGAGTTTGAGAGGCTGTGCAGGAGAGATCCCTCTACCAAGGGGTTGATCTCGGATATATATAAAACAATCAATTCACCGGTGGGTGGACCCATCTTCCAGCACCCCTATATGTCTAAGTGGGAGGGATTCTTGGGAAGGAGGCTTTCCCCTCAGACATGGCAGACAATATGGTCTAAAGCAGCTAAGACATCAATTTGCACCCTATACAAGGAGAACCAATATAAAATTTTAATGCACTGGAACCATACGCCGGATATCCTGAATAAAATAAACCCGCAGGTCCCGAGTATATGCTGGAGATGTGGATCATCTGTCGGCACTCTGACACGTTTTCTGGACCTGCAGCAAAATAGTTCCTTTTTGGGAAACAATAAGAAAACTGGTTCAGGAGGTGATATTTACAGAGATTTCTCTGGAGCCCTCTGTTTTCATTCTCAATGTGACCCCTAGGGGAATGGGTAAACATTCTTCCAAATTGCTCCTCCACTTGTTGACAGCAGCGAGATGCATGATTGCTCTATGCTGGAAAAGGGACTCACCACCCTCTAGACAAGAGTACTACGCTAGGGTCTGTGATGTGAGGTGGATGGAGTCTTTGAACACAAGTCTTAATGCAAAGATGGACCTGTTCAAGACAGTATGGGCCCCATGGAACTACTATTGGGCGCAGCGTAGTGAATGACCAACTGTTTCATGATCTTTGTCTATATCATTCTTCCTTTCCCTTCTTTCTCTCAGTGTTGTCTTAGTTTTTTTTTTTTTCTCTTTTTCTGTGTTTCATGGACTGTTATTTAAAATGGATTTCATATCAGATATTTGAATTTGAAAGCTTTAAAGTGATCTCTAATGGGTCGTCCTGTTGGAGGCCTAAGTGTTTTCTCTGATATGAAAATGTGAATGACTTCTCTGTGTTCTATGTTTCCTAAAAATATGTGAAAAATTTTAATAAAAATTACAGTTATAAAAAAAAGACATCCCAAATGATGACCTGAACGTGGCACACAAAGAGTTTGTGAACAAACTGAAGGATATGGAGAAAAAATTCAAAGACTTCCAAAACCCTCTGAACACACCAATTACATTGGCAGAAATAACAGAAAGGATCACACTGATGAAAGGTAAAAAAAAAAGCCAGCGGCCCAGATTGGATACTCCCAGAAATGATAAAATACAGCCCGCCAGACATCCAGGGTGCGATAGCAAAACTATTCAATATTGTACTGCAGACTGGCTACTTTCCCAAAAACTGGAACTGAGGACTCATAACCCCGATACATAAAAATGGGGATAAGTACGACCCAGCAAACTACAGGGGAATATGTGTCAGCAGCAACCTGGGGAAACTCTTAAACTGCATCCTGAACAAGAGGATCATCATCTTCCTCAACCAATACAATGTCTTCAGCAAAAGCCAAGGAGGTTTTATGCCAAATCTCTGCACCACCGACCACATCTACACCCTGCACAGCCTCATCAAGAACCATTTCCACAATACAAAGCATGAGAGGGTCTATGCCTGCTTTATAGACTTCAATTAGGCCTTCAAATCAGTGTGTTACCCAGGGCTAGTCCTAAAACTGCTGGGGAGCAGAATATGATGCAGAACATATGATGTCATCCAAAGCTCCTACACTGAGAACAGCTGCAGCATGAGGGTAAATGCAAGGAGGATGGCCTGTTTCCAACAGAACTGAGGAGTAAGACAGGGCTTCAGCCTCAGTCCAACGCTCTTCAATATTTACATCAACAAGCTGGTGGTGGCTCTGGAGTCCTTCTCAGCACCAGGACTCACCCTGACACAGAGGTGAAATTTCTGCTCTATGCTGATGACCTTGTGCTGTTATCACCAACTAAGAGAGGCCTCCAAGTTAATCTGAAATTCCTAGAGACCTTCAGCACCACAGGGGCACTGCCAATCAACCGGAAGAAAACTAATACCATGGTGTTCCAAAAAAGAAAGCAGATACCAGCAGGCCGCACCCCCTTCATAATAGACAGCTGTCTACTTACGGAAACCAACAAGTACACCTACCTGGGCCTTGAACTCGGCCAATCAGGGAGCTTTAAGCAAGCCATACAGTTGCTGAAAAACAAGGCGTGCAAAGCCTTCTATACCATCAGAAGACATCTTTACCATCTTAAGGCGCCTGTAACCATCTGGCTAAAAATCTTTGATACCATCATTGCCCCAATCCTTCTGAATGGCAGAGAAGTCTGGGGTCCAGTCTCATACCCGAACTGATCCAAGTGGGAACGTTGGACCAACAGAAATATTCCACCTAGAGATCTACAAACTGCTCCTCCAAGTCCATCGGAGCACATCAAACAGCGCCGGCCAAGCAGAGCTGGTCATATTCCCATTACACCTTGAGACCCAGAAGAAGGCAATATCATTTTCATCTATAAAGTAGTAGTCCCAGCTACTACCATCAACAAAGCCTCGCTACATCAGGAAGCCCCAGGAGAACGAACCCCCCAACACAAATCATCCCAAACCAGCCTGACCAAGCCACCAACCTGCATGGCCTGACAAAAGGTTAAATCCGGAAGATGGTACACAACGGCAAAGAGGAATATATCAGTGTCTGGAGGAACGACATAAACAAATCACAGAAACTGATGATATACCAGAACCTACAGAAGGGATACAAACTGGCCCCATAGCTAAAGAAACTAGCAAACTCCAAAGAGCGACAGATTCTGAGCCAGTACAGACTGAGCGCCCACAGTCTATTCATCCAATCCGGGAGGCACTGACAGAACTACATGCGGGAAGAGCGCAGACTCTGCCAGCAGTGCCCCCAGGAGGTCTTGGAGAATGAGGTCCACTTCTTGTTGAGGTGCCCCAAATACTCAGCAGTGAGGGACACTCACTTCAGGACACTGTCTGATCTCCTCCCAGACTTCACCTCCATTGAGGAGGAAGAGGAAAGTGCAGCGGCCACAGCAGTGCAATATGTCAGTGCCTGCCACAAACTTGGGAACCCCCTATAGTTCCAGTGACAGATGACTAACCTGACTGGAGGTTGGCTTTGAGCAGGATAAGTTAGGGTTTTTATTGGTAACATTTTGGGGTACATAACATTTTTGATTGCTTTCAGTATAAGTTCTACGCTGAGCACTTAAGTTGGGGTTTCCGTGTAAATCCCGCAAAAATGCGATATAAACTAAATCCCCCACGGAACCACTCACTGTAATGAGGCAGATGGAGATACTTTGGACTCTGTTTGCTATCTGTTCCATGGTATCCGTCTTCAGACGTGCACAGAACTGTGGTCGACCACACGTGTGCGCTAAAAAGACACTTAAAATGATAAAACGTTGCCGGAACAGAGACCAGACTGAGTCTAAAGTGACTCCATCTGCCTTATCTGAATCACATTTTTTGGGGGGATTTGTGTGTCACCCCAGGCCTGGATGCCACAAATATTAAAGGCTGTGTCTGAGAGCAGGAGGGAGGTTACCTGGTCAGGGACAATTAGCATACAGCACCTGCTGTCCCAGGCCAGTAGGGGGAGCTGGCTGCCCCTATAAAAACTGGAACTGAGGGCAGGGTTAGGGAGAACTGGATGACCTAGCTCAGGACTGAGACTAGTCCGAGAGAAGTAGGGACAGTTCAGCTGTAGCCGAGGAGTCCGTGATGCAGAGGAGAAGCTGCGAGCCAGGGACAGAGGGGACGAGAGCCGGTCCAGGCTGAGAGAACTACACTACCGGACATTGGGGTCCGAGGCTGTCAGGGTTGCAAGCCCAGCAGCAGAGAACCAACCCGCGAGGGATTTCAGGTCCCTTGGCCTAAGAAGCCTGGAGGCTCCGCCACACAGAGGGACCAGTACAGCACGGAGAAGCAAAAGGTGCCTAAGGCCCGAGTCGCAAGCCATACAGGCGAAGTACACGGCCAGCTCAGGGACGTGGGCTATTACAACACGAAAAGGGGGATAGTCAGCAAGGGCAGAGAGAGAACGGTAGGCCTTCACACTCACCCTGACCAGTGGGTCTCGCCCGAATGCTCTCAGACACCCAGGCCCATTCCTACCCGGTACTCCTGTTGGGTCATTAGTAATACCTACAATAAAGACCCTGGACTGTTTGAAGCGGATTCTGAACTCTTATTATTGCGGCCTGCACTATCACCTCCAGCATTCACATACGCTGCCCTGAGGCTACACTCTTCCCGTGGGGAGTTATCCTATCCCTGTGCAGCACACCAACATCAGCCTCAGCGGTCTGCCTTGCAGCGGCTGTCATCCCTGACCGCAATCCACGGGTGGCGTAGTCGGACATTCATAACTCTACAAATAGACTGCCACAGCATTTGGTCTGACCACCCTGAGCCACGGGATCGGGTTGCCACTACTACCCCCATCATCGCACTGAAGCCCGGTTCCGGGTGCCCCACGGCCCAGGGGGCGAGTCAGCTTTTGGCGTAGTCGGCAGGATTGTGACCAACCCGCCACAAACGGGTATTGCGTGCCTGAAAAGACTGCAGAGATTTCCTGCCATCCGGAGCCGTTTCCCGCTATCGGACGCCATCTTCAGGACGCCGCGCGGGAAGAAGAGGGGCATGGACGTCAAAAACGTGTGAGACTTGAAGCTCCGCCCTATGCTGAGACGCTGCGCAAGGTCCTGGAAGGGGAGAGAGCGACGCTGACGTTATCACCCCGCGACGCAAGGTCCTCATCCAGAGCATCGCGAGCGGAGCCGCGGCCTACAGAAGAGGATCGTCGGAAGGTAGGCCACGGTTAACTAGGGGGGAGGAAGATTCGGACGCGGAGGGACCCTCTACCACCAGCGTAGCCGCTGCAGCTGTGATGCCGTTTTCCATGCCCTATATCCTGGCTACCACAGTATGCTGGCGAGTCGCATACCTTGGGCGACTTTAAAGAAAGACTGTATAGCTTATTCAAGGTTTATCCCCTGACAGAAGAACAGAAAGTAAGCATACTAATAGGGCAGTTAACTGGTGCGGCCCAACGTGAGGTAAACTCTTGGAAAGCTGAGGAGAAAAGGACTGTAAAGGGGGTTCTGACCCGTCTGCGGGACACCTTTGACACCCGTACCTCAGCAGAAATCAAAGTGCGGTTCTATGGCTGTAAGCAGCGAGCCCAAGATAGTATCAGAGACTATGCCTTGAACCTGCAAGAAGCTCTGGGAACAATCAAGCAAGCTGACCCTGGCAGCGTGCAGGACACTGATAAACTGTTGACTGACCAGTTCATAGAAGGTCTGCTGTCCAGCGCCCACAGAACCCAGCTGTGCCTCATGGCCCTACAGAACCCCGATTTGACTTTTGCGCAGTTCAAAGATAGGGCCATCCGGGTGCTCCGAGAACCCGCACCAGGTGGCGCTGTGGTTTCCCGGCGCCCCGCCATCACTTTCCACCAGGGGGTGGCGCCCTACCCCGCAGACCTTGTGGGGGCTGATGCGCAGGCCCTAGATCCATCCCAGCCTGCAAACCTGCACCATCAGGTCCAAGAACTAACAAAGAGTGTGGCTGCACTGACCAGGACCGTACAGTCGTTGCAGATGGAACCGTCAAGACCAATCAAGTTGGCTTCCAGTCTGGAGGATGTCCCGTGGTGTCGACAGAGAAGGATCCCGTCATTCAGAGGGAGGCCCACCGACCGTTACACTGAGGATGGACAGCCGATTTGCCGCCGTTGCAGCCAGCCAGGACACATAGCCAGGTACTGTACTTTAAATGGGTCCGACCTGGGGCAGAGGGCCAACCCCCAGGCATAAGGTCATCAGGCCCGTCTAATTGGCGCGATAAGTACGTGGGGGGACGCCCGGTCTTACCCGTAGTGCTGGACGGTATCCTCATGAGTGCACTGCTGGACACCGGGTCTCAAGTGACTACCATCCCCTACGTACTTTTCAAGCGGTACTGGAGTGACACTGATATAACCCGTTATCCAGACGATGACTTAAGCATCATTGCCAGCAATGGCCAACCCGTGCCGCAGGTGGGGTTCAGAGAGGTGACCATCAAGATTGGTAAGGTTGAACTGCCGGCACAGGGAGTGATCATTGTGGACATTGACCGTCGTGAAAGTCACCCTAAAATAACCTTGGGTACTAATGTGATCGAAAACTGTCTTTCAGAAGTAATTGTGATTTTGCAGCAGGTGGCGATGAATGCGAGCTCCAGTCAACAGAGGGTCCTCCAGAAAGAGATAAGAGCCCTGATGAGACGGCAACAGATAGAACTGTCTGGTGGTGAGATCGGTAGCGTGAGGATAAGCGACCCGTTCCCCATTGCCATGCCTCCCAAAAGTGAAGGGAGTGGAACACCACATCCCCACGGGGAGCCACCCACCAATAAAAGAGAGACACAGACTTGTACCCCCTGCACATTATCAGAACGCAAAGGGCATGCTGAGAGAAATGAAAGAAGCTGGGGTCATTAGAGATAGCTGTAGCCCCTGGGCAGCTCCCTTAGTTTTGGTAAAAAAAAAAAGACGGTACCATGAGAATATGCGTGGACTATAGGAAGGTCAACCGTATCACCCATAAAGACGCGTACCCGTTACCTAGGGTAGAGGAGTCTTTAGCAGCCCTAAAATCAGCTAACTTCTTCTTTACTTTGGACCTTACTAGCGGGTACTGGCAGGTTCCTGTGGCAGAGGCTGACAAGGAGAAGACCGCCTTCACCACCCCGATGGGATTAAGTGAATTCAACTGTATGCCATTCAGGCTCTGCAATGCACCAGGGCCTTCCAGAGGCTGATGGAATGCTGACTAGGGCACCGAAACTTTGAGACGGTCCTACTCTACCTGGACGATGTTATTGTCTATTAACCACTTCGCACCAGAGCCTGTTTTTGCCTTCGTGACCGGGCCAATTTTTTCAATTCTGACCACTGTCACTTTATGAAGCAATTACTCTGGAACGCTTCAACGGATCCCCCTGATTCTGAGATTGTTTTTTCATGACATATTGTACTTCATGATAGTGGTAAAATTTCTTTGATATCACTTGCGTTTATTTGTGAAAAAATCGGAAATTTGGCGAAAATTTTGAAAATTTTGCAATTTTCAAACTTTGAATTTTTAAGCCCTTAAATCAGAGAAATATGTCACACAAAATACTTAATAAATAACATTTCCCACATGTCTATTTTACATCAGCACAATTTTGGAACCAAAATTTTTTTTTGTTAGGGAGCTATAAGGGTTAAAAGTTGACCAGCGATTTCTCATTTTTCCAACAAAATTTACAAAAACATTTTTTTAGAGACCACATCACATTTGAAGTCACTTTGAGGGGTCTTTATGACAGAAAATACCCAAAAGTGACACCGTTCTAAAAACTGCACCCCTCAAGGTGCTCAAAACCACATTCAAGAACTTTATTAACCCTTCAGGTGCTTCACAGAAATTTTTGGAATGTGGAAGAAAAGAATTAACATTTAACTTTTTTCACAAAAATGTTACTTTAGACCCAATTTTTTTTATTTTTACAGGGGTAACAGGAAAAAATGGACCCCAAAATTTTTTGTGCAATTTCTCTTGAGCGTGCTGATACCCCATATGTGAGGGAAAACCACTGTTTGGGCGCACGGCAGGGCTCGGAAAGGAAGGAGCGCCATTAGACTTTTTGAATGTAAAATTTGTCTGAATAATTAGCAGACACCATGTTGCGTTTGGAGAGCTCCTGATGTGACTAAACAGTGGAAACCCCCCACAAATGACACCATTTTGGAAACTAGACCCCTTAGGGAACTTATCTAGATGTGTGGTGAGCACCTTGAACCCCAAGGTGCTTCACAGAAGTTTATAATAATCAGCTGTAAAAATAAAATTTTCACATTTTTCCCGCAAAAACGTTTTTCATTCCTTAATTTTGCATTATCAGAAGGGTAATAGGATAAATTGCACCATGAAATTTGTTGTGCAATTTCTCCTGAACACGCCGATACCCCATATGTGGGGGAAAACCACTGTTTGGGCGCACGGCAGGGTTTGGAAGGGAAGGAGCGCCATTTGACTTTCTGAATGTAAAATTTGTCTGAATAATTAGCAGACGCCATGTTGCGTTTGGAGAGCCCCTGATGTTCCTAAACAGTGGAAACCCCCCACAAGTGACACCATTTTGGAAACTAGACCCCTTAGGGAACTTATCTAGATGTGTGGTGAGCACCTTGAACCCCAACGTGCTTCACAGAAGTTTATAATAATCAGCTGTAAAAATAAAATTTTCACATTTTTCCCGCAAAAACGTTTTTCATCCCTTAATTTTGCATTATCATAAGGGTAATAGGATAAATTGCACCATGAAATTTGTTGTGCAATTTCTCCTGAACACGCCGATACCCCATATGTGGAGGCAAACCACTGTTTGGGTGCACGGCAGGGCTCGGAAGGAAAGGAGCGCCATTTGACTTTTTGAATGCAAAATTTGTTTGAATAATTAGCGGACGCCATGTTGCATTTGGGGAGCCCCTGATGTGCCTAAACAGTGGAAACCCCCCACAAGTGACACCATTTTGGAAACTAAACCCCTTAGGGAACTTATCTAGATGTGTGGTGAGCACCTTGAACCCCAAGGTGCTTCACAGAAGTTTATAATAATCAGCTGTAAAAATAAAATTTTCACATTTTTCCCGCAAAAACGTTTTTCATCCCTTAATTTTGCATTATCAGAAGGGTAATAGGATAAATTGCACCATGAAATTTGTTGTGCAATTTCTCCTGAACACGCCGATACCCCATATGTGGGGGAAAACCACTGTTTGGGCGCACGGCAGGGTTTGGAAGGGAAGGAGCGCCATTTGACTTTCTGAATGTAAAATTTGTCTGAATAATTAGCAGACGCCATGTTGCGTTTGGAGAGCCCCTGATGTTCCTAAACAGTGGAAACCCCCCACAAGTGACACCATTTTGGAAACTAGACCCCTTAGGGAACTTATCTAGATGTGTGGTGAGCACCTTGAACCCCAACGTGCTTCACAGAAGTTTATAATAATCAGCTGTAAAAATAAAATTTTCACATTTTTCCCGCAAAAACGTTTTTCACCCCTTAATTTTGCATTATGATAAGGGTAATAGGATAAATTGCACCATGAAATTTGTTGTGCAATTTCTCCTGAACACGCCGATATCCCATATGTGGGGGAAAACCACTGCTTTGGTGTACGGCAGGGTTCGGAAGAGAAAGGAGCGCTATGTTGGCTGGGATAGGCAGCAGACACCATGTCACATTTGAAGAGTCGCTGACATGCAGAAACAGCAGAAACCCCCACAAGTGACCCCATTTTGTAAACTGCACCTCTCAAGGAATTCATCTAGGGAAGTAGTGAGTATTTTTTAATTTTTTAATTTATACCATTGGGCAGTGAAAAAAGCATAATTATATTTTTACCACAAAAAAATGTTTTACCCTCAGATTTTACATTTTCACACAGGGCAATGGGTAAAAATGGTGCCGAAATGTGTCACACAATTTCTTCTAAAAGTGCCAATACCCCATATGTGGCTGTATCGTACCGCTCAGCCATACGGCGAGATCTGGGGGGGACGGAGTGCTATTTGACAATTGGAGAACAAATTATTGTAGAATAGGCATTTGGATTTGGGAGCACAAAATTTTTTGAATTTCTTTTGGGGGGCAAGGGCCATTTCGCTTTTCCAGAGCCTTTCTGCTACCAGTAACTTGGAAGTCCCTTATATTTTTAACAGATGACGGACCTGAGTGGGGACTAGCTTTTTTTGAGGACTAAGTTGAAGCTTTTATTGGGAACATTTTACGTAACATTTATCCGGCGCTCTAGGCTGAGCACTTACATCAGGGTTTCCATCTAAATTTCCAAGTGATGTAATTCAGATGAAACCCCTGCGGGATCCATTCACTGTAATGAGGCAGCAGAGTTACTCTGGACTCCGTCTGGCCTCTGTTTAGCGGTGTCCTTTTTTTCAGAAGTGCACAAAACTGTGGCCAACCACACTTTTATGCACGCCTAAAACAAATGACACCGTGGGATCCCAGGCTAGACGGCGTCCACAGTGGCCTATATCTGCCTCATTACAGGGAATCTTCCGTCATGGGTTCCGGCTGAATCACATATTTCAGAGATTTACATGGAAACTCTGGCGTAAGTGCTCAGCGCAGAGCGCAGGATAAATGTGTGCCGAGAAATACTGCGATCTTTGGGAGACATAATAAACAAATCAGTAGCAGGTGAAGAATTGGTTTTATTTATTTTTTTACGCCGTTCCTAGTGTGATATAACTGATTAGATTACTTTATTCTTCGGGTCGGTGCGATTACAGAGATACCAGATTTATATCGGGTTTTTATGACTGACAGCTGTCACACACTAAGAGATGCTTTTTTTTTGCAAAATCTAGTTTTTGCATCGCCATATTTTGAAAGCTATAATTTTTCCATATTTCGGCCGACAGAGTCATGTGATGGCTTGTTTTTTGCGGGACGAGTTGACATTTTTATTGGTACCATTTGTGGGTACGTGACATTTTTTGATCGCTTTCTATTCCGTTTTTTTGGGAGGTAAAATTAACAAAAACCAACAATTCAGGAATTGTTTTTTTTTTATGCCGTTCTGCGTGTGGTAAAAGTGATCAGGCAGCGTTATTCTTCGGGTCAGTACATTTACAGCGATACTACACTTACTGTATATTTTTTTATGTTTTGGCGCTTTTACACAATAAAACAATTTTAAAGAAAAAATATTTTTTTTGCATTGCTTTATTCTGAGCGCTATAACTTTTTTATTTTTCGGCTGATGGAGCTGTATGGTGGCTTGATTTTTGCAGAACAAGATGACGTTTTCAGCGGTACCATTTCTATTTCCATTTTGCTTTTTGATCGCATTCTTTTCCACTTTTTGTTTGGCGATATGAGGAAAAAGCATAGTTTTTTGCTCCGTTTTTTATTTATTTTTATTACGGTGTACACATAAGGAGTTAATTAGTGTGACAGTTTTATAGCTCGGGTTGTTTCAAACGCGGCAATACCAAATATGTGTACTTTTTTTATTTTTGCATAAATATACGGATTTATCGGTTTAATATTTTATTTATTTATTTTTATTTATTTTGTATTTTTTTTTTAACAGTTTTAAAACATTTTTTTTTACTTTTTTTTACATTTTTACTTAGTCCCTGTATGGGACATTAATTTTTATTTTTCTGATCCCTGATCTCATGTAATGTAATAGACATATATTACATTACATGAGATCTTCACTGACTCTTTCAGTCAGTTTCCTGTCTGGCATCAGCTACATACAGGCTGAAGTCAGACAGGAAGGACACCATATATGGCAGAGCTGGAGGCGGTCATGTGACCTCCAGCTGCCATAGCAACGCCAGGTCCTGGAAGGTATAAGGGGGGCCGTCGGAGAGGTAAGTGGACGACCCCCTCTCCTCCTGCTGTCTTCTATATGCCGTGATCACTATAGATCACAGCATATAGAAGACAGCAAAGGGTTAACATCACTGGGACCTGATCTAATCAGGTCCCGATGATGTACCCTGTCAGAGCTAACGCTCTGCACCGCTCTCACAGCGCTTGCAGGACCCAGGGGGTCCTGAGCACTGCGAGACCACCCACCGTTTTTAAACGTCCGCGCTGCACAGAGCCCAGGCAGCGCGGACGTTTATCTACAGTGGGCGGTCGGGAAGCGGTTAAAAGACCTACTAGGACCATCTAAAGCACCTGGCCGAGGTGTTCGAAGCCCTGGCAGGCTATGGCCTGAAGGTGAAACCCTCAAAGTGTCACCTGTTAAAACCGAAGGTACAGTACCTAGGGTACGTGGTGAGCGCTGAGGGAGTAGCCCCCGACCCCGACAAGGTCACAGTAATCAAGAGCTGGCCAAGCCCCTCTAACATCAAAGAAGTGAGGCAATTCCTCGGGTTGGTAGGCTACTACCGAAGGTTCATCCCCGGGTTCACTAAGATGGCAGCCCCTATGCAAGACCTCCTGATAGGGCAATCTAAGACCAGAAGCCAAAAGCCACCCTTCAAGTGGGACAAGCCGGAAGAGGAGTCGTTCCGACAGTTGAAGATGGCCCTCACGGGGGATGAGATCCTGGCCTACCCTGATTATGGCCAGCCTTTTATTCTCCACACCGACGCCAGTAATGTGGGGCTGGGAGCCGTACTGTCGCAGAACCAACAGGGCAGAGAAAGGGTGATCGCGTACGCCAGCCGGAAGCTGAGGCTCACTGAAAGAAACCAGGAGAATTACAGCTCCTTCAAGCTAGAATTCTTGGCAGTGGTGTGGGCCGTCACAGAACGGTTTAAGCATTACCTGGCCTCCGCAAAGTTCACTGTGTACACGGACAACAACCCGCTGACACACCTGGACAATGCAAGACTTTGTGCCCTAGAACAGCGGTGGATGGCCCGGCTATCCAATTATGACTTCACAATCAAATACCGGGCCGGCAGAACCAACGCCAACGCAGACGCCCTATCAAGAATGCCCCACCTACCTGAAGGAGAAGACGACTCGGAAGAGCTGGAGGAAGTAGAGCTCCCTGCGTTCCACCGGTATGGGGCCACTCAGTACTCTCACCGGGTAAGAGACAAAGACCTAACCACCGTCATGTTCAACCCCTTACCCCACCACGGCTGGGCCGAAACGCAAGATAGTGACCCTGCAATTCGCCTGGTAAAAGACCTGTTAACCCAGGCAGACGCTAGCCCTGGATTGGATGCTCCAGAGGGAGCCAAGCAGTTGTGGAAGGAGAAAAGCAGGCTATTCCTCTATGAAGGTAAGCTGTGCAGAAGGCTTGTCAACCACCGGACGCACGAGCTGACCTGGAAGGTAGTGGTCCCAAGGCGAGATGCGGCAATGGTCCTGGAGGCCTACCATGACAGAGCGGGACACTTCGGGCGGAAGAAACTGGAGTTCTTACTGAGAGAGCGGTTCTACTGTGGATCGGTATGAGAGGGGCCATAGAGAACTGGAGCAGGGACTGCGGCCCATGTCACCTCAGAAGGAAGGACCGTACCAGCCAGAAGACACCCTTGAGGCCCATCGTCACCAGGCAGCCTCTTGAGCTGGTAGCTCATGTGAAGTTGGCTCCAGCCGGTCCGGCTACATCTATGCCCTCACGATTGTGGACCATTACTCCTGGTTCCTGGTGGTGGTTCCTGTTAAAGACCTGACAGCCCAAACAGCGGCCAGAGCCTTCCAGCAACATTTCTGCCGTCCAAACGGGTATCCGGAACAGGTCTTGACAGATCAAGGTCCAGCGTTTGAGGCGGAAGTCTTCCAGGAGTTCTGCAACCTCTACGGCTGTAGGAAGATTTGGACAACGCCTTAGCACCCGCAAACCAACGGGCTGTGTGAGAAAATGAATAATATCATCATTGATCTCCTCAAGACGTTGCCCCTGGAAGAACGCAGCCTGTGTCCGGAGAAGCTGCCAGACCTGATTGACTTGTACAACCATACCGCGGTGAATGCTACAAATTGCACCCCGGCTTACCTGATGCGGGCAAGACCAGGTAAGCTGCCGATAGACCTGGAGATGGGAGTCCTGACACCCGAGGACACCTCCCCAGAAGTGGACTGGGATACGGAACGGCGGCTACAGTACAAGAAGGTACAGGAGAGTGTGGAGAGGAGTCTGGCTCAAGCGAGAGAAAAGCAAGAGAGGCTCTTCAACCAACACGCCCCTGCTGGCCCCCTGGAACCTGGTGAGCAGGTCCTGAAGTGCAAGAGAAGGCTTCACAAGCTGGACGAACAGTGGGAGAGAGACCCGTACACAGTACTGCAGTCCGACCACGACAACCCGAAGGTATGTGTGATTACCAAGGATGGAGGAGAAACCACTAACACCGTCTCCAGAGACCACCTAAAATGGTGCCCCGAGCAACTGCAGAGTCCAAGTGGAGATCAAGCTGACCTTGAACCCGCAGAGGACAAGGAAGAAATGATCAGCACCATTCTCGGAGAGTTCCCCCGGACCCGGACTCAGATAAATGACGCGATAGTGGTACCCGTCCTACACTTCCTTCAACCTACCCAGCAGGAGCCTACAGGAGAGCAGGAAGAACAAGCGGAACAAGCAGCGCCGGAGGCAGAAGGACCCATGCCAGCAGCCCAAGAGAGTCAACGCTCTGCTGACAGTGAGCCTGCCATGCCTGCGGTAAGCCAAAGAACCCGCAGACAGCTGCCTGCCCTGCCTGTGAACCCAGCTAGTAGCTGTACCATAAATGATAGTGGGGAAAGCCAGGGTAGACCACCACCAAACAGTGGGTTACGGAGGTCAATCGGAGCACTACTGGTCAAATACCAGCTCGCTGGAAGATCTAAATGCACAGTGTATATATTTAATGTTTTATGTTTGTACCCTGGGTATTAATACTGTTTTCCAGCTTTCCTAGATACAATGGACTGACAGGTTATGGACAGTAAATAACCGGAACTACCATGTAGATAGTTGCACCTGGTGCCCTCTTTCGACGATGACCACGGAAGAAAAACCTGTCCGGCGTGGCCCCCTTGTGGTCGAAAGTAGTTAGCTTTTACCTTGCTGCCACGCCCAAGGCCAGGAACTTGGGGTTTATAGGGACAGGTCCCCACATTGTGGAAAACTATACCTAGTTGGGTGATATGGACACCCGGTCACGGAAGCGCCGTGACCTTAAGGACAAAATGTACTTGTATATATGTTATGTTATTGTTTCTACCTTGTATTTGTGTTTCCTGTTAGTCCCGGAGTACTAAATTTTACTAGGGGGGAATGTGTCACCCCAGGCCTGGATGCCACAAATATTAAAGGCTGTGTCTGAGAGCAGGAGGGAGGTTCCCTGTTCAGGTACAATTAGCATACAGCACCTCCTGTCCCAGGCCAGTAGGGGGAGCTGGCTGCCCCTATAAAACTGGAACTGAGGGCAGGGTTAGGGAGAAGTGGACGACCTAGCTCAGGACTGAGACTAGTCCCAGAGAAGTAGGGACAGTTCAGCTGTAGCCGATAAGTCCGTGAGGCAGAGGAGAAGCTGCGAGCCAGGGACAGAGGCGACGAGAGCCGGTCCTGGCTGAGAGAACTACACTACCGGACATTGGGGTCCGAGGATGTCAGGGTTGCAAGCCCAGAAGCAGAGAACCAACCCGCGAGGGATTTCAGGTCCCTTGGCCTAAGAAGCCTGGAGGCTCCGCCACACAGAGGGACCAGTACAGCACGGAGAAGCAAAAGGTACCTAAGGCCCGAGTCGCAAGCCATACAGGCGAAGTACACGGCCAGCTCAGGGACGTGGGCTATTACAACACGAAAAGGGGGATAGTCAGCAAGGGCAGAGAGAGAACGGTAGGCCTTCACACTCACCCTGACCAGTGGGGCTCGCCCGAATGCTCTCAGACACCCAGGCCCATTCCTACCCTGTGCTGCACACCAACATCAGCCTCAGCGGTCTGCCTTGCAGTGGCTGTCATCCCTGACCGAAATCCACGGGTGGCGTAGGTGGACATTCATAACTCTACAAATAGACTGCCACAGCATTTGGTCTGACCACCCTGAGCCACGGGATCGGGTTGCCACTACTACCCCCATCATCGCACTGAAGCCCGGTTCCGGGTGCCCCACGGCCCAGGGGGCGAGTCAATTTGCCCTTCACGACCTTGGACGTATCCATACGTCATGGAAGGGAAGGCTATGTCCTGAAGATTCTGCACGCACAGGAGTTGTGTGCGCGCGATTGCCACCGGGTGTTCATCTGATATAACAGTTGACACCCGGTTCTCACTGCTAAGAGCGGTCTCTGGCACTTTAACCCCATAAATGCTGCGATTAATATTGATCACAGCATTTAGAAGGCAGGGAGAGGGAGGTTGCTCGCTCTCCCCTCCGATCCGCGCTCCTGCAAAGTCATTGCGAGGGCCCGATCGTTGCCATGGTGACCTGAGCTCGTCATGACAACATCCGGATCAACATCCAGGCTACGGCAAGCCCCTTAGACCATGCTCAGATTATGGTCTAAGAGGCTTGTGTCAGTGCACCACTGCACAACTGACAGATAAAGCACTGTAATTAAGGTTGAGCGAGTATGTTCTGTACGAGTATGTTCTGTCTGAGTATGCTCGGGCCGAGCTCCGAGTATTTACAGCTGCTCAGTGATATGTTTGAATCCCTCCCGTGTGCATGATTTGCGACTGCTTGACATCTTTATTACATGTGAGGAATGTGTAAGAAACAGACATTCCTCACATGTAATAAAACTGTCAAACAGTTGCAAATCATGCACACAGGAGCGATTCAAACATATCACCGAGCAGCTGTAAACACTCGGAGCTCGGCCCGAGCATACTCGGCGAAAGGGTTAATAGAACATACTCGCTCAACACTAACTGTAATGCTTGGGCATGCTTTATAACAGCGATCAAAGTGAAAGTCCACTTGATGGACTAAGTCGAAAGATTTTTTAAAAAGTTTAAAAAATTTGTAAAAATGTAAAAAAAAATAAATAGTGAAATAATAATTAAAAATTACATTAAACCAATAAATAAGTATTTTTATGTAAAAAAAAAACCAAAAAAGTAAACATATTTGGTATTGCCGCGACCCGACCTATAAAACTGTCAAACTAGTTAACCCCTTTAGTGAACACAATAAAAATAAATATTTTAAAAAAGAGGCAAAAGCTATGCTTTTTTATCATACTGCCGAACAAAAAGTGGAATAAAACAACAATCAAAAAGACGAATGTAAATAAAAATGGTATAGCTGAAAATGCCATTTTGTCCGGCAAAAAGCAGGTTGCCAAACAGCTTCATCAGGAAAAACATAAAAAAGTTATAGCTCTCAGAATAGAGTAATGCAAAAATAATTATTTTTTCTATAAAATAGTGTTTATTGTTTACAAAATAGAGTCACTGATAGGGGTTTTTCACTGTTTAGGCACATCAGGGGCTTTCCAAATGCGACATGGCGTCCACTCTCGATTCCAGCCATTTTTGAGTCCAAAAAGTCAAACTGAGCTCTTTACCTTCCGAACCCTGCCATGTGCCTATAGAGTAGTCTTCTCCCACATATGGGGTATCAGCAGGGCCAGCATCAGCACTTGGGCAAGCGGGGGTGCTCACTCACCGTTAGGGACCCTGGTGCGCTATGGGGCCAGTGAGTCGGGGGAGCATGGTGCCAGCATTCGCGAGTGAGCCCCCATGCTTTGTTCAGGGCCCTGGCATTTATACTTACCTCATCTCAATGCTCTGCAGCTCCGGTGTCTTCCGTGTCTTCTGACACTGTGATGTGTCAGGGCAGAGGGCGCAATGACATCAGTACACTGCGCCCTCAGCTCTGACAGTGCAGAGAGTCAGAAGACGCTGAGGAGTCCTGACCTGCCACCAGCAATGAAACGTGAGTATTTATTTATTTTTTTTAAATGTATGGAGCATTATATGGAGCCCATTCTCTATGGAGCATTATATGGGGCCCATTCTCTATGGAGCGTTATATGGGACCCATTCTCTATGGAGCATTGTATGGGGCCCATTCTCTATGGAGCATTATATGGGGCCCATTCTCTATGGAGTATTATATGAGGCCCATACTGTTTGGAGTTTTATATGGGGCCCATTCTATATGGAACATTATATGGGGCCCATTCTCTATGGAGCATTATATGGGGCCCATTCTCTATGGAGCATTATATGGGGCCCATTCTCTATGGAGCATTATATGGGGCCCATTCTCTAAGGAGCATTATACGGGGACCATTCTCTATGGAACATTATATGGGACCCATTCTCTATGGAGCATGTGCCCAGAGGCATAGCTAAGGGTTGGGTTCAGGGGGGGCAAAACTTCTGAGTGGGCCCCTAACCATGTAACCCTGATTACAAATATGGTGGTGCACCCTAATAGTGGAAGTAGGAGAACTTCAGCAGATGACCGTGCTGTTGCTAAAAGAAATCTTTATACAATGATTAACACTGATATTACTGCCATACTGTGTTGACCATATAGTAGTAGATACCAGTATTGCAGAGCATATAAGAGATTACAGTACAGATATATATAGTACCTTACAGGTGACGTCCTTTCTGCTAGAGTCATTCACTTTTCCCGTCTTTTCCACCTGTCCCAGACCGATATAACGACTTCTCCAGCCACAGCTCATCTGCAGAGATCACAACAAAGACACATATGACTTCTCACATTTCAGGCACCAGCCCCATCTATCCCAACCTGCACAAACCCCTCATCCTGCTGATACCCCAATGCTGAGCCGCTGCTGCTGAATGTGTCCCTATTACTGATCCTCTTAGTATCCCAAATAATAAAGCCCACCACTGTGCCCCCTCATAATAATGCTAACACTGTGCCTCTTACAAAGTAAAATCCCCCCTTTGTGCTCTCTAGATGGTAAAACTACCCCTTTAAAATATTACTGCCCTGTGCAAGTGCCCTAGAAAACAGTGCCCACATTTTGCCCCTAAAAGTAATAATGCGTCAGGTGCACCGTTGACGGCCACAATACCGTAAGTGCCCCTATAACAATAATGATTCTTAAGTGCCCACTTAACATTTAATAATGTCCACTGATTCCCCCATGTACAGTAATAATGACCCATGAGTCCCCAGCATTGTTTATGTGGTCGGTTAGTCATGTGACTACATGTATGTTATTTGCATGTGTTGACTAGACTCTCACAGCTTGTCTCAATTCTCTTGTATTGAGAGAAGCTAGTCGACATATGCAAATAGCATACATGTGGTCACATGCCCGCCCGATCCCACTGTTGAAATTGGGGGCTCATGACAGCAGGCGCACCATACCCTGTCATGATTTGCCCGTCTGCAGTCACATAGAGTGACTGCAGACTTTTATCCCAAGCCCGCACAACCCCTTTAATAACTTTATACAAATAATAAGCTGCTTATTATGAAATTATTATTAAAGGGATTGTCTAGTCTGAAGCTACAAGTCTGCTGTGACTATGTGACTGCAGACTTGTGAATCCTCACATTGCATGCACAGCACACTGTCTAGGCTCTCTGGTTCGGGGAGCGGGTTGTCATGAGACCTCAAGTATGCGATTTGCATACACCTGGCCACATTCCGACTAGACTGTTTCCGGTCTTGCTCAATACACTTGTATTGAATGGGGCCGCGAAGTTGGAATGGGGCCAGGAGCATGTAAATCACATACTTAAAGGGGATTTCCCACGAACAAAAGTACATTTTAATCAATAGTTACTGTAATAATAATCATTTCTACAATTGGATGTATTTATAAAAATGTTCCTGTGCTGAGATAATCTTATAAATGTTCCCCTGCTGTGTACTGTGTAATGGTTGTGTCTGACCGTACAGAAACATGGTCTGATTGTACCACACCTCCTGGGCAGGGGAGGAAGCAAAAGAGCGTACAGACATTACAGCCGGGGAGCACAGCTGATTCTTTCTTTTAAGTAAAACATTGTTTAAAATGGACAGGGAAATGTTTTACCTCACAGAAAGAATCATCTGTGATCCCGTGCTATAATGTCAGTATACTCTTTTGTTTCCCACCCTGTCCAGGAGATGTGGTATGATCAGACCATGTTCCTGTATGGTCAGACAAGGCCATTACACAGGGGAACATTTATAAGATTATCTCAGCACAGGAACGTTTTATTTAAACACATCCAATTGTGGAACTTATTATTATTCCAAGATCTATTGATTAAAATCAACTTTGGTTCATGGGAAAAACCCTTTAACCCCTTAAGCCTCGGAGCATTTTCCGTTTTTGCATTTTCGTTTTTGCTCCCCTTGTTCCCAGAGCCATAGCATTTTTATTTTTTGGTCAATATGGCCATGTGAGGGCTTATTTTTTGCGGGACGAGTTGTACTTTTCAACGCCATTACTAGTTTTACCATATCGTGTACGGGAAAACGGGAAAAAAATTCCAAGTGCGGTAAAATTCAAAAAAAGTGCAATACCACAGTTGTTTTTTTTTTTTTACCACGTTCACTGAATCCTAAAACTGACCTGCCCTTCTTATTTTACAGGTCATTACGAGTTCATAGACACCAAACGTGTATAGGTTCTTTTATATTTAAGTGGTGAAAAAAATTCCAAAATTTGGTAAAAAAAAAAAAAATAGCGCCATTTTCCGACACCCATAGCGTCTCCATTTTTCGTGATCTGGGGCTGGGTGAGGGCTTATTTTTTGTGCGCCGGGCTGACATTTTTATTGATAAAATTGTGGGGTAGATCCGATGTTTTGATCGCCCGTTATTGCATTTTATTGCAATTTTGCGGCGACCAAAAAACGTAATTCTGGCGTTTAGAATTTTTTTCTTGTTACACCGTTTACCGATCGGATTAATTATTTTTTTATATTGATAGATCGGGCGATTCTGAACGCGGCGATACCAAATATGTCTATGTAGGTTTTTTTTTTTAATATTTTATTTTGAATGGGGCGAAAGGGGGGTGATTTAAACTTTTATATTTTTTTACTTTTTTTTATATTTTTAAAAACTTTTTTTTTTTACTTTTTGCATGCTTCAATAGTCTCCATAGGAGACTAGAAGCAGCAACTGTCCGATCGGCTCTGCTACATACAGGGGACGAGCAGGTCCCCTGCATGCAGCAGAAATGGTCCTGTGCTATGAGCGCCGACCAATAGGTGGCGCTCATAGCGACCAGATCATGACAACCACAGGCGTCTGCTGCAGACCTTGGGTTGTCATGCCCACCCATCGGTGATCCGCGATCACGTGACGGGGTCGCCGATGGGCGGGGCTTATGCCGCGCTACCCGGAAGCGCGCGTTAAATGCCACTGTCGGAGATTGACAGCGGCATTTAACATGTTAACAGCCGCGGGTGGATCGCGATTCCACCCGCGGCTGTTGCGGGCACATGTCAGCTGTAATAATCAGCTGACATGTGCTCCGTTCAGTGCGGGCTCAGCGCCGGAGCCCTCACTGAACGGGGGGTACGCAAATGTGCGTACCAATACGGCAAGCGTTGTTAAGGGGTTAAGGTCACATGACAACCCGCTCCCCGAACCAGAGAGCCCAGACAGTGTGCTGTGTGTGTAATGTGAGGATTCACAAGTCTGCAGCCACATAAAGTAACTACAAAAGACAAAAAATATATCTCATACCCTACCATCATTATACAGTTATATGAAAAAGTTTGGGCACCCCTATTAATCTTAAGCTTAATGTTTTTTAAAAATTGGTGTTTTTGAAACAGCTATTTCAGTTTGATATATGTAATAACTGTTGGACACAGTAATGTTTCTGCCTTGAAATGAGGTTTATTGTACCAACAGAAAATGTGCAATCTGCATTCAAACAAAATTTGACAGGTGCATAAGTATGGGCACCCTTATCATTTTCTTGTTTTAAACACTCCTACCTACTTTTTACTGACTTACTAAAGCACTTTTTTTGGTTTTGTAACCTCATTGAGCTTTGAACTTCATAGCCAGGTGTATGCAATCATGAGAAAAGCTACTTAAAGTGGCCACTTGCAAGTTGTTCTCCTGTTTGAATCTCCTCTGAAGAGTGGCATCATGGGCTCCTCAAAACAACTGTCAAATGATCTGAAAACAAAGATTATTCAACATAGTTATTCAGGGGAAGGATACAAAAAGCTGTCTCAGAGATTTAACCTGTCAGTTTCCACTGTGAGGAACATAGTAAGGAAATGGAAGAACACAGGGACAGTTCTTGTTAAGGCCAGAAGTGGCAGGCCAAGAAAAACATCAGAAAAGCAGAGGAGAAGAATGGTGATATCAGTCAAGGACAATCCTCAGACCACCTCCAGAGAGCTGCAGCATCAACTTGCTGCAGATGGTGTCACTGTGCATCGGTCAACTATACAACGCACTTTGCACAAGGAGAAGCTGTATGGGAGAGTGATGCGAAAGAAGCCGTTTCTACAAGCACGCCACAAACAGAGTCGGCTGAGGTATGCAAAAGCACATTTGGAGAAGCCAATTTCTTTTTGGAAGAAGATCCTGTGGACTGATGAAACCAAGATTGAGTTGTTTGGTCATACAAAAAGGCGTTATGCATGGCGGCAAAAAACCACAGCATTCCAAGAAAAACACTTGCTACCCACAGTAAAATTTGGTGGAGGTTCCATCATGCTTTGGGGCTGTGTGGCCAATGCCGGCACCGGGAATCTTGTTAAAGTTGAGGGACGCATGGATTCCACTCAGTATCAGCAGATTCTTGACAATAATGTTCAAGAATCAGTGATAAAGTTGAAGTTACGCAGGGGATGGATCTTTCAGCAAGACAATGATCCAAAACACCGCTCCAAATCTACTCAGGCATTCATGCAGAGGAACAATTACAATGTTCTGGAATGGCCATCCCAGTCCCCAGACCTGAATATCATTGAACATCTGTGGGATCATTTGAAGAAGGCTGTCGATGCTCGGCGACCATCAAACTTAACTGAACTGGAATTGTTTTGTAAAGAGGAATGGTCAAAAATACCTTCATCCAGGATCCAGGAACTCATTAAAAGCTACAGGAAGCGACTAGAGGCTGTTATTTTTGCAAAAAGAGGATCTACTAAATATTAATGTCACTTTTCTGGTGAGGTGCCCATACTTATGCACCTGTCAAATTTTGTTTGAATGCAGATTGCACATTTTCTGTTAGTACAATAAACCTCATTTCAAGGCAGAAACATTACTGTGTCCAACAGTTATTACATATATCAAACTGAAATAGCTCTTGCAAAAACACCAATTTTTAAAAAACATTAAGCTTAAGATTAATAGGGGTGCCCAAACTTTTTCATATAACTGTATATAAATGTAAAGCAAAGTTGCATATTAAATATAGGGTACTTAGTGAACTATTTTTGATCAAAAAAAGTATACAAAAATAGTTCACTAAGTACCCTATATTTAATATGCAACTTTGCTTTACATTTATATATAATGATGGTAGGGTATGAGATATATTTTTTGTCTTTTGTAGGTTTTGCTTCTTTTTGCTAGTGTGAACATGCTCCTATTTCTTGCATGTGTACCATCTTAGACCTCAGTTCACATTGCTTGGTTTTTTAGCCACATAAAGTAATTGCAGACTTGTACATTTAGACCAGACAATCCCTTTAAATGTTGTACAGCTCATGCCATGGTTAGTGTATGGGGGTTTGTTATACTATCAGGCAGGGGCTTATAATAAGACCTAAACGGTAAATATAATAAGGCTGGTTTCACATGTCCGTATATTTCCGGTATCGGAAAAACCGGTACTGGAGATATCTGTTTCTTGTATGCCGGTGTGTGTTATACGTGTTGCACCCGTGTGCGGCCCGTGTGCCGCATCAGGATCACACGTACGGGCGGCTGGGAATCAGTGTCCAGGTAGCGCTGCCGAACGCTGCCCTCATCATGGTTCAGTGCCATCACTGCGATCATCACCAGCAGTGGCAATGATGAGGGTAGTAGTAGTGTCTGCTCCTGCAGTGTCCCTGTGTAAAAATAAGAATAAAATAATAAAATCCGTGTGGTATGTTTTGCGGACCGTGCATCTGCAAAAAAACGGACATGTCAGTGTGTGGAGCACACGGACACACGGTCTGTGAAAACACACTGACATGTGATCAGACCCATAGATTTGAATGGGTCTGCGTGTGTCAGTGTCTCTAGTACGTGTGGAAACTGTCACCACTCGTACCGGAGATCCTGACCTGTGAACGAGCCCTAAGTCCCCTACCTCCCTATCTCCACCCTCCCCAGACAGCAACTATGACATGAGATTGCACATAATCTCAGAACGCAAGGCCCTCAGCGCCACCCCCACCCCCACTACCCCAATTCAGCTCCCCCTCTTCCCCTCACATTCACCCCACTGTCTCCCACAGTAACATCATATGCTGTCATTTATTTTAAAACTAAAAAAACTGGTTCCAGCAGCACTTACATATGAAGGTGATTGATGACTGGTCCGGGCCAGGCCCTGTCTTGGCACAGGTTGCACAACCTAACTGCAGCAGCTCACTAGGACCCAGGGTCCAGCGTGGACCAATCAGAGCACTGATGGTGTGGAGCTAACCGCAGCGCTGCCAGCCTGTAGAAGAAGATGAGGTTAGCAGCACTTTAGCCCTCACCGTGCACTGCACTGAGACTCTGCAATTGGCTGCTGTGCTGTGCAGCCTGCAGAGTCTCAGCTCAGAAAGAGAACAGCAGCGTCACCTCAGAGAGCCGCGGTCGCCTTCTGCTTAACAGGGTGGGCCCCTCAACGTGACGCCCCCTTTACCCCCCAGTAGGTACGCCACTGATGGGGCCCATTCTCTATGGAGCATTATATGAGGCCCATTCTCCATGGAGCACTATATGGGGCCCATACTGTATGCAGTATTATATGGGGCCCATTATTCTGTATGGAGCATTATATAGGGCCATTATACTGTATGGAGCAATATATGGGGCTCATTATACTGTATGAGGCATTATATGGAAGCCCTTATTCTGTATGGAGCATTATATAGGGCCCATTATTCTGCATGGAGCACTATATGGTGCCCATTATTCTGTATGGAGCATTATATGGGGTCCATTATTCTGCATGGAGCAATATATAGGGCTCATAATACTGTATGGAGGACTATGTGGTGCCCATAATACTGTAAGGAGGACTATGTGGTGCCCATAATACTGTATGGAGGACTATGTGGTGCCCATAATACTGTATGGATGACTATGTGGTGCCCATAATACTGTATGGAGGACTATGTGGTGCCCATAATACTGTATGGAGGACTATGTGGTGCCCATAATACTGTATGGATGACTATGTGGTGCCCATAATACTGTATGGAGCACTATGTGGTGCCCATAATACTGTATGGATGACTATGTGGTGCCCATAATACTGTATGGAGGAATATGTGGTGCCCAGAATACTGTATGGAAGACTATACTGTTCGGTCTAAAATGAAGACTTTAGAATCCCCCCAGGTCACGCCCTGTGCGCTGCGGGGATTCACCAGTTTCTGAGCTATTTACAATAGATATCACTCATGTAATGTAAGAAATAAGTGAAATCTTGGGCATTGTACTATACCTACAGTATATTTCTCTGCTGTATCTGTGCATCATGTACCATGGTATGTGTAAAAGGGGCCCATGAGACACTTTCGCCCAGGGTCTACGAAAAACTGGAGCCGGCCATGGGTATCGGAGTACTCTGGAAAAATTGCACAACAAATTTTGGGGTGCATTTTATCCTGTTACCCTTGTGAAAATATAAAATTTGGGGCTCAAGCAACATTTTTGTGAAACAAAGTAAAATGCTAATTTTTTTCTTCCACGTTGTTTTAATTCCTGTGAACCAATTGAATGGTTAATAAACTTCTTGAATGTGGTTTTGAGGACTTTCAGGCTATGTGCCCACGATTAGGCTATAGCAGTGCTTTGGGCACAATGTATTTTCGGTGCGTCCAAAAAGCTGGGACCGATCACGCAGGTGTTCATTAAACACATGCGGATTTACTGCATCCAATACATTCTATTGGGGAAATTTCTGTTGCGGAAATGCTGACATGCTGCGGCTCGTAAAAACCGCGCCACGGGTGAGTTTACGCGGCATCAAATAGAAGCACAGTGGGCATGGGATTTCTATAAATCCCACCACTATGCTTCCAATATGGAACAAAGCGTTTTGGACGCAGCACTGCTATTACGGATCGTGGGCACGTACCCTGAAGGGTTCAGTTTTTAGAATGGAGTCACTTTTGGGTATTTTCTGTCATATAGGCCCCCCATAGTCACTTCAAGTGTGATGTGGTCCCTGAAAAATGGTTTTGTAAATTTTGTTGGAAAAATTAGAAATTAATGGTCAACTTTAAACTCTTCTAACTTCCTAAAAAAAAAAAAGTTTAAAAAAATAGTGCAGATGTAAAGTAGACATGTGGGAAATGTTATTGATTAACTATTTTGTGTGACATAACTCTCTGTTATAAGGACATAAAAATTAAAAGTTTGCAATTGCGAAATTTCAGATTTTTTCACAAATAAACGCAAGTCATATTGAACAAATTTTACCACTGGCATGAAGTACAATAAGTTAGCAAAATAAAATTTCAGAATCACCGGGATCCTGTTGAAGCGTTCCAGAGTTATTACCAGATAAACGGACGCTGGTCAGAATTGTAAAATTTGCCTGGTCAGGAAGGTGAAAACAGGCTTTTAGGGTGAAGGGGTTAAAAGGAACCCCCAATGTAAGCGGTCAATGGAGAGCGCAGGATAAACGTGACCTGAGTTTTATTCTGATTTTTGGTAGGTAGAATGAACAAAAAAATAGCAGTACAATAGTCCTTATTTTTATTTTTGTGCGGTTCCTCGTGCTGTATAAGAGATAAGGTGGATTTATTCTTGGGTCGGTACAATTACAGCGAAACCAGCGTTATATATATTTTTTATGTTTTGCTGCCATCACAGTATAAAATGCTTTTTTATAAAAAATATTTTTTTCATCGCCATATTCTGAGAGCTGTATTTTTTTTATTGTTTGGCGAACAGAGCTGCACGAGGGCTTATTTTTTGCGCGAAGCCCCATTTTGGGGAACAACATTTTTTTGATCACTTTTTATTCAAATTCTTTAGATGCAGAATGAAGAAAAAACAGCAATTAAATGATTGATTGTTTCAATTTATTTTTGTGTGGTTGATGTTATATAATTTTTAAGCTTTGCTACTTTTATACACTAAAAACAATATTTTACAAAAATGGATTTGTTTTTGCTCCGCCATGTTATGAGAGCTATAAGTTTTATTTTTTTCTAGAGTAAGTCATATTAGGGCTTGTTTTTTGCGGGACAATTTTGAGCTTTCTTTTATACCATTTGTCTTTATATATGTATTTTTGATAACTTTTTATTCCATTTTTTGTGTGTTAGTATGATGAAAAAGCGACATTTTTGGTGTTATTTTTTTTTTTACTGTGTTCACCATACGGATTAAATAATGTGACAATTTTATAGATCTGGTCGTTTCAGACGCGAAAATTCCAATTATGTGTACGAGTTTTTATCTTTGTTATAACGCAAATGCTGCTTTTTGTGATTTGTGTGTGCTTCTTTTTGGATTTTTACAGACATTTTATTTTTTTTTTGTTTTACTTTTTCACTTAGTCTCACTGCGGGACATATATAATTTTTACTTTGATCGTCGTTGGTCTCTAACAAGCCACTGTACCCTGTGGTCATCACATGGGGTCATTTAACCCTTTAGATACAGCTGTTGCAAGTAACAGCGTTATTTAACGGGTTAATCGGACCCCATCGGTTCCAAATCCGTCCGGGCCGATGCCACAGAATGCCAGCTGTCATTTAAGGGGATAATAAATATTTTTAATCTTGATTCAGGCGTCGCTCCCTAAACACTGGACCCCCGTGCCTAGTGGCGAATACGGACCTGTGGACTGTGCATATAGTGTACATGGATGTACACATGTGGGTGACTGTGCTGTGTGTCAGTGCAAGGATTTCCATATGTGTGGCTATATACACATTACTCCAGGATAAAGGCCTGGGAGAATAGCACTGGGGACTCTCTCAGCAGCCTGCTCTGTAGGCAGACTAGAATCCCCTCCATTCCAGCAGCCATGTCACTGATAAACTGTCTACAGCTGGTGCCTGCTGTGATAGCCTCCCCTTCAGAGGCTCCAGTCTGGTCACCTCTATTCAGAATGGAGACCTGTTGGAAGCCATATTCCACACACAGCAAAAGCAGCTTCGCTTCCTGGAGACAACAGCAATGAGAGCCGTGTGACGTGGAGGCTCCGCCCCTCCCGATGACGTCACCGCAGAGTCTAGCATCTCTAGCTAACGCCCGCAGAGGCAGTCGCTGGTATACTGCGTGCAGTACACAACGTATCTGGCGGGAGCGGGTGAGAGAGAGCGACCGTTACTACAGATACAGCGACATCCACTGCGAACAAGAAGACATCTTCTCATCTCCAGGAGACTGTGGCAGCTGGCAGGAGATGGCCATTCTATCAACACCTAAAATGGCGAGGCTGGTAAGTTACAAGATGGAGGCGCTGTGTGCTGATGGGCTGTGAGAAGAGCAGGCAATAGAACTTCCCTGCCTAATCAGCCCTGATGTTACTGAGTGGAAAAAAGCTTTAGAAATCATTTCTACTGTCCCTGTTTCCTGTGCTAATGAGGGCTTTGCCTAGTGGGTGTTAGGTCCCTCCTTCCCATGTTGTCAGGCCCCTGTTGGTGTGATAACATCATTTGCGCGAGCGACATCATCGCCGCTCATGCAAATCTCGCGCATGCGCCGCTCATTCCGGCAGCGTCACTGCATCTCTGAAGCCAGGTGTACAATTCCCCGCATCAGAGGCGCACTGCGCATGTTCGGAGGTTTAGAAGATGGTTTGCGCCTCTGATGCGGGGAAGCGTACACCCGGCCTCGGAGAAGCAGTGACGCTGCCGGAATGAGCGTCGCATGCGCAAGATTAGCATCAGCTGGCGATGACGCCGCTCGTGCAAATTATGTCATCACGCCAACAGGGGCGTGACAACATGGAAAGAGGGCTGACTAGTCTGGGGAACGAACGCCCTATCGACTAGTCAAACCTTCGTTAGCATAGGTAATGGGGAACTTGTGAATGTTTTTTAAACCTTATTTTCACTCAGTAACGTTATACGGGGCTGGTTAGGCAGGGAATTTGCTGATACATAGGTGAATGCTTCTGGGTTGGAGGGCATGGGGGACCTGACAGGTTCCCTTTAAGCATATTCACATAAGGGCAGCACGCTGCATTGTATTTTATTAATGTCATTTTTTTTGTGGTAAAACCTGTAAAAAAACAGAAAAAAATAAATTGCAGAATAAGAAACCTACTTCAGCATCGTGCTTGGGCTTCTGATCTTTTCTGACCTTAAAGCGCACCTGTCAGCAGGATTGTGCTCAGTAATCTACATACACTGTCAGGTGGGCGCCATTACCATGAATAATATGACACCTTGGCTGATGAAATCCATCCAGTGGTTCTTGTTTAACCCCTTCATGACCAGACCAGTTTCCATTTTTGTGTTTTCGTTTTTTGCTCCCCTTCTTCCCAGAGCCATAACTTTCTTATTTTTTGGTCACTATGGCCATGTGATGGCTTATTTTTTGCGGGACAAGTTGTGCTTTTGAACAGCACCACTGGTTTTACTACATCGTGTACTGGAAAACAGGAAAATTCCAAGTGCGGTGAAATTGCAAAAAAGTGCAGTTCCACAGTTGTTTTCTTGGGGTTTTGTTTCACCATGTCTGCTGAATGCTAAAACTGACCTACCATTATTATTCTCCTGGTCATTATGAGTTCGTAGACACCAAACAGGTATAGTTTTTTTACTTAAGTGGTGAAAAAAAATCCAAAGTTTGCTTAAAAAAAAAAAAAAAAAATGGCTCCATTTTCCGGGACCCATACCATCTCCATTTTTTACGATCTGGAGCTAGATGAGGGCTTATTTTTTGCGCGCCAAGCTGACGTTTTTATTGATACCATTTTGGGGTAGATCCGATGTTTTAATCGCGGTTATTGCAATGTTGCGGCGACCAAAAAAAAGTAATTATAGCATTTTGAATTTTTTTCACGTCACACCGTTTATCGATCGGATTAAATATTTTTTCATATTGATAGATCAAGTGATTCTGAATGTGGATATGTGTATGAGTGATTTTTTTTGTTTTATTGTGAATGGGGCGAAAGGGGGTGATTTAAACTTTAATATAATTTTTTTAATATTTTTAAACTTTTTTTACTTTACACTAGCTTCAATAGTCACAATGGGAGACTAGAAGCTGCAATTCTCTGATCGCCTTTGCTACACACAGGGGATGATCAGATCTCCTGTGTGTAGCAGAAATGCTCACCTGCTATGAGCGCCGACCACAATCTGGCAATGACAATGGCTAGGGTCTCCTGCAGACCTGGGTTGTCATGCCAACCTATCGGCGACCCACGATAATGTAACACGGTCGCCGATGTGCGGAGCCAACGACACGCTTCCGGGAAGCGCGAGTTAAATGCCGCTGTCAGAGATTGAGAGCAGAATTTAACTACACTGTGTTCCAAATTATTATGCAAATAATATTTTCTCAGATTTTCCCAAATTACCTATATGAATTGCAGTCATTGTAATTTTCCAGTCAAATAACTATTAGAGTACAATTGAAAGGTTTTTGTACAAACTGCCTATGATAACAGTATAGTTTTAAAAAATAAAAAACTCAACTGCACTCAAAATGCATGTTCCAAATTATTATGCACAGCAGAGTTTTCAACCTTTTCATTTTAATAAAGAACAAAAAATTGTCATTTTTGAAATTATAAGCATTAGCAGGTTATTACAAACTGAAATCAAACAGTTTTCAACTCAAAACTTTATTCTAGGTGATGTTACATTTGCACATAGGACCGCTTGTTCGAAAGGAGCTTCTGAACTTTTTCATCCATTGAATTTGTCAGGTTTTGGATGGTTTCTGCTTCCAATTGTTTTGCCTGAGGACAGAATACCCTCCCAGAGCTGTTGCTTAGATGTGAACTGCCTCCCACCATCATAGACACTCCTTTTGATGATGCCCCAGAGGTTCTCAATGGGGTTGAGGTCAGGGGAGCATGGGTGCCACACCATTAGTTTGTCCCCTTTTATGCCCATAGCAGCCAGAGATGCAGATGTGTTATGTGCAGCATGAGACGGGGCATTATCATGCATGAAATGATCTCGATGGTCCAGATGGATGGATTGGAGGATGGCTGGTTGATGGACACCCCATGCAAACACGGCTACGGCGCTAACAAGGAGGAGGTGGAGTAATGTTTTGGGCTGGAATCATGGGGAGAGAGATTGACGGCCCTTTTAGGATCCCTGAAGGGGTAAAGATGAACTCCATAATGTATGTTGAGTTTCTCAAACAGCACTTCCTTCCATGGTTCAAGAAGAAGAACCGTGCATTCCGCAGCAAGATCATTTTCATGCATGATAATGCCCTTTCTCATGCTGCACATAACACATCTGCATCTCTGGCTGATATGGGCATAACAGTGGACAAACTTATGGTGTGGCACCCATGCTCCCCTGACCTCAACCCCATTGAGAACCTCTGGAGCATCATCAAAAGGAGTGTCTATGATGGTGGGAGGCAGTTCACATCTAAGCAACAGCTCTGGGAGTCTATTCTGTCCTCAGGCAAAACAATTGGAAGCAGAAACCATCCAAAACCTGACAAATTCAATGGACGAGAGAGTTCAGAAGCTCCTTTCGAACAAGCGGTCCTATGTGCAAATGTAACATCCCCTAGAATAAAGTTTTGAGTTGAAAACTGTTTCAATTGTACTCTAATAGTTATTTGACTGGAAAATTACAATGACTGCAATTCATATAGGTAATTTGGGAAAATCTGAGAAAATATTATTTGCATAATAATTTGGAACACTGTGTAGTTAACAGCCACGGGGGGGGGGGGGGGGGGGGTGGATCGCTATTCCACCCGCAGCTGTTGCGGGCACATGTCAGCTGTATATATCAGCTGTCGTGTACCTGGAAAGCTGCGGGCTCAGTGCTGGAGCTCGCACCAAACAGGGGGTTCTCACGTTTGTCATACTATTATGGCACACGTCAAAAAGGGGTTAATTTTTACTTATAGTTTGGAGATGATGATATGCTCGTGCTCTGGGACAGCCTGTAGGGTGGGCTCTATCTGGTGCTCTGCTTATACAGTCAGCTATATGCTCTTATGACAGGTCACTGATCGTTCAGTTACCTGCCTCCTATTTTACATGTTATATACATAATGTGGGGTTAGAAAAAACAAACAAATCAAGCAAAATGGCGCCCGCACAGGCACAATAGCATCTATCGCTTGGCCATAGATGCTACTGTGCACGTGCCGGGCCAATTTGTTGGAGCAAAAGAAAAATTTGTCTCCAGAAAAATGGCCACGTCACGTGCGCAGTGGCATCTATCAGCAATCGAGGCTCTTAATCTGCGCAAGCCCCGCCCACTGGTGGCTGGCTCTTGCGCATATTGAGAGCATCACTTGGCGATAGATACTATTGCAATTGCTCCGCTGTCATTTTGTTGGAGCAAAAAATCTGGCTCCAGCAAAATGGCCACAGCACGTGAGCAGTTGAATCTATCGGCAAGCGATGCTCTTACTTTGCGCAGGCCTTGCCTACTGGTGGGCGCCGCTTGCGCAGAATAAGAGGATCACTTGCCGATAGATGCTACTGCACTTGCGCCGCAGACATTCTGCTGGAGAATAATTTTTTTACTCCAACAAAATGGCCGTGGCATGAGATAGATGCGCCTGCGCGAGCGCCATTTTGATTGATGTCATTTTTTTCCCCCCATAATGTATACACTATGTAAATTAAAAATTGGAGGCATGTCAGTGATCGATCAGTGAGCTGTCATAAGAGCATACAGATGTAAGCAGAGCACCAGATAGAGCCCACCTCACAGACTGCCCCGGAGCACGAGCATATCATTATCTCCAAACTGAAAGTAAAAATTACACAAGAACCACGGGACGGATTTCATTAACCAAGGTATCATTTTAATGTGTGTAACAGCGCCAACCTGACAGTGTATGTAGTTTACTTAGCACAATCCTGCTGACAGGTTAATTTTCAAGGAGTTGTCTGCTCTAAATCATTAAGTCTGCAGTCACTCTGTGTGCCTGCAGACTTCTGAATCCCCACAGAGCACAAGGTTTAAAAAACATTTATATGGTCCTCATTTCCTATGCTAATCAGGGATTCGACTAGTGGGTGTTAGTTGCTCCCAGAAGAGTCAGCCTCCTTTCCATGTTATCTCGCCCGTGTTGGCGTGATAATTTGCCGCTCATTCTGGCAGCGTCACTGCATCTCTGAAGCCAGGTGTATGCTTCTCCGCATCAGAGGCGCACTGTGCATGTTCGGAAGTTTAGAAGATGACTTCCGTACATGTGCAGTGTGCCTCTGTAGCCAAGAAGCGTACACCCGGCCTCAGAAAAGCAGTGACGGTGCCGGAATGAGCGGCGCATGTGCAAGATTTCCATGAGCGACAATGACGCCGCTCGTGCAAATTATGTAATCATGCCCCATCAACTAGTCAAAGCCCTCATAAGCATAGGCAATGGGGAGCATGTGAATGTTTTGTAAACTTTGTTTTCACTCAGTAATGTTATACGGGGCTGGTTAGGCAGGGAAGTTGCTGATACATAGGTGAATGCTGCTGGGTTGGAGGGTATAGGGGATGTGACAGGTTGCCTTTAAGCTTACTCACATAAGAGCAGCGCACTGTTTTGTATTTTATTAATGTAATTTTCTTTGTCGTAAAACCCGTAAAAAACCCCAGAAAAAATAAATTGCCGAAAAAGAAATCTACTTCAGCATCGTGCTTATGCCTCTGATCTTTTCTGACTTTAAAGCGCACCTGTCAGCAGGATTGTGATTGTGTGCCCACACTGTCAGGTGGGCGCCATTACACTGATTAAAATGATACCTTGTTTGACGCTTGGCGATAGATAATACTGCTCATGGTCTGCGGCCATTTTGTTGGAGCAAAAAAAATTAGTCTTCAGCAAAATTGCTGCATCGTGTGGGCAGTTGCATCTATCAACAAGCGATGCTTTTAATCTGCGCAAGGTGGGCGGCGCTTGCCCAGTTTGAGAGCATCTCTTGGTGATAGATACTACTGCACACGCACCACTGCCAATCTGGCTCCAGCAAAACGGCCACGGCGCATGCTCAGTTGCACATATCAGCAAGCAATGCTCTTAATTTTATCATTTTAATCAGCGTAACGCTGCCAACCTGACAGTGTATGTAGTTTACTTAGTACAATCCTACTGACAGGTGCACTTTAAAGGGGTTGTCAACTCTAAATCTATAAGTCTGCAGTCCCTCTATGTAACTGCAGACTTATGAATCCCTCAGAGCACACACTGTGAGCTGCGGGGATTCGCCTGTGTCTGAGCCATATGCGTTATACATACTCCTGGCCAGATTCCGACTAGTGGGTGTGGCTTCGCTTCATGCACTTGCATAAAGTGAGGCTGCGCCCCAACTAGTGACTCGACTGTTCAGTGAGCGTGGCTTATATGTAAAGATGGTCTGAGATCAGTGGCCCAAAGTCATTTAACCCTTGAAAAACACCAGTTACTGGCTATTTGCCCCCTTTGATGGCAGTTCTCATGCCCAGAGCATATTTAAACGGGCTAGAATGACCTGAACTTGATGCGCCCATCACTATGTATGTAATGGTGGTCAGAGATCAGTGACCCAAAGTCATTTAACCCTTGAAAAACACCAATTATTTATTCAAATATGTGAAAATTGGTTATATCTCCACTTTGATGTCAGTTTTGATACCCAAAACTTATTTTGGCCAGGCTGGAGTGACTTGTATTTGATGCGGGCAATCACTATGTAATGGTGGTGTGAGATCAGGAGCCCAAAAACACTTAACCTCACTGCCCACTTTGATGCCCATTTTTGTGCCATTGTTATAACTTTTGTAGCTGCTCTTAATTGTATTCTAATCAGGGCACCTCGCTGCATTGTATTATATTAATGCATTTTTTTTTGTCAAAGCGCACCTGTCAGAAAGATTGTGCTCAGTAAACCACATACACGGTCAGGTGAGCGACATTAAACTGATTAAAATGATGAAATCCATTCTGTGGTTCTTGTGTAATGTTTACTTTCAGTTTGGAGATAATAATATGCTCGTGATCAGGGACGGCCTGAGGAGCCTCCTATTTTACATAATGCATCCATTAGTGCGGGGTAAAATAAGAGTCAGGTCAGTGAAGGCACAGTGACCTGTAATAAGAGCATACAGATGAATATGTAAGCAGAGCACCAGATAGAGCGCCCCCCCCCACAGGCCGCCCCGAAGCACGAGCATATCATTATCTCCAAACTGAAAGTAAAGACTACACAAGAACCACAGGACGGATTTCATCAACCAAGGTATAATTTTAATCAGTTTAATGTCGCCCACCTGACAGTGTATGTGGTTAAGGCTGTGTGCCCACGATGCCTCCCAGCCTATGGCCCCGATGCTGCGGAGGGGCCGCATGCGGATATTCAAATGAGCGGCACCTTTTTTTTTTACCTACGGACTTTCCCCATAGAGGTTAGGTCTATGGGGAAAGCCTGCAAGCGGACCTGCAACTGAAATTGACATGCTACGGTCTGGAAAGACGCGCCACATGTCAGTTTCCGTGAGTGAGCCACAGACGCATAGTAGACATAGAATTTCTAGAAATGCCATCCACTGTACTGTAACATTTGTCTCCTGCTTATTTGACGCTGCATAAGTCCGCAGCGTCAAACCTGCAGCGGCTCCGGATCGTGGGCACACAGCCTACTGAGGACAGTCCTGTTGACAGGTGCGCTTTAAATCTGTAAAAAACAGAAAAAAATAAATTACCTAATAAGAAACTGCCTAATAAGAAACCAACTGCAGCATCGTGCTTCACACAGCTTCATACTACTACAGTGGTGGCCAAAAGTATTGTCACCCCTAAAATTCTGTCAGATAATACTCAGTTTCTTCCTGAAAATGATTGCAATCACAAATTCTTTGGTATTATTCTCTTCATTTAATTTGCTTGCAAGGAAAAAACACAAAAGAGAACGAAGCAAAAATCAAATCATTGATCATTTCACACAAAACTCCACGGTATGCGTGGCCCCCTCAACCCCCAATCCTAGGATGCGTGGCTCCCTCATCCCCCAATCCTGAGATGAGTGTCCCTGTCATCCCCCAATCCTGGGATGCGTGGCCCCGTCATCCCCCAATCCTGGGATGCGTGGCCCCCTCATCTCCCAATCCTGAGATGAGTGGCCCCCTCATCCCCCAATCCTGGTATACGTGGCCCCCTCATCCCCCAATCCTGGTATGTGTGGTCCCCTCATCCCTTTCACGCTGCACACATACAAAAAAATAAACATTTATACTCACCTTTCTTCTCTGTGCTCCAGCGCTGCGGTGTCCTGTTCTTCTGAGGAGTGCGGCGCCGGAGTACGCACGTGCCCATACTTCGCTGTCCTGTGCCATTTTGCTGAAGACACACTGAAAATGTGTCTTCAGTAAAATGGCACCGGATAGCGCTATACGCATACGCCGACTACGACACCTTCACTCCTGCCCTGGTCTCTGGCGAGAAGAGAGGTGCTGTGGCAACGCTCCTCCCGGTCAGGTAAGTATGTAAGTATGGCGCTGGAGATCGTGGTATGCGTTCAGTGTCTTTTCATACTGCGAACTTTGGCGCCATATACTCCTCTTACCTGTAACAGCTCCATGCATTTATCTGTCTGGAGCCAGACTGCGCAGGCGTGTCTAGCTTGTGCAGTCTATAGAGGCTTCAGACAGAGGGACGCTTGTAGTGTTATATTATAGATACACATGCACAGCTTCACACTATAAGGTATGATAGTAGTGTGACGCTGTGCCTGTGTATATAACATCTAGTGGGGAGTTCACACTATAAACTATAAAGTGTTTACATAGCTCTATACTATATACTATTATATATTATATACCTCGTCGTGTAAAGCTGTGCATGTGTATATAATATATAATGAAGCGTTCACACTACATACCATAAAATGTATACATATCACTATACTATATACAAGAGCATCTCACTAAATTAAAATGTCATCAAAATGTTAATTTCAGTTCTTCAATACAAGAAGTGAAACTTATAGAGTCATTAAAAACAGAGTGATCTATTTCAAGTGTTTATTTCTGTTAATGTTGATGATTATGGCTTACAGCCAATGAAAACACAAAAGTTATTATTTCAGTAAATTAGAATAATTAACAAAAAACAAGCTTTTAAAAATGTCCCTTAGTCTGTTTCAGTAGGCTCCACAATCATGGGGAAGACTGCTGACTTGACAGTTGTCGAAAAGACAGTCATTGACAAACTCCACAAGGAGGGTAAGCCACAAAAGGTCATTGCTAAAGAAGCTGTCTTTTTACACACTGCTGTATCCAAGCATATTAATGAAAAGTTGCGTGGAAGGAAAACGTGTGGTAGATAAAGGTGCACTAGCAACCGGGATAACCGCAGCCTTGAAAGGATTTTTAAGAAAAGGCTATTCAAAAATTTGGGGGAGATTCACAAGGAGTGGACTGCTTCAAGAGCCACCACACACCGACGTATCCAGGACATGGGCTACAAGTGTCGCATTCCTTGTGTCAAGCCACTCATGACCAATAGACAACGCCAAAAGCGTCTTACCTGGGCCAAGGAGAAAAAGACCTGGACTGTTGTCAGTGGTCTAAGGTGTTGATTTCAGATGATAGTAAATTTTGCATTTCATTTGGAAATCAAGGTCTCAGGAGTCTGGAGGAAGAGTGGGGAGGCCACAATCCAAGCTGCTGGAGGTCTAGTGTGAAGTTTCCACAATCAGTGCTGGTTTGGGGAGCAATGTCATCTGCTGGTGCAGGTACACTGTGTTTTATCAAGACCAAAGTCAGCGCAGCCGTCTGCCAGGATATTTTATAGCACTTCATGCTTCCCTCTGCCGACAAGCTTTTAAGAGTTGAAAATTTCTCCAGCAGGACTTGGCACCTGTCCACACTGCCAAAAGTATCAATACCTGGTTTAAAAACAACAGTATGGCTGCGTGCACACGATGCTTTTTTCATGCGTTTATGCTGCGGATTTTCCGCTGCTTAAACGCATCAAAAACGCATGGTAATCCGCACCCCATGGTCCCCAATGGCATTCCGCAATGTCAATGCACATGCTGCGGATTTTTCCGCAGCGTTTCTGCAGCGCAAATAAATCCGCAGCATGTTCATTAATTTTGCGGAAGCGCCGCCATTGACTTGCATTGAGACGCATATAATGCGCGTCTGTACATTTATACAAGCGGATTATATGCGTCTCTATGTGCGGATGGTACCCAGTTCTGGAGGAGAGGAGACTCTCATCCAGACCTGGGTACCATTGTACCTGTAAAAAAAAGAATAAAATAATAAATAAAGTTTATATTCACCTGTCCGGCGGCCCCTGCAGCGCTTCTCCTTCCAGGACCTGAGATGACGTCGCGGTCATGTGACCGCAGGCTGTCTCGCGAGATGCCGGCAACCCGGAAGAAGCCAGGACGAGCGCGACAGCACACGCGGCGGGGGATCGGGGGTGAGTATAGCTTTATTTTTTTATTTTTACGGTCACACTATGTAAATCCATGCCTTTTGCATGGATTTAAATTGTGTGACCTAGTTGTCAAGCACTTTCCAAGTGATGCTATCGCTTGGAAAGTGCTCGTCAGTCCGCATGCAGAAACACATGCGTTAACGCATGTGGGTACGCATGTGAATCCGCATGTATTCTGCAGGAAAAACGCATGCACAATCTGCATGCGTTTTTTCTGCCAGGGAGATGCAGAAATGCTGCAGAAATTTTCTGCTTCATTTCTGCATCGTGGGCACATAGCCTATCACTGTGATTGATTGGCCAGCAAACTCGCCTGACCTTAACCCCATAGGCAATCTATCGGGTATTATCAAGAGGAGGATGAGATACACCAGACCCAACAATGCAGACGAGCTGAAGGCTGCTATCAAAGCAACCTGGGCTTCCATAACACCTCAGCAGTGCCACAGGCTGATCGCCTCCATGCCACATTGCCGCATTGATGCAATAATTGAGCCCCGACCAAGTACTGAGTGCATTCACTGAACATACATTTCAGTAGGCCAGCATTTTGGATTTTAAATTAATTTTTCAAGACGGCGTTATGAAGTATTCTAATTTACTGAGATAATGACTTTTGTATAATGATTGTCTGTAAGCCATAATCATCAACATTAACAGAAATAAACACTTGAAATAGATCACTCTGTTTGTAATGACGCTATATAATATATGAGTTTCACTTTTTGTATTGAAGAACTGAAATAAATTAACTTTTTGATGATATTCTAATTTAGTGAGAAGCACTTGTATACAGTGCTGAGCATAAGTGAGTACACCCCCTGTATTATCAGTACATTATTTTTACAATGCTCAGCATAAGGGCGGTTTCATGCGTCTGGATATTTCCGGGACTGGAAAAACCCATATCGGAGATATACATATCCGGTGTGTCTGTGTGTGTCACACTTGTGGCGCATCAGGATCACCCGTACCGGCGCCTGGGAATCAGTGTACAGTTCCCAAGCCCTGGGTGCTATATTCTGCCGTCATCATTGTTCTTTGCTCGCGCTGTGATCAGCACGAGCAAGAGACAAAGTTGGGTGTAGTAGTGTCTGCTCCTACAGTGTCTCAGTGGAAAATAAGATTAAAATAATAAAATACATTTACTCGCCTGTCACCACACGTACTGGACACACTGACATGTGAAAGAGCCCTAAGTAGGTACTCCCCCTTATTATTGGTACATTATATATACAGCACTCAGCTTAAGTAAGTACACCCCTCTATTATCAGAACATTATATACAAAGTGCTCAGTGTGTGTACACCCGTTTATTATTAGTACTTTATATAGCACTCAGCATAATTGAGTACACCCCCATATTATCAGTGCATTATATATACAGCAATCAGCATAAGTGAGTACAAACCCTGTATTATCAGTATATTATATAGAGTGCTTAGAGTAAGTGAGTGCACCCCCTGTATTTTCACAAAATTATATATAAAGCTCTCAGAATAAGTGAGCACACTCCTGTATTATCAATACATTATACATAAAGTACAGACCAAAAGTTTGGACACACCTTCTCATTTAAAGATTTTTCTGTATTTTCATGACTTTGAAAATTGTACATTCACACTGAAGGCATCAAAACTATGAATTAACACATGTGGAATTATATACTTAACAAAAAAGTGTGAAACAACTGAAAATATATCTTATATTCTAGGTTCTTCAAAGTAGCCACCTTTTGCTTTGATCACTGCTTTGCACACTCTTGGCATTCTCTTGATGAGCTTCAAGAGGTAGTCACCGGAAATGGTTTTCACTTCACAGGTGTGCCCTGTCAGGTTTAATAAGTGGGATTTCTTCTTGCCTTATAAATGGGGTTGGGACCATCAGTTGTGTTGTGCAGAAGTCAGGTGGATACACAGCTGATAGTCCTACTGAATAGACTGTTAGAATTTGTATTATGGCAAGAAAAAAGCAGCTAAGTAAAGAAAAACGAGTGGCCATCATTACTTTAAGAAATGAAGGTCAGTCAGTCCGAAAAATTGGGCAAACTTTGAAAGTGTCCCCAGGTGCAGTTGCAAAAGCCATCAAGCGCTACAAAGAAACTGGCTCACATGAGGACCGCCACAGGAAAGGAAGACCAAGAGTCACCTCTACTTCTGAGGATAAGTTTATCCGAGTCACCAGCCTTAGAAATCGCAGGTTAACAGCAGCTCAGATTAGAGACCAGGTCAATGTCACACAGAGTTCTAGCAGCAGACACATCTTTTCAACAACTGTTAAAAGGAGACTTTGTGCAGCAGGCCTTCATGGTAAAATAGCTGCTAGGAAACCACTGCTAAGGACAGGCAACAAGCAGAAGAGACAAGTTTGGGCTAAAGAACACAAGGAATGGACATTAGACCAGTGGAAATCTGTGCTTTGGTCTGATGAGTCCAAATTTGAGATCTTTGGTTCCAACCACCGTGTCTTTGTGCGACGCAGAAAAGGTGAACGGATGGACTCTACATGCCTGGTTCCCACCGTGAAGCATGGAGGAGGAGGTGTGATGGTGTGGGGGTGCTTTGCTGGTGACACTGTTGGGGATTTATTCAAAATTGAAGGCATACTGAACCAGCATGGCTACCACAGCATCTTGCAGCGGCATGCTATTCCATCCGGTTTGCGTTTAGTTGGACCATCATTTATTTTTCAACAGGACAATGACCCCAAACACACCTCCAGGCTGTGTAAGGGCTATTTGACCAAGAAGGAGAGTGATGGGGTGCTACGCCAGATGACCTGGCCTCCACAGTCACCAGACCTGAACCCAATCGAGATGGTTTGGGGTGAGCTGGACCGCAGAGTGAAGGCAAAAGGGCCAACAAGTGCTAAGCATCTCTGGGAACTCCTTCAAGATTGTTGGAAGACCATTTCCGGTGACTACCTCTTGAAGCTCATCAAGAGAATGCCAAGAGTGTGCAAAGCAGTCATCAAAGCAAAAGGTGGCTACTTTGAAGAACCTAGAATATAAGACATATTTTCAGTTGTTTCACACTTTTTTTGTTAAGTATATAATTCCACATCTGTTAATTCATAGTTTTTATGCCTTCAGTGTGAATGTACAATTTTCATAGTCATGAAAATACAGAAAAATCTTTAAGTGAGAAAGTGTGTCCAAACTTTTGGTCTGTACTGTATATACAGTATATATATATATATATATATATATATATACACACACACACATACAGCGCTTAGCATAAGTGAGTACACCCCTGTATTATCAGTACATCCTATATAATGCTGGACTCGTCTTTCTTTCCAAAGCCGGGATGGGCGGAGACTGCTCAGTGTGGCGCCGGAGTCAGCACGTGCGCATACCGCACTACGGCGCCATTTTATTGAAGACACTGTGCTTGCGAATTCGCAGATACAGTGTCTTCAACAAAATGGAGCTGGATATCGCAGGATGCGCACGTGTCTACTCCTGCACCATTTTATTGAAGAATTCTACTACAACATCAGTATAGCAGTGCTCACAAGCCGGCCATCACCATTATCCTTATAGTCAGCTTGTGCGCACTGCTATGTTGACGTTGGAGTACATTACTTCAATAAAATAGGCGCTGTTTTATTGAAGACACTGTGTATGCAAATTTGCAGACCCAGTTTCTTTAAAAAAATGGTGCAGGATAGCGCTGTATGTGCACATGCTGACTCCAGCGCCATTAAAGGGGTTGTCCAGTACTTTATATTACCCCCCCCCCCCCAATGTATCCCCCCGGGTCCCCTAAGGATTTTTGTAATTACCTTATGTTGCAGATACTGCCTGTGAGCAGCACGATCACTGGCCGCTCACAGGCATGACGTGAACCCCGACTACAGCCGGCTCTGACATCCGCTGATGTCACGACAAGTGCTGGCAGCAGCCAGGGGTCTCTGTCTTCTGCGTTCCGCGGTGGATGCCAGGCTGTGAGCGGGGTTACCCTCTACCCGCGTCACACCCAGCATCTACTGTGTGCTCTGCCTCTCCCCATTCATTGGGAAAGCGCGCGGTGGATGCTGGGTGTGACACGGGGTAGCCCCGCCCACAACCCAGCAGCCACCGCGGGGACCGCATCACTGATGTCACTCCTCACTTGTTGTGATGTCAGCGCGGGGTCACGTGATGCCTGTGAGCGGCCAAGGATAGCACCGCTCACAGGTAGAAACAGCAACCTAAGGTATTTACAAAAATCCTTAGGGGCCCCGGGGGGGGGATCCATTGTGGGGTAATAAAAAGTACTGGACAACTTCTTTAATAAAATTAAAAATGTACCAGTAAAAATGCTTGCCACGTGGGCGTAGAACGTGTTTAATAGCTAGTGCAATATATAGTGAGGCATTCACACTATAAGCTATACAGTTTATACATAGCTCTATACTGTCATATAGTAGATGCCTCGTTGTGTGAAACTGTGCCTGTGTATATAATATATAGTGGGTAGTTCACACTTTATATTGTATACATAGTAATACGCTATACTATCATATAGTATATACCTTGTATATAGTATAGAGCTCCGTAGATCACTACTAGCTTCACGATCACCCAATTAAGATTATTAGCTGCCACCACCAATCAGTTCCGGTCGATTGGATGCCTTATAGGTAGCGTGTGGCTTTGGGGGAGGAACGATTACAGAGCAAAAGAAACAGAACTATTACATTTTATATTTAATCCAAAGGGAGACAGTGTTTATGAAAAAATATACAAAAGATTTTACAAAGGGAGACAAAACAATACAGCATATACAGTTACAGAAATAAAAGGGATTAACAGAAAAGCTTACTATACCGATCGCAGAGACGATTCAGTTTAGATGAAGGAAAGCGCTTCGATTTGACTGTTAAGGAACGTGGCCCTTGCTTACACGAAAATATGTATCTTCCAGCATGAGCGAAGATCAATATTCGGCTTGATCTTTTATGCCTGATTGGGCCCTGCCCACACACTCCCCTGTGATGATGTCACGTGGGCTGGTCTGCGCCCTTCATGTTTTTTTTTAAATCTCTTAATTTCTGTGATATCTCCTCGCTCGATGATCGCAGAAGTTAGCAAGTGAATCCATATTTTTTATTGTGATTTTACTTTTCCTTAGAGATCAAACATGACATGGCTGCTTTCAGTTATCTTTGCCCTGTTGCGTTACAGCTCAACGGCAGGGCTCGCAGATATGGAAAAATATGCATACTGTTCCCCACATAGCCCCGCTGCTAAAAATATAGGTCCCATCACAATCAGAATTATAGAAATTCCCCTATTCCACACTTACTTTCGGTACCTAAAAGTCTGGAGATTAAACGCATTTGCAACTGGAAATGACCCGGCTATTCTCAGGAGTGTGATAGATTCCCTTTGAAGCCTAAGGAGATGTTTCCTATCTCTCTCAGGTGTCATAATGGTTACCTTTACACAACTCATTCAGTCTCTAGTCCAGGGGTCCTCAAACTTTTTAAACACGGGGCCAGTTCACTGTCCCTCAGACTATTGGAGGGCTGGAATATAGTTTTTTTTAAAAAAAACTATGAACAAATTCCTATGCACACTGCACATATCTTATTTTGATGTAAAAAAACAATACAGGAACAAATACAATATTTAAAATGAAGAACAAGTAAAGTTAGATAAACCGGTATTTCAATAGGCAAGTAAATGTCCCCAATAGACACCATAGGCCCCAATAGGCAGGTAAATATCCCCAATAGGCAGCATAGGTCCCCAATAGGCAGGTAAATATCCCCAATAGGCAGCATAGGTCCCCAATAGGCAGGTAAATGTCCCCAATAGGCAGGTAAATGTCCCCAATAGGCAGCATAGGTCCTCAATGGGGAGGTAAAAGTCCCCAATAGGCAGCATAGGTCCTCAATGGGCAGGTAAATGACCCCAATAGGCAGCATAGGTCCTCAATAGGCAGGCTATTTCCCCCTTATAATGCCCCATGCAGGCTGTTCCCCCCTTATAATGCCCCATGCAGGATGTCACCCCCATATAATGCCCCATGCATGATGTCCCTTTCTCCCACCATATAATGCCCCATGCAAGATATCACTCCCCTGTCTTTATAATGTCCCATGCAGGATGTCACCCCCCCATATAATGCCCCATGCAGGATGTCACTCCCCTGTCGTTATAATGCCCCATTCCGGGTGTCACCCCCATATAATGCCCCATGCAGGATGTCCCTTTCTCCCACCATATAATGCCCCATGCAAGATATCACTCCCCTGTCTTTATAATGCCCCATGCAGGATGTCACCCCCCCCATATAATGCCCCATGCAGGATGTCACTCCCCTGTCGTTATAATGCCCCATGCAGGATGTCACCCCCCCATATAATGCGCCACGCAGGATATCACTCCCCTGTTGTTAAAATGCCCCTTTCAGGATGTCACCCCCCATATAATACCCCATGCAGCATGTCACTCCCCCATATAATACCCCATGCAGGATGTCACCCCCCCATATAATGCCCCATGCAGCATGTCACCCCCCCATATAATGCCCCATGCAGGATATCACTCCCTTGTTGTTATAATGCCCCATTCAGGATGTCACCCCCCCCATATAATGCCCCATGCAGGATGTCACTCCCCTGTTGTTATAATGCCCCATTCAGGATATCATCCCCCCATATAATGCCCCATGCAGGATGTCACTCCCCTGTCGTTATAATGCCCCATGCAGGATGTCACCCCCCCCCATATAATGCCCCATGCAGGATGTCACTCCCCTGTCGTTATAATGCCCCATTCAGGATGTCACCCCCCCATATAATGCGCCACGCAGGATATCACTCCCCTGTCGTTATAATGCCCCTTTCAGGATGTCACCCCCCCCATATAATACCCCATGCAGCATGTCACTCCCCCATATAATGCCCCATGCAGCATGTCACCCCCCCATATAATGCCCCATGCAGCATGTCACTCCCCCATATAATGCCCCATGCAGCATGTCACCCCCCCATATAATGCCCCATGCAGGATATCACTCCCCTGTCGTTATAATGCCCCATTCAGGATGTCACCCCCCCCATATAATGCCTCATGCAGCATGTCACCCCTCCCCCATATAATGCCCCATGCAGGATGTCACCCTTAATATTATGTCCCATGCCTCCATACATTAAAAAAAAAATGCAATTCTCACCTCCCTCCTCCTCACCTGCTGCAGCTGCTCAATTCCGGACTCCAGCGTTGCCGGCCTCATCCTGCTCTGCGCTGCCTGTGATGGCTCAGGGGAGGGCACGGTGTAAAGACGTCACCGCACCCTCTGACCTGACACGTCACAGGGAGCATGCTCCAGGAAGACAGTGGATCTGCGGAGGCACGAGAGGTAAGTATCCGGCTGCCGGGGCCATGAGCAAGCGGGGGGAAAGGCGGGCGCTGGCACCGCTCTCCTCTGCCCCCAGCTCGGCGGGCCGGATAAAAATCCTCCGCGGGCCGTAGTTTGAGGACCCCTGCTCTAGTCCATATGTTTCAAGGTGTCTATTCATCGCATGTGTCTTTTACTAAGGGCTCCATTTCTTATGGTAATTAGCCTGAATAATTAAGTTTGGCACTTCTTGTGTGCACTGCCACTTTACATTGAAGCAGCTTTTTAGATTGTCAGCTTTACTCCTTACTATGGTATAGGGTTTGTGGGGATGAGGGGCTTGGAGAGAGAGATATTTTTTATATTTCCTGACAAATAGTATACAGTATGGAGCTATGTATACAATATGTAGTATATAGTGTGAACTCCCCACTATATATTATATGCACAGGCACAGCTTTACACAATGAGGTATATACTATGTGATAGTATGTGGTATAGCACTTTGTATACAAGATATAGTGTGAATGCCCCACTAAATATGATGTACACATGCAAAGCTTCACTCTGAGCTATATACTATACAATAATATATAGTATAGAGTATGTATACATTAGTATATAGTGTGAACTCCCCACTGCATATTATATACACAGGTACAGTTTTACACTACGAGGTGTCTACTAGATGATGGTATATAGCAATGTTTCCCAAACTCCAGTCCTCATGGCCCCCACAGGTCATGTTTTCAGGATCTTCTTAGTATTGCACAGGTGATGGAATTACTATCAAGGCATCATGAATTCTCTAACCTGTGCAATACTAAGGAGATCCTGAAAACATGACCTGTGGGGGCCATGAGGACTGGAGTTTGGGAAACACTGGTATATAGTATAGTGCTATGTATACATTATATGGTATGTAGTGTGAACTCCCCACAATAGTGATGGTCCGAGTCAAAATCAGGTCACTTTAACTTGTCTCAAGCATTAGAACTGGTATTTTTAGGGGTTAAATTACTTTGGTTCACTGATCTCACACCACTGTTACACATATAGGGATGCCCTTCATCAAACATAAATTCTCTAGCCCAGCTTAAACGGGTTCTGTGCATCAGGACTGACATCAAAGTCGGCAATTAGCTTATTTTTACAGATTTGCATAAGTTACTTTTTTTAATTGGTTAAAGGGGTACTCCGGGGAGATAAAAAAAAAAAAAGTTGTACTGTTCCTGCACTCATACACTATAAAGATGATATGCCCAGCGCGCTATAATAATCTTTATAACTCCTGCTCCCTGCTAGTAGCCCTGTGAATGAGACATTATCAAGGGGCTGCTATTAGAAGCTGTGAGCAGGCGATGCCCTCGACATGTCCCCTCACCTGGGACTGCAGACAGGGAGACATTATGGGGCTGGTGTGACAGGCGCTGCTTTTCACTGCACTGCTCACCCCTCTGTCTGGGACATTACAGCAGTGTGCAGCTCCTCGCTGTTATTACCCAGTCTAATAGTTGTTTCCCTGCCGACAACGGGAGTTGCCTCGCCTCCTCTCCTCAGGCTACCTGTTCCCTACATGCGGGAGCAGCACTTAGTGTATGATGTAATGACCCAGGCGGGAGGGGGTAGCAGTGAAAGAGCAGATCCTGTCACGGAATTAAAAGGGTTAAAAAGATTATGTATCTGCACTGGGCATCTCCTCTTTATAATTTGAGTGCAGGAACAGTCCAAAATAAATGTCTATCTCCCTGGGGTACCCCTTTTAAATAACTGTGGGCCAGTGATCTCACATCACTGTTATACAATAGTGATGCCCTGCATGAGATTCAGGTCACTCCAGCATGGCCCAAATGGGTTCTGGGCATGTGAACTGGCATCAAAGTGGGCAAATGGTTGTATGACTTAGTACTACTGGTTTTACTGCACCACCACACAGAAGAGGAAGACCCACATCACAGTTTCCTTCTGGATGGCCAAAGTGGTTATTAATCAGAAAAGCTGGCATCAAGGTGGGCAAATTTCAACTTTGTCGTGGGTTGAATAAGTTACTGATTTAGTTTTTTTTAGAGTTTAAGGGGTTGTCCGGCCTTAGGCTACTGTATGTACCTGCAGACTTGTGAATCCTCACATCGCAAATATTGCTCACTGTAAGATTTCTCCGATGGCGGCACAAGGAGTTGGCGGTCATGTGTAATTTGCATACTTCAGCCATATCCTGACTATATGAGCGTGACCTCCCTCAATGCAAGTGTATTAAGTGAGGCTGGATACAATCTAGTCAGAAAGTGGCTGGAAGTATGCAATTTGCATACTTGTGGTCACATGACTGCCCACTAATGGCGCTGGCACCGGAGGATCCTCACAGTGAGCAGTGTGTGCATTGTGAGGATTCACAAGTCTGCAATCACATGCAGTGACTTCAGACTTGTAACCTAAGGCCGGACAACCCCTCTAACTCTAAAAATAAACCAGTAACTTCTTCAAATCAGTACAAAGTTACAATTTTTGTCCACTTTGATGCCAGCTTTTCAGATCAGTAACCACTTTGACCATCCTGAAGGAAATTGATTATAATATGGGTGTTCCTCTTCTGTGTGCTGGTGATGTAAGACCAATATTCATTCAACCATTTAGCAACACCAGATACTTATTCAAATCTGTGAAAACTGGCTAATTGCCTACTTTGATGCCATTTTTGATACCCAGAACCCATTTGGACTAGGCTGGAATTACCTGAATTTGATGCAGGGCATCACTTTTTCTGTAATTATGGTGTGAGATCAGTGGCTCAGGGTTATATAACCCTTCAAAAACACAAGTTATTCGGCTGTGTGCCCACGATGCTTTTTTGGTGCGTTTTTTGTTGCGTATTTGCAGCGCATAAACGCTCCAGAAACGCATTGCATACCTTTTCCCATGACTTCCTATGACATTCTGCAAGTTCTGTGCACATGGTCAGGATTTTTTCTGCGCAGAAAATTTTCTAATAACTCAATTTGGTGACAGTTCTATTGCCCAGAACCTGTTTGGGCCAGGTTGGAGGAACGTGTTTGATGCGTAGTATCACTCTCTGTGTAAATCCTAAATACTTGACATTTTTTTTTCTTCAGCAGACAAAGCTTAAACGGCACAGAAGAGGGTAAGTCTGATTTCATTCTCTTATGTCCATTACTAGGACAATATCTTTATAAATACTGTGTTTTCCTGGATATAAAACCTACACCTAAAATAAGCCTTTGCATGATTTTACAGAGTTTTTGGCGTATGCTTGAAATATAATCCCCAAAAATAAGCCCTAGTTACAGTTAAGGCCAGCATTAAAGTGGGTGGAGAGCAAACTGGGCAATTGACCAAGACCCCAACTCTCGTCGGTTGTGTGCCCACGATGCGTTTTTTAAGTGTTTCCGCAGCGGCAAAAACGCTGCAGAAATGCTTAAAAAACGCATGGTAGAAGGCCTGCCATGTTCCCCAATGATAATCCGCACGTGCTGTGCACATGCTGCAGAAATTTCCGCTGTGGATTATCATTGCGGAAAAAAACGCAGCACTACCAATTATTTTGCGGAAGTGCTACGTTTTCGCCGCCATTGACTTGCATTAGAACAAATGGATTACGCATCACTGTATATGTAGATGCACATTCCATGCGTTCTAATGTACGGCTGGTACCCAGGTCTAGAGAAGAGGAGACTCTCCTCCGGACCCGGGTACCATAGAAACTGTGAAAAAAAGAATAAAATAAAAAATAAATATGATACTTACCTTCTGGCGGCCCGCGGCGCGCTCCTCCTTGCTTGGTGGCAGTTCGCGATGGAATGAAGGACCTGCGCTGACGTCACAGTCATGTGACGGGTCACGCGACGCTGACGTCGGCAAGTCCTTCAGTTTACCACTGCCAGCAGTCGGGACGGTGAAGCAAGCCAGCATGGGCCATCGGAGGGTAAGTATATATTTATTTGTTTATTTTTTGACATTCTCTCGGGTCACACTATATGCCGGTTGCATGGATTCATATAGTGTGACCAAGTTGACAAGCACTTTCCAAGTGATGCTAAAATCGCTTGGAAAGCGCTTGACAACCCGCATGCGGAAATGCCAGTGAAGAACACTTCACTTCCGCATGTACCTGGCAGGAAAACCGCATGTACAATCCGCATGTACAATCCGCATGTACAATCTGCATGTACAATCCGCATGTACAATCCGCATGTACAATCCGCATGTACATTCCGCATGTACAATCCGCATGTACAATCCGCATGTACAATCCGCATGTACAATCCGCATGTACAATCCACATGTACAATCCGCATGTACATTCCGCATGTACAATCCGCATGTACAATCCGCATGTACAATCCGCATGTACAATCCGCATGTACAATCCGCATGTACAATCCGCATGTACAATCTGCATGTACAATCCGCATGTACAATCCGCATGTACATTCCGCATGTACAATCCGCATGTACAATCCGCATGTACAATCCACATGTACAATCCGCATGTACATTCCACATGTACAATCCGCATGTACAATCCGCATGTACAATCCGCATGTACAATCCGCATGTACAATCCGCATGTACATTCCGCATGTACAATCCGCATGTACAATCCGCATGTACAATCCGCATGTACAATCCGCATGTACATTCCGCATGTACATTCCGCATGTACAATCCGCATGTACAATCCGCATGTACAATCCGCATGTACAATCCACATGTACAATCCGCATGTGTTTTTTTCTGCCAGGGAGATGCAGAAACGCTCGGGAAAAATCCTGAGCATTTCTGCATCGTGGGCACATAGCCTTAGAGGTCACCAGCGTTTTTATTCCGAGGTTAAGACTTCCTAAGGACGTTTGGTGACATCAAGGTCATTTGACCATGATCTCACCAAATTTTATTTAACCCCTTCACCCCCCAAGCTTGTTTTCATCTTTCTGCCAGCCCAATTTTTACAATTCTGACCACTTTATGAGGTAATTACTCTGGAACGCTTCAACGGATCCCACTGATTCTGAGATTGTTTTTTCATGACGTATTGTACTTCACGTTAGTGGTAAAATTTGTTCAATATGACTTGCGTTTATTTGTGAAAAAAATGGAAATTTGGTGAAAATGTCGCAATTTTCAAACCTTTAATTTTTATACCCTTAACCCCTTTACAACCTTGGACGTATGAGTATGAATCCTGAACAATTTACCTCCCCCACTATTATGCCAAAACCAGAATGAGATTTTTTTTTTCACTGTACTTAATTTACATGCATAAAAGAGACAAAGCATGAACAAGAGATAATTCTGCAAAAAAAAAATCCAAAAACGCACCAAAACAACATAAATAATGCAGCAAAACCTCTGTTTTTGACCCAGCTGATTTCCTTCCAGAGATCAGTTTTGCTGCAGATTTTTGACATAAAAAAACAACATGTGTGAACAGGGCCTAAAAATTACACGCCTCAAAGTCCTCAAAACCACATTCAAGAAGTTTATCCCTTCGCAGGAATTAATGCATCACAAGAATTAATGTGGAAGGAAAAAAATTAACATTTTATTTTTTTTCTAAAATTTGTAACTTTAGCCCCAAATTTTTTATTTTCACAAATGGACTCCAAAATATTTTGTGCTATTTCTCCTGAGTGCGCCAATAACACATATGTGGGGGAAAGCTACTGTTTTGTCGCACAGCGGCTCGGAAGGGAAGGAGCACTGTTTGACTTTTTGAATGCAAAAAATGGATGGAATCGACTGCGGACGCCATGTCACTTTTGGAGACCCCCTGATGTGATTTAAAAATGGAAACCTCCATAAACTAGACCATTCAAGGCGGGGGCGAACACTGACATCTTGGGGACCCTGTGCAAGAAATGTGCCTAGAACCCCTCCTTTTATGGCATTTTATATATGTAATAAAAGAGGGCACTGTGACTAACAGAAATAACAAGAATACACTTGTTATACAGTACAGACCAAAAGTTTGGACACACCTCATTTATAGATTTTTCTGTATTTTCATGACTATGAAAATTGTACATTCACACTGAAGGCATCAAAACTATGAATTAACACATGTGGAATTATATACTTAGCAAAAAAGTGTGAAACACCTGAAAATATGTCTTATATTCTAGGTTCTTCAAAGTAGCCACCTTTTGCTTTGATGACTGCTTTACACACTCTTGGCATTCTCTTGATGAGCTTCAAGAGGTAGTCACCGGAAATGGTCTTTCAACAATCTTGAAGGAGTTCCCAGAGATACTTAGCACTTGTTGGCCCTTTTACCTTCACTCTGCGGTCCAGCTCACCCCAAACCATCTTGATTGGGATTAGGTCTGGTGACTGTGGAGGCCAGGTCATCTGGCGTAGCGCCCCATCACTCTCCTTCTTGGTCAAATAGCCCTTACACAGCCTGGAGGTATGTTTGGGGTCATTGTCCTGTTGAAAAATAAATGATGGTCCAGCTAAACGTAAATCGGATGGAATAACTTGCCGCTGCAAGATGCTGTGGTAGCCATGCTGGTTCAGTATGCCTTCAATTTTGAATAAATCCCCAACAGTGTCACCAGCAAAGCACCCCCACACCATCACACCTTCTCCTCCATGCTTCACGGTGGGAACCAGGCATGTAGAGTCCATCCGTTCACCTTTTCTGCGTCGCACAAAGACACGGTGGTTGGAACCAAAGATTTCAAATTTGGACTCATCAGACCAAAGCACAGATTTCCACTGGTCTAATGTCCATTCCTTGTGTTCTTTAGCCCAAACAAGTCTCTTCTGCTCGTTGCCTGTCCTTAGCAGTGGTTTCCTAGCAGCTATTTTACCATGAAGGCCTGCTGCAAAAAGTCTCCTCTTAACAGTTGTTGTAGAGATGTTGCTGCTAGAACTCTGTGTGGCATTGACCTGGTCTCTAATCTGAGCTGCTGTTAACCTGCGATTTTTGAGGCTGGTGACTCGGATAAACTTCTCCTCAGAAGCAGAGGTGACTCTTGGTCTTCCTTTCCTGTGGTGGTCCTCATGTGAGCCATTTTCTTTGTAGCGCTTGATGGTTTTTGCAACTGCACTTGGGGACACTTTCAAAGTTTGCCCAATTTTTCGGACTGACTGACCTTCATTTCTTAAAGTAATGATGGCCACTCCTTTTTCTTTACTTAGCTGCTTTTTTCTTGCCATAATACAAATTCTAACAGTCCATTCAGTAGGACTATCAGCTGTATATCCACCTGACTTCTGCACAACACAACTGATGGTCCCAACCCCATTTATAAGGCAAGAAATCCCACTTATTAAACCTGACAGGGCACATCTGTGAAGTGAAAACCATTTTGGGCGACTTCCTCTTGAAGCTCATCAAGAGAATGCCAAGAGTGTGCAAAGCAGCCATCAAAGCAAAAGGTTACTTTGAAGAACCTAGAATATAAGACATATTTTCAGTTGTTTCACACTATTTTGTTAGTATATAATTCCACATGTGTTAATTCATAGTTTTGATGCCTTCAGTGTGAATATACAATTTTCAAAGTCATGAAAATGCGGAAAAATCTTTAAATGAGAAGGTGTGTCCAAACTTTTGGTCTGTACTGTATATATATATTCAGTCAGTCTGAAAAATTGGGAAAACTTTGAAAGTGTCCTCAAGTACAGTTGAGGCCTCTCCTCACTCCATTCATTGTTCTCTCCCCACCCCCATCATTGACCTCTCTGCACCCCCCCATTATAATCTCCCCCACTCCTCATTGTCCTCTCCCCACTCCATTCATTGTCCTCTACCACAGGCGCGCACTACATGCTGATGTCATCAAGCCGTGCGCGCCTGTATGAGAGAGAAAGCACTGGGCAGGAAGCAGAGGATGGATTCGTGCAGCTCCACAGCCATTATCTTATCTCCTGTTGGCAACGGAGATGCATCAATCGCTCCCTGCCCGCTGCTCATAATGAGGGCAATTGCCCTCATTATTAGCCACCCTGCAAGGGCCCCCCTGCACCTCCGAGCCCACGTGCAGCTGCACCGACGGTATGTCCGCCCCTGTTTCATGGAATATATATAGATGTGTGTTGAACACGTTGAACTTCCAGATGCTTCACAGAAGTTTATAATGTAGAGCCGTGAAAATAAAAAGTCACATTTTTCCCACAAAAATGTTCATTAAGCCCCAAATGTAGATTTGATGAAAGCCGGCCGGTGGGTGCAGCTCTCTGGCTCCCCCTTACCTCTCAGGTGAGTCAAGGTACTGCACCTAGAGTAAGTGGTGCCAGGAAGCTGCTACCAGGGGGGGAAAGCACGGTGGTGTGTTGTCCCTTACACGTCACCAATCCGTGACGCCACGATACAGGCACAACTCTCTGGCGCCCCCTTGCCTCTCAGGTCAGTCAAGGTACTGCACCTAGAGTGAGTGGTCGCCGGAGAGGCCGTCCTGTAGCCCTCTGGGTATTTGAGGCCCTCTTCAGTGAGGGCGGTATATATATTCCCCTGGCTGCGCCAGTAATATATATCCACACCTCTGACCGTCACTGCTAGCCTTCCTCAAATCCCCCAGATGGTATGCTGCCACCAGTTCTCGTTTGATACAAGCCCGGTCCGTTAATAGACTTGTATCGGGTCAGGAACCAACCCAGTAGCGTTTCAGCCAAGCGTTTCCGGACCAATGGATTCGTATATGCAGAGTAAAGGATACAGCCCACGATTAATTTATGATTTAATCGATTATAAGAATACACTAGATTACAAGGCTATACCATTAACTATACAATGGTATTTTGGCCAGAATAAGAAATATAGCAATTAGAAGTACAAAACACAGGAATAACAACGATAAATCAGTTACCGTTCTTGTGGTGCAAGGGAGGATTGCGATCCCACAGGTTCAAGCTTAGTTGCAGTCGTCCAGGCCTCAGTAGCACATGGCAAAGGTGCTCCTCCCACTCAGATACCTGGACCCGACGGTAGGAGTTGTTCACATCATCTCCTGGGTCAAACTGAGGGGGTTTCTGACTGTCGGCTATACTAAAGTCCTGTCACGCCCACTCTTGGTGATGTCAGTTTACTAAAACCCGCCCCCCAACCAATGCTCATTTTAGCTTCATTTTAGAAAAGTACCCATAACTTTCCCTGGGGTGACCTCATCGTATCACCAGAGGTCTCATCGTGATCCTCCTCTTGTGGGGAAGCCATTGACTCTAAACATGCCTCCCCTGAGACCTTGTATATGGTTCTTCTAAATATCCAGCTTTCCAGGCCACTCAGGGATTTATGAGTCCCATGATTGTGTCCGCGGGCACCTTCCTCACATGATACATTTTATTTGGGTTCCCTAACTTGTATCGTGTGGTTAGAAATTGATACTGTATCTTGTAGCTTTTGGGTGGCCATTTTCCACAAAGAAAGCACATGGTTCCTGGACAATGGAAAGGTTTGCAGGCATGCACAAATGGTTTGCTTTTGGTTTCCAGTGACATCAAGGTGTTAATTACCCCCCTGGGGCCTAGCTGACTCTGTCCTTCTTGGACACAGAAAAAATGGCCCATCTATTTACCATATCAAAAACGTTTCTGGAGACTGATCTCCAGAGGTGGGGGCGAATTGCTCTGTTTACCAGGGGCTGCAGAAATCTGACATGGTAGAAGCTGTGTGACAATAGGGAATATCTTCAGGTATGACGTATCATACCTAAGATGGCGGCTAACTTTCATGACACAGTAGAATTTTCACAAGGGTAAGAAAATGCACAATACAATTTGCTGTGCAGTTTCTTCTGAGTACGCCAATACCCCATATGTGGAGGAAAAGTACTGTTGGTGCGAATATCAGGTCTCGGAACAGACGTGCCATTTGAGTTTTTGAATGCAATATTGGCTGGCATCATTAGCGGATGCCATGTGGTGTTTGGGGAGTTCCTGGTGTGTCTGAATAGTGGAAAGCCATCCCCCACAAGTCAACCCATTTGGGAAACTAAACCCCTGAAGGAATGTATCTAGATGTGTGTCGAGCACCTAGAATTCCCCAATACTTCGCAGAAGTTTATAACATAACTTATGAAAAAAAAAAAATCACATTTTTCCCAACAAAATTTTTAGCCCCAAATTTTGCATTTTCACAAGGGTAACAGGAGGAAGTGCACTTTACAATTTGTTATGCAGTTTTTCCTGAGTACACCGATGACCAATATGTGATGGAAAACTACTGTTTGGGCGCATGGCAGGGTTCGGAAGGGAAATAACTATTTGACTTCTTGAATGCAAAATTTGCTGGGATCACTAGCGGACGCCATATCGCATTTGGAGAGTCCCTGATGTGCTTAAACAATAGAAACTAGACCCCTCAAGGAATGTATCCAGATGTGTGGTGAGCAACTTGAACCCCCGGGTTCTTCATAGAAGTTTATAAAGTTGAGCTGTGAAAATAAAAAAAATCAAATTTTTACAAAAAAAATGTTCTTTTAACCCCAATTTTTTTTTTTTTCACAAGGGCAACAGGAGAAATTGCACCATACAGTTTGATGTGCAATTTCTCCTAAGTTTGCCGATACCCCATATGTTGTGGAAATCTACTGTTCGGGTGCAAGGCTCAAATGGGAAGGAACGCCATTCAACTTTTTGAATGCAAAATTGTCTGGAATCGGTAGCGCATACCATGTTTTTTTTTTCATTATTTTGTGATTCTTTAACCCTTTCCTGACTAGCAGTATATGTACGGCGCCACGGGAGCTGCTATCCCGCAAACCGCCTACATATACTTCCTCGCATCGGGCAGGCTCACAGAGACCGCTACCGCGATCAAGTGCGAGTGTTAGCTCTATATGAGGACTGACACCCTGTAGCAGTGCCCATGATCAGTGCTAGCACTGATCGCGGGCTTTTAACCCCTATGATGCTACTATCAATAGTGACAGCGACATCGAGGAGTTTCACAGAGGGAGGGAGCTCCCTCTCTGCGCCCATCGGCGTTGTGCCGATGGTCTCCATGGTGACCCTGGGCCGAAAGATGGCCGCGGGGTCACCCAGGGGCGATGACCTGTAAGCTCCTGAATTTTATTTAAGAAAAATGTCCCGAAAAGCTAATTTATGAATCATAATAGGACCAGTTAAAACATAAATTTTTATTGACGAGGGTTTTTAAAATGTCAAAAATATGACCACGAACACACAGACACCATAAAGTGTTAGGGTGCATGCACACGGTCAGTGTTTGCTGCGGATTGGACGCAGCACACTTGGTCTGCTTCCAATCTGCAGCGGCCAGATGTTACAGCATAGTGGGTGGGATTTATATAAATCCCATGCCCACTATCCGTCTGTCTGCTCCTGCGGCTCACCCGCGGAGAAGGACATGCGACACGTCTTCACAGACCGCAGCATGTCAATTTCTCTTGCTGAAATGCTAGTCTCCGCAAGAGAAATTGACATGCTGCTGTCTGTGAAGACTATACATTACACTAGTAGAATTTCTCTTCCATACTGCAAAAGAAATTCTACTAGTGTAATGTATAGGCTGCGGTGACGCCGCATGTGTTCAATAAACACATGCGGATTTACTTGTGTGCAGCGCTTTGGACGCAGCATCAGTATGCTGCTTTCAAAGCGCTGCCATTCCTGACAGTGTGCACATACCCTTACCCAAAAGAAACTTTTCAAATACCTCAAAATTCTGTATATTGACTATCTAAATGACCCTAATTTAACACCTATCAATTTCCCTGCCTAACAGCGGAGGTTGGCACCCTATCGGGAAAGCGTTACGGCGCCCCCGCTCCACGGCGGCTAGCCCTCAGATGCCCTGGATGACCCGAGTCAAATGTCTATATCCAACAGGAGAATGGAAAAAATCTTCAGGCACCACTGTGTGATATTTATATAGCTGAACACCAGCAGTGATAAAGGACAATAATAGTGGTGCAAAGGCTAAAGGATGGCATCTATGCAACAAGTAGAAAAATGAATAGCAGTACTCACCTTAGTCCTTTGGCTAAAAAGTCCTTTATTTCGATGCAGCGGTCTATCGGAGGTGCAGCGCAGACAGCGGGGAGACGAGAGGACGACGGCCGTTTTGCGTCTTACAAGCGCTTCTACACATAGGAGGAGTTTAGTATACATAATTAAAAGTTAATTGATTAACATAAAAACATTCATTAAAAAAAACATACAGATGCTATACAATATTTTAGAAAGAGACTGCCATATCTAGCTTTTCATTTAGCCCTAGCGGGCCCTGGGCTTCTGCTTTTAATATCCATTTCCCTTCTCTTGCTAACAGGAACTGATTGTGATTTCCCCTTTGTATGGGGTATTTTAACTGTTCAATGCCTGGAAATTGCAGTACACGAGGGTTTGCATTGTGACACTCCCGAATGTGTTGAATCAATCTAGGTGAGCCTTTACCAGAGGAAATGGAATCATAGTGTTCTCTAAATCTGACAAATGGTTTTTCCAATATAATAGAATTTACATGGACAGTATAATATTATAATATAATATTTATTCCTTCTATATGAAAATAATGGTTTGTTCAAAGCTATATCACAGAGATCCGGATCACTTTCAAGTAAATGCCAATTGTTCCTTACTGCATTCTGTATTAGATCTGTGTTGGCACTTTGTTTAAAATTAAAAATACATTTTCTCTTTTGGTTAGAATCTACTTTTGCATTTTTATGTTGTTGTTTGATTAATTCATGTTGTTTTTTCTTGTGTGCTCTATCTTGTGCTTCTCTCGGTAGTGTAATTGGGTATCTATCCTCTCCTAGAGAACCTGTTAGTTCCTCTGCCTGTTTCAAAAAACCTTGATCAGTATTGTTAATTTTTCTTATGCTCAAGTATTGACTATATGGTACAGTTCTTTTAGTATGAGAAAGATGTGCACTGTCATAATGAAGTAGCATATTGGTAGCTGTTACTTTTTTTCATATAAAAGGAATAAAAATTTGGGAGATTTATTGATACATAATAGATTTAGACGCACTACCGAAAAAAAGACATAGTTAGAAGAAAATTCGTTGACTGGAAATTACAGGTGTGGTAATTGTTCTTTTTGCCAGGCACACATTACAGGGAAAAATCTAAAAATAGGAGCTATATGGCACGAAGTAAAATAATTTCTCATGCAGGACCAAACATGTGGTATATACACTGCTCAAAAAAATAAAGGGAACACTCAACACATGATCTGAATGAATGAAATCTTCTCATTGAATACTTTGTTCTGTACAAAGCTGAATGTGCTGACAACAAAATCACACATAAATCACCAATGGAAATCAAATTTATTAACCAATGGAGGCCTGGATTTGGAGTCACCCCCAAAATTAAAGTGGAAAAACACACTACAGGCTGATCCAACTTTGATGTAATGTCCTTAAAACAAGTCAAAATGAGGCTCAGTATTGTGTGTGGCCTGCACGTGCCTATATGACCTCCCTACAACACCTGGACATGCTCCTGATGAGGTTGCGGATGGTCTCCTGTGGGATCTCCTCCCAGACCTGGACTAAAGCATCCGCCAACTCCTGGACAGTCTGTGGTGCAAAGTCACGTTCGTGGATGGAGCGAGACATGATGTCCCAGATGTGCTCAATCAGATTCAAGTCTGGGGAACGGACGGGTCAGTCCATAGCTTAAATGCCTTCATCTTGCAGGAACTGCTGACACACTCCAGCCACATGAGGTCTGGCATTGTCCTGCATTAGGAGGAACCCAGGGCCAACTGCACCAACATATGGTCTCACAAGGGGTCTGAGGATCTCATCTCATTACCTAATGGCAGTCAGGCTACCTCTGGCGAGCACATGGAGGGCTGTGCTGCCCTCCAAAGAAATACCACCCCACACCATTACTGACCCACTGCCAAATCGGTCATGCTGAAGGATGTTGCAGGCAGCAGATCGCTCTCCACGGCTTCTCCAGACTCTGTCACATGTGCTCAATGTGAACCTGCTTACATCTGTGAAGAGCATAGGGTGCCAGTGGTGACTTTGCCAATCCTGGTGTTCTGTGGCAAATGCCAAGTGTCCTGCACGGTGTTGGGCTGTGAGCACAACCCTCATCTGTGGACTTCGGGCCCTCATACCATCCTCATGGAGTCGGTTTCTAACCGTTTGTGCAGACACATGCACATTTGTGACCTGCTGGAGGTCATTTTGCAGGGCTCTGGCAGTTCTCCTCCAGTTCCTCCTTGACCAAAGGCGGAGGTAGCGGTCCTGCTGCTGGGTTGTTGCCCTCCTAAGGCCCCCTCCACGTCTCCTGGTGTACTGGCCTGTCTCCTGGTAGCACCTCCAGACTCTGGACACTACGCTGACAGACACAGCAAACCTTCTTGCCACAGCTCGCATTGATATGTCATCCTGGATGAGCTGCACTACCTGAGCAACTTCTGTGGGTTGTAGAGTCCGTCTCATGCTACCACGAGTGTGAAAGCACAACTAACATTCAAAAGTGACCAAAACATCAGCCAGAAAGCATTGGTACTGAGATGTGGTCTGTGGTCCCCACCTGCAGAACCACTCCTTTATTGAGGGTGTCTTGATAATTGCCAATAATTTCCATCTATTGTCTATTCCATTTGCACAACAGCATGTGAAATTGATTGTTAATCAGTGTTGCTTCCTAAGTGGACAGTTTGATTTCACAGAAGCTTGATTTACTTGGAGTTACATTCTGTTGTTTAAGTGTTCCCTCTATTTTTTTGAGCAGTGTATATTATACTGTCCATGTAAATTCTATTATATCGGAAAAACCATCCGCCCTTTATTTGTCAGATTTAGAGAACACTATGATTCCATTTCCTCTGGTAAAGGCTCACCTAGATTGATTCAACACATTCGGGAATGTCACAATGCAAACCCTCGTGTACTGCAATTTCCAGGCATTGAACAGTTAAAATACCCCATACAAGGGGGAAATCACAATCAGTTCCTGTTAGCAAGAGAAGGGAAATGGATATTAAAAGAAGAAGCCCAGGGCCCGCTAGGGCTAAATGAAAAGCTAGATATGGCAGTCTTTTTATAGAATATTGTATAGCATCTGTATGTTTTTTTAATGAATGTTTTTATGTTAATTAGCTTTTAATTATGTATACTAAACTCCTCCTATAAAGGAAGAATCTTTTGCACTTCCTTTAAAGTTTGGACCCGTAGAAGCGTTTGTAAGTCGCGAAACGGCCGTCGTCCTCTCGTCTCCCCGCTGTCTCCGCTGCACCTCCGATAGACCGCTGCATATGATTGTCCAGAATGCTATGACAAAAAGGACTTTTTAGCCAAAGGACTAAGGTGAGTGCTGCTATTCATTTTTCTATTTGTTGCATAAATGTCTATATCTCCTAACAGGAAGCTCTGTTTCTATACATAGATCACTCCTAGTGTGCTAAGGGTAAGTCATAATGCAACAAATGATAATCAATCAAATTATATGAAATTAAAGTAGTGTCATTATCACACACCTCTGTTTGAAATCACTATCTTACTGATAATAATGGAAAGAGAAGTGATTCAAAGTTCATAGTGCTATAACAATCAGGTCCATAGCAGATCAATATTTAGTTGATCAGACCTATACATTTTAAAAGATTATACCATAGTTTAAGTGCACTGTGCATGAGACAAAATTGACCATATAAATGTGATTTAACCAATTGCACCAGCAGCCCATATGGATCACACTTATATCGATTTATGAATACATATAAGGAGACTTTAATAATATCTTCCTTAGCAATGTGAGCAATTATACTTCAAGGATAATAAACCATGATAGAAACAAAGTACTTATCAATGTGTGATAAAGATCCTCTACATCGCCTCTACACGTTTCGCCCTGTTAGCTCTTCAGGAGGCCTGATGGCAGGTAAATGTGGTGGATATTTGCATGTCTGTCTGATTCAACACATGTCCTTTTATACATAAATAGGAGAACTATTGAGTATAATGGCATAAGAAGCTTTATTTCATAAATAATTCATTTAAAATTAGTACATCACATCAAAAATATGAAATATTATAAAGACAGAGACATGCAGACAAATAGTCCCAATTTTTATTGCTGACCTCTACGAAGGGTCCATCCAAGGGGTCATAAAGCATACTAGTGCAGGGATAGAGAGAGAAGCAAGTGATCAAACGGCTTACATGCAATTATACTAAGTTCATGGAGCCCACTCTACCACAAGAGCTAAATTGCACCTCACTCACCGAGTAAAGGAGAGCCCAAGTCTGAGAGGAACGGCACAGGGACTGGTCAATGGCAAAAGAGAGCCTCGACGCGCGTTTCGCCGGTGATTATCCTTGGCTTTCTCAAGAGACGTGTGTGGTTGCGCTTTCAGGACCTTTAAATATGCCCCCAAGAGATCATGTGTATTGTCACGTGACTCTCCAATATGGCCGCCGAACATCAGATGAAAGGCTGCGCATGTGCTGCTGCTACCACCGCCTCCATGTGCGCGCCCCAGCCGTCATGACTTCGGCACGTGACTGGAAGTGCGGGTAAGCGCTATTCCCGGCGACGCGCTGAAGGCTTATTGACAGCTGAGCGCTACCATAGGGCGGGAGAGACCGGGCGCATGAGCACAACATCTGCTCACAGACAGGCATAGGGGGAAATATGTATGTAATGGACAAATCTACTGCCAAGAATCAATGTGGTAGCAAATTAAAGTGCCATCCGATCATAATAATATTCATGCATTGAACCTAATATCACAAAGTATGAGGGATTATAGCACTCAATGATAATCATAAGTATGCTAGCAAACATCAAAATGCAAAGGGGAAACATACATTATACAAAATATATGTGCATATATTCTTCGCCATCTATCCAATCTATTACAGATATCAGGATGAGAGGGGTCCACAGACAAAGTTCGTCTCTACAAATGGTATAGAGTAGACGGTTTCTAAAGCGCAATCACTATATAAAAGAAGTGAGTACAAATAATAAGAACAAATAAAAACATAGAACCATGGTCCCTAAATTAGGGACCATGGTTCTATGTTTTTATTCTTAATTTTTTAAAATTTTATTTGTTCTTATTCTTTGTACTCACTTCTTTTATATAGTGATTGCACTTTAGGAACCGTCTACTCTATACCATCTGTAGAGACGTATTCTGTCTGTGGACCCCTTCCATCCTGACATCTGCAATATATTGGATAGATGGTGAATAATTTGTGCATATATATTTTCGTATAATTGATGGCGCCTTAAGAACCGTCTATCCCATACCATTTGTAGAGACGAACTTTGTCTGTGGACCCCTCTCATCCTGATATCTGTAATAGATTGGATAGATGGCGAAGAATATATGCACATATATTTTTGTATAATGTATGTTTCCCCTTTGTATTTTGATGTTTGCTAGCATCCTTATGATTATCATTGAGTGCTATAATCCCTCATACTTTATGTGATATTAGGTTCAATGCATGAATATTATTATTTCCCCCTATGCCTGTCTGTGCACAGATGTTGTGCGCATGCGCCCGGTCTCCCCCGCTCTATGGCTGCGCTCAGCTGTCAATAAGCCTTCGGCGCGTCGCCGGGAATATCGCTTACCCGCACTTCCGGTCACGTGCTGACGTCATGACGGCTGGGACGCGCACATGGAGGCGGTGGTAGCCGCAGCACATACGCCGCCTTTCATCTGATGTTCGGCAGCCATATTGGAGAGTCACGTGACTATACACGTGATCTCTTGGGGGCGTATTTAAAGGTCCTGAAAGCGCAACCACACATGCCTCTTGTGAAAGCCAAGGTTAATCACTGGCGAAACGTGCGTCGAGGCTCTCTTTTGCCATTGACAAGTCCCTGTGCCGTTCCTCTCAGACTTGGGCTCTCCTTTACTCGGTGAGTGAGGTGCAATTTAGCTCTTGTGGTAGAGTGGGCTCCATGAACTTAGTATAATTGCATGTAAGCCGTTTGATCACTTGCTTCTCTCTCTATCCCTGCACTAGTATGCTTTATGACCCCTTGGATGGACCCTTCGTAGAGGTCAGCAATAAAAATTGGGACTATTTGTCTGTATGTCTCTGTCTTTATAATATTTCATATTTTTGATGTGATGTACTAATTTTAAATGAATTATTTATGAAATAAAGCTTCTTATGCCATTATACTCAATAGTTCTCCTATTTATATATATATGGTTTTGAGTAGGCACTTGTGTGTGAAGATGGGGGTTGGCCCTCCTCTTTAGACCCCCTACCCACACTATCTATTATGTGGGCCGCAGTTTGTTTACATGTCCTTTTATATAGAGCTCCCTCTCAAACAGTCTCCTCCCCAATCATTTTGATAACTTCCTGTGTAACCGCCCCTTTGACCCTCTCTAGATATAACCCCCATTACTCAATAATCGCCGCTCAGTGTGCCCTGATATAAACCACATATGAAGCAGTCAGGCTAAGATCATTTAAAGCTCAGAAAGCGCAACCCATCCACCACCATACATTATCACGGAGTACGCGCCTATCAGCCACCGCAGGAAGTGACGCGTCCCACTGATGCGATGCGTTCCGACTCAGGATGCTCACCTTAATGCTATGGAACACACAGTACTGCACATGACCGGAAACTTTACACCGGAAATAACGTGTGCAGATGAAGCAGTGCGATCCAGCCTCAGACATTCTCCTTGCTACTGTGGAGCGCACGGTACTGTGCATGACCAGAAACTCCGCTGGATAACAGCAACAACCAATTTAGGTGTGCCCAACCCTCTGATTCGCTCCAAACGGGAGCGCAACCACTGACCACCAATATACATAGCCAAAGATAAAACTGTGGATACCATATTTATCACAACTACTCTATTGGTTGATAAACGGGGAAATTGAGAGACAGATAAAATTGCAATTACTCTCTAAACCTCACCTTCAATACTTATACATATGATAGAGTATTTTATAATCACATATATTTACAGAGCGGCAAGGCAAAAAATTATACTAAAAATAAGGGGATGATGAAGACTGATGATACAATAACTTTTTTTAGGGAGGGGTAGAGGACAAGACAAGAAGAGGGGAGAGCAAGGAGGAGCTCCATTGACCATATAGGACAATCAAATGTGTATGTGTGTATATCTGTAAATATATATACACTACAGACCAAAAGTTTGGACACACCTTCTCATTTACATATTTTTCTGTATTTTCATGACTATGAAAATTGTACATTCACACTGAAGGCATCAAAACTATGAATTAACACATGTGGAATTATATACTTACCAAAAAAAGATTGAAACACCTGAAAATATGTCTTATATTCTAGGTTCTTCAAAGTAGCCACCTTTTGCTTTGATGGCTGCTTTGCACACTCTTGACGAGCTTCAAGAGGTAGTCAACGGAAATGGTTTTCACTTCACAGGTGTGCCCTGTCAGGTTTAATAAGTGGGATTTCTTGCCTTATAAATGGGGTTGGGACCATCGTTGTGTTGTGCAGAAGTCAGGTGAATACACAGCTGATAGTCCTACTGAATAGACTGCTAGAATTTGTATTATGGCAAGAAAAAAGCAGCTAAGTAAAGAAAAACGAGTGGCCATCATTACTTTAAGAAATGAAGGTCAGTCAGTGCGAAAAATTGGGAAAACTTTGAAAGTGTCCCCAAGTACAGTTGCAAAAACCATCAAGCGCTACAAAGAAACTGGCTCATATGAGGACCGCCCCAGAAAAGGAAGACCGAGAGTCACCTCTGCTTCTGAGGAGAAGTTTATCCGAGTCATCAGCCTCAGAAATCGCAGGTTAACAGCAGCTCAGATTAGAGACCAGGTCAATGCCACACAGAGTTCTAGCAGCAGACACATCTCTTCAACAACTGTTAAGAGGAGACTTTGTGCAGCAGGCCATCATGGTAAAATAGCTGCTAGGAAACCACTGCTAAAGACAGGCAACAAGCAGAAGAGACTTGTTTGGGCTAAAGAACACAAGGAATGGACATTAGACCAGTAGAAATCTGTGCTTTGGTCTGATGAGTCCAAATTTGAGATCTTTGTGCGACGCAGAAAAGGTGAACAGATAGGGTATGTGCACACGATGCAGAAATGAAGCAGAAAATTTCTGCATCATTTCTGCATCTCCCTGGCAGAAAAAACGCATGCAGATTGTGCATGCGTTTTTCCTGCGGAATACATGCGGATTCACATGCGTTTCCGCATGTGGATTGACAAGCGCTTTCCAGGCGATTTTAGCATCACCTGGAAAGTGCTTGACAACTAGGTCACACTATATAAATCCATGCAAACAGTATGGATTTATATAGTGTGACCCGAGAGAGTGGTAAAAATAAAAAATAAATGTATACTTTACCCTCCGATGGCCCGCGCTGTCCAGCTCACTCCGTTCTCCCTTCCGGCAACACTGAATTTAAAGACCTGCCGACGTCAGCGTCACGTGACCTGTCACATGACTCTGACGTCAGCGCAGGTCCTTCAACTCACTGCAAAGTGCCGGGAACCAAGCAGGAGCGGTACGCGGGCCGACAGTAGGTAAGTATACATTTATTTTTTATTTTATTCTTTTTTTTACAGATTTTTTAATGGTACCTGGGTGTGGATGAGACTCTCCTCTCATCTACACCCGGGTACCATCCGCACATTAGAACGCGTGGATTACGCATCTACATATACAGTGATGTGTAATCCATGCGGTCTAATGCAAGTCAGTGGCGACGAAAACGCCGCATTTCCGCAAAATTAATGGACATGCTGCGGAGTTTTGAGCGCAGCATAAACGCTGCGGAAAAATCCGCAGCATGGGCACAGCATATGCGGATTTCCATTGGGGAACATTGCTGCCCTTCTACCATGCTTTTTTAATGCGTTTCCGCAGCTTTTCCGCAGCTGCGGAAACGCATAAAAAACGTATCGTGTGCACACAGCCATAGACTCTACATGCCTAGTTCCCACCGTGAAGCATGGAGGAGGAGGTGTGATGGTGTGGGGGTGCTTTGCTGGTGACACTGTTGGGGATTTATTCAAAATTGAAGGCATACTGAACCAGCATGGCTACCACAGCATCTTGCAGCGGCATGCTATTCCATCCGGTTTGCGTTTAGCTGGACCATCATTTATTTTTCAACAGGACAATGACCCCAAACACACCTCCAGGCTGTGTAAGGGCTATTTGACCAAGAAGGAGAGTGATGGGGTGCTACGCCAGATGACCTGGCCTCCACAGTCACCAGACCTGAACCCAATCAAGATTTGTTTGGGGTGAGCTGGACCGCAGAGTGAAGGCAAAAGGGCCAACAAGTGCTAAGCATCTCTGGGAACTCCTTCAAGATTGTTGGAAGACCATTTCCGGTGACTACCTCTTGAAGCTCATCAAGGGAATGCCAAGAGTGTGCAAAGCAGTCATCAAAGCAAAAGGTGACTACTTTGAAGAACCTAGAATATAAGACATATTTTCAGTTGTTTCACACTTTTTTGTTAAGTATATAATTCCACATGTGTTAATTCATAGTTTTGATGCCTTCAGTGTGAATGTACAATTTTCATAGTCATGAAAATACAGAAAAATCTATAAATGAGAAGGTGTGTCCAAACTTTTGGTCTGTACTGTATATATATGTGTAAATGTGTAAAAAGAACTGACCAGCACATCCTAAATGTGAACAGGTGCAAGCTGCAGAAACTGAATAAGATATATGAAAAGAAAGCACAGCAGCACTCCATTATGGCCAAAATACATAAAGACAATAAAAACGTTTGATATAAACTGTGATATTACTCAATGGACTTTACTTACAATAAACGGAGGTTCTTAGCGCATAAATTGGCCAATTCATGTGTGCCCATCAACCGCTGCAAGGTGACCTCCCGTCTGATGGGTACTTCTCTGCCTACGTGCCTCTGTTGGGCTACAAGCCTATAACTCTGGACAGAACATGTCACTTCTGGGCTAAAACACCTACAATTCAAATGGGCTGGTAGAATAGAATATACATCACCTGCTGGTTAAATGGGGGGAATGCCAGGTCAGACAGGAGGCAGTTACAACCTCCTATAGTAATATATAATAAGAAAACTGACCAGCACATCCTAAGTGTGAACAGGTGCTAGCTGCAGAAACTATATATAATGATGAAGTCTAATCCAGATAAAAAAATAGACACAAGAATTTGTGCAGCCCACAATGAGGGGACAAAAAACTAGCTTATATGGTCAGCCAAAACAATCCAATCGATTCAAAGGTCCATCATAACGTCTCATGGTTATAAGAAACAGGCCTATGTAATTTGTTTGTTTATCCACTTAGGGGTAAGGGAATCCACTCTAAAGGTCCATTCACATTCATGTTTCAATAGGTCCTTATCCTGATCGCACCCTCTGGGGCTAGATTTCACAACCTCAATAACTGTAAAGAGAATTTCATCTACTTCACCCAGATGTGTTGTTCTCATATGTCTTGACAGTGGGGTATGTCGATCATTCCTGATGTCACCCAGATGTTCACTCACTCTCCTCCTCAGTTCTCTCTTAGTTTTGCCCACATAATTAAGTGGATATGGGCAGGTTGCCATATAGATCACACCTGAGCTCTTACTGTGGAAAAAGCACGGTGGCTCAATAGTTAGCACTGCAGCCTTGCAGCACTGGGGTCCTGGATTCAAATCCCACCAAGGACAACATCTGCAAGGAGTTTGTATGTTCTTCCCGTGTTTGCGTGGGTTTCTTCCGGGTTCTCTGGTTTCCTCCCACACTCCAAAGACATACTGATAGGGAATTTAGATTGTGAGCCCCAGTGGGGACAGCGATGATAATGTATGTAAAGTGCTGTGAAATATGTTAGCGCTATATAAAAATAAAGATTATTAATATTGTTAATATTTTACCCATGCGGAATCAAACACAAAATTTCAAAATGGATTTCCAAAAAATCAATCTAATATTAAATTTGCAAAAAAAATAACATGTACCTCCTATGCTCCTAGCCACATCTGTACCAAAATTCAAGTTGGCATCTCAATGGGATCATACTTAACCCCTTAACCCCCGAGGGTGGTTTGCACGTTAATGACCAGGCCAATTTTTACAATTCTGACCCCTGTCACTTTATGAGGTAATTACTCTGGAACGCTTCAACGGATCCCCCTGATTCTGAGATTGTTTTTTTCGTGACATATTGTACTTCATGATTGTGGTAACATTTCTTCGATATCACTTGCGTTTATTTGTGAAAAAAACGGAAATTTGGTGAAAATGTTGAAAATTTGGCAATTTTCACAATTTGAATTTTCCCACATGTCTACTTTACATCAGCACAATTTTGGAACCAAAATTTTTTTCTGTTAGGGAGCTATAAAGGTTAAAAGTTGACCAGCGATTTCTAATTTTTTCAACAAAATTTACAAAACCATTTTTTTAGGGACCACATCACATTTGAAGTCACTTTGAGAGGTCTTCATGGCAGAAAATACCCAAAAGTGACACCATTCTAAAAACTGCACCCCTCAAGGTGCTCCAAACCACATTCAATAAGTTTATTAACCCTTCAGGTGCTTCACAGGAATTTTTGGAATGTGGAAGAAAAAAATGAACATTTAACTCTTTTCACAAAAATGTTACTTTAGACCCAATTTTTTTTATTTTCACAGGGGTAATAAAAAATGGACCGCAAAATTTGTTGTGCAATTTCCCCTGGGCACGCAGATACCCCATATGTGGGAAAAAACACTGTTTGGGCACACGGCAGGGCTCGGAAGGGAAGGAGCGCCATTTGACTTTTTCATTGTAAAATTTGCTTGAATAATTAGCGGACGCCATGTTGCGTTTGGAGAGCCCCTTTGTGCCCAAACATTGGAGCTCCCCCACAAGTGACCCCATTTTGGAAACTAGACCCCCAAAGGCACCTATCTAGATTCATAGTGAGCACTTGGAACCCCCAGGTGCTTCACAAATTGATTCGTAAAAATGAAAAAGTGAAAAAAAAAACACTTTTTCATTTTTATGAATCAATTTGTGAAGCACCTGGGGGTTCCAAGTGCTCACTATGCATCTAGATAGGTGCCTTGGGGGGTCTAGTTTACAAAATGGGGTCACTTGTGGGGGAGCTCCAATGTTTGGGCACACAGGGGCTCTCCAAACGCAACATGGTGTCCGCTAACAATTTGAGCCGACAATTTGTTAGCGGACACCATGTTGCGTTTGGAGAGTCCTTGTGTGCCCAAACATTGGAGCTCCCCCACAAGTGACCTCATTTTGGAAACTAGACCCTTCAAGGCAGCTATCTAGATGCATAGTGAGCAGTTGGAACCCCCAGGTGCTTCACAAATTGATTTGTAAAAATGAAAAAGTGGAAAAAAAATCCTTTTCCATTTTTACGAATCAATTTGTGAAGCACCTAAGGGTTCCAAGTGCTGACTATGCATCTAGATAGGTGCCTTGGGTGGTCTAGTTTCCAAAATGGGGTCACTTGTGGGGGAGCTCCAAAGTTTAGGCACGCAGGGGATCTCCAAACGCAACATGGCGTCCTCTAACAATTTGAGCCGATTTTCCATTCAATTTGTTAGCGGACACCATGTCGCGTTTGGAGAGCCCCTGATTTGTTAGCGGACACCATGTCACGTTTGGAGAGCCCCTGATGTGCCTAAACAGTGGAGCTCCCCCACAAGTGACCCCATTTTGGAAACTAAACCCCTCAAGGATTTTATTAAGGTGTATAGTGAACATTTTGAACCCAGAGGTACGACACAGAATTTGATAACATTAGGTCATTATATTGAATAAGTTGTCATTAGTCTTGAGCGCAAGTGCTCGCTACTTGAGTTTGCATCGGGTACTCAGGTATGCACCATGTACTGCGTGTGCTCGAGTGACATGCTTGAGTCCCCGCCCGGATGTTTCACGGTTATTAGACACCCAAAAAAAAACATGCGGGGATCGCTCATGCATGGCAGACAATCCCCGCAAAGTTTTTTGGGCCGTGAAGCTTATGGGGCGGAGACTCGAGCATGTCACTCAAATACCCACGATACTCAATGCATACCAGAGCACCCGATGCAAACTCAAGTAGCGAGCACTTGCGCTCAACACTAGTCGCCTTATTGTCATGTTTTTTTCTTTTGTAAAAAATCACAACCCCATCACAACCCTAACCCCAACCCAGCCCTAACCCTAGCACAACCCTAACCCTAGCACAACCCTAACCTGAGAGTTTATTTTTTACGTCGTTCCTCATGCGGTATAAGTGATTAGACGACTTTATTCTTCGGGTCGGTGAGACTACAGCGATACCAGAATCCTATGGGGTTTTTCTGACTGACAGCTGTCACACACTAAAAGACGCATTTTTTGTAAAATCTAGTTTTTGCATCGCCATATTTTGAGAGCTATAATTTTTCCAGATTTTGGCAGACAGTCATATGACGGCTCGTTTTTTGCGGGATGAGTTGACGTTGTTATTGGTGCCATTTTCAGGCACGTGACATTTTTTGATCGCTTTCTATTCCGATTTTTGGGAGGCAGAATAAACAAAAACCAACAATTCAGGAATTGTTTTTTTTGTTTTTTTTATTCTGTTCCGCGTGTGGTAAAATTGATAAGGTAGCTTTATTCCTCGGGTCAGTGCGTTTACAGCGGTACCACATTTATATCGTATTTCTATGTTTTGCACTTTTACATAATGAAAGCAATTTTATAGAAAAAAATATTTTTTAGCATTGCTTTATTCTGAGAGCTATAACTTTTTTATTTTTCGGCTGATGGAGCTGTGTGGCAGCTTGTTTTTTGGGGGACGAGATGACGTTTTCAGCGGTACCATATTTATTTATATTCGTCTTTTTGACGCGTGTTATTCCATTTTTTGTTTGGCGGTATGATGATAAAGCATTGTTTTTTGCTTCGTTTTTTTTCATTTTTTTTACCGTGTTCACTGAAGGGGTTAACTAGTGGGACAGTTTTATAGGTCAGGTTGTTCCGGACGCGGCGATACCAAATATGTGTACTTTTATTGTTTGTTTTTTTTTTTTTTATAATAATATTTATTGATGGGTACATTATATTTTTATTTTTGGTGGATTATTTTTTTAATTTTTTTTTATATATTTTTACAATTCTTTTTTTTTTTTCACTTTCTGATAGTTTTTATACTTTATTACTTTGTCCCACTATGGGACTTTCACTTTTTTTTCTCTGATCGCCTGCATGGCACAGGAATGCAGCACCATCCCTGTGCCATGCAGGCTGTCAGTGCTGGACAGGGAGAAGATAGTTTGGAGATGCACTGAGCATGTCCAAACAATCTTCCTGCTGTCTGGTGACCCGGATGTTGTCATGACGACATCGGGTTGTCATGGCAACATCCTGGAAGCCACGGCAGACAGCGCTGGAAGCCAGAAGAGGAGGTGAGTATCTGCGATCACCTCCCCTTGCCCCCGCAATGCTGCGGTCGACTTCGATCGCAGCATCGCGGGGGTTAATGTGCTGGGAGCGGTGCCTGAGCGCTCCCTGCACATAGTACCGGGTGTCAGCTGTGACAATCAGCTGACACCCGGCGGCGATCACGCCCGCACAGCCTGTGTGCGCTCGTGATCGCCATGATTTACTAATACGGGTCTGGCTCTAAAGTCCCAGGGCACAGACGCGTATTAGTGCGTCAGATGTTGTTAAGTGGTTAAAAAACAAACTAAAACAAAACAGTATAAACACTGTCAATTCGAAAATCTTGAATTCAGATCTGTTCAGTCTGTGGTCTAAAAGTATAAGGTCTTTTTTTACAAATAAAAAACTCATGTTTTTATAAATGTCTGCCATCACAAGAAAGAATTTGGAGTGGAAGCTGAATGGCTCTTTTTTCTACAGCTCATGGCAAAGGTGTATGTGATGGTTAAGAAGGCAGCGTGCAACGTCTTGCAGCTCGGGCTAGCCTCCAGAGGCCATATTCAGACCACATCTTAACACACCGCCAACTATTCAGCTGCAGTGAGAAAATATTCCTAACATTCAGTTCATGTACTGTACAAACCAGGACTACAAAGAAGAGGAGATTTTGTTAAAACATTAGTTACAGGAAGTAGAACCCATCACAAGAACTTCACAATACCACACTTTCATTCCACTGAGTGACACAGAAATAAAAACATTCATTCAGCAACGACAGTGAAGTCCATGAAGTGATTGAAGATGGCACAAGATTGGCAATGGTGACATAACTGGTTATGTGACCTGTGAATATGATCAGCACTGGTGGCTGCCGGCTAATGTACTCTGCCAAGATTATGCTAATGAAGAAGTAGAAGGGATTTTTCTGCATCCTTCTGGTCCGTCCCCTTCCTTTGTGTATCCAAGAAAACCAAAGCTATTAAAAGTAACCAAAAATCAGATATTAACTCAGGTGGACTCTAACACCATAACAACCATACATACTGACACAAAAGGAAACGGCCATTGTTATAAGAGATTGTTGACAAGATTAAATCTTGCCCAGTAGAAGGGACAAATTGATGAAACAAAAGGACTTACTATTAATTCAATTGTTCAGACTAGTTAATTTTGTTTTATTTTAAAGCTTGGTGATTTAACTACTATACTCTGTTTAAAAACTTGAAAAAGTACATATCTAGTGTTGTAATATTAATAATAAAAAAATTGAAACACGTGTATTTAAATAACCCTTTCTGACATTGTACGTAATAATACTGTCCTGTGCCCTGGGTCTTATGGACCAGGTACTTATTATTACTTCTCATCTTTAATGAGGCACCGTGACCGGAGTCGTAGTGATCACATTTAAATTCTGGTGCATCTTACCTCAGGGTAGATGGCGTCGTCATCCTAGGAGGATGTCACCGCCCCCCTGCAACTATGACCGCTGTGATTGGCTGTAAGAGCACCGATCACAGGCTGGTGCCTGGCAACGCCAGGCCTCACCTGAGCCCGCTATGATTGGTGTTATCGACGATGACATCGATCGCACCAGTCACAGCGCACAGATGCGCTGTGACCTGGCTGTGACTGTCCTGCACTTCCTCATAGTAGCTGAGGACTTGTACAGGGCGGTCACGCTGTCAGATTGTGTGCCGTGCTGGGCCTTGTGGTGCGACAAAAGCCTGTGACCCCACAATTGCTGCTCCTGCTGCTAGCAAATAAAGAAGATAGAAGAAAGAAGATCCCTGCCTGATCTCTCCTCATCCACCTCAATCCCCCTCTTCCTCCTTTCCCCCTCTTTTTATCAAACTCCCCACCTCCCCCTTTCTGCCACCGAGTGATGATCAGTACTTGATTTTTGGCAGATTTTTTTTTTCGTGCGTCCTGCAGCGGCTGAGCATGGATCAATGACGCAAATCACTGATCAACGTCTGTGCTCGCTGTTTTCCAGGACTTTTTTTTGTCTCTGTCCATTCCCCCCCTCCTTTGCACTACCTCTGTGCGCACATCCAGCAGCTGCCGAGCATTACACTTTTTTTCTCCCCTCCCTTTGCACCACCTCCTTGTGCACATCCATCAGCCATCGAGCGTTAGTCAGTGATGCAGATCACTGATTCACACTCGTGTTTGCTGTTTTGCACTCCCCCTCCCTTTGCACCACCTCCGTGCGCACATCCAGCAGCCGCCAAGTGTTGATCAGTGGCGCACATCTCTGATCCGCACTCATGCTTGCTGTTTTCCACTGTTTTGTTTCATAGACTTTTTTTTCTCCCCCCCCCCCTTTGCACCACCTCCTGTTATTGCTTTTTTTCTTTAAAAAAAAAAAAAGTTTACACCAAGCACTCTCACACACACAACTGAATAAAGTACTGATACAAACACCACATACATGAAAAAAAAAATGTTGTCCCGCTTGTCCCACACACGGTATTCAGTGAAGGAGCCATACACTACTTTCCTTGCCTTCAACACTGACAGTAAGGGAGAGGATCCCACCTTTCTTTATTTTTCCTCATCCTCGTCCCCCTCTTCCTCCTCGGGTGATTCTGAACCGCCAAAAAGACGCCCTAGGACAAAAGCTGAACCAGCGCCAGCCATTATTGACCCCATGTGGACCTAGACCCTCGAAAATTATGAGCCACAGATTCCGCATATTCTGGTGCAATAAGGAATCAAGTTTGACACCACCCGCCTCACAGAAATAGACTTTTTCAAAGTCTTTTTCTCTGAGGATTTTTTAAACCTGATGGTGGGCGAAACTAATTTGTACGCTCAACAATTTTTGTCACAAAACCACTCATCATTTTCTAACTTGAAGTTAGAAGTTTTGGGGCCTGGTCCTTCACATGGGGATACTGAAGAAGCTAGAAGTTCATTGGAGTGTTAACGTTTTGTATAACACTCCATTGTTCCGAATGGTCATGATCCAGACACGTTTTGAGACCATCCACAAATTCTTGCATTAAATGATAATGTACGTTGTTCTCACCGAGATGATCCCAATCATCTTTTCAAAGTTCGGCCGGTCATCGAAGAACTTCAACAACAAGTCTACTGAAATGTACATGCCTCAAAATGACATCTACGTGGATGAGTCCCAAATTCATCTTAAGGGGAGGCTTAAATTCTGGCAGTACCTGCGCACTAAGAGGGCCAGGTACGAAATGAAGCTGTACAAACTGTGTGAGAGTACCTCAGGGTACACCCACAAGTTTAGGGTTTATGAAGGAAAGGACTCCTGCATTGAGCCCACTGAATGCCCCCCTGTCCTGAGAGTGAGTGGTAAAATTGTGTTGGATTTGGTGCGCCCACTGCTGGATCAAGTTTATCACCTCTACGTGGATAACTTTTATACCAACATCCCACTCTTTAAGTCCCTCTTTGTGTGAGGTACCGCAGCCTTGAAATACTGTCCGCAAAAATCAGATGCCTCTCGAAGATGCTAATTGGGCAGCTGCTCAGAAGGGGTGAGAGCAGAGCCCAATGCAGCAACCACATGCTGGTGGTCAAGTACTAGGACAAGAGGGATGTCCTTCTCTTGACCACCATACATGGTGATGGCAGCACTCCCAGCACTGTACGAGGTACCTCTACACAGGTCGTCAAACCAGATTGTGTACTGGGGGGGGGGAGTTGATCTCTCTGATCAAGTCCACCAGCCGTACAGTGCTTTGAGAAAGGCCAAGGTGTGGTACAAGAAGGTGGCCGTGCACATCGTACAGATGGCAATGCATAACACTTTTCTTTTATCACGATGTGCAGGCCAGACCGCTACATCGTATTTTCGGTTCCAGGAGGTAGTGATCAAGGCCCTGTTATTTGGCAATGAGGAAGGAGCAGGCCCCAGTAATTCCGGAACTGAAGGTGCTCGTATAGTACAATGCCAACATTTCCCGGGGGAAGTCCCTCAAAGCAGAAAAAAAGGTAAGTCACAAAAGAGGTGCTGAGTGTGCTACGGAATGCGACACCTGAACTGACAAACCTGTCCTGTGTATGAAAGAATGCTTCAGCCTGTACCACACATCCATGGGCTACTAAATTCATTTCTGACTTACACAACTGATATATGACAACTAGTGTTGAGCGATACCTTCCGATATCGCGAAATATCGGATTGGATCGGACCGATACCCAAAAAATATTGGATATCGCCGATTCCGATACTGGAAACCAATGCAAGTCAATGGGACACAAATATCGAAATGAAAATAAACCCTTTCTTTCCTTGTAGGTTAATTCTACATGAAGGAAAACAACTAAGAATAATGTAGAATGTATTACATGAAAAGCCGGCAATTCAGCAGCGGCATACAACGGTACCTGACAATTTAGAACAGAAAGAATAGAGCATCACACATAGATTAGATAGATAGAAACATGTCAGTCACATATATAAGAAGTACAGTGACAGTGTTGCTTACTGTACTTGTCATTTAGTGTTAAAGGATTTATTAAAAAAAATAATAGTGTTTTCATGCACAGTCTCTTTAAAAAAGCCGGCCGGCAATTCAGCATCGGTACCCGACAATTTAGAATAGAAAGAATAGAGCATCACACATAGATTAGATAGATAGAAACATGTCAGTCACATATATAAGAAGTACAGTGATAGTGTTGGTTACTGTGCTTGTCATTTAGTGTTAAAATAAAGGATTTATTAAAAAAAAAATTGGCGTGGGGTTCCCTGTAATTTTAGTCTTTAGCGGAGGTTAAGCGGATGGCTGGGGCAGATGTTTGAAGCCTGGGAAGGGGGTAATACCCACGGAGCTTCCCAGGCTACTAATATCAGCCCCCAGCTGAATACCTAGCCTTTACTAGCTATTAAAATGGGGGACCCCCAAAAAAATGATGTGGGGAATCCCCTATTTTAATAGCTAGCAAAGGCTAGGCAGACAGCTGGGGGCTGATATTAGTAGCCCAGGAAGGGTGCCATGAATATTGGCCCCCTCCCAGGCTAGAAACACCAGCCGTCAGCCGCCCCAGAACTGGCGCATCCATAGGATGCGCCAATTCTGGCACTTAGCCTCGCTCTTCCCACTGCCCTGTAGCGGTGGCAGTGGGGTAATAGGGCTGGGGTTGATGTCAGCTTATAATGCCAGCTGACATCAAGCCCAGGTTAGTAATGGAAAGGCGTCTGTAAGACACCCCCATTACTAACCCCATAGTCAAAGTTAAAAAAAAAAACACAAACACCCAGAATAAAGTCCTTTAATTGAAATAAACACACAATTCTTTATTGTTCTAAATTAAACCATACTTACCATCACGCCCATTCCAGCTAAAGCCAACGATCTCCTGCAATAAAAGTAAAATAATAAAGCAACTTCATCCTTACCTTTCGATGGTTCCCAGGATGGCTCCAGCTCTGCTACATTCACATGACAGGCTGGATCGCAGCCGAAAGCTGCCATCCAGCTTGCCATGCCGCAGACACTGAGAAGCGCAGGCATGCTTGCGCTCCTCAGTGTCTGGCTGTGACGGCATAAAGATGAGCCGAGGTCATGTCCAATGAACTCAGCTCACCTCATGCACGTCACTGACAGCGTCGGAGAATTCTACTGCGCATGCGGTGAGCGTGAGAGAATTCTCCCAAGGTGTCAGTGACGTGCATGAGGTGAGCTCATGTCCAATGAACTCAGCTCACCTCATGCACGTCATTGACAGCGTGGGAGAATTCTCCTGCACTCAGCGCTTGAGCAGGAGAATTCTCCCATGCTGGGATGGCATTGAGATGACAGGCTGGATCGCTGCTGAGCGCTGCCATCCAGCATGCCATCCTTCATAGACACTGCAGAGCGCAGGCATGCTTGCACTCTGCAGTGTCTCTGAAGGATGAAAAGCTGGATGGCAGCGTTCAGCTGCGATCCAGCCTGTCATCTCAATGCCATCCCAGCGTGGGAGAATTCTCCTGCTCAAGAGCTGAGTGCAGGAGAATTCTCCCACGCTGTCAATGACGTGCATGAGGTGAGCTGAGTTCATTGGACATGAGCTCACCTCATGCACGTCACTGACAGCATGGGAGAATTCTCTCACGCTCACCGCATGCGCAGTAGAATTCTCCCACGCTGTCAGTGACGTGCATGAGGTGAGCTGAGTTCATTGGACATGACCTCGGCTCATCTTTATGCCGTCACAGCCAGACACTTTCTCAGAATCAGTGGGATCCGTTAAAGCGTTCCAGAGTTATTACCTCGTAAAGTGACACTGGTCAGAATTGTAAAAATTAGCCTGGTCATTAACGTGCAAACAGCCTTTAAAGGGGTTAATATTGCTTCTTTTACTTTAGTATTAAACATATAAAAGTATTGTCCCAAGGAGAGATCCCAACTTGAGTCCTTGTACAAATGTAACCAAAAACACAGGTAACACTTATACCTATTTAAAATTTTTTATAACATAGTAGCTATTGAACCTGTTCTACGCCCGGGTGGCGAGCATTTTTATTGGTATATGGTCCCCCATCCTGTTATGTGCTGCCCCTATTCTGCGCCCCCATCCTGTTATGTGCTGTCCCCATCCTGATATTTGTGCTGTCCCCATCCTGGTATTTGTGCAGCCCCCATCCTGGTATTTGTGGCTCCCCATTTTGGTATTTGTGCTACCCAATCCTGTTCCCCCATCCTGTTATGTGCTGCCCCATCTTATCCTGGTATGCATGATACCCCTCATCCCTATCCTGGTATGCATGGTACCCCCTCATCCCTATCCTGGTATGCATGGTACCCCTCATCCCTATCCTGGTATGAATGGCACCCCTCATCCCCAATCCTGGTATGCATGGCAGCCCTTATACCAATCCTGGTATGCATGGCACCCCTCATCCCAATCCTGGTATACATGGCACCCCATCCCTCATCTTGGTATGCATGGCTCCCTCATCCCCAATGCTGGTATGTATGGCCTCCTTAGCCTTATCCTGGCATGCATGGGCCCCTTACCCCCATCCTGGTATGCATGGCACTCCTCATCCCCAATCTTGGTATTCATGGCACACCATCCCTCATCCTGGTGTGCTTGGTACCCCTCATCCCTATCCTGGTATGCATGGTACCCCATCCCTCATCCCTATCTTGGTATGTATGGTACCCCCTCATCCCCATCCTGGTATGCATGGCCCCTCATTCGTATCCTGGTATGCATGGCCCCTCATCCCTATCCTGGTATGCATGGTACCCCTTCATCCCTATCCTGGTATGCATGGCCCCTCATTCGTATCCTGGTATGCATGGCCCCTCATCCCTATCCTGGTATGCATGGTACCCCTTCATCCCTATCCTTGTATGCATGGTATCCCCTCATCCCTATCCTGGTATGCGTGCCACCCCTCATCTTCAATCCTGGTATACTTGGGACCCCTCATCCCCAATCCTGGTATGCATGGCCCCCCTCATCCCCAATCCTGGTATGTATGTTCCCCTCATCCTCAGTCCTGGTAAGCATGGCACCCCTCATCTCCAATCCTGGTATGCTTGGCACCCCTCATATCAATTCTGGTATGCATGGCTCCCTCATCCCCAATCCTTGTATGTATGGCCCCTCAGCCTTATGCTGGTATGCATGGTACCCCTCATCCCCATCCTGGAATGCATGGCATCCCATCCCTCATCCTGGTATGCATGATACCCCTCATTCCCAATCCTGGTATTCATGGCACCCCTCATCACCAATCCTGGTATGTATGGTATCCCTCATCCTCAATCCTGGTATGTATGGTACCCCTCATCCGTATCCTGGTATGTATGGTACCCCTCATCCCCAGTCCTGGTATGCATGGCAAATGTGTCTTCAGTAAAATGGCGCCGGATAGCGCGCTATGCGCATGCGCCGGTTCCGACCCCGCATTCCTGACCCAGTCTCCGGCCAGAACAGAGGCGCCGGGGCAACACACCTCCCGGTTAGGTAAGTATGAAAGTATGGCGCCCTAGATCGCGGTATGCGTTCAGTGCTTACGCTTACCGCGATCTCCGGCGCCATACACTCCTCTTACCTGTAATGGCTCCTTTTTAATTTGACTCCTCAAAAACAAAATATTAGCAAACATAATCTTGTGACATGTCAAATTAAAGCTTGTACCTTTCTAAACAGAACGGTGGGAGATCTCTTTATCTTATTTCTAACCCGAGATATGACATATCAAAAATTTATCATTATGCAAGCCCAAAATTCTAACTTTTTCAAAACTTTAGAAATCTATATAAAATTAACTACCTTATTTTGAAATTCACTAAATTAGCACTGAAAAAAAAACAAAGAAAAAAAAAATCCGAAGACATCAGGTAAAAAAAATATTCAGATTTGGATCACTTGACAGAAAATGACCCATATGGGGTATTTCTACATTCAGCTAAAATTGTGGGACAATTTTTTTTGTGCTATTTTTGCCCAGTGTGAAAGTGTAAAATCTGGGGCTAAAACAAAATTTTGGTGGTAAAAATTTAATTATTTTTCTTCACTGCCCAATGGTATGTGGAGTCGGTAAGCCAAACCTTCGACTCCTCAATTTCCATGACACCGACTCCACCTTCGACTCCACGACTCCGGCTCTGACACCCTCATACATGGCTCATGTTTAAGTGATAAATTTACGGTATAAATTTCCCTTCAGAGCTTTGCACTGTGCCTCAAAAGTAGTTTTGGACCACATATAGGGTATCTGCGTACTCAGGAGAAATTGCACAACACATTTTGGGGTCCATTCTCTCCTGCTATCCTTGTAAAAATGAAAAAACTTGCGGTTAAAGCAATATTTTTGTGAGAAAAATATATATATTTTTTTTAATTTTCACAGATCAGTGTTGAAAAATTCAGTGAAGTACCTGGGGGTTCAAGGTGCTCAACACACATCTAGATAAATTCCTTAAGGGGTCTAGTTAACAAAATGGGGTCTCTTGTGGTGGGTTTCCACTCTGTAGGCACATCAGGGGCTCTCCAAATGTGACATGATGTCCTCCAATGATTTCAGCACATTTTGCATTTCAAAAGTTAAATAGCACTCCTTCCGTTCTGAGCCCTGCTGTGCGCCCACACAGTAGTTTTCCCCCATCTATGTTGTACTCTTGGGAAATTTTACAGTGTTTGGGGTCCATTTTCTCCTGTTACCCTTGTGAAAATAAAAACATTTGGGTCTAAAGTAAATTTTTTGTGAAAATAGTTAAATGTTAATTTTTTCCTTCCACATTCCTTTAGTTCCTGTGAAACAACTGAAGGAAGGGTTAATATACTTGAATGTGGTTTTGAGCACCTTGAGGGGTGCAGTTTTTAGAATGGTGTCACTTTTAGGTATTTTCTGTCATATAGACCTCTCAAAGTCACTTCAAATCTGATGTGGTCCCTAAAAATGAGAAATCGCTGGTCAACTTTTAACTTTTCTAACTTTCAAACAGAAAAAAAATATGTTTTAAAAATGATGCAGATGTAAAGTAGACATGTGGGAAATGTTATTTATTAAATGTTTTGTGTGACATATCGCTCTGATTTAAAGGTATAAAAATTACAATTTTAAAAATTTTCGCCAGTTTTCAGATTTTTTTCTCTCAAATAAATACAAGTCATATCGAAGAAATTTTAACATTATTATAAAGCAGAATATGTCATGAAAAAAAGAATCTGAGAATCAGTGGGATCCGTTGAAGCGTTCCAAGGTTATTACCTCATAAAGTGACAATGGTCAGAATTGAAAAAAATGGCCTGGTTAGGAAGGTGAAAACAGGTTCTGGGTGAAGGGAATAAAAAATAATTTACAATATTTTTTTAAACCTTTTTACTTAATCTCTCTATGGGACTTTCGCAGCTCTGATCACCATAATAAAGATTCTAATGCACAAGCATTGCAGTGATTTATAAACTGTCAGTGCTAGTTAGATCATGCACTGCTCTTGATCTAATTGGCTTGCTAGCACTCGTGACCCAGATGTCATCATGACAACGTCGAGTCACCATGGCAATGATCGGCCCCTGCCTTGTAAATGCCGCGATCGATATTGATCGCAGTGTGTAGGGGGTTAAACTGCCCTTCAGTGAGAGCTGGGTGTCAGCTGTCAGAATCGCTGAACACCCGGCGGTGTTCGTGCTCCCACAGAGTCTGTGCGTGACAAATCTGGAAGTACTTACCAACCTGGACTTATGGATACATCGAAGGTCGTGAAGGGGTTAAAGTAAAGTCTGTTAAATGGAAGCTGTGACATAAGTGCTCAGCGCAGAGCATGGGATAATTGTGAACTTAGCCTTAAAAGCAAAATGTTATCTACTGCAAAATGGTACCAAGAAAAGCTGCCACTCAACTCACAAAAAACAAGTTTTCACTCAGTTTCATCATCATGCAGTTGAAATATACAGATTTCACTCTGCAACACCAATTGCATTCTGATTTCTGGAGAACACCTGTGCAGTCCAACCGCAACTGAGAGGGTGTAATTTCCAAAATGGCTTCACTTGCAGCAGGTTTCTGCTGTTTTGGCAACCTCGAGGCTTCTCAAATGTTACATGGCAGTCTCAAAGCATTTTTGCCAAAATTCTGCATCAGAAGTCAAGTAGCCCTCCTTTTCTTCCGAGCCCTATGGTTATGGTGTGCCCAAACAGTAGTTTCCGGCCACACATCGGGTGCCGGCATATGCAGGAGAAATTGCACAACAAATTTTGGGCTCCAATTTCTATACTTGAAAGGTTAACAAACTTTTGAATGTGGTTTTTAATACCTTGAAGGGTGCCGTTATTAAAATGTGGTCTTGATTGTGGGGTTTCTGAAATATAGGCCCCTCAGTCACTTCAGAACCGAAGTGATCCATTCTAAAAAAAAAAAAAAAAAAAGATTTGTAAATGTTATTGAAAAAATGCTGCTGAACATTTAAACATGTTAAGAAAAGGGATTTCAGAAATGTTGCTGACGTAAAGTAGACATGTAGTAAATGTTAGTAACTATATTTCGCATTTTGCTTGCTGGCAGGTATGAGCTTGTAAGGAGAGTCAGCGAGAGGCTGAAAGGGAAGCCTAAACCCATCTACGTGTTTGAGGAGAAGTACCCCGACTACTATTTTACTGATGGTAAGGTGTATATTTGTGTGTGTTTTGTTGTACACGTTTGTACGTATGTTTTCCTATGAAGTGCTGCATCGGGGAGTAATGTTTAGGGCTCACTCACACTGGCGTAAAACACGGCCTTGAGCTATCCAATATTTTATCGAATAGCACTCAACCCAATATTATACTAAGGGGCAGTACATAGCACCGACTATTTTCTCATGCCAATTCAGTATGAAAAAACAATTGCAGCCTGCACAGGTATGCAGCGATTGGGTTTATGAAAATGTTTTCAAATTCAATGACTGTTTTAATAAATTTAACCATCACATATGGATAATGCACAAAATGCGCATGAAATTACCTACAAGTGAGATGAACAAGGAAAATTTTTACTGTAGGCAAAAATGCAAACAATATTATAATTTAAATTTATTGAACATTCATTCTGCAACTTTATTGCAAATTAATTCTTATTCCTTTTCTTTTTCTCTTCAGTTCTCCTCTCCATGTTAATGTGGAGTGGTGGCAGGAGAACTTTAGTGGAATTAACTAAACATTCCGCAACTATGTTCTTGAATCCCAGATTGCAAAGATGTTCTTATTGACCCACTGTTTTGGCTCCAGTAATGAGTCCTATCCCGGCTGTGCCATTCTCACAAAAGCATTGGTACTTCACGCATCCTTCTTGCTGCTTAAGGAGCAATGAGAGAACTTTCAGATCACCACATATTGACCTTCCTTGATCCTTGTAATTAAAGCGGTTGTCCACTACTTTCACATTGATACCCTATCTTTAGGATAGGGCATGAATGTATGATTGGCTGGGGTCCTGAACGCGGCACCCCCGTCGATCAGCTGATATCGGTGCCTTTCGGAAGTCCTTACCTGCGGTGCTTGGCAGTCAAGTTGTAGTGGCTGGCGCTTGTTACTGCTCATCCACCTCCCATTCAATTGAATGTGCAGTACCCCCCGGCGGCCACTACAGATGGACAGCCAAGCACTGCAGGTAAGGACTTTCGGCTGGGACCGATAACAGCTGGTCGGCGAGGGTTCCCCGGCCGATCATACATGGATGCCCTTTCCTACGGGCATCAATGTGAAAGTAGTGGACAACTTCTTTAAGTTTCTTTAGAATAAAGTCAAAATTCTCATAGCATTTCTTCAAGTGCATAGAATGCTCTACAGGCACTAAAGCATACTTGCTGCCATTGTGCAGTAGCACAGCTTTCATACTTTTTCATGAATCAATAAAGAATCTCCACTTGCTCACATTGTACTCAATGTTACATTTTTCCATCAGCCTAGGAATATCACTGCAATACACTAGAGCACCGTCTTGAGTAAAGTATGGAAGGAATTCCTTTTCTCTGCTTCTGTACCAAGAATTAACAGTTAACAGGAATAGTGGGTTCTTTTCCTTTAGTCTAGAGCAGGCATGTCCAAAGTCCGGCCCGCGGGCCATTTGCGGCCCGCGGTCCGGACTAATAAGGCCCCCAGGTATCCAGCAGCATGTACCTTGCGGCCGCTGCCGCTCTCGTCGCCACCGCCGCTCAGTACTCCGGCGCAGGGAGAAGAGCCGAAATCTCGGACATCGCGAGATTTCGGCTTTCCTTCTCCCTGCGCCGGAGTACTGAGCGGCGGCAACCGGCCAGCCAAGATCTCGCGACGTGCAAGATCTCCAGCCCCCAGGGGTTGTAAGACGTTCAGAGGTCAGATAGGCTGAAGACCTAAGCTTAGTTGTGTAAAATTATATAAATAATATATATATTAAGTTATATATAAGTCCCTGCGCCACCTTACACCTCCAGAAAGGTTAGGCCAGCAGGGCTCTCACACAAGCTTGTGGTAGCAAGCTGTCATACCCTTCATTAACCCCTGACTGCCTGTCACTGTGCTATAATTCCATTATCTGATGTGCGACTGTTGCACAGCTTGCTATTCTCTGCCTGTGTTATAAAGCATATAGCAGTATCTTATTTTTGCTGTTCCACCCTCTGCGCCTTTTAATCTCTCCCCTTCTGGCCAATTTTTATAATGGCAACTACAAATAAGAAACGAAAAGTTGACAGTGAGGGCCGCCGCTTCCAGGACAAGTGGAAAGTAGAATATTTTTTCACTGAAATAAAGAATCACTGTGTTTGTCTGATATGCCAAGAGACCGTTGCTGTTTATAAAGAATTTAATGTCAAGCGACACTATCAGACGAGACATAGCACATACGACAAGCTAACAGGGCACGACCGAAGTGAAAAGTATAAGCAACTTGAAGCTGTTTTATTGTCACAACAGCGATTTTTTACAAGAGCCCGTGAGTCAAATGAAAATGCCACAAAGGCGAGCTATGAGGTGGCAGCGTTAATTGCTAAAAATTGCAAATCTTTTGCAGAGGGTGACTTTATCAAACAATGTGTTATGAAAATGGTAGAGAATGTCTGTCCCGAGAAGAAGCAAGAGTTTTCCAACATTTGCCTGGCTCGTAACACTGTAGCACGGAGAATTGAAGAAATTTCATCGGATATTAAGAGACAGTTAATGTCAAAAGGAGCTGATTTTGACTTCTTTTCAATAGCCTGTGATGAAAGCACGGACCTATCTGACACGGCTCAGTTGCTGATTTTTTTAAGAGGGGTGGACGATGAAATGAATGTGACTGAAGAGCTACTTGACCTCCAGAGCCTCAAGGATCAAACAAGAGGGAAAGATTTATTTGATTCTGTTAGTTCTGCCATAGATGACATGAAACTGCCTTGGAACAAAGTTACTGGGATTATTACTGATGGGGCACCTGCCATGACTGGTGAACGAAGTGGATTATCAACCCTAATCTGTAACAAGGTGAGCGAAGAAGGAGGCAAAGCTATTAAACTTCATTGCATCATTCATCAACAAGTTCTCTGTGCTAAACATCTCCAATATGATCATGTTATGAAACCGGTACTAAAGACCATTAATTTTATCCGCTCTAAAGCCCTGTGCCACTGCCAGTTTAAACAGTTTCTACTGGATATCCAGGCTGAATATGAAGATGTTTCATATCATAACGATGTAAGATGGCTCAGTCGGGGGTCTGCACTGCAACGTTTCTACTCTCTCAGAAAGGAAATAGGAGAATTCTTGGAAACAAAGGGACAAACGATGCGAGAACTATCTGATCCAATTTGGCTGGCTGATTTGGGGTTTCTAGTCGACCTAACAAAGCATCTGAATGTACTGAACATGAATCTTCAGGGCAAAGATGCAGCGGTGAACCAACTTTATTCACACCTCAAAGCCTTTGGAACAAAGCTGCAACTTTTCCTAAGGCAGTTGTCACAAACACCGCCCAATACCATCCATTTTTCAGCGCTACAGGAAATAATTAACAGTTTTCCACAGGATGATATCCATGCGCAAATAAGCAGGTATGCAGCAGACATCACATCTCTGGCTGGGGAGTTTCAACGGCGCTTTCAAGATTTTGCAGCTATTGAAAAGGAGATCAGCATTTTCTCCTCTCCATTCTCTGTTGACCCCGACAATGCTCCTGATCAGTTGCAGCTCGAGCTCATTGAGCTACATTGTGACAGCGAGTTACGCAGTCGTCATCAACAGCTCTCTCTTGTTAACTTTTACCGCCAACTGGATAAGAGCCGGTTTCAAGAGATTCGAACATTGGCTAAGAAAACCCTGAGCTTGTTTGGCTCAACATATTTGTGTGAGAAGACATTCTCTGTTATGAACTTTAACAAGAACCGCGTGAGGACAAGACTAAGTGACTCTCACCTGCGTGACATTTTGCGCATCAAAACCACGGCCATTGAACCAGACCTAGTCTATGTGCTGCAGTCCAGATCCCAGTTTCACCCTTCACATTAGTGCAGGCTAGTTTCTTTTTTTTAATTGAGATTAATATGTTGTAAAATCTCAATTAATGTCAGTTGGATAGACAGTTATATATTTGAACACATGTATACTTGCTGTTATGTTCCTGTTCACATTTTTTGAACTTATAAGTTGACAGACAACCTTACATTACTTTGTGTAATGTACTTTAAAATGTTCCTGAGATATCTCAGTTTCCTGTTTTTATTATATTAAAGGGGTTGTCCAAGTTCAGAACCCAGACATACCCCCTTTTTCACCCAGGCAGCCCCCCTGCCATGGGCATCAAAGCATCTCATGCTCCGATGTGCTCCCTTGCCCTGTGCTATTTACAATGACACACTGCCGGTAGGAGGCTTCACCGGCTCTAATGTGCAGGCTTTAGCGCTGCTCTAGCTGGTTTACTGGTGATAAAGCCCACCCATCAGTGCCGGTGACGTCACTGGGCTTTCTGCCAGCCCCGTGGAGAGCCGGGTATGTCACTAGAACTCCAGAAAATGCCTTTCCTCTGCGCAATTTAGTGCAGGGCAAAAGTAGGACATTGGAGCATAAACTGCTTCGATGCTCAAGTCGGGGAGGGGCTTCCTGGGTGAGAATGGGGGTATGTCTGGGTTAACCCCTTTAAGGCAGATTGATTAAACACCTGTTTAGATTTGTCATCCAAGTCACAAAATAAAAAGTATGCCGTTTTCAATAAACTTTGCAAAAAAAGTTTATTTGCATTCATTTTAATGGTCCAAAGAATGTCAAGCAAAATGATCGGCCCTCGCACATGTTCACTTCATCAAATTTGGCACTCTTAGAAAAAAGTTTGGACACCCCTGGTCTAGAGCCTAAAAGTTGTGCAGAATATTTAGGAAGTCCTTGACTAAATCATTTTATTCAAAGTGTGAAGAAAAAGCTGTGGCTCATTGGGACTAGTATGAAACCTTCGTCAGAATCCTGCTCTTCATGTTCTGAATCAGGTGTATCTGCAAGTGTATCCAGAGATGAAAGGACAGGTATTCCTGGACCGTGAATCACAGGGCAAATCACTATGATTTCACTATGATTTCGCTACGAGTCAATGGGTGTGTGTGAAATATCGGACTGCACTCGGACTTAATCTGAGTGCAGTGTGATGTATGCGCACAGAGACAATGGAGAAGATTGAGAAATTAAGTTCTCCGTCTTCTCCACACCTGTGCTGAGATTCTCTCATGTGAGAGAATGGGATCACACTAACATGACACCCAGATCAAAATGACAGAGTGTGAGCCGAGTGTCCTTAGCATAATCAGCCCGATTCTCTCGCATGAGAGAACTTACAACAGTACAATAAACCTCATTTCAAGGCAGAAACATTACTGTGTCCAACAGTTATTACATATATCAAACTGAAATAGCTGTTGCAAAAACACCAATTTTTATAAAACATTAAGCTTAAGATTAATAGGGGTGCCCAAACTTTTTCATATAACTGTAAGAGGGATTTAGAGCCCCTTTAACTTAATGTGGGTCACTTTTGGAGAAAAACTCCATAAAATGTTTTTAAAAAAGTATGTTGCTGCATCTGTAATGACTTGATAGATAATAATGTCATTATTTATCCCACACAATGAAAACAACAAAAAAGACAGTGTAAATTGAGTGTCTCCGTAATCATATTGAACCAAAATAATAGCATGAACATTATACTGCATGGTGAACACAATAAACATTAAGAACAATTGCACATTTATTCTTTGTTTTGTTCATCCTTGCTAACAAAATTGATTAAAAATGAGAAAATACCCCAAAATACTAGTAAAAAATACATACAGCACACTGGCTCGGTGTTTAGTACTGCAGCCTTGCAGCGCTGGGGTCCTGGGTTCAGATCCCACCAAGGAGTTTGTATGTTCTCCCCGTGTTTGCGTGGGTTTCCTCCGGGTTCTCCAGTTTCCTCCTATGCTCTAAAGACATACTGATAGGGAATGTAGATTGTGAACCCTGATGGTCACAGCGATGATAATGTATGTAAAACACTGTGGAATATGTTAGCGCTATATAAAAATAAAGATTATTATTATCCTATTCGGCAAATACACTGTGTTCCAAATTATTGTGCAAATAATATTTTCTCAGATTTTCCCAAATTACCTATATGAATTGCAGTCATTGTAATTTTCCAGTCAAATAACTATTAGGGTATGTGCACACGATGCAGAAATGCTCAGGATTTTTTCCTGAGCGTTTCTGCATCTCTCTGGCAGGAAAAAACGCATGCGGATTGTACATGCGGTTTCCTGCCAGGGACATGCGGAAATGAAGCGTTCTTCACATGCATTTCCGCATGCGGGTTGACAAGCGCTTCCCAAGAGATTTTAGCATCACTTGGAAAGTGCTTGTCAACTTCACACTATATAAATCCATGCAACCGGCATGGATTTATATAGTGTGTGAATGTCAAAAAATAAAAAATAAATCTATACTTTACCCTCTGATGGCCCCCGGTGTCCTGCTTCATCGGTCCCGGCTGCCGGCAGTGAAGACTTTAGGACCTTCCGACGTCAGCGTCACGTGAACCGTCACATGACTCTGACGTCAGCGAAGGTCCTTCATTCAACCGCGAAGTGCCCGGGAAGCCAGCAGGACGCAGCGCGGGCCGTCAGAAGGTGAGAATATATATATTTTTTATTTTATTCTTTTTTTTTTAATGGTACCTGGGTCTGGATGAGAGTCCTCTCATCCACACCCGGGTACCATCCGCACATTAGACCGCATGAAAAGCGCATCAACATATACAGTGATGCGGATTCCATGCGGTCTAATGCAAGTCAATGGCGGCAAAAGAGCAGCGTTTCCGCAAAATTAATTGACATGCTGCGGATTTTTGACCGCAGCGTTTACGCTGCGGAAAAATCCGCATCATGGGCACAGCACATGCGGATTTCCATTGGGGAACATTGCTGCCCTTCTACCATGCGTTTTTCATGCGTTTCCGCGGCGTTTACGCAACTGCAAAAACGCCGCGGAAACGCATGAAAAATGCATCGTGTGAACTCAGCCTTAGAGTACAATTGAAAGGTTTTTGTACAAACTGCCTATGATAGCAGTATAGTTTTAAAAAATAAAAAACTCAACTGCACTCAAAATGCATGTTCCAAATTATTATGCACAGCAGAGTTTTCAAACTTTTCATTTTAATAAAGAACAAAAAAATGGTCATTTTTGAAATTATAAGCATTAGCAGGTTATTACAAACTGAAATAAAACAGTTTTCAACTCAAAACTTTATTCTAGGTGATGTTACATTTGCTCATAAGACCCCTTGTTCGCAAGGAGCTTCTGAACTCTCTCGTCCATTGAATTTGTCAGGTTTTGGATGGTTTCTGCTTCCAATTGTTTTGCATGAGGACAGAATACCCTCCCAGAGCTGTTACTTAGATGTGAACTGCCTCCCGCCATCATAGACACTCCTTTTGATGATGCTCCAGAGGTTCTCAATGGGGTTGAGGTCTGGGGAGCATGGGTGCCACACCATAAGTTTGTCCCCTTTTATGCCCATAGCAGCCAGAGATGCAGATGTGTTATGTGCAGCATGAGACGGGGCATTATCATGCATGAAAATGATGTTCCTGCGGAATGCACGGTTCTTCTTCTTGAACCATGGAAGGAAGTGCTGTTTGAGAAACTCAACATACATTATGGAGTTTATCTTTACCCCTTCAGGGATCCTAAAAGGGGCCGACAATCTCTCTCCCCATGATTCCAGCCCAAAACATTACTCCACCTCCTCCTTGTTAGCGCCGTAGCCGTGTTTGCATGGGGTGTCCATCAACCAGCCATCCTCCACTCCATCCATCTGGACCATCGAGATCATTCAATGCATGATAATGCCCCGTCTCATGCTGCACATAACACATCTGCATCTCTGGCTGCTATAAGCTTTGAGTGCAGTTTGAGTTTTTTATTTTTTTAAAACTATACTGTTATCATAGGCAGTTTGTACAAAAACCTTTCAATTGTACTCTAATAGTTATTTGACTGGAAAATTACAATGACTGCAATTCATATAGGTAATTTGGGAAAATCTGAGAAAATATTATTTGCATAATAATTTGGAACACAGTGTATTAAGCCGGTGACCAAATAAAGATAATAAAAAAATGACATTGTCCAGCAGAATAGATATAACATGTCTGCTATACGGAACAATACACAATGGTGTCAATTAAATCTACAGTTCATTATGCTAAAAAATCCCTTAGGCTATGTTCACGCATTTTTGCAGCGTTTTTTATGCTTTTTTTAGTGCAAATTTTCAGCTTTTTTTTTACAGTACCAGCAAAGTCTATGAGATTTCAGAAATCCCATGCACACACCTTGTTTTTTTTCCTGACTGTTTTGTCAAAGAAATGCGTTTTTGCAAAATGTAGCATGTCACTTCTTTCAGCGTTTTTGCCGCGTTTTTTACTTAGTTGAAAGAAATGGGTAGAGCAAAAAACGCAAGTATCAGGTTTTGCTTCGTTTTTTGGTGCCAAAACCTCATGACTTTGAGTCAATTATTTTTTTATGCACTAAACTTTATCAGCATGCAGAAGAAACAAATGTACACTGACAAAAACGCCACAGAAAATGCTGTCAAAAACTCAGCAAAACCTGCTTTTTTTTACTTGCTTCTTTACTGCCAATAGAGCAGGTTTTTCCTGCAGAAAGAAACACATCAAAACGCATCTAGTGAACATAGCCTTGCACAGCTCTGTAGACTAAAATATATATAAGATATGACTCTCAGAATATGAAGGCACAGAAAATATTTTTTTTATCTAATTGTATGTTTCTCTATGTTAGCATTGGGGACACAGGATCATGATTGTACCTCCTTCCACTAGGAGGCTTGACCACAGGTGAAAAAATTAAGTGCGATATCTGCCTGGTGGCGTATACCCTATCTTAGGCATCATTCCCACGTTGGTATCTCCAGTACGTGTGGTGCCAGTTTTCACACGTACTGGAGGTACTTACACATCTAGAACCATTCAAATGAATGGGTCTTTGCACATGTCAGTGTGTTTTCACGGACCATGTGTCCGTGGGCAAAACACACTGACATGTCCGTTTTTTACATGCAGCACGGGCCGCAAAATGTCCCACACCTGTGCACATTGATGACACACTGATGGCATCCTTGTGTCATCAGTGTGACACTTACCCGCGCCTAGGAATCAGTGGTACAGTTCCCGCTGTTCCCAAGCGCTGGGTGTTGAAGGCACGTCTCATCATAGTCCCCTGGTTGGGGAGCGATCAGCGCTAGCAACAGACAATGTTGAGAGTAATATTCTGCTCCCGCTGACTCCAAGTGTAAAAATAAGAATAAAATAAAAAAATCCTTATACTCACCTGTCTGAAGATTAAATAAGTGTGCCACCCTGTAATCCATCTGACTGACATTTCTTCATCAGTGTGATCGGCGCCGTGAGGCGGCCGCACACGCTGAGGAGCTGAGTAGAATGATTCGCTACAGCGAGCGGGCCCCTGAACTGCGCTGAGCTCACTGAGCTGTGTCCTGTCACTCAATGATCTGCATGTATAGCTTCATGTGTAATTGTGAGCAGCGACTGTTTAAGTAGGCACAGAAGCGGGATTGTTGCACTGACTATGGCGTCATCGCTGCTCACCATCTTTGTGGAGTCCTCAAAGTCTTGGAGAACTGCACATCTGTCAGACATCCATGCCTACTCTTCAGTTATTATGTGTGGAGGCTAACCAGAATAACGATGGGAGTGTTGGAGCTGGTACTCAACCACTAGTCTCTGCTGCTCACAAAGCCTTGCCAGCAAGTGCAGTACGGAGTTCCAGCAAGTGGGCACATTGCAAACCAGTCAATGAGCTGGCACTTCCATGCACTGCTGCAGAACTGCCAGAGAGGTGGCAGCTATATATGACTTGCATAAACGGGCGCTGACGCGGTTTACCTTGACCAGAAGCTCTGGCAAATCTGGGTATGTTTTCAGAAACCGCTGAACTACCACGTTGAGCATGTGTGCCAAGCATGGTACATGTGTGAGCTTGCCAAGCTTCACACCTGCCACCAAGTTGTGCACATTATCACATACGACCGTGCCTGTTTGACGGTTCAGCTTCAAAAACCACAGATCTGTCTGGTCTGTTATTCCTTTAAGTAACTCTGCCGCAGTGTGCGGTTTGTTTCCTAGACAAACTAGCTTCAGCAGAGGCTGTTGCTGCTTTGCAGAGGCAGTGCTACAGAGCTTCCTGCTGATATGTGGATGATGTGCTCTGAGATAGCACATCAGAGGTGGAGGATGAGAAGGAGTAGGAGGGGATGCAGGAACTGGTGTAGAAGGTGGAGGAAACCCTGAGAGAAGTAGGGCCAGCAATCCTCGGGATTGGGAGCACATGCGCCGTGCCAAGGTGTGACTTGGCCCCAGCCTTCACAATGTTCACCCAGTAGGCTGTTACGAAAATATAGCATCCCTGGCCACAAGCGCATGTCCACATGTCGGTCATTAAGTGGACAATGTTAGTAAGTACGTTGGTAAGGGCGCAGTTGATGTTCCTGTACACATGCTGATGCAAGGCGGGGACGCCAAATTGAAAGAAAAATTGGCGGCTGGGAACCAAGGAACGACCACCGCCATAAATTGGCGTAAATCCTCCGTGTCTGCCAGCCGAAATGGCAACACTAGAAACTTTCATTTTCGTTCCAAGCACTGAGGTAGGGACAGCTAAACGCTAGGCTGGGAGAAAGATTTGGAAGTGCCTGTTTATTATAAGTCACAAAGTGCAAAGATAGGTCAGTGTTTTGGACAGGGGATTGGGAATCGCCTAGCATAAGGGAAGAGGCAGAGGTGTCACCCAGGTGTCGGCCCACCGAGTCAGGTGCTTAGATGACATGTGCCTGATCATGCTGGTGGTGGTTACATTTTTAGTGGTTAGGCCCCTGCTGATCTTTGCATGTCATAGGTTGCAAATGGCCATTTTGTTTGTCTTAGAACTCTTTAAAAAGAGTCCCAGACTGGGGAACACCTAAGTCTTTGACGGAGAAATTCAGAAGTGTCGGTGTTCTGCGGAACAGTTGCCCGCCTTCTCCCTCTGGTCACCCCACTGCCTCTTCCTGTCTGTTTCAATGTTGCCAATCTCTCTCCCTCAGCGTTGCTGGCCTCGCTGTGCATGCCAGCTTCCTAGGTAAGGATGATGACTTTGTCATCCACCACCTCGACTTCCAGCATTGCACCTTGGTTCTCTTAATATCGTGACTTAACAACAAGACTTAACAGCTACTGTGTCTCATCATCATCTTCCTACTTATCCCAAATCCAGGGTCATTTTTTGTGGCCATGACTGCTGTAAGGTAAGTGCATCACTAAACAGCATGTCCCTCTTGGAACATGCAGGTTGAGAGGCCACAATCAAGAAATCATGTTGTAAAGAGCTTCTCAGTGTGTCTGTGCAATGGTGTCAGTGTGCCGGGCACCGCCTGTCCTTTTATAATGCCTAATGGTGTTAGATGGCTAGCCAATCACAGTAATGCCACAACCAAGATCGCTACAGCATTACAGTGACTCACAGGCAATCCCCGCATGCTTATTGGCTGTGCAACAGGCGGAGGTAACGGTCCTGCTGCTGGGTTGTTGCCCTCCTATGGCTCCCTCCACATCTCCTGGTATCTGCTCCATGCTCTGGACACTGTGCTGACACACACAGCTACCCTTCTTGCCACAGCTCACACTGATGTGCCATCCTGGATGAACTTCACTACCTGAGCAACTTCTGTGGGTTGTACTGTAGACACCACCTAATGCTACTGTACATCTAGGGGTGAGAAAAATGAAAAAAGTGACCAAAACAACAGCCAAAAAGGATGAGAACAGAGAAATGGTCTGTGGTCACCACCTGCAGAACCACTCCTTTATAGGGGGTATCTTGCTAATTGCTTATCATTTCCACCAGTTGTCTGCTCCATTTGCACAACAGCAGGAAAAATTGATTCACAATCGGTGTGGCTTCATAACTGGACAGGTAGATTTCACAGAAGTGTTATTGACTTGGAGTTACATTGTGTTGTTTAAGTGTTCCCTTTATTTTTTTGAGCAGTGTATATAGGAGGCTATGTGGGGGCTCATACTGTATATAGGAGGCTATGTGGGGGCTCATACTGTATATAGGAGGCTATGCAGGGCTCATGCTGTATATAGGGGACTATGTAGGGATCATACTAAATATAGAGGGTTGTGTGGGTGCTTATGTGGTATATAGAGGGGCTATGTAGATGCTTATACTTTATATAGTGGGGCTATGTGGGGGTTCATATTGTTTATGAGGCTGTGTGGGGCTCATACTGAATAAAGTGGGTTATGTTTGTGCTTGTACTGTATATAAAGGGGCTATGTGAGTGCTCATACTGTATACAGAGGGGCTATATGGGGGCTCATACTGTATTCAAGAGGCCGTGTGGAGGCTCATGTGGGATGTAGGGGGTTTTCCGCATACTTAATTCTGCTCAATATTAAGGGAGAATATTAATATAATTATAATTAATATGTTAATATTAATATTGAGCATAATTAATTCCAGCCTATTGGTTTGGCCATCAAGATCAGTCACAGTCTCTCATGTGGACCCTCAGGAAAATTAAATGCCCACCCCTGATATATGCCATCACATCTTATCCTGTATATGCCGTCTGATGTCGGTAGCCACAGTATATGATATACCAGTGACATATTGTTCCATATACTGGACGTGCACAGACATCCTGTTATATAGAGGATAAAATGTGGCTGGTGTAATATATGATGTCTGTAATCATAGGATAATATGTGACTATTGTATATTATACCGTGTGATGGCTGTAGCCACATTATGACATATACCAGTCACATATTATTCTCCTGTATGTAATATATTATGTGTAGCTAAATGGAGAATGAGCCTGCACCACCTTCTAAGCGCATAATGACCGCACCTGAATCTTAACGGCAAATTCACATCGCATAAACCTGCGGTGCCAGCTTTAAAATGCAGAAACAATAGTCCAATAGAGAGAAGATGATGAAAAGCTGCACTCGCCGTTTATGTAAAAATAAGAGTCCTTTATTTCATATTCAAATAAAATGAATGGAAAGCAGGGAGTGCGGGGAGGAGGTGGAGGACAGCTGTTTCACGCTCTGACTAGCGCTTCTGCGGGTCCATGTGACACAGCTGTCCTCCACCTCCTCCCCGCACTCCCTGCTTTCCATTCATTTTATTTGAATATGAAATAAAGGACTCTTATTTTTACATAAACGGCGAGTGCAGCTTTTCATCATCTTCTCTCTATTGGAATATATTATGTGTACTGACATCAGGTTGCATATACTAAATAAGATGTGGCTGGTATAATATCTGATGTTCTGTACTCTTAGTATAATATATACCATCAGATACTATACTCTATCACATCTGATATTTGTATATCATCATATTAGTACACCATCATATTATATCATATACCAGTCACATATTATCCTGTGCACTGTATGTGGTATATTGTGGCTGGTGCATGATATACGGACTACAGAGGTTATATTCAGGATAAAATGCAGCTGGTAGAATATCTCATATTCTATGCCTTTATATACAATCACATATTATCCTGTATGTGACATGGGGTGTCAGTATATCATACACCAGACACATATTCTCCTGTATACTGGATGAGCATCAGATGTTACATACAGCATAAGGGTTCATGCAGACGTCTGTGGATATCAGTCCGATCACGGACCACAATGCACGGACTGGCCACGGGTCTACCAACCAGAACAGAAATATATGAAGCTGGAACTTTGACCAGTCCGTGCATTGTGGTTCGTGATCCACATTTGTCTGCATGAGCCCTAATATGTGATATTTCACTCTATGACCATTTTTCATGTTCTAGAGTTCAGGCGTGCATTGATATCTTGTCCAAGTGAGTAAGTTTGAAAAAAACACAAAAAGCTATTCAGAGTTACCGCTTTGCAGAATCATGGATTACAATGGTCAGGTGTAACACTACTATACTTATGACCACCTTTAGGGCTCATGCACACAACTGTTTAAATGAAACGAGCGCTGTCTGTGGTTTTGAAGGCTAGCACTCATTCCCATGTTGGCAGCACGCATGATTTGCCACAGAAAATCGGATGGCGGTTGACCATTCTAGTCTATGCGTCTGTGAAAAAAATGGGACCGGACTCAGATTATCCAGACTAACATACTGGTGAAGGTGTAGAAACTTTAGTTTTCTCTCCACCTCTGAGAAAATCAGATCCCACTCTGATTAGCAAAATTGGAGCATTTTTCTCCCCAGCCTCACACTGAGTACATGCTGATGTTTAACAGCTAAGATAACTAGTTATATTGATCCTTTATCACTGACCTCTGTTCACCTACATGATTGCACTGGTACAGACAGCAACATTTATCTGTAATTGCATAGCTGAATCCCAATAACCTTGTTACCTCTAATTTATGAAGAAGTCATGTAAATATGATACCGATGGGCTGCGACTCATGGGCCACTGTTGTGTGCTGGTTGTGTTGTATGCTTTACATTGTGAAAATCGATAGCACAATTTTACCAGAGATGCCTACATATTTACATAGAACTGTAATTCAAGTGACACACAATAGAAGTTCAACCGAACAAAATGTGGGATGAAGTAGATGTCTATGATGTCTATAATACATGAGTAATATTATGTGGCATACAGTGTGCAAAGTACAAAGCTGTCTTACCTATAAGCAGGTTACATTGTCGGTGATGAACACACTACTCCATAGCTGAGCCGTGCAGACAGATACAGTGATAACCGAGGTACGGGAGTACCCCGGTATGGAGGAAGGACCTGCTGAAGAATATACTAAACAATCCTCTCACTGAGAAGAGACAAACATAAGTGACATGAGCACCAATGGGAAATCTGAAACTGAGTGCTTCACTTGTGGTACCTATAAGGCTATGTTCACACATGGCATTTTTTAAGAGTTTTTTTATGCTGTATTTTACAGTACCAGCAAAGTCTGTAAGATTCCAGAAATCTCGTGCACACACCTTGTTTTTTGTTTGATCAGTATATTGTGCTTTGCATGTTTTTTTTTTTGAGAACAGAGCATGTCACTACTTTCAGCGTTTTTTCAGCATTTTTCATCCATTGGAACTAATGGGTGCTGAAAAAACACCTAGTGTGAACATAGCTATCAGGTTTTTCTGCGTTTTTAGTGAAAAAAGCAAGTAGAGCAGTATGTGAAACTCATTTATTTTTGTGGTTTTACCATCTTGTCTTGGTCACCTGAGATGGCAGTTTGGATTGTACAGTTTAATTAAATTAGTGATGCGTAAACATTGGCTCAGCTAGGTGTAAGATTGAACTATTCCTGTGGCCCATGTAAATTTTCACAGTATACGTGTGAAATTGAATAATGCCTGAGCAATTCATTGACAGATCATAATGTGAAAATAAATAGTATCATACAAACTCAATGCACTGCCAGTGTTTTAGTTAAACTATTCTTAAACAATTCACCTCCCCCACTTTTACATTTGAAATTATGGTTAACCCCTTAAGGACCAAGCCACTTTGTAGGTTAATGACCAGGCCTTATTTTTTTAAATCTGACCACTGTCACTTTATGAGTTAATGACTCTAGAACTCTTCAACGGATCCCACTTATTCTGAGATTGTTTTTTCGTGACATATTGTACTTCATGATAGTTGTAAAATTTATTAGATATGACTTGCGTTCATTTGTGAAAAAATGGAAATTTTCAAATTTAGAATTGTTATACCGTTAAATCAGAGCGATATGTCACACAAAATAGTTAATAAATAACATTTCCCACATGTCTACTTTACATCAGCACAATTTTGGAACCAACATTTTTTTCGTTATAAAGTTATAAGGGTTAAAAGTTGACCAGCGATTTCTCATTTTTCCAACAAAATTTATAAAACCAATTTTTAGGGACCACATCACATTTGAAGTGACTTTGAGGGGCGTTTATGACAGAAAATACCCAAAAGTGACACCATTCTAAAAACTGCACCCCTCATGGAGCTCAAAACCACAATCAAGAAGTTTATTAACCCTTCAGGTGCTTCACAGGAACTAAAGCAATGAGGAAGAAAAAAATTAACACTTAACTTTTTCTCACAAAAAATTGAATTTAGACCCAATTTTTTTTATTTTCACAAGGGTAACAGATAAAAATGGACCCCAAAATGTATTGTGTCATTTCTCCTGAGCACACAGATACCCCATATGTGAGGGAAAACCTCTGTTTGGGCACACGGCAGGGCTTGGAGGGGACGAAGTGCCATTTGACTTTTTGAATTCAAAATTTGCTGGAATAATTAGTCGACACCATGTCGCATTTGGAGAGGTCCTGATGTGCCAAAACCGTGGAAAACCCCCACATGTGACCCCATTTTGGAAACTAGACCCCTCAATAAACTTATCTAGATGTGTGGTGAGCACTTTGAACTCCCAGGTGCTTCACAGAAGTTTGTAACGTAAAGCCGTGAAAATAAAAAATCTAATTTTTTCCATCAACAAAAATGTTTAGCCCCAAATTTTTTATTTTCACAAGGGTAACAGAAGAAAATGGACCTCTCATTTTGTTGTGCAATTTCTTCTGAGTTTGCCAATACCCTACATGTAATTAGGTCCAATATTTTTATTTTCACAAGCATACCAGGAGAAAATTGACTGAAAAAGTTGTGCAATTTCTCCCGAGTACGCTGATACCCCATATGTGGGGGAAAATCACTGTTTGGGCACACCACAAGGCTCGGAATGGAAGGAGCACCGTTTGACTTTTTGATCGCAAAATTGGCTGGAATTGAGAGCAGACCCCATGTCACATTTTGGAGAGCCCCTAATGCGCCTAAACAGTGGAAACCCCCCACAAGTGACCCCATTTTGGAGACTACACCGCTCAAGGAACTTATCTAAATGTGTGGTGAGCACTTTGAACCCCCAGGTGCTTCACAGAACTTTATGACATAGAGCCATGAAAATGAAAAGATCATTTTTTTTCCACCAACAAAAATGTTTAGCCCCAAATTTTTTATTTTCACAAGGGTAACAGAAGAAAATGGACCTCTCATTTTGTTGTGCAATTTCTTCTGAGTTTGCCAATACCCTACATGTAATTAGGAACTAATTTTGAGGCATAGTGCAAAGGTCAGAATGGAAGGAGCATTATATTGTAGTGCAGATTTTACTGTTATGGTTTGCAGGTGCCATCACCCACTGGGAGATTCCTTGAGGTGCCATAACAGCAGAATTACCCGTAAGTGACCCCATTTTACAAACTATGATCATATTGACACCACAGATGTCACAGAATTTTATACCATTGGGCAGTGATCAAAAAATAATTACATTTTTATCGCAAAAGTTTTGCTTTAGCCCCAGATTTTACATTTTAATGGATAAAACTGGCACCAAAGTGTGTACCACAATTTCTTCTGAACTTGGCAATACCCCCCCATATGTGGCTGTACAGTACTGCTTAGCCACACGGCGACACTCGGGAGGGACGGAACGCTATCTGCCTGCTGGAGTGTAGATTTTCCTAGAATAGTTTGCGGACTCAATATACAGAGCCCCTAAATGCTAGAAGAGCAGAATCCCCCCCTCAGGTGACCCTATTTTGGAAATTATACCCCTGCCAAACATGTGGATGCTAACTGTGGTTTAGGCACACACTGGAGCTCAGAAGTGGGGGGGGGATTAGAATTTCAGAGTGCAGAATTTGCTGAATTTCTTTTGGGGGCAATTTCACTTTTCCAGATCCTTTGTGCTACCAGTGACGTGGAAGCCCCCTGTGTTTCCATTTATAGATGGATTTTTTGTGGATTGAGTTGAAGCTTTTATTGGGAACATTTTACATAACATTTGGGATCACATTTATCCTGCGCTCTATGCTGGGCAATTGCTTTGGGGCTTCCATCCTAATCTCTGAGTGACGTGATTCAAATAACACCCCTGCAGGGATCCATTCACTCTAACGAGGTAGCAGAGTTACTCTGGACTCTGTCTGGCCTCTGTTCAGCGTTGTCCTTCTTTTCAGAGGTGCCCAAAACTGTGGCCGACCGCGTTTTCATGCACGCATAAAGACAGACGCCGCCGGATCACAGGTCAGACGGAGTACACAGTGCCTCCATCTGCCTCATTATAGGGAATCTTCCTTGGGGACAGTCGTGTGAAGGCTTGTTTTTTGCGGAATGAGTTGATGTTTTTATTTGTACCATTTTCGGGCACATGACATTTTTTGATCGCTTCCTATTCCAAATTTTAAGGAGGGAGAATGAACAAAAACCGGCAATTCAGGAATTGTTTTTTTTTTATGCTGTTCTGCGTGTGGTAAAATTGATCAGGCAGCTTCATTTTTCAGGTTGGTGCGATTACATGGGTACCACATTTATAGCTTTTTTTATGTTTTGGCGCTTTTACACAATAAAACCTTTTATAAAAAATTTTTTTTTTTTTGCATCGCTTTATTCTGAGAGCTATAACTTTTTCATTTTTCAGATGATGGAGCTGTATGGCAGCTTGTTATTTGCGGGACAAGATGACATTTTCACCAGTACCAACATTGTATTATATTCGTTTTTTTATCTCGTTTTATTCCACTTTTTTTCCAATGGTATGATGATAAAGCATTGTTTGCCTCTTTGTTTTTTTTTTTTTTTTTTTTCGGCGTTCACTGAAGGGGTTAACTAGTGTGACACTTTTATAGGTTGGGTCGTTCTGGAAGTGGCGATACCAAATATTTGTATTTCATTTATTTATTTATTTTTTACTTAAAAATGTGTATTTATTAGTGTAATATTTTTATTATTATTATTTTGTAATATTTTTTTTACTTTTTTACTTTGTATCTTTATGGGACTTTCACTTTTTTTCCTTTGATCACAGGTACAATGTATTGCAGTGCACTAGATTGTAATGCATTATACCTATAGTGAAAGCTACTGAGACCATACTGTGGGCATGGTCTCAGCAGCTTTCTGTAGCAAAATCCTGAACAAACCTTCCTGACAAGAGATCAGGCTTTGCTGCAGAAAAAAAAACGCACTGTGTGAGCATAGCCTAATGTTGATGTCTTCTTATATGGTAGGAGGGCCTGACAGCAACTTCTAACTTTGCAAACCCCCCTCTCTCCCCCCAAAAGCTACACCAACTACGGGTTATCCCTCCAATAGCTATGAGGACCCTCATTGAATTCTAATCCAATCAGCCAAGCTAGAAACAGAGATTTCACTTTTTTTGGCCTTTTTTTAGTACAAAAATGTCAAAGTGTTATTGCTTAATAAACTAGATATATTGGGTCAGCCTTATATTGGGAACACAGGTATTCTTGTTGTACCATCAGCTGTAATATCTCCTTACAGAAAATGTAGTAACAGTTTTTGGCCTGAACCTCTATGTGTGGTGAAGGGATGTTACCCACTTGGGAGCGTCGAAGGCAAACAGGAAGCGTTTTCATTTAAATGTCCATAGCGGTTTATTTACTTCATAAACCGGTCAAAAGCAAAATGCAAACAAAAAGCCTTTAGTGTAGGCAAAAACAAAGAAAACAGTACTTTAAGAAAAGTCTCTAGTAAACCGGTCCTGTGGTCACACAGGCTGGATAGCATCCAGTACACAGCTCAGTCGGGAAACAACCACACACAGGAGGCCTTCTCCCTCCAGATACACAGACAATGTGCCAAACAACAGCCTCCATTATATAGGCTGTTGACCACACCTAGAGGTGAGGTATGTCGGTAGCTAGACCCGTCCAACTCTCATAGCTACCAATAACCCGGTCCCAGGTGCACCAAATAATCTTCTTAGTGCTTACGTGCACTAGAGAAACACTCCGGGCTGCATCACGTAGGGCAGCCATCTCTATGACACATACCTCCCATCGACTATGCGACCATTAGCCACCTTTCAGTGGATAGTAAATTTTGTCCAGTGTAACAACATCATGAAAAGTGACAAAATGTGCCATCCACACACACGGGAGGGCATCCCAATAAAAGAATGCTTCACATGTGAATCATCCTTTTTGTTATATGCCATAAAATATCTATGTGGACTGATTTATAAATGATAACAGATTTATTAAGTACCTAACACATAAGGGACTGCATATCCTGCAAAAGTTGCAAAAAAAAAGAATAGATGCAATTTTCATATAGTCCGTCGCCAGCACGTTTTCCCATACTGTGCTGCCTATAGACTCCCGGTAAAAAGGTCTTTCAGCTCTATGCCATTTCCATCAAGCTAATTACACCATTGCTCAATTTAGATTTCAGGTATTGGAACACATTCACAACACAACGCTTAGACGAGTTGGTAATTATCAACAGGATTTAAAGCGAAAGGAAGCATTATAGATCCATCGGTTACAAACTCTTCACCCTAAGGGTCTTATGGGGAGTATCACATTTCCAGTTTTATACACAAATTTTTTCCCATCGCTTATAAATTGATTACTATATGGGTTTACTCACATCCCTCTTTCTACAGAATGGCTAGGACACAGATCATCCATATTATTGGTATATTCCTTTCCTTATAACAGTTTCTATTCCTCATTATCTTTTTTCCTTATTTCCCCTTTCTTTACAATATGGGCCTTTTTATCTTTCAACTTATAATCTTTCTCCTCTATCCTCTCTTTTTTTATTTCTCTGTTTAATGCATCCATATATTCCTCTCCCTTCCTCTTCTACCTCTAAAAGTCATATTCTCGATACGAACACCACTTTCCAATCTGTGACATACTCCTTATGCATGCACCACCCAAATACTTGGCAGAGGAATACTATCTATATGTAAGACACCTTAGGACTCCCATACACCCTGTACCCATGTGTATTTTACAAATAATCTCAGTATACATAATGCACATGTGCAGTTACTACCTCTCGTCATCCAAAACACGTCCCTTTATATCCGCCCAATATCACACGCTGATGTTAATCACATCCTATACAGGTGTATACAAATAGACCACAGAGGACATAGTAGAACTCCATAAATAGTAACTATGGCCACCTTTATCCAGCATTAACTTCACAATTTCTTGCCTGTGTTCTACTGTAAAAAGAAAGCCATTTTTGAAAGCAAACCATAAGAAATCCCATTTACAGTTTGCAAAAAGTCATGTAGGTGCCACAGCTAGCATATGTAAGAAGGTGCTCTGGGCAGATGAGATCAAAGTAGAAAATGTTGGGCTAAATTCAAATCACTGCGAGGTGGAAAACTAACACTACACATCACCCTGTAAACACCATCCCCACTATCAAACATGATGGTGGCAGCATTATGATGTGGAGTGGAAAGAGGCTTTTTTTCAGCAGGGAGAGAAGATGGATGGAGTTAAATACAGAACAATCCTGGAGGAAAACCTGTTTCAAGGTGAAAAACACTTGATACTGAGGCGTAGGTTCACTTTCCAGCAGGACAACGATCCTAAACATACTGCCAGACTTACAATGGTATGGTTTAGATCTAAGCATATTCTTGTGTGTGAATGGCCCAGTCAAAGTCCAGACCTACATCCCATTGAGAATCTAAGGCAAGATGTGAAAATTTCTGTTCACAAACACTCTCCATCCAATCTCACTGAGCTAGAGCTAGTAAGGAAGGAAAGAGGGGGAAGAGCTCACCACTCTGTGTAGTCACTATATCCCGGTTGTAGACTGTGTGGAGGGTGCCTGATACTGCTAGTAGAGCACAGCCAATGGCAGGAGAATTGAAAGAGTGCGGCACTTCCAACTAACGATTTAGTAAAATGGAAATTTTATTGAAATAACATTAAAACTTTGGAATCCAAATCACATGTTAAATTCCTGATGCGTTTCCAGACTACGGCCACTGTGCACCAGAAACGCATCGGACTTTTAACATGTGATTTGGGTTGCAAAGTTTTTCAATAAAGTTCCCATTTTAGTAAATCGCTGGATGGAAGTGCCGCACTCCTTTTTGTTCTCTTTCCATGAGCTAGAGCTAGTTTGCAAAGAATGGGCAAACATAGTCTCTAAATGTTCAATGCTGGTAGAGAACTACCCCAAACGACTTGTAACAGTAATTGCATCCTACAAAGTATTGACTCAGGGGGGCTGAATACAAATGTCATTTCTGGGGCAGCTGCGAGCTGCTATTTTTAACCTAGGAAGGCAAACATGTTCAGCCACTATCCCCATGATTAGCAACCAGCAGCACTTTGGATGCAGCATATTTTTGCTGCATCCAAAAAGCTGTGTTATTATGCTGCATATTGTTTTGTCAATACATGCGGATCCACCGCATGTAATGACATTTCAATCAGTCATAATCTGCAGTGGAGAGTAACGTCTCCGCTACAGAAATTGATCTGCTGTGAGTGAGTTTGGGTATGTGCCCATGATCAGGAAATGCTGCAAGTTTGAAGATGCAGCATCAGTTCTGCAGCGGCCAGATGTTACAACATAGTGGATGGAATTTCTGTAAATTCCATGTCCACTATGCATGCATCTGAGGCTGCGGAGCACCCGTGGAAACTGATGTGCTCGTGTCTCTCAGGACCACAGCATGTAAAATTTACTTGCCGAGTCGCTAATCTCTGCAACAGAAATTTAGCAACTTTAATGTATTGAATGCTGTAAATCTGCATCCGTGAACACATGCAGATTTATCTGTGTTCACTAGAACGCAGCATTTTGGACACAAAAAAATATGCTGCGTCCAAAGCGCTGCCATGTCTGGATCGTGGGCACATAGCCTAAAATTAAAAGAAATGACTTGTGCTCCCACATTTTCATAGCCAGTAGAGGGAAAGCCGACTGCTGGGAGCTGATATTAGTAGCCGGGAAAGGGGCCATTAGCCAAAAATGTTCCCTGGCTATTAATAACAGCCCACAGCTATTTGCTTAGCCTTTCAGCAGCAGAAGGGAAGAAAGGGAGACACAGATCCATTACTAGTGGGTAGGCGGAGCCCCACAGGATAGTTCCCCTCAGATTAGAAAAAGTGACGACCGGCCCCTCCAGCTTAGGCTCCTCCTACTCCCATGTTCTTCAGTCTAAAATTTGAGGTCGCAGAGGATAGTCGCTGCCTTTGCAGCTCCTCAGAAGAATTTTTTATTTTACTCCGGAGACCTGGACTCCCCGTGGTCTAGAGGTCTCAGGGGGTCTCGGTGCTGCTGGGACCCCTGACCCTCCCCTGGCAGATCTGTGTACCCCCTAAGGAGGTCCCCGCAGAAGCCTGCCGGCCCCGGGGGATACAGGGCGCTCCCTGGCGGAGACGCACACCGCTTCTGTGGGGTCCCTGCGCGCTCCGCCGTGGGGGGGAGCAAAGGGCCACGGATCCACACATCCCTGGGGGTCCCTGTGGCGCTCAGCTGGGTAAGTGCTCTCTGTGGTCTGAGGGCTTCAGCGGCTGCTGCGGCAGCCGCTGTTACTGTTTCATGTGGTGACTGCTTTTTTTGTCCCTGCAGGAGGATATCTCCGCTGCAGGCGTTTGTGTTATCGGCAGGGGAGCGGGGACAGAGGAGCGCGGGCTCCGTTAGTAGCGGCAGCAGGGGGCGTGGCTTCGCGCCTCTCTGCTGCCTGTCATCATAGCCTCAGACAGGAAGTGCCAGGAAAGCGCGCGCTGGAGCTGACCCAGCTGTGGTAGCAGAATCACACATCCTCGGTTCCTGTACCCATTGTAAGGGGTTATTACCGCCTTATCCGCAACGCTCGCAGCTGTGTGGCGGCATGTCGGATCAGGGGGCGCGGACCTCTCTCCCGGCCCGCTTCAGGATCGGTCACGCGTAACTGATACGCCGGGGTCTTCGGCGTCAGGTTCGACACTGGTCGGGGGTCTCAGTGATGTTAAAGTGGAGGCGCTCACTCGCTCCATTGACAGTCTGACCTCCTGGGTCATTGGGTATCAGCTAAGTCCCAACCGACGTCACGAGGCAAGAAGCGCCACAGGCCTGTGGTGGCGCTGTCTCCTCCGCGCAGTGCGTCGGAGGCTACGGAATCACCGACAGACTTTGCTGGTGATATCTCCGATTCTGATGAAGAGGATCGGCAGGGTCGCTCTGCTTCGCTTTCGGGCCGCGTGGACGCCTTTATTGGAGCTATGCGGGAAGCGTTACAGCTGTCTGAAGAGGCGCCCTGGCAAGTCGGCCCGGCTGTATCAGGAGTCGTGTCGGGCTCGCTCGATGCTGCCAGCGCACGACGAACTTAACGAGGTGGTGGAGAAGGAACGCCTGTGTCCGGATAAACGCTTCCAGGGGATGCGGTGTTTTGATGCCGTGTATCCCTGCTCCACGGAGACGATCGCTAATTGGGTCCCCTCTCCGGAAGTGGACGTGCCATTGTCTCAGCTGAGCAAATCCTCTTTGCTTCCTGTTAAAGGGAAGGCGAGTCTACAGGAACCGCTGGACAGAAGGACGGAGTTAGCGGCGAAGTCCATCTACGAGGCCGCGGGTCATGGATTTCGAGCGGCCTTGGGGGCCATGTGGGCTAGTGAGGCTTCTCTGCGGTGGTTGGCTCAGCTGCGGACGGCGTGGCAAGATGGGACTCCGCTGTCTGAGGTGGAAAGGCTTTTCCAGCTGTTGGAAGAGGCGGCCTGATATGGCAGGGACGCAGTGCTGGATACTACTTCGGTTCTGTCCAGGACTCAATCCTCGGCCGTCACAGTCAGGAGAGCACTGTGGCTTAAACAGTGGACTGGAGATGCAGTATCCAAACAAGGTCTGCTGAGTCTGGCGTACAAGGGCGGTCAGCTTTTTGGTTCGGACCTCATGGAGCTGATTGCTAAGGCCAAGGCCAAGGATTCGGCTTTGCCGCAGCGGAAAGCAGCGGTTTCTACGTCTGGCAAGTCAAGTTCCGGTAGTGGTCATTGGTCCTTTCGGCCCAGGGGACGGTTCAGTCAGCCCTCTTGGAGATCGGGTCGTCCCTCGTCTTCCGGGAAAAAGACCACCCAGAAATCCCGTACTCCCTGGAAACAACATTTCCGTCAGGACAAACGGGAGGTTGACAAAAAGCCCGCTAAGGCGGACTGACGCCAGGAACCCTCTCGAAGGCTCTCGGGTGGGAGGTCGTCTGCTACAATTCGGGTCGATTTGGGCGTCCCACGTATCGGACGCCTGGGTGACGCGGGTTATGTTGGCAGGCTATTTCATAGAGTTTCATTCTCGACCCCCGGACAGGTTTCGTCAGTCATGTATCCCGTCCGAGCCCAAGCTAGCTGCCGCACTGCTGCGGGAGGTCGACTCTCTTCTGCAGCAGGGTGTGGTGGTTCCGGTTCCACCGGAGGACCAGGGAAGGGGGTTTTACTCCAACCTTTTTGTGGTTCCCAAAAAGGAGTACAAGTTTCGCCCCATTCTGGACCTAAAAGAATTGAATGTTCATGTATGGACCCGGAAATTCCGTATGGAGTCTCTTCGCTCTGTTCATGGCGGCCCTGTCACAGTACGATTTCTTGGTGTCGATCGACATCCTCGACGCCTATTTGCATGTCCCTATCGGCAGGGCTCACCAGCGCTTCCTACGTTTCGCCATAGTTCAGGCCCATTACCAATTTGTGGCCCTACCATTCGGGTTGGCCTCGGTTCCCAGGGTTTTTACAAAGATTCTGGCGCCGCTCATGGCGCTCCTTCGAAGGCAAGGAGTTACGATTCTCCCCTACCTGGACGACCTGTTAATTGTGTCGCCCACAGCGGAGGAGGCGGTGACAGCTCGCGATCTCTCCCTTCAGCACCTGGAGGACTTCGGGTGGCTGGTCAATTGGAAGAAGTCGTCATTGGAGCCGTCGCAGTCAATCCTGTTCTTGGGGATGCATTTCGACACTTTAGGGGCAGTGGTGTCCCTGCCTCCGGACAAACAAGCGAACCTGCGTCACCATGTCCAGGCTATGAGGTCGGCGATGGCGATGTCCCTTCGGAAGTGTATGCGCCTTCTGGGTCTGATGGTGGCGGCAATGAAAGCGGTACCGTTTGCACAATTTCATTCCCGGGGTCTCCAAGATCTTATTCTGACCCGTTGGGATTGATCGCTGGATCGCTGTATCGGTATCTCCCGCAGGGTGCGAGAATCTCTTGGATGGTGTTTACGTCCGGAGGCTTTATCCCTGGGGAAATCCTTCCTCCTCCCACGGATGTCGGTCATTACCACCGATGCCAGCCTGACTGGCTGGGGGGGGTTTGGAACGATCTCTGGGTTCAGGGGGTCTGGTCGTCAGAGGAGTCTTCTCTGCCGATCAACATCCTGGAGTTGAAAGCGATATTTCTCTGCCTCCGACATTGGACGGTCCCTTTGAGCGGTCTGCCGGTCCGGATTCAGACAGACAATGCGACAGCTGTCGCGTATATCAACCATCAGGGCGGGACGAGGAGTTCCAGACTCATGATGGAGGTCTCTCGGATCCTGGTTTGGGCTGAGTCCAGGGTTCCAGCCATTTCCGCGATTCAAATCCCAGGAGTGCTGAATACCATGACGGACTTCCTCAGTCGCGAGCAGGTGGATCCCGGAAAATGGAGTCTTCATCCGGATGTTTTTGCACTGCTGTGCTCCCGTTGGGGGACTTGATGGCATCCAGGCTGAACGCCAGGATTCCGACGTTCATGTCCAGGTACAGGGACCCGGAGGCTGTGGCGGTAGATGCTCTAGTGGCCCCGTGGGACCAGTTCGAACTGATTCCGCCGGTATCCTTACTTCCTCTGGTCATCCGGCGGATCAAACTCAAACGAATTCCGTCAATTTTGGTGGCGCCGGATTGTCCACGGAGGGCGTGGTATTCAACGCTGGTGTCTCTCCTGGCGGCGCCTCTGTTTCCACTGCCTCTTCGCCCGGACCTGTTAACCCAAGGGCCCATTTGTCATCCGGACCTGAAGTCGCTTTGTTTGACGGCGTGGCACTTGAGACCGAGATCTTGACCCGTCGTGGGTTTTTGGCCGAGGTCATTGCCACCTTGCGGGCAGCCAGAGGTCCAGCTACGACTAGGATTTATCACAGAACTTGGGAGGCCTTCTATTCATGGTGTTCTGGATTGTCAAGGAACCCGAGGGTTTTTTCCATTCCCAACTTCTTGGCTTTTCTGCAATGCGGTTTGGCCAAGGGTCTGGCGGTTGGTACCTTGCGGGGTCAGGTATCTTGCTTTTTCGGAAGGCGATTGCCTCGCGCAGGGATGTGCGCTCTTTTTTTCGTGGGGTAGCACGTCAGTTTCCGCCTCGGAGGGCGTTTGTGGCTCCTTGGCAGCTCAATCTAGTCTTGGAGGCTCTTCAGCATGGGCTGTTTGAGCCTATGGATTCAACTACGCTTTACTTGCTTTCTTGGAAGGTGGCCTTCCTGATGGCGGTCACCTCTTTTCAGAAGGGTTTCTGAGTTGGCGGCACTGTCTTGCTCGCCCCCTTTTCTCGAGTTCCACTCGGATTGCGTGGTGCTTCGTACCCGTGGCGATTTTCTGCCTAAAGTGGTGTCGCGTTTCCACGTCAATCAGGACATCGTGTTGCCCTCCCTCTGTCCGAATCCGAAAAGTCCAAAGGAGCGAGCCTTGCACTCGTTGGATTTGGTGCGGGCTTTGAAGTTCTATCTTTCAATCACACAACGGTTTCGGAAGTCGGACTCTCTTTTTGTGATTTCTGCTGGTCGTCGGCGTGGTCAGCGGGCCTCCAAGGACACTATAGCTTAGTGGATACATTCGGCTATCCTGGAAGCGTACCGGCTCAAGGGCAAGCCTTGTCCGGTTAAGGTTCGAGCTCATTCCACGAGAGCTGTTGGTTCGTCGTGGGCTTTTCATCAGGGGGCCTCGGCAGCGCAGCTCTGCCGGGCGGCTACCTGGCGCTCCATTCACACCTTTACTAAATTTTATAAAGTGGACGTGAGTGCTTCCGCCGATGCGGCCTTGGGACGCAGGGTCCTGCAGGCGGCGGTGGTTTAGGTTATCTCTTTATCTAGTTTTGGCGCTTGTTGCTCGCTTTACTAAGTTGTTGGGGTGTTGGCGATTCTGCCACTGTTTCCCACCCTTGAGTTCTGGACTGCTTTGGGACGTCCCACTAGTAATGAATCTGTGTCTCCCTTCCTTCCCTTCTGCTGCTGAAAGACGGATTTTGGTAAGACCTTACCTGTAAAATCCTTTTCAGCGAAGGAAGGAAGGGAGACACAGCACCCTCCCATGGCAGAAGTGCATTATTGTTTTCCAGATGCGGCGCGACTCCTCTCTGATGGCGGTCATCTGGGCTGGGGTCGGCGCGCTAGGGCTCTGTTCCAGTATTGCCAGCTCATCGCAGTTGTCAGGTCCAGTGAGTAGTGCCTGGGACTGTGTGTTTTTTTTCTGTTATATGCATAACCTGTTCTCTTGCATTTCTGAATTTTCGGAAGGGGTTGTGTTGTTCCGCTGGTGTTGTCTGCTCTTCCTTAGCTTGTGTACGGACTGAAGAACATGGGAGTAGGAGGAGCCTAAGCTGGAGGGGCCGGTCGTCACTTTTTATAAATCTGAGGTGAACTATCCTGTGGGGCTCCGCCTATCCACTAGTAATGGATCTGTGTCTCCCTTCCTTCCTTCGCTGAAAAGGATTTTACAGGTAAGGTCTTACCAAAATCCGTCTTTACTGGCTAGATTACAGAGGACCCCAGAATAAAATTGACATAGGGTACCCCTATAGAATCTAACCAGCAGACAGCTGTGAGCTGATTTTAATAGCGAGAGAAGGGGCCATGTATACTAGTCCCCGCTGAGGCTAATAATATCAGCTCTCAGCAGCCCCACTACTGACACGTCCATGAGATGCACCAAATCTGGCGCTTAGTCTATGCTCGCCAACTTGCCCTGGTGCGGTGGCAAGTGTAGTAATATGGTTGAGGTTCATGTAGGCCGTGTATTGGCAGCTGACATGAAGCCCAGGTTAATAATGGATGGTGTCTATAAGACACCCCCTTAATAACCCCGTAGTACAGTTTTTGACATTTTTTAAATAGACACGGCCAGAATGAAGTCTTTTATTTTAAATAAAATTCCACACGGTTTTTAATCTTTTATTTAAAAATAAAAAAACACTGTATACTCACTTAACTCCTAATTGCTGATGCCCTCATCTCCTGTAAGAAAGCAAAAATAAAAAAACACCCTAACCCGCCATGATGATGTAATCAACAGTGTCCCACAATGATCCGGGTCACTTCTACAGCAGCCACATGAGCAATCACCAATGTGGCTGTTGTAGAAGACAGCGCTGCAATACACTGACAGGAGTGTAATCACAGTGTACATTGCTGTGCTGCAGGATAGAGGTCGCTGGAGTTCAATCAGCCGATGATTAGCTGAGAGCTCCAGTGACCTCACTTACTGCATCAGTGTTGCGTGACAAAATTCACACGCAGCATCGGTGCCACAAGTGAGGTCTCCGGAGCTCGTCAGCTGGTTTTCAGCTGATGAACTCCGGTGAACTCAGTTCCAGCAGCGCTGTACACTGCCGGGAGCGATCACGCTCCCGTCAGTGTATCGCCGGATGATCAGATTGCCGTAGTACACCCTGGGTATAGCAGACAGGTGTTTTTATTTTAATATTGATTTATTTTATTTTTTTACACAGACTACTCATCCCCTCAGCCGCACCTGATCACGCTATTGTCAACGGGAGCGGCCGTCGGATCATGGGAGGAGTAGCCTCCCCCAGGCAATTCTTTGTGCTTTTATGCCACAGTTTTGACTCATTGACTTAAATTGAGTCAGTCAAATATGAAGCAAACCTCCGCAGCAAATCCACAAATATTTTTATACCTGCATTTTTGCTGCGGACTTGACTGACTCAATTCAAGTCTATGGGTGAACAATGCCGCAAAAACGCACAAAGAATTGACAAGCTGCCAATCTATACGCAGTGATAATTCTGACAGGATTGTCGTTGCATTAGCTGGCACACCGATTACCTAGCACTTTTGGTGCATTTCCGCATGGAAAAAACGCTGCAAAAACACATAAAAAATGTACAGTGTGCACATAGCCTAAGAGTGAACGCAGACAAGGAAAGAAGTCAGGACACCCTCTGGTCAAGGTGATCTGCAGCGGTGAGTGTATGTGTGGAAGAGGAAAACAGAGAAACAGACAGACAGAGAAGGAAAGCGACTAAGAAGAGCTTGAGTGGTGACTGTGGAATACTCCTTGTAGGCGAGTTGGGGAAGTGAACTCTGATTCAGCAACTTAGGAGAGATCCTATGGGACTCCGTGAATGCTAAGGGTCAGCCAAAGCTTGAGAGCTGTGGGTCTAAGAAGAGACTAGTTAGCGAGATTGGGGGCACATACAGTTAAGAAGTTAGCCACAGACTCTTTCTTTACGTGGTTCTTGAATGTGGCTTAAGCTTGAGAAAGTAGGAAGAAGCAGCCAAAGAGGCTGTCTAGGAAGCTTGAAAGCTACTAATTCCAATAGTTTGTCTCTGTACTGCAACCTAAAGAAAGATGTCTCCTGCTGTACTTTGTGTAAAGTTTAAAATGTTCCTGTACACTGTGGTGGTCTCCCATTTGTGGGGTCGCGGGAAATCACAGCCACGCTAAGGCAGACCAGAGTGGGCAAGAAGTGTCCACAGCCACAACAGCAACAGACACACTGGAAACAGACCACTGTTTTCAGTAGCATGCCGGAGTGTCAAAGTCATGACACGTGCCTACAACTACCACCTGGTGCAATGTTACACAGTCAAGAGTAGGAGATTAAATGGAGAGAGCAGTATTTGGAGGTCTGAGGGCACGAGGAACACGGGTTGTTTAGCAGCAAGAGAACGTCAGCCATAAATTTAGAGCGGACATTCCTGGAACATCCGGGGGCCTGCAATCGAACTGAGGCACTGAGAAGTGTGTCTGAATATCTTCCTATGAGAGGCAGTCGTAGGGGTAAATGCCTAGGGGACTTGGGACTGGACTCATGAAAGATGCAGAACCGGTCAGAGATTCCCAGAGGTCAGAGATGCCAGACAGGAAAGGGTTAGCTCAGGGCAAGCGAACAGTGGACATCAGAACGTGCTGTGCTATGGACTTTGAAAACAGAAAAGTTTGTGCCCAATACTGTTTCAATATGATGAAAATGGAGAGTTAAGGAAACTTCTTTATTATAATATGAATTTGATGTCCCCTAATGTGTGTGCGAAGGTTTCTGAAGTTGAAGAACCGGAGACAGCAGAGGCCTGTGACCAAAATGTGAGTATTACGCACCACACGCATAGCACAGGTGAATCAGGACACTGTTTATTTGTAGGGTGCCAGGGTGTGTGAACACAGCAGCCCCTCACCCATGACTACTGCCCTGTGCACCATACACCAATGGTACGAGGAACAGTTCACGGTTAGAGGGAAAAATGGATTCAATGAAATTTCAACAAATTCATGATGCAAACATAACACCATTTGTAATAAAGCTAAAGTTGAAAAGAGGATTTCTTCTACAAATGGATAATGATTCTAAACACAGGGTAAAATCCATAATAGACTACCTCAAAAGGCGCAAGCTGAAGGTATCACAATCCCCTGATCTGAACATCATTGAAAATATGTGGTTAGACCTTAAAATAGCAGTGCGGGCAAGACAACCCAGGAATCTCACAGAACTGGAAGAATTTTCCAAGGAAGAATTGATGAAAATCCCTCAAACAAGAATTGAAAGACTCTTAACTGGCTACAAAAAGCGTTTTCAAGCTGTGATACTTGCAAAAGGGGGTGCTACTAGGTACTAACCATTCAGAGTGCCCTAACTTTTACATTGGACCATTTACCTTTTTGTAATTTTTAAAATGTAAAATATGATAATATATATTTTGCCTAAAAAACAAAGGAAATCCATCATCTTTAACTTTAGGCATTTTAGAGATCATTTCATCTTCAACTTGCTTAACTGTTCACAAAAACAGTAATTTTGACCAGTGGTGCCCAAACTTTTACATGCCACCGTATTTGTGACTTGCAGAGATCGGGGCAGATTTAAATCTGCAGCATGTCAATTCTTTCAGCTTTTTGCTGCAGATTTCACTCATTCTACTGAGTTTGGAAAAAATCTGCACCAAAAAATTCATGTAAAAAACACCGCAAAAAAGCAAGTCTTTGATGACGTGTCTTTCCTGCCAAGAGGTGCAGAAATTTCTGCTCCAAATACTTAACGTGTGCACATTCCCTTGCACTTCACAAATACTTTCTACTTTGTGTTGGTATAGCATATAAAATGCAAATAAAATATATTTAATTTTGTGGGGGAGATGTGAAAAAAATGTGGAAAAGTTCACGGGATATGAATCTTGTTTCCCGACCTTCCTGTCCCAATTACTAGGGTACTGCAGCACTCCACTATTGAACCTAGAGCAGTGTCAAAAGGTTGTTGGTTGGATAGCAGATAATGCTTTCAGTGACTTTGCCACCACCACCATCCTCTCTTCCACATGGTCAAGTCTCAGTAGTGAGACCGCAAATTCCTCACCCTGATCCTCCTTCCTCCCACCATGCCGAGTGACCGAAGACAAATGATCTCACACTTGGACACTCTGAAGAGCTGTTCACTTTTCCATTTATAGATTCGGGCCTCTCTTCCGGCCAGCTTCAAGCGGGCAAGAGGAGATCGCATGTAGCGATGCCCACATATTTAAGCAGCCACGGTCACACGAAGGCGACGGTGGGAGAGTGCAATTACTGTCACAAGAGGAGGATGATGATGAGACACAATTGCCAGAAAGTCAGCAGGAGGACCAGAGTGCGGAAATCGAAGACGAGGTGGTGGATGATGAAGAACCCTTGTGAGACCATATGCTGGTGAGGTTGGCCCTGGGTTCCTCCTAATGCAGGACAATGCCAGACCTCATGTGGCTGGAGTGTGTCAGCAGTTCCTGCAAGATGAAGGTATTGAAGCTATGGACTGGCCCGCCTGTTCCCCAGACCTGAATCCGATTGAGTACATCTGGTACATAATGTCTCGCTCCATGCACCAATGTCACGTTGCACCACAGACTGTCCAGGAGTTGGCGGATGCTTTAGTCCAGGTCTGGGGGGAGATCCCACAGGAGACCAACCGCAACCTCATCAGGAGCATGCCCAGGTGTTGTAGGGAGGTCACACAGGCAAGTGGAGGCCACACACAATACTGAGCCTCATTTTGACTTGTTTTAAGGACATTACATCAAAGTCGGATAAGCCTATAGTGTGTTTTTCCACTTTAATTTTGGGGGTGACTCGAAATCCATGCCGCCATTGGTTAATAAATTTGATTTCCATTGGTGATTTTTGTGTGATTTTGTTGTTAGCACATTCAACTTTGTACAGAACAAAGTATTCAATGAGAATATTTCATTCATTCGGATCTAGGATGTGTTATTTGAGTGTTCCCTTTATTTTTTTGAGCAGTGTATTTTACTTTATATACAAGTCATTATAATGGAAAGGATGATCTTTAACATTTTTCCCATGAAAATCCACTTTGGTTTAGTTTTTGTATGTTTTATTGTGACCCTGTAAAAGTGGCAAAATACTCTGACAACATTGTTCACAGCAGTAACCTGGGAGTCAGAGATGCTTCCAGGGGTCTTCCCCATGCTGTTCCCATAGATTTGGGGAATTTTTAGGCTCCCTGCAGACCTCTGGAAAAATGCTTCAGTTTCCCATAGACATACATTGGACCCATTGCCCGGGTCAAGCTCCTGAGCATTACAATTTGCTGAACCCGAGCAATGAGCATTTTAGTGCTCGCTCATCCCTACTGGTGACAGATTCCCTTTAACCCCTTAAGGATCGGGGCCTGCTCACTGGAGCGAGTCATTTACCTTGACTCCTTGGCATGAGCGGACACATGAATTACAGTGGGGGACATCTCTGTGAGTATAAGGATTTTTTATTTTATTTTTTACACCAGGACACAGAGGGAACAGAATACTACACTCATCATTGTCCCCTGCTGGCGTATCTCGCAGCACAAGCAGGGAACTATGATGAGGACAGCATTCAGCATCCGGTGCTTGAGAATAGCACTAACTGTACACTGATTCCCAGGCGCCAGTACTGATGTCATCCTTATCAGTGTGGGACGTTTTGTGGTCTGTGCAGCGCGAAAAAAAACGGACATGTCAATGTGTTTTGACCACGGTCACGGTCTGTGGAAACACTGACATGTGCGCAGACCCATTCATTTGGTCATCTGCTTGTGTATGTGTCTCCGATGCGTGTGAAAGCTGTCACTACACACACTGGAGACACTGACGTGTGAAAGAGCCCTTGTGTCATGCAAAATAGTTAATAAATAGCATTTCCCATATGTCTACTTTACATCAGCACAATTTTTGAAATAGAATTTTTTTTTTGTTAGGAAGTTATAAGGGTTAAAAGTTGATGAGCGATTTCTAATTTTTCCAACAAAATTTATAAAACTATTTTTTTAGGGACCGCATCTCATTTAAAGTGAGTTTGAGAGGTTTGTATGACAGAAATACCCAAAAGTGACAGCATTCTAAAAACTGCACCCCTCAAGGTGCTCAAAACCACATTCAAGAAGTTTATTAACCCTTCAGGTGCTTCACAGGAACTGAAGCAATGTGGAAGGAAAAAATTAACTTTTTACTCTTTCACAAAAAAAATACATTAGACCCAATCTTTTTATTTTAACATTGTAACAAGAGATAATGTACCCCAAAAATTGTTGTGCAATTTTTCCTGAGTACGCTGCAGGGATCGGAAAGGAAGGAGCAACATTTGACTTTTTGAATGCAAAATTTGCTGGAATTGAGAGTGGACGCCATGGTGCACTTGGATTGCCCCTTATGTGCTTAAACAGTGCATAGCCCCCACAGTTGACCCCATTTTGGAAACTAAACCCCACAAGGAACTTATGAAGATGTGTGGTGAGCACCTTGAACCCCCAGATGCTTCACAGAAGTTTATGACGTAGAACAGAGAAAATAAATAAAATCAAATTTTTTCCACAAAAATTATCTTTTAGCCCCAATTTTTTTATTCACAAGGGTAGCAGGAGAAAATGGACCCTAAATTTGCTGTGCAATTTCTCATGCATTTGCCAATACCCCATGTGCGGGGCAAAACTACTTTTGAGGCAAGGTGCAAAGCTCAGAAGGAAAGGAGCGCCATATTGGCACATGCATGAGAAATTGCACAACAGATTTTGCTGGAATAGTTTGAGGGTGCCATGTCACATTGGCAGAGCCCCTGAGGTGTCAGAACAGTAGAACAACCCTATAAGTGATGTCATTTTACATGCTACACTTTTCAATTATTTCATCTAGGGGTGCACTGATCATATTGACGCCATATGAGCCTCACAAAAATGTATACCGTTCGGTGGTGAAGAAAGAATAATAACATTTTTAACACAAAAATTTTGTTTCAACCCCAGATTTTACATTTTAAAAAGAGGAAATGGGTAAAATTGGCACCAAAATTTGTCACACTATTTCTGCTGAATGTGGCAATACCCCAGATGTGGCTGTACAGTACTGCATAGCCACACGGTGAGAATCGGAAGAGAAGGAGCGCTATTTGCCTCTTCGAGCGCTGATATTCTTTGAATTGTTTGCTTACTTCATGTACAAAGCCCCTAAGTATTAGAAGAGAAGAATTCCAACTCCAGTGACCCAATTTTGTAAATTATACCCCTGCCAAAAACATGGATGCTATATGTGGTTTAGTCACACTGTGGGGCTCAGAAGGGATTGGGTCATTTGGATTTGAGAGCACATAATTTGCTGTATCTTTTTGGGGTTACAATAACAATGAGCTGGACAGTATGCTTAGTTGACAAGCACACACCTCTGCAGAGTTGTTGAAAGCTGTAACAGCAGGATGATCTGTGGTTCTCACCACTGAACCTACAGCCAGGCATGGTCGTGTGTAACAATGGCCGGAACCTGGTGGCTGCTCTGAGGCTTGGCAACCTCGCACACATACCATGCCTGGCCCATATGCTCAACATAGTAGTTCAGCAGTTTTGCAAAACCTACCTGGATCTGCCTGAGCTGCTTGTGAAAGTACGCACATGTGTGCCCATTTCAGAAAGTCAGCAACAGTTTCCGCAGCCCTTGCCGTACTTAAGCAGCGTTTGCAGCTTCCAGCTCACCAACTGGTAAGTGATGTCACCACACATTGGTTGCATATGTTGGGAATGATTTGTGGGCAGCAGAGGGCAGTTGTTGAGTACCAGCTTCAACACGCCCATTGATATTCAGGTCAGCCTCCACTCATAAGACCTGATGAGTGAGCATGTGTTATGTTCTGCTACCAGAGCTAAGGAAAGAGAGGAGATCTGTCCCTACGATAGAACTCAGCTTAATCCCTACGATGTAACAGGGGACCTGATCCTGCGATCAGACCTGCTAAAGTCCTAAGCTAGTCTGTACGGAGACCTATAGATGTGGGGAAGGAATCCCTACAAGTACTAAGGACTGGGAGGAATATGGGACACCTCCTAACAGAAATAGTAGCAGACAGACGAACAAACAAAATATATAGAACATAGAGGTCAGTAGACCAAGCAAACTAACAGAGCAAGACACAGAGCACAGGCTAGCTAGAAAGTAGATATACAATGAAGTCCAGCAAAGCCAGAAGGGCGGAGCAGGCTTAAATAGGCCAACAAGGTCATGTGACCAGCAAAGGAAAAAAAAACTAAGAGCAAGGTTCTAACAGTACCCCCCCTTCTAAGAGGATCCTCCGGATCCCCTAGGACCAGGCTTATCAGGAAATCTCCTGTGAAACGCTCTGATAAGTCTGGACGCGGAAACATCATCCGACCTCACCCAAGAGTTATCCTCGGGTCCGAAACCTTTCCAGGCCACTAGATACTGCAAACTACCTCTATACAGTCTAGAGTTAAGGATGCGAGAAATTTCATATTCCCCGTCCTCCACCACCGGAGGAACAGAGGCAGAGGCGTCACAATCCGAAACAACAGCTTTTTTCAACAGAGAGACATGAAATACCGGATTAATTCTCCAGGAGGTAGGAACCTCCAACCTAACAGTAGATTGGTTGACAACCTGAAGCACCTTAAAGGGCCCTACAAACTTGGGACCCAATTTCTTAGAAGGAATCCTCAACCGCAGATTCCTAGAGGACAACCAAACCATGTCACCAACAGCGAACAAAACCTCCTGTCGTTTCCTATCAAAGTAGTCCTTAGATTTTCTGTTGGCCTCCTGAAGATTACCACGCACATCCGTCCAAACTCTCTCCAAATCACCGGAAAAATTCTCCTCCTCAGGCACGGCAGATCCCAACTTGGAGAACGACCCAAACGACGGATGTCTCCCAGAACAACAAAAAAAAGGCGAACAACCAGCAGAAGAAGATGTATGATTGTTCAGAGCAAATTCAGCAAGTGGCAGAAACTCAGACCACCCCTCTTGATTGTCTGTCACAAAACAACGCAAGAACTGCTCAACATCCTGGTTTTTCCTTTCTGTCTGGCCATTAGATTCAGGATGATATCCGGACGAGAACGATAAATGAACTCCCAACCTGTCACAAAAGGCACGCCAAAAACGAGCCACGAACTGAGGACCCCTATCAGAAACAATGTCAGTAGGAACGCCATGAAGTCTGACAATTTCCTTGACAAAGGCCTTAGCGAGAGTTTTAGCGCAGGGCAGTTTGACAAAGGGAACCAAGTGACACATCTTGCTAAAACGGTCCACGACCACCCAGATGACAGTAAAACCCTCAGAGGGGGGAAGGTCAGTTATAAAGTCCATAGCCAAATGTGTCCAAGGAGCACTGGGAACCTCCAAAGGACAAAGCAACCCCGCAGCAGGAGTATGTGAGGACTTAGATCTAGCACATATAGTACATTGACGCACCCACTTAATGACTTCCTTCTGCCATCCAGGCCACCAAAAACTGCGACCCACAAGTCTCTTGGTCTCAGAGATTCCGGGATGACCTGCCAACCGAGATTCGTGACACTCAACAAACAAATCTCTCCTAAAGGTCCCAGGCACAAACAACCTCCCATGAGGAGTGTTAGAAGGGGCATTCTCCTGTGCTTTAAGAATCTCATTTTCCAAAACGGAGTCCAAAGCAGCTATCACAACACCTTCTTGTAAAATGTTCTCCTCTTTCTCAGCACCGACTATGGGAGAAAAACTGCGAGACAAGGCATCCGCCTTAACATTCTTAGTACCAGGGATGTAAGTAACGGAGAAATTAAACCGCGAGAAAAACAGTGCCCACCTAGCCTGACGGGCATTCAGGCGCTTGGCAGCATCAAGATATATCAGATTTTTATGATCCGTAAGAACCTGAACGGGAAATTCCGCACCTTCCAAGAAGTGGCGCCAGTGTTCAAATGCGAGTTTAATAGCCAATAATTCCCGATTACCAATATCGTAATTCAGTTCAGTCTCCGAAAATTTTTTTGAAAAAAAGGCACAGGGATGTAATCCATCCCCGTTATCCTGAGACAATACTGCGCCAACCCCCACAGAGGAAGCATCAACCTCAACCAAAAACGGCCTAGTAACATCAGGCTGCATAAGGATGGGAGCAGAGGTGAACCTCTCCTTGAGATACACAAAAGCTTCAATGGCCTCAGAAGACCACTGAACAGCATCAGCACCTTTCCTGGTGAGATCAGTCAGAGGTTTGACAATACTAGAAAAATTTTTTATGAATTTTCTGTAGTAATTGGCGAAACCCAAAAACCTCTGTATCGATTTCAAACCAATAGGCCTAGGCCATTCCTGCACAGCCTGAACCGTAACCGGATCCATCTCAAAACCTTTGCTGGAGATAATGTAGCCCAAAAAACTAATTCTCTGTACAGCGAACTCACATTTCTCCAGCTTAGCAAAAAGCGAATTGTCCATTAATAACTGTAATACCTCACGCACGCTCCGCCAATGAGACTCCAGATCCGGCGAATAAATCAAAATGTCATCCAAATACACAACCACATTTTTGCCGATCAAAGGTCTAAGGATGTCATTAATCAGATTCTGAAAAAATGCAGGAGCATTAGTAAGACCAAAAGGCATAACCAGATTCTCAAAATGACCCACAGGAGTGTTAAAAGCAGTCTTCCATTCGTCACCCTCCTTCATGCGCAACAGATTGTATGCCCCCTTAAGGTCAATTTTAGAGAACCACTTGGCCCCCATTAACTGGTTAAACAGATCAGGAATCAATGGCAGTGGGTAAGGATTGCGTACAGTAATTTTGTTAATCTCACGAAAATCCAGACAAGGACGTAAACCGCCGTCCTTTTTTTTCACAAAAAAAAATCCAACCGCCACAGGAGACTTAGAGGGCCTAATGTGACCGGCGGCCAAACTTGTCTGTATGTATTCCTCCAAAGCCTTCCTCTCAGGAATAGTAAGGTTAAATAAACGACTTTTAGGAAGAGTCGCTCCAGGGACAAATTCAATAGAACAATCATAGTCTCTATGGGGAGGCAAAACCTGCGATTCCTTCTCAGAAAAAACTCTCCAAAAATCCTGAATAGGAACAGGCAATTCTCCCCTATCCAAAGCTGCAATACGCCCGTTACAACACTTGTCATAACATTTATGGCTCCAGGATTTAATTTCACTGGTAGACCAATCCAGTACAGGATTGTGAAATTTTAACCAGGGCAATCCCAATATTACTGGAGAAGGCAAGTTATTCAAAACTACCAAATCCAATTTCTCATGGTGAACACCATTAATAGTGAGAGGAAATTCACAGACCTTGAGAGTAATATTCTTCAAAGGGGAACCATCCACAGAAACCACAGCAATGGGGGATGATAAAGGTTCAGGTTTTAAATTGAGTCTTTCCACGAATCCCCCATCAATTACATTCAGAGTAGACCCGCAATCAACAAATACCCGAAATTCCATTAATTTTTTCTGAGCAATCGTGGAAGCAGCTAAAAATATACCCTTGGAATTTAAACAGGCAATACGGGCGTGACTGACCATTTTTTTTTCTTTCTTCATACGAAGCTCACAGCCTTTAATCAAATGACCAGATTTTCCGCAATAGAAACACAAGCCTTCAGAAAATCGACGGTCTTTTTCTTGAGAGCGAGGTATCACCGATCCAATCTCCATCGGTTCACCACTGTTAGTACACACATTCTCATAACCAGAAACTGACATAGCAGAGGATTTGCTCTCATTAACCCTTGCACGCAGTCTTCTATCCACCCGTATAGCTAATTGCATAGCCTGTTGCAAATCTTCAGGTGTAGGATAAGCAATTAGCAGGTCTTTAACCCTTTCACTGAGCCCAGCAAGAAAAAGACTTTTCAGAGCAGAATCGTTCCACCCTGTTTGAGTAGACCAACGACGGAAATGAGTACAATATTTTTCCACATTACCTGATCCTTGTTTTAAACGTCTCAACTCAGTCTCAGCTGATGCGACACGGTCAGGATCATCATATAATAGTCCCAAAGCAGAAAAAAAACTATCCACTGATCTGAAGCATGTATCACTAGGTTGCAAAGAAAAGGCCCACTCCTGAGGCTTTTTGCGCAAAAGTGACATTATGAACCCTACGCGCTGGGATTCATCCCCAGAGGACTTAGGTCTCAAACGAAAATACAATAAGCAAGCATTTTTAAATGAAAAAAAATTCTCGGTGTTCACCAAAAAATAAATCCGGCAAACATACCTTAGGCTCCAAGAAATGTGCTCCAGGACAGTTACTCACGTGCTGACGGAGCTCGGCCACCTCCAGAGAGAGTCCCTGCAGGCGATGAACCAAATCCTGAACCGACACCATGATGGAACAGAAAAATCTTTCCTTAGAGAATTTGCAGGCTGGACTTACTGTTATGTTCTGCTACCACAGCTAAGGAAAGAGAGGAGATCTGTCCCTACGATAGAACTCAGCTTAATCCCTACGATGTAACAGGGGACCTGATCCTGCGATCAGACCTGCTAAAGTCCTAAGCTAGTCTGTACGGAGACCTATAGATGTGGGGAAGGAATCCCTACAAGTACTAAGGACTGGGAGGAATATGGGACACCTCCTAACAGAAATAGTAGCAGACAGACGAACAAACAAAATATATAGAACATAGAGGTCAGTAGACCAAGCAAACTAACAGAGCAAGACACAGAGCACAGGCTAGCTAGAAAGTAGATATACAATGAAGTCCAGCAAAGCCAGAAGGGCGGAGCAGGCTTAAATAGGCCAACAAGGTCATGTGACCAGCAAAGGAAAAAAAAACTAAGAGCAAGGTTCTAACAGCATGGATGTCTGACATCTGTGCCATCCTCCAAAACTTTGAGGAATCCACCAAGATGGTGAGTGGCGATAACGCCATAATTAGCGCCACCATCCTGCTTCTCTGTCTACTGTAATGCCCGCTGCTCACAATTAAAGTGGTGTCATTACAGGCAGAGCACAGTGAGATGGAGCAAGGCACTATACTGAGTGATCCAACACACCTCAGCCTCATCTCATCTCAATGCGGATTGGGTGTAACAGCAGCTGGTTTCCTGCGCTACAGATGGTACTACCCACACCACATTCATACCGTCTGTTCAGCGTGGATGGCCTGAGGAGGAGGGTGAGGAGGAGAGCATGGACCGTCATCCTCTTGGTCGTGATAGAAAAGTCTTGGCTTTTGGCAGTCTGGCAAACATGGCTGACTCTATGTTCCGCTGCCTTTACCGTGATTCTCGCGTTGTACGCATTTTGGGCAACAATAATTACTAGCTGGTCACACTTAATAAAAATTTTTTTTATTTATATAGTGCCAACATATTCCACAGCACTTTACAAGTAGGGACATGTACAGACAATGAAAACAATATAATGTATCACAATTCAACAGTTATAGGAGGAGTGAGGGGCCCTGCTCGCAAGCTTACAATCTATATGGAAATAGGGGGACACAAAAGGTAGAACATGGTCATCAGCCAGTATCTATCTAAGTGCAGTTACTGTGTGCTATTGGGTACCGAGTATGTGGAGTTGCGGTGATAGGCTTGTCAGATGTGTTTTTAAAGCATCTTTAAAAACATGGGGACTAGATATTAGTCACATCGTTTGGGGTAGTGCAGCAAACTGGTGCGGCACGAGTGAAGTCTTGGAGACGGAGGTGTGAGGTTCAGATTAAGGAGTATATTAGTCTTAGATCAGTTGCAGAACGGAGGGCACAGGAAGGGTGATAGACAGAAATGAGGGATGAGATATAGGGCAGTGCAGAACTGTGTAGAGCTTTGTGGGTGAGAGAGATGAATTTGTTTTGTATTCTCTAGTGAATGGGTAAGGAGTACAAAGACTGGCACAGGGTAGAGGCATCGGTGAAGCGGCCTGATAGAAATACAACCCTATCAGCTGGATTCCGAATGGATTGGAGAGGAGAAAGTTTGTTTAGAGGGAGACCGATTAGAAGAGAGTTGCAGTAGTCCAAACGAGAGTGAATAAGAGCGACAGTATGTGTTTTTGTAGTATCAAAGGTGAGAAAAGGTCGGATTCTGGAGATGTTTTTAAGGTGAAGGTGACATGAGCGAGTGGGTGATTGTATATGGGGAATAAAGGAAAGTTGTGTGTCAAATATGACTCCAAGACAGCGGGCGTGCTGCTTGGGAGTTATGTTGGCACCACCTCAGGAAATTGCAAAGTCAGGTATTGGTAGGTTAGTAGAGGGAGGAAACACAAGGAGTTCAGTTTTGGAGAGATACAGATTCACATAGAGAGAGGACATGATGTTAGAGACAGCAGAAAGACAAGCACTGGTATTTTGTATTAGAGAGAGGGTGATGTCAGGTGAAGAGGTGTATAATTGGGTGTCATCAGCAGAGATGAAGAGATGATGCTGGAAACCAAATCTGCTGATGGTTTGTCCAATAGGGGCATTATACAAAGAGAAGAGGAGGGGGCATAGGACTGAGCCTTGATGAATCCAGATGGTAAGGGGAAGGTTAGAAGAAGAGCCGGCAAAAGATACTGTAAAGGAGCAGTCAGAGATAGAAGGAGAACCAAGAAAGAGCTGTTTCCTTGAGGCCTATAGAGTGGGACATAGTGAGGAGATGCTGGTGATCCACAGTGTCAAATGCGGCAGAGAGATCCAGGAGAAACAGCAGGGAGTAGTGACCATTGGATTTTGTTGTTAGTAGATCATTAGAGATTTTAGTAAGGGCAGTTTCAGTAGTGTGAAGAGCGGAAACTAGATTGTAAAGCGTCGAGAAGATTGCTATCTGAGAGATAGCAGATGAAATGGGAGTGAACCAAGCGTTCCAGGAGTTTAGAGATGAAAGGAAGATTAGAGAACAGTCTGTAATTAGCAGCGCAGTTCAAGTCCAGGGATGGCTCTTTAAGTAAAGGGATTATGATTGCATGTTTGAATGAAGAGGGAAAGATACCCAAAGAAAGAGCGAGGTTAAATATTTTAGGTGGGTATTGACAACTGGGGAAAGGGACTGAAGGAGATATGAGGGAATAGGGTCACTGTTGCAGGTTGTAGGACGAGAAGAAGAGAGGAGTCTGGTCACTTTTTTTTCTGTGACAGGCTCGAAGATAGAAAGTGAACTTGAGGTGCGAGAGAGAAAGAAATCCCGATTCTGAGGGCATTGTGCAAAATTGTCTTGACGGATATGATTGATTTTTTTGTAGGAAATAAGTAGCCAGACTGTCAGCACTTAGGTTGGTGACCGGGGCCTGTACTTTAGAGCTCAGGAGGGAGTAGAAGGTTTCAAAAAGTCGTTTAGGATTGTTGGCTAGAGATATGATGAAGATGGTAAAGTAAACATGTTTAGCTAGATGGAGAGCAGAGTTGTAAGTTTTGAGCATGAACTTATAGTGGATGAAGTCTTCTGCTGAAAGTGATATTCTCCACAGACTCTCAGCGCACCTTGAGCAGCGCTGGAGAAAACATGTTTGCATATTGTGCCAGGGCTGCCTTCTATGCCGGGTCATTCTGCATGTAGCAGGTGCTGCTTCATCCAGAGGACTCTGCAATGTGTTGTTATAGTGTGACAATGCTGAGTCTGGACAGGAGAGGGAGAGGATGGGAGAAAAGATGACGGTAGATTGTTCATAAGCTGCTGGGTATTGATGGCACATAGATTTCTGTGTGTATGGATCTAGACCCACACAACAAGGAGAACTTCTAGACCCACACTTTCTATCTCTCCTTCCCTTGGTGGAGAGGTCTAATAAAATGTTGCAGTACAAAAAGGATTTAGAATATTCCCATCTGATAACGCTGGCGGCAGAGGTCACAGTTCATTGGACAACCAAGGAGTATAGGTGACGGAGACACAAACCAGATGCGGGGAACAAAGGTCTGGGACAGTGCCCAGGCCCTGATACGCGGGTTACTCTGACAAGGAGGGAAAAGTTTTGGAATATGCTCAAGGGCTACCTTAGTGACCACATCAGCATCCTTTGTGACTCCTCTTTGCCTTACAACTATTGGGTGTCCAAGCTGGACTCGTGTCAAGAACTGACTCTCTATACCTTGGAGGTCCTGGCCAGCCCTGCCGCTAGCGTTTTGTCAGAGAGGGTTTTTAGTGCCGCCGGGGGCAGTATATTGAAAATGCTGACCGGCTGAGTCTTATCAAAATTAGCAAGGGCTGGATTGTGCCAGACTTCTCAACACCAACGGATAATAGCAGTGGAACATAAAGTTAAATCCAGTGTTTATTTTTTGGGGGTCTATTCCAATGCAACCCTTCACACCCAAACATGGGTATACGCTTCAGGATTTCTTCTATTTTAGGTCGCTCGCTTCCTTCTCCTCATCTTCCACCACCATATCACCAGGGTGACCATTATGCCACACCCGCATCATTTTTTTAAGGGTGTTTATGATGCCTGTGGGAACTATTTTTAGAGGCATACCTCTAACTTTACATATTATATATGTGCACCCCCCAGGGGTCAATGTTTTTCAGACCATGCACTTAGTGCATGGCCATTACCAGTCTGGGAGACCCACTCCTTAATAATAGAAATTACATTTTTAACTGAGACCCTCCACTATGTCTCTTCAAATTGGTATTGGAGTGCGTCCTACTTTTTGGCTGCTCTTGAACTTTCTGCATATGGAATAACAGGATAGGAGACGCACTCCTTAATAATACAAAATACATGTAAACTGAGGCCCTCCGCTACGTCTCTTCAAATTGGTATTGGAGTGCGTCATAATTTTTGGCAGCCCTTAAACTTGCTGCATATGCAATAACAGTAAAGGAGACCCAATCCTATGTTGTATGTTGTAGTACCAGATTGACCTTGTTGAAGAATTATTATAAAAATTCCCATCTGACAACGCTGGTGGCAGAGGTCACAGCTTCTTGGACAACCAAGGAGTACAGGCGAAGGATGAAAGAAAGATGCAGCAGGGGCAGGGGAATGCTGTCAAAGGTCTGGGACAGTTTTCTCAAACCCTTAGAGTGCCCAGGCCCTGACGCTCAAGTTACTCTGTCAAGGAGGGAAAAGTTTTGGAAGATGCTGAAGGACTACCCTTGCCACCGTACCAGCGTCCTCTGTGATTCCTCTGTGCCTTTACAACTATTGTGGTATGCACGCTGGACACGTGGCATGAACTGTCTCTACACCATGGAGGTCCTGGCTGCTGGCGTTTTGTCATTGAAGGCCGCTGGGGGTAATATAACATATATGCAATAGCAGTATAGGAGACCTATTCCTAAACCCCTTAAGCCCCGAGGGTGGTTTGCACGTTAATGACCAGGCCAATTTTTACAATTCTGACCACTGTCACTTTATGAGGTAATTACTCTGGAACGCTTCAACGGATCCCCCTGATTCTGAGATTATTTTTTCGTGACATATTGTACTTCATGATTGTGGAAAAATTTCTTCGATATCACTTGCGTTTATTTGTGAAAAAAACGGAAATTTGGCGAAAATTTTGAAAATTTTGCAATTTTCAAAATTTGAATTTTTAAGCCCTGAAATCAGAGAGATATGTCACACAAAAGAGTTAATAAATAACATTTCCCACATGCCTACTTTACATCAGCACAATTTTGGAACCAAAATTTTTTTTTGTTAGGGAGCTATAAGGGTTAAAAGTTGAGCAGCGATTTCTCATTTTTCCAACAAAATTTACAAAACCATTTTTTTAGGGACCACGTCACATTTGAAGTCACTTTGAGAGGTCTTTATGACAGAAAATACCCAAAAGTGACACCATTCTAAAAACTGCACCCCTCAAGGTGCTCAAAACCACATTCAAGAACTTTATTAACCCTTCAGGTGCTTCACAGGAATTTTTTGAATGTGGAAGAAAAAAATGAACATTTCACTTATTTCACAAAAATGTTACTTTAGACCCAATTTTTTTTATTTTCACAAGGGATAACAAGAAAAAATTGACCCCAAAATTTGTTGTGCAATTTCCCCTGGGCACACAGATACCCAATATGTGGGGAAAAAACACTGTTTGGGCGCACGGCAGGGCTCGGAAGGGAAGGAGCGCCATTTGACTTTTTGATTGTAAAATTTGCTTGAATAATTAGCGGACACCATGTTGTGTTTGGACAGCCCCTGTGTGCCCAAACTTTGGAGCTCCCCCACAAGTGACCCCATTTTAGAAACTAGACCCCCAAGGCACCTATCTAGATGCATAGTGAGCACTTGGAACCCCCAGGTGCTTCACAAATTGATTTGTAAAAATGAAAAAAAAAAACACTTTTTCATTTTTATGAATCAATTTGTGAAGCGCCTGGGGGTTCCAAGTGCTCACTGTGCATCTAGCTAGGTGCCTTGGGGGGTCTAGTTTCCAAAATGGGGTCACTTGTGGGGGAGCTCCAATGTTTGGGCACACAGGGACTCTCCAAATGCAACATGGTATCCGCTAACAAATTGAATGGAAAATAGGCTCAAATTGTTAGCGGACACCATGTTGCGTTTGGAGAGCCCTTCTGTGCCCAAACTTTGGAGCTCCCCCACAAGTGACCCCATTTTGGAAACTAGACCCCCCAAGGCACCTTTCTAGATGCATAGTGAGCACTTGGAACCCCCAGGTGCTTCACAAATTGATTCGTAAAAATGAAAAAGTGAAAAAAAACAACACTTTTTCATTTTTATGAATCAACTTGTGAAGCACCTGGGGGTTCCAAGTGCTCACTATGCATCTAGATAGGTGCATTGGGGCGGTCTAGTTTCCAAAATGGGGTCATTTGTGGGGGAGCTCCAATGTTTGGGCACACAGGGGCTCTCCAAACGCAACATGGCGTGCGCTAACAATTTGAGCCGATTTTCCATTCAATTTGTTAGTGGACACCATGTCGCGTTTGGCGAACCCGTGATGTGCCTAAACAGTGGAGCTCCCCCACAAGTGACCCCATTTTGGAAACTATACCCCTCAAGGATTTTATTAAGGTGTATAGTGAACATTTTGAACCCAGAGGTACGACACAGAATTTGTTTACATTAGGTCATCATATTGAATAAGTTGTCATTAGTCTTGAGCGCAAGTGCTCGCTACTTGAGTTTGCATCGGGTGCTCAGGTATGCACCATGTACAGCGTGTGCTCGAGTGACATGCTCGAGTCCCTGTTCCGCATGTTTCACGGTTATTAGACACCCAAAAAAAAACATGCGGGGATCGCTCGTGCATGGCAGGCAATCCCCGTAAAGTTTTTTTGGCTGCGAAGCATATAGGGCAGAGACTCGAGCATGTCACTCAAATACCCACAATACTCAATGCATACCAGAGCACCCGATGCAAACTCAAGTAGCGAGCACTTGCGCTCAACACTAGTCGCCATATCGTCATCTTTTTTTCTTACTTTTGAAAAAAATCCCAACCCCATCACAACCCTAACCCCAACCCCAACCCTAACCCCAACCCCAGCCCTAACCCCAGCACAACCCTAGCCCCAGCACAACCCTAGCCCCAGCACAACCCTAGCCCCAAACCCAGCCCTAACCCTAGCCCAATCCTAACCCAAGAGTTTATTTTTGACGCCGTTCCTTGTGCGGTATAAGTGATTAGACGAGTTTATTCTTCGGGTCGGTGTGATTACAGCAATGCCAGAATCATATGGGGTTTTTATGACTGACAGCTGTCACACACTAAAAGACGCATTTTTTGTAAAATCTAGTTTTTGCATCGCCATATTTTGAGAGCTATAATTTTCCAGATTTTGGCAGACAGTCATGTGACGGCTCGTTTTTTGCGGGATGACTTGACGTTGTTATTGGTGCCATTTTCAGGCACGTGACATTTTTTGATCGCTTTCTATTCCGATTTTTGGGAGGCAGAATAAACAAAAACCAACAATTCAGGAATTGTTTTTTTTTTTTTTTTTTTTTTTTTTTTTATTCTGTTCCGCGTGTAGTAAAATTAATGAGGTAGCTTTATTCTTCGGGTCAGTACGTTTACAGCGGTACCACATTTGTATCATTTTTCTATGTTTTGGCGCTTATACACAATAAAAGCTATTTTATAGAAAAAAATATTTTTTTGTATCGCTTTATTCTGAGAGCTATAACTTTTTTATTTTTCGGCTGATGGAGCTGTATGGCGGCTTGTTTTTTGCGGGACGAGATGACGTTTTCAGCGGTATCATTTTTATTTATATGCGTCTTTTTGATCGCGTGTTATTCCACTTTTTGTTTGGCGGTATGGTGATAAAGCATTGTTTTTTGCTTCGTTTTTTTTTTTTTTTTTTTTACCGTGTTCACTGAAGGGGTTAACTAGTGGGACAGTTTTATAGGTCAGGTTGTTCCGGACGCGGTGATACCAAATATGTGTACTTTTATTGTTTTTTTTTTATTTTTTTTATAATAATATTTATTGGTGGGTACATTATATTTTTATTTTTGGTGTATTATTTTTTTTATTTTTTTATAATATTTTTGCACATTTTTTTTTTTTTTTTCCACTTTCACACAGTTTATACACTTTATTACTTTGTCCCACTCTGGGACTTTCACTTTTTTTTTTCTGATCGCCTGCATGGCACAGGAATGGAGAACCATCCCTATGCCATGAAGGCTGTCAGAAGTGCACAGTGTGAAGATTGCTTGGAGATGCACTGCGCATGTCCAAGCAATCTTCCTGCTCTCTGGTGACCCGGATGTTGTCATGACGACATCGGGTCGTCATGGCAACACCCGGGAAGCCTTTGCAGACTGAGCTGGAAGCCGGAAGAGGAGGTGAGTATCGCCGATCACCTCCCCTTGCCCCCGCAATGCCGCGATCGACTTCGATCGCAGCATCGCTGGGGTTAATGTGCTGGGAACGGTGCAGGACCGCTCCCTGCACATAGTACCGGGTGTCAGCTGTGACAATCAGCTGACACCCGGCGGCGATCGCGCCCGCACAGCCTGTGTGCGCGCGCGATCGCGATGACGTACTAATACGGGTCTGGCTCTTAAGTCCCAGGGCACAGACGCGTATTAGTACGTCAGATGTTATTAAGGGGTTAAAAGGACTGTTAGTGTAGATTTGTAATGCTGTGAAATACCTCACACAGAAACAAGCACCAATTCTCTTTGTCGCTAAGCAGCACCTCTCCCTACTCTGCCTGTGTCCAGAGTAGACTGTGGTGAGCATACGGCCTTTTTTTTAAATGTTTTTATCATGTCTTGTTCAATAAACTTTTTTTCATACTTTTCTATACTGGAGGTGTGCTCGTCTACTATGTAGTGTCTTTTCCTCCCATAAACTACTGTGGTGAGCATACGGTCTCAGATCTTAAATCGACCCGATGACGCTGTGCGGCTAGCCAATCACTGCAATGCCACAATCAACATGGCTACTGCATTACAGTGACTGGCAAGCAATCCATGCAAGTTAATTGGCTGTCTAAACAGCGCCAAAAGTGCGGGACGGGGATCTGCGCTCCCGCCCGAGGATTCCAAAAATACTCGTCGAGCACCGAACTTCTCGAGCACTGTGAGGCTTAGGTGAGTACCAAATAGTGGCGAGCATGCTCGCTCAGCACTTATAGTCACATGACAACTAGCTTCTCTTCCTGCTTCTCTAAGTTTTTACCTGAACATTGAGAGAATTAGGGAGAGCAGCTTGTTGGCACGAGACTAAGTTTGCAAATCAAATATGTGCTTGGTGGGAGGCATCAAACTGAATTTTTGCCCCTGGTGCCAGAAAACCTAACTACACATCTGGATCAGACAGTGTTCCTGTAAGATCAGACAAAGCCATTACTCAGAACACAGCAGGTGCATATTTATAATCTCAGCACAGGAACATTTTTTTTTTTTTTAAAACATCCAGTTGTGGAAATTATTAATTAAATTAATTATTGATTAAAATGAACTATTATTTGTGGGATATCCCCTTTAACTTGGCTTTGTTAGAACTCTCCTGTTAGGTTTTTTTTAGTTTGCTGGTCACATGACCATTTTTGCCTATTTAATCCGGCTCCGCCCTCCTGGCCTTGCTGGACTTCATTGTATTTACTACTCTTGAGCTAGCTTAGTGCTCTGTTGCCATTCTCTGTTAGTTTTGCTAGGTCTTCTGACCTCTATGCTTTTTGTTGTGTGTTTGTCTTTGACTGCTACTATTTCTGCTAGGAGGTGTCCAACTTATCCCAGTCCCTAGTTCTTGTAGGGATCCCTCCCTCACATCTATAGGTCTTCGTACAGACTAGCCGAGGACTTTAGCGGGTCTGATCGCAGGATCAGGTTCCCCTTACATCGTAGGGGTCTAGTTTAGTTCTGTTGTAGGGACAGATCTCCTGTCTTTCTTTAGTCCCTGTAGCAGATCATAACAGTAAGTCCAGCCCTAAAAGAAAAAAAAAAAAAATTTCTCTAAGGAAAGACCTCCAGTTTTCCATCATGGTCTCGGTTCAAGATTTGGCTCAATGCTTGCAGGGACTCTCTCTGGAGGTGGCCAAGCTCCAACAACACGTGAGTAGCTGTTCTGGAGCACATTTTGTGGAACCAAAGGTATGTCTGCCTGATTTATTTTTTGGCGAACAACAAGATTTTTTTTCTTTTAAAAATGCTTGTTTATTGTATTTTCGTTTGAGACCCAGATCCTCTGGTGATGAATCACAGCGCATAGGGTTCATAATGTCACTTTTGCGCAAAGATCCTCAGGGATGGGCCTTCTCTCTCCAACCTAGTGATCCGTGCTTTAGATCAGTGGATAGCTTTTTTTCTGCTTTGGGTTTGTTGTACGATGATCCTGATCGTGTCTCATCTGCTGAGTCTGAATTGAGACGTTTGAGGCAGGGATCAGGTAATGTGGAAAAATATTGTTCTCACTTCCGTCGGTGGTCTGTCCAGGTGGGGTGGAACGATTCAGCTTTGAAAAGCTTGTTTCTTGCATGGCTAGGTGAAAGGGTTAAGGATTTACTGATTGCTTATCCCACACCTGAAAACTTGCAGGAGGCAATGCAATTAGCTATACGGGTGGACAGGAGACTGCATGCAAGGGTTAATGAGAGCAAATCCTCTGCTATGTCAGCTCCGAGTCCTGAGAGGGTCTGTGCTGACAATGGAGAGCCGATGGAGATTGGGGCGATGGCACCCCGCTCTCAGGAAAAAGACCGCAGGCTTTCTGAAGGCTTGTGCTTCTATTGCGGAAATTCTGGTCATTTTATTAAGAACTGTGTGCTTCGTATGAAGAAAGAAAAAAAAAATGGTCAGTCATGCACGTATTGCCTGTTTAAATTCTAAGGGAGTATTCCTATCTGCCACTACTGCTGCTCAGGATGAATTAATTGAATTTCGGGTATTTGTAGATTGTGGTTCTACTCTGAATGTGATTGATGGGGGATTCTTGGAAAAACTTAGATTAGAACCTAAAACTTTGTCATCCCCTATTGCTGTCGTTTCTGTCGATGGCTCTCCCTTGAAGAGTGTTACTCATTAGGTCTGTGATTTTCCCCTCACTATTAATGGTATTCATCAAGAGAATTTGGATTTGGTGGTATTGGATAATTTGCCTTCTCCAGTAATATTGGGGTTACCCTGGTTAAAATTGCACAATCCTGTACTGGATTGGTCTACCAATGAAATTAAGTCTTGGAGCCCTAAGTGTTATGACAAGTGTTGTAACGGACGTATTGCTGCGGTGGAAAAAGGGGAATTACCTGTACCTATTCAGGATTTTTGGAGAGTTTTTTCTGAGGAGGAGTCACAAATTTTGCCTCCCCATAGAGACTATGATTGTACCATTGAATTTGTCCCTGGAGCGACTCTTCCTAAAAGTCGTTTATTTAATCTTAGTATTCCTGAGAGAAAGGCTTTGGAGGAATACATACAGACAAGCTTGGCCGCCGGTCACATTAGGCCTTCCAAGTCTCCTGTGGCTGTTGGATTTTTTTTTGTAAAAAAAAAAGATGGCGGTTTACGTCCTTGTCTGGACTTTCGTGAGATTAATAAAATTACTGTACACAATCCTTACCCACTGCCATTGATTCCTGATTTATTTAACCAGTTAGTGGGGGCCAAATGGTTCTCTAAAAGTGATCTCCGGGGGGCATACAATTTGTTGCGCATGAAGGAGGGTGATGAATGGAAGACTGCTTTTAACACTCCTGTGGGTCATTTTGAGAATCTGGTGATGCCTTTTGGTCTTACCAATGCTCCAGCATTTTTTCAGAATCTTATTAATGACATCCTTAGACCTTTAATCGGCAAAAATGTGGTTGTGTATTTGGATGACATTCTGATTTATTCGCCTGATCTGGAGTCTCATTGGCGGAGCGTACGTGAGGTATTACAGTTATTAATGGACAATTTGCTTTTTGCTAAGCTGGAGAAATGTGAGTTCGCTGTACAGAGAATTAGTTTTTTGAGCTACATTATCTCCAGTGAAGGTTTTGAGATGGACCCGGTTAAAGTTCAAGCTGTGCAGGAATGGCCTAGGCCTATTGGTTTGAAATCGATACAGAGGTTTTTGGGTTTCGCCAATTATTACAGAAAATTCATAAAAGTTTTTTCTATTATTGTCAAACCGCTGACCGATCTCACCAGGAAAGTTGCTAATGCGGTTCAGTGGACTTCTGAGGCCATTGAAGCTTTTGTGTTTCTAAAGGAGAGGTTCACCTCTGCTCCCATCCTTATGCAGCCTGATGTGACTAAGCCGTTTTTGGTTGAGGTTGATGCTTCTTCGGTGGGGGTCGGTGCGGTGTTGTCTCAGGAAAACAAGGATGGAGTACATCCCTGTGCCTTTTTTTCAAAAAAATTTTCTGAGACTGAACTTAATTACGATATTGGTAATCGGGAATTGCTGGCGATTAAACTCGCATTTGAACACTGGCGTCACCTCTTGGAAGGTGCTGAATTTCCCATTCAGGTTTTCACTGATCATAAAAATCTGATCTATCTTGATGCTGCCAAGCGCTTGAATGCCCGTCAGGCTAGGTGGGCACTTTTTTTCTCGCGGTTTAATTTTTCCGTTACTTACATCCCGGGTACCAAGAATGTTAAAGCGGATGCTTTGTCTCGCAGCTTTTCTCCCATGGTCGGTGTTGAGGAGGAAGAGGAGAGCATTTTACAAGAAGGTGTTGTGATTGCTGCTTTGGACTCCGTTTTGGAGGATGAGATTCTTAAAGCTCAGGAGAATGCCCCATCTAACACTCCCCATGGGAGGTTGTTTGTGCCTAGGACCTTTAGGAGAGATTTGTTTGTTGAGTGTCATGAGTCTCGGTTGACAGGTCATCCAGGAATTTCTGAGACCAAGAGACTTGTGGGTCGCAGTTTTTGGTGGCCTGGATGGCAGAAAGAAGTCATTAAGTGGGTGCGCCAATGTACTGTGTGTGCTAGATCCAAGTCTTCGCATGCTCATGCTGCGGGGTTGCTTTGCCCTCTGGAGGTTCCTAGTGCACCTTGGACACATCTGGCTATGGACTTTATTACTGACCTTCCCCCCTCTGAAGGTTTCACGGTCATCTGGGTGGTCGTGGACCGTTTTAGCAAGATGTGTCACTTGGTTCCCTTCATCAAACTGCCTTGCGCTAAGACACTCGCTAAGGCCTTTGTCAAGGAAATTGTCAGACTACATGGTGTTCCTACTGACATTGTTTCTGATAGGGGACCTCAGTTCGTGGCTCATTTTTGGCGTGCCTTTTGTGACAGGTTGGGAGTTCATTTGTCGTTTTCATCCGGATATCATCCTGAGTCTAATGGCCAGACAGAAAGGAAGAACCAGGATGTTGAGCAGTTCTTGCGTTGTTTTGTGGCAGACAATCAAGAGGGGTGGTCTGAGTTTCTGCCACTTGCTGAATTTGCTCTTAACAACCATACATCCTCTTCTGCTGGGTGTTCGCCTTTTTTTTGTTGTTCTGGGAGACATCCGTGTTTTGGGTCATTCTCCAAATTGGTTTCGGCTGTGCCTGAGGAGGAGAGTTTTTCTGGTGATTTGGAGAGAGTTTGGACGGATATGCGTGGTAATCTTCAGGAGGCTAACAAAAAATCTAAGAGGTACTTTGATAGGAAACGGCAAGAGGTTTTGTTTGCTGTTGGTGACATGGTTTGGTTGTCCTCTAAGAATCTGCGATTGAGGATTCCTTCTAAAAAATTGGGTCCCAAGTTCGTAGGGCCCTTTAATGTACTTCAGATAGTTAACCAATCTGCTGTTAGGTTGGAGGTTCCTACGTCCTGGAATATTAACCCGGTGTTTCATGTTTCTCTGTTGAAAAAATCTGATGTGTCGGATGGTGACGCCTCTGCCACTGTTCCTCCGGTGGTGGAGGACGGGGAATATGAAATTTCCCGCATCCTAAATTCTAGACGGTATAGAGGGAGTTTGCACTATCTCGTCGCTTGGAAGGGTTTCGGACCTGAGGATTACTCATGGGTGAGGGCAGATGATGTTTCTGCTTCCAGACTTGTCAGAGCGTTTCACAGGAGGTTTCCTGGTAAGCCTGGGCCTAGGGGATCCGGAGGATCCTCTTAGAAGAGGGGGTACTGTTAGAACTCTCCTGTTAGTTTTTTTTTAGTTTGCTGGTCACATGACCATTTTTGCCTATTTAATCCGGCTCCGCCCTCCTGGCCTTGCTGGACTTCATTGTATTTACTACTCTTGAGCTAGCTTGGTGCTCTGTTGCCGTTCTCTGTTAGTTTTGCTAGGTCTTCTGACCTCTATGCTTTTTGTTGTGTGTTTGTCTTTGACTGCTACTATTTCTGCTAGGAGGTGTCCAACTTATCCCAGTCCCTACTTCTTGTAGGGATCCCTCCCTCACATCTATAGGTCTTCGTACAGACTAGCCGAGGACTTTAGCGGGTCTGATCGCAGGATCAGGTTCCCCTTTACATTGTAGGGATCTAGTTTAGTTCTATTGTAGGGACAGATCTCCTGTCTTTCCTTAGTCCCTGTAGCAGATCATAACAGGCTTTTCAGAATTTACCATAGGTTTTTTGATTGGGTTCAGATTAATTCTTGCACACTGAATCTCTTTCACCCTGTTCTTCTTCAGAAAGGCAACATGTGTGTTTTGGATCATTGTCATGTTGGAAACTTGTATGTCTACCATGGGCACAGAGTTTTGGTTGCATCTTTTCTTTCAATATAGGGCAGTACATCTTTGAACTCATGATAGCTTCAATGAAATGTAGCTCCCCAACACCAGCAGTACTCATACAGCTCCACTTAAGGACACTGCTGCCACCATGTTTACTGTAGTCATTATGGATTAGGAAATATGAATTTAGAAAAATGCATGATGCCTACAGTGAAACATGTTGGTGGCTGCAGTGTCCTTATGTGGGGCTGCATGGGTGCAGTTAATGTCGGGGAGCTTCATTTCATTGTAGGCATCATGACTTCATATTGTACTGGTCTATATTGAAAAAGTAGATGCTACCACAAGTTCTTACTAGACATACATTTTTCCAACATGGCTATGATCCAAAACACACATATGTTCATATGTTGCACTTTTGAAGAACAGAGTGAAAATGATTCAGTGACCAAGTATGTCTTCTAGTATATATGATATGCCAGGTTCCACAAGACTGTGTATAGTGATACTCTAATATTTGCATTTATAGTGGGAAATAATTACTACTGTGTAGGTATGTCCATATCTCTAGACTCTGTTATTTTTTAATACATATGATACTATTCTTGCTGTTCAGGATTTGCTAATATATATGAAATTATTCTAATTGTTCATTATTTGAGTCTTCTCTCTACAGCATTTCAAAACCTTTTTATATTTTGTTTTGACTACTTGTTGGGTACATCTAATGGAGCATTGGAGCTACATTGCGTTACCTTGAGTTTGAATCTATATCCTTGATTATTATAGGGGCAAGATTCTTCTGTGTATATATGTTTGTTTTTTTAAATGCTTTTAAGCGTATAGTATGTCTTTATATTTCTTGGAATAAAGATTTTGTATATTTATCATATGATTAGGAGGTGTGCTGGTCATTCGATGTGGTTCTTTCTCTCCACTTGTGTGCAAATATGTCTTCTAATCTGAACCCAAATGAAACACCTATGGGGAATTCTGAAGAGATAAGTTGAGCATCACGCTGCATGCAGCATCCAGGCTCTAAAAAGGTCATTTTTTTGTCGCTAAGTTGTTTATTCAACTCCTAGATGACTTTCTGTCTTTAGAAATCATGAAAGTCAGGCAAAATACTAGATGTAGTGTTTTTTTATGTGGGGTGTATTCATGTTTGCATCAACTAATTTGAGTACAACTGAAGATTTTGTCATGAAAGTTATAATATTAACCTTACTTTCTTGTTTTGGGTATAAAAAAAATGTTCGTATTTTACAAGAAATTAGACTCTGTAAACTTAAAAAATACCTTTTAATGATTCAGGATTAAAAATTCCAAATGACATACTGTATATAACACATGGACAAATAAAGTGCTATTAAAAAAGTGACTCAGCGCCAGCTCCACATTACAGATAGATTCACATACCAATGTGAACAAAGTATCCCTACAAAAATGTTCTGTGACGCTTAGTCTTGTCAAAATGTTTGAAATTGTGACTTTTCAAATGGTGTCTACTCATTTATGGTGAGCATGAAATATATATGTATATACACTATATATATATATATATATATATATATATATATATATATATATATATATATATATATATAGATAATATGCATACATAGTATATATACCTTATTTTTCGGACTATAAGGCTGTGTGCCCACTATGCGTTTTTTAAGCTTTTCTGCAGCAGCAATTCCGCCGCGGAAACCCTTAAAAAACGCTTGGTAGAAGGTCTGCAATGGTCCCCAATGATAATCCGCATGTGCTGTGCACATGCTGCGGAAATTTCCGCTGCGGCTTATTATTGCGGAAAAATCCACAGCACATCCATTAATTTTGCGGAAACGTGGCGTAATTGCCGCCATCCGCGCATTGAATCGCTCAATATCCGCATGTGTACATGTAGTCATGCGGATATTGAGCGATTCAATGCGCGGATGGTACCCAGGTCTGGAGAAGAGGAGACTCTCCTTCAGACCCGGGTACCATAGCACCTGTAGTTAAAAAAGAATTAAAATAAAAAAGAACATTATACTCACCTTCTGATGGCCCCCGGTCTCCTTTACGGTGTCCGGTGTCTTCGGCGGCTTGCGGTGGTGTAAAAGGACCTTCCATGACGTCATTTACTCATGTGACAGGTCATGCGACCGCTGACGACACCACCACGAGCCGTCGAAGACACCGGAGAAAGAGATCGGGGGCCATCGGAAGGTGAGTGTACCATTTTATTCTTTTTTTTTACTATTGATGTTGCATTTGGAGCATCGTAACTTGGTCACACTATATAAATCCATGCCGGTTGCATGGATTTATATAGTGTGATCAAGTTTTCAAGCACTTTTCCAAGTGATGCTAAAATCTCTTGGTAAAGCGCTTTACGACCCGCATGTGGAAACGCATGCAAAAACGCTTCACAAACGCTTCTACCTGGCAGGAAAAACGCATGTAAAATCCACATGCGTTTTTCCTGGCAAGGAGATGCAGATAAAATCCGGAGCATTTCTGCATCGTGGGCACTTAGCCTAAGACGCATCGGAACATAAGACTCACCTAGGTTTTAGAGGAGGAAAAATAGAAAAAAAATTTAAGCAAAAAATGTGGTCATGATGCACTGTTAAGGGGGAGGGGTTCTGCTGTCGGCACTATTATAGGGGTAATGTTCCCCAATTCTGTTAATATCCCCCACCCTGGTATACATGGCCCTCTCCTTCCTGTTATACATGGCCCACATCCCCATCCTGATATGCATGTCATCCCTCACCCCCATCCTGATATGCATGGCATACCTCACCCCCATCCTGATATACATGGCACCCCTCATCCCCATCCTGGTATGCATTGCACCCCAATCCCCCATCCCGGTATGCATGGCACCCCAATCACCCATCCTGGTATGCATGGAACCCCTTGATCCCCATTCTGGTATGATAGGCACCCCTCATCCTGATATGCATGGCACCCTTCATCCAAGTATGCATGCACCCCTCATCCTGGTATGCATGGCACCCCTCATCCTGGTATGCATGGCCCCCCTCATCTTAGTATGCAAGGCACCCTTCATCCCTCTTTCTGGTTACATGGCATCCCTCATCCTGGTATGTATGGCACCCTTCATCCCTTTTCCTGGTATGTATGACACCCCTTATCCCTCTTCCTGGTATGCATGCCACCCCTGATCACCATCTTGGTATGCATGGCACCCATGATCCCCATTCTGGTATGTATGGCACCCCCTCATCCCCATCCTGTTATGCATGGCACCCCCTGATCCCCATCCTGGTATGAAAAGCACTCCCTGATCCCCATCCTGGTATGCTTGGCACCACTCCATCCTGGTATGCTTGGCACCCCCTGATCCCCATCACGCTGCACACACAAAAATAAACAATCACACTCACCTCCTCTTTCCTTCAGTGCTTCATCTCGCTCTTCTTCCGACACCCACTGTGTGAGCCGCACATGGCGTCTCTTCCATGTGCCCTCAAACAGTGATATGCTGTGCCAGAATAGTCACTGCTCCCCGCGCTGGGATTCTGTGCGTGGGGAGCAGTGACCATTCACTCTCCTTAATAGCGCACACACTGTACCTGCAGCGCGGCTCCTGTTGCGGCTGGCTTTCAGTGTGCCGCTATTAAAGACCATGAATATTCACTACAACCCATGGGAGTGGATTGTAGTGAATATTCATGGACTTTAATATCGGGCACACAGACCGAGCACAGCAGGAGCCGGTAGAGTGTATGCGCTATTAAGGAAATTGAATATTCATTTTCTGTAGCAGCGGGCACAGTGGAGGCTGCAGCAGGCAGCTGCTGCCTCCTGTGCCCTGCTGCCTTTGCCCCCACATCCCCCACCACCCACAGCCATAGTTATATAGTATGGGACACAGTTTGGACTATAAGACGCACCCGCCACTTTTCTCCAAAATTTTGGAGGAAAAAAGTGTGTCTCATAATCCGAAAAATACGGTATATTTTTTTTTCACCCTGACTAATAAGTGTTTCATTACTTTACAGAGGAAGAGGAAGAGGACCCTTCACCAATAGGTATGTACTGTACATTATCATTCCATGTTTCTTAACCCTGTCTTGTAATCAGCATTAACCTTCCTGACAGCCCCATTTTTCAAGTCTGATACGTCACTTTCTGTGGTAATAACTTTAAAATGCTTCTGTCAGTGATTCTGAGATTGTGATTTTGTTTTTGTAAAACATTGTACCTGTTCGTACTGGATCAGTTGTTTAGTCGTTATTTATTAAAGTATTCCAAATTTTCTGAAAATTTAGAAAAATGTGCAATTTTTAAACTTAATTGTATACCCTTAATGAGATGTAAATATATGCTCTATATGGGGTAATGCTGCGTTCAGGAGAAATTGCATAGTACATTGTGCAGGCTAAAATTTGGGTCTGAAGTAACATTCTATCTGAATGGAATTTGACTTAATGGAATTTTTCATTTTTTGATTCCATTTTGCATTAATTAATGTAAAGCACCTTAAGGATTAGCAAATTTGAATACTTTGAAGCCTCCATTCATTGAACTGGGGTAACTTTTAGGATGTTACAATAAAGAGGCCCTTCAAAGTCACTTCAAAGGCCCTAAAATGCAGTATATTTTAAATTTCCTTGAAAATATGAAAGACTATGTACTTTGACGTAAGGCTATGTTCACACGTTACAGTTTTGCTGGATGTTTTTTTTTGCTGTGCTTTCCAGAATCCCAAAGTTCACCTTTGCTTCTATCACAGAAGCATGAACAATGGAAGGTGTTACGTCAGCAATGCAATACATATGTGAAATCATAAAACCATTTTTGGAAAAAAGGTTAATTTGCTGAAACTATTTGGGATAAAAAAAGATTTTTATGTCTGAAAAAAAAAGTGACTACTCTGAACAAAAAAGTTCATATGAGTTACTGAAAAATACACAATTGCAAATGTAACCGCCTGGAAAGTTGTATTGGTCAGGTATAGTTTATCTAAGACATTAGCTGTCACGGGTGTGTCAGAGTGACAGACAGTCGCCCTGCAGTTGGTTGCAGGAGATCTCTACGTTTGGCATTACAGACATCTTCTTAGAGGCTGTCTCTAGGACCCAGCGGCTACCTCCGTCTAATTAACACCCTGCCTGTCTGTATAAATACCTGCTGTGCTTCAGAGGGAGTTGCCGATGATATTCATTACTACTTGTGAAGGTTTAGCAAGAGTAGTACTTAGTCCTCTCTGTAGCTTGAGGACGCATGCGCATTTGTCTGGAGTCGTCTAAAGCTAAGCAATTTCCCCCTGTTTGTGTACCCTTATTGTATATAGTGTTTAGTGGAGACCGACTAGTGCTCATCTCCTTCCTTCCCTAGCCATAGCCATACGCCAGGGAAAGACAGGGCGAGGCACGCGTACGGCGATTGGTGCAGAGCCAATACAGGGACATTAAGGGAGACAGGGTGACACTAGATAGATATGATGCTGCAGATAGGAGGTCTCCTCTTCCCCCCTTTACCTAGAGTCTGGGCTCCCTTTCCCTCTTCCCTTTGTGTTGCACTATGTCTTTCCCACACTTGGTGTGACATTATCACCAGCCAAGCACATTTTGAAAGGAAAAAAAAAGAAAACTGACACTTTGTTGTTTTTAGGCATGTACTTTTTTTCCCTTTCTCCCTTGGTATGAGTTCAGTTGCAGAGCTCACCGTGCGGCTGCACAAGTTGTCCCTGGAGGTGAATGACCTCCACGGTGAGGTACAGCAGCAGCACCAGCGGCTACAGGTCGCCGATGTGGGGGTCTCTTTAGGTAGGCCTGTCCAAACTGAACCCAAAGTTGCCCTCCCGGACAGGTTTTCTGGAGGTAGGAACAAGTTTTTTGTATTCAAGGAGGCATGCAAACTGTATTTTAAACTTCGTCCTTACTCCTCCATAAATGAGGAGCAACGAGTTGGAATTGTGATCTCTCTACTGCTGGAAGATCCTCAGTCGTAGGTGTTTTCTTTACTGCAGGACTCGGTTTGCCTCCAGTCTGTGGAGGGTTTTTTCGGGGCTCATCTATAATGACCCTGACCGAGTCGCCTTGGCTGAGTCTAAGCTACATCGCCTTGAGCAGGGGAATTGGTCAGTGGAAACGTACAGTTCGGAATTCCGTAGATGGGCAATGGATTCCAAATGGAATGACTCAGCCCTTAGAAGTCAATTTTGTGAGGGGCTTACTGAAAGGTTGAAAGATGCCTTGGCAGTATATGAAACCTCTCAGTCGTTGGAGGCAAACATGTCATTGGCCATACGTCTTGATACACGCCTTTGGGATAGACGGGTGAGACCGGCCTTCTCTGGGGCCTTCTTGTCGGAGTTGTGTACCTCTGCCGGGGGAGCGGTCTGGAGGTGAACTAGTACTGGGGGAGGTGGAGGAACCATGCAGTTAGGGGGTGTCTCTGCATCATACATCTCTCTGGAGATTCACAAGAAAAAAGGTGTCTTTTTTTTGTGGGAAAAAAGGACATTTTGTTGGGACCTCTCCTTCAATTTCTAAACAAAAGGAGACTCTATTAACTCTTGCTAGTCTGGAGTTGGATAAACAAGGGGTGCATTTGTGACCAAACTGCAGTTTCCAGTTTGTCCTGACAGCAGAGGTGGTACTAGAGAGCAAAACCGAGAAAATGTCTCTGCTTCTTGACAGTGGAGCTGGAGTCAGCATGGCTGATGCTGAGTTTGTGAAGATTCATGGTCTTGCTTGCTGTATTTTAGATAAACCTATTTCCAGTTTTGACATCGACTCAGCGCCACTTGCACAGAAAGCATTTACTCAGATTATATATAATGTAAAACTGAGGGTGGGGTCAGTTCATTGTGAAATAATTCCTTGCTATGTCCTGGACAATCTTCCCACACGGATTGTTTTGGGTATACCTTGGGTTGTTAAACATAATCTATTGGTGGATTGACAAACCGGCGAGATTATTGAATGGGGAGATTACTGCCATGAAAACTGTTTAGATATCTCCCTTGCTACTGTCTCTACGGAAATATTACCTGCTTTTTGGTCTGTTTTTGAAGATGTTTTTTCTGTGAGCTGGTGTCAGGTTTTGCCTCCTCATCGAGCTTATGACTGTCCTCTATTAACCTGACCCCCGGAGCTAAACTACCGAAGTCCAGACTGTATAACCTTTGTGCCCCTGAGAGACAAGCCATGAAGTATTTCATTGCGGAAAGTCTGGAGAAGGGACATATCAGACCCTCATCTTCGCCCATGGCGGCAGGGTCTTCTTTGTGAAAAAAAAAAAAGATGATGGCCAACATCCCTGTTTAGATTTCTGGGAATTAAATCAAATTACTATCCGCGATCCATACTGTCTTCCTCTGATTCCTGATTTGTTCAGCCAGGTTGAGGTAGCTAAGGTTTTCTCCAAGTTGGATTTAATGGGAGCCTATAATCTGGCAAAAGTATTGTCTGATCTCATCAGACAGTACTTACAAGGTGGATACCACCAAAATTACAAGTAGCAATAGGGAAAGGGAAAAGGGTGTGAGTAAAATTAATAAATCTTTATTTAATAGTGTTAAAAACCTAATAATCCGTACATTGAGGATGTATATTGAATCACGGTTAATATGAATTATAATCCTATAAACTATGATCCACTAGATTTCTGATAGGGTCAGACAGTGAATCAAATTATAAATAGAATAAATCCCTAGCCAATGTCACTTATAATTAACCCCTTCCCCACATACGCCGTACATGTACTGCTCTGCGGGAGCGCCGCCGCGATCACATGCGGGTGTCAGCCGATCGCGGGCATTTAACCCCTGTGATGCCATTGTCAGTAGTTACAACGACATCGCAGGGCATCGCAGAGGGAGTGGGCTCCCTCTGTGATCCCATCAACACAACGCGATGTGATCGCGTTATGTTGATGGTCTCTTTGGTGACCCCCGGTCCCAAGATGGCCGCGGGGTCTTTCAGGGTCCTGCAGGAAGGTGGCCTGTCAGCACCTGCTCAGAGAGCAGGAGCTGAGACGCCTCTTTCCTTCCTGTCAGACGCTGCTCTGATGCTCTGCAGTGCAGATGCATTGCAGAGCATCAGATCAGCGATCTGACAGTTTGAAGTTGATGTCCCACCCTGGGACAATGTAAAAAAAGTAATAAAACATTTAATAAAAATTCTAAAAATATTTTTTTTAAAAATCACAAAATAAAGAAAGAAAAGAAAAAATATTAATCCAATAAATATATTTATCTGTGTAAAAAAAACAATAAACGTACACATATTTGGTATCGCGTCCGTAACGACCCGACCTATAAAACTTTCCCACTAGTTAACCCCTTCAATGAACACCATAAAAAAAGGTATAAAACACGGCAAAAAATTGTTCTTTTTCATCATACTTCCGAACAAAAAGTGGAATAAAACGTGATCAAAAAGACGCCTGTAAAAAAATATTGTACCACTGAAAACATCATCTTATCCTGCAAAATACAAGCCGCCATATAGCTCCATCAGTAGAAAATAAAAAAGTTACAGCTCTCAGATTAAAGCGACGCCAAAATAATAATTTTTTTCTATAAAATAGTTTTAATTGTTTAAAAGCGCCAAAACATAAAAAGAGATATAAATGTGGTATCGCTGTAATCGTACTGACCCGAAGAATAAATCTGCCTTATCAATTTTACCACACGCGGAACGGCATAAAAAATCCCCAAAAAAACAATTCCTGAATTGCTGGATTTTGTTCATGCAGCCTCCAAAAAAATGGAATAGAAAGCGATCAAAAAATGTCACGTGCTCGAAATTGTACCAATGAATACGTCAACTCATCCCACAAAAAACAAGCCCTTACATGACTCTGTTGGCCAAAATATAGAAAAATTATAGCTCGCTAAATATGGCGATGCAAAAACTTGTTTTTACAATAAAAAGCGTCTTTTAGTGTGTGACAGCTGTCAATCATAAAAACCTCATATAAATCTGTTATCCCTGTAATCGCACCAACCCGAAGAATAAAGTCGTCTAATCACTTATACCGCACGAGGAAAGGCATAAAAATTATATAAAACCTATTCTTCACATGCTGTTGATTTATTCATTCTGCCTCCCAAAGATTGCTCAGCATACATTTATCCGGTGGACTGTGCTGAGCGTTTACACCGGGGTTTCTGTGTAAATCTCTGAAATATGTGATTGAGACGGAACCCCCGGCGGAAGATTCCCTGTAATGAGACAGATGGAGGCACTGTGGACGCCATAGGACCTGTGATCCCACGGTGTCCGTCTTTTTATTAGGCATGCATAAAAGTGCCGTCAGCCAGAGTTCTATACACTTCTGAAAAGAAAGACGACGCTGAACAGAGGCCAGACGGAGTCCAGACGAACTCTGCTGCCTCATTATAGTGGAGCGCACGAAAAACGTGATCCAAAATGTTATGTAAAATGTTCCCAATAAAAGCTTCAGTTCCATTTACAAAAAAGCTCCCACTCAGGTCCGTCATCTGTTAACAATAATATAGGGGCTTCCACAATATTGGTAGCACAAAGGCTCTGGAAAAACAAAATGGCTCCTCGCCCTCCAAAAGAAATCCAGCGCTCTCAAATCCAAATGTCCCCCTCCTTCTGAGCTCCAGGATGTGTCTAAACCGCAGTTAGCGTCCACATGTTTGGCATTCCTGTAGCAATGAGAGACTGCCTAATTAATGGGTGCATGTCTTCAGAAGAACGAGCTGGGCATAATGTACTGGTCACTACAACGTACTGTTCACTACAGTGTACTGGTCACTACAACAGCAGTTTGCAATCTTCACTTAGCAACATCCACTATGCTTGTTTCTGGAAAACACACATGGAGTGAAAATCGTCACTACAACTGTAGATAAATTCACAAAGGGGTATAATTTCCAAAATGGGGTCACTTGAGGGGGATTCTGCTCTTATAGGGTCTCTGTATATGGAATCCGCAAACTATTCTAGGAAAATCTGCTCCCAGGAGGCAAAATGTGATCCGTCCCTCCCGAGTCTTACCGTATGGCCGTATGGCTAAGCAGTACTGTACAGCCATATATGGGGTATTTCTACATTCTGCAGAAATTGTGGGACAAATTTTGGTGTCATTTTTACCCATTTTCCAGTGTGAAAATGTAAAATCTGGGGCTAAAACAAAATTTTAGTGGTAAAACTGTAATTATTTTTTCTTCACTGCCCGGTGGTATAAAATTATGTGACACACCTGTGGTGTCAATATGATCACTACACCCCTAGATGAATTCATTGAGAGGTGTAGTTTGTAAAATTAGGTCACTTATGGGGGGGCTCAGCTGATCTGGCACGTTAGGGGCTCTACCAATGTGACATGGCACCCACAAACTAGTCCAACAAAATCTGAACTGTAATATGGTGCTTCTTCCCTTCTGAGCTTTGCACCAGGGCCGGCGTCAGCACCCGGCGTACCCGGGCAAGTGCCGGGGCCCTGGAAAATTATAGGGGCCCAGCCGCCCACTCACTGTCGGGGCCCGGGCCCACACACCCACCCGCCCACTCACTGTCGGGGCCGGGCCCACACACCCACCCGCCCACTCACTGTCGGGGCCGGGCCCACTCACCCACCCGCCCACTCACTGTCGGGGCCGGGCCCACACACCCACCCGCCCACTCACTGTCGGGGCCGGGCCCACACACCCACCCGCCCACTCACTGTCGGGGCCGGGCCCACACACCCCCCCGCCCACTCACTGTCGGGGCCGGGCCCACACACCCACTCACTGTCGGGGCCCTGGCCGCTTCCTCGGCACCTGTTCAGTGACGCAGGCGCTGCTTGATTGCCGGCACTCCCCCCAGACATGGCCGCGCGCTGTCCGGCTGTGTCTGCTAGTAATGACGCGGCAGGGTCGACGGCACTGCACCTTTAATTGTGCTTGTGTGTCGCCCCTGCCGCGTCATTACTAGCAGACACAACCGCACAGCGCGCGGCCATGTCTAGGGGAGTGCCGGCAATCAAACACCGTCGGAGGTCCTGCACAGATGGGCGGGAGGGGCCCGGACCCGAGAGCAAGTGGGCCCCTCTGATGTTCCAGGGCCATGAAGTGTGTGACACGCCGGGGGCCCTGCACTGCCCCATACCTGAGGAGCTGCTGGACAGGACACTGGACCGGGGACAGGTGAGTGAGGCTTCCCCAATCCCCATATTAAAAATATTAGTAATGGGTCTGTGTGAGTGCATGTATGTGAATGTCAGTGTATATGACTGTGTATATATATTTGTCTGTTTTATCTATGTGTATGTCTGTATGTGTACATATGTCTGCGTACCGTGTGTGCGCGCGCATATGTCTGCGTACCGTGTGTGCGCGCGCATATGTCTGCGTACCGTGTGTGCGTGCGCGTGTCTGTGTACCGTGTGTGCGCGCGCATATGTCTGCGTACTGTGTGTGCGTGCGCGTGTCTGCGTACCGTGTGTGCGCGCGCATATGTCTGCGTACTGTGTGTGCGTGCGTGTCTGCGTACCGTGTGTGCGCTCGCATATGTCTGCGTACTGTGTGTGCGTGCGCGTGTCTGCGTACCGTGTGTGCGCGCGCATATGTCTGCGTACTGTGTGTGCGTGCGTGTCTGCGTACCGTGTGTGCGCGCGCATATGTCTGCGTACTGTGTGCGTGCGCGTGTCTGCGTACCGTGTGTGCGCGCGCATATGTCTGCGTACTGTGTGTGCGTGCGTGTCTGCGTACCGTGTGTGCGCGCGCATATGTCTGCGTACTGTGTGTGCGTGCGCGTGTCTGCGTACCGTGTGTGCGCGCGCATATGTCTGCGTACTGTGTGTGCGTGCGTGTCTGCGTACCGTGTGTGCGCTCGCATATGTCTGCGTACTGTGTGTGCGCGCGCATATGTCTGCGTACTGTGTACATATCTCTCTGATTTAAGTACATAAAGATTAAAATTTTGAAATTTGCAAAATTTTCACCAAATTTCCGATTTTTTCACAAATAAATGTAAGTCATATCAAATAAATTCTAACACCATCATGAAGTACAATATGTCATGAAAAAACAATCTCAGAATCAGGGGGATCCATTGAAGCGTTCCAGAGTAATTACCTCATAAAGTGACAGTGGTCAGAATTAAAAAAAATGGCCCGGTCAGGAAGGTGAAAACAGGCTTCTGGGTGAAGGGGATAATGGCTGGGTTTATATTTTCAAAGTAAATGCCGTAAATTATATCAAAGTGCACTAGATTATTCTAGTATCTTCATCCAGGAGAAGGTTTTTGTCAAATTGAAGGCTCATATAGCCAATATATAATTAATAATAAACACATTATCCTAACCCAAGGAATACACTCCCCATATTATATGCAGGAAGTGTAAGACTATGTGCACACGGTGCAAATTTTGCTGCGGTTTTGACGCTGTGTGTTTATTCAGCGTCAAAATCGCAGCGGCCAGATGTTACAGCATAGTGGATGAGATTTCAAGAAATCCCATGCCCACTATGCATTTTTGTGCACCTGCGGAAGCTGACATGAGGTGCGTTTTTCAGATCCGCAGCATGTCTATTTTTCTTGCGGAAATGCATGCGGATTTTCCCCATAGACTTGCATTAGATGAGGAAAATCCGCATGCTTAAAAACCACATGTGTGTTTTATGTGCGTTTTATGTGCGTTTCCACAGCGGAAACGCACACAGAAACGCTACATGATGATCAATAAAGTTTGTTTAAAAAAAACCTATTCTCTAATTTCAACATGAAGACATGAAAAACGCATGCGGCAAAACCGCATCAAAAAATGCATGCAGCAAACCGCATGTAAAAACCGCAAGTAACCTAATTTGCATATTAGGTGCAGAAATGGTGCAGAAATTCTGCAGCGTCAAAACCGCAACAAATCCGCACTGTGTGCACGTACCCTAACAGGTCTAATCGATGTGATTATAATGAGCCTTTATACAATGATTTATTTGTCAGGACACACTATTACACCTAACTGTGTCTGTGTGGTTGATCTTAAATTATGCCTGAAGCTCCTTTATTGCGGTACGCAGTAAAGATAAGGAGGCATTAACACAGGCTTAGCCGGCTTAGATACAGTTATATGAAAAAGTTTCGGCACCCCTATTAATCTTAAGCTTAATGTTTTATAAAAATTGGTGTTTTTGCAACAGCTATTTCAGTTTGATATCTGTAATAACTGTTGGACACAGTAATGTTTCTGCCTTGAAATGAGGTTTATTGTACTAACAGAAAATGTGCAATCTGCATTCAAACAAAATTTGTCAGGTGCATTAGTATGGGCACCTCACCAGAAAAGTGACATTAATATTTAGTAGATCCTCCTTTTGCAAAAATAACAGCCTCTAGTCGCTTCCTGTAGCTTTTAATGATTTCCTGGATCCTGGATGAAGGTATTTTTGACCATTCCTCTTTACAAAACAATTCCAGTTCAGTTAAGTTTGATGGTCGCCGAGCATGGGCAGCCCTATTCAAATGATCCCACAGATGTTCAATGATATTCAGGTCTGGGGACTGGGATGGCCATTCCAGAACATTGTAATTGTTCCTCTGCATGAATGCCTGAGTAGATTTGGAGCGGTGTTTTGGATCATTGTCTTGCTGAAAGATCCATCCCCGGCGTAACTTCAACTTTGTCACTGATTCTTGAACATTATTGTCAAGAATCTGCTGATACTAAGTGGAATCCATGTGTCCTTCAACTTTAACAAGATTCCCGGTGCCGGCATTGGCCACACAGCCCCAAAGCATGATGGAACCTCCACCAAATTTTACTGTGGGTAGCAAGTGTTTTTCTTGGACTGCTGTGTTTTTTTGCCACCATGCATAATGCCTTTTTGTATGACCAAACAACTCAATCTTGGTTTCATCAGTCCACAGGACCTTCTTCCAAAAAGAAATTGGCTTCTCCATATGTGCTTTTGCATACCTCAGCCGACTCTGTTTGTGACGTGCTTGCAGAAACGGCTTCTTTCGCATCACTCTCCCATACAGCTTCTCCTTGTGCAAAGTGCGTTGTATAGTTGACCGATGCACAGTGACACCATCTGCAGCAAGTTGATGCTGCAGCTCTCTGGAGGTGGTCTGAGGATTGTCCTTGACTGATCTCACCATTCTTCTTCTCTGCCTTTCTGATATTTTTCTTGGCCTGCCACTTCTGGCCTTAACAAGAACTGTCCCTGTGTTCTTCCATTTCCTTACTATGTTCCTCACAGTGGAAACAGACAGGTTAAATCTCTGAGACAGCTTTTTGTATCCTTCCCCTGAACAACTATGTTGAATAATCTTTGTTTTCAGATCATTTGACAGTTTTTTTTGAGGAGCCCATGATGCCACTCTTCAGAGGAGATTCAAACAGGAGAACAACTTGCAAGTGGCCACTTTAATTAGCTTTTCTCATGATTGCATACACCTGGCTATGAAGTTCAAAGCTCAATGAGGTTACAAAACCCAAAAAAGTGCTTTAGTACGTCAGTGAAAAGTAGGTAGGAGTATTTAAAACAAGAAAATGATAAGGGTGCCCATACTTATGCACCTGTCAAATTTTGTTTGAATGCAGATTGCACATTTTCTGTTAGTACAATAAACCTCATTTCAAGGCAGAAACATTACTGTGTCCAACAGTTATTACATATATCAAACTGAAATAGCTGTTGCAAAAACACCAATTTTTATAAAACATTAAGCTTAAGATTAATAGGGGTGCCCAAACCTTTTCATATAACTGTATACGTGCGGCTCAGCTATGCCGCAGGCAGCCTCTCACGCTGTTCGCACACAAATTACCGGTCAGCAGGGGAGGCAGATAATATATATGGATCATGATCCCCTGGTTGTACAGGGGATCCAACAAACAATCTGCCTACTTTGATCTCAGATTCGACTCACATGTGCAGCTGTCGGATTCTCCCACACTGTCAACAAATGTGTAAGTGCGATCAGCGGGAGAGGCAATTTCGAAGTTCAACTATGTCTGCGATCTTTCAGGTCTAGATAAAGCTGACAACTAAAATGGGGTAGATATGTATCGTGCAACGTTGTAACACTGCACTCTGCAGCATGCGGTCAATTATTAGGCATAATAATTATAATGGACATTGGCTAGGGATTTATTCTATTTGTAATTCGATTCACTGTCTGAACCTATCAGGAATCTAGTGTATCATGGTTTTATAGGATTATAATTCATATTAACCGTGATTCAATATACATCATCTATGGGATGTACGGATTATTAGGTTTTTAACATTATTAAATAAAGATTTATTAATTTTACTCATACCGTTTTCTCCCCTTTCCCAATTTGCTACGAGCCTATAATCTGGTTTGAATCACAGAAGGGGATGAATGGAAAACAGGAGATTTTGAGAGTTTGGTTATGCCTTTTGGTTTGACCAATGCACCTACGGTATTCCAGCATTTCATAAATTATATTTTTCATCATTTGGTGGGGAGGTTTGTGGTGGTCTATCTGGACTATATTTTGGTTTACTCACCTGATTTTGAGACACATCGGTGGCATGTTAAGCAGGTACTCCAGATATTAAGGGATAACAAACTTTATGCTAAACTGGAAAAATGTGTTTTTGCTGTTCAGGAGGTGCAGTTTTTGGGGTACTTGTTGTCTTCAGGTTTCCGGATGGAACCGGTGAAGATCCGTGCAGTCCTTGATTACTTGTGAAGGCTTAGCAAGAGCAGTAGTTCGTCCTTTCTGGAGCTTGAGGACGTATGTGCATTTATCTGGAGTTGTCTAAAGCTAACCAATTTCCCCGTTTGTGTACCCTTGTTGTCTATAGTGTTTAGTGGATCTAGTAGGGCTCATATTCCTTCCCTAGCCATACGCCAGGGAAAGACAGGGCGAGGTACGGGTGCGGCGATTGTTGCAGAATCAATACAGGGACGTTAGGGGAGACAGGGTGAAGCTAGCTCAACCTAAGAGGTCTCCACTTTCCCCCTTTCCCTAGAGTCTGGGATCCCTTTCCCTCTTCCCTTTGTGTTGTACTAAGTCTTTCCCACACCTGGCGTGACATTAGCAGAGCATTGAGTTTTTAGCACACTGTTTAATTTCATGCATTGGTCGGCCCTCCAGTTGGTCAGGTAATGTTCAATTTCACATCTTGGTCAGTGTTACGCTCGCGCCCGGACTGATTGGCATGAGCGTGATTAGTGATCCCACTGTATAATGAACCGAGAAGTGCCTGGAGGGGCGTAACTAAGTATCTACCTGATCCGACCAAGGTCGCATGGCGGCTAACGACTCCATGAACCAAGGAGGAACCGAGCAGAGGGACCAGGTGCTACTCCAGGTCAGATCCCGGTCACAGCTCTTGACCCACACCAGGGAATGCAGGAACAGGCAGGTTAGGCTGTCATACAGACAGGTGGGTATTGGCAGGCATGGCTGGTATGCTGACAGGGGGTTACTGGTAAGCACGGCTGGTATGCAGACAGGTGGGTACTGGCAAGCACGGCTGGAGTGCAGACAGGGAAATACTGGCAAACATGGCTGGAGTGTAGACAGGTGGGTACTAGCAGGTTGGAGCGCAGGCTGGATAGAGTTCAGTACAGACTGGGAGACAGGAACAGAGCCGCAGATGCGGTAGACAAGCAGAGTAAAGCGAAACCGCCGGAGCGGAGGACAAGGCAGAGCAGAGTGGTACCGCAGGTGCGATGAACATGGCAGAGCAGAGAGGAACCGCCAGAGCGGTAGGCTAGGCAGAGCAGAGAGGAACCGCCGGAGCGGTGGGCTAGGCAGAGCAGAGGGGAACCGCCGGAGCGGTGAGCAAGCAGAGCACAACTAAACCGCAGGAGCGGTGAACACGGCAGAGCAGAAAGGAACCGCCGGAGCGGTGGGCTAGGCAGAGCAGAGGGGAACCGCCGGAGCGGTGAGCAAGGCAGAGCAGAGGGGAGCCGCCCGAGCGCTGAGCAAGGCAGAGCAGACAGAAACTGCTGGTGCAGTGAGCAAGGCAGAGCAGAGAAAATGGGCAAGTCAGAGCAGGGAGAAGCCGCCGGAGCGGTGGGGAAGGCTGAGCAAAGGGAAGCCGCTGGAGCGGTGGGCAAGTCAGAACAGAGAGAAACCCCAGGTGCGGTGAGCAAGGCAGAGCAGAGAGAAGCCGCCGGAGCGGTGGGCAAGTTAGAGCAGAGAGAAACCTCTGGTGCGGTGAGCAAGGCAGAGCAGAGAGAAGCCGCCGGAGCGGTGGGCAAGTTAGAGCAGAGAGAAACCTCTGGTGCGGTGAGCAAGGCAGAGCAGAGAGAAGCCGCCGGAGCGGTGAGCAATTCAGAGCAGAGAGAAGCCGCCGGAGCGGTGGGTAAGGCAGAGCAGAGGGAAGCCGCCTGAGCGGTGGGCAAGTCGAGCGGAGCGAAACCGCAGGTGCGGTGGACAAGGAAAATACGGGAAGATATGAAGGAAGGGAAAAGGGACTAGCAGAACCAGATACACACAAGGTACTTCCTATGAAGTAGCGAGTGGACACAAAACTCACAAACAGAAGTACAGAGACAACGAGTTGGAGTTAGGTGCAGGTTCAGACACTGCAGGAAAAGGGAGGGTACGGACATAGAGACAAAACAGGTAACAGGCTAAGAGACAGTTCAGACTGGAACTGATACTGCAACGAGATACAGGAACGAGCCTGGGTATACGGCCCCCAGAGTGGCGGAAACATACTAGAAGTCACAGATAACAGGTCTGGGAATGCAGCCCCCATAGTGGCGGAAACAGACAAGAAGCAGAACTGGACCTGGCAACTTCAGAGTCAAGGAGCACACTGAATGTTAGTGTTGCTCAGGCACCTCCTTCTGGGTGGAGGGGGTTTAAATATCCAGTGACTCACAGCAATAGGCTGGAGACGCATTAGGAGTGTGCCCACAGCAGCTATAAGAATCAGAAAGTAACCGGGCCGCCGCCCTAAGCAGTCAGTCAAAAGATATGCACACAGCATGAACTGGATGAAGCAAGGTTTGTAGGCTGGACTGACAGGTAAGATTGCAGTCTTGCATAGTGGGAGGTGGTGCACTATGCAAGCACGCCGCCAGGGATGTTACAGTCAGGCAATGTTTACTTTACACACATCAGTAATTTAATTAAACTTTAGTAATCCTAACTGCCATTCTGAGGTGAGGCGACTAAGACATTATGGTTTAAACTTGGGAAAATCTCAAAAATGATAGCAGCTTCACATCTCCTGAACAAACTATTAAAGCAAGTAAAAAAAAAAAAAAAGTTTAAAAAAAGATCATATAAAAGTACAAATCACCCCCCTTTTTGTCCCATTCAAAACAAAACAATAAAAAATACACATATTTGGTATTGCCACGTTCTGAAACGCCCGATCTATCAAGTAGAGAATTAATCTGATCAGTAAACGGCGAAATGAGAAAAAAATTAAAATGCAATAACAGGCGATCAAAACATTGTATCTAACCCAAAATAGTATCAGTAGAAACGTCAGCTTGGCACGCAAGCAATGAGCCCTCACCCGGGTCCAGATCCCGAATAATGGAGACACTACAGGTCTCGGAAAAATTTTTTAAATTGTTTTTTTCACCACTTAAATAAATAAGAATGCACACATGTTTGGTATCTTCAAGCTCGTAATGACCCGGATAATCTTAATGTCAGGTTAGTTTTACCATTCAGTGAACATGGTAGAGAAAAAAGCCCAAAACATTTGTGGAATTGCACTTTTTTGCAGTTTCACTATACTTGGAAGTTTTTCCCTGTTTTCCAGTACATTATATGGTTAGTGATGGGTGAACCTGTCAGTGTTAAGAGTTCGGCTAATATAGTCAAACACCGAACAGTTTTTTTAAAGTTCGGGTACCAGAACAGTACCCAGACCCCAAACACGGACCCCATTCATGTGAATGGGGGATCCGAATTTACCTGGTATCCAGCACTGTCATTTGCGTGGCAGCACAGGAGACACAGGCTCTGATCGGCGGTAATTGCAGAGCGCTGTGGCAGTGACCCGGCGGTAAAAAGCTTACTGGCTTAGGTGCCAGCTGATGGTACTACCACCATTAGCTGGCACCTCCTGCCATAGGAAGCAGCAGATACAGACGCCGCTGGATGGGAGCAGTAGTCTCCAATCCACTGGCGCCTGTGCTCTGCTGTAAGTAAAAAAAAAATTAAATTATTAAAAAAAATATTATAATAAAAATAAAACACATTATACTTACCTACACCTTTATTCCCGTTCAACTCATTGCACGCGTGGGAAAATACTCACTGCGCATGTGGTGACCTGTTTTGCCGGGAATACACTGAGTCAGTGTATTGCCGGCAAATGAACAGAGCAGTCACATACTATGTGGCTGCTCTGTTCATGGAATCTTCGTGGGACACTTGTTGTTTGGACTGCGTCGGAAATGTAAGGATGAGGTTGGTTTATTTTATTTTGTTACAGGGGACGTTGGCTTCAGCTGGAATGGCCAAGATGGTAAGTATGGTTTAATTTAGAATATTACAGGAATCCTGTCTTTATTTCAAATAAAATATTTTATTCTGGTTGTGAGTGTTTTTATTTTACATTTTACCTTCACTATGGGGTTAGTAATGGGGGGGCCTCTGCAATACTAACCTGGGTTTGATGTCAGCTGGCATTATAAGCTGATATCAACCCCAACCCTATAACCCCACCGCCACCGCTACAGGGCAGTGGGTAGAGCGAGGCTAAGTGCCAGAATTCTGGGACGGCTGAGGGCTTCTCTTTCTAGCCTCGGAGGGGGCCAATATTCATGGTCCCTTCCTAGGCTTTTAATATCAGTCCACAGATGTCTGCATAGCCTTTGCTAGCTGTTAAAATAGGGGGACCCCGTGTCATTATCTATCTGTATATCTATCTATTATATATTATCAACACACATAGTCAAAATTGTTGGTACCTCTCGTTTAATGAAAGAGAAACCCACAATGGTCACAGAAATAACTTGAATCTGACAAAAGTAATAATAAATTAAAAATCTATGAAAATGAAAAAATGAAAGTCAAACATTGCTTTTCAACTCTGCTTCCACGGAATTTTTTTAAAACTTAAACTCATGAAATAGGCCTAGACAGAAATGATGGTACCCCTGAAAATAATGTGACAAAAGGGATATGTTAAATGAAGTTGTGTCCACTAATTAGCATCACAGGTGCCTACAATCTTGTAATCAGTCAGTGGGCCTGTATTTAGGCCTACTCACTGTGCTGTTTGGTGACATGGTGTGTACCACACTCAACATGGACCAGAGGAAACAAATGATAGAGTTGTCTCAGGAGATTAGAAAAAAAATTATAGACAAGCATGTTAAAGGTAAAGGTTATAAGACCATCTCCAAACAGCTTGATGTTCCTATGACTATAGTTGCACATATTATTCACAAATTTAAGATCCATGGGACTGTAGCCAACCTCCCAGGACGTGGCCGCAGGAGGAAAATTGATGACAAATCAAAGAGACGGATGATACGAATGGTAACAAAAGAGCCCAGGAAAACTTCTAAAGAGATTAAAGGTGAACTTCAAGCTCAAGGAACATCAGTGTCAGTTCGCACCATCCTTCGTTGTTTGACCCAAAGTGGACTTCATGGGAGACGACCAAGGCGAACACCATTGTTGAAAAAAAATCAAAAAAGCCAGACTGGAATTTGCCAAACTACATGTTGACAAGCCACAAAGCTTCTGGGAGAATGTCCTATGGACAGATGAGACAAAAATGGAAGTTTTTGGCAAGGCACATCAGCTCTATGTTCACAGATGGAAAAATGAAGCATATTAAGAAAAGAACACTGTCCCTACTGTGAAACATGGAGGAGGCTCTGTTATGTTCTGGGGCTGCTTTGTTGCATTTGGCACAGGGTATCTTGAATCTGTTTAGGCTACAATGAAATCTCAAGACTATAAAGGGATTCTAGAGAGAAATGTGCTGCCCAGTGTCAGAAAGATTTGTCTCAGTTGCAGGTCATGGGTCTTGCAACAGGATAATGACCCAAAACACACAGCTAAAAACACGCAAAAATGGCTAAGAGTAAAACATTGGACTGTTCTGAAGTGGCCTTCTATGAGCCCTGATCTAAATCCCATTGAGCATCTTTGGAAAGAGCTGAAACATGACGTCTGGAAAAATCAACCTTCAAACACGAAACAACTGGAGCAGTTTGCTCATGAGGAGTGGGCCAAAATACCTGTTGAGAGGGGCAGAAGTCTCATTGACCGTTACAGGAATCGTTTGATTGCAGTGATTCCCTCAAAAGGTTGTTCAACAAAATATTAAGTTAAGGGTACCATCATTTCTGTCCAGGCCTATTTCAGGAGTTTAATTTTTTTAAAACTTCTGTGTAAACAGGGTTGAGAAGCAATTTCTGACTTTCATTTGTTCATTTTCATAGATTTTTAATTTATTATTACTTTTGTCAGATTCAAGTTATTTCTGTGACTATTGTGGGTTTTTCTTTCATTAAACGAGGGGTACCAACAATTTTGACCATGTGTGTATATATCTAGCTATCCATATATCTATGGATCTATTATCTATTTATTTATCTATCCATATATGTATTTATTATCTGTTGACCTATCTAATTATCTAAGATAGATAATAGATAGATATATGGATATATAGATATACTGATATCTAAATAGATAATAGATCGATAAATAGATATGTAGATAAATAGATTTATAGATAGATAATAGTTAGATATATGGATATATTGCTAGATAATAGATATATGGATAGATACACAAATAGATTAATAGATATACGGATAGATAGATATATGGATAGATACATAGGTAAATAATAGATATATGGATAGATATAAAGATAGATAAATAGATTCATAGATAGATAGAGAAATATTTAGATTTGAGAGTCCTCAGTGGTTGATACCTTTTAACCCCTTTCCGACGAGGTCAGTAATAGTACGTAGCTGCGCCCTGGGACTTATGGACCAGATACATACTATTACGCATGCGCCGATTGCACCCGCACCGCTCCCTGCATATTAAGCCCCGCAATGCTGCTATCGAAATTGATCCCAGCATTGCAGGGGCAAGGGGGGAGGTGATCGCTATACTCATCTCCTGCCGGCATCCACCGATGTCTGCGGCAGCTTCTGGATGTTGTCATGACGACCCGATGCAGTTATGACAACATCGGGGTCACCCGGAGGCAGGACGTTACCTTGGTCATGCGCAGTGCATGAGCCCTGTGTGCAGCGCTGACAGGCTGCATGGCATAGGGAGCTGCTGCTCTCTATAGTCCCATAGTGGGACAATGTGTAAAAGTAAAAAAAAGTGCAAGAAAGTGAAAAAAAAAAAAAATATAAAAAATATTTAAAAAAATGAAAAAAAAATCCCCCAAAAATAAAAATATATTGAACCCATAATATTTATTTATTATGAAGAAAAAAACAACCAATAAAAGTACACATATTTGGAATCGCCACGTCCGGAACGACCTGACCTATAAAACTGTGCCACTAGTTAACCCCTTTAGTAAACACAGTAAAAAATAAAAATAAAAAATGAAGCAAAAAACAATGCTTTATCATCATACCGGCAAACAAAAAATGGAATAACTTGCGATCAAAAAGACCAATGTAAATAAAAATGGTACCGCTGAAAATGTCATCTTGTCCCACAAAAAACAAGCCACTGTACAGCTCCATCATCCATAAAATAAAAAAGTTATAGCTCTCAGAATAAAGCGATACAAACATTTTTTTTTTTCTAGAAAATAGTTTTTATTGTGTAAAAGTGCCAAAACATAAAAAAAATTATATAAATTTGGTACCACTGACCTGAAGAATGAAGCTGCCTTATCAATTTTACCACACACGGAGATGCATAAAAAAAAACCCATAAAAACAATTCCTGAATTTTGTTTATTCTGCCTCCCAAAAATCGGAATAGAAAGCGATCAAAAAATGTCACATGCCCGAAAATGGTGCCAATAAAAATGTCAACTTCTCCCGCAATAAACAAGCTGTCACATGACTCTATCGGCCAAAGTATGGAAAATTTATAGCTCTCAAAATATGGTGATGCAAATACTAGTCTTCGCAAAAAAAAAAAAAAGGGCTTTTTAGTATGTGACAGACGTCAATCATAAAAACCTGATATGAATCTGTTATCGCTGTAATCGCAACGACCTGAAGAATAAAGTAGTCTAATCACTTATACCACACGAGGAACGGTGTAAAAAAATAAACTTTAGGGTTAGGGTTGTGCTAGGGTTAGGGTTGTATTAGGGTTGGGGTTAGGGTTGTGCTAGGGTTAGGGTTGGGCTAGTGTTAGGGTTGAGCTAGGGTTAGGGTTGGGCTAGGGTTAGGGTTGAGCTAGGGTTAGGGTTGGGCTAGGGTTGGGGTTATGGTTGGGCTAGGGTTGGGGTTGTATTTTGGTTGGGGTTAAATTTTGGATTTTTTCAAAAGTAAAGAAAAAAAAAATGATGTCGATATGGCGACCAGTGTTGAGCGCAAGTGCTCGCTACTTGAGTTTGCATCGGGTGCTCGGGTATGCACTGAGTATCGCAGGTGTTTGAGTGACATGCTCGAGTCTCTGCCCCATATGCTTTGCGGCCAAAAAAAACATTGCTGGGATCCCCTGCCATGCATGAGCGATCCCCGAATGTTTTTTCTTGGGTGTCTAACAACCGTGAAACATGCAGGTACTCGAGCATGTCACTCGAGCACCCGTGATACATGGTGCATACCCGAGTACCCGATGCAAACTCAAGTAGCGAGCACTTACGCTCAAGACTAATGACTTATTCAATATGATGACCTAATGTTATCAAATTCTGTCTTACCTCTGGGTTCAAAATGTACACTATACCCCTTGATAAAATCCTTGACGGGTCTAGTTTCCAAAATGGAGTCAGTTGTGGGGGGGGGGGGGGTTTCCACTATTTAGGCACATCAGAGACTCCTGAAATGCAACATGGCGTCCACTCTTGATTCCAGCCAATTTTGCGTTCAAAAAGTCACACAGTGCTCCTTTCCCTTTTGAACCCTGATGTGCGCCCAAACAGTGTATTTTCCCCACATATGGAGTATTGGCGTACTCAGGAGAAATTGCACAACAGTTTTTAGGTCCTATTTTCTCCTCTTACCCTTGTGAAAATAAAAAATTTGGGGCTAAAAGATCATTTTTGTGGAAAAAGTTAGATTTTTTTATTTTCACGGCTCCATGTGATAAACTTCTGTGAAGCACCTGGTGGTTAAGGGTGCTCGCCACACATCTAGATAAGTTCCCTGAGGGGTCTAGTTTCCAAAATCGTATGACTTGTGGGGGTTATCCACTGTTTAGGCACATCAGGGGCACATCCGCTAATTATTCAAGCAAATTTTACATTCAAAAAGTTAAATGGCGCTCCTTTCCTTCCGAACCCTGCCGTACGCCAAAGCAGTGGTTTTCCCCCACTTATGGGGTATTGACTTACTCAAGAGAGATTGCACAACAAATTGAATGGTGCCATTTCTCCTGTTACCCTTATGAAAATGCGAAACTGGGAGCTGAAAAACATTTTTGTGGGAAAAATGTGAAAATTTTATTTTCATGGCTCCATGTTATAAACTTCTGTGAAGCACCTGGGGGTTCAATGTGCTCACCACACATCTAGATAAATTCCCTGAGGGGTCTAGTTTCCAAAATGGTGTCACTTATGTGGTGTTTCCACTGTTTAGGCACATCAGGGGCTCTCCAAACGCAACATGACGTCCGCTAATTATTCAGCAAATTTTACTTTCAAAAAGTCAAATGGCGCTCCTTCCCTTCCGAACCCTGCTGTACGCCAAAGCAGTAGTTTTCCCTCACATATGGGGTATCGGCTTACTCAGGAGAGATTGCACAACAAGTTGCATGGTGCAATTTCTCCTGTTACCCTTATGAAAATGCAAAACTGGGGGCTGAAAAACATTTTTGTGGGAAAAATGTGGACATTTTATTTTCACGGCTCCATGTTATAAGCTTCTGTGAAGCACCTGGGGGTTCAAGGTGCTCACCACACATCTAGATAAGTTTCCTCATGGGTCTAGTTTCCAAAATGGTATCACTTATTGGGGTTTTTCACTGTTTAGGCACATCAGGGGCTCTCTAAACGCATCATGGCGTCCGCTAATTATTCAAGCAAATTTTACATTCAAAAAGTCAAATGGCTCCTTCCCTTCTGAGCCCCGCTGTGCGCCCAAACAGTGTTTTTTCCCCACGTAACGGGTATCTGCGTGCTCAGGGGAATTTTGACATAAAATTTTGGGGTCCATTTTTTCTGTTACCCCTGCAAAAATAAAAACATTTGGGTCTAAAGTAACATTTTTGTGAAAAAAGTTAAATCTTCATTTTTTTCTTCCACATTCCAAAAATTCCTGTGAAGCACCTGAAGAGTTAATAAACTACTTAAATGTGGTTTTGAGCACCTTCAGAGGTGCAGTTTTTAGAATGGTGTCACTTTTGGGTATTTTCTGTCATAAAGGCCCCTCAAAGTCACTTCAAATGTGATGTGGTCCCTAAAAAAATGGTTTTGCAAACTTTGTTGTAAGAATGAGAAATCGCTGGTCAACTTTTAATACTTTTAACTCCCTAACTGCTGATGTAAAGTAGACATGTGGGAAATGTTATTTATCAACTATTTTGTGTGATATATTTCTCTGATTTAAAGCCATAAAAATTCAAATTTTGAAAATTGTGAAATTTTCAAAATTTTCGGCAAATTTCAGATTTTTTCACCAATAAATGCAAGTGATATAAAAGAAATTTTACCACTATCATGAAGTACAGTATGTCACGAAAAAACAGTCTCAGAATCAGCAGGATCCATTGAAGGGTTCCAGAGGTATTGCCTCATAAAGTGACAGTGGTCAGATTTGTAAAAATTGGCCCGGTCATTAACGTGCAAACCACCCTCGGGGGTAAAGGGGTTATTGGCTAACTGAAAAGATGGTAACAAGTTGCAAGCTTTTGAGACTACTCAGTTCTCTTCATCAGGCTAGTATACCCCAAAATATGAAGTCAAATATTTATACACAATAGGACACAGAAATAATGCAGTAGATGAGAAAGGTGATGAAAAGCAGAGCTATTACTAACAGTTCTGCGTGTAAATATTTTAGCAGTTCATAGATGAGGAGTGTGAAGGTTTTATTGTCCTGTGACTGGGTCTAGTGTTGTGATGACCCCACAAGTCTAATGGGCACATTCCTTAGTTGATGTAGAATGACATAAATCCATACAACACATTCATTCCTGCTCTGAAGGTGTCAAAGGTCACCATTAGTTTATATTCCCAGACTCTTCTGTCTCTCTGAGATTTGAAATTACCTTTTAATACCAGTAATTTCATGTCCTTGATGCTGTGATCAGGGAGACAAAAATGCTTGGACACAGGCAGATCTATTCTTTTTTCTTTTATTGTGTGGCGATGATTTATCCTTGTGCTAAGTTTTTGCCCTGTCTCGCCTACATACAGACCCCAGTTGGTACATATAATTAAGTACACTACATTAGATGTGATACAGCTGAAAGTACCTGGGATATTGCAGTTCTGATGTGAATTGGGGATTTTATCTTGTCTATGGTCATTATAAACGGACAGATTTTACATTTTTTATGGTTGCAGGGAAAGGTACCTGTAGCTGGTGGAGATACAGGGAGCTTCTGACAATGATGCTTCTTTGATTTGGGGGCTGCCTGAAACACAAAAGTGGGGGGTCTGGAAATATGGATTGTAATCGGGCATCTTTTTGTAATAAGGGTTGTAGTTTCCATGCATATCTCCTTAGTGCCTCCAGATTGGGATTGTAGGTGACTACTAGAGGAACCTGGTTGCTTTTTTGTTTAGTTTTGTAATGTAGGAGGTGATTCCTTGATATTCTGGTGGCTCTTGTAATCTGGTTCTCAATTTTTTTGGATGGTAGCCCTGATTCAAAAAAGTCTTTGAGGCCACCAAGGTGTTTGTCTCTATCCATAGGGTTGGAACATACCCGATTGCATCTGATGGCTTGGCTGTAGACATTAGATTTATAATTTTTTTATGTGTTTTGGATGGAAACTGTCCCATTTAAAGTATGTTGGACGGTCCCCTTTAATAAAAATAAAATAATAAACCAACCTCATCTTTACCTTGCCAACCCAGTCCAAATAACGAAGGTCCCACAAAGATTGTATAAACAGAGCAGCCACATAGTATGTGACTGCCCTTATCATTTGCCGGCAATACAATCACTCAGTGTATTCCCTGCAAAACAGGTCACCGCATGCACAGTGAGTATTTTCACACGCATACAATTAATTGAACTGAGTTCACCTCATTGCAAGCGTGGGAGAATACTCATTGCGCGTGCACTGACCTCATTTGCCGGGAATACACTGAGTCAGTGTATTGCCGGCAAATGATCAGGGCAGTCACATACTATGTGGATGCTGTGTTCATGCAATCTTTGTGGGACCTTTGTTATTTGGACTGCGTCAGCAAGGTAAGGATGAGGTTGGTTTATTATTTTATTTTTATTACAGGTATGCAATTACCGCCTATTAGAGCCTGTGTTTCCTGCGCTGTCATGCCTGAACCCGAACAGTAACACAGACTTCCATAGGAAGTCTGTGTTCGGAGTCCGGGACCGAACAGTAGATGTTTGGTACGGACACCGAACTTTACTGTTCGGGGTTGCCCAACACTGTATATGGTAAAATCAATGGTGTTGTTCAAAAGTACAACTCGCCCGGCAAAAAACAAGCCCTTACACATCCATATTGACAGAAAAATAAAAAAAATTATGGCTCTGGAAGAAGGGGAACAAAACAACGGAAGTGCAAAAGCAGAAAATGGCCAGTGGGTGAAGGTTAATTTCCATAAAAAACACTAATCAAAAACGCAATGTGTGAACATAGCTTAATACTGACAGGTATAATGCATTGCAGTGTTGGTGCATTTAAATGCATTGTACCAGTAATCAGAGTAATAAAAGTTAAAGTCCCATAGAAGGACTAAGTAAAAAAGTGGAAAAAAAAGTAAATTGTTAAAATATTAAAAAAAAATTAGAATGATAAAAATAAAAAAAAATACAAATAAATAGGTATATTTATATATAAACAAAAATAAAAGAAGTACACATATTTGTTATCGTCTCATTCGAAATAAACTGATTTATAAAATTGAAGTTAATGCCTTCAGTGAACAACATAAAAAAATAAATTAAAAACTTTGCAAAAATATGGAAAAGTAAAATTCAGTGAGCTGTTCCCTTTTACACAGAAGGCCACAGCAAAGAAACGTATACTGTACAGTATAGGTTTTCCTTACAGTGCGCCCCTATAGCGGACAGATGCCTTGACACCCATCCTGACTGTGGCCAATTATTATTTATTTATATAGCACCATTGATTCCATGGTACTGTACATAAGAAGGGGTTACATACCAAATACAAACATCACTTACAGTAACAAACAATGATATACTGGTACAGAGGGAAGAGGACCCTGCCCTTGCGGGCTTACATTCTACAGGAATGGGGAAGGCGACAGTAGTTTTGGGGGGTTGCGGTAGCTCCAGTGTTGAGGTGGCAGCAAGCAAGGTCATGGCGGACTGTAAGCTTGTTTGAAGAGGTACGTTTTCAGGTTCAGTCTCAAGGATCCAAATGTGGAGGCTAATCTGATGTGTTGAGGCACAGAATTCCATAGCATGGGAGATATTCGGGAGAAATCTTGGAGGCGGTTGGGTGAGGAACGAAGAAGTGTGGAGAATAGAAAGAGGTCTTGGGAGGACCGGAGATTACGTAAGGCAATATATTAGAAGATTAGTTCAGAGATGTACGAAGGAGAAAGGATATGGATGGCTTTGTAGGTCAGTGTTAGTACTTTGAACTGGATATGCAGGGCAAATGGGAGCCAGTGAAGGTATTTGCAAAGGTGGGTAAGCAGAGGAGTAGTGAGGCGAGAGGTGAACTAGTCGCGCAGCAGAGTTAAGGATGGACTGGAGGGGTGCGAGAGTCTTAGCAGGTAGGCCACAGAGGAGAGTGTTGCAGTAGTTGAGGCAGGAGATGATGAGGGCATACACAAGCAGTTTAGTAGATTGAGGGTTGATGAAAGGACGGATTCTGGAAATATTTTTGAGCTGTAGGCGACAGAAGGTGGCGAGAGCTTGGATGTGGGGCTTGAAGGACAGGGCAGAGTCAAGGGTTACTCCGAAGCAGCAGATTGCCGGTACAGGGGAAAGTGTGATGTCATTTATTGTGATAGATAGATCAGGTGGGGAAGATATGTGTGATGAGGGAAAGATGATGAATTCACCTTTGTCCACATTGAGCTTGGGAAATTGACATCGTGGACAAGGAGGATGTGACTGATAGACAATCTGGGATTAAGGACCGCAGAGAGGTGACATCTGGGCCAGAGATGTAGATATGGGTGTCATCAGCGTACAGATGGTACTGGAAGCCATGGGATTTTATGAGCTGTCCCAGCCTAAGGGTATAGATTGAAAAGAGTAGGGGTCCTAGGACAGAGCCTTGAGGGACTAAAACTGAGAGGGGGCGGAATGAGGAGGTAGTGTGGGAGAGGGTGACGCTAAGTGCGGTTAGAAAGGTATGAGGATATCCAAGATAGGGCAAGGTCTTTGACCCAAAGAAAGAGAGGATCTGTAGTAGGAGGCAGTGATCAACTGTGTCGAAGGCAGAGGACAGGTCAAGAAGAAGGAGTACAGGGAATTGTCTATTTGCTCTGGCTGTAAGTAAGTCATTAGTAATTTTGGTTAATAATTTTGGTAAGTGCAGATTTGGTGGAATGGTGGGGGCGGAAGCCAGATTGTCAGTTGTCGAAGAGAGAGATGAGAGGTGAGAGGAAAGTTCAGCGTGAACTGAATTGAAAAGGGATGGCCCCCCTCATCCCTCTTCCTGGTATGCATGGCACCCCTCATCCCCTTTCTTGGTATGCATGGCACCCTTCATCCCTCATCCTGGTATGCATGGCCCCCCTCATCCCTCTTCCTGGTTTGTATGTCATCCTTCATCCCTCATCCTGTTATGTATGGCACCCTTCATCCCTCATCCTGGCATGTATGGCACCCCTCATCCTGGTATGAATCTTATCCTTCATCCTGGTATGCATGTCACCCCTCATCCCTCATCCTGGTATGCATGACCCCCCTCATCCTGGTATGCATGGCCCCCCTCATCCTGGTATGCATGGCCCCCCTCATCCCGGTATGTATGCTCTCCCTAATCTTGGTATGCATGGCACCCTTCATCCTGGTATGCATGACACCCTTCATCCCTTCATCCCTCATCCTGGTATGCATGGCCCCCCTCATTCCTCTTTTTCTCCCCTTGTGTGCAAGTATGTCTTCTAATCTAAACCCAAATGAAACACCTATGGGGAATTCTGAAGAGATAAGTTGAGCATCACGCTGCATCCAGCATCCAGGCTCTATAAAGGTCGGTTTATGTCGCCAAGTTGTTTATTCCACTCCTAGATGACTTTCTGTCTTTAGAAACCATGAAAGTCAGGCAAAATACTAGATGTAGTGTTTTTTTATGTGGGGTGTATTCATGTTTGCATCAACTAATTTGAGTGCAACTGAAGATTTTTTATAATATTAATCTTACTTGCTTGTTTTGGGTTACAAAAATGTTCTGTGTAACTTAGTCTTGTCAAAATGTTTGAAATTGTTGTGTCCAATGACTTTTCAAATGGTGTCTACTCATTTATGGTGAGCATGGAATATATATGTATATACAGTATGTATATATCATATACATATACAGGTGCATCTCACTAAATTAGAATATCATCAAAAAGTTAATTTATTTCAGTTTTTCAATACAAAAAGTGAAACTCATATTATATAGAGTCATTACAAACAGCGTGATCTATTTCAAGTGTTTATTTCTGTTAATGTTGTTGATTATGGCTTACAGCCAATGAAAACACAGAAGTCATTATCTCAGTAAATTAGAATACTTTATAACAACAGCTTGAAAAATGTTTGTAAAATCCAAAATGTTGGCCTACTGAAATGTATGTTCAGTAAATGCACTCAATACTTGGTCGGGGCTCTTTTTGCATCAATTACTGCTCAGTGCGGCAATGTGGCATGGAGGCGATCAGCCTGTGGCACTGCTGAGGTGTTATGGAAGCCCAGATTGCTTTAATAGCAGCCTTTAGCTCGTCTGTATTGCTGGGTCTGGAGTCTCTCATCTTCCTCCTGACAATATCTCATAGATTCTCTATGAGGTTAAGGTCAGGTGAGTTTGCTGGCCAATCAAGCACAGTGATACTGTTGTTTTTAAACCAGGTATTGGTACTTTTGGCAGTGTGGACAGGTGCCAAGTCCTGCTGGAGAATGAAATTTCCATCTCCAAAAAGCTTGTCGGCAGAGGGAAGCATGAAGTGCTATAAAATTACCTGGTAGATGGCTGTGCTGACTTTGGTCTTGATAAAACACAGTGGACCTACACCAGCAGATGACATGGCTCCCCAAACCATCACTGATTGTGGAAACTTCACACTAGACCTCAAACAGCATTGGATTGTGGCCTCTCCACTCTTCCTTCAGACTCTGGGACCTTGATTTCCAAATGAAAATTGAAACTCTGGGACCTTGTGAATTGTGTTAATGACTGCCTTCTGGACATCTGTCAAGTCAGCAGTCTTCCCCATGATTGTGGAGCCTACTGAAACAGACTAAGGGACCTTTTTAAACGCTTAGGAAGCCTTTGCTGGTGTTTTTTGTTAATTATTTTAATTTACTGAGATAATGACTTTTGTATTTTCCTTGGCTGTAATGCATAATCAACATTAACAGAAATAAACACTTGAAATAGATCACTCTGTTTGTAATGACTCTATATAATATATGAGTTTCACTTTTTGTATTGGAGAACTGAAATAAATTAACTTTTTGATGATATTCTAATTTAGTGAGATGCACCTGTTAACTTTTTGATGATATTCTAATTTAGTGAGATGCACCTGTATATATATATATATATATATATATATTTTATCACCCTGACTAATAAGTGTTTCATTACTTTACAGAGGAAGAGGAAGAGGACCCTTCACCAATTGGTATGTACTGCACATTATCATTCCATGTTTCTTAACCCTGTCTTGTAATCAGCATTAACCTGACAGCCACATTTTTAAGCATGACATGTCATTTTATGTGGTAATAACTTTAAGGCTAAGTTCACACGATGCGTTTTTCATGCGTTTCCGCGGCGTTTTTGCAGTTGCGTAAACGCCGCGGAAACGCATGAAAAACGCATGGTAGAAGGGCAGCAATGTTCCCCAATGGAAATCCGCATGTGCTGTGCCCATGATGCGGATTTTTCCGCAGCGTAAACGCTGCGGTCAAAAATCCGCAGCATGTCAATTAATTTTACGGAAACGCTGCTCTTTTGCCGCCATTGACTTGCATTAGACCGCATGGAATCCGCATCACTGTATATGTTGATGCGCTTTTAATGCGGTCTAATGTGCGGATGGTACCCGGGTGTGGATGAGAGGACTCTCATCCAGACCCAGGTACCATTAAAAAAAAAAGAATAAAATAAAAAATATATATATTCTCACCTTCTGACGGCCCGCGCTGCGTCCTGCTGGCTTCCCGGGCACTTCGCGGTTGAATGAAGGACCTTCGCTGACGTCAGAGTCATGTGACGGGTCACGTGACGCTGACGTCGGAAGGTCCTAAAGTCTTCACTGCCGGCAGCCGGGACCGAGCGAAGCAGGACACCGGGGGCCATCAGAGGGTAAAGTATAGATTTATTTTTTATTTTTTGACATTCACACACTATATAAATCCATGCCGGTTGCATGGATTTATATAGTGTGAAGTTGACAAGCACTTTCCAAGTGATGCTAAAATCTCTTGGGAAGCGCTTGTCAACCCGCATGCGGAAATGCATGTGAAGAACGCTTCATTTCCGCATGTCCCTGGCAGGAAACCGCATGTACAATCCGCATGCGTTTTTTCCTGCCAGAGAGATGCAGAAACGCTCAGGAAAAAATCCTGAGCATTTCTGCATCGTGTGCACATACCCTTAAATGCTTCTTCTTCTGCCAGTGATTCTGAGATTGTAATTTTGTTTTTGTAAAACATTGCACCTGTTCGTACTGGATCAGTTGTTTAGTCGTTATTTATGAAAGTATTCCAAATTTTCTGAAAATTTAGAAAAAATTTGCAATTTTTAAACTTAATTGTATACCCTTAATGAGATGTATATAGCTATAAAATATAAGTGTCTGCTCTATATGGGGTGATCCTGCGTTCAGGAGAAATTGCATAATACATTGTGCAGGCTAAAATTTGAGTCTGAAGTAACATTTTAGCTTAACCGCTTTAGGTTGTGTGCCCACGATGCGTTTTTTTAAGCATTTCCGCAGCGGCAAAAACGCTGCAGAAACACTTAAAAAACGCATGGTAGAAGGCCTGCCATGTTCCCCAATGATAATCCGCATGTGCTGTGTACATGCTGCGGAAATTGCCGCTGCGGATTATCATTGCAGAAAAAAACGCAGCACTACCAATTATTTTACGGAAGTGCTGCGTTTTCGCCGCCATGGATTTGCATTAGAACGAATGGATTACGCTTCAATAGATAAGCACATGCGGAATATATGCGTTCAATGTGCGGATGGTACCCGGGTGTGGAGGAGAGGAGACTCTCCTCTGGACCTGGGTACCATAGAAAATTGTAAAAAAAACAATAAAATAAAAAATAAATATGATACTTACCTTCTGGTGGCCCCCGGTGCGCTCGTCCTCTCATGCCGGCAGATCGCGATGGACTGGAGGACCTGCGCTGATGTCATAGTCATGTGACTGGTCACGTGACGCTGACGTCGGCAGGTCCTTCAGTGTACCGCGATCTGCTGGCATGAGAGGACGGAGTGAAGCAAGACTGCGGGGGCCATCGGAAGGTAAGTATAGATTTATTTTTAAACATTCTTTCGGTCACACTATATAAAGTTGACAAGCACTTTCCAAGTGATGCTAAAATCGCTTGGAAAGCGCTTGTCAACCCGCATGCAGAAATGCATGTGAAGAACGCTTCACATCCGCATGTACCTGGCAAGAAAAGCGCATGTACAATCCGCATGCGTTTTTTTCTGCCAGGGAGATGCAGAAACGCTCAGGAAAAATTCGGAGCATTTCTGCATCGTGGGCACATAGCCTTACTCCCCCCCCCCCCAGGGTGGTTTGCACGTTAATGACCAACCAATTTTTACAATTCTGACCACTGTCACTTTATGAGGTAATTACTCTGAAACGCTTCAACGGATCCCCCTGATTCAGAGATTGTTTTTTCGTGACATATTGTACTTCATGACAGTGGTAAAATTTATTCGATATCACTTGCATTTATTCGTGAAAAAATTGGAAATTTGGTGAAAATGTTGAAAATTTCACAATTTTCAAAATTTAAATTTTTATTTCGTTAAATCAGAGAGATATGTTACACAAAATAGTTAATAAATAACATTTCCCACATGTCTACTTTACATCAGCACAATTTTGGAATCCAACATTTTTTTCATTAGTGCGCTATAAGGGTTAAAAGTTGATCAGCGATTTCTCATTTTTCAAACACAATTTACAAAACCATTTTTTTAGGGACCACATCACATTTGAAGTGACTTTGAGGAGCCTTTATTACAGAAAATACCCCAAATTGACACCATTCTAAAAACTGCACCCCTCAAGGTGCTGAAAACCACAATCAAGAAATTTGTTAACCCTTCAGATGCTTCACAGGAATTTTTGGAATGGGGACGAAAAAAGTGAACATTTAACTTTTTTCACAAAAATTTTACTTTAGACCCCATTTTTTTTTATTTTTGCAGGGGTAACAGGAAAAAATGGACCCCAAAATTTGTTGTGCAATTACCCCTGAGCACGCAGATACCTCATACGTGATTAAAAAACACTGTTTGGGCGCACAGCAGGGCTCAGAAGGGAAAAGGCGCCATTTGACTTTTTGAATGTAAAATTTGCTTGAATAATTAGCGGATGCCATGTTGCGTTTAGAGAGCCTCTGATGTTCCTAACCAGTGGAAACCCCCCATAAGTGATACCATTTTTGAAACTAGACCCCTCAGGGAACTTATCTAGATGTGTGGTGAGCACCTTGAACCCCCCACAGAAGCTTATAACATGTAGCCGTGAAAATAAAATTTTCACATTTTTCCCACAAAAATGTTTTTCAGCCCCCAGTTTTGCATTTTCATAAGGGTAGCAGGAGAAATTGCACCATGCAACTTGTTGTGCAATCTCTCCTGAGTAAGTCAATACCCCATTTGTGGGGAAAACCACTGCTTGGGCGTACAGCAGGGTTCGGAAGGGAAGGAGCGCCATTTGACTTTTTGAATGTAAAATTTGCTTGAATAATTAGCGGACGCCATGTTGCATTTGGAGAGCCCCTGATGTGTCTAAACAGTGTAAAACCCCCACAAGTGACACCATTTTGGAAACTAGACCCCTGAGGGAACTTATCTTGATGTGTGGTGAGAACCTTTAACCTCAGGTGCTTCACAGAAGTTTAAAACATGAAGCCGTGAAAATAAAAAAATCTAACTTTTTCCACAAAAATGATCTTTTAGCCCCAAATTTTTTACTTTCACAAGGGTAAGAGGAGAAATTGGAACCTAAAAACTGTTTTGCAATTTCTCCTGAGTACGCCAATACCCCATATGTGGGCAAAATACACTGTTTGGGCGCATGTCGGGGTTCAGAAGGGAAGGAGCACTGTGTGACTTTTTGAACGCAAAATTGTCTGGAATCAAGAGCGGATGCCATGTCGCATTTCGGGAGCCCCTGATGTGCCTAAATAGTGGAAACCCCCCACAATTGACTCCATTTTGGAAACTAGACCCCTCAAGGATTTTATCAAGGGGTATAGTGTATATTTTGAACCCAGAGGTATGACAGAATTTGATAACATTAGGTCATCATATTGAATAAATTGTCATTAGTCTTGAGCGCAAGTGCTCGCTACTTGAGTTTGCATTGTGTACTCGGGTATGCACCATATATCACGGGTGCTCGAGTAACATGCTTGAGTCCCTGCCCTGCATGTTTCACGGTTGTTAGACACCCAAAAAAAAACATGCGGGGATCGCTCCTGCATGGCAGGCGATCCCAGCAATGTTTTTTTTGGCTGCGAAGCATATGGTGCAGAGACTCGAGCATGTCACTCGAACACCTGCGATACTCAGTGCATACCCGAGCACCCGATGCAAACTCAAGTAACGAGCACTTGCGCTCAACACGGGTCGCCATATTGTCATCATTTTTTTTTTCTTTACTTTTGATAAAATCCCAAATCTAACCCCAACCCTAACCCTAGCCCAACCCTAACCGTAGCCCAACCCTAACCCTAACCCTAGCCCCAACCCTAACCCTACCCCAACCCTAACCACAAACCTAACCCTAGCCCAACCCTAACCCTAGCACAACCCTAACCCTAGAGTTTATTTTTTTACACCATTCCTCGTGTGGTATAAGTGATTAGACGACTTTATTCTTCAGGTCGGTTCGATTACAGCAGTTCAAGATTCATATTGGGTTTTTATGATTGATAGCTGTCACACACTAAAAGATGCTTTTTTGCAAAGACTAGTTTTTGCATCTCCATATTTTGAGAGCTATAATTTTTCCATATTTTGGCCAACAGAGTCATGTGATGGCTTGTTTTTTGCAGGACAAGTTGAAGTTTTTATTGCTACCATTTTCGGGCATGTGACTTTTTTTTATCGCTTTCTATTCCGATTTTTGGGAGGCAGAATAAACAAAAACCAGCAATTCAGGAATTTTTTTTTTTTGCCGTTCCACGTTTGGTAAATTTGATAAGACAGCTTTATTCTTCAGGTCAGTACCTTTACAGCGGTTCCGTATTTATGTTGTTTTTTATATTTTGGCGCTTTTACACAATAAAAACTTTTCTAGAAAAAATAATTTTTTTGTATCGCTTTATTTTGAGATGGAGCTGAATGGCGGCTTGTTTTTTGTGGGACAAGATGACCATTTCAGCGGTACCATTTTTATTTACATTCGTCTTTTTGATCGCGTGTTATTCCATTTTTTTGTTTGGCGGTATGATGATAAAGCATTGTTTTTTGCTTAGTTTTTTTTTTTTTTGATGTGACATCAGCGGATGTCAGAGCAGGCTGCAGCCGGGGGTCACGTGATGTCTAAATGGCTAAATCCCCTGTGGGAGAGAGGAGACCCCCTGGTGTCCGACCTGTCGTCTTTCCTCATGGCATTCCGGAAAGTCTTCGATGAACCAGGACGTAAGACCTCATCAGCCTCCTCTCTGCTATGTCTCCGCCAAGGGAGTCTCACCGTGGGCCAATATGCCATACGGTTCCACACCCTCGCTTCTGAGCTTGCCTGGGATAACGAGGCCCTAGTGTCCATCTTCTGGGAAGGCCTTTCTGGCCGGATTAAAGACGAGCTCGCCGGTCGGGACATTCCTACTACGATGGATGACCTGGTGTCGCTGGCTACCCGGACATCCGGTTTCAAGAGCACACCAAAGAGACCACCTGTGAGAGAAGGTTTCCCTGCCTTGCTCCTACTTTCCAGAGACCTGTCTCCTCATCTGTTACTCCTCGGGCGCACTCACCTGAGCCCATGCAGATCGACCAGACCAAGATGGTCAAATCTCGCCAGGAGTCACGCCGAGCCGAGGGGAGCTGTTTCTATTGCGGCAGTAAGGAGCACCTGATCCGTTCCTGCCCAGAGAGGCCGGGAAACTCCAGTGTCTAGGACCGCTCGGAGAGGTCGCCCTATACAAAAGTAAACCCTCTCCATCCCTGACTATGTCTGTCTCTATCTCCTGGGGAGAGAGCCGTCACTTTGAACTCGCTCACCTGGATTCTGGAGCTGCTGGAAACCTCATTTCCCAGTCCCTGGTTGAGAAATATCATATCCCCACCAAGTCTCTGGCTGAACCATTGTCAGTCGCCTCCGTGGATGGAAGACTTCTTTCGGTGACCATCCTGCTCGTCACGGAACCCATAACCCTGCAGGTGGGAATGCTGCTCTCAGAAAATTTCCTTCCATGTGCTACCTGGACTCTCTCACTCCCTATTGCTAGGCCTACCTTGGCTCCAGACACATGAACCCGTGTTGAACTGGCAATCCGATGAAGTACTCCGGTGGGGGCCGGACTGCCACAAGACCTTCCTGGTTCCGGTTCATCCGATTCGTCCACCACCTACCCCAGCTAATTTACCCAGTCTTCCGGCTCCTTATTGGTCCTATGCTGACGTCTTCGGTAAAAAAGAAGCAGAAACTTTGCCACCTCATAGGCCATATGATTCCCCACTCGACCTGGTACCTGGCGCCACTCCACCCCTTGGCCGTATTTACCCGTTGTCCGCGGCCGAAACCCCGGCCATGTCTGAGTACATTGAAGAGAATCTGTCTAGGGGATTCATCCGGAAGTCTACCTCCTCGGCCGGCGCCAGATTCTTCTTTGTCAAAAAAAAGGATGGCTCGCTACGCCCCTGTATTAACTATAGAGGACCCAATCAGATCACGGTAAAGAATAAATACCCCCTGCCACTCATCTCCGAGTTGTTTGATCGCCTTAAAGGCGCCAGGATCTTTTCCAAGCTGGATCTACGTGGAGCATATAACCTGGTCCGTATCTGGCAAGGAGACGAGTGGAAGACGGCATTCAATACTCGGGACGGTCACTATGAATACCGTGTGATGCCCTTAGGTCTCTGCAATGCTCCCGTCGTCTTCCAAGAACTGGTCAACGACATCTTCCGTGATCTTCTTTACTCCTGCGTGGTGGTATACCTGGACGACATCTTGGTCTTCTCTCTCCGGATCTTCCCACACACCGGAGAGATGTTCGTCAGGTCCTGCTTAGGCTCAGGCAGAACCACCTCTATGCTAAATACGAGAAGTGCCTCTTAGAACAGACCTCTCTTCCATTCCTAGGCTATGTTATCTCCCAGACAGGCTTGCGAATGGATCCCGAGAAACTCTCTGCTGTCATAAAGTGGCCCCGTCCTAAGGGGTTGAAGGCGATTCCTGGGCTTCGCCAATTACTATCGTCTCTTTATTCCACACTTCTCGTCTCGGACGGCTCCCATATCTGCGCTCACCCGTAAGGGAGCAAATCCCAAGCAATGGTCACCCGAAGCTGAGGAGGCCTTCCTTTCCTTAAAGCAAGCCTTCTCCTCTGCCCCTGTACTGCACCGTCCGGATTGTAATAAACAATTCTACCTGGAGGTTGATGCTTCCTCCTCCGGAGCCGGGGCGGTGCTCACACAAAAATCTTCTTCCGGGAGAATGGTAACCTGCAGCTTCTTCTCCAAAATCTTCTCCTCATCTGAGCGCAACTACTCCATAGGAGACCGAGAATTGCTAGCCGTCAAATTGGCGCTGGAGGAGTGGCGCTATCTGCTTGAAGGGGCTCTATACCCGGTGATCATCTACACAGATCACAAAAATCTGGCATATCTCCAAAATGCCCAGAGACTTAATCCGCGTCAGGCCTAGTGGTCTTTGTTCTTCGCCCGCTTCGACTTCATCCTTCATTTCCGCCCGGCGGACAAGAATGTCAAAACTGATGGCTTGTCCCGATCCTTCCTGTCCTCCGATCAAGAGGAGGAGCCTATGCACATCATCGACCCCTCCAAGGTGATGAATGTGGCCCCCTTGGATTTGACTCGTCTTCCACCCGGTAAGACGTTCGTAGCGGTACCAGACCGTGAGAAGGTTCTTCGCTGGGGTCATTCTTCTAAACTAGCTGGCCATGCTGGCCAAAAGAAGACCTTCCTGCTCATTTCCCGGCATTACTGGTGGCCTACCCTGCGTAAGGATGTGGTAGACTTCGTCTCAGCCTGTTCATCTTGTGCCCGCAACAAAGTTCCCAGACACTTACCAGCCGGTCATCTCCTGCCGCTTCCCGTACCTGTTGCCCCGTGGCAACACATCGCTATGGACTTCATTACCGACCTCCCTGTTTCTGCCGGGTGTACTGTCATTTGGGTGGTCGCGGACCGCTTCTCCAAAATGGCCCACTTCATTCCCCTGCCTGGTCTCCCGTCTGCACCTGAGCTGGCTAAAGACTTTATCCGCCATATCTTCCGTCTCCATGGTCTCCACATCGTGTCGGATCGAGGGGTTCAGTTCACCTCACGCTTCTGGAGAGCGACATGTAAACTCCTGGTTGTCACCTTGGATTTCTCCTCCGCTTACCATCCTCAGTCCAATGGTCAAGTGGAGCGGATCAATCAGATCCTTACCAGCTACCTCTGGCACTTTGTTAATGTCCACCATTCTGATTGGGTAGACCTCCTTCCTTGGGCCGAATTCTCTTATAATAATCACGAGAGTGAATCCTCTTCCAAATCCCTGTTCTTTATAGTCTATGGCCAACTTCCCCGGATTCCGTTTCCCGTCTCCGCCTCTGTGGACAACCCTGCCGCAAAGTCTCTTGTCAGCGAGTTTTCCACCATTTGGGAGAGTACTAGGTCTGCACTTTTTCAGTCCTCTGGGCGGATGAAGAGATATGCTGATAAGAGACGTCTGGATCCGCCTCAATTCCGTCTGGGAGAGAAGGTTTGGCTCTCCTCCAAACATGTGCGGCTCAAGATACCCTCCTACAAGTTAGGTCCTCGCTTCATCGGCCCTTTCGAAATCCTCAAGCAAATTAATCCAGTGGCCTACAAATTAAAACTCCCGGCCACCTTACGGATTCCCAACTCCTTCCACGTATCTCTCCTCAAACCCATTGTCTTTAACTCTTTTTCCAACAATCCAGGTACTCCCCCTGCTCTGGTTTCCGCTGAGGACGTCTTTGAGGTAGAGCGTATTCTGGCCACCAAGAGGGTAAGAGGAAAGACCTTTTTCTGGTAGATTGGAAGGGGTTTGGTCCTGAGGAGAGAACTTGGGAACCCAGGGAGAACAAGAACGCCCCGCTTCTCCTTGAAAAATTTCTTTCAGGCCAAAAAAAGAGGGGGCCTAAAGGGGGGGTACTGTAGCATCAGCGTCTCTGCCCCTTGCTAGGCAGAGACTCCGTCACTCACACCTTCCCGCTCCTGGCTCGGCGTCCTCCAGCGCTTCTCTCCCCGCTGCTGCCGGCGCGCGCTCCTTCCATGGCACTGTGATTAGGGCGCGAGCGCTCCCCCTCTCTTAAAGGGACTGCGCGCGCTGTCCTAAGGAGTCCCCGGCCAATTGCCGGAGGACCTCCCATATATAAGGCACCTCCTCCAAAATGGAGTTGCCCAAGCAAAGTTGTTGCACAGTTTCTGATCTCTGCTTTAGCCCTCAGGTCCCGTTGCTAGCCTGACTCCTCGCCCTGCCTGCCAGCCTGTTATCTGCCCGTTACCTGCCAAGCCTGCCAGCCTGCTCACCTGGAGCGCTCACCTGTTACCTGCCTGTTACCTGCCCTGTCGGTCAGCCCGCTCACCTGGGAGCATCCGCCTGTTACCTGCCCTGTCTGTCAGTCCGCTCACCTGGGAGCATCCGTCTGTTACCTGCTGTGTCCGTCAGCCCGCTCACCTGGGAGCGCCCACCTGTTACCTGCCTGTTACCTGCTTTGTCTGTCTGCCCGCTCACCTGGGGGCACCCGCCTGTTTCCTGCCAGCCTGCCTGGAGACTCTGCCGTCACTTGCTGTGACCACCTGCCTGGTAAACCTAGAGACTACTACTTGCTCTGCTGTCACGAACCGTGATCACCTGTCAGCTACCAGAGACTTCTGCCTGCTTGCCGTGTCCATCCATCTTACTGGTCAGTCCCAGCCATCTGTCCCGTGGGAGCCACCTGCTGTCTTACAAGGTCGTCCCCAGAGTAGCACCTGGTCCCTCTGCCCGGATCCTCCCTGGTCACGGAGTCGTTAGTCGCCGTCCGACCAGGGTCGGTTCGGGTTGATACTTAGTCACACCCCTCTGGGTCCCTCTTTGCACCTCGGCACAGAGGTTCCTCCACCCGGACCCGTAACAATAGTATTTCCTGCAGAGGGTTTTCTGAAGGTTTTTGTGTGGATGGGAGCCTTGTGTTCTCCTATTAATTCCAAATCCAGGAATGTTATTTTAGTTCTGTCTATGGTATGTCTATGGTATGGGTGAACCACAAATTAAACTCATTGTTGTTTAAATAAGTTAAAACTCTGTAATATCATTAGTTTCACCACCCCAGATGATTAATCATCAATAAATCTGGTATAGATGATAATAGAAGAACAAAAAGGATTGTGGACACTATTTATAAAACCTGAAGGTAACTGGATCCTTAGTCACAGTAAACAATGTTCCTGTTTGTTGTCACTCTCTCCTCTGTAGTCCTTCACTTTCTACTAACCCCTATAATCCCTACTCCTAGTAAGGAATTGGTCATCTGTCTCTCCATTCTCCCCATCCATCTCACCTCCTCCTCAGAACTGATCCTCAACATACAATCCTGTGTCTCTAAGCCCAGACAACCACCTTATGCTCTCTCCTGCTCTCACCTACTAACACTTTCTCTACTCCTCCTCACTGCTGGTGATATCTCCCCAAATCCTGCCCCCCCCCCCCACCCACCACATCCCCACAGTCACATCTACCTCTCATCCTTGATCGATCACACATTTCCGCAACCTTTCTAACCTTATACCCATCCGCCCAGCCCCACTAACAGAAGCTCTATGGAACGCACACTCTGTCTGCAACAAACTTTCCTACATCCATGATCTTTTCATTACTAACAAACTTTCCTTCCTCGGCATCACTGAAATCTGGCTCACCCCCTTCTGACACAACCTCTTCATTTGCACTTTCTTATGGCGGTTTCCACCTCTCCCACACACCCCGCCCCAGCAGCAAGTATGGTGGAGGAGTTGGCTTTCTTCTGTCAGATAACTGCTCCTTCTCACATATCCCATTGCCATCCTGCATTACCCTCCCCTCTTTTGAAGTGCACTGTGTGCACAACTACTCACCCTTCAACCTCCAACTGGCTGTCATTTACCACCCCCCAGGGCCAGCTACCACCTTCTTAGACCACTTCACCACCTGGCTACTCCATTTCCTTTCTGCTGATATCCCCACTATCATCATGGGTAACTTCAACATCCCCATTGACACTTCCCAATCATCTGACTCTAAGCTTCTATCCCTCACTTCCTCCTTCTGCCTCGCTCAATAGTGTTCCGCAGCCACTCACAAAGATGGACACACATTGGACCTCATCTTCACCAGCCTCTGTTCCCTATCTAACTTCTCTAACTCACCTCTCCCTCTTTCTGACCACAACTTACTCATATTCTTTCCCCTCTCCTCTCCAGGTCTGCAATCCCCCATCCAGAAACTTGCACACGCTCGCAGAAATCTCAAACTCCTTGACCAACACTCATTCTCTGAATCCCTTCTCCCTCTTACATAAATTACTTACACGATGCAGATGCTGCTGCTGCTTTATATAACACCACAACAGCTGCAGCTCTCAATTTGGTCGCCCCCCTCACACATACCAAAGCTTGCACCATCAACAGGCTACCCTGGCACACCAGCCTGACTAAAGAACTGAGACGGGTTTCCAGAGTTGCTGAACGAAGATGGAAAAGGTCTCACTCCAACGAGCACTTCATCACATTCAAACAGTCCCTCACTACTTTCAAGTCCACACTAACTGCAGCAAAACAAGCCTACTTCTCATTGCTCATATCCTCCCTGTCTCACAACCCTAAACAGCTATTCAGTACTTTCAATTCTCTCTTCCATCCTCCAGCTCCTCCTCCTCGCTTATTTTAGCTGAAGACTTTGATCATTCTTCAAGCAGAAGATTGACAACGTAAGGCAAAGCTTTGGCCATTAGTCCCCATAGCCTCTTCTCATAACTACTCGACTCTCCGCCTCCAAAATAAGCTTCTTTGCCATTACGTAAGATCAACTTTCCTCTTTACTCTCCAAGTCACATCTTACCACCTGTGAACTTGACCCAATTCCGTCTCACCTCATCCCAAACCTCACCGCAGTCTTCATCCCAACCCTAACCCACCTCTTCAACCTGTCACTAACAACTGTCGTCTTCCCCTCATGCTTCAAACATCCTCAAAAAGCCCTCCCTTGACCAATCCACTCTGTCTAGCTATCGCCCCATCTCACTTCTCCCTTATGCCTCAAAACTACTGGAACAACACGTCCATTTTGAACTCTCCTCCCACCTGTCCTCCTACTCCCTCTTTGACCGCTTACAATCTGGCTTTCAATTGCATCGCTCCACTGAAACTGCCATGACTAAAGTCACCAACGACGTACTGACTGCCAAATCCAAGCGACACTACTCTGTTCTCCTCCTCCTGGACCTGTCCTCTGCTTTTGACACACTGGACCATTCCCTCTTACTACAGACTTGGATCTCCTCATACCTAACAGACCGGACATTCAGCGTCTCCCACTCACACACCACCTCCTCATCTCGCCCCCTATCTGTTGGTGTCCCCTAAGGCTCAGTTCTAGGACCCTTGCTCTTCTCCATCTACACCTTTGGCCTGGGGCCGCTCATAGAGTGTCACGACTTTCAGTATCACCTCTATGCTGATGACACACAGATCTACCTCTCTGGACCTGATATCACCTCCTTACTAACCAGAATCCCGCAATGTCTGTCCGCTATTTCATCTTTCTTCTCTGCTAGATTCCTAAAACTTAATATGTATAAAACTGAATTCATCATCTTTCCACCATCTCACTCAACCCCCCACCTAACCAATCTATAAAAGTCAATGGCTGTCCACTCTCCCCACTCCTGCAAGCTCTCTGCCTCGGGGTAATCCTTAACTGATCTCTCCTTCAAACCTCATATCCATGCCCTTTCCACGTCATGCTGGCTCCAACTCAAAAATATTTCCAAGATCCGTACATTCCTCAACCATGAATCTGCAAAAACACTAGTGCATGCCCTCATCATCTCTCGCCTCGACTAGTGCAACCTCCTGCTCTGTGGCCTCCCTTCTACTGCTCTCGCACCCCTGCAATCTATCTTTAGCTCTGCTGCCCGACTAATCCACCTGTCCCCCACTATTCCCCGACCTCTCCCCTCTGTCAATCCCTTCACTGGCTCCCCATTGCCCAGAGACTCCAGTAGAAAACCCTAACCTTGGCATACAAAGCCTTCCACAAACTGTCTCCTCCATACATCTGTGATCTAGTCTCCTGGTACCTACCTGCAAGCTCCGATCCTCACAGGATCTCCTTCTCTACTCCCCTCTTTTCTCCTCTTCCCACAATCGCATACAAGGTTTCTTCCATGCATCCCCCCTACTCTGGAACTCTCTACCCCAACATTTCAGACTCTCGCCCTAACGTGGAAACCTTCAAAAAGAACCTGCAGACCACCACTTCCGACAAGCCTACAACCTGCAGTAACCCTCGCTGCACGACCAGCTGTTCCCTCACCTACTGTATCCTAACCCCCCATCCTTCTAGATTGTGAGCCCTAGCAGGCAAGGTCCTCTCTCCTCCTGTACCAGTCGGCGACTTGTATTTGTTCGAACTATTGTACTTGTTGTTTGCTATGTATACCCCTTTTTCACATGTAAAGCGCCATGGAATTAATGGCGCTATAATAATAAAACACTCCTCCCACCATGCCATTCCGATGTTCGCTACTGATGGGGAGAATTTAGCCCCCATGGAAACTCCGCTGTTTTGGAGAAAAAATATTTTATTGAACAGATTTAATGAATGACTGTAGATCAGGAGAGTAAGAACTAAATTTGGACAGGTGATGATCAACTGCAGAAATAGCAACGTGGTGCGGGATGCTTGTATATAGTTCCACTCCAGCTCAAAACATCACAGCAATCTTGAATGGAACCTGGGATACGTAGGACAAGTAGTTGGAGAGCTGAATCCAGCCACTGTCCAAGGCGTTCGCTAAAGGAGCCTATGCCTGCAGCAATTGGATGCATCAGTGGTAGTTTTTCTTTTTTGTGTGTTTTGGGTAATGCATGAATAATAAGTATAGTTGGATGATTTACAATAATGAATTCAGATTCTTTTTTTGTTAAAATACCCAATGCTATTCCCTCCTGAACCAAGTGTTTTAGTTTTTCTTGGAAAAATGACCGCCGCCAGGGACCAGGGGGAGACGGACAGGTGAGTATACTTTTTTTGTATTATTTTTACTTTTTTTGTCTTTTTTTTTTACTGTGGGCTGGGCACAGCCGACTACTGCTCTCCCCAGACGTACCGCTCTCAATGTTATTAGTGGGAGTGGCGATCGGATGAGAGAAGTAGTAGTCCTCCTCTCCGGACCTGGGTACCACCCGCAGCGCGTTTCCTGCGCAAATTTGCGTCCATTGGCTTTAATTGAAACAGCAAATCCGCAGGTATAGATATTATACTTGCGGGCTTGCTGCGGTTCAATGCTGTGTTTTTTTCTGCAATTGTAATCCTGAGCGGAAATTTCCACATCTTGTGCACAGCACATCAGGATTACCATTGCTATAGCTGGCAGACCTATTAACAAGCGTTTTCCCAGCGGGAAAACCGACGTGAAAAGGCATCAAAAACGCTTCGTGTGCACATAGCCTTAATCATGCGAAGAGCATTGTGGATAATAAAAATAGAGAGGATCTAATCTCCAAAAAAAAATAATTCTGGTTGAAATAAAAATATATAAAAAATGAATACGCAGATTCCAACATTAGTCCTCACCTACAATACCCATTATCCAGCTATTTCGGACATAGTAAAAAGAAATATTGATATCCTGAGAGAGGACAGTACTATGGACTTTTTTTTTTTTTTAAAGTATCAGAGTGGTGCCTCGTAGAGCACCCACAATCGGAAATAAACTGTCCCCCAGTCTTTTTAATCCCAGTCCCTCTATAAAAAACACATGGTTATCAGTGAGTGGTTTTCACAAATGTGTCTTGCTTTCATGCAGCACATGTCCATTTGCCTCTAAAAAAATTATTTTTTCTAATAACAACAAGTCTAAAATATTTTCAATTAAAAGTTTTGTAAACTGCAATTTAGAGCATGTGGTTTATGTGATTGAGTGCACTGCTTGTAAGCTCAAATACGTTGGTTCCACCACCAGAAAGTTTAAAACAAGACTGAGAGAACATTTGTACAACATTTTATTAACCACTGCTGGCCGCTCCCAGGCATAATGTGACCCCGCCGCTAATGTCATGTCAAGCGAGGCGTGACATCAGTGACACGGTCCCGCGGTGGCTACTGGATTGTGGGTGGGGTTACCCCCCGCGTCACACCCTGCATCTACTGCGCGCTTTCCCAATGAATGGTGAGAGGGAGAACGCGCTGTGGATGCTGGGTGTGACGTGCGGGGTAACCCCACCCACAGCCGAGCATCCACCATGCAACGCAGTACTGAGTCACACCCGGCTACAGTCGGAACTAGATGTGACATCAGCGGATGTCAGAGCCCGCTGCAGCCGGGGGCCACGTGATGCCTGTCAGCGGCCAGCGATAGCGCCGCTCACAGGCAGTATCACTCAAGGTATTTACAAAGAAACTTATTTTCATCATAAAAATACATTGGCCTATTTTCAACAGTAGTGGACAACCCCTTTAAAGTCCCATAGAAGGACTAGGTAAAAAAGGAGGGGAGGGGTCCAAAATTGTAAAAATATTTAAAAAAAAATTACAAAGATCAAAAGAATAAAAAAAAACAATACATGCGTAAATTTATGTAAAAACAAGAATAAAAGAAGTAAACGCATTTGTTATCATCTCATCCGAAATAACCTGATTTGTAAAATTGAAGTTAATGTCTTCAGTGAACACCATAAAAAAACTAAATTAAAAACTTAGCAAAAAAAATGGAAAAAGAAATTTCAGTGGGCTGTGCCTTCCTACACAAAAGCCACAGCAAAGAAACGTATACTGTACAGTATAGGTTTTCCTTATAGTGCGCCCCTATAGCGGACAGATGCCTTGACACCCATCCTGACTGTGGCCAATGTCAGACATATATCTCTTGAGGGCATGCATCAGCCAGTGGGCACAAACACTGTGTACCTAGCCTTAGAAGTTACCTCTGTTCACATCAGTTTTACTTCTTTAATCTCTTGAGGTCAGAGTCACTTTGTAGGTTCATGACCAGGCCTTATTTTTTAAATCTGACCACTGTCACTTTATGAGGTAACTCTAGAACTCTTCAACGGATCCCACTGTTTCTGAGATTAATATTTCGTTACATATTGTACTTTATGATTGTGGTAAAATTTCTTCGATATCATTTGCGTTTATTTGTGAAAAAAATGGAAATTTGGTGAAAATTTTGAAAATGTTGCAATTTTCAAACTTGGAATTGTTATGCCGTTAAATCAGAGAGATATGTCACACAATATAGTTAATAAATAACATTTCTTACATGTCTACTTTACATCAGAACAATTTTGGAAACAAAATTTTTCCTTGTTAGGAAGTTATAAGGGTTAAAAGTTGAACAGCAATTTCTCATTTTCCCAACAAAATTTACAAAACCATTTTTTTAGGGACCACATCACATTTGAAGTGACTTTGAGGGGCCTTTATGACAGAAAATACCCCAAAGTGACACCATTCTAAAATCTGCACCCCTCAAGGGGCTCAAAACCACATTCAAGAAGTTTATTAACCCTTCAGGTGATTCACAGGAACTGAAGCAATGAAGAAGAAAAAAAATTAACATTTAACTTTTTTTTCACAATTTAATTTAGACCCAATTTTTTTATTTTCACAAGGGTAACAGATAAAAATGGACCCCAAAATGTACTGTGCAATTTCTCCTGATCATGCCTATACCCCATATGTGGGGGAAAACCACTGTTTGGGCACACGGCAGGCCTCGGAAGGGAAGGAGCGCAGTTGGACTTTTTGAATTCAAAATTTGCTGGAATAATTAGCTGACGCCATGTATCATTTGGAGACCCTGTAATGTGCTTAAACAGTGCAAACTCCCCACAAGTGACATCACTTATCTAGATGTGTGGTGAGCACTTTGAACCCCCAGGTGCTTCACAAAAGTTTATAACGTAGAGCCATGAAAATAAAAAATCTATTTTTTCCACAAAAATTTTCTTTTAGCTCCAAATTTTTTATTTGCACAAGACCTCTCATTTTGTTGTGCAATTTGTTCTGAGTATGCCAGAACATACCCTACATGTAATTGGTAACTACTTTTGAGGCATAGTGCAAAGGTCAGAAGGGAAGGAGCGCTATATTATGCACATTTTACTGTTATTGTTTGAGGGTGCCATCATCCACTGGGAGATCCCCTGAGGTGCCATAGCAGCCTGAGGACCCCATTTTACAAACTACACCTCTCAATGAACTCATCTAGGGGTGAAATGATCATATTGACATCATGAGTGTGTCACAGAATTTTATACCATTGGGCAGTGAAGAAAAAATAATTACGTTTTTATCTCAAAAATTTTGTTTTAGCCCCAGATTTTACATTTTTCAATGGGGTTAATGGATAAAACTGGCCCCTAAAATGTGTCCCACAATTTCTGCTGAATGTAGCAATACCTCATATGTGACTGTACAGTACTGCTTAGCCACACGGCGACACTCGGGAAGGACGGAGCGCTATTTCACTGCTGGAGTGCAGGTTTTCCTAGAATAGTTTACGGACTCCATATGCACAGAACCTAAATGCTAAAAAAGAGCAGAATACCCCCTCAAGTGACCCCATTTTGTAAGTTATACCCCTGCCAAACATGTGGATGGTAAATCTGATGTAGGCACACACTGGAGCTCTGGAGGGCGGGGGTGGGGTGGGGGAGGGGGGTAGCATTAAAACTTCGGAGCGCAGAATTTGCTTTATTTCTTTTGGGGGCGAGGAGCCATTTCACTTTTCCAGTGCCCTTGTGCTACCAGTAACGTGGAAGCCCCCTATATTTACATTGACAGATGATGGATCGGAGTGTTCTGTTTTTTTTGTGGATAGATTTGAAGCTTTTATTGGGAACATTTTACATAACATTTTGGATCATATTTATCCGGTGCTCTATGCTGAGCACTTATTTTGGGGTTTCCATCTAAATCTCTGGGTGACGTGATTCAGGTGACACCCCCCAGGGGATCCATTCATTATAATGAGGCAGCAGAGTTACTCTTCTGGGCTCCATCTGACCTCTGTTCAGCTTTGTCCTACTTTTCAGAGGTGCCCAAAACTGCGGCCGATCGCGCATTTATGCACACCTAAAAAGACGGACAACGCTGAATCACAGGCCAGACGGCGTCCAGTGTTGCCATCTGCCTTGTTTTAGGGAATCTTCCTCTGGGACTGTCATGTAAGGGCTTGTTTTTTGCGAAACGATTTGACGTTTTTATTGGTACCATTTTTGGTCACATGACATATTTTGATCGCTTTCTATTCTAATTTTTGGGGAAGGAAAATGACCAAAAACTGGCAATTCAGGAATTGTGTTTTTTTTTTATGCATGTGGTAAAATTGATAAGGCAGAGTTATTCTTCAGGTCTGTACGTTTACAGCGGTACCACATTAACCGTTTCCCGACCGCCCACTGTAGATAAACGTCGGCGCTTGCTGGGCTCTGTGCAGCGCCGACGTTTAAAAACGGTGGGCGGTCCCGCAGCGCTCAGGACCCCCAGGGTCCTGCAAGCGCTGCGATTCTGGTGCAGAGCGTTAGCTCTGACAGGGGACATCATCGGGACCTGATTGGATCAGGTCCCAATGATGTTAACCCTTTGCTATGTTCTATATGCCGCGATCTATAGTGATCGCGGCATATAGAAGATAGACAGAGGAGAGGTGGTCGTCTTACTTACCTCTCCGACGACCCCTGATACCTTCCAGGACCTGGCGTTGCTATGGCAGCTGGAGGTCACATGACCGCCTCCAGATCTGCCATATATGGTGTCCTGCCAGGGTCAACCTGCAGCTGAAGCCTGGCAGGACACACTGACTGTGAAACAGTCAGAAAAGATCTCATGTAATGTAATACATGTCTATTACATTACATGAGATCAGTGAGCAGAAAAATAAAAATTAATGTCCCATACAGGGACTAAGTAAAAATGTAAAAAAAAAAGTAAAAAAAATGTTTTTAAACTGTTAAAAAAAAATCACAAAATAAATAAAAATAAATAAATAAAATATTAAACCAATAAATCCATATATTTATGCAAAACCAAAAAAAGTACACATATTTGGTATCGCCGCGTCCGAAACTACCCAATCTATAAAACTGTCACACTAATTAACTCCTTCTGTGCACACCGTAATAAAAATAAATAAAAAACGGAGCAAAAAAATATGCTTTTTCATCATATCGCCAAACAAAAAGTGGAAAAAAATGCGATCAGAAAGCAAAATGGAAATAAAAATGGTACCGCTGAAAACGTCATCTTGTTCCGGAAAAAAAAGCCACCATACAGCTCTATCAGCCGAAAAATAAAAAAGTTATACCTCTCAGAATAAAGCAATGCAAAAAAAATATTTTTTCTATAAAATTGTGTTATTGTGTAAAAGCGCCAAAACATAAAAAAAAATATACAGTAAGTGTAGTATCGCTGTAAATGTACTGACCCGAAGAATAATTCTGCCTTATCACTTTTACCACACGCAGAACGGCATAAAAAAAAACACCTCAAAAAACAATTCCTGAAGTGTTTGTTTTTGTTAATTTTACCTCCCAAAAAACGGAATAGAAAGCGATCAAAAAATGTCACGTACCCAAAAATGGTACCAATAAAAATGTCAACTCGTCCCGCAAAAAACAAGCCGTCACATGACTCTGTCGGCCGAAATATGGAAAAATTATAGGTCTCAAAATATGGCGATGCAAAAACTAGATTTTGCAAAAAAGGCGTCTCTTAGTGTGTGACAGCTGTCAGTCATAAAAACCCGATATAAATCTGGTATCTCTGTAATCGCACCGACCAGAAGAATAAAGTAATCTAATCAGTTATATCACACGAGGAACGGCGTAAAAAATAAATAAAACCAATTCTTCACCTGCTACTGATTTGTTTATTATGTCTCCCAAAGATCGCAGTAAGGCTCTGCTCATATTTATCTTGCGTTCTGCGCTGAGCACTTACACCAGAGTTTCCGTGTAAATCTCTGAAATACGTTATTCAGACGGAACCCATGACGGAAGATTCCCTGTAATGAGACAGATATAGGCCACTGTGGATGCCGTCTAGCCTGGGATCCCACGGTGTCATTTGTTTTAGGCGTTAGTAAAAGTGCGGTTGGCCACAGTTTTGTGCACTTCTGAAAAAAAGGACACCGCTAAACAGAGACCAGACGGAGTCCAGAGTAACTCTGCTGCCTCATTACAGTGAATGGATCCCGCAGGGGTTTCATCTGAATTACATCACTTGGAAATATAGATGGAAACCCCGATGTAAGTGCTCAGCCTAGAGCGCTGGATAAATGTTACGTAAAATGTTCCCAATAAAAGCTTCAACTCAGTCCTCAAAAAAAGCTAGTCCCCACTCAGGTCCGTCATCTGTTAAAAATATTGCAAGTTACTGGTAGCAGAAAGGCTCTGGAAAAGCGAAATGGCCCTTGCCCCCCAAAAGAAATTTAGAAATTTTTGTGCTCCCAAATCCAAATACCTATTCTACAATAATTTGTTCTCCAATTGTCAAATAGCACTCCGTCCCCCCCAGATCTCACCGTATGGCTGAGCGGTACAATACAGCCACATATGGGGTATTGACACTTTTAGAAGAAATTGTGTGACACATTTCGGCACCAATTTTACCCATTGCCCTGTGTGAAAATGTAAAATCTGAGGGTAAAACATTTTTTTGTGGTAAAAATATAATTATGCTTTTTTCACTGCCCAATGGTATAAATTTAAGAATTAAAAAATACTCACTACTTCCCTAGATGAATTCCTTGAGGTGTAGTTTACAAAATGGGGTCACTTGTGGGGGTTTCTGCTGTTTCGGCATGTCAGCGACTCTTCAAATGTGACATGGTGTCTGCTGCCTATCCCAGCCAACATAGCGCTCCTTTCTCTTCCGAACCCTGCCGTACACCAAAGCAGTGGTTTTCCCCCACATATGGGGTATCGGCGTACTCAGGAGAAATTGCACAACAAATTTCATGGTGCAATTTATCCTGTTACCCTTATGATAATGCAAAATTAGGGAATGAAAAACATTTTTTGTGGGAAAAATATGAAAATTTTATTTTTATGGCTCAATATTATAAACTTCTGTGAAGCAGCTGGGGGTGCAAGGTGCTCACCACACATCTAGATAAGTTCCCTAAGGGGTCTAGTTTCCAAAATGGTGGCACTTGTGGGGGGTTTCCACTGTTTAGGCACATTAGGGGCTCCCCAAATGCGATATGGCATCTGCTAATTATTCCAAAAAATTTACATTCAAAAAGTCAAATGGCGCTCCTTCCCTTTCAAACCCTGCCGTGCACCAAAGCAGTGGTTTTCCCCCACATATGGGGTATTGGCGTGTTCAGGAGAAATTGCACAACAAATTTCATGGTGCAATTTATCCTATTACCCTCATGATAATGCAAAATTAAGGGATGAAAAACGTTTTTGTGGGAAAAATGTGAAAATTTTATTTTTACAGCTCAATACAGGGGTTTCCACTGTTTAGGAACATCAGGGGCTCTCCAAACGCAACATGGCGTCTGCTAATTATTCAGACAAATTTTACATTCAAAAAGTCTAATGGCGCTCCTTCCCTTCCGAACCCTTCCCTTCCGAACCAAACAGTGGTTTTCCCTCACATATGGGGTATGAGCGCGCTCAAGAGAAATTGCACAAAAAATTTTGGGGTCCATTTTTTTCTGTTACCCCTGTGAAAATAAAAAAAATTGGGTCTGAAGTAACATTTTTGTGAAAAAACTTAAATGTTAATTTTTTTCTTCCACATTCCAAAAATTCCTGTGAAGCACCTGAAGGTTTAATAATGTTCTTGAATGTGGTTTTGAGCACCGTGAAGGGTGCAGTTTTTAGAATGGTGTCACTTTTGGGTATTTTCTGTCATAAAGGCCCCTCAAAGTGACTTCAAATATGATGTAGTCCCTAAAAAAATGTTTTTGTAAATTTTGTTGGAAAAATGAGAAATCGCTGGTCAACTTTTAACCCTTATAGCTCCCTAACAAAAAAAAATGTTGGTTCCAAAATTGTGCTGATGTAAAGTAGACATGTGGGAAATGTTATTTATTAACTATTTTGTGTGACATATCTCTCTGATTTAAGGGCATGAAAATTCAAAGTTTGAAAATTGCAAAATTTTCTAAATTTTTGCCAAATTTCCGATTTTTTCACAAATAAACGCAAGTGATATTGAAGAAATTTTACCACTATCATGAAGTACAATATGTCACGAAAAAACAGTCTCAGAATCAGGGGGATCCGTTGAAGCGTTTCAGAGTAATTACCTCATAAAGTGACAGTGATCAGAATTGTAAAAATTGGCCTGGTCACGAAGGCAAAAACAGGCTCTGGTGCGAAGTGGTTAATATCGTTTTTATACAAAATATATATATATTTTTTGCATCGCTTTATTCTGAGAGCTATAATTTTTTTATTTTTCCACTGATGGGGCTGTATGGCGGCTTGTTTCTTGTGGGACAAGATGACGTTTTCAGCGGTACTAATTTTATTTATATTTGTTTTTTTTATCGTGTTTCATTCCCCTTTTTTTTCCCAGTGGTATGATGATAAAGCATCGTTAGCCTCGTTTTTTTAAGGTTTTTTTGTGTGGCGTTCACTGAAGGGGTTAACTAGTGTGACACTTTTATAGGTCGGGTCGTTCCAGAATCGGCAATACCAAATATGTGTACTTTTTTTATTTTATTGTTATTTTTTTACATAAAAATGTGTATTTATTAGTGAATATGTTTTTTTTAATTAATATTATTTAATATTTGTTTTTATGTATTTGTATAAGTTTTTTGCCATTTATTCTTTACTTTTTACTTAGTCCCTTTATGGGACTTTCACTTGTTTCTCTTTGATCACAGGTATAATGTATTGCAATGTACTAGATTGCAGTGCATTGATTATACCTTTAGTGAAAGCTCCTGAGCCCATGCTGTGAGCATGGTTTCAGCAGCTTTCCTTAGCTTGGTGACCAGGGGGTCGTCATGACGACCCCTGGTCACCATGGCAATGATTGGGCCCCACGACATCGCAGGGCCACCGATCTGTCAGGGGGTTAACAGCCAGGGGTGGTGTTGACACTCCTACTAGCTGTTTAGTGCCGGAGATCAGCCACTGGCGGCGCTGAACTCCGGCACTGATCGGGCTGGAGACGCTGATATTTCAGCATCTCCTGCACGATCATGCTGAGATCGGTCAGTCAGATTGACTGACTGATCGCAGCGATCTAGGTGTGCGGACCGACCATATGGCTCCCTGCACCCCATCTTGTGCTGCTCAGCTGTCACAGATAGCTGTCCGCACTTATCTGTCACTGCGTGTTTACACACTGTGACAGTTTAACCCCTTAACAACATTTGCCGTACTAATACGCGTCTGTGCCCTGGGACTTAAGAGCCAGACCCGTATAAGGACGTCATGGCGATCGCGCGCGCACACAGGCTGTGCGGGCGCGATCGCCGCTGGGTGTCAGCTGATTGTCACAGCTGACACCCGGTACTATGTGCAGGGAGCGGTCCTGCATCGCTCCCAGCACATTAACCCCCGCGATGCTGCGATCGAAGTCGATCACGGCATTGCGGGGGCAAGCGGAGGTGATCGCCGATACTCACCTCCTCTTCCGGCTTCCAGCGCAGTCTGCAAAGGCTTCCCGGGTGTTGCCATGACGACCCGATGTCGTCATGACAACATCCGGGTCACCAGACAGCAGGAAGATTGCTTGGACATGCGCAGTGCATCTCCAAGCAATCTTCACACTGTGCATTTCTGACAGCTTGCATGGCATAGGGATGGTGCTGCATTCCTGTGCCATGCAGGCGATCAGAGAAAAAAAAGTGAAAGTCCCAGAGTGGGACAAAGTAAGAAAGTGTATAAACTGTGTGAAAGTGGAAAAAAAAATAAAAAAAACATTTGCAAAAATATAAAAAAAAAAATAAAAAAAATAATCCACCAAAAATAAAAATATAATGTACCCATCAATAAATATTATTATAAAAAAACACAAAAAAACAATAAAAGTACACATATTTGGTATCGCCGCGTCCATCAGCCGAAAAATAAAAAAGTTATAGCTCTCAGAATAAAGCGATGCTAAAAAATATTTTTTTCTATAAAATAGCTTTTATTGTGTATAAGCGTCAAAACATAGAAAAATTATACAAATGTGGTACCGCTGTAAACGTACTGACCCGAAGAATAAAGCTACCTCATCAATTTTACCACACGCGGAACAGAATAAAAAAAAAAAAAAAAAAAAACAATTCCTGAATTGTTGGTTTTTGTTTATTCTGCCTCCCAAAAATCGGAATAGAAAGCGATCAAAAAATGTCACGTGCCTGAAAATGGCACCAATAACAACGTCAAGTCATCCCGCAAAAAACGAGCCGTCACATGACTGTCTGCCAAAATCTGGAAAAATTATAGCTCTCAAAATATGGCGATGCAAAAACTAGATTTTACAAAAAATGCGTCTTTTAGTGTGTGACAGCTGTCAGTCATAAAAACCCCATATGATTCTGGCATTGCTGTAATCACACCGACCCGAAGAATAAAGTCGTCTAATCACTTATACCGCACAAGGAACAGCGTCAAAAATAAACTCTTGGGTTAGGATTGGGCTAGGGTTAGGGCTGGGTTTGGGGCTAGGGTTGTGCTGGGGCTAGGGTTGTGCTGGGGCTAGGGTTGTGCTAGGGCTAGGGTTGTGCTAGGGCAAGGGTTGCGCTATGGTTAGGGTTGTGCTAGGGTTAGGGCTGGGGTTGGGATTTTTTTCAAAAGTAAGAAAAAAAGATGACGATATGGCGACTAGTGTTGAGAGCAAGTGCTCGCTACTTGAGTTTGCATCGGGTGCTCTGGTATGTATTGAGTATCGTGGGTATTTGAGTGACATGCTCGAGTCTCTGCCCCATATGCTTCGCGGCCAAAAAAGTTTACAGGGATTGCCTGCCATGCACGAGCGATCCCCGCATGTTTTTTTTTGGGTGTCTAATAACCGTGAAACATGCGGAGCAGGGACTCGAGCATGTCACTCGAGCACACGCTTTACATGGTGCATACCTGAGTACCCGATGCAAACTCAAGTAGCGAGCACTTGCGCTCAAGAATAATGACAACTTATTCAATATGATGACCTAATGTAAACAAATTCTGTGCCGTACCTCTGGGTTCAAAATGTTCACTATACACCTTAATAAAATCCTTGAGGGGTATAGTTTCCAAAATGGGGACACTTGTCGGGGAGCTCCACTGTTTAGGCACATCACGGGCTCTCTAAACGCGACATGGTGTCCGCTAACAAATTGAATGGAAAATCCGCTCAAATTGTTAGCGGACGCCATGTTGCGTTTGGAGAGCCCCTGTGTGCCCAAACATTGGAGCTCCCCCACAAGTGACCCCATTTTGGAAACTAGACCCCCCAAGGCACCTATCTAGATGCATAGTGAGCACTTGGAACCCCCAGGTGCTTCACAAATTGATTCGTAAAAATGAAAAAGTGAAAAAAAAACATTTTTTAATTTTTATGAATCAATTTGTGAAGCACTTGGGGTTCCAAGTGCTCACTATGCATCTAGATAGGTGCCTTGGGGGGTCTAGTTTCCAAAATGGGGTCACTTGTGGGGGAGCTCTAATGTTTAGGCACACAGGGGCTCTCCAAATGCAACATGATATCCGCTAACAAATTGAATGGAAAATCGGCTCAAATTGTTAGCGGACACCACGTTGCGTTTGGAGAGCCCCTCTATGCCCAAACTTTGGAGCTCCCCCACAAGTGACCCCATTTTGGAAACTAGACCCCCCAAGACACCTTTCTATATGCATAGTGAGCACTTGGAACCCCCAGGTGCTTCACAAATTGATTCGTAAAAATGAAAAAGTGAAAAAAAAAACACTTTTTCATTTTTATGAATCAATTTGGGAAGCACCTGGGGTTCCAAGTGCTCACTATCAATCTAGATAGGTGCCTTGGGTGGTCTAGTTTCCAAAATGGGGTCACTTGTGGGGGAGCTCCAATGTTTGGGCACACAGGGACTCTCCAAATGCAACATGATATCCGCTAACAAATTGTCGGCTCAAATTGTTAGCGGATATCATGTTGCATTTGGAGAGTCCCTGTGTGCCCAAACATTGGAGCTCCCCCACAAGTGACCCCATTTTGGAAACTAGACCCCCCAAGGCACCTATCTAGATGCATAGTGAGCACTTGGAACCCCTAAGTGCTTCATAAATTGATTCGTAAAAATGAAAAAGTGTTTTTTTTTTCACTTTTTCATTTTTACGAATCAATTTGTGAAGCACCTGGGGGTTCCAAGTGCTCACTATGCATCTATAAAGGTGCCTTGGGGGGTCTAGTTTCCAAAATTGGGTCACTTGTGGGGGAGCTCCAAAGTTTGGGCACACAGGGGCTCTCCAAACACAACATGGCGTCCGCTAATTATTCAAGCAAATTTTACAATCAAAAAGTGAAATGGCGCTCCTTCCCTTCCGAGCCCTGCCGTGCGCCCAAACAGTGTTTCTTCCCCAAATATTGGATATCTGCGTGCCCAGGGAAAATTGCACAACAAATTTTGGGGTCAATTTTTTTTGTTACCCCTGTGAAAATAAAAAAATTGGGTCTAAAGTAACATTTTTGTGAAAAAAGTTAAATGTTCATTTTTTTCTTCCACATTCAAAAAATTCCTGTGAAGCACCTGAAGGGTTAATAAAGTTCTTGAATGTGGTTTTGAGCACCTTGAAGGGTGCAGTTTTTAGAATGGTGTCACTTTTGGGTATTTTCTGTCATAAAGACCTCTCCAAGTGACTTCAAATGTGATGTGGTCCCTAAAAAAATGGTTTTGTAAATTTTGTTGGAAAAATGAGAAATCGCTGTTCAACTTTTAACCCTTATAGCTCCCTAACAAAAAAAATTTTGGTTCCAAGATTGTGCTGATGTAAAGTAGACATGTGGGAAATGTTATTAATTAACTCTTTTGTGTGACATATCGCTCTGATTTCAGGGCTTAAAAATTCAAATTTTGAAAATTGCAAAATTTTCAAAATTTTCACCAAATTTCCGTTTTTTTCACAAATAAACGCAAGTGATATTGAAGAAATTTTTCCACAATCATGAAGTACAATATGTCATGAAAAAACAGTCTCAGAATCAGGGGGATCAGTTGAAGCGTTCCAGAGTAATTACCTCATAAAGTGACAGTGGTCAGAATTATAAAAATTGGCCCGGTCATTAACGTGCAAACCACCCGCGGGGCTTAAGGGGTTAAAGCCATAACGGACAATGCACGGCAAGGAGCATTAACTTACACCTGCTCATGCCGTGCAGTGTCCGTCATTGGGCGTTATGGGGTTAATACCGCTGTCAAGTGTGATGGTGACATGTAACAGACTTTAACATAATGGCCATCAGTTCTAATGAACATGGGGCCACCGTGCAGTATGAATGCACATTGACGAAGGGTTACCTTGACTGCCGGATGACCTCTTTAAAAAAATATATATATGGCTCTCAGAATATGGTGACAAAAGCCAAATTGTTTTTGTAAATGTTTTTATTTTATTTTTAATTAGTAAATCATGAATAGAAATATATAGATTTGGGATCCCGTAACCATACTGACCCATAGAGCAAAGGTAACAGATCACCACCTGATTACCACAAAGTAAGCGGCGCTAGTACAAAACCTTGAAAAAGAAAATGTGGAATTACAGTTTTTCTCCTCACCGTTTCCACTTATTTCATAGAATAAGTTGTGTTCTGCAAAAAACAAGCCCTCTTGCGGCTATGTCGAAATATTAGAAAGGTTATGGTTCTTGTTACAAGGAGAGGAAAAAGTAAGTTACAATATCCTGGGGAAAAGCTCTGTGTCTGCCTCCTGAAAACCTCCAGCTCAGGGTTTGTTACCCGACCGACGACATGTTTAACAGATTCCTTTGACTAAACCACCCTTCACATGTCCATATAATACCGGTACTGGAAAAATGGTACCGGTGTCATAAGTATTTTGGATCAGTGTGTCATCCGTGTGCCATCAGTGTTCTATCCGTGTGCAATTCATTTTTTTTCCACCATGACTTAAATATCAATTCCAAAGCTTCTCCTATACTTTGCAATGTTAAACATGTACAGCACACGGTTGTCACAAGGATGTTTCACACGGAGCCAGAAATGTGTATTGGCCCTTGTAATCCATGCGGACGGGTCTCATGCAAAGATCTCCATAGATTATGATAGGTATGTGTGGATACGTGTCTTCAATGCATGTGAAAGCGAATGCCACACGTGCTGAAAACATGTACATGTGAAGGAAGCTTTACACACTGTGTGAACAAGTATGAAAAGTCACCTCTTAATCATTGAATTAAGGTTTTCTCTTTTGGTTCCATTGCCATGGGTATAAAATCCAGCATCTAAGCATGTAGTCTGCCTGTGCGAACAGTTGTGATAAAATGGCTCGTTCTAAAGAGCTCCCTGAATTCAGCATCTTGCTGTCATATGTTGTCACAAGTCAGTTCATGAAAGTTCAAATAAGACATGGCTGGGTGAGTTTGGTGTGGAAGAACATGACTGACCCTTCAAGAGACCTAACCTCAACTCCATCAGATAGATACCTTTTGGATTAACCAGAGATTACAAGCCAGGTCCCCTTGTCCAACATCAGTGTCTGACCTGATAACTGCTCTTCTGGAAGAATGGACAACAAATTGCACAGAAATGTCCCCCAATTTTTTTTTTAGAGTGGAAGCTTTATTAGCTGCAAAGGGAGATCAACTCCATGTTAATGACCCTGGATTTAAAAAGGAATGTCATAAAATTTCCTCCAGGAGTAATGTGTATGTGTCCCAATAATTTTATCCCTACAGTGTGTAATAGGTTCTGCTTCTTCCATGGTGAGAGGTGGAGACTGCTTCTCTGATGATGTGTAAATCTGGAGGTGAATGAGAATCATAATCAGTTTTGTTATATATTTTAGGAAGGACGTCCAGAATAAAAGGCTTAAAGCACCCAATAATTGAAGACAGTGAGGATGAGGAGGTGCAGCCAACGTAAGCACTAAATACGACTATCATTCGTTACATTGTATTGTAAGGCTATGTTCACATGTCTGGTAGTTATACCTGTTTTTGGATTTGTTAGGGTGATAAAAAATGAAAAGATACAATGCAAAATTAGTTCATTCAAATAAGGACGGGAATGTCTTAAATTGTTTTCTTTTTTACTGCAATCTGTTTTTTAGCAGGATCATGTGCCGATTTGCCATGAGCGTTACCCGTTGGCCATCGCTCATAGCAGATGATCATTTTAACCATGTGTAGCACAAGTGATCGGATGAAAGCACCTTCAAGTCTTCTAAGGAAACTATTAAGGCCAGAAAAAAGTAAAAAAAAAATGTTTTTTTTTTTTAAAAATATAAACGTTCAAATCACCCCCCTTTTGCCCCATTCAAAATAAATGAATAATAAAACTAAAATATACATACAGTTATATGAAAAAGTTTGGGCACCCCTATTAATCTTAAGCTTAGTATTTTATAAAAATTGGTGTTTTTGCAACAGCTATTTCAGTTTGATATATGTAATAACTGTTGGACACAGTAATGTTTCTGCCTTGAAATGAGGTTTATTGTACTAACAGAAAATGTGCAATCTGCATTCAAACAAAATTTGACAGGTGCATAAGTATGGGCACCCTTATCATTTTCTTGTTTTAAATACTCCTACCTATTTTTTACTGACTTACTAAAGCACTCTTTTTGTTTTTGTAACCTCATTGAGCTTTGAACTTCATTGCCAGGTGTATGCAATCATGAGAACAGCTACTTAAAGTGGCCACTTGCAAGTTGTTCTCCTGTTTGAATCTCCTCTGAAGAGTGGCATCATGGGCTCCTCAAAACAACTGTCAAATGATCTGAAAACAAAGATTATTCAACATAGTTGTTCAGGGGAAGGATACAAAAAGCTGTCTCAGAGATTTAACCTGTCAGTTTCCACTGTGAGGAACATAGTAAGGAAATGGAAGAACACAGGGACAGTTCTTGCTAAGGCCAGAAGTGGCAGGCCAAGAAAAACATCAGAAAGGCAGAGAAGTAGAATGGTGAGATCAGTCAAGGACAATCCTCAGACCACCTCCAGAGAGCTGCAGCATCAACTTGCTGCAGATGGTGTCACTGTGCATCGGTCAACTATACAACGCACTTTGCACAAGGAGAAGCTGTATGGGAGAGTGATGCGAAAGAAGCCGTTTCTGCAAGCACGCCACAAACAGAGTCGGCTGAGGTATGCAAAAGCACATTTGGAGAAGCCAATTTCTTTTTGGAAGAAGGTCCTGTGGACTGATGAAACCAAGATTGAGTTGTTTGGTCATACAAAAAGGCGTTATGCATGGCGGCAAAAAAACACAGCATTCCAAGAAAAACACTTGCTACCCACAGTAAAATTTGGTGGAGGTTCCATCATGCTTTGGGGCTGTGTGGCCAATGCCGGCACCGGGAATCTTGTTAAAGTTGAGGGGCGCATGGATTCCACTCAGTATCAGCAGATTCTTGACAATAATGTTCAAGAATCAGTGATTAAGTTGAAGTTAAGCAGGGGATGGATCTTTCAGCAAGACAATGATCCAAAACACCGCTCCAAATCTACTCAGGCATTCATGCAGAGGAGCGATTACAATGTTATGGAATGGCCATCCCAGTCCCCAGACCTGAATATCATTGAACATCTGTGGGATCATTTGAAGAGGGCTGTCCATGCTCGGCGACCATCAAACTTAACTGAACTGGAATTGTTTTGTAAAGAGGAATGGTCAAACATACCTTCATCCAGGATCTAGGAACTCATTAAAAGCTACAGGAAGCGACTAGAGGCTGTTATTTTTGCAAAAGGAGGATCTACTAAATATTAATGTCACTTTTCTGGTGAGGTGCCCATACTTATGCACCTGTCAAATTTTGTTTGAATGCAGATTGCACATTTTCTGTTAGTACAATAAACCTCATTTCAAGGCAGAAACATTACTGTGTCCAACAGTTATTACATATATCAAACTGAAATAGCTGTTGCAAAAACACCAATTTTTATAAAACATTAAGCTTAAGATTAATAGGGGTGCCCAAACTTTTTCATATAACTGTATATTGCTGCATTCTGAATCGCCCGATCTATCAAGATATAAAAAGAATTAATCCAAATGGTAAACGGTGTAACGAGAAAAAAAATCAAAACACCAGAATTAAGTTTTTTTGGTCGCTGCAACATCGCAATAAAACGCAATCACAAGCGATTAAAACATATATATATATATATCTACCTAAAAATATTATCAATAAAACCTTCAGCTCAGCGTGCGAAAAATAAGCCCTCACCCAGCCCCAGATCCTGAAAAAGGGAGACGCTACGGGTCTCGGAATATGGCGCCATTATAATTTTTTTTGCAAACTTTAGAATTTATTTCACCACTTTAAAAAAAATAACCTATTCATGTTTGGTATCTGCAAACACATAATGACCTGGAGAATCATAATTGCAGGTCAGTTTTAGCATTTAGTGAACATGGTAAAAAAAAAAAAACAACCAAGAGACAAGTGTAGAATTATACTTTTTTTGCAATTTTGACGCACTTTTGAATTTTTTCCTTTTTCTCCAGTACACGACATTGTAAAACCAATGATGTCGTTCAAAATTACTATTCGTCCCAGAAAAAATAAACCATCACAGGGCCATATTAAAAAATAAAAAAGTTATGCCTCTGGGAAAAAGGGGAGCGAAAAACGGAAAATCCCAAGGTCGTGAAAGGGTTAAAGGACAGAAATCCTCAACTATACTGATTGTATTGATTGAACAGTACCACCATATACCACCATAGCATTACTGAATCTCTCTATACCATGTGTGGTTAATACCGTAACTAATACTGCCATATAGTTACTAAATTATACTTTTATAACATGATTTTAGAACCACCATACTGTAACTGAAAAACAGCATCATATTGTGACTTTATCACTTGGGGTCTGAGCTGTTTTGATGCCCAGCGATCAAAAAGTTATTTAATTCTAAATGCCCTCAGACTCATGAGATAGAAGTTGGCTAAACCCGGTGATTTTGGCTTGAATCGGTTAGCTTCCTAACATCTGTGGGGACAGGCCTGATTCTAGCTTTTTTTTTTGGTGCCCAAGGCGAAAATTCAAGTGGCACCCCTCCCAGCAGTTCATGGTATACCTGCAGTGAATAAACACAATCCCATCATTGTTTTTTAGGTTTTGCTTTTAAGATATTCATTATGTGGTAAAAGTGACGTGTGAACATGATTCTCCAGGTCTTTGTGATTACAGTAATCCCAAACTTTCAGAGATTCTTATTTTTGTAAAAAAAAAACCAACATTTAGCTTGTGATGCTTTTTTAAGGACCTGTTAGAACAATAAAAATATATCTATGAAGCTATGTGAGGGCTGTTTTTTGCACAGTAAGTTGAAATATTTATTGCTATCAATTCAGGGTGCATACATTTGGATGGCTTTTTGCTGTAAGAGGTGTGGTGACAAAAAAAAGTAGTTCTTCTATTTTTTTTTCTCTTTACTGCATATGTTAGTTCTTTTTATATTTTGATAGATCAGACTTTTAAGGATGTGGACATACCAAATTTTCTTTAATTGTTTAATTTGTGTTTAATGAGGGAAGACCGCACCAGATCCATGATCATTAAATGAATACATCACCAGAACATTCCATCAGTACATGAATGGCACCAGCATCCTCATCAGTACTTAGATACAGCACCAAAACAACCATTAATACACTAATTCATTATTAGAACCATAATCGGTAATTGAATATAGCACTGGGACCATCATTATTAATTGAATACATCGCCAGAACCACCAACTGCACATGAATACAGTGAAGAGCAAAAGAGTATCAATCTTTTGAACTTTTGACTTTCAGGCTCCATATCTCACCATCCACTACTTATTTTATTGTGAGACTACCCTCATTTTATAGACAATCATCTTGTCTATCTCATATATAAACTTGAGTTGCAACTATTTGGCATATGATTAATTATGCAGATTCTTGTCATGTCACTGCACTGTTACTGTTTTGCTCCTAAAAATCTAAATACAATTTTTTATTATTTTATTAGTATTTTGTAAATCCACCTATAGCTTTCAACACTGCCTGAATCCTTCTGGGCATGCTCTCGATCAGATTCAAACATGTCTTGACCGACATCTAATTCCGGGTCTCTTTTACATGTTCCCAGTTGGTGCATGCTCTTCGACTCGCTTGGATATGTATATAGTTTTTTATTCCATTCTACCCACAAGTGTTAAATTGGATTAAGGTCTGAGGTCTGTGGGGGCCAATACAGCACTTCGACTTCATTGTCATTGAACCATTTATTTGCCAATCTCAACATATGCTTTGGGTCGTTGTCCTGCTGGAACACTATGTTGTCCTTTTCATACCGATGGTACTCGAGTGTACAAAGTAATTTGTCTTGTAGGATACTCACATATAGCTCAGCATTGAGACCACCATCGATTCTGGTAAAGTATCCAATGCCTTTAGCTGTGAAACAACCCCATATCATCAGACTTCCTTCACCGAACTTGACAGTTCCTTCAATTTCTCCATCCTTTAGCCCCATTTTCCTTTGTTTCTTCCAGACCCATTTTCATCCATCATAGCCTAGTCTATTGACTTTTGTCCCATAGCTCCAAACCACCCGTTTCCTATCTTCTACAGTTCACTTTTCATACCTTTTTGCAAACTTGTGTCGACGCTTCTTATGATGATATTGAAGTCGATGCTTCTTCATCTTTTTTTGAGCTACCATTCAAGACTTGTGTAACATGCTTTACACGGTGCTTCCACAGACATCTGTGATCTCACTATTACGAAACTTACAAGTCACTCCAGCCCGTGATATTGGAAGCAGACTTTGCATCCGTAAGTATGGCAAAAGAGGTGACGGGGAATGCATGATTGGAGCAGTAGGCTGGTACTCAAAAGGAGTTGGATATGATAGAGACCTTGAAATGGTCTGGGAAGAAGCGCTCCCTGAAGGACGATACATTGCATACCGCATAGACTGCTCTTATCTAGGAGCGTCATCTGAGGTATCAGTGAGGAAGTGGTGGGTGCTGCCTTTCATGGTAATTGTAGGGTCTTGTGATGGTGTAGGTGTCTATCTGCCCTTTTTGACACCCTCCTGGTTAGGTAAAATGCAATATCCAAGTAGTTGTTGGTGAATTAAGACCCATGAGAACAATGAACATTTCTTCACTCCACATTTGCAAGTACAACTCCCTCTACCTTGATGGTTTTATCATTTAAAATAGTATTTTTCTTTTCACTTTGACTCTTAACACAGACCTTGATTTGTATGTTTCTACAGAAAGAAATTCATAAGAAATGAGGAAACCCCTCCGTCGTCTTTTGTGGCTTTTGAAAGTGACGTTTTATGAGTAATTTTGACAACATATAATAAGTTCAAGTTAAACTTCACTTAAAAGCTATGTTCACACATGTTGTGTTTTTTTAGCATTTTTTGCTGCAGATTTTTATGCAAATTTTCAGTTGTGTTTTGCAGTACCAGCAAAGTCTATGAGAAACCAGAATTCTCTGTTCACACATCATGCTTTTTTGTTGTTGTGTATTTTGTGCCTTGGTTGGGTTTTTGGAAAATAGAGCATGTCACTTTCAGCATTTTTGTCAGTGTTTTTTCACCCATGGGAAATAATGGGTGGTTGTAAAGGGAAGTGTCCCAGGTTGTACATGTATATACGTATCTGCATGCTAGCCATGCTTGCAGATAAGTATACATGTATATATTGGCCCCACATCTCCCCATGTGTTTCAGTCTGTTTGCTGCTGGGGGAGGTTTCAATAGAATGTCCAGCCATGTGCTAAATCAGGTTTTGCGAGTATGGTTGGACATGAACAAAGATCTTAGCCAGTGGGCGGGGAATAATACATCATTTCCTGTGACATGAAGCTGGACACTGGCTGGACTTAAAAACCCAGAATGCACATGTGCTAAGGCCCCTTAGACTCTTGAAGATGGACATAACAACACATGGCTGAGTATCTCTCTTCCCCTGTAACTTCTTTACTTACTAGCCCTACATACCCTGTACTAACCCTCCTAGATATTGATAGATATATATAGGCAAAGTTGGTATAGTTGGGTGGGCCGATATTGCATGAGTGATTAGCAAACGTGGGTGGAAAATATATTAGGTAATTGGGAATTGTGAATCCGTTTTGTGTACTGTGTTAGTGTGATACCTAGTAGTATATTAACTGTAGACTTTTGTGTAATAAATACCTTTTATTAGCACACGGTTTTGTCTCAGTTGGTATATAGTATAAGGCACAGATAACGTTAGTGGAAATTAATTATTAATAGTCAAGTTTGATGTTAATAGTTAATATCGGACCTCAGTAGAGGTGTAGGAGAGTGCCCCCATTAATTACTGATATTTTGGAGGAAAATCACATCCTTATACAGTGGTGAAAAAAACGCTGAAAAAATGCACCAAAATTTGCAGCAGCGTTTTTGATGGTGAAATAGAATGGGGTTCTTTTTTAACAGAACTTTATGTACATGCATAAATAGAGACAGGACAGTGAAAAAAATCGCTGAAAAAACTCACAAAAAATGCATCAAAAAACGCAGCAAAACGTTTTTGACGCAGCTAATTTCCTGCCAGAGATTGTGTTTTGATGCAGTTTTCTGAAGCTGAAAAACACAACATGTGTGAACACAGCCAAAGTAAAACTTAAAGGGTTTACCCGCAAAGTTCATTTTAATCAATAGATCTTGATAATAATAAATTCCACAATTGGATGTGTTTAAATAAAATGTTCCTGTGCTGAGATAATCTTATAAATGGGCCCCTGCTGTGTACTGTGTAATGGCTTTGTCTGACGGTGCAGGGACATGGACAGATAATTCCACAGCTCCTGGGAAGGGGGAGACGCAAAAGAGTCTACAAACATTACAGGACTGGATCACAAAAAATTCTTTCTTTGAGGTAAAACATTTTTTAAAAACAGGCAGGGAAATGTTTTATCTCACATTCATTTTCAAGGAAAACGAACGAGTGCAATCCGATAAAAAATTGGATTCTACTTTGACCAATATTAATCTATGAGTTACCGCTCATCTGTAATTTTTTTCACAGCTGAAATCGGACTTAGAAAAAAAATCGCAAGTCAATGGGTGCGAGAAAAATAAAATCACACGGCTCTCGGACCTTGCGAGTGCCGTTCAATTTTTAAATACCCAGAATCAGTTAATTTATTTGAAAGAAACACACAGACTCCTTTAATAAATCTAAATTTAACTAATAACATAACACCCATTCCATTGAAGCCGATGTCAATTGAAATAAAATAATAAAGCATCATCATCCTCACCTGTCCCTGACGTGAATAAAATCATCCATTTGTTGCGCGACAGGTCTAGGTCTGCTACATCAAGATGGCAGGCTGTATTGTCGCAAGATACGACTATACAGTCTGCCATCCTGCAGAGACAATTAGCTGTGCAAGCTTGCGCACCTCAGTGTGCTGGCAGAAAGGTCATCGGAGTCCTTATCCAATGAACTCTGTTCACCTCACTGACATTAACGCATGTGCGGTGAGAACTTTCCCACAGCACTGCAGTAAAAAAAGAACACACTTTGTAACGTGTGTTTTCACAGCGCAAATGCACCCAAAAACACATGCATATAAAAAAAATGATGTGGGTTCCCCCCTACTTTTTATAACCAGCCTTTGTAAAGAACAGAGGTGTGCTCTTGTATTAACAAGATAGGAAGGTCCATAGATATTGGCCCTTTCCCAGCCTAAAAATAAAAGCCTGCAGTTACCCCAGAATTGGCGCATCAATGAGATGCGCCAACTCAGGCTCTTTGCTGGCTTTTCCTGATTGCGATGGTGCAGTGGCAATTGGGGTAGTAGTTTTATCAGGTTGATGTCAGCTTTGTAATGTAATGATTGACAAAAGTCTGGGATGGGCTGAAATGTTTTGTATGTGGACCTCCATTAAAAAGAACTTTTCATCAACCACGTGAGTGACGGGATTCGTCATTTTAAGCCTTGTAATGTCAGCTGGCATCAAAACCAAGGGTTAGTAATGGAGTGGTGTCTATCAGACATCCCCATTACTAACCCAGTAATAAAAAAAAAACAAAAGCACACACACACACACACAGGAAAACATAGTTTATTTTAAAGAACACTCCCCCACACCTCGTTCACCTATTTATTAAAAAGCAAAAAAAAAACCATGAAGATCCAACGTAATCCAGCCAATCAGAAGAAGTCCAAAAATGGGAACCTGAAAGACATAAAAGGAAAGTTAAATAAATAAAAGGAAGAAACTCTCGCTCATTCGCCAATTTATTTTTAAATTACAATCTCTGCACCTGCGACGTAACCCATTGGGGTTCCCACGACATCTAACGATTCTGTACAGCAAGCTATGGAGCGTCGTTTTGAGAACCATGCTTCATAGGTCACTCCCGGTTATGTCTCACAACCGATAACGTCAGTAACTTAGTAATGTCATCGCTCATGAGTAGTGTTGAGTGATACCTTCCGATATCAGGAAATATCGGATCGGATTGGATCGGGCCGATACTCAAAAAGTATCGGATATCGCCGATTCCGAATCCGGAAACCAATGCAAGTCAATGGGACACAAATATCGGAATGAAAATAAACCCTTTCTTTCCTTGTAGGTTAATTCTACATGAAGGAAAACAACTAACAATAATGTAGAATGTGTTGGGGGAGGGGGTTGCCCAAATCGATGGGAACAGTGCTCACAGTGAAACATGAAAAGCCGGCAATTCAGCAGCGGCATACACCGGTACCCGACAATTTATAATAGAAAGAATAGAGCTTCACACATAGATTAGATAGATAGAAACATGTCAGTCACATATGTAAGAAGTACAGTGACAGTGTTGCTTACTGTACTTGTCATTTAGTGTAAAGGATTTATTTAAAAAAATAATAGTGTTTTCATGCACGGTCTCTTTAAAAAAGCCGGCCGGCAATTCAGCATCGGTACCCGACAATTTAGAACAGAAAGATAGAGCATTACACATAGATTAGATAGATATTATGTATGTGACTGACATGTTTCTAAGTACAGAGACAGTGTTGGTTACTGTACTTGTCATTTAGTGTTAAAATAAAGGATTTATTAAAAAAAAAATTGGCTTGGGGTTCCCTGTAATTTTAGGCTCTAGCGGAGGTTAAGCAGACGGCTGGGGCAGATGTTTGAAGTCTGGGAAGGGGGTAATACCCATGGAGCTTCCCAGGCTACTAATATCAGCCCCCAGCTGAATACCTAGCCTTTACTAGCTATTAAAATGGGGACCCCCCCAAAAAAATGACGTGGGGTCCCCCTTATTTTAATAACTAGCAAAGGCTAGGCAGACAGCTGGGGGCTGATATTAATAGCCCAGGAAGGGTGCCATGAATATTGGCACCCTCCCAGGCTAGAAACACCAGCCGTCAGCCGCCCCCAGAAATGGCGCATCCATAGGATGCGCCAATTCTGACACTTAGCCTCGCTCTTCCCACTGCCCTGTAGCGGTGGCAGTGGGGTAATAGGGCTGGGGTTGATGTCAGCTTATAATGCCAGCTGACATCAAGCCCAGGTTAGTAATGGAGAGGCGTCTATAAGACACCCCCATTGCTAACCCCATAGTCAAAGTTACAAAAAAACACAAACACCCAGAATAAAGTCCTTTAATTGAAATAAACACACAATTCTTTATTGTTCTAAATTAAACCATACTTACCATCACGCCCATTCCAGCTGAAGCCAACGATCTCCTGCAGTAAAAGAAAAATAATAATGCAACATCATCCTTACTTTTCCATGGTTCCCAGGACAGCTCCAGCTCTGCTACATCGAGATGACGGGCTGGACCGCAGCAGAAAGCTGCCATCCAGCCTGACATACCGCAGACACTGAGAAGCGCAAGTATGCTTGCGCTCCTCAGTTTCTGGCTGTGACGGCATCCAGATGAGCCGACAATGAACTCAGCTCACCTCATGCACGTTACTGACAGCGTGGGAGAATTCTCCTGCGCATGCGGTGAGCATGAGAGAATTCTCACGCTGAAGCGCATAGCGCAGCAGAATTTTCCCACGCTGTCAGTGACGTGCATGAGGTGAGCTGAGTTCATTGGACATGACCTCGGCTCATCTGGATGCCGTCACAGCCAGACACTGCAGAGCGCAAGCATGCCTGCTCTTCTCAGTGTCTGCGGGATGACAGGCTTGATGGCAGCTTTCTGCTGCGGTCCAGCCTGTCATCTCGATGTAGCAGAGCTGAAGCTGTCGTGGGAACCATGGAAAGGTAAGGATGATGTTGCTTTATTATTTTTCTTTTATTGCAGGAGATCGTTGGCTTCAGTTGGAATGGGCGTGATGGTATGTATGGCTTAATGTAGAACAATAAAGAATTGTGTGTTTATTTCAATTAAAGGACTTTTTTCTGGGTGTTGTGTTTTTTTTAAATACTTTACTAGAAATTCATGGCGGTCATGTCTAATAGTGGCGTGACCCCATGAATTTCGGGCTTAGGGCCAACTGATAATGCCAAACTGGCCCTAACTCCTTTATTACCCAGTGAGCCACCGCACCAGGGCCCTGGATGAGTTGAGTACAGCGCCAGAAGATGGCGCTTCTATGAACGCGCCATTTTCCGAGGTGACTGTGAACTGCAATTTGCAGTGGGGGGGGAGGGGGCAGAAAGATTGGGCCTCCCAGCGCTGCGGATACCAGCCCCCAGCTGCCTAGTTGTACCTGGCTGGACACAAAAATAGGGCGAAGCCCCACGTATTTTTTTGTTTAAATTATTTCATGAATTTCCTGAAATAATTTTTTCAAAATTGACATGGGGCTTCGCACTATATTTGTGTCCAGCCAGGTACAGCAGGCAGGAACGGGCTGCCCCCAACCACCAGCTGCCTATTTGTACCTGGCCGGACACAACAATATAGTTAAGCCCTTTTTTTCTTAATTGTTTCATGAATTTCATGAAATAATTAAAAAAAAAATATGTGGTGCTTCGCACTATTTTTGTGTCCAGCCTGGTACAACTAGGCAGCTGGGGGCTGGAATCTGCAGTGCAGGGAGGCCCAAGCTTTCTGCCCCCCCCCCCCCCCGCTGCAAATTGCAGTCCGCAGCCACCCCCGGAAAATGGCGCGTTCATAGAAGCGTCATCTTCTGGCGCTGTACCCAACTCATCCAGGGCCCTGGTGCGGTGGCTCACTGGGTAATAAAGGGGTTAGGGCCAGCTTGGTATTATCAGCTGGCCCTAAGCCTGAAATTCATGGGGTCATGCCAATATTAGACATGACCGCCATGAATTTCTAGTAAAGTATTTCAAAAAACACAACACCCAGAATAAAGTCCTTTAATTGAAATAAACACACAATTCTTTATTGTTCTAAATTAAACCATACTTACCATCACGCCCATTCCAGCTGAAGCCAACGATCTCCTGCAATAAAAGTAAAATAATAAAGCAACATCACCGTTACCTTTCCATGGTTCCCAGGACAGCTTCAGCTCTGCTACATTCACATGACAGGCTGGATCGCAGCCGAAAGCTGCCATCCAGCTTGCCATGACGCAGACACTGAGAAGCTCAGGCATGCTTGCGCTCGTCAGTGTCTGGCTGTGACGGCATAAAGATGAGCCGAGGTCATGTCCAATGAACTCAGCTCACCTCATGCACGTCACTGACGGCGTGGGAAAATTCTCATGCACTCAGCGCTTCAGCGTCAGAATTCTCCCACGCTGCATGAGTTGAGCTGAGTTCATTGGGCATGCACGTCACTGACAGCGTGGGAAAATTCTCACTCTGAAGCGCTGAGTGCAGGAGAATTTTCCCACGCTGTCAGTGACGTGCATGAGGTGAGCTCATGTCCAATGAACTCAGCTCACGTCATGCACGTCACTGATAGCGTGGGAAAATTCTCCTGCACTCAGCGCTTCAGCAGGAGAATTCTCCCACGCTGTCGGTGACGTGCATGAGATGAGCTGAGTTCATTGGACATGAACTCGGCTCATCTGGATGCCGTCACAGCCAGACACTGAGGAGCGCAAGCATGCCTGCGCTTCTCAGTGTCTGCTGCATGGTAAGCTGGATGGCAGCTTTCTGCAGCGATCCAGCCTGTCATGTGAATGTAGCAGAGCTGAAGCTGTCGTGGGAACCATGGAAAGGTAAGGATGATGTGCTTTATTATTTTACTTTTATTGCAGGAGATCGTTGGCTTCAGCCGGAATGGGCGTGATGGTAAGTATGGTTTAATTTAGAACAATAAAGAATTGCATCTTTATTTCAATTAAAGGACTTTATTCAGGGTGTTTGTGGTTTTTTTTTTACTTTGACTATGCTCCATTACTAACCTGGGCTTGATGTCAGCTGGCATTATAAGCTGACATCAACCCCAGCCCTATTACCCCACTGCCACCGCTACAGGGCAGTGGGAAGAGCGAGGCTAAGTGCCAGAATTGGCGCATCCTATGGATGCGCCATTTCTGAGGCGGCTGACGGCTGGTGTTTCTAGCCTGGGAGGGGGCCAATATTCATGGCACCCTTCCTGAGCTATTAATATCAGCCCCCAGCTGTCTGCCTAGCCTTTGCTAGCTATTAAAATAGGGGGGACCCCACGTCATTTTTTTGGGGGGTCCCCCATTTTAATAGCTAGTAAAGGCTAGGTATTCAGCTGGGGGCTGATATTAGTAGCCTGGGAAGCTCCGTGGGTATTACCCCCTTCCCAGGCTTCAAACATCTGCCCCAGCTGTCTGCTTAACCTCCGCTAGAGCCTAAAATTACGGGGAACCCCACGCCAATTTTTTTTTAAATAAATCCTTTATTTTAACACTAAATGACAAGTACAGTAAGCAACACTGTCGCTGTACTTCTTATATATGTGACTGACATGTTTCTATCTCTCTAATCTATGTGTGATGCTCTATTCTTTCTGTTGTAAATTGTCGGGTACCGCTGCTGAATTGCCGGCCGGCTTTTTTAAAGAGACGGTGCATGAAAACACTATTATTTTTTTTAAATAAATCCTTTACACTAAATGACAAGTACAGTAAGCAACACTGTCACTGTACTTCTTATATATGTGACTGACATGTTTCTATGTATCTAATCTATGTGTGATGCTCTATTCTTTCTATTTTAAATTGTCGAGTACAGATGCTGAATTGCCGGCCGGCTTTTTTAAAGAGACGGTGCATGAAAACACTATTATTTTTTTAAATAAATCCTTTACACTAAATGACAAGTACAGTAAGCAACACTGTCACTGTACTTCTTATATATGTGACTGACATGTTTCTATGTATCTAATCTATGTGTGATGCTCTATTCTTTCTATTCTAAATTGTCGGGTACCGCTGCTGAATTGCCGGCCGGCTTTTTTTAAGAGACGGTGCATGAAAACACTATTATTTTTTTTAATAAATCCTTTACACTAAATGACAAGTACAGTAAGCTGAGCGCTGCCATCCAGCTTGTCATCCTTCAGACACACTGCAGAGCGCAGGCATTATGGGAACTTCCAATTCCGGTATTCGATATTCTAAAAGTATCGGAACTCAGTATCGGAACTCCGATACCGCGAATATCGGTCTATACCCGATTTTTCAGTATCGGAATGCTCAACACTACTCATGAGACATGACCGGGAGTGACCCGTGAATCGACCTATGAGCCCATTCCAATAAAATGAAGGTAAACTATTTCTTCAACTGTTGTGTTCAAACTTTTTATTGGTACTGTACATGAGCATCCCTTTATAGTGAACCCCTTCAGTGCTGTTACTTTTTCTTCTCTTTGTAATTTATTACTCAAGAAGCTGTCCTCTTTTCTCATATATCCTGAAGTTCTAAATGTTGCAGGGGTTGTCCGGTCAAAATGGATAAGTCTGCAGTCACACTGTGTGACTGCAGACTCATGAATCCCCCTAGCACAGGCACTTTGCGCTATGGGGATTTGCCGATATGAGACCCGGGACCGGAGGCTATGTATGTGTTATACATACCCCTGGCCAGTCAGCGCCGCCTCGCTTCGTTCACTTGTATGGAGCGAGGTCAGGCCCTGTCTAGTGCCGTGGATTGCCAGTAGGAGCTTCGACTAGAAGACGCAGCCTCGCTCAATACAAGTGTATGGAGAGTGAGGCCTGTCCACTGGCCAAGGGTATGTATAACACATGCATACCCTCCATTACCAGGTCTCATACTGGCAAATCCCCGCATCGCACAGTGCCTGTGCTGGGGGTTGGGATTCATAAGTCTGAAGTCACATAGAGTGACTGCAGACTTATCACTTTTGACCAGACAACCCCTTTAAATTTACTTGGTTTCATGTATGTGTATGTGAATGGTTAAAGTGGATCTGTCTCCAGATTTCACAATCCTTCCTCTTCTGCTACTGGTGACATCTCTCACTGCTAAGTGCAAACAAATACCGTGGGTATGGAAAGTATTCAGACCCCTTTAAATTTGTCACTTTTTTTCATTGTAGCCATTTGGTAAATTCTAAAATGTTCATTTTTTTTCTCATTAAAGTACACTCTGCACCCCATCTTGATTGAAAAAAAACAGAAATATAGATGACTCGCCCCCTGGGCCGTGGGGCACGCGGATCCGGGCGATAGGGAGACGATGGGGGTAGTAGTGGCGGCCCGGTCCCGCGGCTCAGGGTGGTCAGACCAATGGTAGTCTGCTACGTGCTTCAGATGATGTCCGACTACGCCACCCGTGGATTTGCGGTCATTAGGTACCGCCGCTGCAAGGCAGACCGCTGGGGCTGATGATGTGTGCAGCTGGGATGGTGTGACTCCCCACGGGAAGAGTGCGGCCCCAGGGCAGTGTAGTGGATGTAGGGGGTGATGGTGGTGAGAGTCCCAGTACCGGTAGTGCCGGAGGAGCGAAGGAGCACACGGACAACAAGTTACAGTCCAGGGTCTTTACTCACAGTTCGTTTGTTCCGGGTCACTTCCGTCGGCAGTGACTGCCCGAGCCGTGCTGCGTCCACCAGGTGAGGGGCTCGGTCAACTCCCAGGCAGTTCAGGAGCATGGCACAGGACCCCCTTTAATCCTTTCTCTGGCCTGCCTCACCAGTGACTCGCTTTTGTCCAGCTGCCGTGGATCTGTGCGGTTAAACGTGGGCCCCGTCCTCCGCTGTCCTATATGGTGCCTTCCTAGCTGGTTTGATGAGGTGTCGCACCAATAAATGATCACGACGACCGGTCTTTGGCTGAGGGTAGTTTCTCCTCCACCAACTTGGGATCCGGTACCCTTAATCTGCCTGACCCTTCACCCTGGATTCTCGTGGGTTCTTAGGGTCCCTTCCACCTTCTTGTTCCTGAGCCCTTCTGTTTCTCTCTCTCTTCTTCTCTTTCTCTGTTCCTTTCTGTTCCTTTCTCGTGGAGCTGGGATGAGACTTAATCACAGCTCCCTTTCACCTCCTCTCTCTCTCTCCCTCGGCCTCTCTCTAGGCCCGCTCCAGAGTGGAGCTCCTACAGAGCCTCCACTCCCGGTCTTCTCCTCTGGCTGAACGAACCTAGATCTAAGATGGTGCCCACCTTTTATACCTCCCTCTGACCATGAGCCCAGGTGACCAGCAACCAATGAGCTCCTTCCTACGCTCAGGAACCAACCCCTATCTGCCCCTACAGCACTGGGTGTTCCACCCCCCTCCCCACTCCAGGCAGGGACATAGTCGGTCGTGCCTGCACTTCTGTCTAGTGGGAGCACCGTTGAGCTGTCCCTCGGAAATGGGGTGTGTGTGCTGTATGCAGCTAACTGAGCCCTGGTCCATACTCCATCCTTACCTGGGAGTGGAATATCACACCTCTGGTCTGAGGTGCAATACCCCTGTAGCGGCTGAACCCTCGGGTCGCTACATTCCCCCCTGGTAAAGCACAGCACGTCCTCGGGCTGGAAAAGAGCAAAAACAGTTGATTACAGGACATGCAAAACTTTTTCAATAACTTTTTACATTTAGAAACGGACGACATTGTTCAACTTCCTTTATGGGACACACTTTTCTTTTCTTGTCACACTATTATACTATTATAAAACACATGCTAATACTTCTGGAACTCTTTTGTCACTTATCATATAAAACGGTTTCAAGATTATGTAAAACATTTTCTAGCAGCATATTAAACTCTTCATATAAAACATTTTTAAGTAAAGCACATTCTTGAATTCTTGGTTCATGGTCGCGGTGCAACTTGCGACCAGGTGTTCTTTCTTCTTAAAGGTGCAACAGTCCAGTAAACTTGTCTTGAGGTAGACGTTGCAGTCTTTTTATAAAACCAGTAGGGGGCGCTTTAGGAAGCGCAACTATATACAAGGGGATTGGCCGCTCTCAGTCCTCGGCCAGTTTTGGGAAGGGAAATGGCTACTCACAGTCTTCAGCCTGGTAAAGGGAAGAGGGATGGCTGTTCTCAGTCCTCAGCCTGGTTACTTAGGGGATAGGGTAACAGTCAAACAGTCCTATATCAGTCCCAACGGGGACCACACTCAATTTAAAACAGTCCCACACAGTTCCTTTGTACCCTGACGGGTAACTATTTACATTGGCGCTTCTTCTTACTTTCTATCGTCGTCCTCCATATGCGCCTTGCTCCTCCTCGTTGTCTTCAGGCCCATCCGGGTCCTCTGGGTACTCAGCGTCCGAGTAGTGCTGTTCCTCCTCCTCTACTACTCTGTGGACGTGGAGGGCGTACCATCCCTTCACGCCTTGGTGTCGGGTGTAAGACACCACATCACCTGGAAATAGATCCCGCCCACGATGGCCTTCCGGCAGGTGACTCTCCACATCCCTCCTTGTCACAAATACATCGCTGATGGTCTCAGGGTCTCGGATGAAACCCCAGCCGCGCTCCATCTGGAACTTCACAACAGTCCCGGTGACTCGGGGACTGCGGGCAGTTCGGGGATCTCGCCGGGCCTTCATTTTCTGCTCCGCGCTCTGGACCTGCAGCTTCTCTTGCTTCACCCGCCGCTCTCGCTGCTCCTTCTCAAACATTTCCAGCTGTTGGCGGCAGGCCTCCCGCCGTTCGGCTGCGCCCGCTCGTGTCTCCCTTGTGAACCCCATTAGGTCCTCCCCGGTGGGGTCCCATTCAAACTGGGCGTCCTCCAATGGTAGCTGGGGGATTTCCTGAGGCGCCGGAGCAGGTATAAGGGGCTCAGATGGTACTTCAACCTCCGCGGGCGGGCTCCTCCGATAGCGGGGGTTGACAAATTCGGGGGGCCAGATGAAAGACAGCCCATCCGGACTGGTGTGTTGGGCGAAGAGATCTGCGCCCAGTGGTGGTACTGCAGCAGCAGGGGGTGCAAGCGGGTTGGCGGCGCCCGGGGGCACGTGGCCTTGCGACCAGGCCCGTGCTGGTTGTTTCCTTGTTGCTCCCAGGGGTGGTACAGCGGGTGCAGGGGGTTCCGTCAGGGCAGCGGCGCCCGGGGGCGCTGGGCCTTGCGGCCGGGCCTGCGATGGCGGTTGGCCGAGCACGCCCGGGGTCAGAGGGCACGGCGTGGGGCGGGGCTCACTGGCAGTGTCGACGGCCTGGAGGCCGGTTGATGGCGGTGGAGGCACAGTGTCGACGGCGGGTCCAGGTGTGTTGGGCTCCGCAGCGGGGTGCAGGGGCAGATCAGCGGCCCCAGGGTTCGGGGTAGGGGCGTCTCCGTTACCTGCCTCTGCTGTCGCGGCTTCCTCCGCGGCGTCGTCTTCAGCCTCCGCTCTGTCTTCACTGCCCTCGGTGGCTGGTGTACCGCTGGATGTCGCTGGCGCCTCCTGCTGCAGGGCCACAGCCCGCCGAGCCACTTCCTCTTTCCACCCGGCGATCACGTCCTGCTGCGCCCGGACCATCCTCCGGTCCAGCTCCTCCAGCGTATATTCGGGGTCCTCCTTGGGGAGATGGGCTAGCAGCTCGGTGAGGCTGCATGGTGGTGTAGCTTGCAGCAGGCCCCTAGCCAAAGTACTGGAGCTGATTTCTTTCTCCATCTCTGGGTGTGGCCTGGCCAAACTGATCCAGACCACCCCCTGCCCCGCAGTTTTCTTCTCTTTCCGCCCCCATGGGGGGTGGTCCTGGGGTATTCTGCTGACAATCACTCTCAGGGGCAGCCCCTTCCTCTTTGGCGCCATTCTGGGACTCGGCCCACGATGGGAGGCGGCCTCCTGTGGTCTTTTGGCGCGCACATTATGGCGCTCGTTCTTCTAGGGCGGGCGCCATCTTTAGTACAACTAAACAGTCTCTTTTCAGGTGCGCAGTACCCGTTGTTAGCGGGCACGAAATACACCAAAGCTGACTCGCCCCCTGGGCCGTGGGGCACGCGGATCCGGGCGATAGGGAGACGATGGGGGTAGTAGTGGCGGCCCGATCCCGCGGCTCAGGGTGGTCAGACCAATGGTAGTCTGCTACGTGCTTCAGATGATGTCCGACTACGCCACCCGTGGATTTGCGGTCATTAGGTACCGCCACTGCAAGGCAGACCGCTGGGGCTGATGATGTGTGCAGCTGGGATGGTGTGATTCCCCACGGGAAGAGTGCGGCCCCAGGGCAGTGTAGTGGATGTAGGGGGTGATGGTGGTGAGAGTCCCAGTACCGGTAGTGCCGGAGGAGCGAAGGAGCACACGGACAACAAGTTACAGTCCAGGGTCTTTACTCACAGTTCGTTTGTTTCGGGTCACTTCCTTCGGCACTGACCGCCCGAGCCGTGCTGCGTCCACCAGGTGAGGGGCTCGGTCAACTCCCAGGCAGTTCAGGAGCATGGCACAGGACCCCCTTTAATCCTTTCTCTGGCCTGCCTCACCAGTGACCCGCTTTTGTCCAGCTGCCGTGGACCTGTGCGGTTAAACGTGGCCCCGTCCTCCGCTGTCCTATATGGTGCCTTCCTAGCAGGTTTGATGAGGTGTAGCACCAATAAATGATCACGACGACCGGTCTTTGGCTGAGGGTAGTTTCTCCTCCACCAACTTGGGATCCGGTACCCTTAATCTGCCTGACCCTTCACCCTGGATTCTCGTGGGTTCTTAGGGTCCCTTCCACCTTCTTGTTCCTGAGCCCTTCTGTTTCTCTCTCTCTTCTTCTCTTTCTCTGTTCCTTTCTGTTCCTTTCTCATGGAGCTGGGATGAGACTTAATCACAGCTCCCTTTCACCTCCTCTCTCTCTCTCCCTCGGCCTCTCTCTAGGCCCGCTCCAGAGTGGAGCTCCTACAGAGCCTCCACTCCCGGTCTTCTCCTCTGGTTGAACGAACCTAGATCTAAGATGGTGCCCACCTTTTATACCTCCCTCTGACCATGAGCCCAGGTGACCAGCAACCAATGAGCTCCTTCCTACGCTCAGGAACCAACCCCTATCTGCCCCTACAGCACTGGGTGTTCCACCCCCCTCCCCACTCCAGGCAGGGACATAGTCGGGCGTGCCTGCACTTCTGTCTAGTGGGAGCACCGTTGAGCTGTCCCTCGGAAATGGTGTGTGTGTGCTGTATGCAGCTAACTGAGCCCTGGTCCATACTCCATCCTTACCTGGGAGTGGAATATCACACCTCTGGTCTGAGGTGCAATACCCCTGTAGCGGCCGAACCCTCGGGGCGCTACATAGACATTTTTGCAAATTTAATAAAAAATAAAAACTGAAATATCATATGGTCATAAGTATTCAGACCCTTTGCTCAGACACTCATATTTAAGTCACATGCTGTCCATTTCCTTGTGATCCTCCTTGAGATGGTTCTACTTCTTCATTGGAGTCCAGCTGTGTTTAATTAAACTGATAGGACTTGATTTGAAAAGGCACACACCTGTCTGTATAAGACCTCACAGCTCACAGTGCATGTCAGACCAAATGAGAATCATGAGCTCAAAGGAACTGCCCAAGGAGCTCAGAGACAGAATTGTGGCAAGACACAGATCTGGCTAAGGTTGCAAATGAATTTCTGCATTACCCAAGGTTCCTAAAAGCAAATTGGCCTCCATAATCTTTAAATGGAAGAAGTTTGGAACCATCAGAAGTCTTCCTAGACCTGGCCGTCCAGCCAAACAGAGCAATCATGGGAGAAGAGCCTTGGTGAGAAAGGTAAAGAAGAACCCCAAAATCACTGTGGCTGAGCTCCAGAGATGCAGTTGGGAGATGGGAGAAAGTTCCACAAAGTCAACTATCACTGTAGCCCTCCACCAGTTGGGCCTTTTTGGCAGAATGGCCCGATGGAAGCCTCTCCTCAGTGCAAGAAATATGAAAGCCTGCATAGAGTTTGCTGAAAAACACATGAAGGACTCCAGACTATGAGAAATAAGATTCTCTGGACCGATGAGACGAAGATAGAACTTTTTGGTGATAATTCTAAGCGGTATGTGTGGAGAAAACCAGGCACTGCTCATCACCTGCCCAATACAATCCCAACAGTGAAACATGGTGGTGGCAGCATCATGCTATGGGGGTCTTTTTCAGCTGCAGGGACATGACGACTGGTTGCAATTGAAGGAAACATGAATGTGGCCAAGTACAGAGATATCCTGGATGAAAACCTCTACCAGAGTGCTTTGGACCTCAGACTTGGCCGAAGGTTCACCTTCGAACAAGACAATGACCCTAAGCACACAGCTATAATGACAAAGGCGTGGCTTCAGAACAACTCTGTGACCATTCTTGACTGGTCCAGCCAGAGCTCTGGCCTAAACCCAATTGAGCATCTCTGGAGAGACCTGAAAATGGCTGTCTACTAACGTTCACCATCCAACCTGACAGAACTGGAGAAAGGAAGAATGGCAGAGGATCCCCAAATCCAGGTGTGAAAAACTTGTTGCATCATTCCCAAGAAGACTCATGGCTGTACTAGCTCAAAAGGGTGCTTCTACTCAATACCGAGCAAAGGGGCTGAATATTTATGACCATGTGATATTTCAGTTTTTCTTGTTTAATAAATTTGCAAAAATTTCTACATTTCTGTTTTTTTTTCAGTCAAGATGGAATGCAGAGTGCACTTTAATGAGAAAAAAAGGAACTTTTTAGAATTTACCAAATGGCTGCAATGAAACAAAGAGTGAAAAATTTAAAGGGGTCTGAATACTTTCTGTACCTACTGTATATTGTCCTCTATTTGGTTCTTCCTGAACCTTGGTATTTGGTGATTCTTCCTATGGTCAGAATGCACCTAGGTCTTTCTAGGGTCTCAACTGATGTAATATTACTTTTTCTTTCCTTAAAGGGAACCTGTGACATGAAAGAAGCTATTTTTCTGCATATATGGGGTTAATCTGCAGATTAATAGCGTTCTCAACCTGCCCAGCACTTAGACCCCTACTGTCATGAGGAAATGATCTTTATTCCTCCTTTTAGCATTCTGGTTTCAGTCACGGGCGGCGCCGGCGCGGGTTCAGTCACCGTTCTCTGTATAGAGAGCGGCGGCTGTAACCTCGTCCCCGGCAGTGATTGACAGCCGGCCCTACTGCTGAGCTGCTGTAAGTCAGTGCAGGGGGAGTGTTTGCTGCCACTTCTCACTATACACAGAGCGGTGACTGAATCCAATGGATGCCGGGAGAAATAAAGTTCAGAGCAGGGTTAATCTGGAGATTATCCCCATATCTGCAGTCTGATTGTGTTTTTTTCAGGTGACAGGTTCCCTTTAAGGAAAGAACCATTTTTTATTGTAGTTAATAATTCTTACATGCATGTAGTAATGTCTTTTTTTTTCTTAAATCTGCAGTGCAAGTGGGCCTAGCGAACAACTCTACGAGCATTCAGAAGGTATAATGAAATCTATGACTTTATATTTTATTGATTCCAAACTTTTTATAGGTTTTATAAAATGTACATATAAATAATAGCTTGACACCGGCAATAAAATCTAAAAGGGAATTTGTCGGCAGGTTTTACTACTCATCTGAGAGGAGCGTAATGTAGACAAATAGAAGCTGAATCCAACAATGTATCACTTAGATTACTGGGTGCAGCAGTTCTGACCCAATCAGAGCTTTTAGATTTAGAATGAAGCAGAGCTGAGAAAGCTGTCCCCACCCACACCAGGCTCTCCATGTTCAAAGTCCATAGACGGTGTGCTGCTTATCACAGCAGGGGGCGTTGCTGGACTAGTGTTGTCCAGCAATGTTAATCTCTTCATGATAAATCCTTGACAATTACTAAGCACGCACTTTGACAAATGACCAATCAGGCGGTGGCTGGTCACCGGGTCAGGTGAGTGCCAACCCACCAATCATGATCCGCCAGGTCACGGACATGCTCAGTTCGGCAAATCCTGGACTTAGATTCCACAAGCCCTGTCTCCTTCTGCAACCCAGGCTTAACATTGCTAGGCACAACTACCTGGGAGATAAACAGTGCTCGCGGACCAGCTAGTCGTTGGGGCTGACGGCGATTCTGAGACCATAGAAGGTCCTGGACCCATTTCGAATCCAGCACCAGACCGACACCTAACAGTAGTGTTATGCATCAGTTGTGTAGGACAACCTGACAAACACTACACAACTGACGTATGACAACCTGACGAACACTACGTCAGTTGTGTAGTGTTTGTCAGGTTCTCATACGTCAGAAATTAATTTAATAGTCCATCGAAGTATGGTACCTTTTGAAGCAGTCTTTCATACACAGGCCAGGTTTGTCAGGGCAGTTGTCACATTGATAAATGGTGTCCTTGCGTATTCCACTTTTATAACACACTCGGCACCTCTTTTGTGACTTTCCTTTTTTTCCGCTGTGAGGGATCTGCCCTGGGAAATGCTGGCCTGGTACAATTCTCAGTCCTTCAATTCCGGAACTACTAGGGCCTGCTCCGTCACCGCTGCCAAATATCAGGGCCTTGATAACAGTCTCCTGGAAGTGAAGGTACGACGTAGAAGTCTGGCTTGCAAGTTGTGACAGAAGGAAAGCGTTGTGCATTGCCATCTGTACAATGTGCACGGCCAGCTTCTTATACCATACCTTGGCCTTTCTGAAAGCACTGTAGGGCTGGAGGACTTGATCTGAGAGATCAACTCCCCCCATGTACTTGTTGTACCCCACTACACAGTCTGGTTTGGCGACCTGTGTAGTGGAACCTCTTACAGAGCTGAGGGTGCTGCCATCACCATGTATGGTGGTCAACAAAAGGACATGCCTCTTGTCCTTGTACTTGACCATCAGCAGGTTGTCGCTACATTGGGCTATGCTCTCACTGTTATGATCTGCTACAGAGACTAAGGAAAGAGAGGAGATCTGTCCCTGCAATAGAACTAAACTAGATCCCTACGATGTAACGGGGAACCTGATCCTGCGATCAGACCCGCTAAAGTCCTAGGCTAGTCTGAACGCAGACCTATAGATGTGAGGGAGGGATCCCTACAAGATCTAGGGACTGGGAAAAGTTGGACACCCCCTAGCAGAAATAGTAGCAGTCAAAGACAAACACACAACAAAAAGCAAAGGGGTCAAAAGACCTAAACTAACAGAGAACGGCAACAGAGCAACAAGCTAGCTCAGCAGTAGTAAATACAAATGAAGTCCAGCAAAGCCAGGAGGGCGGAGCCGGTTTAAATAGGCAAAAATGGTCATGTGACCAGCAAACTAAAAAAAACCTAACAGGAGAGTTGTAACAGTACCCCCTCTTCTAAGAGGATCCTCCGGATACCCTAGGCCCAGGCTTACCAGGAAACCTCCTGTGAAACGCTCGGACAAGTCTGGGGGCAGAAACATCATCCGCCCTCACCCATGAGTTATCCTCAGGTCCGACACCCTTCCAAGCGACGAGATACTGCAAACTCCCTCTATACCGTCTAGAATTTAGGATGCGGGAAATTTCATATTCCCTGTCCTCCACCACCGGAGGAACAGTGGCAGAGGCGTCACCATCCGACACATCAGCTTTTTTCAACAGAGAAACATGAAACACCGGATTAATCCTCCAGGACGTAGGAACCTCCAGCCTAACAGCAGATTGGTTAACTATCTGAAGTACCTTAAAGGGCCCTACGAACTTGGGACCCAATTTTTTAGAAGGAATCCTCAATCGCAGATTCTTAGAGGACAACCAAACCATGTCACCAACAGCAAACAAAACCTCTTGCCGTTTCCTATCAAAGTACCTCTTAAATTTTTTGTTAGCCTCCTGAAGATTACCACGCACATCCGTCCAAACTCTCTCCAAATCACCAGAAAAACTCTCCTCCTCAGGCACAGCCGAAACCAATTTGGAAAATGACCCAAAAGACGGATGTCTCCCAGAACAACAAAAAAAAGGCGAACACCCAGCAGAAGAGGATGTATGGTTGTTAAGAGCAAATTCAGCAAGTGGCAGAAACTCAGACCACCCCTCTTGATTGTCTGCCACAAAACAACGCAAGAACTGCTCAACTTCCTGGTTCTTCCTTTCTGTCTGACCATTAGACTCAGGATGATATCCGGATGAAAACGACAAATGAACTCCCAACCTGTCACAAAAGGCACGCCAAAAACGAGCCACGAACTGAGGTCCCCTATCAGAAACAATGTCAGTAGGAACACCATGTAGTCTGACAATCTCCTTGACAAAGGCCTTAGCGAGTGTCTTAGCGCAAGGCAGTTTGATGACGGGAACCAAGTGACACATCTTGCTAAAACGGTCCACGACCACCCAGATGACCGTGAAACCTTCAGAGGGAGGAAGGTCAGTAATAAAGTCCATAGCCAGATGTGTCCAAGGTGCACTAGGAACCTCCAGAGGGCAAAGCAACCCCGCAGCAGGAGCATGCGAAGACTTGGATCTTGCACACACAGTACATTGGCGCACCCACTTAATGACTTCCTTCTGCCATCCAGGCCACCAAAAACTGCGACCCACAAGTCTCTTGGTCTCAGAAATTCCTGGATGACCTGCCAACCGAGACTCATGACACTCAACAAACAAATCTCTCCTAAAGGTCCTAGGCACAAACCACCTCCCATGGGGAGTGTTAGATGGGGCATTCTCCTGTGCTTTAAGAATCTCATCCTCCAAAACGGAGTCCAAAGCAGCAATCACAACACCTTCTTGTAAAATGGTCTCCTCCTCCTCAACACCAACCATGGGAGAAAAGCTGCGAGACAAAGCATCCGCTTTAACATTCTTGGTACCCGGGATGTAAGTAACGGAAAAATTAAACCGCGAGAAAAAAAGTGCCCACCTAGCCTGACGGGCATTCAAGCGCTTGGCAGCATCAAGATAGATCAGATTTTTATGATCAGTGAAAACCTGAACGGGAAATTCAGCACCTTCCAAGAGGTGACGCCAGTGTTCAAATGCGAGTTTAATCGCCAGCAATTCCCGATTACCAATATCGTAATTAAGTTCAGTCTCGGAAAATTTTTTTGAAAAAAAGGCACAGGGATGTACTCCATCCTTGTTTTCCTGAGACAACACCGCACCAACCCCCACCGAAGAAGCATCAACCTCAACCAAAAACGGCTTAGTCACATCAGGCTGCATAAGGATGGGAGCAGAGGTGAACCTCTCCTTTAAAAACACAAAAGCTTCAATGGCCTCAGAAGTCCACTGAACCGCATTAGCACCTTTCCTGGTGAGATCGGTCAGCGGTTTGACAATAATAGAAAAATTTTTTATGAATTTTCTGTAATAATTGGCGAAACCCAAAAACCTCTGTATCGATTTCAAACCAATAGGCCTAGGCCATTCCTGTACAGCCTGAACTTTAACCGGGTCCATCTCAAAACCTTCACTGGAGACAATGTAGCCCAAAAAACTAATTCTCTGTACAGCGAACTCACATTTCTCCAGCTTAGCAAAAAACGAATTGTCCATTAATAACTGTAATACCTCACGTACGCTCCGCCAATGAGACTCCAGATCCGGTGAATAAATCAAAATGTCATCCAAATACACAACCACATCTTTGCCGATTAAAGGTCTAAGGATGTCATTAATAAGATTCTGAAAAAATGCTGGAGCATTGGTGAGACCAAAAGGCATAACCAGATTCTCAAAATGACCCACAGGAGTGTTAAAAGCAGTCTTCCATTCATCACCCTCCTTCATGCGCAACAAATTGTATGCCCCCCGGAGATCAATTTTAGAGAACCACTTGGCCCCCACTAACTGGTTAAATAAATCGGGAATCAATGGCAGTGGGTAAGGATTGCGTACAGTAAATTTATTAATCTCACGAAAGTCCAGACAAGGACGTAAACCGCCATCTTTTTTTTTCACAAAAAAAAAACCAACAGCCACAGGAGACTTGGAAGGCCTAATGTGACCAGCGGCCAAGCTTGTCTGTATGTATTCCTCCAAAGTCTTTCTCTCAGGAATAGTAAGATTAAATAAACGACTCTTAGGAAGAGTCGCTCCAGGGACAAATTCAATAGTACAATCATAGTCTCTATGGGGAGGCAAAACCTGCGACTCCTCCTTAGAAAAAACTCTCCAAAAATCCTGAATAGGTACAGGCAATTCCCCTCTATCCACAGCAGGACTTAATTTCATTGGTAGACCAATCCAGTACAGGATTGTGCAATTTTAACCAGGGTAACCCCAATATTACTGGAGAAGGCAAATTATCCAATACCACCAAATCCAAATTCTCTTGATGAATACCATTAATAGTGAGGGGAAATTCACAGACCTTGTGAGTAACACTCTTCAAGGGAGAGCCATCGACAGAAACCACAGCAATAGGGGATGACAAAGTTTTAGGTTCTAATCTAAGTTTTTCCAAGAATCCCCCCATCAATCACATTCAGAGTAGATCCACAATCCACAAATACCCGAAATTCAATTAATTCATCCTGAGCAGCAGTAGTGGCAGATAGGAATACCCCCTTAGAATTTAAACAGGCAATACGAGCATGACTGACCATTTTTTTTCTTTCTTCTTACGAAGCACGCAGCTCTTAATAAGATGACCAGAATTTCCGCAATAGAAACACAAGCCTTCAGAAAGTCGGCGGTCTTTTTCCTGAGAGCGGGTTGTCATCGCCCCAATTTCCATCGGCTCTCCATTGTCAGCACAGAACCTCTCAGGACTCGAAGCTGACATAGCAGAGGATTTGCTCTCATTAACCCTTTCACGCAGTCTCCTGTCAACCCGTATAGCTAATTGCATTGCCTCCTGCAAGTTTCCAGGTGTGGGATAAGCAATCAGTAAATCCTTAACCCTTTCACCTAGGCCTGCCAGAAACAAGCTTTTCAAAGCTGAATCGTTCCTCCCCACCTGGGCAGACCACCGACGGAAGTGAGAACAATATTTTTCCACATTACCTGATCCCTGCCTCAAACGTCTTAATTCAGACTCAGCAGATGAGACACGATCAGGATCATCGTACAACAAACCCAAAGCAGAAAAAAAACTATCCACTGATCTAAAGCACGGATCACTAGGTTGGAGAGAGAAGGCCCATCCCTGAGGATCTTTGCGCAAAAGTGACATTATGATCCCTATGCGCTGTGATTCATCACCAGAGGATCCGGGTCTCAAACGAAAATATAATAGACAAGCATTTTTAAAAGAAAAAAAATCTTGTTGTTCGCCAAAAAATAGATCAGGCAGACGTACCTTTGGTTCCACAAAATGCGCTCCAGAACAGCTACTCACGTGTTGTTGGAGCTTGGTCACCTCCAGAGAGAGTCCCTGCAAGCGTTGAGCCAAATCTTGCACCAAGACCATGATGGAAAACTGGAGGTCTTTCCTTAGAAAAATTTTTTTTTTTTTTTTTATGGCTGGACTTACTGTTATGATCTGCTACAGAGACTAAGGAAAGAGAGGAGATTTGTCCCTACAATAGAACTAAACTAGATCCCTACGATGTAACGATCAGACCCGCTAAAGTCCTAGGCTAGTCTGAATGCAGACCTATAGATGTGAGGGAGGGATCCCTACAAGATCTAGGGACTGGGAAAAGTTGGACACCCATTAGCAGAAATAGTAGCAGTCAAAGACAAACACACAACAAAAAGCAAAGGTGTCAAAAGACCTAGCAAAACTAACAGAGAACGGCAACAGAGCAACAAGCTAGCGCAACAGTAGTAAATACAAATGAAGTCCAGCAAAGCCAGGAGGGCGGAGCCGAATTAAATAGGCAAAAATGGTCATGTGACCAGCAAACTAAAAAAAACCTAACAGGAGAGTTGTAACACTCACCCCTTCTGAGCAGCTGCCCAATTAGTGTCTTTGGGAGGCCTTTCTAATTTTTGCGGACAGTACCGCAGGCTGCAGTACGTCACGCAGAGAGGGACTTGAAGAGCGGGATACTTGTATATAAGTTATCCACAAAGAGGTGATAACCTTTATCCAGCAGTGGGTGCACCAAGTCCCACACAATTTTCCAACTCACTCCTAGAACCGGAGGCATTCAGGGGGTTCAATCCGGGAGTCCTTCCCTTCATAAACTCTAAACTTGTGAGTGTACCCTGAGGTACTCTGAAAAAGTTTATACAGCTTGATCCCGGACCTGGACCTCTTACTGGGCAGGTACTGCCGGAATCCAAGCCGCCTTTTAAAAGAGATTAAGGACTCATCCACGCAGATGTCCCTTTGGGGCACGTCCACTTCAGCAAACTTGTTGTTGAAGTGTTCGATGACCGGCCGAACTTTGAAAAGACGATCAAAGTTCGGGTCATCGCGTGCAGGACACCTTGCATTATCTTGGTAATGCAAGAACATGTGGATGGCCTGAAAGCGTCTCCAGATCATGGCCATTCGGAACACTGGAGTGTTATACAAAACGTCAGCACTCCAGTATTGCCGAAGCTCGGGCTTGTTCAGGATCCCCATAAGAAGGACCAGGCCCCAAAACTTCAGAGATGGGGGAGTGGGAAGAGGGGGATTGGGGTGGACGAGGGGAGATCAGAGATGGACTTACCAAAGGGTCAGCAGGACTGGAACAGAAGACCCGGAGCAGGAGACCGGGAGCCCGGAGCAGGAGACTGGGAGCACGACGCTGGAGACCGGGAGCGCGGAGCAGGAGACCGGGAGCCCAGAGCAGGAGTCCGGTACTGGAGCTGGAGACCAGAAACGAGAGAATTAACAGGGACACTGAAGTGAGGGAGATTGAGGTGGGAAGGGGGGTAAAAAGATGGGGGAGTGGGGAGAGGGGGATTGGGGTGGATGAGGGGAGATCAGAGATGGACTTACCAAGGGGTCAACAGGATCAGCAGCAGGACCGGAACAGGAGACGGAGCCCGGAGCAGGAGACCGGTGCTGTTGACCGGGAGCCCGGAACGAGAGCCCGGCGCTGGGAGCGGAGCTGGAGACTCGGACCGGAGCTGGAGACCGCTGCAGGACGCAGAAAAATAAATGGTGGTAAGGGGGGGTAAAAAGAGGGGGGAGGGGGGATTGGGGTGGATGAGTGGAGAACAGACTTACCAAAGTCTTCTCTGCAGGATCAGCAGCAGGATCGGCAGCAGGCTCTGGAGCAGGATACCCAGGACGCTGGAGCAGAAGATCCAGGAGCAGCAGCAGCAGCGACTGAAACAGGTGAGAAGATGGTCTTGTGGTGTCACAGAATATTCTGTGGCACTACAAGGCTCAGCACACACACATCAGATGTGACCGCTTTGTAGAAATCCTCACCAAGTGTGAGGGTCTGCAGGGTGGTCACAGGGTGATGATGGGGTGGTGACAGGTGGAGGTAGTCAGGTAATCTGATTGGAGCAATCAATGTCATCAATGATTGCTCCAATCAGAGTTCCTGAATACAGGTGACCGGGCGGTCACAGGGAGGTGTCACCTCTCTGTGACCCCCTGTGGTGCATGCTGTGCCCCAGCCATCTGATTGGTGACATTGATTGCACCAATCAGACATGGCTGTAGCAGAGAACGCACCACAGGGGGTCACAGAGAGGTGACACCTCCCTATGACAGCCTGTATTCAGGAGCTCTGATTGGAGCGATCGATGTCATCATCGATCGCTCCAATCACAGCAGTCTGGGGACTTTGATTACATTACAGGGGGTCATGGGGCAGTGACAGGCAGGTCACAAGCCGGTCACCGCCCCATGACCGCCCTGTTATCGCGCTGCGATCGATGTGATCGGCGATCGCACCGATCATAGCAGTCTGGGGCCAGGGCTGTGGTGTACTAGCAATAGCCTAGGATCGGTGCTCTTTGATCTGCAGCCTAGGATCGGTGCTCCTCTGTTTCCGGCAATCACATTGCCGGAAACAGTGAGAGATTCTGTAAAGGGGTGTAAAGGGGTTAACAGAGCATGGATCGGGGGTCGGCAATTAGTTTTCTCAAGGGCTCACATGAAATACTGTGACTGTAGTGCAGGGCTAAACCAACACACTGAAATTAAGAATATTAGTGGAAATATTAAGCAAAGTTATATTAATTTATACTGCTTAGTATTGATGAGAATTAAGTATGTTGATCCACAGCCACTATTAGGCAATGTGCCCACAATGCAGAAACGCTCCGGATTTTTCCTGAGCGTTTCTGCATCTCCTTGGCAGAAAAAGCTCATGCGGATTTTACATGCGTATTTTCAGCCCGGGACAAGCGTTTGTCACGCGTTTAGCACATGCGATTTCCCATGCGGGTTGTCAAGCGTTTTCTAAAAGATTTTGGCTTGGAAAAGTGCTTGACAACTTGGTCACACTATATAAATCCATGCAACCGTGTGACTAAGTTAGTTAAAAAAAAATAATAAAAATGGTAAAAACTATAAAAAAAAACATTATACTCACCTTCCGATGGCCCACGGTCTCCTTCTCCGGTCTCCCTGGTGGCCCGTGGTGGTGTAAAAGGACCTTCCATGATGGAATTTAGTCAGGTGACAGGTCACATGACCGCTGACGTTGACGAGCCACCGGGGAGCCAAGACACATCGGAGAGAAGACCGCAGGCCATCAGAAGGTGAGTATAATGTTTTTTTTAATTTTAATTTTTTTTTTTTACAGGTACTATGGTACCCGGGTCTGGTTGAGAGTCTCCTCTTCTCCATCCGCACATTGAATTGCTTAATTTCCGCATGTGTACATGTAGTCATGCAGATATTATGCGAATCAATGCAAGTCAATGGCGGCAAAAACGCTGCGCTTACGCAAAATAGTTGGTAGTGCTGCGCTTTTTTCTGTAATAATAATCCGCAGCGGATATTTCCGCAGCATGTGCACAGCACATGTGGATTATCATTGGGGAACATTGCAGACCTCCTACCAAGCGTTTTTTAAGCGTAATTGCCGCTGCGGAAATGCTTAAAAAACGCATAGTGGGCACACAGCCCACTAGAGCTTATTTTATTGTGTTCTTACTAGGAGCAGCCAATCAAAACCATATGATTTATGAATTATTATAACGTCTCAAGCAGGGGCGGGCACTGAGACCAAAGGGTCCCTGTGCAAGAATTGTGTATGATCCCCCCTTCTTAAAGGGGACTTTCATTTTAATTATTTTTGTGCTCATCGGCTTGCGCTAGGGAAAAAAAATAATAAAATCAGAGTTACTCATTTTCACCTAGTCTAAAAATAATAAAATCAGAGTTACTCATTCTCACCTAGTCTAAAAATAATAAAATCAGAGTTACTCATTTTCACCTAGTCTAAAAATAATAAAATCAGAGTTACTCATTCTCACCTAGTCTAAAAATAATAAAATCAGAGTTACTCATTTTCACCTAGTCTAAAAATAATAAAATCAGAGTTACTCATTTTCACCTAGTCTAAAAATAATAAAATCAGAGTTACTCATTTTCACCTAGTCTAAAAATAATAAAATCAGAGTTACTCATTTTCACCTAGTCTAAAAATAATAAAATCAGAGTTACTCATTTTCACCTAGTCTAACAATAATAAAATCAGAGTTACTCATTTTCACCTAGTCTAAAAATAATAAAATCAGAGTTACTCATTTTCACCTAGTCTAAAAATAATAAAATCAGAGTTACTCATTTTCACCTAGTCTAAAAATAATAAAATCAGAGTTACTCATTTTCACCTAGTCTAAAAATAATAAAATCAGCGTTACTCATTTTCACCTAGTCTAAAAATAATAAAATCAGAGTTACTCATTTTCACCTAGTCTAAAAATAATAAAATCAGAGTTACTCATTTTCACCTGGTCTAAAAATAATAAAATCAGCGTTACTCATTTTCACCTAGTCTAAAAATAATAAAATCAGAGTTACTCATTTTCACCTAGTCTAAAAATAATAAAATCAGAGTTACTCATTTTCACCTAGTCTAAAAATAATAAAATCAGAGTTACTCATTTTCACCTAGTCTAAAAATAATAAAATCAGAGTTACTCATTTTCACCTAGTCTAAAAATAATAAAATCAGAGTTACTCATTTTCACCTAGTCTAAAAATAATAAAATCAGAGTTACTCATTTTCACCTAGTCTAAAAATAATAAAATCAGAGTTACTCATTTTCACCTAGTCTAAAAATAATAAAATCAGCGTTACTCATTTTCACCTAGTCTAAAAATAATAAAATCAGCGTTACTCATTTTCACCTAGTCTAAAAATAATAAAATCAGAGTTACTCATTTTCATCTAGTCTAAAAATAATAAAATCAGTTACTCATTTTCACCTGGTCTAAAAATAATAAAATCAGAGTTACTCATTTTCACCTAGTCTAAAAATAATAAAATCAGAGTTACTCATTTTCACCTAGTCTAAAAATAATAAAATCAGAGTTACTCATTCTCACCTAGTCTAAAAATAATAAAATCAGAGTTACTCATTTTCACCTAGTCTAAAAATAATAAAATCAGAGTTACTCATTTTCACCTAGTCTAAAAATAATAAAATCAGAGTTACTCATTTTCACCTAGTCTAAAAATAATAAAATCAGAGTTACTCATTCTCATCTAGTCTAAAAATAATAAAATCAGAGTTACTCATTTTCACCTGGTCTAAAAATAATAAAATCAGAGTTACTCATTTTCACCTAGTCTAAAAATAATAAAATCAGCGTTACTCATTTTCACCTAGTCTAAAAATAATAAAATCAGAGTTACTCATTTTCACCTGGTCTAAAAATAATAAAATCAGAGTTACTCATTTTCACCTAGTCTAAAAATAATAAAATCAGCGTTACTCATTTTCACCTAGTCTAAAAATAATAAAATCAGATTTACTCATTTTCACCTAGTCTAAAAATAATAAAATCAGCGTTACTCATTTTCACCTAGTCTAAAAATAATAAAATCAGCGTTACTCATTTTCACCTAGTCTAAAAATAATAAAATCAGAGTTACTCATTTTCACCTAGTCTAAAAATAATAAAATCAGAGTTACTCATTTTCACCTGGTCTAAAAATAATAAAATCAGAGTTACTCATTTTCACCTAGTCTAAAAATAATAAAATCAGCGTTACTCATTTTCACCTAGTCTAAAAATAATAAAATCAGATTTACTCATTTTCACCTGGTCTAAAAATAATAAAATCAGAGTTACTCATTTTCACCTAGTCTATTGATGTCTTTATGCTCCTGGCCTGTCCGTGTTTACAGGCTGCAGTGGTAATATCTCATGTGACCACTGTAGCCAATCATAGGGTCAGCAGCTTGTTCCATCTACCTTGGCATTACTGCTGAGCTCAGTCATTAAAAGGGTTTTCCTACAAACAAAAGTTAATTTTATAAATTGGCTGTGTCTGACCGTGTGCGGAACATGGTCTGATCATACCACAGCTCCTGGGCAGGGAAGGCTGCAAAAGACAATGCAGACATTCCAGCACGGGATCTCATAGGATTGATTCATTTTGTGAGGTAAAATATTTCACTGCCTGTGTTTAAACAATATTTTACCTCTCAAAATGAATCCTTTGTGATCCCCTGATGTAATGTCTGTATTGTCTTTGGCTTCCTCCTCCGCTCAGGAGCTGTGGTATTTTCCATACACGGTCAGACACAGACCATTTTTAAAATGAACTTTTGTTTCTGGGATAACCCCTTTAAGCTCCAGCAGTCACGTGTTTTAGTCAGGACATCACGGCTGCAGCCTGAAAACAAAGACCAGGGCAGTAGCGGAAGAGGAATTGCTGACCCTGAGAGTATCCCTGATTTTATTGTTTTTCTCTAGGGCAAGCCTAAGGACAGTAAAAGAATTAAAACAGAAATTCACTTTAAGTAACATTATTTGATGCAATAAAAACATGTTAGGCACACATCAAAAAATCACTTGTCACACACCAGACAAATCGCACAAGCACAGCGCAGACTTGAGAGATGTCACACAAGCACAGCTCTGACTTGAGAGATGTCACACAAGCACAGCTCTGACTTGAGAGATGTCACACAAGCACATCTCTGACTTGAGAGATGTCACACAAGCACAGCGCAGACTTGAGAGATGTCACACAAGCACAGCGCAGACTTGAGAGATGTCACACAAGCACAGCGCAGACTTGAGAGATGTCACACAAGCACAGCGCAGACTTGAGTGATGTCATACAAGCACAGCACAGACTTGAGAGATGTCACACAAGCACAGCGCAGACTTGAGAGATGTCACACAAGCACAGCTTAGACTTGAGAGATGTCACACAAGCACAGCACAGACTTGAGAGATGTCACACAAGCACAGCGCAGACTTGAGAGATGTCACACAAGCACAGCGTAGACTTGAGAGATGTCACACAAGCACAGCTTAGACTTGAGAGATGTCACACAAGCACAGCACAGACTTGAGAGATATCACACAAGCACAGCTTAGACTTGAGAGATGTCGCACAAGCACAGCTTAGACTTGAGAGATGTCACACAAGCACAGCACAGACTTAAGAGATGTCACACAAGCACAGCGCAGACTTGAGAGATGTCACACAAGCACAGCGTAGACTTGAGAGATGTCACACAAGCACAGTGCACAAATTACACAAGTAGATGTGCACATATCAGAAAGATCACAAGAATAAGCTGCACACATCTTACAAGTACTCCAACACGCATCACAGAAGTGCAGGACATACCGAGGAATTCTGAAGAGACAAGTTAGAAGGGCTCTACATTCAGGTTCTAAAATGGTCGTTCTGGAGGAATAGAAAGAGATAGATGTTACTTTATGTCACCAACTTATTCGGTCCATGTGTAGAAGACTTGGTGCTGTCCTTAACAATCATAGAGGTCATACAAAATACTAGATGTAGTAGTTTTGGTGTAGGGTGCATCACTGAATTTGGGTAAAACTGAAGATTTTGTAATGAAAGTTATGATATTAACATTACTTTCATGCTATGGGTGAAAAAAATGTTCTGTGAAACTCCGTCTTGTTAGTATTTTGGAAACTGTTCTTGTGTTCAGTGAGGTATTAACTAAAATCCTACTTCTTATAGTCACTTTATCCAGGGCACTGAAAAAAAAAATGATATTTATACATACCACTCACCTACATGTTACATACATTGTTTTATCACCCTGACTAATCAGTATTTTCTTTTATTACTGGCATGATATGCCAGCACTTTTGAGCATAGGTATGTACTGCACATTACCATTTCATGTTTCTTAACCCTGTCTCATGGTAATCAGTATTAACCTTTCTGACAGCCCCATTTTTCATATCTGAAACGTCACTTTATTTGGTAATAACTTTGAAATGCTTCTGCTAGTCATTCTGATATTCTGATCTTCTTTTTGGAACAAATTGTACCTGTTGCAGCTGGAAAATTTTAAATTAATACGTTTTGTTGTTATTCATGAAAATATCCCAGATTTTCTAAAAATTTAGAAAAATGTGAAATTTTAAACTTAAAGCGGTTGTGCCACCATAAAGAATACAATTGACCAACCAGAAAAGGTGGAAATAAATCGTTTTGTAATTTATAGTGATTCAAAATTATGCTTCATTCAAAAGATACCAAGCTTTTATTTTTCAAATGCTGTTCTCTGGCGCCCCCTTGCATTATTCCATTACGTCTGGTAGTGGGTGATCAGCTGGTCGAGTTTGCGCAGTTCCTGGCGTAAGAGCTCCCTACTCGCAGCATGCAAAATGTATTCTCTGTCACAACTCTCCCTGCTGTAAGCACAGCCTGTGTGTGATTCACCCCCTCCCCCTGTGCTCATAGCTCACAGCTGATCTCCGGGTGAGATACCCCCTCCCAATGCGCTCACAGCTCACCTCTGGGTCAGAAAACCCCCTCCTCCTCTGCTCATAGCTCTCAGTTGATCTCCGGGTGAGATACCCCCTCCCCCTGAGCTCATAGCTAATCTCCGGGTGAGATACCCCTTCCCAATGCGCTCACAGTTGATCTCAGGGTGAGACACCCCCTCCCAATGCGCTCACAGTTGATCTCAGGGTGAGACACCCCCTCCCAATGCGCTCACAGCTCATCTCCGGGTGAGTTACCCCCTCCCCCTGCCCTCTCAGCTCATCTCCAGGTGAGATACCCCCTCCCCTTGCCCTCTCAGCTCATCTCCAGGTGAGATACTCCCTCCTCCTGCACTCACAGCTGATCCCCGGGTGAGACACCTTCCTCCTGGGCTCACAGCTGATCTCCGGGTGAGACACCCCCCCCCCCCTGTGCTAACAGCTCATATTCGGGTGAGATACCCCCTCCTCATGCACTCACAGCTGATCTCCAGGTGAGATACCCCCTCCCCCTGCCCTCTCAGCTCATCTCCAGGTGAGATACCCCCTCCCCCTGAGCTCACTGCTGATCTCCGGGTGAGACACAGCCTCCCTCTGCACTCACAGCTCATCTCCTAGTGAGATACCCCCTCCCCCTGCGCTCACTTCTCATCTCTAGGTGAGATACTCCCCTGCCCTCACAGCTCATCTCCGAGTGAGATACTCCCCTGCCCTCACAGCTCATCTCCGAGTGAGATACTCCCCTGCCCTCACAGCTCATCTCCGAGTGAGATATTCCCCTGCCCTCACAGCTCATCTCCGAGTGAGGTACTCCCCTGCCCTCACAGCTCATCTCCGAGTGAGATACTCCCCTGCCCTCACAGCTTATCTCCGAGTGAGATACTCCCCAGCCCTCACAGCTCATCTCCGAGATACTTCCCTGCCCTCACAGCTCATCTCCAAGTGAGATACTCCCCTGCCCTCACAGCTCATCTGCGAGTGAGATACTCCCCTGCCCTCACAGCTCATCTCCGAGTGAGATACTTCCCTGCCCTCACAGCTCTTCTCCGAGTGAGATACTCCCCTGCCCTCACAGCTCATCTCCTAGTGAGATACTCCCCTGCCCTCACAGCTCATCTTCGAGTGAGATACTTCCCTGCCCTCACAGCTCTTCTCCGAGTGAGATACTCCCCTGCCCTCACAGCTCATCTCCGAGTGAGATACTCCCCTGCCCTCACAGCTCATCTCCGAGTGAGATACTACCCTGCCCTCACAGTTCATCTCCGAGTGAGATACTCCCCTGCCCTCACAGCTCATCTCCAGGTGAGATACCCCCTCCCCCTGCCCTCTCAGCTCATCTCCAGGTGAGATACCCCCTCCTCCTGCACTCACAGCTGATCCCCGGGTGAGACACCTTCCCCCTGGGCTCACAGCTGATCTCCGTGTGAGACACCCCCTCCCCCTGTGCTAACAGCTCATATTCCGGTGAGATACCCTCTCCTCCTGCACTCACAGCTGATCTCCAGGTGAGATACCCCCTCCCCCTGCCCTCTCAGCTCATCTCCAGGTGAGATACCCCCTCCCCTGAGCTCACTGCTGATCTCCGGGTGAGACACAGCCTCCCTCTGCACTCACAGCTCATCTCCTAGTGAGATACCCCCTCCCCCTGCGCTCACTGCTGATCTCTAGGTGAGATACTCCCCTGCCCTCACAGCTCATCTCCGAGTGAGATACTCCCCTGCCCTCACAGCTCATCTCCGAGTGAGATACTCCCCTGCCCTCACAGCTCATCTCCGAGTGAGATATTCCCCTGCCCTCACAGCTCATCTCCGAGTGAGGTACTCCCCTGCCCTCACAGCTCATCTCCGAGTGAGATACTCCCCTGCCCTCACAGCTCACCTCCGAGTGAGATACTCCCCAGCCCTCACAGCTCATCTCCGAGATACTTCCCTGCCCTCACAGCTCATCTCCGAGTGAGATACTCCCCTGCCCTCACAGCTCATCTCCGAGTGAGATACTCCCCTGCCCTCACAGCTCATCTCCGAGTGAGATACTCCCCTGCCCTCACAGCTCATCTCCGAGATACTTCCCTGCCCTCACAGCTCATCTCCGAGTGAGATACTCCCCTGCCCTCACAGCTCATCTCCGAGTGAGATACTCCCCTGCCCTCACAGCTCATCTTCGAGTGAGATACTTCCCTGCCCTCACAGCTCTTCTCCGAGTGAGATACTCCCCTGCCCTCACAGCTCATCTCCGAGTGAGATACTCCCCTGCCCTCACAGCTCATCTCCGAGTGAGATACTCCCCTGCCCTCACAGCTCATCTCCGAGTGAGATACTCCCCTGCCCTCACAGCTCATCTCCAGGTGAGATACCCCCTCCCCCTGCCCTCTCAGCTCATCTCCAGGTGAGATACCCCCTCCTCCTGCACTCACAGCTGATCCCCGGGTGAGACACCTTCCCCCTGGGCTCACAGCTGATCTCCGTGTGAGACACCCCCTCCCCCTGTGCTAACAGCTCATATTCCGGTGAAATACCCTCTCCTCCTGCACTCACAGCTGATCTCCAGGTGAGATACCCCCTCCCCCTGCCCTCTCAGCTCATCTCCAGGTGAGATACCCCCTCCCCCTGAGCTCACTGCTGATCTCCGGGTGAGACACAGCCTCCCTCTGCACTCACAGCTCATCTCCTAGTGAGATACCCCCTCCCCCTGCGCTCACTGCTGATCTCTAGGTGAGATATTCCCCTGCCCTCACAGCTCATCTCCGAGTGAGGTACTCCCCTGCCCTCACAGCTCATCTCCGAGTGAGATACTCCCCTGCCCTCACAGCTCACCTCCGAGTGAGATACTCCCCAGCCCTCACAGCTCATCTCCGAGATACTTCCCTGCCCTCACAGCTCATCTCCGAGTGAGATACTCCCCTGCCCTCACAGCTCATCTCCGAGTGAGATACTCCCCTGCCCTCACAGCTCATCTCCGAGTGAGATACTTCCCTGCCCTCACAGCTCTTCTCCGAGTGAGATACTCCCCTGCCCTAACAGCTCATCTCCGAGTGAGATACTCCCCTGCCCTCACAGCTCATCTCCGAGATACTTCCCTGCCCTCACAGCTCATCTCCGAGTGAGATACTCCCCTGCCCTCACAGCTCATCTCCGAGTGAGATACTCCCCTGCCCTCACAGCTCATCTCCGAGTGAGATACTCCCCTGCCCTCACAGCTCTTCTCCGAGTGAGATACTCCCTAGCCCTCACAGCTCATCTCCCAGTGAGATACTCCCCTGCCCTCACAGCTCATCTCCGAGTGAGATACTCCCCTGCCCTCACAGCTCATCTCCGAGTGAGATAAACCCTTTCCCTGTGCTCACTGCTGATCTCCGGGTGAGATACCCCCTCCCCCTGCACTCACAGATCATCTCCGGGTGAGATACCCCTTCTCCCTGCACTCACAGCTCATCTCCGGGTGAGATACCCCCTCTCCCTGCGCTCACTGCTGATCTCCGGGTGAGATACCCCCTCCCCCTGCACTCACAGATCATCTCCGGGTGTGATACCCCCTCCCCCTGCGCTCACTGCTGATCTCCGGGTAAGAAACAGCCTCCCCCTGCACTCACAGCTCATCTCCGAGTGAGATACTTCCTCCCCCTGCGCTCACTGCTGATCTCCGGGTGAGATACTCCCCCTGCACTTACAGCTCATCTCCGAGTGAGATACCCCCTCCCCCTGCGCTCACTGCTGATCTCTGGGTGAGACACAGCCTCCCCCTGCACTCACAGATCATCTCCGAGTAAGATACCCCCTCCCCCTGCGCTCACTGCTGATCTCTGGGTGAGATACCCCCTCCCCCTGCGCTCACTGCTGATCTCTGGGTGAGATACCCCCTCTCCCTGCACTCACAGCTTATCTCCGAGTGAGATACCCCCCTCTCCCTGCGCTCACTGCTGATCTCCGGATGAGATACCCCCTCCCCTTGCACTCACAGCTCATCTCCGAGTGAGATACCCCCCTCTCCCTGCGCTCACTGCTGATCTCCGGGTGAGACACAGCCTCCCCCTGCACTCACAGCTCATCTCCGAGTGAGATACCCCCTCCCCCTGCGCTCACTGCTGATCTCCGAGTGAGATACTCCCCCTGCACTCACAGCTCATTTCCAAGTGAGATACCCCCTCCCCCTGCGCTCACTGCTTTTCTCCGAGTGAGATACCCCCTCCCCCTGCACTCACAGATCATCTCCGGGTGAGATACCCCCTCTCCCTGCGCTCACTGCTGATCTCCGGGTGACACACAGCCTCCCCCGGCACTCACAGATCATCTCCGAGTGAGATACCCCCCTCCCCCTGCGCTCACTGCTTTTCTCCGAGTGAGATACCCCCTCCCCCTGCACTCACAGATCATCTCCGGGTGAGATACCCCCTCTCCCTGCGCTCACTGCTGATCTCCGGGTGAGACACAGCCTCCCCCTGCATTCACAGATCATCTCCGGGTGAGATACCCCCTCTTCCTGCGCTCACTGCTGATCTCCGGGTGAGACACAGCCTCCCCCTGCACTCACAGCTCATCTCCGAGTGAGATACCCCCTCCCCCTGCGCTCACTGCTGATCTCCGGGTGAGACACAGCCTCCCGCTGCACTCACAACTCATCTCCGAGTGAGATACCCCCTCCCCCTGCGCTCACTGCTGATCTCCGGGTGAGACACAGCCTCCCGCTGCACTCACAACTCATCTCCGAGTGAGATACCCCCCTCTCCCTGCGCTCACTGCTGATCTCCGGGTGAGACACAGCCTCCCCCTGCACTCACAGATCATCTCCGGGTGAGATACCCCCCTCTCCCTGCGCTCACTGCTGATCTCCGGGTGAGACACAGCCTCCCCCTGCACTCACAGCTCATCTCCAAGTGAGATATCCCCCTCTCCCTGCTCTCACTGCTGATCTCCGGGTGAGACACAGCCTCCCCCTGCACTCACAGCTCATCTCCGAGTGAGATACCCCCTCGCCCTGCACTCACTGCTGATCTCTAGGTGAGATACTCCCCCTGCACTCACAGCTCATCTCCGAGTGAGATACCCCCACCCCCTGCACTCACAGCTGATCTCTAGGTGAGATTCTCCCCCTGCACTCACAGCTCATCTCCGGGTGAGATACCCCCTCCCCTTGCACTCACAGCTCATCTCCGAGTGAGATACCCACCTCTCCCTGCGCTCACTGCTGATCTCCGTGTGAGACACAGCCTCCCCCTGCACTCACAGCTCATCTCCGAGTGAGATACCCCCTCCCCCTGCGCTCACTGCTGATCTCCGGGTGAGATACTCCCCCTGCACTCACAGCTCATCTCCGAGTGAGATACTTCCTCCCCCTGCGCTCACTGCTGATCTCCGGGTGAGATACTCCCCCTGCACTCACAGCTCATCTCCGAGTGAGATACCCCCTCCCCCTGCGCTCACTGCTGATCTCCGAGTGAGATACCCCCTCCCCCTGCACTCACAGATCATCTCCGGGTGAGATACCCCCTCTCCCTGCGCTCACTGCTGATCTCCGGGTGAGACACAGCCTCCCCCTGCACTCACAGATCATCTCCGGGTGAGATACCCCCCTCTCCCTGCGCTCACTGCTGATCTCCGGGTGAGACACAGCCTCCCCCTGCACTCACAGATCATCTCCGGGTGAGATACCCCCTCTCCCTGCGCTCACTGCTGATCTCCGGGTGAGACACAGCCTCCCCCTGCCCTCACAGCTCATCTCCGAGTGAGATATTCCCCTGCCCTCACAGCTCATCTCCGAGTGAGATACTCCCCTGCCCTCACAGCTCATCTCCGAGTGAGATACTCCCCAGCCCTCACAGCTCATCTCCGAGATACTTCCCTGCCCTCACAGCTCATCTCCGAGTGAGATACTCCCCTGCCCTCACAGTTCATCTCCGAGTGAGATACTCCCCTGCCCTCACAGCTCATCTCCGAGTGAGATACTTCCCTGCCCTCACAGCTCTTCTCCGAGTGAGATACTCCCCTGCCCTCACAGCTCATCTCCGAGTGAGATACTCCCCTGCCCTCACAGCTCATCTCCGAGTGAGATACTCCCCTGCCCTCACAGCTCATCTTCGAGTGAGATACTTCCCTGCCCTCACAGCTCTTCTCCGAGTGAGATACTCCCCTGCCCTCACAGCTCATCTCCGAGTGAGATACTCCCCTGCCCTCACAGCTCATCTCCGAGATACTTCCCTGCCCTCACAGCTCATCTCCGAGTGAGATACTCCCCTGCCCTCACAGCTCATCTCCAAGTGAGATACTCCCCTGCCCTCACAGCTCATCTCCGAGTGAGATACTCCCCTGCCCTCACAGCTCTTCTCCGAGTGAGATACTCCCTAGCCCTCACAGCTCATCTCCCAGTAAGATACTCCCCTGCCGTCACAGCTCATCTCCGAGTGAGATACTCCCCTGCCCTCACAGCTCATCTCCGAGTGAGATAAACCCTTTCCCTGTGCTCACTGCTGATCTCCGGGTGAGATACCCCCTCCCCCTGCACTCACAGATGATCTCCGGGTGAGATACCCCCTCCCCCTGCACTCACAGAGCATCTCGGGGTGTGATACCCCCTCCCCCTGCGCTCACTGCTGATCTCCGGGTAAGAAACAGCCTCCCCCTGCACTCACAGCTCATCACCGAGTGAGATACCCCCTCCCCCTGCACTCACAGAGCATCTCGGGGTGTGATACCCCCTCCCCCTGCGCTCACTGCTGATCTCCGGGTAAGAAACAGCCTCCCCCTGCACTCACAGCTCATCTCCGAGTGAGATACCCCCTCCCCCTGCGCTCACTGCTGATCTCCGGGTGAGACACAGCCTCCCCCTGCACTCACAGCTCATCTCCGAGTAAGATACCCCCTCCCCCTGCGCTCACTGCTGATCTCCGGGTGAGATACCCCCTCCCCCTGCACTCACTGCTGATCTCTGGGTGAGATACCCCCTCTCCCTGCACTCACAGCTCATCTCCGAGTGAGATATCCCCCTCTCCCTGCGCTCACTGCTGATCTCCGGGTGAGATACCCCCTCCCCTTGCACTCACAGCTCATCTCCGAGTGAGATACCCCCCTCTCCCTGCGCTCACTGCTGATCTCCGGGTGAGACACAGCCTCCCCCTGCACTCACAGCTCATCTCCGAGTGAGATACCCCCACCCCTGCGCTCACTGCTGATCTCCGGGTGAGATACTCCCCCTGCACTCACAGCTCATCTCCAAGTGAGATACCCCCTCCCCCTGCGCTCACTGCTTTTCTCCGAGTGAGATACCCCCTCCCCCTGCACTCACAGATCATCTCCGGGTGAGATACCCCCTCTCCCTGCGCTCACTGCTGATCTCCAGGTGAGACACAGCCTCCCCCTGCATTCACAGATCATCTCCGGGTGAGATACCCCCTCTTCCTGCGCTCAATGCTGATCTCCGGGTGAGACACAGCCTCCCCCTGCACTCACAGCTCATCTCCGAGTGAGATACCCCCTCCCCCTGCGCTCACTGCTGATCTCCGGGTGAGACACAGCCTCCCCCTGCACTCACAGCTCATCTCCGAGTGAGATACCCCCTTCTCCCTGCGCTCACTGCTGATCTCCGGGTGAGACACAGCCTCCCCCTGCACTCACAGATCATCTCCGGGTGAGATACCCCCCTCTCCCTGCGCTCACTGCTGATCTCCGGGTGAGACACAGCCTCCCCCTGCACTCACAGATCATCTCCGGGTGAGATACCCCCCTCTCCCTGCGCTCACTGCTGATCTCCGGGTGAGACACAGCCTCCCCCTGCACTCACAGCTCATCTCCAAGTGAGATATCCCCCTCTCCCTGCTCTCAATGCTGATCTCCGTGTGAGACACAGCCTCCCCCTGCACTCACAGCTCATCTCCGAGTGAGATACCCCCTCCCCCTGCGCTCACTGCTGATCTCCAGGTGAGATACTCCCCCTGCACTCACAGCTCATCTCCGAGTGAGATACCCCCTCCCCCTGCGCTCACTGCTGATCTCCGGGTGAGATACTCCCCCTGCACTCACAGCTCATCTCCGAGTGAGATACCCCCTCCCCCTGCGCTCACTGCTGATCTCTGAGTGAGATACCCCCTCCCCCTGCACTCACAGATCATCTCCGGGTGAGAGACCCCCTCTCCCTGCGCTCACTGCTGATCTCCGGGTGAGACACAGCCTCCCCCTGCACTCACAGATCATCTCCGGGTGAGATACCCCCCTCTCCCTGCGCTCACTGCTGATCTCCGGGTGAGACACAGCCTCCCCCTGCACTCACAGCTCATCTCCGAGTGAGATATCCCCTCCCCCTGCGCTCACTGCTGATCTCCGGGTGAGACACAGCCTCCCCCTGCACTCACAGCTCATCTCCGAGTGAGATACCCCCTTCTCCCTGCGCTCACTGCTGATCTCCGGGTGAGACACAGCCTCCCCCTGCACTCACAGATCATCTCCGGGTGAGATACCCCCTCTCCCTGCGCTCACTGCTGATCTCCGGGTGAGACACAGCCTCCCCCTGCACTCACAGCTCATCTCCAAGTGAGATACCCCCTCCCCCTGCACTCACTGCTGATCTCTAGGTGAGATACTCCCTCTGCACTCACAGCTCATCTCCGAGTGAGATACCCCCTCCCCCTGTACTCACAGCTGATCTCTAGGTGAGATACTCCCCCTGCACTCACAGTTCATCTCCGAGTGAGATACCCCCTCCCCCTGCACTCACAGATCATCTCCGAGTGAGATATTGCCCTGCCCTCACAGCTCATCTCCGAGTGAGGTACTCCACTGCCCTCACAGCTCATCTCCGAGTGAGATACTCCCCTGCCCTCACAGCTCATCTCCGAGATACTTCCCTGCCCTCACAGCTCATCTCCGAGTGAGATACTACCCTGCCCTCACAGCTCATCTCCGAGTGAGATACTTCCCTGCCCTCACAGCTCTTCGAGTGAGATACTCCCCTGCCCTCACAGCTCATCTCCGAGTGAGATACTCCCCTGCCCTCACAGCTCATCTTCGAGTGAGATACTTCCCTGCCCTCACAGCTCTTCTCCGAGTGAGATACTCCCCTGCCCTCACAGCTCATCTCCGAGTGAGATACTCCCCTGCCCTCACAGCTCATCTCCGAGATACTTCCCTGCCCTCACAGCTCATCTGCGAGTGAGATACTCCCCTGCCCTCACAGCTCATCTCCGAGTGAGATACTCCCCTGCCCTCACAGCTCTTCTCCCAGTGAGATACTCCCTAACCCTCACAGCTCATCTCCCAGTAAGATACTCCCCTGCCCTCACAGCTCATCTCCGAGTGAGATACTCCCCTGCCCTCACAGCTCATCTCCGAGTGAGATAAACCCTTTCCCTGTGCTCACTGCTGATCTCCGGGTGAGATACCCCCTCCCCCTGCACTCACAGATCATCTCCGGGTGAGATACCCCCTCCCCCTGCACTCACAGATCATCTCCGGGTGTGATACCCCCTCCCCCTGCGCTCACTGCTGATCTCCGGGTAAGAAACAGCCTCCCCCTGCACTCACAGCTCATCTCCGAGTGAGATACCCCCTCCCCCTGCGATCACTGCTGATCTCCGGGTGAGACACAGCCTCCCCCTGCACTCACAGCTCATCTCCGAGTAAGATACCCCCTCCCCCTGCGCTCACTGCTGATCTCCGGGTGAGATACCCCCTCCCCCTGCACTCACTGCTGATCTCTGGGTGAGATACCCCCTCTCCCTGCACTCACAGCTCATCTCCGAGTGAGATATCCCCCTCTCCCTGCGCTCACTGCTGATCTCCGGGTGAGATACCCCCTCCCCTTGCACTCACAGCTCATCTCCGAGTGAGATACCCCCCTCTCCCTGCGCTCACTGCTGATCTCCGGGTGAGACACAGCCTCCCCCTGCACTCACAGCTCATCTCCGAGTGAGATACCCCCTCCCCCTGCGCTCACTGCTGATCTCCGGGTGAGATACTCCCCCTGCACTCACAGCTCATCTCCAAGTGAGATACCCCCTCCCCCTGCGCTCACTGCTTTTCTCCGAGTGAGATACCCCCTCCCCCTGCACTCACAGATCATCTCCGGGTGAGATACCCCCTCTCCCTGCGCTCACTGCTGATCTCCAGGTGAGACACAGCCTCCCCCTGCATTCACAGATCATCTCCGGGTGAGATACCCCCTCTTCCTGCGCTCACTGCTGATCTCCGGGTGAGACACAGCCTCCCCCTGCACTCACAGCTCATCTCCGAGTGAGATACCCCCTCCCCCTGCGCTCACTGCTGATCTCCGGGTGAGACACAGCCTCCCCCTGCACTCACAGCTCATCTCCGGGTGAGATACCCCCTTCTCCCTGCGCTCACTGCTGATCTCCGGGTGAGACACAGCCTCCCCCTGACTCACAGATCATCTCCGGGTGAGATACCCCCCTCTCCCTGCGCTCACTGCTGATCTCCGGGTGAGACACAGCCTCCCCCTGCACTCACAGATCATCTCCGGGTGAGATACCCCCCTCTCCCTGCGCTCACTGCTGATCTCCGGGTGAGACACAGCCTCCCCCTGCACTCACAGCTCATCTCCAAGTGAGATATCCCCCTCTCCCTGCTCTCACTGCTGATCTCCGGGTGAGACACAGCCTCCCCCTGCACTCACAGCTCATCTCCGAGTGAGATACCCCCACCCCCTGCACTCACAGCTGATCTCTAGGTGAGATTCTCCCCCTGCAATCACAGCTCAACTCCGGGTGAGATACTCCCTCCCCCTGCACTCACAGCTCATCTCCGAGTGAGATACCCATCTCTCCCTCCGCTCACTGCTGATCTCCGTGTGAGACACAGCCTCCCCCTGCACTCACAGCTCATCTCCGAGTGAGATACCCCCTCCCCCTGCGCTCACTGCTGATTTCCGGGTGAGATACTCCCCCTGCACTCACAGCTCATCTCCGAGTGAGATACCCCCTCTCCCTGCGCTCACTGCTGATCTCCGGGTGAGACACAGCCTCCCCCTGCACTCACAGCTCATCTCCGAGTGAGATACCCCCTCCCCCTGCGCTCACTGCTGATCTCCGGGTGAGACACAGCCTCCCCCTGCACTCACAGCTCATATCCGAGTGAGATACCCCCTTCTCCCTGCGCTCACTGCTGATCTCCGGGTGAGACACAGCCTCCCCCTGCACTCACAGATCATCTCCGGGTGAGATACCCCCCTCTCCCTGCGCTCACTGCTGATCTCCGGGTGAGACACAGCCTCCCCCTGCACTCACAGCTCATCTCCAAGTGAGATACCCCCTCCCCCTGCACTCACTGCTGATCTCTAGGTGAGATACTTCCTCTGCACTCACAGCTCATCTCCGAGTGAGATACCCCCTCCCCCTGTACTCACAGCTGATCTCTAGGTGAGATACTCCCCCTGCACTCACAGTTCATCTCCGAGTGAGATACCCCCTCGCCCTGCACTCACAGATCATCTCCGAGTGAGATATTCCCCTGCCCTCACAGCTCATCTCCGAGTGAGGTACTCCCCTGCCCTCACAGCTCATCTCCGAGTGAGATACTCCCCTGCCCTCACAGCTCATCTCCGAGATACTTCCCTGCCCTCACAGCTCATCTCCGAGTGAGATACTCCCCTGCCCTCACAGCTCATCTCCGAGTGAGATATTTCCCTGCCCTCACAGCTCTTCGAGTGAGATACTCCCCTGCCCTCACAGCTCATCTCCGAGTGAGATACTCCCCTGCCCTCACAGCTCATCTTCGAGTGAGATACTTCCCTGCCCTCACAGCTCTTCTCCGAGAGAGATACTCCCCTGCCCTCACAGCTCATCTCCGAGTGAGATACTCCCCTGCCCTCACAGCTCATCTCCGAGATACTTCCCTGCCCTCACAGCTCATCTCCGAGTGAGATACTCCCCTGCCCTCACAGCTCATCTCCGAGTGAGATACTCCCCTGCCCTCACAGCTCATCTCCGAGTGAGATACTCCCCTGCCCTCACAGCTCTTCTCCGAGTGAGATACTCCCTAGCCTTCACAGCTCATCTCCCAGTGAGATACTCCCCTGCCCTCACAGCTCATCTCCGAGTGAGATACTCCCCTGCCCTCACAGCTCATCTCCGAGATACTTCCCTGCCCTCACAGCTCATCTCCGAGTGAGATACTCCCCTGCCCTCACAGCTCATCTCCAAGTGAGATACTCCCCTGCCCTCACAGCTCATCTCCGAGTGAGATACTCCCCTGCCCTCACAGCTCTTCTCCGAGTGAGATACTCCCTAGCCCTCACAGCTCATCTCCCAGTAAGATACTCCCCTGCCGTCACAGCTCATCTCCGAGTGAGATACTCCCCTGCCCTCACAGCTCATCTCCGAGTGAGATAAACCCTTTCCCTGTGCTCACTGCTGATCTCCGGGTGAGATACCCCCTCCCCCTGCACTCACAGATCATCTCCGGGTGAGATACCCCCTCCCCCTGCACTCACAGAGCATCTCGGGGTGTGATACCCCCTCCCCCTGCGCTCACTGCTGATCTCCGGGTAAGAAACAGCCTCCCCCTGCACTCACAGCTCATCTCCGAGTGAGATACCCCCTCCCCCTGCACTCACAGAGCATCTCGGGGTGTGATACCCCCTCCCCCTGCTCTCACTGCTGATCTCCGGGTAAGAAACAGCCTCCCCCTGCACTCACAGCTCATCTCCGAGTGAGATACCCCCTCCCCCTGCGCTCACTGCTGATCTCCGGGTGAGACACAGCCTCCCCCTGCACTCACAGCTCATCTCCGAGTAAGATACCCCCTCCCCCTGCGCTCACTGCTGATCTCCGGGTGAGATACCCCCTCCCCCTGCACTCACTGCTGATCTCTGGGTGAGATACCCCCTCTCCCTGCACTCACAGCTCATCTCCGAGTGAGATATCCCCCTCTCCCTGCGCTCACTGCTGATCTCCGGGTGAGATACCCCCTCCCCTTGCACTCACAGCTCATCTCCGAGTGAGATACCCCCCTCTCCCTGCGCTCACTGCTGATCTCCGGGTGAGACACAGCCTCCCCCTGCACTCACAGCTCATCTCCGAGTGAGATACCCCCTCCCCCTGCGCTCACTGCTGATCTCCGGGTGAGATACTCCCCCTGCACTCACAGCTCATCTCCAAGTGAGATACCCCCTCCCCCTGCGCTCACTGCTTTTCTCCGAGTGAGATACCCCCTCCCCCTGCACTCACAGATCATCTCCGGGTGAGATACCCCCTCTCCCTGCGCTCACTGCTGATCTCCAGGTGAGACACAGCCTCCCCCTGCATTCACAGATCATCTCCGGGTGAGATACCCCCTCTTCCTGCGCTCACTGCTGATCTCCGGGTGAGACACAGCCTCCCCCTGCACTCACAGCTCATCTCCGAGTGAGATACCCCCTCCCCCTGCGCTCACTGCTGATCTCCGGGTGAGACACAGCCTCCCCCTGCACTCACAGCTCATCTCCGAGTGAGATACCCCCTTCTCCCTGCGCTCACTGCTGATCTCCGGGTGAGACACAGCCTCCCCCTGCACTCACAGATCATCTCCGGGTGAGATACCCCCCTCTCCCTGCGCTCACTGCTGATCTCCGGGTGAGACACAGCCTCCCCCTGCACTCACAGCTCATCTCCAAGTGAGATATCCCCCTCTCCCTGCTCTCAATGCTGATCTCCGTGTGAGACACAGCCTCCCCCTGCACTCACAGCTCATCTCCGAGTGAGATACCCCCTCCCCCTGCGCTCACTGCTGATCTCCAGGTGAGATACTCCCCCTGCACTCACAGCTCATCTCCGAGTGAGATACCCCCTCCCCCTGCGCTCACTGCTGATCTCCGGGAGAGATACTCCCCCTGCACTCACAGCTCATCTCCGAGTGAGATACCCCCTCCCCCTGCGCTCACTGCTGATCTCCGAGTGAGATACCCCCTCCCCCTGCACTCACAGATCATCTCCGGGTGAGAGACCCCCTCTCCCTGCGCTCACTGCTGATCTCCGGGTGAGACACAGCCTCCCCCTGCACTCACAGATCATCTCCGGGTGAGATACCCCCCTCTCCCTGCGCTCACTGCTGATCTCCGGGTGAGACACAGCCTCCCCCTGCACTCACAGATCATCTCCGGGTGAGATACCCCCTCTCCCTGCGCTCACTGCTGATCTCCGGGTGAGACACAGCCTCCCCCTGCACTCACAGCTCATCTCCGAGTGAGATATCCCCTCCCCCTGCGCTCACTGCTGATCTCCGGGTGAGACACAGCCTCCCCCTGCACTCACAGCTCATCTCCGAGTGAGATACCCCCTTCTCCCTGCGCTCACTGCTGATCTCCGGGTGAGACACAGCCTCCCCCTGCACTCACAGATCATCTCCGGGTGAGATACCCCCCTCTCCCTGCGCTCACTGCTGATCTCCGGGTGAGACACAGCCTCCCCCTGCACTCACAGCTCATCTCCAAGTGAGATACCCCCTCCCCCTGCACTCACTGCTGATCTCTAGGTGAGATACTCCCTCTGCACTCACAGCTCATCTCCGAGTGAGATACCCCCTCCCCCTGTACTCACAGCTGATCTCTAGGTGAGATACTCCCCCTGCACTCACAGTTCATCTCCGAGTGAGATACCCCCTCGCCCTGCACTCACAGATCATCTCCGAGTGAGATATTCCCCTGCCCTCACAGCTCATCTCCGAGTGAGGTACTCCCCTGCCCTCACAGCTCATCTCCGAGTGAGATACTCCCCTGCCCTCACAGCTCATCTCCGAGATACTTCCCTGCCCTCACAGCTCATCTCCGAGTGAGATACTCCCCTGCCCTCACAGCTCATCTCCGAGTGAGATATTTCCCTGCCCTCACAGCTCTTCGAGTGAGATACTCCCCTGCCCTCACAGCTCATCTCCGAGTGAGATACTCCCCTGCCCTCACAGCTCATCTTCGAGTGAGATACTTCCCTGCCCTCACAGCTCTTCTCCGAGTGAGATACTCCCCTGCCCTCACAGCTCATCTCCGAGTGAGATACTCCCCTGCCCTCACAGCTCATCTCCGAGATACTTCCCTGCCCTCACAGCTCATCTCCGAGTGAGATACTCCCCTGCCCTCACAGCTCATCTCCGAGTGAGATACTCCCCTGCCCTCACAGCTCATCTCCAAGTGAGATACTCCCCTGCCCTCACAGCTCTTCTCCGAGTGAGATACTCCCTAGCCTTCACAGCTCATCTCCCAGTGAGATACTCCCCTGCCCTCACAGCTCATCTCCGAGTGAGATACTCCCCTGCCCTCACAGCTCATCTCCGAGTGAGATAAACCCTTTCCCTGTGCTCACTGCTGATCTCCGGGTGAGATACCCCCTCCCCCTGCACTCACAGATCATCTCCGGGTGAGATACCCCCTCTCCCTGCGCTCACTGCTGATCTGCGGGTGAGATACCCCCTCCCCCTGCACTCACACATCATCTCCGGGTGTGATACCCCCTCCCCCTGCGCTCACTGCTGATCTCCGGGTGAGATACCCCCTCCCCCTGCACTCACAGCTCATCTCTAAGTGAGATACTCCCCTGCCCTCACAGCTCATCTCCGAGATACTTCCCTGCCCTCACAGCTCATCTCCGAGTGAGATACTCCCCTGCCCTCACAGCTCATCTCCGAGTGTGATACTCCCCTGCCCTCACAGCTCATCTCCGAGATACTTCCCTGCCCTCACAGCTCATCTCCGAGTGAGATACTCCCCTGCCCTCACAGCTCATCTCCGAGTGAGATACTCCCCTGCCCTCACAGCTCATCTCCGAGTGAGATACTCCCCTGCCCTCACAGCTCTTCTCCGAGTGAGATACTCCCTAGCCCTCACAGCTCATCTCCCAGTGAGATACTCCCCTGCCCTCACAGCTCATCTCCGAGTGAGATACTCCCCTGCCCTCACAGCTCATCTCCGAGTGAGATAAACCCTTTCCCTGTGCTCACTGCTGGTCTCCGGGTGAGATACCCCCTCTCCCTGCACTCACAGATCATCTCCGGGTGAGATACCCCCTCTCCCTGCGCTCACTGCTGATCTCCGGGTGAGATACCCCCTCCCCCTGCACTCACAGATCATCTCCGGGTGTGATACCCCCTCCCCCTGCGCTCACTGCTGATCTCCGGGTAAGAAACAGCCTCCCCCTCCACTCACAGCTCATCTCCGAGTGAGATACCCCCTCCCCCTGCGCTCACTGCTGATCTCCGGGTGAGACACAGCCTCCCCCTGCACTTACAGCTCATCTCCGAGTAAGATACCCCCTCCCCCTGCGCTCACTGCTGATCTCCGGGTGAGATACCCCCTCCCCCTGCGCTTACTGCTGATCTCTGGGTGAGATACCCCCTCTCCCTGCACTCACAGCTCATCTCCGAGTGAGATACCCCCCTCTCCCTGCGCTCACTGCTGATCTCCGGGTGAGATACCCCCTTCCCCTTGCACTCACAGCTCATCTCCGAGTGAGATATCCCCCTCTCCCTGCGCTCACTGCTGTTCTCCGGGTGAGACACAGCCTCCCCCTGCACTCACAGCTCATCTCCGAGTGAGATACCCCCTCCCCCTGCGCTCACTGCTGATCTCCGGGTGAGATACTCCCCCTGCACTCACAGCTCATCTCCAAGTGAGATACCCCCTCCCCCTGCGCTCACTGCTTTTCTCCGAGTGAGATACCCCCTCCCCCTGCACTCACAGATCATCTCCGAGTGAGATACCCCCTCTCCCTGCGCTCACTGCTGATCTCCGGGTGAGACACAGCCTCCCCCGGCACTCACAGATCATCTCCGAGTGAGATACCCCCCTCCCGCTGCGCTCGCTACTTTTCTCCGAGTGAGATACCCCCTCCCCCTGCACTCACAGATCATCTCCGGGTGAGATACCCCCTCTCCCTGCGCTCACTGCTGATCTCCGGGTGAGACACAGCGTCCCCCTGCATTCACAGATCATCTCCGGGTGAGATACCCCCTCGTCCTTCGCTCACTGCTGATCTCCGGGTGAGACACAGCCTCCCCCTGCACTCACAGCTCATCTCCGAGTGAGATACCCCCTCCCCCTGCGCTCATTGCTGATCTCCGGGTGAGACACAGCCTCCCCCTGCACTCACAGCTCATCTCCGAGTGAGATACCCCCTTCTCCCTGCGCTCACTGCTGATCTCCGGGTGAGACACAGCCTCCCCCTGCACTCACAGATCATCTCCGGGTGAGATACCCCCCTCTCCCTGCGCTCACTGCTGATCTCCGGGTGAGACACAGCCTCCCCCTGCACTCACAGATCATCTCCGGGTGAGATACCCCCCTCCCCCTGCGCTCACTGCTGATCTCCGGGTGAGATACTCCCCCTGCACTCACAGCTCATCTCCGAGTGAGATACCCCCTCCCCCTGCACTCACAGCTCATCTCCGAGTGAGATACCCCCTCCCCCTGCGCTCACTGCTGATCTCCGAGTGAGATACCCCCTCCCCCTGCACTCACAGATCATCTCCGGGTGAGAGACCCCCTCTCCCTGCGCTCACTGCTGATCTCCGGGTGAGACACAGCCTCCCCCTGCACTCACAGATCATCTCCGGGTGAGATACCCCCCTCTCCCTGCGCTCACTGCTGATCTCCGGGTGAGACACAGCCTCCCCCTGCACTCACAGATCATCTCCGGGTGAAATACCCCCTCTCCCTGCGCTCACTGCTGATCTCCGGGTGAGACACAGCCTCCCCCTGCACTCACAGCTCATCTCCGAGTGAGATACCCCCTCCCCCTGCGCTCACTGCTGATCTCCGGGTGAGACACAGCCTCCCCCTGCACTCACAGCTCATCTCCGAGTGAGATACCCCCTTCTCCCTGCGCTCACTGCTGATCTCCGGGTGATACACAGCCTACCCCTGCCCTCACAGATCATCTCCGGTTGAGATACCCCCCTCTCCCTGCGCTCACTGCTGATCTCCGGGTGAGACACAGCCTCCCCCTGCACTCACAGCTCATCTCCAAGTGAGATACCCCCTCCCCCTGCACTCACTGCTGATCTCTACTTGAGATACTCCCTCTGCACTCACAGCTCATCTCCGAGTGAGATACCCCCTCCCCCTGTACTCACAGCTGATCTCTAGGTGAGATACTCTCCCTGCACTCACAGTTCATCTCCGAGTGAGATACCCCCTCCCCCTGCACTCATAGATCATCTCCGAGTGAGATATTCCCCTGCCCTCACAGCTCATCTCCGAGTGAGGTACTCCCCTGCCCTCACGGCTCATCTCCGAGTGAGTTACTCCCCTGCCCTCACAGCTCATCTCCGAGTGAGATACTTCCCTGCCCTCACAGCTCTTCGAGTGAGATACTCCCCTGCCCTCACAGCTCATCTCCGAGTGAGATACCCCCTGCCCTCACAGCTCATCTTCGAGTGAGATACTTCCCTGCCCTCACAGCTCTTCTCCGAGTTAGATACTCCCCTGCCCTCACAGCTCATCTCCGAGTGAGATACTCCCCTGCCCTCACAGCTCATCTCCGAGATACTTCCCTGCCCTCACAGCTCATCTCCGAGTGAGATACTCCCCTGCCCTCACAGCTCATCTCCGAGTGAGATACTCCCCTGCCCTCACAGCTCATCTCCGAGTGAGATACTCCCCTACCCTCACAGCTCTTCTCCGAGTGAGATACTCCCTAGCCCTCACAGCTCATCTCCCAGTGAGATACTCCCCTGCCCTCACAGCTCATCTCCGAGTGAGATACTCCCCTGCCCTCACAGCTCATCTCCGAGTGAGATAAACCCTTTCCCTGTGCTCACTGCTGATCTCCGGGTGAGATACCCCCTCCCCCTGCACTCACAGATAATCTCCGGGTGAGATACCCCCTCTCCCTGCGCTCACTGCTGATCTCCGGGTGAGATACCCCCTCCCCCTGCACTCACACATCATCTCCGGGTGTGATACCCCCTCCCCCTGCGCTCACTGCTGATCTCCGGGTGAGATACCCCCTCCCCCTGCACTCACAGCTCATCTCCAAGTGAGATACTCCCCTGCCCTCACAGCTCATCTCCGAGATACTTCCCTGCCCTCACAGCTCATCTCCGAGTGAGATACTCCCCTGCCCTCACAGCTCATCTCCGAGTGAGATACTCCCCTGCCCTCACAGCTCATCTCCGAGATACTTCCCTGCCCTCACAGCTCATCTCCGAGATACTTCCCTGCCCTCACAGCTCATCTCCGAGTGAGATACTCCCCTGCCCTCACAGCTCATCTCCGAGTGAGATACTCCCCTGCCCTCACAGCTCATCTCCGAGTGAGATACTCCCCTGCCCTCACAGCTCTTCTCCGAGTGAGATACTCCCTAGCCCTCACAGCTCATCTCCCAGTGAGATACTCCCCTGCCCTCACAGCTCATCTCCGAGTGAGATACTCCCCTGCCCTCACAGCTCATCTCCGAGTGAGATAAACCCTTTCCCTGTGCTCACTGCTGATCTCCGGGTGAGATACCCCTCCCCCTGCACTCACAGATCATCTCCGGGTGAGATACCCCCTCTCCCTGCGCTCACTGCTGATCTCCGGGTGAGATACCCCCTCCCCCTGCACTCACAGATCATCTCCGGGTGTGATACCCCCTCCCCCTGCGCTCACTGCTGATCTCCGGGTAAGAAACAGCCTCCCCCTGCACTCACAGCTCATCTCCGAGTGAGATACCCCCTCCCCCTGCGCTCACTGCTGATCTCCGGGTGAGACACAGCCTCCCCCTGCACTCACAGGTCATCTCCGAGTAAGATACCCCCTCCCCCTGCGCTCACTGCTGATCTCCGGGTGAGATACCCCCTCCCCCTGCGCTCACTGGTGATCTCTGGGTGAGATACCCCCTCTCCCTGCACTCACAGCTCATCTCCGAGTGAGATACCCCCCTCTCCCTGCGCTCACTGCTGATCTCCGGGTGAGATAACCCCTCCCCTTGCACTCACAGCTCATCTCCGAGTGAGATATCCCCCTCTCCCTGCGCTCACTGCTGATCTCCGGGTGAGACACAGCCTCCCCCTGCACTCACAGCTCATCTCCGAGTGAGATTCCCCCTCCCCCTGCGCTCACTGCTGATCTCCGGGTGAGATACTCCCCCTGCACTCACAGCTCATCTCCAAGTGAGATACCCCCTCCCCCTGCGCTCACTGCTTTTCTCCGAGTGAGATACCCCCTCCCCCTGCACTCACAGATCATCTCCGGGTGAGATACCCCCTCTCCCTGCGCTCACTGCTGATCTCCGGGTGAGACACAGCCTCCCCCGGCACTCACAGATCATCTCCGAGTGAGATACCCCCCTCCCCCTGCGCTCACTGCTTTTCTCCGAGTGAGATACCCCCTCCCCCTGCACTCATAGATCATCTCCGGGTGAGATACCCCCTCTCCCTGCGCTCACTGCTGATCTCCGGGTGAGACACAGCCTCCCCCTGCATTCACAGATCATCTCCGGGTGAGATACCCCCTCTTCCTGCGCTCACTGCTGATCTCCGGGTGAGACACAGCCTCCCCCTGCACTCACAGCTCATCTCCGAGTGAGATACCCCCTCCCCCTGCGCTCACTGCTGATCTCCGGGTGAGACACAGCCTCCCCCTGCACTCACAGCTCATCTCCGAGTGAGATACCCCCTTCTCCCTGCGCTCACTGCTGATCTCCGGGTGAGACACAGCCTCCCTCTGCACTCACAGATCATCTCCGGGTGAGATACCCCCCTCTCCCTGCGCTCACTGCTGATCTCCGGGTGAGACACAGCCTCCCCCTGCACTCACAGATCATCTCCGTGTGAGATACCCCCCTCTCCCTGCGCTCACTGCTGATCTCCGGGTGAGAAACAGCCTCCCCCTGCACTCACAGCTCTTCTCCAAGTGAGATATCCCCCTCTCCCTGCTCTCACTGCTGATCTCCGGGTGAGACACAGCCTCCCCCTGCACTCACAGCTCATCTCCGAGTGAGATACCCCCTCCCCCTGCACTCACTGCTGATCTCTAGGTGAGATACTCCCCCTGCACTCCCAGCTCATCTCCGAGTGAGATACCCCCACCCCCTGCACTCACAGCTGATCTCTAGGTGAGATTCTCCCCCTGCACTCACAGCTCATCTCCGGGTGAGATACCCCCTCCCCTTGCACTCACAGCTCATCTCCGAGTGAGATACCCCCTCCCCCTGCGCTCACTGCTGATCTCCGGGTGAGATACTCCCCCTGCGCTCACAGCTCATCTCCAAGTGAGATACCCCCTCCCCCTGCGCTCACTGCTTTTATCCGAGTGAGATACCCCCTCCCCCTGCACTCACAGATCATCTCCGGGTGAGATACCCTCTCTCCCTACGCTCACTGCTGATCTCCGGGTGAGACACAGCCTCCCCCTGCATTCACAGATCATCTCCGCGTGAGATACCCCCTCTTCCTGTGCTCACTGCTGATCTCCGGGTGAGACACAGCCTCCCCCTGCACTCACAGCTCATCTCCGATTGAGATACCCCCTCCCCCTGCGCTCACTGCTGATCTCCGGGTGAGATACTCCCCCTGCACTCACAGCTCATCTCCGAGTGAGATACCCCCTCCCCCTGCGCTTACTGCTGATCTCTGGGTGAGATACTCCCCCTGCACTCACAGCTCATCTCCGAGTGAGATACCCCCTCCCCCTGCGCTCACTGCTGATCTCTGAGTGAGATACCCCCTCCCCCTGCACTCACAGATCATCTCCGGGTGAGATACCCCCTCTCCCTGCACTCACTGCTGATCTCCGGGTGAGACACAGCCTCCCCCTGCACTCACAGATCATCTCCGGGTGAGATACCCCCCTCTCCCTGCGCTCACTGCTGATCTCCGGGTGAGACACAGCCTCCCCCTGCACTCACAGATCATCTCCGGGTGAGATACCCCCTCTCCCTGCGCTCACTGCTGATCTCCGGGTGAGACACAGCCTCCCCCTGCACTCACAGCTCATCTCCGAGTGAGATACCCCCTCCCCCTGCGCTCACTGCTGATCTCCGGGTGAGACACAGCCTCCCCCTGCACTCACAGCTCATCTCCAAGTGAGATACCCCCTCCCCCTGCACTCACTGCTGATCTCTAGGTGAGATACTCCCTCTGCACTCACAGCTCATCTCCGAGTGAGATACCCCCTCCCCCTGTACTCACAGCTGATCTCTAGGTGAGATACTCCCCCTGCACTCACAGTTCATCTCCGAGTGAGATACCCCCTCCCCCTGCACTGACAGATCATCTCCGGGTGAGACACCCCCATCTCCCTGCACTCACAGCTCACCTCCGTGTGAGATACTCCCCTGCCCTCACAGCTCTTCTCCGAGTGAGATACTCCCTAGCCCTCACAGCTCATCTCCCAGTGAGATACTCCCCTGCCCTCACAGCTCATCTCCGAGTGAGAAACTCCCCTGCCCTCACAGCTCATCTCTGAGTGAGATAAACCCTTTCCCTGTGCTCACTGCTGATCTCCGGGTGAGATACCCCCTCCCCCTGCACTCACAGATCATCTCCGGGTGAGATACCCCCTCTCCCTGCGCTCACTGCTGATCTCCGGGTGAGATACCCCCTCCCCCTGCACTCACAGATCATCTCCGGGTGTGATACCCCCTCCCCATGCGCTCACTGCTGATCTCCGGGTAAGAAACAGCCTCCTCCTGCACTCACAGCTCATCTCCGAGTGAGATACCCCCTCCCCCTGCGCTCACTGCTGATCTCCGGGTGAGACACAGCCTCCCCCTGCACTCACAGCTCATCTCCGAGTAAGATACCCCCTCCCCCTGCGCTCACTGCTGATCTCCGGGTGAGATACCCCCTCCCCCTGCGCTCACTGCTGATCTCTGGGTGAGATACCCCCTCTCCCTGCACTCACAGCTCATCTCCGAGTGAGATACCCCCCTCTCCCTGCGCTCACTGCTGATCTCCGGGTGAGATACCCCCTCCTCTTGCACTCACAGCTCATCTCCGAGTGAGATACCCCCCTCTCCCTGCGCTCACTGCTGATCTCCGGGTGAGACACAGCCTCCCCCTGCACTCACAGCTCATCTCCGAGTGAGATACCCCCTCCCCCTGCGCTCACTGCTGATCTCCGGGTGAGATACTCCCCCTGCACTCACAGCTCATCTCCAAGTGAGATACCCCCTCCCCCTGCGCTCACTGCTTTTCTCCGAGTGAGATACCCCCTCCCCCTGCACTCACAGATCATCTCCGGGTGAGATACCCCCTCTCCCTGCGCTCACTGCTGATCTCCGGGTGAGACACAGCCTCCCCCGGCACTCACAGATCATCTCCGAGTGAGATACCCCCCTCCCCCTGCGCTCACTGCTTTTCTCCGAGTAAGATACCCCCTCACCCTGCACTCACAGATCATCTCCGGGTGAGATACCCCCTCTCCCTGCGCTCACTGCTGATCTCCGGGTGAGACACAGCCTCCCCCTGCATTCACAGATCATCTCCGGGTGAGATACCCCCTCTTCCTGCGCTCACTGCTGATCTCCGGGTGAGACACAGCCTCCCCCTGCACTCACAGCTCATCTCCGAGTGAGATACCCCCTCCCCCTGCGCTCACTGCTGATCTCCGGGTGAGACACAGCCTCCCCCTGCACTCACAGCTCATCTCCGAGTAAGATACCCCCTCCCCCTGCGCTCACTGCTGATCTCCGGGTGAGATACCCCCTCCCCCTGCGCTGACTGCTGATCTCTGGGTGAGATACCCCCTCTCCCTGCACTCACAGCTCATCTCCGAGTGAGATACCCCCCTCTCCCTGCGCTCACTGCTGATCTCCGGGTGAGATACCCCCTCCCCTTGCACTCACAGCTCATCTCCGAGTGAGATACCCCCCTTTCCCTGCGCTCACTGCTGATCTCCGGGTGAGACACAGCTTCCCCCTGCACTCACAGCTCATCTCCGAGTGAGATACCCCCTCCCCCTGCACTCACTGCTGATCTTCGGGTGAGATACTCCCCCTGCACTCACAGCTCATCTCCAAGTGAGATACCCCCTCCCCCTGCGCTCACTGCTTTTCTCCGAGTGAGATACCCCCTCCCCCTGCACTCACAGATCATCTCCGGGTGAGATACCCCCTCTCCCTGCGCTCACTGCTGATCTCCGGGTGAGACACAGCCTCCCCCGGCACTCACAGATCATCTCCGAGTGAGATACCCCCCTCCCCCTGCGCTCACTGCTTTTCTCCGAGTGAGATACCCCCTCCCCCTGCACTCACAGATCATCTCCGGGTGAGATACCCCCTCTCCCTGCGCTCACTGCTGATCTCCGGGTGAGACACAGCCTCCCCCTGCATTCACAGATCATCTCCGGGTGAGATACCCCCTCTTCCTGCGCTCACTGCTGATCTCCGGGTGAGACACAGCCTCCCCCTGCACTCACAGCTCATCTCCGAGTGAGATACCCCATTTTTCGTTCGCTCACTGCTGATCTCCGGGTGAGACACAGCCTCCCCCTGCACTCACAGCTCATCTCCAAGTGAGATATCCCCCTCTCCCTGCTCTCACTGCTGATCTCCGGGTGAGACACAGCCTCGCCTCCCCCTGCACTCACAGCTCATCTCCGAGTGAGATACCCCCTCCCCCTGCACTCACTGCTGATCTCTAGGTGAGATACTCCCCCTGCACTCACAGCTCATCTCCGAGTGAGATACCCCCACCCCCTGCACTCACAGCTGATCTCTAGGTGAGATTCTCCCCCTGCACTCACAGCTCATCTCCGGGTGAGATACCCCCTCCCCTTGCACTCACAGCTCATCTCCGAGTGAGATACCCCCTCCCCCTGCGCTCACTGCTGATCTCCGGGTGAGATACTCCCCCTGCACTCACAGCTCATCTCCAAGTGAGATACCCCCTCCCCCTGCGCTCACTGCTTTTCTCCGAGTGAGATACCCCCTCCCCCTGCACTCACAGATCATCTCCGGGTGAGATACCCCCTCTCCCTGCGCTCACTGCTGATCTCCGGGTGAGACACAGCCTCCCCCTGCATTCACAGATCATCTCCGGGTGAGATACCCCCTCTTCCTGCGCTCACTGCTGATCTCCGGGTGAGACACAGCCTCCCCCTGCACTCACAGCTCATCTCCGAGTGAGATACCCCATTTTTCGTTCGCTCACTGCTGATCTCCGGGTGAGACACAGCCTCCCCCTGCACTCACAGATCATCTCCGGGTGAGATACCCCCCTCTCCCTGCGCTCACTGCTGATCTCCGGGTGAGACACAGCCTCCCCCTGCACTCACAGCTCATCTCCAAGTGAGATATCCCCCTCTCACTGCTGATCTCCGGGTGAGACACAGCCTCCCCCTGCACTCACAGCTCATCTCCAAGTGAGATACCCCCTCCCCCTGCACTCACAGCTGATCTCCAGGTGAGACACCCCCTCCTCCTGCACTCACAGCTCATCTCTAGGTGAGATTCTCCCCCTGCACTCACAGCTCATCTCCGGGTGAGATACCCCCTCCCCTTGCACTCACAGCTCATCTCCGAGTGAGATACCCATCTCTCCCTGCGCTCACTGCTGATCTCCGTGTGAGACACAGCCTCCCCCTGCACTCACAGCTCATCTCCGAGTGAGATACCCCCTCCCCCTGCGCTCACTGCTGATCTCCGGGTGAGATACTCCCCCTGCACTCACAGCTCATCTCCGAGTGAGATACCCCCTCCCCCTGCGCTCACTGCTGATCTCCGGGTGAGATACTCCCCCTGCACTCACAGCTCATCTCCGAGTGAGATACCCCCCCCCCTGCGCTCACTGCTGATCTCCGAGTGAGACACAGCCTCCCCCTGCACTCACAGATCATCTCCGGGTGAGATACCCCCCTCTCCCTGCGCTCACTGCTGATCTCCGGGTGAGACACAGCCTCCCCCTGCACTCACAGCTCATCTCCGAGTGAGATACCCCCTCCCCCTGCGCTCACTGCTGATCTCTAGGTGAGATACTCCCCTGCCCTCACAGCTCATCTCCGAGTGAGATACTCCCCTGCCCTCACAGCTCATCTCCGAGTGAGATACCCCCACCCCCTGCACTCACAGCTGATCTCTAGGTGAGATTCTCCCCCTGCACTCACAGCTCAACTCCGGGTGAGATACCCCCTCCCCCTGCGCTCACTGCTGATCTCTAGGTGAGACACAGCTTCCCCCTGCACTCACTGCTCATCTCCGAGTGAGATACCCCCACCCCCTGCACTCACAGCTGATCTCTAGGTGAGATTCTCCCCCTGCACTCACAGCTCAACTCCGGGTGAGATACCCCCCTCCCCCTGCGCTCACTGCTGATCTCTAGGTGAGACACAGCTTCCCCCTGCACTCATTGCTCATCTCCGAGTGAGATACCCCCACCCCCTGCACTCACAGCTGATCTCTAGGTGAGATTCTCCCCCTGCACTCACAGCTCAACTCCGGGTGAGATACCCCCTCCCCCTGCGCTCACTGCTGATCTCTAGGTGAGACACCCCCTCCCCCTGCACTCACAGCTGATCTCCAGGTGAGACACCCCCTCCCCCTGCACTCACAGCTCATCTCCGAGTGAGATACCCCCTCCCCCTGCGCTCACTGCTGATCTCTAGGTGAGATACTCCCCCTGCACTCACAGCTCATCTCCGAGTGAGATACCCTCTCCCCCTGCACTCACAGCTGATCTCTGGGTGAGATACCCCCTCCCCCTGCACTCACAGATCATCTCTGAGTGAGATACCCCCTCCCCCTGCGCTCACTGCTGATCTCTAGGTGAGATACTCCCCCTGCACTCACTGCTGATCTCTAGGTGAGATACCCCCCCCCCCTGCGCTCACTGCTGATCTCTAGGTGAGATACTCCCCCTGCGCTCACTGCTGATCTCCGAGTGAGATACCCCCTCCCCCTGCACTCACAGATCATCTCTGAGTGAGATACCCCCTCCCCCTGCGCTCACTGCTGATCTCTAGGTGAGATACCCCCTCCCCCTGTGCTCACTGCTGATCTCTAGGTGAGATACTCCCCCTGCGCTCACTGCTGATCTCCGAGTGAGATACCCCCTCCCCCTGTGCTCACAGCTCAGCTCTGGGTGAGATCATCTGCTTCGCAGACTAAGTATGGGAAGTGTTTCCCTGCTATCGGGCTCTCAAGTCTGTGAAGCAGATGATCTCACCCGGAGATGAGCTGTGAGCGCAGGGGGAGAGGGTGTCTAACCTGGAGATGAGCTATGAGCTGTGAGCACAATGGGAGGGAGTATCTCACCTGGAGATCATCTGTGAACACAGGGGGGAGGTATCTCACCCGGAGATCAGCTATGAGCACAGGGGGAGAGGGTGTCTAACCTGGAGATGAGCTATGAGCTGTGAGCACAATGGGAGGGAGTATCTTACCTGAAGATCATCTGTGAACACAGGGGGGAGGTATCTCACCTGTTGATCAGCTGTGAGTGCAGGGGGAGGGAGTGTCTCACCCCGAGATCAGCTATGAAGCAGGGGGAGGAGGTGTCCCACCTGGAGATCAGCTATGAGCACAGGGGGAGGGGGTGAATGACAGACACTCTGTGTTTACAGCAGGGAGCCTTGTGACAAAGAATACATTGTGCATAACAATAGAGAACAAATGGAAGTCAGCTCACCCTCCAGGATTTCAGTGTGTTGAAGCCAGGAACAACGTGTGGTCACACTTGGAATCAATGCAAAAAAGAAGTGAAAAATTCCATTAAGTCAAATTCCATTCAGCTAATATGTTACTTTAGACCCAAATTTTAGCCTGCACAATTTATTATGTAATTTCTCCTAAACGCAGCATTGCCCCATACATAGCAGACACTAATATTTTCTAGCTATATACAGTACATGGCATTAAGGGTAAACAAAGCGGTTGTGCCACCATAAAGAATACAGTTAACCAACCAGAAAAGGTGGAAATAAATAGTTTTGTAATTTACAGTGATTCAAAATTATGCTTCATTCAAAAGTTACCAAGCTTTTACTTTTATGAATGCTGCTCTCTGGCGCCACCTGGTGTTATTCCCCTACATCCTGGTAGTGGGTGATCAGCTGGTCGGGTTTGGGCAGTTCCTGTCATAACAGCTTCCAACCGGCAGTCTGCACAATGTATTGCAAGAAAAGAAATGAAAAATTCCATCTCCAAAAAAGTTGTATTAAAAAATTCCAAGTTGTTATTACATCATTTTAACATCTGATGAGGTCACAAGGTACATGGGGATTCACATAGCAATTCGTTTCCAAAGCCAACCAGCTTTCTTTGTCAAGCTACTATGACATGATTCTGTGATCTTTTAAATATTTCCGAAACCAATTACAAGTAATACACCAATTACATGACCAATGAGATCACACCCATTACATGACCAATGAGACAAATACATAGAAAGTTACATATCAAATACACTGCTCATAAAATAAAGGGAACACTTAAACAACAGAATATAACTCCAAGTAAATGAAACTTCTGTGAAATCAAACTGTCCACTTAGGAAGCAACACTGATTAACAATCAATTTCACATGCTGTTGTGCAAATGGAATAGACAATAGATGGAAATGATTGGCAACTTTCAAGACACCCTCAATAAAGGAGTGGTTCTGCAGGTGGGGAGCACAGACCATATCTCAGTACCAATGCTTTCTGGCTGATGTTTTGGTCACTTTTGAATGTTGGTTGTACTTTCATACTTGTGGTAGCATGAGACGGACTCGACAACCCACAGAAGTTGCTCAGGTAGTGCAGCTCATTCTGGATGGCACATCAATGCAAGCTGTGGCAAGAAGGTTTGCTGTGTCTGTCACCGTACTGTCCAGAGGCTGGAGGCACTACCAGGAGACAGGCCAGTACAAAAGTAGACGTGGAGAGGGCTGTAGGAGGGCAACAACCCAGCAGCAGGACCTCTACCTCCGTCTTTGTGCAAGGAGGAACAGGAGGAGCACTGCCAGAGCCGTGCAAAATGACCTCCAGCAGGTCACAAATGTGCATGTGTCTGCACAATCAGTTGGAAACCGACTCCATGAGGGTGGTATGAGGGTCTGACGTCCACAGATGGGGGTTGTGCTCACAGCCCAACACCGTGCAGGACGCTTGGCATTTGCCACATAACACCAGGATTGGCAAAGTCGCCACTGGCACCCTGGGCCTACTTCTGAGGCATCTGTCTGTACAATGAAAGTTTCCTTGAAGTTGGGGCTGATGAGGACCGGCTGTCCACACAGGGCCAACTTCATGGACTGAAAGGCTTCTTCTGCCTGAAGGTTCCACTGAACCATTAGTGATTTTTTTCCTTTCAAGAGATCGGTCAGGGCCGCCGTTCTCCCAGGAAAATTAGGTATAAACCGGCGGTAATACCCAAGGATGTTAAGGAACGCCCTCACCTGCTGTGTATTTGACGGTTTAGGCCAATTTTTTATGGCCTCAACTTTATTGATTTGGGGCTTGATAACTCCTCGGCCAATCGCATACCCCAAATATCGGGCTTCCTCTAGCCCTATCGCACATTTTTTCGGGTTTGCCGTTAACTCAGCGACTCTGAGAGAATCCAGCACTGCTTGTACCTGGGATAGATGCGTATGCCAGTCGGTGCTAAAGATGATAATATCATCTAGATATGCGGAGGCGTACTCCTGATGAGACTTGAGCACTATTTCCATCAACCTCTGGAATGTAGCCAGGGCCCCATGTAACCCAAAAGGTAAGACCGCATAGTGATATAGACCCTCCGGAGTTATGAAGGCGGTCTTTTCCTCCGCTGATTTCGTGAGAGGTACCTGCCAGTAACCCTTGGTGAGATCGAGCGTGGTAAAGTACTGGGCCTACCCCAGTCTCTCAATCAGCTCATCCACCCTGGGCATTGGATAAAGGTCAAACTTCGACACTTAATTTAGTTTTCGGAAATCGTTACGGAAGCGTAACGATCCGTCTGGTTTCGTAATCAGTACAATGGGGCTAGCCCACTCTGTCATTTCTCGATGACGCCTAACTGGAGCATCTGTTTTACCTCAGCCGTGATGGCTTGCCTCCGGACTTTGGGTACCCGGTGCGATCTCTTTCGCACCCTTACCCCAGGTTCGGTGACAATGTCATGTTGGAAAACTGTAGTCCTACCCGGTAGCTCTGAGAACACGTTGGTATTCTGCTGCACCAGTGAGCGAGCCGCCCGTCGCTGCTGTTTAGTGAGAGCATCACTTATCCTGACCTCTCCCCCGGACGCATCCCTGGCTGAAGGTAGAGAACTCTCTGGTGATATGCCCGGAGTGATGTCTGTAACTAACCACTCTCGATCTTTCTAAGGTTTTCGCAGGTTTACATAATAAAGCTGCTCCCGTTTCCTCCTTCCAGGCTGATACACCTGGTAATTTACCTCCCCCACCTTTTCTCGAACCTCATATGGCCCTTGCCACTTGGCCATGAGCTTACTCTCGGCTGTGGGTACAAGTACTAACACCTGATCGCCCTTGTTAAAAGACCTGACTCTGGCTCTTTTATTATATGTGCGCCTCTGGGCTGCCTGGGCATCTAACAAATGTTCTTTCACGATGTCCATGACCGCCGCGATCCGGTCCTGCATGCTAGCCACGTGTTCAGTTATACTCCTATGTTGAGTCGGCTCTTGTTCCCACGTCTCTTTGGCTACGTCCAACAGACCTCTAGGGTGTCTGCCGTACAATAACTCAAAGGGAGAGAACCCTGTGGAAGCCTGGGGTACCTCACGGATGGCGAACATCAAATAAGGTAGCAACATGTCCCAATCCCTTCCGTCCTTAGAAACCACCTTTTTTAACATGAACTTGGCTACTTTGAAGAACCTAGAATATAAGACATATTTTCAGTTGTTTCACACTTTTTTGTTAAGTATATAATTCCACATGTGTTAATTCATAGTTTTGATGCCTTCAGTGTGAATGTACAATTTTCATAGTCATGAAAATACAGAAAAATCTTTAAATGGGAAGGTGTGTCCAAACTTTTGGTCTGTACTGTATATATAATGTATATATATATTATTTTTTCACCCTTACTAATAAGTGTTTCATTACTATACAGAGGAAGATTCTGAGGGAGATGATGCTTCACCTATAGGTATGTACTGCACAATACCATTCCATGTTTCTTAACCCTGTCTCGTGTAAATCAGCCTTAAACTTCCTGACAGCCCCATTTTTCAAGTCTGATACGTCACTTTCTGTGGTAATAACTTTAAAATGCTTCTGTCAGTGATTCTGAGATTGTGATTTTGTTGTTGTAAAACATTTTACCTGTTACTACCGGTAAATTCAGATCTGTTGTTTTGTCTTTATTCATGAAAATATTCCAAATTTTCTGAAGATTTTGAAAAATGTGCAATCTTTAAACTTGTATACCCTTAATGACATGTATATAGTGTAAGATGGCTGACGGACAGGTCCTTGAGGGGAAATATGTATCATCGAGGTTGGTAGCTTCGGTGATGTAAACCCGAGAAAGCATGCTCCAGCACTTATACTGCTGACAGGGTTAATAGGGCGTATCAGGCCGGTTTTAAGAGCAGTCATAAAAAATGGGTGGGAATGGCTGCCCACATATCCCCACCTCTGGAGCGTGGTTTGGTAAATAAAATAGAGACCAAATGTCTCATTCAGTGTCTGTGTCTGGAGACCTGTGGATCTCCAAGGCGTTAGTCTGTACTAAGGATTGGACACTGACCTGAGCAGGCGAACCTGCAACATTGTGTGGACATTTTACTTTGTGCTTCCACTTTGTGCCGGAAAAGGCTGTTTTTGTTTATGCTGTCTGAATAAACCAGTTTGGATTTCAATGAAAATGCTTCCTGTGTCTACCTCAACCGCAGACGAGTGAGTATTAAACCCTACAATTGGTGCTAGAAGCACAGTCACAAATCCCAAGGGGCAGTGTGACTGCTACAGGAAACCGTTTAAGTCTTGGGTGAGGGCCGTCAGCCAGTAGGGGACGTCTGGCATCATGGAGGAGCTGATAAAGCAACTTGTGCAGGCTAATCTCCGGCAGCATCAACAGCAGTAGTGGCAGCAACAGCAGTACAAGCAGCAGATAAACCTCCTAGCCGAGTTAACCCATGGCAGTTCAATCGCCCCACCCCCAAGTCTAAGTGATGACTCACTTGCCAGGAAGATGTTAAGAAGAGCCATACAAAAGATGATCCCGGGTGATGAGGACGAGGCGTTCCTGACAATTTTTGAGAGGGTGGCGGAGCGAGAGATATTGCCTCCAGAGCAGTGGGCGGAGGTTCTGGCATCATATTTAACAGGGCAACAGCAGAAGGCCTATTATGACTTGGCCTTGCAAGATGCAAAAGAGTACACCAAGTTGAAGACTGAGATTTTGACGTGCTTAGGAGTGACTCTGACTGACATGATGCGGGTGTACCACTGGGCCTATTGCAGTGACAAATCTTCCCGGTCCCAAATGTTTTACCTCCTACACTTGGTCCAAAAGTGGTTGCAACCGGAATCTTCCTCTCCAGCACAGTTAGTGGCGAGGATTGTGATGGACAGGTTCATACACTCCCTTCCAAGGCTGGTGCAATCCTGGGTTGCCCAGGGAGATCCCCATAATGTCAATGACCTTGTGAGGTTGGTAGAAAGGTACCAGGCGGTCAAGAGTGCTTTGGGGAAGTAAGGGGTGGGAGCATCTCCATACTGTGGTTCCCAACAGGGGGGATGGACACCCAAAAGAGGGGAACTAGAACCACATCTGGGGGGCGTCCTAGAGTTCAGGAGGGGTCTGAGTTGCTACCAAAGGCCCCATCCAATAACTTAATTTGTTGGCAATGTCACACCCCGGGTCTAATAGTGACCTGTTGCCCTATGACCAACGAGCCAGTAGACTGCAGCACAGGACGGCGCTACTTTGCATATCCTGCCTGCAGTGCTGTCCCTCCACGAGGTGTGGGACCGCAGGCATGCCCCGTGTCAGTGAATGGAGCGCAAATGACTGGTCTGTTCGATTCTGGGAGTTTGGTAACCCTAGTAGGGCCATAATTCCTCATCGTCTGATTCTGCAGAAAAAGGTGGACATCTGCTGTATCCATTGAGACGCTAAGGACTACCCTGTGGTCCTAGTGGTCATAGGCACAAACTGTAGCACTGAGTCCCATGAGGTGGGCGTAGTCAAGGACCTGTTGCACCCTGTTATAATAGGGCAGGACTTTGCCTTGTTTTGGGACTTGTGGGAGAAAGGGAGGAAGCCGGGTTGCCCAGACCACAACCAGGTCGCTCCTAAAGAAACCTCGTCGCAGGCCGCAACCGACAGTTTTCCCTTTCATGTGCTTGTTGGGGGTGAGGATGAGGCAGCATCCCTGAGCTGGAGGTGGGGAAACTTTGGAAACGCCCAGCTCAGGGACTGAACTCTAAAAGGTGTGTTTAATAATGTCACTGTTCTGAATGGTGTTGCTCAAGAGTCTATGGCTGATACCTGATATCCGTACTTTGCTGGAATTGAGGAGTTAATATGACAGGTCACGAAGCTCAGAAGAGAGGTAATCGATCAGTTACTAGTGCCAGGGTCGTACAGACGCAGGGTGTTAGATATGGCCAATGCACATGTCTTAGGTGGTCATCTGGAGGTAGAAAAAACCCAGGAAAGAATCTTCCAGAGGGTCTACTGTCCCAGTTGTCACCGAGAGATTGTGAATTACTGTAGGTCCTGTCACACCTATCAGCTGACCTCCCCTGTGGCTCACTTCCGTAGCCCTTTAGTGCCACTACCTGTCATTGAGGTCCCAATCGATCGCATCACCATGGATCTAGTGGGACCCCTGGTCAAGTCCGCCAGAGCACATCAGTATATCTTGGTGGTACTGGACAACGCTACATGTTACCCGGAGGCTGTACCACCACGAAACTCCTCTGCCAAGTGCATAGTCCAGGAGCTAGTGTTACAACTCTCCTGTTAGGTTTTTTTTAGTTTGCTGGTCACATGACCATTTTTGCCTATTTAATCCGGCTCCACCCTCCTGGCTTTGCTGGACTTCATTTGTATTTACTACTGTTGAGCTAGCTTGTTGCTCTGTTGCCGTTCTTTGTTAGTTTTGCTAGGTCTTCTGACCCCTATGCCTTTTTGTTGTGTGTTTGTCTTTGACTGCTACTATTTCTGCTAGGAGGTGTCCAACTTTTCCCAGTCCCTAGATCTTGTAGGGATCCCTCCCTCACATCTATAGGTCTGCGTTCAGACTAGCCGAGGACTTTAGCGGGTCTGATCGCAGGATCAGGTTCCCCGTTACGTCGTAGGGATCTAGTTTAGTTCTATTGTAGGGACAGATCTCCTCTCTTTCCTTAGTCTCTGTAGCAGATCATAACAGTAAGTCCAGCCATAAAAGAAAAAAAAAAAAAAAAATTTTCTCTAAGGAAAGACCTCCAGTTTTCCATCATGGTCTCGGTGCAAGATTTTTCTCAACGCTTGCAGGGACTCTCTCTGGAGGTGACCAAGCTCCAACAACACGTGAGTAGCTGTTCTGGAGCGCATTTTGTGGAACCAAAGGTACGTCTGCCTGATCTATTTTTTGGCGAACAACAAGATTTTTTTTCTTTTAAAAATGCTTGTCTTATATATTTTCATTTGAGACCCGGATCCTCTGGTGATGAATCACAGCGCATAGGGATCATAATGTCACTTTTGCGCAAAGATCCTCAGGGATGGGCCTTCTCTCTCCATTCTAGTGATCCGTGCTTTAGATCAGTGGATAGTTTTTTTTCTGCTTTGGGTTTGTTGTACGATGATCCTGATCGTGTCTCATCTGCTGAGTCTGAATTAAGACGTTTGAGGCAGGGATCAGGTAATGTGGAAAAATATTGTTCTCACTTCCGTCGGTGGTCTGCCCAGGTGGGGTGGAACGATTCTGCTTTGAAAAGCTTGTTTCTTGCAGGGCTATGTGAAAGGGTAAAGGATTTACTGATTGCTTATCCCACACCTGGAAACTTGCAGGAGGCAATGCAATTAGCTATACGGGTGGACAGGAGACTGCGTGAAAGGGTTAATGAGAGCAAATCCTCTGCTATGTCAGCTCCGAGTCCTGAGAGGGTCTGTGCTGACAATGGAGAGCCGATGGAGATTGGGGCGATGACACCCCGCTCTCAGGAAAAAGACCGCAGGCTTTCTGAAGGCTTGTGTTTCTATTGCGGAAATTCTGGTCATTTTATTAAGAGCTGTGTACTTCGTAAGAAGAAAGAAAAAAATAAGGTCAGTCATGCTCGTATTGCCTGTTTAAATTCTAAGGGAGTATTCCTATCTGCCACTACTGCTGCTCAGGATGAATTAATTGAATTTCGGGTATTTGTGGATTGTGGATCTACTCTAAATGTGATTGATGGGGGATTCTTGGAAAAACTTAGATTAGAACCTAAAACTTTGTCATCCCCTATTGCTGTGGTTTCTGTCGATGGCTCTCCCTTGAAGAGTGTTACTCACAAGGTCTGTGAATTTCCCCTCACTATTAATGGTATTCATCAAGAGAATTTGGATTTGGTGGTATTGGATAATTTGCCTTCTCCAGTAATATTGGGGTTACCCTGGTTAAAATTGCACAATCCTGTACTGGATTGGTCTACCAATGAAATTAAGTCCTGGAGCCCTAAGTGTTATGACAAGTGTTGTAACGGGCGCATTGCTGCTGTGGATAGAGGGGAATTGCCTGTACCTATTCAGGATTTTTGGAGAGTTTTTTCTGAGGAGGAGTCGCAGGTTTTGCCTCCCCCTAGAGACTATGATTGTACCATTGAATTTGTCCCTGGCGCGACTCTTCCTAAGAGTCGTTTATTTAATCTTACTATTCCTGAGAGAAAGGCTTTGGAAGAATACATACAGACAAGCTTGGCTGCCGGTCACATTAGGCCTTCCAAGTCTCCTGTGGCTGTTGGATTTTTTTTTGTAAAAAAAAAAGATGGCGGTTTACGTCCTTGTCTGGACTTTTGTGAGATTAATAAAATTACTGTACGCAATCCTTACCCACTGCCATTGATTCCTGATTTATTTAACCAGTTAGTGGGGGCCAAGTGGTTCTCTAAAATTGATCTCCGGGGGGCATACAATTTGTTGCGCATGAAGGAGGGTGATGAATGGAAGACTGCTTTTAACACTCCTGTGGGTCATTTTGAGAATCTGGTTATGCCTTTTGGTCTCACCAATGCTCCAGCATTTTTTCAGAATCTTATCAATGATATCCTTAGACCTTTAATCGGCAAAAATGTGGTTGTGTATTTGGATGACATTTTGATTTATTCGCCGGATCTGGAGTCTCATTGGCAGAGCGTATGTGAGGTATTACAGTTATTAATGGACAATTCGCTTTTTGCTAAGCTGGAGAAATGTGAGTTCGCTGTACAGAGAATTAGTTTTTTGGGCTACATTATCTCCAGTGAAGGTTTTGAGATGGACCCGGTTAAAGTTCAAGCTGTGCAGGAATGGCCTAGGCCTATTGGTTTCAAATCGATACAGAGGTTTTTGGGTTTCGCCAATTATTACAGAAAATTCATAAAAAATTTTTCTATTATTGTCAAACCGCTGACCGATCTCACCAGGAAAGGTGCTAATGCGGTTCAGTGGACTTCTGAGGCCATTGAAGCTTTTGTGTTTCTAAAGGAGAGGTTCACCTCTGCTCCCATCCTTATGCAGCCTGATGTGACTAAGCCGTTTTTGGTTGAGGTTGATGCTTCTTCGGTGGGGGTCGGTGCGGTGTTGTCTCAGGAAAACAAGGATGGAGTACATCCCTGTGCCTTTTTTTCAAAAAAATTTTCCGAGACTGAACTTAATTACGATATTGGTAATCGGGAATTGCTGGCGATTAAACTCGCATTTGAACACTGGCGTCATCTCTTGGAAGGTGCTGAATTTCCCATTCAGGTTTTCACTGATCATAAAAATCTGATCTATCTTGATGCTGCCAAGCGCTTGAATGCCCGTCAGGCTAGGTGGGCACTTTTTTTCTCGCGGTTTAATTTTTCCGTTACTTACATCCCGGGTACCAAGAATGTTAAAGCGGATGCTTTGTCTCGCAGCTTTTCTCCCATGGTCGGTGTTGAGGAGGAAGAGGAGACCATTTTACAAGAAGGTGTTGTGATTGCTGCTTTGGACTCCGTTTTGGAGGATGAGATTCTTAAAGCACAGGAGAATGCCCCATCTAACACTCCCCATGGGAGGTTGTTTGTGCCTAGGACCTTTAGGAGAGATTTGTTTGTTGAGTGTCATGAGTCTCGGTTGGCAGGTCATCCAGGAATTTCTGAGACCAAGAGACTTGTGGGTCGCAGTTTTTGGTGGCCTGGATGGCAGAAGGAAGTCATTAAGTGGGTGCGCCAATGTACTGTGTGTGCAAGATCCAAGTCTTCGCATGCTCCTGCTGCGGGGTTGCTTTGCCCTCTGGAGGTTCCTAGTGCACCTTGGACACATCTGGCTATGGACTTTATTACTGACCTTCCTCCCTCTGAAGGTTTCACGGTCATCTGGGTGGTCGTGGACCGTTTTAGCAAGATGTGTCACTTGGTTCCCTTCATCAAACTGCCTTGCGCTAAGACACTCGCCAAGGCCTTTGTCAAGGAAATTGTCAGACTACATGGTGTTCCTACTGACATTGTTTCTGATAGGGGACCTCAGTTCGTGGCTCGTTTTTGGCGTGCCTTTTGTGACAGGTTGGGAGTTCATTTGTCGTTTTCATCCGGATATCATCCTGAGTCTAATGGCCAGACAGAAAGGAAGAACCAGGATGTTGAGCAGTTCTTGCGTTGTTTTGTGGCAGACAATCAAGAGGGGTGGTCTGAGTTTCTGCCACTTGCTGAATTTGCTCTTAACAACCATACATCCTCTTCTGCTGGGTGTTCGCCTTTTTTTTGTTGTTCTGGGAGACATCCGTCTTTTTGGTCATTCTCCAAATTGGTTTCGGCTGTGCCTGAGGAGGAGAGTTTTTCCTGTGATTTGGAGAGAGTTTGGACGGATGTGCGTGGTAATCTTCAGGAGGCTAACAAAAAATCTAAGAGGTACTTTGATAGGAAACGGCAAGAGGTTTTGTTTGCTGTTGGTGACATGGTTTGGTTGTCCTCTAAGAATCTGCGATTGAGGATTCCTTCTAAAAAATTGGGTCCCAAGTTCGTAGGGCCCTTTAATGTACTTCAGATAGTTAGCCAATCTGCTGTTAGGCTGGAGGTTCCTACGTCCTGGAGGATTAATCCGGTGTTTCATGTTTCTCTGTTGAAAAAAGCTGATGTGTCGGATGGTGATGCCTCTGTCACTGTTCCTCCTGTGGTGGAGGACGGGGAATATGAAATTTCCCGCATCCTAAATTCTAGACGGTATAGAGGGAGTTTGCAGTATCTCGTCGCTTGGAAGAGTTTCGGACCTGAGGATAACTCATGGGTGAGGGCGGATGATGTTTCTGCTTCCAGACTTGTCCGAGCGTTTCACAGGAGGTTTCCTGGTAAGCCTGGGCCTAGGGGATCCGGAGGATCCTCTTAGAAGAGGGGGTACTGTTACAACTCTCCTGTTAGTTTTTTTTAGTTTGCTGGTCACATGACCATTTTTGCCTATTTAATCCGGCTCCGCCCTCCTGGCTTTGCTGGACTTCATTTGTATTTACTACTGTTGAGCTAGCTTGTTGCTCTGTTGCCGTTCTCTGTTAGTTTTGCTAGGTCTTCTGACCCCTATGCCTTTTTGTTGTGTGTTTGTCTTTGACTGCTACTATTTCTGCTAGGAGGTGTCCAACTTTTCCCAGTCCCTAGATCTTGTAGGGATCCCTCCCTCACATCTATAGGCCTGCGTTCAGACTAGCCGAGGACTTTAGCGGGTCTGATCGCAGGATCAGGTTCCCCGTTACATCGTAGGGATCTAGTTTAGTTCTATTGTAGGGACAGATCTCCTCTCTTTCCTTAGTCTCTGTAGCAGATCATAACAGCTAGTCCACGTCTTTTCTAGAATGGGGTTGCGTAAGGAGATCCTAACGGACCAAGGGACCCCATTTATGTCAAGGGGGATGAGGGAGTTGTGAAAAATCCTGCAAATCACACAACTCAGGACCTCAGTCTACCACCCCCAGACAGACGGCTTAGTGGAGAGGTTTAATAAAACCTTGAAGGCCATGTTGAAGAAGGTCGTTGAGAAAGACGGTCGGGACTGGGACTGTCTACTGCCGTACCTTCTGTTTTCTATTAGAGAAGTCCCACAGGCCTCTACTGGCTTCTCCCCATTTGAGCTGTTATATAGCTGACAGCCCCTTGGACTCCTGGATGTAGCAAAGGAGGGTCTACACCCTACAGGATTGTAATGGAACATGTGGCCCAGATGCAAGAGAGGATTGCTGAGGTGATGCCTATTGTGAAAGAACACCTCCTCAAAGCACAAGAGGCACAGTCAAGGGTGTACTAAAGATCGGTGAGGGTGAGACACTTCCACCTTGGCAATTGGGTACTAGTGCCTACGGTGGAGAGCAAATTCCTGACCAAGTGGCAGGGCCCCTATGAAGTTCTTGAAAAGCTTGGCAATGTCAACTATAGAGTCCACTAACCAGGGAAAAGGAAGCCCTACCAGGTGTACCACGTCAACCTGATCAAGCCAAATGACATAGGGAGTTTGTGGAAGCTCCTGTTTGGTGGCGAAGACCAAAGCCCACGTGGAGGAAGTCAAGCTGGCAAAGTTGCTGTCACATGCCCAGAAGCCACAATGCCGAGAGTTGCTACAGCGGAACTGAGACCTGTTCTCAAAACTACCAGGGTGTACTCGGATCATAGAGCATGAGTTTCTTCCGGGTCATCATGTCCAAGTAAATATGAAGCCGTATCGGATTCCTGAAGCCCACCGAGAGGTAATTGCAAAAGAGGTGAAGCGGATGCTGAGCATGGGAGTCATTGAGGAGTCCAGGAGTGGCTGGTCCAGTCCCAAAGTCTTAGTGCCAAAACCAGATAGAGAATGGCAGTTTTGCAATGACTATAGGAAACTCAACAAAGTCTTGAAGTTTGACACCTACCCAATGCCCAGTGTAGATGAACTGTTTGAAAGATTGGGGCCAGCCAGGTATATTATCACCCTTGACCTCACTAAAGGAATTGGCAAATACCCATGTCCCAAGATGCCAAGGAGAAGACGGTCTTCTCAACGCCAGATGGTTGATTCTACTTCACAAGGATGTCGTTTGGGTTGCAAGAAGCCCTGGCTACCTTCCAGAGGACCATGGACTTGATTCCAGCTCCCCACAAGAAGTATGCAGCAGTCTACTTGGATGACATCGTGATCTATAGCCAGGATTGGGGAAGCCATCTGAGCAAAGTCCAGGCGATACTTGATTCTTTAAAGAAGGCAGGGTTTTCTATAAACCTGAAGAAATGTGCCATGGGCATTGAAGAAACCAAATACTTGGGTTATGTCGTAGGGAGAGGTGAAATAAAGCCCCAAATAAAGTCGACGTGATCAAGAGTTGGCCACAACCCCTCTCAGGGAAACAGGTCAAAGCGTTCCTAGGCATCGTGGGCTATTACCGCCGGTTCATCCCTAACTTCGTCATGATAGCGGCCCCTTTGACAGACCTCCTTACAGGGACAAAGTCGGTTATGGCTAAGTAATCTCCAGAAGCTGAGACTGCCTTCGCGGAACTGAAGGTAGCTCTGTGTAAACAGACAGTTATGGTGGCACCGGATTTCTCAAATAAGTTTGTGGTCCAGACAGACATGTCAGATGTCGGGCTGGGTGCTGTCCTATCACAAGAAGTGAACGGGGAAGAGCATCCCATAATGTATTTAAGTCAGAATGTGACATCCTGTGGGAAGAATTACTCCATTGTGGAAAAGGCCATCAAGTGGGTGTTGGACACTTCAAGATACTACCTCTTAGGCAGGAAGTTCAGGCTAGTGTCAGACCATGCCCCACTAAGGTGGATGAGGGACAAGAAGGGGAACGATGCCGGAGTGACCAGATGGTCCCTAGCCCTTCAGGATTTTAGCTTCCATGCAGAGCATAGGCCCGGGAAACTGCATGGCAATGCTGATGCACTGTCGAGGGTCCACTGCTTGATAGCGTGTCGGGGTGGCGACGCTGCACCGTATGCCCCCTCTACTCCAGACTCATACACAGGTATATAGACTATTCTATACCCGCCTATATTGGTTTATTATTATGGAATAGTTTATACGTTAGGAGCTATTTCCATCATTGCCCTCTCTTGCGTCCTGTGGTTCTTTTGCACAATATTTATTTACACCCTGATAGAGGTAGTACATATGTTTTCCCCATATCTAATACATATAGTCTGTATTGATATACACCTGGTTTCTTATTGTTTTATTTATATGTGTATTATATATATATATATATATGTATATACACATATACATAATGGGTATGGAAAGTATTCAGACCCCTTGTGATCCTCATTGAGATGGTTCTACTCCTTCATTGGAGTCCAGCTGTGTTTAATTAAACTGATAGGACTTGATTTGGAAAGGCACACACCTGTCTGTATAAGACCTCACAGCTCACAATGCATGTCAGACCAAATGAAAACCATGAGCTCAAAGAAACTGCCCAAGGAGCTCAGAGACAGAATTGTGGCAAGGCACAGATCTGGCCAAGGTTACAAAATAATTTCTGCATTACTCAAGGTTCTTAAGAGCACAGTGGCCTCCATAATCCTTAAATGGAAGAAGTTTGGGACCACCAGAAGTCTTCCTAGACCTGGCCATCCAGTCAAACAGTGCAATCGTGGGAGAATATCCATGGTGAGAGAGGTAAAGAAGAACCCCAAAATCACTGTGACTAAGCTCCAGAGATGCAGTAGGGAGATGGGAGAAAGTTCCACAAGGTCAACTATCACTGCAGCCCTCCACCAGTCAGGCCTTTATGGCAGAGTGGCCCGACGGAATCCTCTCCTCAGTGCAAGACAAATGAAAGTCCGCATAGAGTTTGCTCAAAAACACATGAAGGACTCCCAAACTATGAGAAATAAGATTCTCTGGTCTGATGAGATGAAGATAGATCTTTTTGATGATAATTCTAAGCGGTATGTGTGGAGAAAACCAGGCACTGCTCATCACCTACCCAATACAATCCCAACAGTGAAACATGGTGGTGGCAGCATCATGCTATGGGGGTGTTTTTCAGCTGCAGGGACATGACGACTGGTTGCAATTGAAGGAAACATGAATGCGGCCAAGTACAGAGATTTCCTGAGTGAAAACCTCTTCCAGAGTGCTCTGGACCTCAGACTTGGCCGAAGGTTCACCTTCGAACAAGACAATGACCCTAAGCACACAGCTATAATGACAAAGGAGTGGCCTCACAACAACTCTGTGACCATTCTTGACTGGTCCAGCCAGAGCCCTGACCTAAACCTAATTGAGCATCTCTGGAGAGACCTGAAAATGGCTGTCCACCAACGTTCACCATCCAACCTGTCAGAACTGGACAGGAACTTCAACGAAGAATGGCAGAGGATCCCCAAATCCAGGTGTGAAAAACTTGTTGCTTCATACCCAAGAAGACTCATGGCTGTACTAATTCAAAAGTGTGCTTCTACTCAATACCGAGCAAGGGGGCTGAATATTTATGACCATGTGATATTTCAGTTTTTCTTTTTTAATAAATTTGCAAAAATTTCTAGATTTCTGTTTTTTTTCCAGTCAAGATAGGATGCAAAGTGTACTTTAATGAGAATAAAATGAACTTTTTAGAATTTATCAAATGGCTGCAATGAAACAAAGAGTGAAAAATTTAAAGGGGTCTGAATACTTTCTGTACCCACTGTATGTATATATATGTATTCTGGTGGTAATGGTATATATTCCATTGATTTGTACTGTACATTTGCATGTGGGAAACACATGTTGTTCAGCGCTTTCTCCTGGTTGCTTTGTTCCCACCCCTATTCGTATTTTAGCTTGATCCATTAAAATTTGTTATATTTTAGCATAGTCTGGTCTTCTTTTTGGTTCTATATGAGTGGTTTTCTGTGTTTTAGTTACCGATTGGTCTATACAGTCCTTTTTAAACATGCACCCTGACTAGGTAGTGTATGTATGTATGTATGTGTGTATATATATATATATATATATATATATATATGTTTATATATATAATATATATACATACAGTACAGACCAAAAGTTTGGACACACCTTCTCATTTAAAGATTTTTCTGTATTTTCATGACTATGAAAATTGTACATTCACACTGAAGGCATCAAAACTATGAATTAACACATGTGGAATTATATACTTAACAAAAAAGTCTGAAACAACTGAAAATATGTCTTATATTCTAGGTTCTTCAAAGTAGCCACCTTTTGCTTTGATGACTGCTTTGCACACTCTTGGCATTCTCTTGATGAGCTTCAAGTGGTAGTCACCGGAAATGGTCTTCCAACAATCTTGAAGAAGTTCCCAGAGATGCTTAGCACTTGTTGGCCCTTTTGCCTTCACTCTGCGGTCCAGCTCACCCCAAACCATCTCGATTGGGTTCAGGTCTGGTGACTGTGGAGGCCAGGTCATCTCGCGTAGCACCCCATCACTCTCCTTCTTGGTCAAATAGCCCTTACACAGCCTGGAGGTGTGTTTGGGGTCATTGTCCTATTGAAAAATAAATGATGGTCCAACTAAACACAAATCGGATGGAATAGCATGCCGCTGCAAGATGCTGTGGTAGCCATGCTGGTTCAGTATGCCTTCAATTTTGAATAAATCCCCAACAGTGTCACCAGCAAAGCACCCCCACACCATCACACCTCCTCCTCCATGCTTCATCGTGGGAACCAGGCATGTAGAGTCCATCCGTTCACCTTTTCTGAGTCGCACAAAGACACGGTGGTTGGAACCAAAGATCTCAAATTTGGACTCATCAGACCAAAGCACAGATTTCCACTAGTCTAATGTCCATTCCTTCTGTTCTTTAGCCCAAACAAGTCTCTTCTGCTTGTTGCCTGTCCTTAGCAGTGGTTTCCTAGCAGCTATTTTACCATGAAGGCCTGCTGCCCAAAGTCTCCTCTTAACAGTTGTTGTAGAGATGTGTCTGCTGCTAGAACTCTGTGTGGCATTGAACTGGTCTCTGCTGTTAACCTGCGATTTCTGAGGCTGGTGACTCGGATAAACTTATCCTCAGAAGCAGAGGTGACTCTTGGTCTTCCTTTCCTGGGGCGGTCCTCATGTGAGACAGTTTCTTTATAGCGCTTGATGGTTTTTGCAACTGCACTTGGGGACACTTTCAAAGTTTGCCCAGTTTTTCAGACTGACTGACCTTCATTTCTTAAAGTAATGATGGCCACTCATTTTTCTTTACTTAGCTGCTTTTTTCTTGCCATAATACAAATTCTAACAGTCTGTTCAGTAGGACTATATCAGCTGTGTATCCACCAGACTTCTGCACAACACAACTGATGGTCCCAACCCCATTTATAAGGCAAGAAATGCCACTTATTAAACCTGACAGGGCACACCTGTGAAGTGAAAACCATTTCCGGTGACTACCACTTGAAGCTCATCAAGAGAATGCCAAGAGTGTGCAAAGCAGTCATCAAAGCAAAAGATGGCTACTTTGAAGAACCTAGAATATAAGACATATTTTCAGTTGTTTCCCACTTTTTTGTTAAGTATATAATTCCACATGTGTTAATTCATAGTTTTGATGCCTTCAGTGTGAATGTACAATTTTCATAGTCATGAAAATACAGAAAAATCTTTAAATGAGAAGGTGTGTCCAAACTTTTGGTCTGTACTGTACATGCATGCATACATACATACATACATACATACATACACACACACAGTGCTATACTTAATACATTTCCTTCTCAGAACTGATTATTCCTTTTCTAATCTTCATGTGTATCGTGATTTTCGAATTTTGAGTTTTTTTGCTTATTGATAGCCAAGCCCGCCAGCTTTGGGCAGAGGAGGGTATGTAAGATGGCCACCGGACAGGTCCTCGAGGTTGTTAGCTTCGGTGATGTAAACCCAGAAAAGCATGCTCCAGCACATATAGTACTGAAAGGGTTAATAGGTCGTATGAGGGCCGCTTTTACGAGCAGTCATAAGAGATTGGTGGGAATGGCTGCTCACATATCCCCACCCCGGGGGCGTGGTTTGGTAAATAAAATGGAGACCAATTGTCTCATTCTGTGTCTGGAGATATGTGGATCTCCAGGATGCTGGTCTGTGCTAAACACCTAAGGATTGGAAACTGACCTGAGCGGTCGAACCCGCAACATTGTATGGACATTTTACTTTGTATTTCCACTTTGTGCCGGAAAAGGGTGTTTTTGTTTTGCTACCTGAGCAGTTTATGCTGTCTGAATAAACTAGCCTGGATTTCAATGAAAATGCTTCCTGTGCCTACCTCAGCCGCAGCCGAGTGAGTACCAAACCGTACAATAGCTATACAATATTAGTGTCTGCTATACAAGGAGTAATGCTGCATTCAGGAGAAATTGCGTAATAAATTGTGCAGTCTAAAAATTAGGGCTGAAGTAACATTTTAGCTGAATGGAATTTGACTAAATGGAATTATTAATTTTTTTTTCTTATATTTTCATTAATGCAAAGCACCTCAAGGAATAGCAAACTTCTTGTATGCTTTGAAACCTCCATTCTTTAAATTGGGGTGTTTTTTAGGGGGTTACAATAAAAGGCTCTTCAAAGTCACTTCAAAAGTGAATAGGTCCATAAAAATGCAGTTTATTTTAAATTTCCTTGGAAATATGAAAAATTGCTGCTAAAATTGTAACCCTTTCATGACCTTTGACATACCTATACGTCCTGATCGGGAAGGGATTCCCAACCACTGACATACAGTAACATCATGACGATTGTGCGGGGCCCAGGGGCTGTGCCCTCACCATCATCGTCGGGAGCTTGGCTTAAGTGATAGCAGAGCCTCAGCTGTCACTGTCAGGAGCATTGCCCTCACCATTCCCAGCTTTTTAACCCCTTAAATGTCGATATCAATAGAAATAACAGCATTTAGAAGGCTTGAGGAGGGAGAGGGCTCCCTCTCCTACGTGATCTGCATCGGGTGCCATCATACACTGGGAGATCCACTGAGGTGCCATAACAGCCTGAGGACCGCATTTTACAAAGTACACCTCTCAGTGAACTCATCTAGGGGTGCAATGATCATATTAACACCATGGGTGTGTCACAGAATTTTATACCATTGGGCAGTGAAGAAAAAATAATTACATTTTTATCTCAAATATTTTGTTTTAGCCCCAGATTTTACGTTTTAAATGGGGTTAATGGATAAAACTGGCCCCTAAAATGTGGCCCACAATTTCTGCTGAATGTGGCAATACCTCATATGTGGCTGTACAGTACTGCTTAGCCACACGGCGACACTCGGGAAGGACGGAGCGCTATTTGACTGCTGGAGTATAGGTTTTCCTAGAATAGTTTGCGGACTCCATATACAGAGACCCTAAATGCTAAAAGAGCAGAATACCCCCCCTCAAGTGACCCCATTTTGTAAGTTATACCCCTGCCAAACATGTGGATGGTAAATCTGATGTAGGCACACACTGGAGCTCTGGAGGGCGGGGGTGGGAGGGTAGCATTAAAATTTCGGAGCACAGAATTTGCTATATTTCTTTTGGGGGCGAGGAGTTATTTCACTTTTCCAGTGCCCTTGTGCTACCAGTAACGTGGAAGCACCCTATATTTACATTGACAGATGAAACCAGGGGAGGAGTCCTGAGGAGATAATTTGCATACTCCCACTGCATTTTGGGATAAGTGAAGAGTCTCCGCGAGCTCAAAGAACACTGGATTTTGGCCGTTGGAGCTGAAAGGAGGATATCGGTAAACCGAATTTTGGAGCGTTTTTCACTGTTTTCATAACACATTAACAATAAGAACATGGAAGAGTCCAGGAGCCATTTGGTGAGCTGCATATCCTGATACATGTTCACATACTTGCCAGGGAAAAGCCAAACTTCACATGCCAGAAATGCAAGCTTGTGTCCCTGTTGGAGGAAAAGTTGCAAAATCTAGAAGAGAGGTTAACTACCTTGAAAATCATTAAGGAAGGTGAAGAGTTCTTAAGACAGAGGAGAATTATCTCTTCATGATACAGGAAGAGAAGAAATTCGAACTGCACCTGATGAAACAGAGGAATGGAAGCATGTGACCCAGAGAAGCAGGAGTATCGAGAGGCAGTCAGCACCCATACTGCTCAGGAACCAGTACCAGGCTCTCACACAGGAGAACCATGAAGAAATACAGCAAGATAAGACTTTGCCCACAATGAATAAACTTGTAAGCCCTCAGAATCCTCCTGGATAGAGAAAGAAAATGTTGTGAAGAAAAAACGGAGAGTGGTGGTCATGGGGGATTCCCTGTTGAGAGGAACAGAGGCCGCTATCTGCAGACCAGACATAACCTCAAGAGAAATGTGCTGTCTTCCAGGAGCAAAAATTAAAGATGTGTCTGACTGGATACCAAGACTTTTCAGACCTACAGATCACTACCCATTCCTGCTAATACATGTGGGAACAAATGACCCTGCAAGAAAGGACCTGGAAACCATCTGCAGTGACTTTGAAGACTTAGGCAAGAAAGTGAAAGAATTGGGAGCGCAGGTGGTCTTCTCATCCATCCTCACAGTGGATGGCCATGGAGCAATGAGGTGGAATAAGATTCTAAAGGTAAACAACTGGCTAGTTCGATGGTGCTGTCAACAAGGATTTGGATTTCTGAATCATGGAATAAATTACCTATATGATGGACTACTTGCTAGAGATGGGATGCCCCTTACGAAGACTGGAAAACATGTATTTGGAAGTCGCCTTGCTACACTCATCAAGAGAGCTTTAATCTAGAACAATATGGGAAGGGAAGCAAAAGGCCAGAAAAAGCCATACAGCTGACAAATACTATTGAGATCTCTGCTATTGGAAGTGGAAAGGAAGAACAAAGACAAAAAAATCTAAGTAATAAAAATATGGGAGGAAGAGAAACCAATCACAAACTAAAATGTTTTTATACAAATGCACAAAGCATGGGCAAGAAACAAGGAGAATTGGAACTACTAACGCAGGAAAAGAAATATGATGTCATTGGAATCACTGAAACTTGGTGGGACGATACACATGATTGGAATGCAAGGCTAAAAGGATACAACTTATTTGCAAGAAGCAGACTTGATAAACGAGGAGGAGGTGTTGCATTGTATGTTAGAAAAGCGTATATCTGCAGAGAGATTGAAGCAGAGACTTCGAGTTCTGTGGAAAGTGTTTGGGTCAGAATGCAAGGAGAGAACAACGGAAAGGACACCATTGTAGGCATTTACTACAGGCCACCTGGGCAAGCTGAAGATATGGATGAACTCTTTATGTATCAAATGACCAAGTTCTCCAAAAAATATGACGTAGTGGTCATGGGAGATTTCAACTATCCAGACATTTGTTGGGAATCTCTCTCAAGTAAACTAACAGGTCAAGCAAATTCTTATCCTCTCTTGCTGACAACTTTATCTTCCAAAAGGTAGGGGAGAAAACAAGGGGATCTGCTACTTTGGATCTAATCCTTATAAACAGGGAGGAAATGGTTGAGGAGATAAAAGTGGCTGTGACCCTAGGAGGCAGCGATCATGCTATTATAGAATTTTGGATAACTAGAGGAGGAAGACATGTGAAGACTCAAACTTCAAGGTTAGATTTTAGATAGGCAGATTTTAAGAGACTCAGAAAGAGAATAGGAGGGATCCAATGGCTGGATGTCCTTAAGGACAAAAATGTCCAGGAAGGATGGGAAATTTTTTAAAAATGAGATTCTCAAAGCACAATCGTTAACAATCCCGAAAAGTAGGAAGAATGGGAAGCATTTAAGGAAACCAGGATGGATGAACACAGCACTTAAACACATGCTAAAAAGAAAGAAAGAAATGTTTATCAAATGGAAAGAAGGAGTCATATCTAAAGAAGATTATAATGCAGTCTGCAGATCCTGCAGGGCACGTATCAGGTCAGCTAAAGCTGACAATGAATTAAGGCTTGCAAGAGATGTCAAAAGCAATAAAAAAGGATTTTGGGGGTATGTCAAAAGTAAAAGAAAAGTCAAAGATGCTATAGGATTTTTACAGGATGAAAATGGTGAAATGGTAAGAAAGGATGTTGAGAAGGCCGAACTTTTTAATTCCTATTTTGCATCTGTTTTCTCTCAGAAAGAAAATGGAACATCAACTGATCTTCACTGTCCTATTAAAGGAATTAAAGAATCCAGGTTATCTGTAAACAGAAAGATTGTGAGGGAATATTTAGCTAGCATAAATGAGTTCAAGTCTCCAGGTCCAGATGAATTAAACCCCAGAGTACTGAAGGAGATCGTAGAAGAAATTTTAGAACCACTCTCCATAATCTTTGAAAATTCTTGGAGAACAGGAGAAGTCCCAGAAGACTGGAGAAGAGCAAATGTTGTTCCTATCTTCAAAAAGGGGAAGAAAGTGGACCCAGGGAACTATAGGCCGGTGAGTCTGACTTCTATACCAGGAAAGATCTTTGAACAAATTATTAAACAACATGTATGTAAGTACCTGGATAAGAATGAAGTGATTAACCAGAGTCAGCATGGGTTTGTAACTAACAAGTCATGTCAGACTAACTTAATTTCCTTCTATGACAGAATCACTGACTGGGTGGATCAGGGAAATTATTAAGGGGACGGTTGCAAACAACTTTTATTAAATAATGGAAAGCAACCGTACACGGGGTCCGCGATGCAGCCTGGTGGACTGCGGCCAAACACCTTCCGGGTGAGAAGGTAAAACAACCAACTTAAATAACAATCCCTTCCGTGTTACTGCACACCGGAACGGGAATAGGGATTCGCACTATCTTCGTTAACAGCACGAGAGATGTGCGATAAATAATATATCTGTAGCCCTGTTAACTGCACAGGGACTACACAGCAGACGCTAGGATGCGTGTGTGACTCACGTCGGCGAATACGTGCTCCCAGCCTGCGTGCTACCGGACTGAGGAGAATCTCTCCACGTGGCTTACAGGCGGTGCCGGGAATAGGGTGTCTGCAGACTGCTCGGGGTGTATGGTGACCCCTTTGTCGGAGCCAGACTGTCAGATGAAGCTACCTGCCTATTTCATCTAAGCCTGCCTATTTCCACTAAACCTGCCTGCCAGAAACTAAAGCACACGTGGAGCCCAAAAGACCAAGCGTCCACACAACACCATCACAGCTCAATGATCAGAGCGCGCCGCCATATCTGTGGGCGGGCTATTTAAAGATTAAGCCCTGCCCACCATCGCACTATTGGTGACGTCACCCGCAACCAATCAGGTGGCGCCAGGTCACCGGATCAGCTGACTCCCAAACCACCAATCACGGTCCACCATGTCACGGGCATGCTCGGTGCAGAGAATCCTGGACTTAAGCTTTAGCAGCCCTGTTTCCCTCCGCAACCTATCCTTCATGTTGCTAGGAACAAAGACCAAAGAGACAACCTGTATATCTCGTGCACCAGCTAGGCGTTGGGACTGATGATGATGCTGAGCACCATCAGCCCTGGCTGGACCAGAATGGGAGACTACAGAATCCACTGATGGTTCTGAACCCATTTCAAATCCAGCAAACACCCGACGCCTAACAGAAATGCTGTAGATATAGTATATCTTGACTTCAGCAAAGTATTTGACAAAGTATCTCACACCATCCTTATTGAAAAAATGACCCAGTATTGAAAGGACAAGGCAACTGTTAGGTGGATTCATAACTGGCTTAGTGATCGACTCAACGGGTGGTCGTAAATGGCTTCACATCCAGCTGGATGAATGTCTCAAGTGGGGTACCACAGGGCTCTGTCCTGGGACCTGTATTGTTCAACATCTTTAGCAATGATTTAGATGACGGAATTGAGGGTAAACTGATTAAATTTGCTGATGACACAAAGCTAGGAGGGATAGCTAACACTAGAGAAGAGAAAGAGAGGATTCAAAAAGACCTTAATAAACTGGAGCAGTGGGCAGCAAGTAACAGAATGTTTTTTAACAGGGAAAAATGCAAAGTACTACATCTGGGCAATAAAAATGAAAAAAGCATGTACAAAATGGGAGGAATAGAGCTAAGCAACAGTACATGTGAAAAATACTTAGTTATACTAATAGATCATAGACTGAACATGAGTCAACAGTGTGATGCAGCAGCAAAAAAAGGCAAATACAATTCTGGGATGTTTTAACAGAAGCATACAATCTAGATCACGTGAAGTCATTATCGGACTTTACTCCTCTTTGGTGAGACCTCATCTGGAATACTGTGTCCAGTTTTGGGCACCACATTTTAAAAAAGACATCGACAAACTGAGCAAGTTCAGAGAAGAGCGACCAGAATGGTGCCCGGTCTGCAAACCATGTCCTATGAGGAACGGTTGCAGGATTTGGGAATGTTTAGCTTGCAAAAAAGAAGACTGAGAGGAGACTTAATAGCTGTCTACAAATATGTCAAGGGCTGTCACATTGTAGAAGGATCATCTTTATTCTCATTTGCACAAGGAAAGACTAGAATCAATGGGATGAAACTGAATGGGAGGAGACACAGATTAGATATTAGAAAAAACTTTTTGACAGTTAGGATGATCATCGAGTGGAACAGGCTGCCACGAGAGGTGGTGAGTTCTCCTTCAATGGACGTCTTCAAGCAGAGGCTGGACAGACATCTGTCTGAGATGATTTAGTGAATCCTGCTTTGAGCTGGGGGTTGGACCAGATGACCCAGGAGGTCCCTTCCAACTCTACAATTGTATGATTCTATGGATCTGAGTGTTTTGTTTGTTTTGTGGATAGATTTGAAGCTTTTATTGGGAACATTTAACATAACATTTTGGATCATATTTATCCTGTGCTCTATGCTGAGCACTTATTTTGGGGTTTCCATCGAAATCTCTGGGTGACGTGATTCAGGTGACACCCCCCAGTGGATCCATTCATTATAATGAGGCAGCAGAGTTACTCTTCTGGGCTCCATCTTACCTCTGTTCAGCGTTGTCCTACTTTTCAGAGGTGTCCAAAACTGCGGCCGATCGCGCATTTATGCACACCTAAAAAGACGGACAATACCAACTCACAGGCCAGACGGCGTCCAGTGTTGCCATCTGCCTTGTTTTAGGGAATCGTCCTCTGGGACAGTCATGTAAGGGCTTGTTTTTTGCGGGACGATTTGACGTTTTTATTGGTACCATTTTTGGTCACATGTCATTTTTTGATTGCTTTCTATTCTAAATTTGGGGAGGGAAAATAAACAAAAACTGGCAATTCAGGAATTGTGTTTTTTTTTTTTTTAATGCCGTTCCGCGTGTGGTAAAATTGATAAGGCAGAGTTATTCTTCAGCTCTGTACGTTTACAGCGGTACCACATTAATAGCGTTTTTATACAAAAAATATATATATTTTTTGCATCGCGTTATTCTGAGAGCTATAATTTTTTTATTTTTTCACTGATGGGGCTGTATGGCGGCTTGTTTCTTGTGGGACAAGATGACGTTTTCAGCGGTACTAATTTTATTTAGATTTGGTTTTTTTATCGTGTTTTATTCCCCTTTTTTTTTTGATGATAAAGCATCGTTAGCCTCGTTTTTTTAAGTTTTTTTTGTGCGGCGTTCACTGAAGGGGTTAAATAGTGTGACACTTTTATAGGTCGGGTTGTTCCAGACTCGGCAATACCAAATATGTGTACTTTTTTTTATTTTTTTATTTTTTTTTACATAAAAATGTGTATTTATTAGTGAATATTTTTTTTAATTATTATTATTATTATTATTATTTTTTTTTTACACATTTTTTGCCATTTATTTTTTACTTTTTTACTTAGTCCCTTTATGGGACTTTCACTTGTTTCTCTTTGATCACAGGTATAATGTATTGCAATGTACTAGATTGCAGTGCATTCATTATACCTTTAGTGAACGCTCCTGAGCCCATGCTGTGAGCATGGTCTCAGCAGCTTTCCGTAGCTTGGTGACCAGGGGGTCGTCATGACGACCCCTGGTCACCATGGCAATGATTGGGCCCCACGACATCGCAGGGGCACCGATCTGTCAGGGGGTTAACAGCCAGGGGTGGTGCTGACACGGCTACTAGCTGTTTAGTGCCGGAGCTCAGCCACTGGCGGCGCTGAACTCTGACACTGATCGGGCTGGAGACGCTGATATTTCAGCATCTTCTGCACGATCATGCTGAGATCGGTCAGTCAGATTGACTGACCGATCGCAGCGATCTAGGTGTGCGGACCGACCATATGGCTCCCTGCACCCCTTCTTGTGCTGCTCAGCTGTCACAGATAGCTGTCCGCACTTATCTGTCACTGCGTGTTTACACGCTGTGACAGTTTAAAGCCATAACGGACACTGCACGGCAAGGAGCATTAACTTACACCTGCTCATGCCGTGCAGTGTCCGTCATTGGGCGTTATGGGGTTAATACTGCTGTCAAGTGTGATGGTGACATGTAACAGACTTTAACATAATGGCCATCAGTTCTAATGAACATGGGGCCACCGTGCAGTATGAATGCAGATTGACGAAGGGTTACCTTGACTGCCGGATGACCACTTTAAAAAAATATATATATGGCTCTCAGAATATGGTGACAAAAGCCAAATTGTTTTTGTAAATGTTTTATTTTATTTTTAATTAGTAAATCATGAATAGAAATATATAGCTTTGGTTTCCCGTAACCATACTGACCCATAGAGCAAAGGTAACAGATCACCACTAGATTAGCACAAAGTAAGGCTGAGTTCACACGATGCGTTTTTCGTGCGTTTCCGCGGCGTTTTTGCAGTTGCGTAAACGCCGCGGAAAAGCATGAAAAACGCATGGTAGAAGGGCAGCAATGTTCCCCAATTGAAATCCGCATGTACTGTGCCCATGATGCGGATTTTTCCGCAGCGTAAACGCTGCGGTCAAAAATCCGCAGCATTTCAATTAATTTTGGGGAAACGCTGCTCTTTTGCCGCCATTAACTTGCATTAGACTGCATGAAATCCGCATCACTGTATATGTTGATGCGCTTTTCATGCGGTCTAATGTGCGGATGGTACCCGGGTGTGGAGGAGAGGACTCTCATCCAGACCCAGGTACCATTAAAAAAAAAAGAATAAAATAAAAAAACATATATTCTCACCTTCTGACGGCCCGCGCAGCGTCCTCCAGGCTTCCCGGGCACTTTGCGGTTGAATGAAGGACCTTCGCTGATGTCAGAGTCATGTGACGGGTCACGTGACGCTGACGTCGGAAGGTCCTACAGTCTTCACTGCCGGCAGCCGGGACCGATGAAGCAGGACACCGGGGGCCATCAGAGGGTAAAGTATAGATTTATTTTTTATTTTTTGACATTCACATACTATATAAATCCATGCCGTTTGCATGGATTTATATAGTGTGAAGTTGACAAGCACTTTCCCCAAGTGATGCTAAAATCGCTTGGGAAGCGCTTGTCAACCCGCATGCGGAAATGCAAGTGAAGAAAGCTTCACATCCGCATGTCCCTGGCAGGAAACCGCATGTACAATCCGCATGTACAATCCGCATGCGTTTTTTCCTGCCAGAGAGATGCAGAAACGCTCAGGAAAAAATCCTGAGCATTTCTGCATCGTGTGCACATACCCTAAGTGGCGCTAGTACAAAACCTTGAAAAAGAAAATGTGGAATTACAGTTTTTTTCCTCACCGTTTCCACTTATTTCATAGAATAAGTTGTGTTCTGCAAAAAACAAGCCCTCTTGCGGCTATGTCGAAATATTAGAAAGGTTATGGTTCTTGTTACAAGGAGAGGAAAAACTAAGTTACAATATCCTGGGGAAAAGCTCTGTGTCTGCCTCCTGAAAACCTCCAGCTCAGGGTTTGTTACCCGACCGACGACATGTTTAACAGATTCCTTTGACTAAACCACCCTTCACATGTCCATATAATACCGGTACTGGAAAAATGGTACCGGTGTCATAAGTATTTTGGATCAGTGTGCCGTCCGTGTGCCATCAGTGTTCCATCCGTGTGCAATTCATTTTTTTTCCACCATGACTTAAATATCAATTCCAAAGCTTCTCCTATACTTTGCAATGTTAAACATGTACAGCACACGGTTGTCACAAGGATGTTTCACACGGAGCCAGAAATGTGTATTGGCCCTTGTAATCCATGCGGACGGGTCTCATGCAAAGATCACCATAGATTATGATAGGTATGTGTGGATACGTGTCTTCAATGCATGTGAAAGCGAATGCCACACGTGCTGAAAACATGTACATGTGAAGGAAGCTTTACACACTGTGTGAACAAGTATGAAAAGTCACCTCTTAATCATTGAATTAAGGTTTTCTCTTTTGGTTCATTGCCATGGGTATAAAATCCAGCATCTAAGCATGTAGTCTGCCTGTGCGAACAGTTGTGATAAAATGGCTTGTTCTAAAGAGCTCCCTGAATTCAGCATCTTGCTGTCATATGTTGTCACAAGTCAGTTCATGAAAGTTCAAATAAGACATGGCTGGGTGAGTTTGGTGTGGAAGAACATGACTGACCCTTCAAGAGACCTAACCTCAACTCCCTCAGATAGATACCTTTTGGATTAACCAGAGATTACAAGCCAGGTCCCCTTGTCCAACATCAGTGTCTGACCTGATAACTGCTCTTCTGGAAGAATGGACAACAAATTGCACAGAAATATCCCCAATTTTTTTTTTTAGAGTGGAAGCTTTATTAGCTGCAAAGGGAGATCAACTCCATGTTAATGACCCTGGATTTAAAAAGCAATGTCATAAAATTTCCTCCAGGAGTAATGTGTATGTGTCCCAATAATTTTATCCCTACAGTGTGTAATAGGTTCTGCTTCTTCCATGGTGAGAGGTGGAGACTGCTTCTCTGATGATGTGTAAATCTGGAGGTGAATGAGAATCATAATCAGTTTTGTTATATATTTTAGGAAGGACGTCCAGAATAAGAGGCAGAAAGCGTCCGATTATTGAGGACGACAGTGAGGAGGAGGTGCAGCCAACGTAAGCACTAAATACGACTATCATTCGTTACATTGTATTGTAAGGCTATGTTCACATGTCTGGTAGTTATACCTGTTTTTGGATTTGTTAGGGGTGATAAAAAATGAAAAGATACAATGCAAAATTAGTTCATTCAAATAAGGACGGGAATGTCTTAAATAGTTTTCTTTTTTACTGCAATCTGTTTTTTAGCAGGATCATGTGCCGATTTGCCATGAGCGTTACCCGTTGGCCATCGCTCATAGCAGATGATCATTTTAACCATGTGTAGCACAAGTGATCGGATGAAAGCACCTTCAAGTCTTCTAAGGAAACTATTAAGGCCAGAAAAAAGTAAAAAAAAAAATTATTTTTTTTTTAAATATAAACGTTCAAATCACCCCCCTTTTGCCCCATTCAAAATAAATGAATAATAAAACAAAAATATACATATATTGCTGCATTCTGAATCGCCCGATCTATCAAGATATAAAAAGAATTAATCCAAATGGTAAACTGTGTAACGAGAAAAAAAATCAAAACACCAGAATTAAGTTTTTTTGGTCGCTGCAACATCGCAATAAAACGCAATCACCGGCGATTAAAACATATCTACCTAAAAATATTATCAATAAAACCTTCAGCTCAGCGTGCGAAAAATAAGCCCTCACCCAGCCCCAGATCCTGAAAAAGGGAGACGCTACGGGTCTCGGAATATGGTGCCATTATAATTTTTTTTACAAACTTTGGAATTTATTTCACCACTTTAAAAAAAATAACCTATTCATGTTTGGTATCTACAAACTCATAATGACCTGGAGAATCATAATTGCAGGTCAGTTTTAGCATTTAGTGATCATGGTAAAATAACAACAACCAAGAAACAAGTGTAGAATTATACTTTTTTTGCAATTTTGACGCACTTTTGAATTTTTTCCTTTTTCTCCAGTACACGACATTGTAAAACCAATGATGTCGTTCAAAATTACAATTCGTCCCAGAAAAAATAAACCATCACAGGGACATATTAAAAAATAAAAAAGTTATGCCTCTGGGAAAAAGGGGAGCGAAAAACGGAAAATCCCAAGGTCGTGAAAGGGTTAAAGGATAGAGATCCTCAACTATATTGATTGTATTGATTGAACAGTACCACCACATACCACCATAGCATTACTGAATCTCTCTATACCATGTGTGGTTAATACCGTAACTAATACTGCCATATAGTTACTAAATTATACTTTTATAACATGATTTTAGAACCACCATACTGTAACTGAAAAACAGCATCATATTGTGACTTTATCACTTGGGGTCTGAGCTGTTTTGATGCCCAGCGATCAAAAAGTTATTTAATTCTAAATGCCCTGAGACTCATGAGATAGAAGTTGGCTAAACCCGGTGATTTTGGCTTGAATCGGTTAGCTTCCTAACGTCTGTGGGGACAGGCCTGATTCTAGCTTTTTTTTTGGTGCCCAAGGCGAAAATTCAAGTGGCACCCCTCCCAGCAGTTCATGGTATACCTGCAGTGAATAAACACAATCCCATCATTGTTTTTTAGGTTTTGCTTTTAAGATATTCTTTATGTGGTAAAAGTGACGTGTGAACATGATTCTCCAGGTCTTTGTGATTACAGTAATCCCTAACTTTCAGAGATTCTTATTTTTGTAAAAAAAAAAACAACATTTAGCTTGTGATGCTTTTTTTAGGACCTGTTAGAACAATAAAAATATATCTATGAAGCTATGTGAGGGCTGTTTTTTGCATAGTAAGTTGAAATATTTATTGCTATCAATTCAGGGTGCATACATTTGGATGGCTTTTTGCTGTAAGAGGTGTGGTGACACAAAAAAGTAGTTCTTCTATTTTTTTTTCTCTTTACTGCATATGTTAGTTCTTTTTATATTTTGATAGATCAGACTTTTAAGGATGTGGACATACCAAATTTTTTTTAATTGTTTAATTTGTTTTTAATGAGGGAAGACCGCACCAGATCCATGATCATTAAATGAATACATCACCAGAACATTCCATCAGTACATGAATGGCACCAGCATCATCATCAGTACTTAGATACAGCACCAAAACAACCATTAATACACTAATTCATTATTAGAACCATAATCAGTAATTGAATATAGCACTGGAACCATCATTATTAATTGAATACATCGCCAGAACCACCAACTGCACATGAATACAGTGAAGAGCAAAAGAGTATCAATGTTTTGAACTTTTGACTTTCAGGCTCCATATCTCACCATCCACTACTTCTTTTATTGTGACACTATCCTCATTTTATAGACAATCATCTTGTCTATCTCATATATAAACTTGAGTTGCAACTATTTAGCATATGATTAATTATGCAGATTCTTGTCATGTCACTGCACTGTTACTGTTTTGCTCCTAAAAATCTAAATACAATTTTTTATTATTTTATTAGTATTTTGTAAATCCACCTTTGGCTTTCAACACTGCCTGAATCCTTCTGGGCATGCTCTCGATCAGATTCAAACATGTCTTGACCGACATCTAATTCCGGTTCTCTTTTACATGTTCCCAGTTGGTGCATGCTCTTCGACTCGCTTGGATATGTATATAGTTTTTTATTCCATTCTACCCACAAGTGTTAAATTGGATTAAGGTCTGAGGTCTGTGGGGGCCAATCCAGCACTTTGACTTCATTGTCATTGAACCATTTATTTGCCAATCTCAACGTATGCTTTGGGTCGTTGTCCTGCTGGAACACTATGTTGTCCTTTTCATACCGATGGTACTCGAGTGTACAAAGTAATTCGTCTTGTAGGATACTCACATATAGCTCAGCATTGAGACCACCATTGATTCTGGTAAAGTATCCAACGCCTTTAGCTGTGAAACAACCCCATATCATCAGGCTTCCTTCACCGAACTTGACAGTTCCTTCAATTTCTCCATCCGTTAGCCCCATTTTCCTTTGTTTCTTCCAGACCCATTTGCACCCATCATAGCCTAGTCTATTGACTTTTGTCCCATAGCTCCAAACCACCCGTTTCCTATCTTCTACAGTTCACTTTTCATACCTTTTTGCAAACTTGTGTCGACGCTTCTTATGATGATATTGAAGTTGATGCTTCTTCATCTTTTTTTGAGCCACCATTCAAGACTTGTGTAACATGCGTTACACGGTGCTTGCATAGACATCTGTGATCTCACTATTACGAAACTTACAAGTCACTCCAGCCCGTGATATTGGAAGCAGACTTTGCATCCGTAAGTATGGCAAAAGAGGTGACGGGGAATGCATGATTGGAGCAGTAGGCTGGTACTTAAAAGGAGTTGGATATGCTGGAGACCTTGAAATGGTCTGGGAAGAAGCGCTCCCTGAAGGATGATACATTGCATACCGCATAGACCGCTCTTATCTAGGAGAGGTATCAGTGAGGAAGTGGTGGGTGCTGCCTTTCATGGTAATTGTAGGGTCTTGTGATGGTGTAGGTGTCTATCTGCCCTTTCTGACACCCACCTGGTTAGGTAAAATGCAATATCCAAGTCGTTGTTGGTGAATTAAGACCCATGAGAACAATGAACATTTCTTCACTCCACATTTGCAAGTACAACTCCCTCTACCTTGATGGTTTTATCATTTAAAATAGTATTTTTCTTTTCACTTTGACTCTTAACACAGACCTTGATTTGTATGTTTCTACAGAAAGAAATTCACAAGAAATGAGGAAACCCCTCCGTCGTCTTTTGTGGCTTTTGAAAGCGACGTTTTGTGAGTAATTTTGACAACATATAATAAGTTCAAGTTAAACTTCACTTAAAAGCTATGTTCACGCATGTTGTGTTTTTTTTTAGCATTTTTTGCTGCAGATTTTTATGCAAATTTTCAGCTGTGTTTTGCAGTACCTACCAGCAAAGTCTATGAGAAACCAGAATTGTCTGTTCACACATCATGCTTTTTTGTTGTTGTGTATTTTGTGCCTTGGTTGGGTTTTTGGAAAATAGAGCATGTCACTTCTTTCAGCATTTTTGTCAGTGTTTTTTCACCCATGGGAAATAATGGGTGGTTGTAAAGGGAAGTGTCCCAGGTTGTACATGTATATACATGCTAGCCATGCTTGCAGATAAGTATACATGTATATATTGGCCCCACATCTCCCCATGTGTTTCAGTCTGTTTGCTGCTGGGGGAGGTTTCAATAGAATGTCCAGCCATGTGCTAAAACAGGTTTTGCGAGTATGGTTGGACTTGAACAAAGACCTTAGCCAGTGAGCAGGGAATAATACATCATTTCCTGTGACATGAAGCTGGACACTGGCTGGACTTAAAACCCCAGAATGCACATGTGCTAAGGCCCCTTAGACTCTTGAAGATGGACATAACAACACATGGCTGAGTATCTCTCTTCCCCTGTAACTTCTTTACTTACTAGCCCTACATACCCTGTACTAACCCTCCTAGATATTGATAGATATATATAGGCAAAGTTGGTATAGTTGGGTGGGCCGATATTGCATGAGTGATTAGCAAACGTGGGTGGAAAATATATTAGGTAATTGGGAATTGTGAATCCGTTTTGTGTACTGTGTTAGTGTGATACATAGTAGTATATTAACTGTAGACTTTTGTGTAATAAATACCTTTTATTAGCACACGGTTTTGTCTCAGTTGGTATATAGTATAGGGCTCAGATAACGTTAGTGGAAATTAATTATTAATAGTCAAGTTTGATGTTAATAGTTAATATCGGACCTCAATAGAGGTGTAGGAGAGTTCCCCCATTAATTACTGATAGTTTGGAGGAAAATCGCATCCTTATACAGTGGTGAAAAAAACGCTGAAAAAATGCACTAAAATTTGCAGCAGCGTTTTTGATGGTGAAATAGAATGGGGTTCTTTTTTAACAGAACTTTATGTACATGCATAAATAGAGACAGGACAGTGAAAAAAATCGCTGAAAAAACTCAAAAAACGCAGCAAAACGTTTTTGACACAGCTGATTTCCTGCCAGAGATTGTGTTTTGATGCAGTTTTCTGAAGCTGAAAAACACAACATGTGTGAACACAGCCAAAGTAAAAAAGTTAAAGGGGTTTACCCGCAAAGTTCATTTTAATCAATAGATCTTGATAATAATAAATTCCACAATTGGATGTGTTTATCTCTGCACAGGAACATTTTATTTAATCTTATAAATGGGCCCCTGCTGTGTACTGTGTAATGGCTTTGTCTGACGGTACAGGGACATGGACAGATAATTCCACAGCTCCTGGGAAGGGGGAGACGCAAAAGAGTCTACAGACATTACAGGACTGGATCACAAAAAATTCTTTCTTTGAGGTAAAACATTTTTTAAAAACAGGCAGGGAAATGTTTTATCTCACATTCATTTTCAAGGAAAACGAACGAGTGCAATCCGATAAAAAATTGGATTCTACTTTGACCAATATTAATTTATGAGTTACAGCTCATCTGTGATTTTTTTCACAGCTGAAATCGGACTTAGAAAAAAATCGCAAGTCAATGGGTGCGAGAAAAATAAAATCACACGGCTCTCGGACCTTGCGAGTGCCGCTCAATTTTTAAATACCTAGAATCAATTAATTTATTTGAAAGAAACACATAGACTCCTTTAATAAATCTAAATTTAACTAATAACATAACACCCATTCCATTGAAGCCGATGTCAATTGAAATAAAATAATAAAGCATCATCATCCTCACCTGTCCCTGACGTGAATAAAATCATCCATTTGTTGCGCGACAGGTCTAGGTCTGCTACATCAAGATGGCAGGCTGTATTGTCGCAAGATACGACTATACAGTCTGCCATCCTGCAGAGACAATTAGCTGTGCAAGCTTGCGCACCTCAGTGTCTCCCGTGCTGGCAGAAAGGTCATCGGAGTCCTTATCCAATGAACTCTGTTCACCTCACTGACATTAACGCATGTGCGGTGAGAACTTTCCAACAGCACTGCAGTAAAAAAAGAACACACTTTGTAACGTGTGTTTTCACAGCGCAAATGCACCCAAAAACACATGCATATCATAAATAAATAAAAAAAAATGATGTATGTTCCCCCCTACTTTTTATAACCAGCCTATGTAAAGAACAGAGGTGTGCTCTTGTATTAACAAGATAGGAAGGTCCATAGATATTGGCCCTTTCCCAGCCTAAAAATAAAAGCCTGCAGTTACCCCAGAATTGGTGCATCGATGAGATGCGCCAACTCAGGCTCTTTGCTGGCTTTTCCTGATTGCGATGGTGCAGTGGCAATTGGGGTAGTAGTTTTATCAGGTTGATGTCAGCTTTGTAATGTAATGATTGACAAAAGTCTGGGATGGGCTGAAATGTTTTGTATGTGGACCTCCATTAAAAAGAACTTTTAATCAACCACATGAGTGACGGGATTTGTCATTTTAAGCCTTGTAATGTCAGCTGGCATCAAAACCAAGGGTTAGTAATGGAGCGGTGTCTATCAGACACCCCCATTACTAACCCAGTAATAAAAAATAAAAAAAAACACACACACAGGAAAACATAGTTTATTTTAAAGAACACTCCCCCACACCTCGTTCACCTATTTATTAAAAAGCAAAAAAAAAACATGAAGATCCAACGTAATCCAGCCAATCAGAAGAAGTCCAAAAATGGGAACCTGAAAGACATAAAAGGAAAGTTAAATAAATAAAAGGAAGAAACTCTCGCTCATTCGCCAATTTATTTTTAAATTACAATCTCTGCACCTGCGACGTAACCCATTGGGGTTCCCACGACATCTAACGATTCTGTACAGCAAGCTATGGAGCGTCGTTTTGAGAACCATGCTTCATAGGTCACTCCCGGTTATGTCTCACAACTAGTGTTGAGCATTCCGATACTGAAATATCGGGTATCGGCCGATATTCGCGGTATCGGAATTCCGATACTTAATTCCGATACTTTTACAATATCGAATACCGGAATCGGAAGTTCCCATAATGCCTGTGCTCTGCAGTGTCTCTGAAGGATGACAAGCTGGATGGCAGCGCTCAGCTGAGATCCATCCTGTCATCAGAACGCCATCCCAGCGTGAGAGAATTCTCCTGATTGTTTAAAAGCCGGCGGGCGGTAAAAAGCCGCCGGCTTTTAAATATTCACACAGTCCCATACTGCTTCCCCGCAGCCTCCCACCCCGATCCTCCGCTCCCCTCGCCACCTCCCATCCCGATCGTAAGTTAGGACCGGGCGGGGAGCACAGCACCAAGGAGCGGGGAGCGAAGGACCCGGGCGGGGAAGCCGGCAGTGAAAAGTCTTCACCGCCGGCTTTCCCGTTCTGTGCTGCGCTTTCCCGCCGGATATTTCAAATGAACAGCTGAGGTATCAGCTGATGCCGATCAGCTGTTCATTTGAAGTCGCCGCGTTGCCCTCAGAGGGTTCATGTGAGTTCATGCTTGACTGCATGAGCTCACATGAACTTTCCCACGGCCGCACAGGTCAGCCACACCTCCCAGACCCGTCATGATTGGTGTGTGTGGGTGTCTGTGCGATGTGTGCGGGTGTGCGCGGTGTCTGTGCGATGTCTGTGCGGTGTCTGTGCGATGTGTGCGGTGTCTGTGCGATGTGTGCGGGTGTGTGCGGTGTCTGTGCGATGTGTGCGGGTGTGTGCGTGCAGGCAGACATAGGCCGATGTGACACTACTACTCCCATCGGCCTATGTCTGTCCCCCGTCCACTCGTGCCAGCAGGATCAGCTTGATGGGAGCAGTAGTTCCCATCAGCCTGATCCTGCTATTTAAATTGCACTACTGTGTCCCCAATAAATGTTAGATACATGTCATTGGTGGCCAGTGGTTACCTAAAAGAAATTAGTTCATACATTACCTGTCCCCGCCGAACGCCACCTAAAATAAAGTAAAAAATAAAAAACTACACCTATACTCACCTAGACACCTAATTCCCCGAAGCCATCGATCTCCTGTAATAAAATATAAAATAATAAACCACAACCTTATCCTTACCCCTCCGTAGTAGTCCACGAGTGTCCCACGAAGATCTCCATTTCAGAGCAGCCACATAGAATGTGACCGCTCTGAACCGCTGCCGCCGCTAGAATGATGGGGCCGTAAAGCAGCCCCGTCATTGCATAAGCGGGTTCGCCGGAGTTCAGGCAGCGCTGCTCCGGTTAGCTGCTTTACGGCCCTACTGTATCGTGAGAAATTCCCATGGTACAGCAGTGCCGTAAAGGAAGTCTCCGGAGCTGCGCTGCCTGAATGCACTCCGGTGACCTCAGTCAGTGGCTCCCGCTGCCGGGAGCGGACGTGTTCCCGGCAGCGTGAGCTTACAGCAGCCATGCACAGCTGTCACCTTCTCCAGATGTGACAGCTGTGCATGGGAGATCAGCGCAGGAACGTGGACAGGTAACTATTTTTTTTTAGTAAACTAAGAATTAAATAAAATGGTGTGTTTTATTTCAAATAAATTATTTTTTTCTGGGTGTAGTGTGTTTTTTCTTTTTAACACTTTGTAGGTTAGTAATGGGGGTGTCTTATAGACGCCCATCATTACTAACCTGGGCTTCATGGCAGCTGGCGCTGACATGAACCCCAGCCCTATTACCCCCTGCCACCGCACCAGGGCAGCGTGGAAGAGCGAGGCTAAGTGCCAGAATTGTCGCATCCTATGGATGCGCCATTTCTGGGGCGGCTGACGGCTGGTGTTTCTAGCCTGGGAGGGGGCCAATATTCATGGCACCCTTCCTGGGCTATTAATATCAGCCCCCAGCTGTCTGCCTAGCCTTTGCTAGCTATTAAAATAGGGGGGACCCCACGTCATTTTTTTGGGGGGGTCCCCCATTTTAATAGCTAGTAAGGGCTAGGTATTCAGCTGGGGGCTGATATTAGTTGCCCGGGAAGCTCCGTGGGTATTACCCCCTTCCCAGGCTTCAAACATCTTCCCCAGCCGTCTGCTTAACCTCCGCTAGAGACTAAAATTATAGGGGATCCCACGCCAATTTTTTTTAAAATAAATCCTTTATTTTAACACTAAATGACATTTGATGAGTTAATAAAGATGCAGTCCCTAAATTATTATTTATTTTTTAATTAATTTTTCCCAAAAATTTTGACGTGGGCTTTGTCATATTTTTGTATGCCAGCCAGGTATAGCATCCAGCTTCTATGAACGCGCCATTTTCCGGGGCGGCTGCGGACTGCAATTTGCAGCGGGTGGGGCCCAGAAAGCTTGGGTCTCCCTGCGCTGCAGATTCCATCCCCCAGCTGCCTAGTTGTACCTGGCTGGACACAAAAATAGGGCGAAGCTCCACGTATTTTTTTTTTTAATTATTTCATGAAATTCATGAAATAATAAAGAAAAAAAGGGCTTCCCTATATTGTTGTGTCCGGCCAGGTACAAATAGGCAGCTGGTGGTTGGGGGCAGCCCGTTCCTGCCTGCTGTACCTGGCTGGACACAAATATAGTGCAAAGCCCCACGTCAATTTTTTTTTAATTATTTCAGAAAATTCATGAAATAATTTAAAAAAAATTGATGTGGGGCTTCGTCCTATATTTGTGTCCAGCCAGGTACAGCAGGCAGGAACGGGCTGCCCCCAACCACCAGCTGCCTATTTGTACCTAGCCGGACACGACAATTTAGGGAAGCCCTTTTTTTAAAAAATTATTTCATGAAATAATTAAAAAAAAATTGACGTGGAGCTTCGCACTATATTTGTGTCCAGCCAGGTACAGCAGGCAGGAACGGTCTCCCCCAACCACCAGCTGCCTATTTGTACCTGGCCGGACACAACAATATAGGGAAGCCCTTTTTTTCTTAATTATTTCATGAATTTCATGAAATAATGAAAAAAAAAAAATACGTGGGGCTTCGCCCTATTTTTGTGTCCAGCCAGGTACAACTAGGCAGCTGGAATCTGCAGCGCAGGGAGACCCAAGCTTTCTGGGCCCCACCCGCTGCAAATTGCAGTCCGCAGCCGCCCCGGAAAATGGCGCGTTCATAGAAGCGCCATCTTCTGGCGCTGTAGCCAACTCATCCAGGGCCCTGGTCCGGTGGCTCACTGGGTAATAAAGGGGTTAAGGCCAGCTTGGCATTATCAGCTGGCCCTAAGCCCGAAATTCATGGGGTCACGCCAATATTAGACATGACCACCATGAATTTCTAGTAAAGTATTTAAAAAAAACACAACACCCAGAATAAAGTCCTTTAATTGAAATAAAGACACAATTCTTTATTGTTCTAAATTAAACTATACTTACCATCATTCCCATTCCAGCTGAAGCCAACGATCTCCTGCAATAAAAGAAAAATAATAAACCAACCTCATCCTTACCTTCCCATGGATCCCACGACAGCTTCAGCTCTGCTACATCGAGATGACAGGCTGGACCGCAGCAGAACGCTGCCATCCAGCCTGTCATCCCGCAGACACTGAGAAGCGCAGGCATGCTTGCGCTCCTTAGTGTGTCTCTGTGACGGCATAAAGATGAGTCGAGTTCATGTCCAATGAACTCAGCTCACCTCATGCACGTCACTGACAGCGTGGGAAAATTCTCCTGCACTCAACGCTTCAGCGTGAGAATTCTCCCACGCTGTCAGTGACGTACATGAAGTGAGCTGAGTTCATTGGACATGAGCTCACTTCATGCACGTCACTGACAACGTGGGGAAATTCTCATGCTGAAGCGCTGAGTGCAGGAGAATTTTCCCACGCTGTCAGTGACGTGCATGAGGTGAGGTCATGTCCAATGAACTCGGCTCACCTCATGCACGTCACTGACAGCGTGGGAAAATTCTCCTGCACTCAGCGCTTCAGCGTGAGAATTCTCCCACGCTGTCAGTGACGTGCATGAGGTGAGCCGAGTTCATTGTCGGCTCATCTGGATGCCGTCACAGAGAGACACAGGAGCGCAAGCATGCCTGCGCTTCTCAGTGTCTGCGGGATGACAGGCTGGATGGCAGCGTTCTGCTGCGGTCCAGCCTGTCATCTCAATGTAGCAGAGCTGGAGCCGTCGTGGGAACCATGGAAAGGTAAGGATGATGTTGGTTTATTGTTTTTCTTTTATTGCAGGAGATCGTTGGCTTCAGCTGGAATGGGCGTGACGGTAAGTATGGTTTAATTTAGAACAATAAAGAATTGTGTGTTTATTTCAATTAAAGGACTTTATTCTGGGTGTTTGTGGTTTTTTTTTAACTTTCACTATGGGGTTAGTAATGGGGGTGTCTTATAGACGCCTCTCCATTACTAACCTGGGCTTGATGTCAGCTGGCATTATAAGCTGACATCAACCCCAGCCCTATTACCCCACTGCCACCGCTACAGAGCAGTGGGAAGAGCGAGGCTAAGTGCCAGAATTGGCGCATCCTATGGATGCGCCATTTCTGGGGCGGCTGACGGCTGGTGTTTCTAGCCTGGGAGGGGGCCAATATTCATGGCTCCCTTCCTGGGCTATTAATATCAGCCCCCAGCTGTCTGCCTAGCCTTTGCTAGCTATTAAAATAGGGGGGACCCCACGTCATTTTTTTGGGGGGGTCCCCCATTTTAATAGCTAGTAAGGGCTAGGTATTCAGCTGGGGGCTGATATTAGTAGCCTGGGAAGCTCCGTGGGTATTACCCCCTTCCCAGGCTTCAAACATCTGCCCCAGCTGTCTGCTTAACCTCCGCTAGAGACTAAAATTAAGGGGAACCCCACGCCAATTTTTTTTTAAATAAATCCTTTATTTTAACACTAAATGACAAGTACAGTAATCAACACTATCACTGTACTTCATATATATGTGACTGACATGTTTCTATCTATCTAATCTATGTATGATTCTCTATTCCTTCTATTCTAAATTGTCGGGTACAGATGCTGAATTGCCGGCCGGCTTTCTTAAAGAGACGGTGCATGAAAACACTATTATTTTTTTAAATAAATCCTTTACACTAAATGACAAGTACAGTAACCAACACTGTCACTGTGCTTCTTATATGTGTGACTGACATGTTTCTATCTATCTAATCTATGTGTGAAGCTCTATTCTGTCTGTTATAAATTGTCGGGTACAGATGCTGAATTGCCGGCCGGCTTTTTTAAAGAGACGGTGCATGAAAACACTATTGTTTTTTTAAATAAATCCTTTACACTAAATGACAAGTACAGTAAGCAACACTGTCCCTGTACTTCATATATATGTGACTGACATGTTTCTATCTATCTAATCTATGTGTGAAGCTCTATTCTTTCTGTTGTAAATTGTCAGGTACCGGTGTATGCCGCTGCTGAATTGCCGGCTTTTCGCATAATACATTCTACATTATTCTTAGTTGTTTTACTTCATGTAGAATTAACCTACAAGGAAAGAAAGGGTTTATTTTCATTCCGATATTAGTGTCCCATTGACTTCCGGTTTCCGGTATCGGAATCGGCGATATCCGATACTTTTTGAGTATTGGTCCGATCCAATCCATACTATATTTCCTGATATCGGAAGGTATCGCTCAACACTACTCACAACCGATAACATCAGTAACTTAGTAATGTCATCGCTCATGAGTAGTGTTGAGTGATACCTTCCGGTATCAGGAAATATCTGGGGGCGGCTGACGGCTGGTGTTTCTAGCCTGGGAGGGTGCCAATATTCATGGCACCCTTCCTGGGCTATTAATATCAGCCCCCAGCTGTCTGCCTAGCCTTTGCTAGTTATTAAAATAGGGGGGACCCCACGTCATTTTTTTTGGGGGGTCCCCCATTTTAATAGCTAGTAAAGGCTAGGTATTCAGCTGGGGGCTGACATTAGTAGCCTAGGAAGCTCCATGGGTATTACCCCCTTGCCAGACTTCAAACATCTGCCCCAGTCGTCTGCTTAACCTCCGCTAGAGCCTAAAATTACGGGGAACCCTACGCCAATTTTTTTTGTAATAAATCCTTTATTTTAACACTAAATGACAAGTACAGTAACCAACACTGTCTCTGTACTTAGAAACATGTTAGTCACATACATAATATCTATCTAATCTATGTGTGATGCTCTATCTTTCTGTTCTAAATTGTCGGGTACCGCTGTTGAATTGCCGGCCGGCTTTTTTAAAGAGACGGTGCATGAAAACACTATTATTTTTTTAAATAAATCCTTTACACTAAATGACAAGTACAGTAAGCAACACTGTCACTGTACTTATTATATATGTGACTGACATGTTTCTATGTATCTAATCTATGTGTAATGCTCTATTCTTTCTATTCTAAATTGTCGGGTACCGCTGCTGAATTGCCGGCCGGCTTTTTTTAAGATACGGTGCATGAAAACACTATTATTTTTTTTAATAAATCCTTTACACTAAATGACAAGTACAGTAAGCTGAGCGCTGCCATCCAGCTTGTCATCCTTCAGAGACACAGAGACCTATGAGCCCATTCCAATAAAATGAAGGTAAACTATTTCATCAACTGTTGTGTTCAAACTTTTTATTGGTATTGTACATGAGCATCCCTTTATAGTGAACCCCTTCAGTGCTGTTACTTTTTCTTCTCTTTGTAATTTATTACTCAAGAAGCTGTCCTCTTTTCTCATATATCCTGAAGTTCTAAATGTTGAAGGGGTTGTCCGGTCCAAATGGATAAGTCTGCAGTCACACTGTGTGACTGCAGACTCATGAATCCCCCTAGCGCAGGCACTTTGCGCTATGGGGATTTGCCGATATGAGACCCGGGACCGGAGGCTATGTATGTGTTATACATACCCCTGGCCAGTCAGCGCCGCCTCGCTTCGTTCACTTGTATGGAGTGAGGCCAGGCCCTGTCTAGTGCCGTGGATTGCCAGTAGGAGCTTCGACTAGAAGACGCAGCCTTTCTCAATACAAGTGTATGGAGAGTGAGGCCTGTCCACTGGCCAAGGGTATGTATAACACATGCATACCCTCCATTACCAGGTCTCATACCGGCAAATCACCGCATCGCACAGTGCCTGTGCTGGGGGTTGGGATTCATAAGTCTGAAGTCACATAGAGTGACTGCAGACTTATCACTTTTGACCAGACAACCCCTTTAAATTTACTTGGTTTCATGTATGTGTATGTGAATGGTTAAAGTGGATCTGTCTCCAGATTTCACAATCCTTCCTGCACTGCTACTGGTGACATCTCTCACTGCTAAGTGCAAACAGATACCGTGGGTATGGAAAGTATTCAGACCCCTTTAAATTTTTCACTCTTTTTTCCATTGTAGCCATTTGGTAAATTCTAAAATGTTCATTTTTTTCCCATTAAAGTACACTCTGCACCCCATCTTGACTGAAAAAAACAGAAATGTAGACATTTTTGCAAATTTATTAAAAGATAAAAACTGAAATATCATATGGTCATAAGTATTCAGACCCTTTGCTCAGACACTCATATTTAAGTCACATGCTGTCCATTTCCTTGTGATCCTCCTTGAGATGGTTCTGCTCCTTCATTGGAGTCCAGCTGTGTTTAATTAAACTGATAGGACTTGATTTGAAAAGGCACACACCTGTCTGTTTAAGACCTCACAGCTCACAGTGCATGTCAGACCAAATGAGAATCATGAGCTCAAAGGAACTGCCCAAGGAGCTCAGAGACAGAATTGTGGCAAGGCACAGATCTGGCTAAGGTTGCAAATGAATTTCTGCATTACCCAAGGTTCCTAAAAGCAAAGTGGCCTCCATAATCTTTAAATGGAAGAAGTTTGGGACCACCAGAAGTCTTCCTAGACCAGGCCGTCCAGCCAAACAGAGCAATCATGGGAGAAGAGCCTTGTTGAGAGAGGTAAAGAAGAACCCCAAGATCACTGGCTGAGCTCCAGAGATGCAGTAGGGAGATGGGAGAAAGTTCCACAAAGTCAACTATCACTGTAGCCCTCCACCAGTTGGGCCTTTATGGCAGAGTGGCCCAATGGAAGCCTCTCCTCAGTGCAAGAAATATGAAAGCCTGCATAGAGTTTGCTGAAAAACACATGAAGGACTCCAGACTATGAGAAATAAGATTCTCTGGACCGATGAGACGAAGATAGAACTTTTTGGTGATAATTCTAAGCGGTATGTGTGGAGAAAACCAGGCACTGCTCATCACCTGCCCAATACAATCCCAACAGTGAAACATGGTGGTGGCAGCATCATGCTATGGGGGTGTTTTTCAGCTGCAGGGACATGACGACTGGTTGCAATTGAAGGAAACATGAATGTGGCCAAGTACAGAGATATCCTGGATGAAAACCTCTACCAGAGTGCTTTGGACCTCAGACTTGGTTCACCTTCGAACAAGACAATGACCCTAAGCACACAGCTATAATGACAAAGGCGTGGCTTCAGAACAACTCTGTGACCATTCTTGACTGGTCCAGCCAGAGCTCTGGCCTAAACCCAATTGAGCATCTCTGGAGAGACCTGAAAATGGCTGTCCACTAACGTTCACCATCCAACCCGACAGAACTGGAGAAAGGAAAAATGGCAGAGGATCCCCAAATCCAGGTGTGAAAAACTTGTTGCATCATTCCCAAGAAGACTCATGGCTCTACTAGCTCAAAAGAGTGCTTCTACTCAATACCGAGCAAAGGGGCTGAATATTTATGACCATGTGATATTTCAGTTTTTCTTGTTTAATAAATTTGCAAAAATTTCTACATTTCTGTTTTTTTTTCAGTCAAGATGGGGCGCAGAATGTACTTTAATGAGAAAAAAATGAACTTTTTAGAATTTACCAAATGGCTGCAAAGAAACAAAGAGTTAAAAATTTAAAGGGGTCTGAATACTTTCCGTACCTACTGTATATTGTCCTCTATTTGGTTCTTCCTGAACCTTGGTATTTGGTGATTCTTCCTATGGTCAGAATACACCTAGGTCTTTCTAGTGTCTCAACTGATGTAATATTATTTTTTCTTTCCTTAAAGGGAACCTGTGACATGAAAGAAGCTATTTTTCTGCATATATGGAGTTAATCTGCAGATTAATAGCGTTCTGAACCTGCCCAGCACTTAGACCCCTACTGTCATGAGGAAATGATCTTTATTCCTCCTTTTAGCATTCTGGTTTCAGTCACGGGCGGCGCGGGTTCAGTCACCGTTCTCTGTATAGAGAGCGGCGGCTGTAACCTCGTCCCCGGCAGTGATTGACAGCCGACCCTACTGCTGAGCTGCTGTAAGTCAGTGCAGGGGAGTGTTTGCTGCCACTTCTCACTATACACAGAGCGGTGACTGAATCCAATGGATGCCAGGAGAAATAAAGTTCAGAGCAGGGTTAATCTGGAGATTATCCCCATATCTGCAGGCTGATTGTGTTTTTTTCAGGTGACAGGTTCCCTTTAAGGAAAGAACCATTTTTTATTGTAGTTAATAATTCTTACATGCATGTAGTAATGTCTTTTTTTTTCTTAAATCTGCAGTGCAAGTGGGCCTAGCGGACAACTCTACGAGCATTCAGAAGGTATAATGAAATCTATGACTTTATATTTTATTGATTCCAAACTTTTTATAGGTTTTATAAAAGGTACATATAAACAATAGCTTGACACCGGCAACAAAATCTAAAAGGGAATTTGTCGGCAGGTTTTTTCTACTCATCTGAGAGGAGCGTAATGTAGACAAATAGAAGCTGAATCTATCAATGTATCACTTAGATTACTGGGTGCAGCAGTTCTGACCCAATCAGAGCTTTTAGATTTAGAATGAAGCAGAGCTGAGAAAGCTGTCCCCACCCACACCAGGCTCTCCATGTACAAAGTCCATAGACGGTGTGCTGCTTATCACAGCAGGGGGCGTTGCTGGACTAGTGTTGTCCGGCAATGTTAATCTCTTCTTGATAAATCCTTGACAATTACTAAGCAACACCGCACGCACTTTGACAAGTGACACATCTCTGAATTCTGTGTTTCAGCCCCTATCTCCTGCTGTCCTCAGATTACATAGCAAAAACCTGCTGACGGATTCCCTTTAACCCCTTTACAACCTAAGGTGGTTTGCACGTTAATGACCGGGCCAATTTTTACAATTCTGACCACTGTCACTTTATGAGGTAATTACTCTGGAACGCTTCAACGGATCCCCCTGATTCTGAGATTGTTTTTTCGTGACATATTGTACTTCATGATTGTGGTAAAATTTCTTCGATATCACTTGCGTTTATTTGTGAAAAAAATGGAAATTTGGCGAAAATTTTGCAATAAATAACATTTCCCACAGGTCTACTTTACATCAGCACAATTTTGGAAGCAAAATTTTTTTTTGTTAGGGAGCTATAAGGGTTAAAAGTTGACCAGCGATTTCTCATTTTTACAACAAAATTTACAAAAACATTTTTTTTAGGTACCACATCACATTTGAAGTCACTTTGAGGGGTCTATATGACATAAAATACCCAAAAGTGACGCCATTCTAAAAACTGCACCCCTCAAGGTGCTCAAAACCACATTCAAGAACTTTATTAACCCTTCAGATGCTTCACACCAATTAATTGAACATGAAAGGAAAAAATTAACATTTAACTTTTTTTCACTAACATTTTATTTTAGACCCCAATTTTTTTATTTTCACAAGGGTACCAGGAGAAATTGCACCCCATAAGTTGTTGTGCAATTTCTCCTAAGTACGCAGATACCCCATGTGTTGGAGAAAACTACTGTTTGGGCGCATGTCAGGGCTCGGAAGGGAAGGAGTGACGCTTTTGAACGCAGACTTTGATGGAATTGTCTGCGGGCGTCATGTCACGTTCTCAGAACCCCTGATGTGCCTAAACAGTGGAAATGCCCAACAAGTGCCCCCCTTTTGGTAGTGGTAGTTGATTTTTGAATTTTATAATGTAGTTGTTAGGAGGGCGGTTGCAGACAACTTTATTAAAATGGAACGCAACCGACCCCGGGGTCCGCGATTCAGCCTGGAGGACTGCTGCCGAACACTTTCCGGGTGGAAAGGTACGCAACCAACTTCCGTGTTACCGCACACAGGAACGGGTGTAGCGGTTCGCTCTATCTCCGTTAACTGCACGGGAGAAGAGTGACCGGGATAGCACCTACTTAACTGAAGAACCACTCCGTGTTAATGCACACGGAGCGGGCTTCAGCGGTTCACACAATCTCTAAGAACTGCAAGGAGACGTGCGACTGGAGGGAAAGCAGTAGCCCTGTCTTCGATACAGGTGCTACTCTGTAGGGATTGGCGCTAGATGCGTGTGTGACTACGCGATGGGTACACGTGCCTCCAGCCGGCGTGCCACCGGACTGAAGGGTACTACTCCACGTGGCTGACAGGCGATACCCGTGGACAGGGTGTCTGCAGGCTGCTCGAGGTATTAGGAAACCCCATTGGCTGAGCCAGGCTGCTAGACGTAGCTACCTGCCTAAGCAAATCTAAGCCTGCCTGAGTGACCTACGCTAATTAGCCGAGCTAACTCTGGCATCGGCAGGTCACGGAGAGAGCAGCTAGAGAGCACGTGGAATACACTCGTCCACACAAACAACACTTGCAAAATGATCTGAGCGCGTCGCCATGTTTGTGGGCGGGTCTTTTAAAGACTAAGCCCTGCCCACCGACGCGCCATTGGTGATGTTACCCGTGGACCAATCAGGCGGTGGCAGGTCACCGGGTCAGGTGAGTGCCAACCCACCAATCATGATCCGCCAGGTCACGGACATGCTCAGTTCGGCAAATCCTGGACTTAGATTCCACAAGCCCTGTCTCCTTCTGCAACCCAGGCTTAACATTGCTAGGCACAACTACCTGGGAGATAAACAGTGCTCGTGGACCAGCTAGGCGTTGGGGCTGATGGTGATTCTGAGCAGAATCAGCCCTGGCTGGACTGAAATGGGAGACCATATAAGGTCTTGGACCCATTTCGAATCCAGCACCAGACCGACACCTAACAGTAGTGTTATACATCAGTTGTGTAGGACAACCTGACGAGCACTGCACAACTGACGTATGACAACCTGACGAACACTACGTCAGTTGTGTAGTGTTTGTCAGGTTCTCATACGTCAGAAATTAATTTAATAGTCCATCAAAGTATGGTACCTTTTGAAGCAGTCTTTCATACACAGGCCAGGTTTGTCAGGGCAGTTGTCACATTGATAAATGGGTGTCCTTGCGTATTCCACTTTTATAACACACTCGGCACCTCTTTTGTGACTTTCCTTTTTTCCGCTGTGAGGGATCTGCCCTGGGAAATGCTGGCCTGGTACAATTCTCAGTCCTTCAATTCTGGAACTACTAGGGCCTGCTCTGTCTCCGCTGCCAAATATCAGGGCCTTGATAACAGTCTCCTGGAAGTGAAGGTACGACGTAGAAGTCTGGCCTGCACATTGTGACAGAAGGAAAGCGTTGTGCATTGCCATCTGTACAATGTGCACGGCCAGCTTCTTATACCATACCTTGGCCTTTCTCAAAGCACTGTACGGCTGGAGGACTTGATCTGAAAGATCAACTCCCCCCATGTACTTGTTGTACCCCACTACACAGTCTGGTTTGGCGACCTGTGTAGTGGAACCTCTTACAGAGCTGAGGGTGCTGCCATCACCATGTATGGTGGTCAACAAAAGGACATCCCTTTTGTCCTTGTACTTGACCATCAGCAGGTGGTCGCTACATTAGGCTCTGCTCTCACCCCTTCTGAGCAGCTGCCCAATTAGCGTCTTTGGGAGGCCTTTCTAATTTTTGCGGACAGTACCGCAGGCTGCAGTACGTCGCGCAGAGAGGGACTTGAAGAGCAGGATACTTGTATAAAAGTTATCCACAAAGAGGTGATAACCTTTATCCAGCAGTGGGTGCACCAAGTCCCACACAATTTTCCCACTCACTCCCAGAACGGGGAGGCATTCAGGGGGTTCAATCCGGGAGTCCTTCCCTTCATCAACTCTAAACTTGTGAGTGTACCCTGAGGTACTCTCAAAAAGTTTATACAGCTTGATCCCATACCTGGACCTCTTACTGGGCAGGTACTGCCGCAATCCAAGCCGCCTTTTAAAAGAGATTAAGGACTCATCCACACAGATGTCCCTTTGGGGCACGTACACTTCAGCAAACTTGTTGTTGAAGTGTTCGATGACCGGCCGAACTTTGAAAAGACGATCAAAGTTTGGGTCATCTTGTGCAGGACACCTTGCATTATCTTGGTAATGCAAGAACTTGTGGATGGCCTGAAAGCGTCTCCAGATCATGGCCATTCGGAACACTGGAGTGTTATACAAAACGTCAACACTCCAGTATTGCCGAAGCTCGGGCTTGTTCAGGATCCCCATAAGAAGGACCAGGCCCCAAAACTTCATCATTTCTACTGTGTCTCCAGGAGACCAGTTAGAAAATGATGAAGAGGAGTTTTGTTCTAAAAATTGATGAGCGTATAAATTAGTTTGGCCCACCGTGAGGTTTACAAAATCCTCAGAGAAAAAGACTTTGAAAAAGTCTATTTCTGTGAGGCCGGTGGTGTCAAACTTGATTCCTGATTCCGCCACAAAATCAGAAATCAGTGGTTCATAATTTTCGGGGGGCGAGGTCCATATGGGATCAGTAGTGGGGAGCGCTGGATCATTGTCTCTCCTGCGACGACGGCGGGGCAGTCCAGCAGAACCGGAGGAAGAAGAGGAAGACGACGAGGAGTCGGAAAAATAAATAAATGTGGGATCCTCGCCCTCGCTGTCAGTGTCGGTGGCAAGAATAGCGTATGCCTCCTCCGCTGAATAGCAAGTTTGGGATGAGCAGGACATTGTTTGTTATGTATGTGGTGCGTGTGTGTCAATACTTTATTTAGAGTGTGTGTGTGTCAATACTTTTTTTAGAGTGTGTGGAAAAAGGAAATACTGTATGTGGTGCAAACAGCAACGATGTCACTGATCAATACTCGGCGGCTGCTGGATGTGCGCACGGATGTGTGGGGAGTGGGAAGAGGGGAATTGGGGTGGATGAGGAGAGATCAGAGATGATTTACCAAAGTCCTCTCTGTTCTTCTTTCAGGATCAGGAGCCTGGAGCGGGAGCCCGGCGCTGGTGACCGGGAGCCCGGCGCTGGTGACCGGGAGCCCTGCGCTGGTGACCGGGAGCCCGGTGCTGGTGACCAAGAGCCCGGCGCAGGAGACTGGGAGCCTGGAGCAGGAAACCGGGAGCCCGGAGCAGGAGACCAGCGCTGGTCACCGGGAGCCCAGAGCAGGAGACCGGGAGCCCGGAGCAGGAGACCGGAAGCCCGGAGCAGGAGACCGGTACTGGAGCTGGAGAACAGAACCAAGAGAATTAACAGGGACACTGGTGTGAGGCGGATTGGGGTGGGAAGGGGGGGTAAAAAGATGGGGGAGTGGGGAGAGGGGGATTGGGGTGGACGAGGGGAGATCAGAGATGGACTTACCAAAGGGTCAGCAGGACTGGAACAGAAGACCCAGAGCAGGAGACCGGGAGCCCGGAGTAGGAGACCGGGAGCCCGACGCTGGAGACCAGGAGCGGCGCTGGAGACCAGGAGCGCGGAGCAGGAGACCGGGAGCCCAGAGCAGGAGACCGGGAGCCCGGAGCAGGAGACCGATACTGGAGCTGGAGAACAGAACCAAGAGAATTAACAGGGACACTGGTGTGAGGCGGATTGGGGTGGGAAGGGGGGGTAAAAAGATGGGGGAGTGGGGAGAGGGGGATGGGGGTGGACGAGGGGAGATCAGAGATGGACTTACCAAAGGGTCAGCAGGACTGGAACAGAAGACCCAGGACAGGAGACCGGGAGCCCGGAGCAGGAGACCGGGAGCCCGACGCTGGAGACCAGGAGCGGCGCTGGAGACCAGGAGCGCGGAGCAGGAGACCGGGAGCCCAGAGCAGGAGACCGGGAGCCCGGAGCAGGAGACCGATACTGGAGCTGGAGAACAGAACCAAGAGAATTAACAGGGACACTGGGGTGAGGCGGATTGGGGTGGGAAGGGGGGTAAAAAGATGGGGGAGTGGGTAGAGGGGGATTGGGGTGGACGAGGGGAGATCAGAGATGGACTTACCAAAGGGTCACCAGGACTGGAACAGAAGACCCAGAGCAGGAGCCCGGAGCAGGATACCGGGAGTGGCGCTGGAGACCGGGAGCCCAGAGCAGGAGTCCGGTACTGGAGCTGGAGACCAGAACCGAGATAATTAACAGGGACACTGAAGTGAGGGAGATTGGGTGGGAAGGGGGGTAAAAAGATGGGGGAGTGGTGAGAGGGGGATTGGGGTGGATGAGGGGAGATCAGAGATGGACTTACCAAGGGGTCAACAGGATCAGCAGCAGGACCAGAACAGGAGACGGTGCCCGGAGCAGGAGACCGGCGCTGGTGACCGGGAGCCCGGAGCGAGAGCCCGGCGCTGGTGACTGGGAGCCCGGCGCCGGAGCCCGGCGCTGGTAACCGGGGGCGGAGCTGGAGACTCGGACCGGAGCTGGAGACTGCTGCAGACGCAAAAAAAAAAAATGGTGGTGGGGGGGAGGGGTAAAAAGAGGGGGGAGGGGGGATTGGGGTGGATGAGGGGAGAACAGACTTACCAAAGTCTTCTCTGCAGGATCAGCAGCAGGATCAGCAGCAGGCTCTGGAGCAGGATACCCAGGACTCTGGAGCAGAAGATCCAGGAGCAGCAGCAGCAGCGACTGGAACAGGTGAGAAAATGGTCTTGTAGTGTCACAGAATATTCTGTAGCACTACAAGGCCCAGCACAGACACATCAGATGTGACCGCTCTGTAGAAATCCTCACCAAGTGTGAGGGTCTGCAGGGCGGTCACAGGGAGATGATGGGGTGGTGACAGGTGGAGGTAGTCAGGTAATCTGATTGGAGCAATCAATGTCACCAATGATTGCTCCAATCAGAGTTCCTGAATACAGGTGACCGGGCGGTCACAAGGAGGTGTTCTTTGATCTGCAGCCTAGGATCAGTGCTCCTCTGTTTCCGGCAATCACATTGCCGGAAACAGTGAGAAATGCTGTAAAGGGGTGTAAAGGGGTTAACAGAGCATGGATCGGGGGTCGGCAATTAGTTTTCTCAAGGGCTCACATGAAATACTGTGACTGTAGTGCAGGGCTAAACCAACACACTGAATTTAAGAATATTACTGGAAATATTAAGCAAAGTTATATTAATTTATACTGCTTACTATTGATGAGAATTAAGTATGTTGATCCACTGCCACTATTAGGCAATGTGCCCACAATGCAGAAACGCTCTGGATTTTTCCTGAGCGTTTCTGCATCTCCTTGGCAGAAAAAACTCATGAGGATTTTACATGCGTATTTTCAGCCCGGAACAAGCGTTTGTCACGCGTTTAGCACATGCGATTTCCCATGCGGGTTGTCAAGCGTTTTCTAAAAGATTTTGGCTTGGAAAAGTGCTTGACAACTTGGTCACACTATATAAATCCATGCAACCGTGTGACCAAGTTAGTTAAAAAAAAAGAATAAAAATGGTAAAAACTATAAAAAAAAACATTATACTCACCTTCCGATGGCCCCCGGTTTCCTTCTCCGTTCTCCCTGGTGGCCCGCGGTGGTGTAAAAGGACCTTCCATGATGTAATTTAGTCAGGTGACAGGTCACATGACCGCTGACGTTGACGAGCCACCGGGGAGCCAAGACACACCGGAGAGAAGACCGCAGGCCATCAGAAGGTGAGTATAATGTTTTTTTTTATTTTAATTTTTTTTTTTACAGGTACTATGGTACCCGGGTCTGGATGAGAGTCTCCTCTTCTCCATCCGCACATTGAATTGCTTAATTTCCACATGTGTTCATGTAGTCATGCGGATATTATGCGATTCAATGCAAGTCAATGGCGGCAAAAACGCTGCGCTTACGCAAAATAGTTGGTAGTGCTGCGCTTTTTTCCGTAATAATAATCCGCAGCGGAAATTTCTGCAGCATGTGCACAGCACATGTGGATTATCATTGGGGAACATTGCAGACCTCCTACCAAGCGTTTTTTAAGCGTAATTGCCGCTGCGGAAACGCTTAAAAAATGCATAGTGGGCACACAGCCCACTAGAGCTTATTTTATTGTGTTCTTACTAGGAGCAGCCAATCAAAACCATATGATTTATGAATTATTATAACGTCTCATGCAGGGGCGGGCACTGAGACCAAAGGGTCCCTGTGCAAGAATTGTGTATGCCCCCCCCCTTCTTAAAGGGGACTTTCATTTTAATTATTTTTGTGCTCATCGGCTTGCGCTAGGGAAAAAAAATAATAAAATCAGAGTTACACATTTTCACCTAGTCTAAAAATAATAAGATCAGCGTTACTCATTTTCACCTAGTCTAAAAATAATAAAATCAGCGTTACTCATTTTCACCTAGTCTAAAAATAATAAAATCAGCGTTACTCATTTTCACCTAGTCTAAAAATAATAAAATCAGAGTTACTCATTTTCACCTAGTCTAAAAATAATAAAATCAGCGTTACTCATTTTCACCTAGTCTAAAAATAATAAAATCAGAGTTACTCATTTTCACCTAGTCTAAAAATAATAAAATTAGCGTTACTCATTTTCACCTAGTCTAAAAATAATAAAATCAGAGTTACTCATTTTCACCTAGTCTAAAAATAATAAAATCAGCGTTACTCATTTTCACCTAGTCTAAAAATAATAAAATCAGAGTTACTCATTTTCACCTAGTCTAAAAATAATAAAATCAGCGTTACTCATTTTCACCTAGTCTAAAAATAATAAAATCAGCGTTACTCATTTTCACCTAGTCTAAAAATAATAAAATCAGAGTTACTCATTTTCACCTAGTCTAAAAATAATAAAATCAGCGTTACTCATTTTCACCTAGTCTAAAAATAATAAAATCAGAGTTACTCATTTTCACCTAGTCTAAAAATAATAAAATTAGCGTTACTCATTTTCACCTAGTCTAAAAATAATAAAATCAGAGTTACTCATTTTCACCTAGTCTAAAAATAATAAAATCAGCGTTACTCATTTTCACCTAGTCTAAAAATAATAAAATCAGAGTTACTCATTTTCACCTAGTCTAAAAATAATAAAATCAGAGTTACTCATTTTCATCTAGTCTAAAAATAATAAAATCAGAGTTACTCATTTTCACCTAGTCTAAAAATAATAAAATCAGAGTTACTCATTTTCACCTGGTCTAAAAATAATAAAATCAGCGTTACTCATTTTCACCTAGTCTAAAAATAATAAAATCAGAGTTACTCATTTTCACCTGGTCTAAAAATAATAAAATCAGCGTTACTCATTTTCACCTAGTCTAAAAATAATAAAATCAGAGTTACTCATTTTCACCTAGTCTAAAAATAATAAAATCAGAGTTACTCATTTTCACCTAGTCTAAAAATAATAAAATCAGAGTTACTCATTTTCACCTAGTCTATTGATGTCTTTGTGCTCCTGGCCTGTCCGTGTTTACAGGCTGCAGTGGTAATATCTCATGTGACCACTGTAGCCAATCATAGGGTCAGCAGCTTGTTCCATCTACCAGGGAAGGCTGCAAAATACAATGCAGACATTACAGCACGGGATCGCATAGGATTGTGTAACATACCTGGCGGCGTCCTTGCATGGTGGTCCATCTCCCACTGTGCAAGAGAGCGCACTTGATCTCCTGTCCAGAATGTCTCTCTGGCTTCCCTCCATGCTGTCTGTTTGTGTCTGTCTCTGCTGCTTATGGGCGGCGCCCGATCACTTCCTGCTCTTTGTACCTGCTGTGGGTCACGCCCCTTGTGCGTCCTCAGCCTATTGCTGTCTGACACTTGGTATATAGCTCAGCAGCTCCCTTCTATCCCTGCCTGAGCATATGTGTTTCTTTCAGTGTGTGCTTGCACTCTGAAGTTGCCAGGTCCCGTTCCTGTTTCCCTGTCCGCCCTTCCTGGAGGCTGTATTTCCAGGCCTGTCTGAACTGTGTCCTGTATGTCTCCTGCCTTGCGGTGTCAGCTCCCGTGTCTGAACTGTGTCCTGTATGTCTCCTGCCTTGCGGTGTCAGCTCCCGTGTCTGAACTGTGTCCTGTATGTCTCCTGCTTTACGGTATTAGTTCCCGTGTCTGAACTAAGTCCTGTATGTCTCCTGCTTTACGGTATTAGTTCCCGAGTCTGAACTGAGTCCTTTCTGTGTTCTTTAGTCTGTCCTGTCTGAACACGCTCCTTGCCTGTTCGTTCCGCCTCTCTGGGGGCAGTATTCCCAGACCCGCTCCTGTATCCCGCTGCAGTGTCGGTCTCCTCCGTACACTCAGTTCCAGTCTGAACTCTCTCCTATCCTTTACCTGTTTTGCCTCTATGCCCGTTCCCTTCCTTTTTCTGCAGAGTCTGTACTCGTACCTATCTCCTGCCTGTTGTCTCTGTACTCCCGTTTGTGAGTTTGTGGTCCACTCGCTACTTCACTGCAAGTACCCTGTGGGTGTCTGGCTCTGCCTTTCCCTTCCTGTCTGTTCAGTGTGAACAGAGCCCTGTCCTCCCTGCTCAGTCTTCTGCACTCTAGTTGTGCTTGCCTGTACCCCTCTGCCTGTATTGTTCCTGAATCCCGGTGTGTACTGGGTCCTATCCCGCCTGTGTTCCTACTTGCCAGTGCCTCCCTGTCTGCACTCTAGCTGTGCTTACCTTTACCCCCCGGCCTGCATACCCGCCTGCCTGCATACCCGCCTGCCTGCATACCCGCCTGCCTGCATACCCGCCTGCCTGCATACCAGTCTGTTCCTGTATTCCCCTGTGTGGGTCAACAGCCGTGTCCGGGGTCTGTCCTGGAGTAGCACCTGGTCCCTCTGCTCGGTTCCTCCTTGGTGCTCTGGCGTCGTATGCCGTCGTGCGACCCTGGTCGGATCGGGCAGATACTTAGTTACGCCCCTCCAGGCATACACTCTCCGGCACGGTCCAGTGGAATCACTACCAATCACACGCACACGCCGCTTAGCCCGGGCGTGTGCATAACAGCTTGATTCATTTTGTGAGGTAAAATATTTCACTGCCTGTGTTTAAACAATATTTTACCTCTCAAAATGAATCCTATGTGAATCCTTTGTGATCCCCTGATGTAATGTCTGTATTGTCTTTGGCTTCCTCCTCCGCTCAGGAGCTGTGGTATTTTCCATACACGGTCAGACACAGACCATTTTTAAAATGAACTTTTGTTTGTGGGAAAACCCCTTTAAGCTCCAGCAGTCACGTGTTTTAGTCAGGACATCACGGCTGCAGCCTGAAAACAAAGACCAGGGCAGTAGCGGAAGAGGAATTGCTGACCCTGAGAGTATCCCTGATTTTATTGTTTTTCTCTAGGGCAAGCCTAAGGGCAGTAAAAGAATTAAAACAGAAATTCACTTTAAGCAACATTATTTGATGCAATAAAAACATGTTAGGCACACATCAAAAAATCACTTGTCACACACCAGACAAATCGCACAAGCACAGCGCAGACTTGAGAGATGTCACACAAGCACAGCTCTGACTTGAGAGATGTCACACAAGCACAGCTCTGACTTGAGAGATGTCACACAAGCACAGCGCAGACTTGAGAGATGTCACACAAGCACAGCGCAGACTTGAGAGATGTCACACAAGCACAGCTCTGACTTGAGAGATGTCACACAAGCACAGCGCAGACTTGAGAGATGTCTCACAAGCACAGCTCTGACTTGAGAGATGTCACACAAGCACAGCTCTGACTTGAGAGATGTCACACAAGCACAGCGCAGACTTGAGAGATGTCACACAAGCACAGCGCAGACTTGAGAGATGTCACACAAGCACAGCGCAGACTTGAGAGATGTCACACAAGCACAGCGCAGACTTGAGAGATGTCACACAAGCACAGTGCACAAATCACACAAGTAGATGTGCACATATCAGAAAGATCACAAGAATAAGCTGCACACATCTTACAAGTACTCCAACACGCATCACAGAAGTGCAGGACATACCGAGGAATTCTGAAGAGACAAGTTAGAATGGCTCTACATTCAGGTTCTAAAATGGTCGTTCTGGAGGAATAGAAAGAGATAGATGTTACTTTATGTCACCAACTTATTCGTTCCATGTGTAGAAGACTTGGTGCTGTCCTTAACAATCATAGAGGTCATACAAAATACTACATGTAGTAGTTTTGGTGTAGGGTGCATCACTGAATTTGGGTAAAACTGAAGATTTTGTAATGAAAGTTATAATATTAACATTACTTTCATGCTATGGGTGAAAAAAATGTTCTGTGAAACTCCGTCTTGTCAGTATTTTGGAAACTGTTCTTGTGTTCAGTGAGGTATTAACTAAAATCCTACTTCTTGTAGTCACTTTATGCTGGGCACTGAAAAAAAAAAAAGATATTTATACATACCACTCACCTACATGTTACATACATTGTTTTATCACCCTGACTAATCAGTATTTCCTTTTATTACTGGCATGATATGCCTGCACTTTTGAGCATAGGTATGTACTGCACATTACCATTTCATGTTTCTTAACCCTGTCTCATGGTAATCAGTATTAACCTTTCTGACAGCCCCATTTTTCATATCTGAAACGTCACTTTATTTGGTAATAACTTTGAAATGCTTCTGCTAGTCATTCTGATATTCTGATCTTCTTTTTGGAACAAATTGTACCTGTTGCAGCTGGTAAATTTTAAATTAATACGTTTTGTTGTTATTCATGAAAATATCCCAGATTTTCTAAAAATTTAGAAAAATGTGAAATTTTAAACTTAAAGCGGTTGTGCCACCATAAAGAATACAATTGACCAACCAGAAAAGGTGGAAATAAATCGTTTTGTAATTTATAGTGATTCAAAATTATGCTTCATTCAAAAGTTACTAAGCTTTTATTTTTCAAATGCTGTTCTCTGGCGCCCCCTGGCGATATTCCATTACGTCCTGGTAGTGGGTGATCAGCTGGTCGGGTTTGCGCAGTTCCTTGCGTAAGAGCTCTCTACCCGCAGCATGCAAAATGTATTCTCTGTCACAACACTCCCTGCTGTAAGCACAGAGTGTGTGTGATTCACCCCCTCCCCCTGTGCTCATAGCTCACAGCTGATCTCCGGGTGAGATACCCCCTCCCAATGCACTCACAGCTCACCTCTGGGTCAGAAAACCCCCTCCTCCTCTGCTCATAGCTCTCAGTTGATCTCCGGGTGAGATACCCCCTCCCCCTGAGCTCACTGCTGATCTCCAGGTGAGACATGGCCTCCCTCTGCACTCACACCTCATCTCCAAGTGAGATACCCCCTCCCCCTGCGCTCACTGCTGATCTCTAGGTGAGATACTCCCCTGCCCTCACAGCTCATCTCCGAGTGAGATACTCCCGTGCCCTCACAGCTCATCTCCGAGTGAGATACTCCCCTGCCCTCACAGCTCATCTCCGAGTGAGATACTCCCCTGCCCTCACAGCTCATCTCCGAGTGAGATACTCCCCTGCCTTCACAGCTCATCTCCGAGTGAGATACTCCCCTGCCCTCACAGCTCATCTCCGAGTGAGATACTCCCCTGCCCTCACAGCTCATCTCCGAGTGAGATACTCCCCTGCCCTCACAGCTCATCTCCGAGTGAGATACTCCCCTGCCCTCACAGCTCATCTCCGAGTGAGATACTCCCCTGCCCTCACAGCTCATCTCCGAGTGAGATACTCCCCTGCCCTCACAGCTCATCTCCGAGTGAGATACTCCCCTGCCCTCACAGCTCATCTCCGAGTGAGATACTCCCCTGCCCTCACAGCTCATCTCCGAGTGAGATACTCCCCTGCCCTCACAGCTCATCTCCGAGTGAGATACTCCCCTGCCCTCACAGCTCATCTCCGAGTGACATACTCCCCTGCCCTCACAGCTTATCTCCGAGTGACATACTCCCCTGCCCTCACAGCTTATCTCCGAGTGAGATACTCCCCTGCCCTCACAGCTCATCTCCGAGTGAGATACTCTCCTGTCCTCACAGCTCATCTGCGAGTGAGATACTCCCCTGCCGTCACAGCTCATCTCCGAGTGAGATACTCCCCTGCCCTCACAGCTCATCTCCGAGTGAGATACTCCACTGCCCTCTCAGCTCATCTCCGAGTGAGATACTCCCCTGCCCTCACAGCTCATCTCCGAGTGAGATACTCCCCTGCCCTCACAGCTCATCTCCGAGTGAGATACTCCACTGCCCTCTCAGCTCATCTCCGAGTGAGATACTCCCCTGCCCTCACAGCTCATCTCCGAGTGAGATACTCCCCTGCCCTCACAGCTCATCTCCCAGTGACATACTCCCCTGCCCTCACAGCTCATCTCCCAGTGAGATACTCCCCTGCCCTCACAGCTCATCTCCGAGTGAGATACTCCCCTGCCCTCACAGCTCATCTCCGAGTGAGATACTCCACTGCCCTCTCAGCTCATCTCCGAGTGAGATACTCCCCTGCCCTCACAGCTCATCTCTGAGTGAGATTCTCCCCTGCCCTCACAGCTCATCTCCGAGTGAGATACTCCACTGCCCTCTCAGCTCATCTCCGAGTGAGATACTCCCCTGCCCTCACAGCTCATCTCCCAGTGACATACTCCCCTGCCCTCACAGCTCATCTCCCAGTGAGATACTCCCCTGCCCTCACAGCTCATCTCCGAGTGAGATACTCCCCTGCCCTCACAGCTCATCTCCGAGTGAGATACTCCACTGCCCTCTCAGCTCATCTCCGAGTGAGATACTCCCCTGCCCTCACAGCTCATCTCTGAGTGAGATACTCCCCTGCCCTCACAGCTCATCTCCGAGTGAGATACTCCCCTGCCCTCACAGCTCATCTCCGAGTGAGATACTCCCCTGCCCTCACAGCTCATCTCCGAGTGAGATACTCCCCTGCCCTCACAGCTCATCTCCGAGTGAGATACTCCACTGCCCTCTCAGCTCATCTCCGAGTGAGATACTCCCCTGCCCTCACAGCTCATCTCCCAGTGAGATACTCCCCTGCCCTCACAGCTCATCTCCGAGTGAGATACTCCACTGCTCTCTCAGCTCATCTCCGAGTGAGATACTCCCCTGCCCTCACAGCTCATCTCCGAGTGAGATACTCCACTGCCCTCTCAGCTCATCTCCGAGTGAGATACTCCCCTGCCCTCACAGCTCATCTCTGAGTGAGATAAACCCTTTCCCTGCGCTCACTGCTGATCTCCGGGTGAGACACCTCCTCCCCCTGTGCTCACAGCTCAGCTCTGGATGAGATCATCTGCTTCACAGACTAAGCATGGGAAGTGTTTCCCTGCTATCGGGCTCTCAAGTCTGTGAAGCAGATGATCTCACCCGGAGATGAGCTGTGAGCGCAGGGGGAGAGGGTGTCTAACCTGGAGATGAGCTATGAGCTGTGAGCACAATGGGAGGGAGTATCTCACCTGGAGATCATCTGTGAACACAGGGGGGGAGGTATCTCACTCGGAGATGAGCTGTGAGGGCAGTGGAGTATCTCACTCGGAGATGAGCTGTGAGGGCAGTGGAGTATCTCACCCGTTGATCAGCTGTGAGTGCATGGGGAGGGAGTGTCTCACCCCGAGATCAGCTATGAAGCAGGGGGAGGAGGTGTCCCACCTGGAGATCAGCTATGAGCACAGGGGGAGGGGGTGAATGACAGACACTCTGTGCTTACAGCAGGGGGCCTTGTGACCAAGAGTACATGGTGCATAACAATAGAGAACAAATGGAAGTCAGCTCACCCTCCAGGGATTTCAGTGTGTTGAAGCCAGGAACAACGTGTGGTCACACTTGGAATCAATGCAAAAAAAGAAGTGAAAAATTCCATTAAGTCAAATTCCATTCAGCTAATGTTACTTTAGACCCAAATTTTAGCCTGCACAATTTATTATGTAATTTCTCCTAAACGCAGCATTGCCCCATACATAGCAGACACTAATATTTTCTAGCTATATACAGTACATGGCATTAAGGGTAAACAAAGCGGTTGTGCCACCATAAAGAATACAGTTAACCAACCAGAAAAGGTGGAAATAAATAGTTTTGTAATTTACAGTGATTCAAAATTATGCTTCATTCAAAAGTTACCAAGCTTTTACTTTTATGAATGCTGCTCTCTGGCGCCCCCTGGCGTTATTCCATTACGTTCTGGTAGTGGGTGATCAGCTGGTCGGGTTTGGGCAGTTCCTGTCATAAGAGCTCCCAACCGGCAGTCTGCACAATGTATTGCAAGAAAAGAAATGAAAAATTCCATCTCCAAAAACGTTGTATTAAAAAATTCCAAGTTGTTATTACATCATTTTAACATCTGATGAGGTCACAAGGTACATGGGGATTCACATAGCAACACGTTTCCAATGCCAACCACCGTTCTTTGTCAAGCTACTATGACATGGTTCTGTGATCTTTTAAATATTTCCGAAACCAATTACAAATAATACACCGATTACATGACCAATGAGATCACACCCATATTAAAAAAAAACTCTTAACAACACACCCCAATAAGAACAAGTAGAGACAAATACATAGAAAGTTACATATCAAATACACTGCTCAAAAAATAAAGGGAACACTTAAACAACAGAATATAACTCCAAGTAAATCAAACTTCTGTGAAATCAAACTGTCCACTTAGGAAGCAACACTGATTGACAATCAATTTCACATGCTGTTTTGCAAATGGAATAGACAATAGATGAAAATGATTGTCAATTTTCAAGACACCCTCAATAAAGGAGTGGTTCTGCAGGTGGGGAGCACAGACCATATCTCAGTACCAATGCTTTCTGGCTGATGTTTTGGTCACTTTTGAATGTTGGTTGTACTTTCATACTTGTGGTAGCATGAGACGGACTCGACAACCCACAGAAGTTGCTCAGGTAGTGCAGCTCATTCTGGATGGCACATCAATGCAAGCTGTGGCAAGAAGGTTTGCTGTGTCTGTCACCGTAGTGTCCAGAGGCTGGAGGCACTACCAGGAGACAGGCCAGTACAAAAGGAGACGTGGAGAGGGCCGTAGGAGGGCAACAACCCAGCAGCAGGACCGCTACCTCCGCCTTTGTGCAAGGAGGAACAGGAGGAGCACTGCCAGAGCCGTGCAAAATGACCTCCAGCAGGTCACAAATGTGCATGTGTCTGCACAATCGGTTGGAAACCGACTCCATGAGGGTGGTATGATGGTCTGACGTCCACAGATGGGGGTTGTGCTCACAGCCCAACACCGTGCAGGACGCTTGGCATTTGCCACATAACACCAGGATTGGCAAAGTTGCCACTGGCACCCTGGGCCTACTTCTGAGGCATCTGTCTGTACAATGAAAGTTTCCTTGAAGTTGGGGCTGATGAGGACCGGCTGTCCATACAGGGCCAACTTCATGAACTGAAAGGCTTCTTCTGCCTGAAGGTTCGACTGAACCATTACTGATTTTTTTCCTTTCAAGAGATCGGTCAGGGCCGCCGTTCTCCCAGCAAAATTAGGTATAAACCGGCGGTAATACCCAAGGATGTCAAGGAACGCCCTCACCTGCTGTGTACTTGACGGTTTAGGCCAATTTTTTATGGCCTCAACTTTATTGATTTGGGGCTTGATAAATCCTCGGCCAATCACATACACCAAATATCGGGCTTCCTCTAACCCTATCGCACATTTTTTCGGGTTTGCCGTTAACTCCGCTGCTCTGAGAGAATCCAGCACTGCTTGTACCTGGGATAGATGCGTATGCCAGTCGGTGCTAAAGATGGTAATATCATCTAGATATGCGGAGGCGTACTCCTGATGAGACTTGAGCACTATGTCCATCAACCTCTGGAATGTAGCCAGGGCCCCATGTAACCCAAAAGGTAAGACCGCATAGTGATATAGACCCTCCGGAGTTATGAAGGCGGTCTTTTCCTCCTCCGATTTCGTGAGAGGTACCTGCCAGTAACCCTTAGTGAGATCGAGCATGGTAAAGTACTGGGCCTACCCCAGTCTCTCAATCAGTTCATCCACCCTGGGCATTGGATAAAGGTCAATCTTCGACACTTCATTTAGTTTTCGGAAATCGTTACGGAAGCGTAACGATCCGTCTGGTTTCGTAATCAGTACGATGGGGCTAGCCCACTCCGTCATTTCTCGATGACGCCTAACTGGAGCATCTGTTTTACCTCAGCCGTGATGGCTTGCCTCCGGGCTTCGGGTACCCGGTACGGTCTCATTCGCACCCTTACCCCAGGTTCGGTGACAATGTCATGTTGGAGAACTGTAGTCCTACCCGGTAGCTCTGAGAACACGTCGGTATTCTGCTGCACCAGTGAGCGAGCCGCCCGTCGCTGCTGTTTAGTGAGAGCATCACTTATCCTGACCTCTCCCCCGGACGCATCCCTTGCTGAAGGTAGAGAACTCTCTGGTGATATGCCCGGAGTGATGTCTGTAACTAACCACTCTCGATCTTTCCAAGGTTTTCGCAGGTTTACATGATAAAGCTGCTCCCGTTTCCTCCTTCCGGGCTGATACACCGGTAATTTACCTCCCCCACCTTTTCTCGAACCTCATATGGCCCTTGCCACTTGACCATGAGCTTACTCTCGGCTGTGGGTACAAGTACTAACACCCAATCGCCCTTGTTAAAAGACCTGACTCTGGCTCTTTTAATATATGTGCACCTCTGGGCTGCCTGGGCATCTAACAAATGTTCTTTCACGATGGGCATGACCGCCGCGATCCGGTCCTGCATGCTAGCCACGTGTTCAGTTATACTCCTATGTGGAGTCGGCTCTTGTTCCCACGTCTCTTTGGCTACGTCCAACAGACCTCTAGGGTGTCTGCCGTACAATAACTCAAAGGGAGAGAACCCTGTGGAAGCCTGGGGTACCTCACGGATGGCGAACATCAAATAGGGTAGCAACATGTCCCAATCCCTTCCGTCCTTAGAAACCACCTTTTTTAACATGAACTTGAGGGTTTTATTGAACCGTTCTACTAGCCCGTCGGTTTGAGGTTGGTACACCGAGGTGCGCAATTGTTTAATTTTTAGCAGTTTGCACAGTTCCCTTGTGATTTTGGACTTAAAAGGGGTCCCCTGATCCATCAGGATCTCCTTAGGTAGTCCAAGGCGACAGAACATAGCAAACAGCTCCTGTGCAATTTGTTATGCCAAGGTGTGGCGTATCGGTATAGCCTCCGGGCACCGGGTGGCACAGTCAACGACCACCAGTATATGTTGGTGGCCACGAGCGGATTTTACAATGGACCCTACCAAGTCCATTGCAATCCGTTCAAAAGGTACCTCTATTACTGGCAGGGGTACCAATGAGCTACGGAAACTTGCGGTGAATGTGGTCAACTGACATTCAGGGCAGGATTCACAGTACTTTTGGACCTCCGCGTAAATCCCCAGCCAAAAGAACCGCTGCAAGATACGCTCTTACGTCTTTTTAACCCCCAATTGTCCACCCAGCTGGTGTGTGTGTGCCAACTGCAGATGGTACAACTGAGATACCACTAACTGTTCCACGACCTGGTCCCTGATTTTGTCTACCCTATAGAGCAACTCACTCTTGACTACCATGCGTGTAAATACAGTATCTGCACGGGGCTGTTGAGCTACGCCATTTACCTCTAACACCCTTTCCTGCGAGTCAGAGTGGCATCCTGTAGCTGAACTGTCCCAAACGTGTCCCGGGACACTTCCAGCTCGGGGATCGATGGGGTCTCCTCGACCTCTCCTGCCAGCACCTCTAGGGGAAACCTATCGGGGTCACACTCTGTCCCTAGGTTGGATACCACTACGGCAGGTACCCCTGAATCAGGTTCGTCGGGTACAGCGCCTGTAATACATTTTATCGGGGGAGAGTGGATTTTGTTTTTCCACAGAGTCCAGAACAGGGGCAAGTCTCTTTCCAACACAGTCCCATAGGGAAGAGTTTTTACCACCCCCACCACATGTTTTATGTCTCCACATGGCTTGGATAAAACTACCTGTGGTTGGGTACTCTCGGAGGTCCCCATGGATGCACACAACCCCCGACAGTCCGTCCACTGAGGTTGTCTCCTGCCACCATCGACCCATGTACCAAAGTCACTAGGCTCCCCGAATCTAGGAGGGCCTCTGTGGGGTACCCATTAACCAGTACCTGGCACAGTTGGGGTTCACTGTCAGAGGGGTCGGCGCTCGCAGTGCAGACAGTCTGGGCGTACATTGAGACCGGGTGGATAATCCCGCAGTCCATGGGTTCCGTAGTTAGGGGGCAGTTAGCAACCACATGTCCCTTCCCCTGACACCGTCATCACCTAATGGTGGAGGTACTGTTAGGTCTTATGACTGTTTGGGAGGGAACAGGTCTCCTGCGACTCTCATTTCGGGGTACCCCTTCAGCACGGGTACGGTGCTGACTGTCCTCAGCAGAGGGGCGCGACCCCTTTCCAGGTTCCTGAGTTGGCAGGGATCGGTGTGACAGGGGGCAGAGTCCTGGATAAAGTCCTGAATGGCCGAGTAGCGCTCGATCAGGCTGACCACCTGGTCGAGTGTGCTGGAGTCCCCTTGCCCCACCCAACTTTGGATAGCGGCTGGCAGAGTCCTCACCAGCCGGTCAACCACCACCCTCTCCACCATCTGGGCTGGAGACAAAGTCTCAGGCTGGAGCAACCTCTTTACCAGCTGCAGGAGTTCATAAGCCTGAGACCGGGCGTGTCGGGTCTCCACATAAGCCTATGAAATTACATGCTGAGCCCTCACGTATGTATTGACTCCCAGTCGGGCAAGGATCTCACCTTTCAGTCTCTGGTCGTCCTGGGCGTCCTCCCGACTTAGGTCGAAGAAGGCCTTTTGGGCATCGCCGACCAGAAACTGAGCCACCACTTCTGCCCACTGGCCATCCGGTAGGTTTTCCCGCTCCTCTGTGCGCTCATAAATGGTCAGGAAGGCTTCCACATCGTCCTCCGGTCCCATCTTCCTCAACGCTGAGCGAACCTTGTCCCTGGCCTCGCGACGTTCCGGGGCTGGTGCCGTCGGCGTCTCCCGCAGGGCAGCAATCTGTTGCAGCAACAGTTCTTTGGTTTTTGCTGCTGCTGGTACAGTAGCTGCTGCTGCTGATTATGCTGCTGTTCCAGCTCCTACCTCTGAGACTGCAGCTGCTGCTGCTGGGTAAGTACCAGCTGCTTTAACAGCTCCTCCATTTTGTCCACAGGGTGGGGCTGAAAGGTGGCCGGCCGGATTGTGGTCATGCAGCGGCCAGTGGGGTATGCCTCAGTCACTATGCCCGCATTCTCCACCAAGCTGTAAGGCAGCGGTGTTCACAACCTGCAGTAACTGAGGCAGTGACCCAAGCAAGTCCAATATAAACAGCTTTATTCAGCAACTCACCGGTAAACAGAAAAGTCCTCTGGGATAACACAAGTCCTTAAACAAACGGTTGCCATAGGCAACGGCCGCGCCGGGCCACTCAGAGCCTGACAGGTGCAGAGCCTTCCCAGGCGTGGGTTCAGCCACACTCAATCCTGATGAGCTTTCCTGCTATGCTCCTAGCAGGTTCCAACATAGAACCACACTAATCCTTAGTGCAGGGTTTTTAAAGGACCTGTGGCAAGAGCCACTGGAAAACCCGGCTTGGAGGGAGGAGGCCGCCCCACTGCCTTCCTGTAGCCTCCCCCAAGAAATGAAGGCCCTGCCGGGTTTTACTTAATCTGCCTTAGCCAGATAGCCTGACCAGGTCAATGCTCACCTTCATTCCTGCATTGCAGCCGGAGGTGAGCGTGTGACTGCAATGCACTCCAATGGATTTAATAGGTCTCTGTACACATTCTGGGGGATATATCACATCCCTCGTATACAATCCCAGTCACTGCATCATATTGGTTTCAGAAATATTTAAAAGATCACAGAATCATGTCATAGTAGCTTGACAAAGAACGGTGGTTGGCATTGGAAACGTGTTGCTATGTGAATCCCCATGTACCTTGTGACCTCATCAGATTTTAAAATGATGTAATAACAACTTGGAATTTTTTAATACAACGTTTTTGGAGATGGAATTTTTCATTTCTTTTCTTGCAATACATTGTGCAGACTGCCGGTTGGGAGCTCTTGTGACAGGAACTGCCCAAACCCGACCAGCTGATCACCCACTACCAGGATGTAATGGAATAACACCAGGTGGCGCCAGAGAGCAGCATTCATAAAAGTAAAAGCTTGGTAACTTTTGAATGAAGCATAATTTTGAATCACTGTAAATTACAAAACTATTTATTTCCACCTTTTCTGGTTGGTTAACTGTATTCTTTATGGTGGCACAACCGCTTTAATTGTTTATGACGCGCCCCCTGGGACATATTCCTTTTGAGGGGAATACCCGGCACCGGATCAGATGGGGGTTGTAGTCTCCGAGTGGCTGTGACCCGGCCCGTGCCCAGGGCGTCAAACTCAGAGTTATGTGGCAGTCCTACAGATGTTATTTAAAGTTCTTTTGTGTCGACTACGCCACCCGTTGTGTTGCGGTCACTGTGGCCGCCGCTGCAGCAGGGTCCGCTGAGGCTGATGGTGTGGTGCAGCTTGGTAGGATAACCCCCAACGGGAGGGGTATAGCCTCAGGGGGACAGGTGCAGAGGATGGGGGTTGTGGTGGTGCGGTGCAGACGGCAATTAATGACAGAGTCGGGTTGTGCAGTTCAGGGTATTTACTTACTGCAGATGTTGTACTGGTCACTCCAGCTCCGAGTGACCACCCGAGCCGTGCTGCGTCCACCAGGTCCTGGATCCGGCCAACCCCCAAACAAGTCCGGAGCGTGGCCCTGAGCTCTCCCTCTGTCCGTTCTTCTGCCGTCCCCACTAGTGATCCGCCTAGGTCCAGCTCCCTCGGGCCTTCTGTTGGGCAACCCTTGGCCTTGGGTTCCCTGACCCTCCACGTGGTTTGCCTTCAGGGTGGATGTAGTGGGTGGCCGTGGCAGATGCTGCCCACAGCCTCCGGTCTCTGGCTAGGGATGTGTTTTCTGCCCCCACCAGTTTGGGTTCCGGTACCCTTGTGCTGACTCCTCACCCGGTGTTCTGATTTGGGTTCTTGGGTCCTTTCTTTGTCCCCCTCTGGGTCTTTCTTCACTGCTCCTCTCTCGCTCTCTCCAGGGCCACTCTTTCCTTCAGCTGCTCCTCTGCCTGCTTCAGCTCCTCCTCTCCTGCTGACTTGTTCTCTGCACTGACTGACCCTGATCTTAGTTGGTGCCCTCCTTTTATATCCCTCTATGTGTGAGCTCAGGTGACCAGCACCCAATGAGCTCCTATCACTACCCAGACTGCTCCCCCTATCTGCCCCTACACTACTGGGATGTACCAACCCCCTCCCACTCCAGCCAGAGACAGACTCGGTCGTACCTGCACATTTCTAAGTGGGAGTACCGTCGGCCTGCCTCTCGGAAATGGGATGTGTGTAGTGCATGCAGCCTATCTGAGCTCAGTTCCACACTCCTTCCTTACCCGGGAGTGGAATATCACACCTCTGGGTTGAGGTGCAATACCCCTGTAGCAGCCGGATCCTCAGGGTGCTACATTCCCCCCTGGTAAATCACAGCACGTCCTCGGGCTGTAAGACACAAAACACCAAAACATACATTTTTTTTTTTTTTTTTTTTCAATATAACCATATAAAACACTATATAAATATATATATATAACATTCTCGTCGTCTCTTTCTTTCTTCCTCATCTGGTCACCGTGCAACTCGTGACCAGGTAAAGTGCGACAGTCTTTTGAAAAGCAGTTTCTCATAAAACCAGTAGGGGGCGCCTTAAGAAGCGCAGCTATATACAAGGGGAAGTGGCCGCTCTCAGTCCTCGGCCAGGTAAAGGGAAATAGGGGTGGCTGCTCACAGTCCTCAGCCTGGTTATGGATAGGGGACACACGGGTTAAACTGTTCACTGGTCCCAACGGGGACTAAACTTCACAGTAGTCACGGCTACTTGGGTACCCCGACGGGTAACTATATACAGTTTTTCTTTACTACTGTTCTTAATCGTAGTACCTCCTAGCCTTGAACCCGTCCGGGTCTTCTGGCTCTTCCTCCCTACACCGCAACTCCTCCTCCGTCAGGCGGTGTACGTGGAGGGCGTACGGTCCCTTGGCACACTTGTGCCGGGTGAACGTGACCTCGTCACCGACGTAGAGGTCACGGCCTTTGTGACCCTCCGGCAAGTGAGACTCGACGTCCCGTCGGGTAACGAAGACGTCACCCATGGTGTTGCGGTCCTTTATAAAGCCCCACCCATGCTGCGCGTTGAACTTTATTACCGTCCCGATGGTACGGGGACGATCCGCTGCACGGGGGTCCCTCCTGGTCCGGCTCTTTTGCTCCGCGCTGCGGGTCTGGGCCCATTGCTCTCTGACCCGCCTCTCCTCCCGCTCCTTGGCGAATTGCGCAAGCTGCTGACGACAGATCTCACTGCGCTCTTCTGCGGCCGCCCGGCTCTTTTCGGTGAACCCCATCAAATCTTCTCCCGTGGGGTCCCACGCGAATTGAGCCTCTTCAAGAGGAGGCGAGACCCGAGTCACGGGCTTTGGAGCCGGGATCAGGGGCTCACACAAGGGACCTATTTTCTTCTGTCGCTCCAGCTCCAAAAACTCTTCGGGCCAGATGAAAGGCCGCCCGTCCGGCCATGTTAGCTGGCTGAAGGGGTCCTCTCCCAGATGTGGCACCCTTGGTTTCACGGGTGCGGGCGCGATGGTGGGAGCGCCCAGGTTTCCCAGGCCTTGCGGCCAGGCCGGGGGCATCTGGAAGGTGAACGGAACTGTTAGCACGGCGGCGCCCTGGGCTACCTGGCCTTGCGACCAGGCCGGGGGCTCCGCGGAGGTAGATGGCGCTGTTGTTGACGCGGCGCCCGGAAACGCTAGGCCTTGCGACCAGGCCGGAGGCTCTTCCTGCTTCGTCACGCTCCGGGTCACGACGCGTGACGTCACGGGGGTCGCGGCGGCGGCTTCCGGTCGGGGCCTAGTCGGTGGCGGTGTCTTGGCGGTTTCGGGTACTGCAGGGGGACTTTCAGGCTCTGCGACGGGGAGCTGGGGCAGGTGGGCGGTTTCCCGGTATGGGGTATAGGCGTCCCCTTTACCTGCCTCCTTGCGTCCGGCTCCCTTCTCTGCGCCGTCTCCGGCCTTGGGTCCTCCCGCGCCATCCTCGGAGGTGGTCGGCTTCTTCTTCCAGGGCAGCGTGCTCTGCGGACGGGTCTTAGTTTTCTGGGCCATCTCCCGGCTCCACTCCGCCAAGATCTCACGCTGCACCCGGGCCATCCTCCTTGCGAGGCCCTCCAGGGCATTTTGTGCGCACTCCCGGTCTCGGGGGAGCTGCGCCAGAACCTCCGCTAAGCCTAGCGGGGTGGTTGACTCTAACAGGCTCCTGACCATCGGGTCGGTGCTGCACTGTTCTTCTTCTGGCAGGCTCCTGGCCTGCGGGCCGGTGCTGCTCTGCCCTCCTTCTTCTTCTTCCTTTTGCAGGCTCCTGGCCATCGGGCCGGTGCTGCTCTGCCGCCGCTCCATTCCCGGGTCAGCTCTTCCTCTACTCGACTCCGGGTGCTCTCTCTCCATACTCCTTAACTCCGGGTGCGTTCGTTCTAGACTGCACCAGGCGACACCCATCTTCGCTCTTTTCTTTCGTCTCCTCCCCCTTCGAGGGCGGTCCCGGGGCAATTCGGTGACTGTCAGCTCCAGGGGTAGTTCTTTCACGCTGACAGACACCTCCAGCATCACAGTCTCTGTTGGTGGGGGCGGTTTCCACTTTTGGCGCCGTTTTCTGTCCTGGCCCACGATGGGAGGTGGCCTCCTGCCCTCCTTTGGCACGCCCATAATGGCGTCCGCTGCTCTTCCAAGGCGGGAAAAAGCTGGAATTGGCGGGAACCGCTTCCCAGTGGCGGGAAACTCGGCAGATGGCGGGAACAAGCTGGAAATGGCGGACAATCGGCGGGAAACGACTGGTGATGGAGTCCGATGGCGTGGACCCTCCGGAACCGGCAGGAGACTTCTTTTTGAGGTAACGGTGTTCTTTCCCTCAGGCACGCAGTACCCGGGTGTTGCGGGCACGTAATCCTGCCGACTACGCCAAAGTTGACGCGCCCCCTGGGACATATTCCTTTTGAGGGGAATACCCGGCACCGGATCAGATGGGGGTTGTAGTCTCCGAGTGGCTGTGACCCGGCCCGTGCCCAGGGCGTCAAACTCAGAGTTATGTGGCAGTCCTACAGATGTTATTTAAAGTTCTTTTGTGTCGACTACGCCACCCGTTGTGTTGCGGTCACTGTGGCCGCCGCTGCAGCAGGGTCCGCTGAGGCTGATGGTGTGGTGCAGCTTGGTAGGATAACCCCCAACGGGAGGGGTATAGCCTCAGGGGGACAGGTGCAGAGGATGGGGGTTGTGGTGGTGCGGTGCAGACGGCAATTAATGACAGAGTCGGGTTGTGCAGTTCAGGGTATTTACTTACTGCAGATGTTGTACTGGTCACTCCAGCTCCGAGTGACCACCCGAGCCGTGCTGCGTCCACCAGGTCCTGGATCCGGCCAACCCCCAAACAAGTCCGGAGCGTGGCCCTGAGCTCTCCCTCTGTCCGTTCTTCTGCCGTCCCCACTAGTGATCCGCCTAGGTCCAGCTCCCTCGGGCCTTCTGTTGGGCAACCCTTGGCCTTGGGTTCCCTGACCCTCCACGTGGTTTGCCTTCAGGGTGGATGTAGTGGGTGGCCGTGGCAGATGCTGCCCACAGCCTCCGGTCTCTGGCTAGGGATGTGTTTTCTGCCCCCACCAGTTTGGGTTCCGGTACCCTTGTGCTGACTCCTCACCCGGTGTTCTGATTTGGGTTCTTGGGTCCTTTCTTTGTCCCCCTCTGGGTCTTTCTTCACTGCTCCTCTCTCGCTCTCTCCAGGGCCACTCTTTCCTTCAGCTGCTCCTCTGCCTGCTTCAGCTCCTCCTCTCCTGCTGACTTGTTCTCTGCACTGACTGACCCTGATCTTAGTTGGTGCCCTCCTTTTATATCCCTCTATGTGTGAGCTCAGGTGACCAGCACCCAATGAGCTCCTATCACTACCCAGACTGCTCCCCCTATCTGCCCCTACACTACTGGGATGTACCAACCCCCTCCCACTCCAGCCAGAGACAGACTCGGTCGTACCTGCACATTTCTAAGTGGGAGTACCGTCGGCCTGCCTCTCGGAAATGGGATGTGTGTAGTGCATGCAGCCTATCTGAGCTCAGTTCCACACTCCTTCCTTACCCGGGAGTGGAATATCACACCTCTGGGTTGAGGTGCAATACCCCTGTAGCAGCCGGATCCTCAGGGTGCTACATTTACCCTTAATGCTATGTACTGTATATAGCTAGAAAATATTAGTGTCTGCTATGTATGGGGCAATGCTGCGTTTAGGAGAAATTACATAATAAATTGTGCAGGCTAAAATTTGGGTCTAAAGTAACATATTAGCTAAATGGAATTTGACTTAATGGCATTTTTAATTCTTTCATTCCATTTTGCATTAATTAACCCCTTTATGGACTTGGACATATTCATACACCCAGGTCCCTTGTACTTAAAGGGGTTGTCCACTACTATGTAAAATATGGCAAAGCATTTTTATGTTGAAAAGCTGCTTCTTTGTAATTGCCTCCCTCTTCCTTTTCTGCCTGTGAGTGGCGCTATGACTGACCGCTCACAGGCATCACTTAACCCCCGGCTGCAGCCGGCTCTGACATCCGCTGATGTCACGACAAGTCCAGACTGCTGCCGGGGGTCTCTCTCTTCCGCGTTCCATGGTGGCTGCTGGGTTGTGTGCGGGGTTATCCCCTCAAGTCATACCCAGCATCCACCGCATGCTGTCCCTCTCCCCATTCATTGGGAAAACGCGCGGTGGATGCTGGGTGTGACACGGTGGGGTAACCCCGCCTTCAACCCAGAAGCCACCACGGGGACCCCAGCGCTGAGTCACGCCTCAATAAACGGGACGTCAGCGGGGGTTCACGTGCTGCCTGTGAGCGGCCAGTGATAGCGCCGCTCACTGACAGAGGAAGGTAATTATAAAGAAGTTGCTTTTCATTATAAAAACGCTTTGGCATATTTTAAATATTAGTGTACAACCCCTTAAAAGCGCACCTCAGCATAAATCTACCATTAGGTGTAAGAGGACAATGCTGCCAGTTCCCTTTCATCTTGTTTCTGCCGGACATAACGTTTCACAATTACGCTACTTGGAGTCTATTCCTTTGAAAAGGCGAGGTGGCAACAGAATACACAGATTGAAGGAGAGGCAGGCATATGGCCTCAATCCAGAGTATGAACTGTCTTATTGATTAACATATTCCTTTGTTTCCTCTGTGTTATTTAACCAGTGGATTAGCGATATCTGTTGACATAATTTTACTGTTAAATACATACAGTACAGACCAAAAGTTTGGATACACCTCATTTAAAGATTTTTCTGTATTTTCATGACTATGAAAATTGTACATTCACACTGAAGGCATCAAAACTATGAATTAACACATGTGGAATTATATACTTAACAAAAAAGTGTGAAGCAACTGAAAATATGTCTTATATTCTAGGTTCTTCAAAGTAGCCACTTTTTGCTTTGATGACTGCTTTGCACACTCTTGGCATTCTCTTGATGACCTTCAAGTGGTAGTCACCGGAAATGGTCTTCCAACAATCTTGAAGGAGTTCCCAGAGATGCTTAGCACTTGTTGGCCCTTTTGCCTTCACTCTGCGGTCCAGCTCACCCCAAACCATCTTGATTGGGTTCAGGTCTGGTGACTGTGGAGGCCAGGTCATCTGGCGTAGCACCCCTTCACTCTCCTTATTGGTCAAATAGCCCTTACACAGCCTGGAGGTGTGTTTGGTGTCATTATCCTGTTGAAAAATAAATGATGGTCCAACTAAACGCAAACTGGATGGAATAGCATGCCCCTGAAAGATGCTGTGGTAGCCATGCTGGTTCAGTATGCCTTCAATTTTGAATAAATCCCCAACAGTGTCACCAACAAAGCACCCCCACACCATCACACCTCCTCCTCCATAATTCACGGTGGGAACCAGGCATGTAGAGTCCATCCGTTCACCTTTCCTGCGTCGCACAAAGACACAGTGGTTGGAACCTAAGATCTCAAATTGCACTCATCAGACCAAAGCACAGATTTCCACTGGTCTAATGTTCATTCCTTATGTTCTTTAGCCCAAACAAGTCTCTTCTGCTTGTTGCCTGTCCTTAGCAGTGGTTTCCTAGCAGCTATTTTACCATGAAGGCCTGCTGCACAAAGTCTTCTCTTAACACTTGTTGTAGAGATGTGTCTGCTGCTAGAACTCTGTGTGGCATTGTCCTGGTCTCTAATCTGAGCTGCTGTTAACCTGCGATTTCTGAGGCTGATGACTCGGATAAACTTATCCTCAGAAGCAGAGGTGACTCTTGGTCTTCCTTTCCTGGGGCGGTCCTCATGTGAGCCAGTTTCTTTGTAGCGCTTGATGGTTTTTGTAACTGCACTTGGGGACACTTTCAAAGTTTTCCCAATTTTTCGCACTGACTGACCTTCAATTCTTAAAGTAATGATGGCCACTCATTTTTCTTTATTTGGCTGCTTTTTTCTTGCCATAATACAAATTCTAACAGTCTATTCAGTAGGACTATCAGCTGTGTATCCACCTGACTTCTGCACAACACAACTGATGGTCCGAACCCCATTTATAAGGCAATCCCACTTATTAAACCTGACAGGGCACACCTGTGAAGTGAAAACCATTTCCGGTGACTACCTCTTGAAGCTCATCAAGAGAATGCCAAGAGTGTGCAAAGCAGTCATCAAAGCAAAAGGTGGCTACTTTGAAGAACCTAGAATATAAGACATATTTTCAGTTGTTTCACACTTTTTTGTTAAGTATATAATTCCACATGTGTTAATTCATAGTTTTGATGCCTTCAGTGTGAATGTACAATTGTACAATTTTCATAGTCATGAAAATACAGAAAAATCTTTAAATGAGAAGGTGTGTCCAAACTTTTGGTCTGTACTGTAATTTTATGTGTTTCCTACATATATATCCTAATTGTTTTTTTCCCCCTTTTGTCTTCCTTTAGGTCATTTGAACGCTTCACCAGGTATAAAAAAAAACTTATTTTTGGCTCTTACTTTTCTTGTCTATGTTTGCCATCCCATTTCCCCTTTTCTGTATTCTTTCTTTTTCTTTGTTTTATCCTTCTGACTCATTCTACACATCTACCATGCCCTATTTCTTTAATTATGTTGTTCGCGTGTGCGCCGTTTAACCTTGAGTGCTAGATTCATGGTGCTCTTCTTTCAAGTCCTGCTCTATGGTACCATGTTCCCTATGCTCAGACTTTTGAGTAAAATGGTGCTCGCGTGTGCACAGTAGCATCTCTCGGCAACCAAAAGATGCTACTGCACATGCGCGGGCGTCCATGTTGGGGATGTAAATTTCACATGGGCAGAGAAATTACACAGGCAGTATGTAAAAGAGTAGGCAGGTCACTGAAAGCACAGTGACCTGTCAGAGGAAAGAGATAGGAATACATGAATACAGAAGCAGAGCACCAGAGCACATACATATCATTATGGCAGCAGAACTGAAACTAAAGATGATAAAAGAACCACTGGACGTATTACAACATCCAAGGTATCATTTTACTCAGTTTAACGGCGCCCACCTGACAGTGTATGTAGTTTTCTAAGCACAATCCTGCTGACAGGTTCACTTTAACAAACTTGGACGTATGGATACCTCATGGCGATAGACATCGATCGGAGCATTTAGAGAGCTTGTATAGGGAGGAAGCCCTCTCTGCCCTTGGATTGGCGCCCCAAAAATCAGAATAGAAAGCGATCAAAAAATGTCATGTGCCTGAGAATGATACCAATAAAATGTCAACTCGTTCCGTAAAACAAGCCCTCACATGACGCTGTTGGACAAAATCTGGAAAAATTATAGCTCTCAAAATATAGTGATGCCAAAAAAAAAGCGTCTTTTAGTGTGTGACAGCTGTCAAACAAAAAGAAAACGATTAAACCTACAATAATCTCCAAGAGGAATATTCTGTCCCCATGGCTGTGCTGTAAATATAGGGTGCTGTGTCTTCACCTTTACTTACAAGGGAGATGGACACAGATAGCTTTAACTCGGCTGCAGGCAGGCACGTTGTAAAGAATTCAGAAGAAGCTTTATTTATCTTGAGAAATCTTGTAAGAATGCATGCATCAACAGCAAGTAAAAATAACTTTTCCTGAGACAGGCTGTAAGCACATGAGCTCCTAATTGTTGCAAGATTGAGAATTAGGAAAGGCTGGAAGAAGAAGGGAGGGGCTAGCTACATCACAGTCACATAAGAGGGAGACAGGGAGAGAGAAGGGACAAACTTCAAGGAAGGTGAACCTTGCAGCAATGCAATCAAACAGTAATACACAGCAACTGTAAAAAGTTCAGTATATAGTCAGCAAATTTCCCATTCATGGGACGTAACACTCCCCGTCTGAAATCTTTAGATTTTAATGATTCGTTTAATGTGATGTTTTCTGGGAATGTCATGGTAGACCTGAAAGACAAAAGAAAATACACAAGCAAACAACAATAACAGTAATAGTTGTAGTCCAATTTTCCATTGAAGTCTTCAACAGCCGGATAATCCGAGTCCAAAACAGAAACCCATCTTCGGATTGGGGAAGCCGCAATGTGCAAACACTTCCACCAACCTAAGAATCCACTGGGAAAAGTTCAAATGTCCCAACACAGCTGGAAGTATATGGCGGTAGGCTCTCCGTCGTAAGCTGTGTCCTGAAGCAGTGTCTTTCATGTGATGACCTCCTTTTGTAAAAGGAGTAGAAGTTCAGTGACTGGACGAAAGAAAACGCGAGATGACCTTGCCTTCTACCTTACAAGTCTTTCCATCATTGCTTGGTGTAACCTTGGTGATAAGACCCATTGGCCAGTCATTGCGATGAGCTTCTTTATCTTTAAGGAGGATGAGGTCTCCCTCTTGGAGGTTAGGTTTTGCAGTCTGCCATTTGTGACTGGTTTGAAGTAAGTGCAGGTATTCAGCCTTCCAGCGGTGCCAAAAGACATTAGAAAAGTGTTGTACCTGTTTCCACTGACACCTGTAAATGTCTCTGTCCACAAACTTCCCTGGAGGGATTTCAGCATCTCCAACCTTCTGAGTAAGAAGTGTGGCAGGAGTAAGAATCATTGGAGCTTTGGGGTCCGATGATAATGGTACCAATGGTCTTGCATTTATCACAGCAGACACTTCAGCAAGGAAGGTAACCAGGACTTCATGGGTGAGAGGTAGCTTATGATCCAGCAACATCGAATCAAGGATTCCTCGAGCAATGCCAATCATGCGTTCCCAGGATCCTCCCATATGCGATGAATGAGGAGGGTTGAACACCCAAGTGCACCCATTGTCAGTCTAGAAGTTGTCTAACTGTAGTTCCTTGCACGCTCCCACAAAGTTAGTGCCACAGTCAGATCTGAGCTATTTGGCTGGTCCCCAGATAGAAAAGAATCTTCTGAGAGCATTTATGAAGCAAGAGGAATCCATGGATTCAATTACCTCAATGTGAACTGCTTGGATGCTAAGACAGGTGAAAAGCACAGCCCACCACTTACTTTTTGCGGCTCCACCACGGGTCCTTCTTGTAACAACCGACCATGGTCCAAAAACATCTACTCCGACATATGTGCATGGCTGGTCTGTGTTTAGCTGATCTGCTGGGAGATTTGCCATCTGTAGATGTTAGTGTTTTCTTCTTACTTTTTCTCACATAAAGCATTTATGGAGCTCTGAGGAGACACATCTCTTCATCCCCACGATCCAGAGGCCAGCGGACCTTATGATGCCTTCGGTAAACTGTCTGCCTTGGTGCTGCACTTTTTCATGATGGTGATGGAACAATAGCGTAGCATTGTAGTGCCGACCCGGAATGATGATACGATTCTGCTCCTTATTACATAGATCAGACTTCTCTATATGACCATCCACCTTTAACAGTCCGTAATGATCGACCACTGGGTTCAATTCAAGCAGTAAACTGTTCTTGGACAGGCTGGTACCCTTTTGTGATACTGTCGATCTCGTGACCATATTCTTGTTGCACTCACCGCTGAATTGCTCGGCATGTCTGATGTCAGCAACAGTAGGGTATCCTCTACACATGTGCCAGCCACAACACTGATGATTTGTCACTGGCAAAGGAATGAGCGATGTGAACAAGACGAGCTATGGCCCGCACAACAGCTGACCATTTTGAGAAGCTTTCAAAGCGGTGAGATCTTAGTTTTGATTTTGGCATCACAGAAGTGTAGCGAGTAGAGGTGATTGGTCTGATCTCTTTTTCAGACTCCGGTTCCACCAGCTTATAAGTGTTGTTGATGTCCTTTGAACTAGAATCCTTATATAAGAGACTTGGAGGTGACAGCCACATGTTGTCATTGAGCTTAGACGCGGCTGTGAATCTTGTCCCTCGGTCAGCTGGGTTCAGGTCAGTAGAGACGTAGTGCCAGTATTCAGGGATAGAAAAGCTTCTGATACGCTCTACTCTATTGCTGATGTAGACGTAAAATTGTTTTTTTGGTTGTAAATGTAACCAAGTACCGCTCTACTGTCTGTGTAGAATGTAAATGAATCAATCACAATGTCAATTTCATCCTTTATAGCTTCAGCTAATTCCACTGCCTGTACGGCAGCACAAAGTTTGAGTATTGGTACAGAGTGAGACGGTTTCAGTGTTAGTTTTGCCTTGCCAAGGATGAATCCACAATGTACCTTGTTGTTGCTTTCTGAGGTTTTCAGGTAGGCTACTGCAGCTATGGCCTCTGTAGATGCGTCGGAGAAAATGTGGATTTCTCTCCTGGTGGAGGCTGAAAGGGTGCTTAGGGAATAACTGCGTGAGACTTGGACATGCTCTAAGACCTTCAGAGACTTCTTCCATATCTCCCACCTTTGTTGTTTCTGGGATGGTAGCGGAGTGTCCCAATCCATGCTCTCGGGGGTCAACTGTCTCAACAGTATATTGCAGTGATGGCAAACCTTTTACAGACCGAGTGCCCAAACTGCAACCCAAAACCCACTTATTTATCGTAAAGTGCCAATATGGCAAATTAACCCGAATACTGAGGATTTAGTTTAGGAAAAACAACTCGTACAGAGAGCTGGTGAGGGCAGCATAGAGCAGCCACAGAAAGGAGCAGGGTATGAGACTGCAGAAATAAAGAATGTGCTCACTCCCATCTTGGTATATGCCAAAATCCATGTATATATGTTGCCCCCCCCCCACCAATCCATGTATATATGCTTCCTCCCCCCCACCAATCCATGTATACACAGTGGTGGCCAAAAGTATTGGCACCCCTGCAATTCTGTCAGATAATACTCAGTTTCTTCCTGAAAATGATTGCAATCACAAATTCTTTGGTATTACTCTCTTCATTTAATTTGCTTGCAAGGAAAAAACACAAAAGAGAATGAAGCAAAAATCAAATAATTGATCATTTCACACAAAACTCCAAAAATGGGCCAGACAAAAGTATTGGCACCCTCAGCCTAATACTTGGTTGCACAACCTTTAGCCAAAATAACTGCGAACAACCGCTTCCGGTAACCATCAATGAGTTTCTTACAATGCTCTGCTGGAATTGTAGACCATTCTTCTTTGGCAAACTGCTCCAGGTCCCTGATATTTGAAGGGTGCCTTCTCCAAACTGCCATTTTGAGATCTCTCCACAGGTGTTCTATGGGATTCAGGTATGGACTCATTGCTGGCCACATTAGAAGTCTCCAGTGCTTTCTCTCAAACCATTTTATAGTGCTTTTGGAAGTGTGTTTTGGGTCATTGTCCAGCTGGAAGACCCATGACCTCTGAGTGAGACCCAGCTTTCTCACACTGGGCCCTACATTATGCTGCAGAATTTGTTGGTAGTCTTCAGACTTCATAATGCCATGCACACGGTCAAGCAGTCCAGTGACAGAGGCAGCAAAGCAACCCCAAAACATCAGGGAACCTCCGCCATGTTTGACTGTAGGGACCGTGTTCTTTTCTTGAAAGCCTCTTTTTTTTTCCTGTGCACTCTATGTTGATGCTTTTTCCCAAAAAGCTCTACTTTTGTCTCATCTGACCAGAGAACATTCTTCCAAAACGTTTTAGGCTTTCTCAGGTAAGTTTTGGCACACTCCAGCCTGGCTTTTTTATGTCTCGGGGTAAGAAGTGCGGTCTTCCTGGGTATCCTACCATACAGTCCCTTTTCATTCAGACGCTGAGTGATAGTACGGGTTGACACTGTTGTACCCTCGGACTGCAGGGCAGCTTGAACTTGTTTGGATTTTAGTCGAGGTTCTTTATCCACCATCCGCACAATCTTGCGTTGAAATCTCTCGTCAATTTTTCTTTTCCGTCCACATCTAGGGAGGTTAGCTACAGTGCCATGGGCTTTAAACTTCTTGATGACACTGCGCATGGAAGACACAGGAACATTCAGGTCTTTGGAGATGGACTTGTAGCCTTGAGATTGCTCATGCTTTCTCACAATTTGGTTTCTCAAGTCCTCAGACAGTTCTTTGGTCTTCTTTCTTTTCTCCATGCCCAATGTGGTACACACAAGGACACAGGACAGAGGTTGAGTCAACTTTAATCCATGTTAACTGGCTGCAAGTGTGATTTAGTTATTGCCAACACCTGTTAGGTGCCATAGGTAAGTTACAGGTGCTGTTAATTACACGAATTAGAGAAGAATCACATGATTTTTCAAAGGGTGCCAATACTTTTGTCCACCCCCATTTATAGGTTTGGTGAGGAATTATATCCAATTTGGCTTTAGGACAATTCTTTTTGTGTTTTTTTCATTGAAGACAAATTAAATGAAGAGAATAATACCAAAGAATTTGTGATTGCAATCATTTTCAGGAAGAAACTGAGTATTATCTGACAGAATTGCAGGGGTGCCAATACTTTTGGCCAGCATTGTATGAAGTCAGCACTCCATTTTTTTCATTATATTTATATAATTGAATATGAATTTCTTCTAAATGTGATCCTTGAAATTAATGTAAATAGGGTATAATGATATTTACATGAAATTATTTTCAAGATACCCAATTAATTTCTCTGTCAATTTCTTAATAGAATGAAAACCTACAAGCTGGCCATAAAGAATATATATATGGTCAGTAATCCCTAGAAAACTGAAAAAACTGATAAATAGCCTATTTTGGGGAAAAGGGGTGGTTATGTGGGAGAGAATAATCGCCCTAGTAGTCTATATCCCAATCCACGTGTTAGTGGACCCCAGAAGGACAAAAGAGGGATTTAATTCCAAAAATATCAATTTTATTAGAAATTTTAAAAATTACATCATAATTCACAATATAAGAGAAGGGAAGAAGAAGAGGTGGTAGGTAAACCATAGGGGCAGGTTTTAAGGAATAAAATCCTGCCAGGAGACTAATATCCCTAAACCAGCATAGAAGGTAAGCCAGGTACGCGTACTAGCTGCTATTTAAAAGATAATGGAAGGATCATATCAATCTATGTCCACACTAGTAATAACAGTGAGGTATAAAGCATGGTATACAAGATAATAATATTGATATGTGGGCATATGGCAGCATATATCAGATCATATAGCAGTGATATATGGGTAAGAGCATTAAACAAATAGCATTAGATAGATAGCATAAAACATGTACACCGGTGATACATAAGTGTAAATAGATCGATAGTGCTATTGATATAGTATTACTGTCTAGTCTGGAGCTGTCTAGTCTGGAGCTGCGGCTCTATAGAAAATCAATTACCTTGTGCCATATGAGAAGTGATAAAGCAGCGTGTCCTGGAGAGCTGGGGGGGATGTGGAGCTCTTTTGTCCTTCTGGGGTCCACTAACACGTGGATTGGGATATAGACTACTAGGGCGATTATTCTCTCCCACATAACCACCCCTTTTCCCCAAAATAGGCTATTTATCAGTTTTTTCAATTTCTTAATAGAAGAGGTATAGTAACGCTCATGATGGTGTCATCAGCACTGGCTATATTGGAGTATTCGAAGCAGCGCAACACGGCACAAACGTCCTTCATGGAAGCCCATTCATTGGTGGTTAAGTGGTGTTGTTCTTCACAGCATCCCACCCCCGTGCGTGCTGCAGCTGAAACTCCACCATTGCCTGCTGCTGCTCACACAGTCTCTCCAGCATATGTAAGGTGCAGTTCCATCTTGGCACATTGCATATGAGGCAGTGAGTGTGAAGGTAGAAGTGATGCTGCAGCGCAGGCAGGTCGGCAGCCGCAGGGTGAGAACGCCAAAAGCATGCACATGCTGCCCTCACTTTCAGCAGCACCTCTGACATATGTGGGTCATTTTTAAGGAAGCTCTACACCACCAAATTCAGCACATGCGCCAGGCAAGGGATGTGAATCAAACCAGCTAGGCCCAGAGCTGCTAGAGTTTAGAAGAGAGTTTTCTTTTATTTCAAACATGTTTTCTGATGTCTCCTGTTGCTGTTTTATTTGTGCCATTTTCATCCTTTAAAAATCTGTTCATCTCTCAGAGGAAGTGACCATCCCTTCCCTTTTTTGTCACCCCTCTATCTACAGCCCACCTGGATTTACCACCTACTGTACAGTAAGTGTTTTACAATTTGTAGATATTTTTTAACTAAAAGTAGCAGCCTAGTAAAACTTTTTTTTTTAATTAATTCGGTCACTTGTCCACCAGACTACATCATTTTGCTAGTATTAATTTATTAAGTTGTTCTCATAGAGACTCCTTCAGAATTACATGTCTTTGTCTTTCCTGAGGAGGGTCACAAGAAATGAGTGCATTTGATTGAATTGCATGGTCTGTACCACACAAGATCTACACTGTGAAAAGCAAAATGACCTATGACAGTTACTGATGAGAATAAGACTGCTCCTGGCACACATGTATGAAGAAGATAAAGACAGTTTAGCCATCCTCACTAAATAGTTGTAATCTAATCATGTAATTGGTGGTGGCAAATTCTGACAGGTTAAGCTGGAGAGCATAGAGGGCTTTATGGGGGAGTAGTTGGGGCAATTAGTCTTGGTTTCATCTCTCCACGTCTTGGCTGGTGCCATTCAGCCTCACTTCATTCACTTTCAGTATATATAACCCATGAGGTATAGTAGACAATGCGTTGGAATAAGCTGGTTTATGTCCTCAGTCATGCGCTTACATAGCACGGTGCCTAAAAATGAGCCTCTGTTCTGCACTTTTAATCATATTTGTCTATTGGAGAAAACACTACTTTAGTGGTGCACAGTCTCAGCTGTATTATTGTCTTCTAATACTTTATTGACATGGATTACATACAGTACAGACCAAAAGTTTGGACACACCTTCTCAATTAAAGATTTTTCTGTATTTTCATGACTATGAAAATTGTACATTCACACTGAAGGCATCAAAACTATGAGTTAACACATGTGGAATTATATACTTAACAAAAAAGTGTGAAACAACTGAAAATATGTCTTATATTCTAGGTTCTTCAAAGTAGCCACCTTTTGCTTTGATGACTGCTTTGCACACTCTTGGCATTCTCTTGATGAGCTTCAAGAGGTAGTCACCAGAAATGGTCTTCCAACAATCTTGAAGGAGTTCCCAGAGATGCTTAGCACTTGTTGGCCCTTTTGCCTTCACTCTGCGGTCCAGCTCACCCCAAACCATCTCGATTGGGTTCAGGTCTGGTGACTGTGGAGGCCAGGTCATCTGGCGTAGCACCCCATCACTCTCCTTATTGGTCAAATAGCCCTTACACAGCCTGGAGGTGTGTTTGGGGTCATTGTCCTGTTGAAAAATAAATGATGGTCCAACTAAATCCAAACTGGATGGAATAGCATGCCTCTGCAAGATGCTGTGGTAGCCATGATGGTTCAGTATGCCTTCAATTTTGAATAAATGCCCAACAGTGTCACCAGCAAAGCACCCCCACACCATCACACCTCCTACTCCATGCTTCACGGTGGGAACCAGGCATGTAGAGTCCATCCATTCACCTTTTCTGCGTCGCACAAAGACACGGTGGTTGGAACCAAAGATCTCAAATTTGGACTCATCAGACCAAAGCACAGATTTCCACTGGTCTAATGTCCATTCTTTGTGTTCTTTAGCTCAAACAAGTCTCTTCTGCTTGTTGCCTGTCCTTAGCAGTGGTTTCCTAGCAGCTATTTTACCATGAAGGCCTGCTGCACAAAGTCTCCTCTTAACAGTTGTTGAAGAGATGTGTCTGCTGCTAGAACTCTGTGTACCATTGACCTGGTCTCTAATCTGAGCTGCTGTTAACCTGCGATTTCTGAGGCTGGTGACTCGGATAAACTTATCCTCAGAAGCAGAGGTGACTCTTGGTCTTCCTTTCCTGGGGTGCTCCTCATGTGAGCCAGTTTCTTTGTAGCGCTTGATGGTTTTTGCAACTGCACTTGGGGACACTTTCAAAGTTTGCCCATTTTTTTGGACTGACTGACCTTCATTTCTTAAAGTAATGATGGCCACTCGTTTTTCTTTACTTAGCTGCTTTTTTCTTGCCATAATACAAATTCTAACAGTCTATTCAGTAGGACTATCAGCTGTGTATCCACCTGACTTCTGCACAACACAACTGATGGTCCCAACCCCATTTATAAGGCAAGAAATCCCACTTATTAAACCTGACAGGGCACACCTGTGAAGTGAAAACCATTTCTGGTGACTACCTCTTGAAGCTCATCAAGAGAATGCCAAGAGTGTGCAAAGCAGTCATCAAAGCAAAAGGTGGCTACTTTGAAGAACCTAGAATATAAGACATATTTTCAGTTGTTTCACACTTTTTTGTTAAGTATATAATTCCACATGTGTTAATTCATAGTTTTGATGCCTTCAGTGTGAATGTACAATTTCCATAGTCAAGAAAATACAGAAAAATATTTAAATGAGGTGTATCCAAACCTTTGGTCTGTACTGTATGTGGAAATGAAAGCACTCATATTGAATGGCATAATACCTTTCCATGTAGTTAGTTAAATTACTAATATTTTTTCCTAATGTAGTATGTGTTGTTGCAAATACTGTATTTATAGAAGGTAAAACTAGTTTCTGCATTATATAGTGACACATTTTGTGCATATTTAGACACTACTTACTTCCTGACATGCTGGAGGATGACCCGGATCCTTATTTTGGGAATATGAACAGCTCTCCCGAATTGCCAGAACCATTCCTTATACCGCAGGTAAAATACTGTGTATGATAGTCTGTGTGACGCATTTTGAACTGTTTCAACACATAATTTAAATGTATTGGGTATGGGCATGACCAAGTGAAGCACTACATTGTTTCATCCTTCATGTTGATGTCTATATTTAAATTTACATTCTGCCAATATTTGTTGTGATAGATTGGTTCTATTCATGTTTCATTAAAAAGAAAGTCTGCCTAAGTGCTCCATGTTAGAAGATTTTCTCCTCTCTACATGACAGGTTAGGAAGCTGTTAGAAAAGACGTCTCCGAACCGCAGGAGAGCGAGCTATAAAGAAGGTGAGATTGGAAGGACACAGAAAATATGACTGTCCATTTGATATAGCTTGAATACTAATATTCATCAAAGATGATTTTACTAAATAACACTTATTAAAGGGGTTTTCCATTTCAGAAAAGCCTGGTCTCCAGACGTAGTCCAGGATCGGACTGGGGAGTCTGGGGCCCACAGGGGTAATTGACTCTAGGTGCCCACCTACAGCAATATGCAAATATCTGTTATCCGCTATCCCTGTTATAGTGGAGCATTGACTGACGGCTCCGGCACATCTGCCGTGCATATACTATAACTGGGATGTACAATTACGATAGTATGCATTAAAGGGGTTCTTTGGTTAAAGCAAGTTATCACCGATCCATGGGCTCCACAGGATAGGTGATCACTTATTGATCGTTTTGGTCCGAACATTGGAAAAGCATCGGAAGCATGGGGAAGTTTTATCCCTGTCAGGACACTTATCCCCATTTTAAAATGCAGTGACAGATGGGATGTCTGACCGCAGCTCCATTCATTCTCTTGGGGGCTTCCAAAAAAAGAGCAGCGCTCGCAGCCACTGTGGGAATGATTGGATCAGTGATCGAGTCGCACATGAGCTCCAGTCTAATGGGGAGAAAAGCTTCACATTCTGCCGATTGTATGCCAGCAGTCAGGACCCGACCAATCAGTAACTTATCACTTATCCTGTGGAGAGGTGATTACTTGTTTTCACCAGAGACCCTTGTAAGTGTACCTCTGACGCTCTGGTACAACTCCTAAAATATATACTAAATTGGGTACAGTAGTTCAATGCAGTTTGTGGAAAATATTTTTTTCATAAGAATTTGGGAAAGTTATGAAATGTTCTATAAATGTCTGTCCTATTCCTGTTCTAAGGATCTAGACTTTTTTAAATTCATCACTTAAATATGAACCATGTATGAGGGAGTCGGAGTCGGAAAGATGGAAATTGAGGAATCAGAGTCTGGGTCGAAGGTTTGGCTTACCGACTCCACAGCCCTGCATATTACCGCCACTTACTGACCGAATAATACCACATACAAAGAACAAGTACGGCCACACCATGACCAGACCACATATTACCACCACAAAGTGACAATAATACCACATGCAAGGAAAAAATACTGCCACGCCATGACCGGACTACATATTACCACCACCACAAAGTGACCAAATACTACAATGCTGATCATGAATACAAACCACAATACTAACAACACTGTTATTACCACCAGCGACATTATACACAGGAGTTCTGTATATACACCGCGTGCAGAATTATTAGGCAAATGAGTATTTTGATCGCGAGATACTTTTTATACATGTTGTCCTACTCCAAGCTGCATAGGCTTGAGAGCCAACTACCAATTAAGTAAATCTGGTGATGTGCATCTCTGTAATGAGGAGGGGTGTTGACTAATGACATCAACACCCTATATAAGGTGTGCTTAATTATTAGGCAACTTCCTTTCCTTTGGCAAAATGGGTCAGAAGAGAGATTTGTTTGGCTCTGAAAAGTCCAAAATTGTGAGATGTCTTGCAGAGGGATGCAGCAGTCTTGAAATTTCCAAACTTTTGAAGCGTGATCACCGAACAATCAAGCGTTTCATGGCAAATAGCCAACAGGGTCGCAAGAAGCATGTTGGCCAAAAAAGGCGCAAAATAAGTGCCCATGAATTGAGGAAAATCAAGCGTGAAGCTGCCAAGATGCCATTCGCCACCAGTTTTGCCATATTTCAGCGCTGCAGCGTTACTGGAGTATCAAAAAGCACAAGGTGTGCGATACTCAGGGACATAGTCAAGGTAAGGGAGGCTGAAAAACGACCACCTTTGAACAAGAAACATAAGATAAAACTTCAAGAATGGGCCAAGAAATATCTTAAGACTGATTTTTCAAAGGTTTTATGGACTGATGAAATGAGAGTTACTCTTGATGGGCCAGATGGATGGGCCAGAGGCTGGATCAGTAAAGGGCAGAGAGCTCCACTCCGATTCAGACGCCAGCAAGGTGCAGGTGGGGTACTGGTATGGGCTGGTATCATCAAAGATGAACTTGTGGGACCTTTTCGGGTTGAGGATGGAGTGAAGCTCAACTCCCAGACCTACTGCCAGTTTCTGGAAGACAACTTCTTCACTTCAAGCAGTGGTACAGGAAGAAGTCGGTATCGTTGAAGAAAAACATGATTTTTATGCAGGACAATGCTCCATCACATGCATTCAACTACTCCACAGAGTGGCTGGCCAGTAAAGGTCTAAAAGAAGAAAAAATAATGACATGGCCCCATTGTTCACCTGATCTGAACCCCATAAAGAACCTGTGGTCCATTATAAAATGTGAGATGTACAGGGAAGGAAAAGAGTACACCTCTTGGAACAGTGTCTGGGAGGCTGTGGTGACTGCTGCACGCAATGTTGATCGACAACAGATCAAGCAACTGACAGAAACTATGGATGGAAGGCTGTTGAGTGTCATCATAAAGAAAGGTGGCTATATTGATCACTAATTTTTTTGTTTTTGCATGTCAGAAATGTTTATTTCTAAATTTTGTGCACTGATATTGGTTTACCTGGTGAAAATAAACAAGTGAGATGGGATTATATTTGTTTTTCATTTTTTCATTAAGTTGCCTAATAATTCTGCGCAGTAATAGTTACCTGCACAAACAGATATCCTCCTAAGATCTAAAAAAAAAACCACTCCAACTTCCAAAAATATTAAGCTTGGATATTTGAGTCTTTTGGGTTGATTGAGAAGATAGTTGTTGATCAATAATAAAAATAATCCTCTAAAATACAATTTGCCTAATAATTCTGCACACAGTGTAGTGTCAGTGTACAGATAATATAGTGATCACTAGTGACATTATAAACAGGAGCTCTGTGTATAGTGTACAAATAATACAGTGATCACCAGTGACATTATACACAGGAGCTCTGTATATACTATATAGTGTAAGTGTTCATGTAATACACTGACTCACCAATGATGTCTCTAGGTGAAGTCCTTCATCTTCGCTTTTCTTCTTCATCTGGTACAGACCGCCATCACTTCTTCCAGTCATGAATCATCTCTGCAGAAAATAACACACAGTTATCAATAACTGATCTCTTCTAGAGCACATTCCCACTTTTTCCCCCCTGACTTCTACACTACACCAGTTGAAGAAAAAAAAGCGACATAGTGCCGCCCTGCACAGTAACAGGACCCCACTTTTGGTCCCTCCCATGGAAAACAGTTTCCTAAAAAGTAAATTATATTACAGAAGTAATAATGTTCATAATTGGAATCTAAAGTAATTATGTTCCCCACTCGCCACCATAAACAGTAATTAAGTCGCTTGTCCAGCCTGGCTCCCCCCCATATATCCCTTCTGTTCCCCATATGTCCAGCGTGGCCCCTTTATATTTATCCTAGCCCACGTGTATCGAGCCTGCGCCCCCCCCCCCATATATCCATCCTGGCCCCCATGTGTCGAGCCTGCCCCCCCCATATATCCATCCTGGCCTTCATGTGTCCAGCTGCCCCCCATATATCCATCCTGGCCTCTGTGTCCATTCCCCCCCCCATATATCCATCCTGGTCTCCATCTGTCCAGCCTGCCCCCCCATATATCCATCCTGGCCTCCATGTGTCCAGCCTGCCCCCCCATATATCCAACCTGCCCCCCCCATATATCCATCCTGCCCCCCTTCCCATGTGTCCAGCCAAACCCCCCATCCTTACATGTTCAGCCAGGCCCCCCCTTATGTATCCAGCCAGCCCCCCCATTTATGTGTCCAGCCAGGCCCCCTCACCCATGTGTCCAGCCAGGCACCCCCTTATGTGTCCAGCAGGCTCCCCCTTATGTGTCCAGGCAGGCTCCCCCTTATGTGTCCAGCCAGGTTCCCTCCCCTCCCATGTGTCCAGCCAGGCTCCCCCCTTATGTGTCCAGCTAATCTCCCCCTTATGTGTCCAGCCAGCCACCCCTCCCATGTGTCCAGCCAGGCACCCCCTTGTGTGTCCAGCCAGGCTCCCTCATGTGTCCAGCCAGGCTCCTTCCTTATGTGTCCAGCCAGGCTCCTTCCTTATGTGTCCAGCCAGGCTCCCTCCTTATGTGTCCAGGCAGGCTCCCCCTCCCATGTGTCCAGCCAGGTCTCAGTTGTGTGTCCAGCCAGGCCCTCTTGTGTGTCCAGCCAGGCCCCCCCCCTTGTGTGTCCAGCCAGGCTCCCCCTCGTGTGTCCAGCCAGGCCCACCTTGTGTGTCCAGCCAGGCCCCCCCCTTATGTGTCCAGGGAGGCTCCCCCTCCCATGTGTCCAGCCAGGCCCCCCCCTTGTGTGTCCAGCCAGGCCCCCCTTGTGTGTCCTGCCAGGCCTCCCCCCTTGTGTGTCCAGCCAGGCCCCCCCTTGTGTGTCCAGCCAGGCCCCCCCTTGTGTGTCCTGCCAGGCCTCCCCCCTTGTGTGTCCAGCCAGGCCCCCCCTTGTGTGTCCAGCCAGGCCCCCCCTTGTGTGTCCAGCCAGGCCCCCCCTTGTGTGTCCAGCCAGGCCCCCCCCCTTGTGTGTCCAGCCAGGCCCCCCCTTGTGTATCCAGCCAGGCCCCCATCCCATTCTGCATTCATTCACACACACAAAGATTCCTCTTAATATAATCAAAATATAAACCAATAACTCTAGTATTTTTCATCTTTGCAGGATACAACCAGGCTCTGTAGTGTTGGTTGGGGAAATAGGATGCTTGTCCCTGTAGTGTGTTCTTATACATAATAAGCCAGCATGGTGCACTACATGCATCTATGTGACTGGCACATTATACAGGTTTTATTCATGTGCATTTAAATTCTAATCATTCACCCCTTTCCCTATGAATGGTCGGTGTGAGTGGTTGTTCATCAGTATGTTGCACCTGTGCTACCTCCCATCTTTTATCCCTGGAGTTTGTCTGTATCCAGCAGTTAAATTAAGAATAAAAATAGGATTTTTTTTTTACAAAATCTTCAGTTTTTCTCAAATTTGTTAATGCAAAAATGTATACACCCCACATCAAAAACTACTACTTGTAGTGTTTTGTATGACCGCCATGACTTTTAAGGACAGCAACAAGTTTTCTAGGCATGGAATGAACAAGTTGGAGACATACTGCAGCATCTATTTTTTCCCTTTCTTCAAGAACAACCTCTTTAGAGCCTGGATGCTGGATGGAGAGTGATGCTTAAAGGGGTTTTCCTCACAAAAAAAAGTACATTTTAATCAATAGATTTTGTAATAATAAGTTCCACAATTGTATGTGTTTAAATAAAATGTTCCTGTGTTGAGATGATGTTATAAATGTGCCCCTGCTATGTATGGCGTAATTGCCGTGTCTGATCGTACAGGGACCTGGTCTGATCATTCCATAGCTCCTGGGCAGGGGGAAGCAAAAGAATATACAAACATTACAGCATGGGGTCACAACTGATTCTTTTTGTGAGGTAAAACATTTCCCTGCCTGTTTTTAAACAATGTTTTACTTCAAAGAAAGAATCATCTGCGATCCCCTGATGTAATATCAGTGCACATTTTTTTTCTACCCCCTGCCCAAGAGCTGTGGTATAATCAGACCATGTTCCTGTACAGTCAGACACAGCCATTACACAGTACACAGCAGGGACACATTTATAAGATTATCTCAGCACAGGAACATTTTTTAAACATATCCAATTGTGGAAATTATTAGTATTCCAAGATATATTGATTAAAATGTACTATTGTTTGTGGGAAAACCCCTTTATTTTGTCTCTTCAGAATTCCCTGTAGGTCTTTTGATTGGGCTCAGATTAATTCTTGGCGACTGAATCTCTTTCACCCTGTTCTTTTTCAAAAATGCAACTTATGTGTGTTTTGGATCATTGTCATGTTGGAAATTGCATGTCTACCAAGGGCACAGAGTTATGGTTGCAGATTTTCTTTCAATATAGAGCAGTACATCTTTGAACTCATGATACCTTCAATGAAATATAGCTCCCCAGCACCAGCAGTACTCATAGAGCTCCACATAAGGATACTGCTGCCACCATGTTTTAGTGTTGGCATTATGCATTTACAAATATGAAATTAGAAAAATGCATGATGCCTACAGTAAAACATGGTGGTTGCATCAGTATCCTTAAGTGAGGCTGCATGAGTGCTGCTGATGTCGGGAGCTACATGACTATGATCCAAAGCACACATATGTTGCATTTCTGAAGAACAGATTGAAAATGATTCAGTGAGTATGTCTTCTAATCTGAACCCAAATGAAACACCTATGGGAGAAATTCTGAAGAGATAAGTTGAGCATCACGCTGCATCCAGCATCCAGTCTCTAAAAAGATTGCTTTTATGCCGCCAAGTTGTTTATTCCACTCCTAGAAGAGCTGCTTTTTTCTTGCTATAATACAAATTCTAACAGTCTATTCAGTTGAACTATCAGCTGTGTATCCTCCAGACTTCTGCACAACACAACTGATGGTCCCAACCCCTTTTATAAGGCAAGAAATCCCACTTATTAAACTTGACAGGGCACACCTGTGAAGTGAAAACCATTTCCGGTGACCACCTCTTGAAGCTCATCAAGAGAATGCCAAGAGTGTGCAAAGCAGTCATCAAAGCAAAAGGTGGGTACTTTGAAGAACCTAGAATATAAGACATATTTTCAGTTGTTTCACACTTTTTTGTTAAGTACATAATTCCACATGTGGTAATTCATAGTTTTGATGCCTTCAGTGTGAATGTACAATTTTCAAAGTCATGAAAATACAGAAAAATCTTTAAATGGGAAGGTGTGTCCAAACTTTTTGTCTGTACTGTATATATAATGTATATATATATTATTTTTTCACCCTTACTAATAAGTGTTTCATTACTATACAGAGGAAGATTCTGAGGGAGATGATGCTTCACCTATAGGTATGTACTGCACAATACCATTCCATGTTTCTTAACCCTGTCTCGTGTAAATCAGCATTAACCTTCCTGATAGCCCCATTTTTCAAGTCTGATACGTCACTTTCTGCGGTAATAACTTTAAAATGCTTCTGTCAGTGATTCTGAGATTGTGATTTTGTTGTTGTAAAACATTTTACCTGTTACTACTGGTAAATTCAGATCTGTTGTTTTGTCTTTGTTCATGAAAATATTCCAAATTTTCTGAAAATTTTGAAAAATGTGCAATCTTTAAACTTGTATACCCTTAATGACATGTATATAGTGTAAGATGGCTGACGGACAGGTCCTTGAGGGGAAATATGTATCATCGAGGTTGGTAGCTTCGGTGATGTAAACCCGAGAAAGCATGCTCCAGCACGTATACTGCTGACAGTGTTAATAGGGCGTATCAGGCCGGTTTTAAGAGCAGTCATAAAAAATGGGTGGGAATGGCTGCCCACATATCCCCACCTCTGGAGCGTGGTTTGGTAAATAAAATAGAGACCAAATGTCTCATTCAGTGTCTGTGTCTGGAGACCTGTGGATCTCCAAGGCGTAAGTCTGTACTAAGGATTGGACACTGACCTGAGCAGGCGAACCGGTAACATTGTGTGGACATTTTACTTTGTGCTTCCACTTTGTGCCGGAAAACGCTATTTTTGTTTATGCTGTCTGAATAAACCAGTTTGGATTTCAATGAAAATGCTTCCTGTGTCTACCTCAACCGCAGACGAGTGAGTATTAAACCCTACAATTGGTGCTAGAAGCACAGTCACAAATCCCAAGGGGCAGTGTGACTGCTACAGGAAACCTTTTATGTCTTGGGTGAAGGCCGTCAGCCAGTAGGGGACGTCTGGCATCATGGAGGAGCTGATAAAGCAACTGGTGCAGGCTAATCTCCGGCAGCATCAACCGCAGCAGTGGCAGCAGCAGCAGTACAAGCAGCAGATAAACCTCCTAGCCGAGTTAATCCATGGCAGTTCAATCGCCCCACCCCCAAGTCCAAGTGATGACTCACTTGCCAGGAAGACGTTAAGAAGAGCCTTACAAAAGATGATCCCGGGTGATGAGGACGAGGCGTTTCTGACAATTTTTGAGAGGGTGGCGGAGCGAGAGATATTGCCTCCAGAGCAGTGGGCGGAGGTTCTGGCACCATATTTAACAGGGCAACAGCAGAAGGCCTATTATAACTTGGCCTTGCAAGATGCAAAAGAGTACATCAAGTTGAAGACTGAGATTTTGGCGTGCTTAGGAGTGACTCTGACTGACATGATGCGGGTGTACCACTGGGCCTATTGCAGTGACAAACCTTCCCGGTCCCAAATGTTTTACCTCCTACACTTGGTCCAAAAGTGGTAGCAACCGGAATCTTCCTCTCCAGCACATATAGTGGCGAGGATTGTGATGGACAGGTTCATACACTCCCTTCCAAGGCTGGTGCCATCCTGGGTTGCACAGGGAGATCCCCATAATGCCAATGACCTTGTGAGGTTGGTAGAAAGGTACCAGGCGGTCGAGAGTGCTTTGGGGAAGTAAGGGGTGGGAGCATCTCCATACTGTGGTTACCAACAGGGGGGATGGACACCCAAAAGTGGGGAACTAGAACCACATCTGGGGGGCATCCTAGAGTTCAGGAGGGGTCCCGAGTTGCTACCAAAGGCCCCATCCAATAACTTAATTTGTTGGCGATGTCACACCCCGGGTCTAATAGTGGCCTGTTGCCCTATGACCAACGAGCCAGTAGACTGCAGCACAGGACGGCGCTACTTTGCATATCCTGCTTGTAGTGCTGTCCCTCCACGAGGCGTGGGACCACAGGCATGCCCCGTGTCAGTGAATGGAGCGCAAATGACTGGTCTGTTCGATTCTGGGAGTTTGGTAACCCTAGTGAGGGCCATAATTCCTCATCGTCTGATTCTGCAGAAAAAAGTGGACATCTGCTGTATCCATCGAGACGCTAAGGACTACCCTGTGGTCCTAGTGGTCATAGGCACAAACTGTAGCACCGAGTCCCATGAGGTGGGCGTAGTCAAGGACCTGTTGCACCCTGTTATAATAGGGCAGGACTTTGCCTTGCTTTGGGACTTGTGGGAGAAAGGGAGGAAGCTGGGTTGTCCAGACCACAACCAGGTCGCTCCTAAAGAAACCTCGTCGCAGGCCGCAACCGACAGTTTTCCCTTTCATGTGCTTGTTGGGGGTGAGGATGAAGCAGCATCCCTGAGCTGGAGGTGGGGATACTTTGGAAACGCCCAGCTCAGGGACTGAACTCTAAAAGGTGTGTTTAATAATGTCACTGTTCTGAATGGTGTTGCTCAAGAGTCTAGGGCTGATACCTGATATCCGTACTTTGCTGGAATTGGGGAGTTACTATGTCAGGTCACGAAGCTCAGAAGAGAGGTAATCGATCAGTTACTAGTGCCAGGGCCGTACAGACGCAGGGTGTTAGATATGGCCAATGTACATGTCTTAGGTGGTCATCTGGAGGTAGAAAAAGCCCAGGAAAGAATCTTCCAGAGGGTCTACTGGCCCAGTTGGCACCGAGAAATTGTGAATTACTGTAGGTCCTGTCACACCTATCAGTTGACCTCCCCTGTGGCTCACTTCCGTAGCCCTTTAGTGCCACTACCTGTCATTGAGGTCCCAATCGATCGCATCACCATGGATCTAGTGGGACCCCTGGTCAAGTCCGCCAGAGCACATCAGTATATCTTGGTGGTACTGGACAATGCTACATGTTACCCGGAGGCTGTACCACCACGAAACTCCTCTGCCAAGTGCATAGTCCAGGAGCTAGTCCACATCTTTTCTAGAATGGGGTTGCCTAAGGAGATCCTAACGGACCAAGGGACCCCATTTATGTCAAGGGGGATGAGGGAGTTGTGAAAAATCCTGCAAATCACACAACTCAGGACCTCAGTCTACCACCCCCAGACAGACGGCTTAGTGGAGAGGTTTAATAAAACCTTGAAGGCCATGTTGAAGAAGGTCGTAGAGAAAGACTGCCGGAACTGGTACTGTCTACTGCCGTACCTTCTGTTTTCTATTAGAGAAGTCCCACAGGCCTCTACTGGCTTCTCACCATTTGAGCTGTTATATAGCTGACAGCCCCTTGGACTCCTGGATGTAGCAAAGGAGACTTCGGAGGCGGGGTCTACACCCTACAGGAATGTAATCAAACATGTGGCCCAGATGCAAGAAAGGATTGTTGAGGCGATGCCTATTGTGAAAGAACACCTCCTCAAAGCACAAGAGGCACAGTCAAGGGTGTACTAAAGATCAGCGAGGGTGAGACACTTCCACCTTGGAAATTGGGTACTAGTGCCTACGGTGGAGAGCAAATTCCTGACCAAGTGGCAGGGCCCCTATGAAGTTCTTGAAAAGCTTGGCAATGTCAACTATAGAGTCCACTAACCAGGGAAAAGGAAGCCCTACCAGGTGTACCAGGTCAACCTGATCAAGCCATGGCGACATAGGGAGTTTGTGGAAGCTCCTGTTTGGTGGCGAAGACCAAAGCCCACGTGAAGGAAGTCAAGCTGGCAGAGTCGCTGTCACATGCCCAGATGCCACAGTGCCGAGAGTTGCTATAGCGGAACTGAGACCTGTTCTCAGAACTACCAGGGCGTACTCGGATCATAGAGCATGAGTTTCTTCCGGGTCATCATGTCCAAGTAAATATGAAGCCGTATCGGATTCCCGAAGCCCACCGAGAGGTGATTGCAAAAGAGGTGAAGCGGATGCTGAGCATGGGAGTCATTGAGGAGTCCAGGAGTGGCTGGTCCAGTCCCATAGTCTTAGTGCCAAAACCAAATAGAGAATGGCAGTTTTGCAATGACTATAGGAAACTCAACAAATTCTTGAAGTTTGACACCTACCCAATGCCCAGTGTAGATGAACTGTTTGAAAGGTTGGGGCCAGCCAGGTATATTACCACCCTTGACCTCGCTAAAGGAATTGGCAAATACCCATGTCCCAAGATGCCAAGGAGAAGACTGTCTTCTCAACGCCAGATTGTTGATTCTAGTACACAAGGATGTTGTTTGGGTTGCAAGAAGCCCTGGCTACCTTCCAGAGGACCATGGACTTGATTCTAGCTCCCCACAAGAAGTATGCAGCAGCCTACTTGGATGACATCGTGATCTATAGCCAGGATTGGGGAAGCCATCTGAGCAAAGTCCAGGCGATACTTGATTCTTTAAAGAAGGCAGGGTTTTCTATAAACCTGAAGAAATGTGCCATGGGCATTGAAGAAACCAAATACTTGGGTTATGTCGTAGGGAGAGGTGAAATAAAGCCCCAAATAAAGTCGACGTGATCAAGAAGAGTTGGCCACTACCCCTCTCAGGGAAACAGGTCAAAGCGTTCCTAGGCATCGTGGGCTATTACCGCCGGTTCATCCCTAACTTCGTCATGATAGCGGCCCCTTTGACAGACCTCCTTACAGGGACAAAGTCGGTTATGGCTAAGTAATCTCCAGAAGCTGAGACTGCCTTCGAAGGTAGCTCTGTGTAAACAGACAGTTATGGTGGCACCGGATTTCTCAAATAAGTTTGTGGTCCAGACAGACATGTCAGATGTCGGGCTGGGTGCTGTCCTATCACAAGAAGTGAACGGGGAAGAGCATCCCATAATGTATTTAAGTCAGAATGTGACATCCTGTGGGAAGAATTACTCCATAGTGGAAAAGGCCATCAAGTGGGTGTTGGACACTTCAAGATACTACCTCTTAGGCAGGAAGTTCAGGCTAGTGTCAGACCATGCCCCACTAAGGTGGATGAGTGACAAGAAGGGGAATGATGCCGGAGTGACCAGATGGTCCCTAGCCCTTCAGGATTTTAGCTTCCATGCAGAGCATAGGCCCGGGAAACTGCATGGCAATGCTGACGCACTGTCGAGGGTCCACTGCTTGATAGCGTGTCGGGGTGGAGACGCTGCACTGTATGCCCCCTCTACTCCAGACTCGTACACAGGTTTATAGACTATTCTATACCCGCCTATATTGGTTTATTATTATGGAATAGTTTATACGTCAGGAGCTATTTCCATCATTGCCCCTCTCTTGCATCCTGTGGTTCTTTTGCACAATATTTATTTACACCCTGATAGAGGTAGTACATATGTTTTCCCCATATCTACTACATATAGTCTGTATTGATATACACCTGGTTTCTTATTGTTTTATTTATATGTGTATTATATATATATATACACACATATACATAATGGGTATGGAAAGTATTCAGACCCCTTCAAAGTTTTCACTCTTTGTTTCTTTGCAGTCATTTGGTAAATTCTAAAAAGTTCATTTTTTTTTCTCATTAAAGTACACTCTGCACCCCATCTTGACTGAAAAAAAAAACAAATGTAGAAATTTTTGCAAATGTATTAAAAAAGAAAAACTGAAATATCACATTATCATAATCAGACCCTTTGCTCAGACACTCATATTTAAGTCAAATGCTTTCCATTTCCTTGTGATCCTCCTTGAGATGGTTCTACTCCTTCATTGGAGTCCAGCTGTGTTTAATTAAACTGATAGGACTTGATTTGGAAAGGCACACACCTGTCTGTATAAGACCTCACAGCTCACAATGCTCACAATGCTTGTCAGACCAAATGAAAACCATGAGCTCAAAGAAACTGCCCAAGGAGCTCAGAGACAGAATTGTGGCAAGGCACAGATCTGGCCAAGGTTACAAAATAATTTCTGCATTACTCAAGGTTCCTAAGAGCAAAGTGGCCTCCATAATCCTTAAATGGACGAAGTTTGGGCCACCAGAAGTCTTCCTAGACCTGGCCATCCAGTCAAACAGAGCAATTGTGGGAGAAGAGCCATGGTGAGAGAGGTAAAGAAGAACCCCAAAATCACTGTGACTGAGCTCCAGAGATGCAGTAGGGAGATGGGAGAAAGTTTCACAAAGTCAACTATCACTGCAGCCCTCCACCAGTCAGGCCTTTATGGCAGAGTGGCCCGACGGAATCCTCTCCTCAGTGCAAGACAAATGAAAGTCCGCATAGAGTTTGCTCAAAAACACATGAAGGACTCCCAGACTATGAGAAATAAGATTCTCTGGACTGATGAGATGAAGATAGATCTTTTTGATGATAATGGAGAAAACCAGGCACTGCTCATCACCTACCCAATACAATCCCAACAGTGAAACATGGTGGTGGCAGCATCATGCTATGGGGGTGTTTTTCAGCTGCAGGGACATGACGACTGGTTGCAATTGAAGGAAACATGAATGCGGCCAAGTACAGAGATATCCTGGGTGAAAACCTCTTCCAGAGTGCTCTGGACCTCAGACTTGGCCGAAGGTTCACCTTCGAACAAGACAATGACCCTAAGCACACAGCTATAATGACAAAGGAGTGGCTTCACAACAACTCTGTCACCATTCTTGACTGGTCCAGCCAGAGCCCTGACCTAAACCTAATTGAGCATCTCTGGAGAGACCTGAAAATGGCTGTCCACCAACGTTCACCATCCAACCTGTCGGAACTGGACAGGAACTGCAAGGAAGAATGGCAGAGGATCCCCAAATCCAGGTGTGAAAAACTTGTTGCTTCATACCCAAGAAGACTCATGGCTGTACTAGTTCAAAAGGGTGCTTCTACTCAATACCGAGCAAAGGGGCTGAATATTTATGACCATGTGATATTTCAGTTTTTCTTTTTTAATAAATTTGCAAAAATTTCTAGATTTCTGTTTTTTTTCCAGTCAAGATAGGATGCAGAGTGTACTTTAATGAGAAAAAAATGAACTTTTTAGAATTTATCAAATGGCTGCAATGAAACAAAGAGTGAAAAATTTAAAGGGGTCTGAATACTTTCCATTCCCACTGTATGTATATATATGTATTCTGGTGGCAATGGTATATATTCCATTGATTTGTACTGTACATTTGCATGTGGGAAACACATGTTGTTCAGCGCTTTCTCCTGGTTGCTTTGTTCCCACCCCTATTCGTATTTTAGCTTGATCCATTAAAATTTGTTATATTTTAGCATACTCTGGTCTTCTTTTTGGTTCTATATCATTGGTTTTCTGTGTTTTCGTTACCGATTGGTCTATACAGTCGTTTTTAAACATGCATCCTGACTAGGTAGTGTATGTATGTATGTATATATATATATACATACATGCATGCATGCATGCATACATACATACATACACACACACAGTGTTATACTTAATGCATTTCCTTCTCAGAACTGATTATTCTTCTTCTAATCTTCATGTGTATCGTGATTTTCGAATTTTGAGCTTTTTTGCTTATTGATAGCCAAGCCCGCCAGCTTTGGGCAGAGGAGGGTATGTAAGATGGCCACCGGACAGGTCCTCGAGGTTGTTAGCTTCGGTGATGTAAACCCAGAAAAGCATGCTCCAGCACATATAGTACTGAAAGGGTTAATAGGTCGTATGAGGGCCGCTTTTACGAGCAGTCATAAGAGATGGGTGGGAATGGCTGCTCACATCTCCCCAACCCAGGGGCGTGGTTTGGTAAATAAAATGGAGACCAATTGTGTCATTCTGTGTCTGGAGATGTGTGGATCTCCAGGATGCTGGTCTGTGCTAAAGACCTAAGGATTGGAAACTGACCTGAGCGGGCGAACCCGCAACATTGTATGGACATTTTACTTTGTATTTCCACTTTGTGCCGGAAAAGGGTGTTTTTGTTTTGCTACCTGAGCAATTTATGCTGTCTGAATAAACTAGCCTGGATTTCAATGAAAATGCTTCCTGTGCCTACCTCAGCTGCAGTCGAGTGAGTACCAAACCGTACAGTAGCTATACAATATTAGTGTCTGCTATACAAGGAGTAATGCTGCATTCAGGAGAAATTGCGTAATAAATTGTGCAGTCTAAAAATTAGGGCTGAAGTAACATTTTAGCTGAATGGAATTTGGCTAAATGGAATTATTAATTTTTTTTCTTCTATTTTCGTTAATGCAAAGCAACTCAAGGAATAGCAAACTTCTTGTATGCTTTGAAACCTCCATTCTTTAAATTGGGGTGATTTTTAGGGGGTTACAATAAAAGGCCCTTCAAAGTCACTTCAAAAGTGAATAGGTCCATAAAAATGCAGTTTATTTTAAATTTCCTTGGAAATATGAAAAATTGCTGCTAAAATTGTAACCCCTTCATGACCTTTGACATACCTATACGTCCTGATCGGGAAGGGATTCCCGACCACTGACATACAGTAACATCATGACGATTGTGCCGGGCCCAGGGGCTTTGCCCTCACCATCATCGTCGGGAGCTTGGCTTAAGTGATAGCAAAGCCTCGGCTGTCACTGTCAGGAGCATTGCCCTCACCATTCCCAGCTTTTTAACCCCTTAAATGTCGTTATCAATAGAAATAACAGCATTTAGAAGGCTTGAGGAGGGAGAGGGCTCCCTCTCCTACGTGATCTGCATCAGGTGCCATCATACACTGGGAGAACCCCTAAGGTGCCATAACAGCCTGAGGACCCCATTTTACAAAGTACACCTCTCAGTGAACTCTTCTAGGGGTGCAATGATCATATTAACACCATGGGTGTGTCACAGAATTTTATACCATTGGGCAGTGAAGAAAAAATAATTACATTTTTATCTCAAATATTTTGTTTTAGCCCCAGATTTTACGTTTTAAATGGGGTTAATGGATAAAACTGGCCCCTAAAATGTGGCCCACAATTTCTGCTGAATGTGGCAATACCTCATATGTGGCTGTACAGTACTGCTTAGCCACACGGCGACACTCGGGAAGGACGGAGCGCTATTTGACTGCTGGAGTATAGGTTTTCCTAGAATAGTTTGCGGACTCCATATACAGAGACCCTAAATGCTAAAAGAGCAGAATACCCCCCTCAAGTGACCCCATTTTGTAAGTTATACCACTGACAAACATGTGGATGGTAAATCTGATGTAGGCACACACTGGAGCTCTGGAGGGCGGGATGGGGGGGGGGGTAGCATTAAAATTTCGAGGAGCACAGAATTTGCTATATTTCTTTTGGGGGCGAGGAGTTATTTCACTTTTCCAGTGCCCTTGTGCTACCAGTAACGTGGAAGCACCCTATATTTACATTGACAGATGAAACCAGGGGAGGAGTCTTGAGGAGATAATTTGCATATTCCCACTGCATTTTGGGATAAGTGAAGAGTCTCCGCGAGCTCAAAGAACACTGGATTTTGGCCGTTGGAGCTGAAAGGAGGATATCGGTAAACCGAATTTTGGAGCGTTTTTCACTGTTTTCATAACACATTAACAATAAGAACATGGAAGAGTCCAGGAGCCATTTGGTGAGCTGCATATCCTGATACATGTTCACATACTTGCCAGGGAAAAGCCAAACTTCACATGCCAGAAATGCAAGCTTGTGTCCCTGTTGGAGGAAAAGTTGCAAAATCTAGACGAGAGGTTAACTACCTTGAAAATCATTAAGGAAGGTGAAGAGTTCTTAAGACAGAGGAGAATTATCTCTTCATGATACAGGAAGAGAAGAAATTCGAACTGCACCTGATGAAACAGAGGAATGGAAGCATGTGACCCAGAGAAGCAGGAGTATCGAGAGGCAGTCAGCACCCATACTGCTCAGGAACCAGTACCAGGCTCTCACACAGGAGAACCATGAAGAAATACAGCAAGATAAGACTTTGCCCACAATGAATAACCTTGTAAGCCCTCAGAATCCTCCTGGATAGAGAAAGAAAATGTTGTGAAGAAAAAACGGAGAGTGGTGGTCATGGGGGATTCCCTGTTGAAAGGAACAGAGGCCGCTATCTGCAGACCAGACATAACCTCAAGAGAAATGTGCTGTCTTCCAGGAGCAAAAATTAAAGATGTGTCTGACAGAATATCAAGACTTTTCAGACCTACAGATCACTACCCATTCCTGCTTATACATGTGGGTACAAATGACACCGCAAGAAAGGACCTGGAAACCATCTGCAGTGACTTTGAAAACTTAGGCAAGAAAGTGAAAGAATTGGGAGCGCAGGTGGTCTTCTCATCCATCCTCCCAGTGGATGGCCATGGAGCAATGAGGTGGAATAAGATTCTACAGGTAAACAACTGGCTACGTCGATGGTGCTGTCAACAAGGATTTGGATTTCTGGATCATGGAATGAATTACCTATATGATGGACTACTTGCTAGAGATGGGGTGCCCCTTACGAAGACTGGAAAACATGTATTTGGAAGTCGCCTTGCTACACTCATCAGGAGAGCTTTAAACTAGAACAATATGGGAAGGGAAGCAAAAGGCCAGAAAAAGCCATACAGCTGACAAATACTATTGAGATCTCTGCTATTGGAAGTGGAAAGGAAGAACAAAGACAAAAAAATCTAAGTAATAAAAATATGGGAGGAAGAGAAACCAATCACAAACTAAAATGTTTTTATACAAATGCACAAAGCATGGGCAAGAAACAAGGAGAATTGGAACTACTAACGCAGGAAAAGAAATATGATGTCATTGGAATCACTGAAACTTGGTGGGACGATACACATGATTGGAATGCAAGGCTAAAAGGATACAACTTATTTGCAAGAAGCAGACTTGATAAACGAGGAGGAGGTGTTGCATTGTATGTTAGAAAAGCGTATATCTGCAGAGAGATTGAAGCAGAGACTTCGAGTTCTGTGGAAAGTGTTTGGGTCAGAATACAAGGAGAGAACAACGGAAAGGACACCATTGTAGGCATTTACTACAGGCCACCTGGGCAAGCTGAAGATATGGATGAACTCTTTATGTATCAAATGACCAAGTTCTCCAAAAAATATGACGTAGTGGTCATGGGAGATTTCAACTATCCAGACATTTGTTGGGAATCTCTCTCAAGTAAAACTAACAGGTCAAGCAAATTCTTATCCTCTCTTGCTGACAACTTTATCTTCCAAAAGGTAGGGGAGAAAACAAGGGGATCTGCTACTTTGGATCTAATCCTTATAAACAGGGAGGAAATGGTTGAGGAGATAAAAGTGGCTGTGACCCTAGGAGGCAGCGATCATGCTATTATAGAATTTTGGATAACTAGAGGAGGAAGACATGTGAAGACTCAAACTTCAAGGTTAGATTTTAGATAGGCAGATTTTAAGAGACTCAGAAAGAGAATAGGAGGGATCCAATGGCTGGATGTCCTTAAGGACAAAAATGTCCAGGAAGGATGGGAAATTTTTAAAAATGAGATTCTCAAATCACAATCGTTAACAATCCCGAAAAGTAGGAAGAATGGGAAGCATTTAAGGAAACCAAGATGGATGAACACAGCACTTAAACACATGCTAAAAAGAAAGAAAGAAATGTTTATCAAATGGAAAGAAGGAGTCATATCTAAAGAAGATTATAATGCAGTCTGCAGATCCTGCAGGGCACGTATCAGGTCAGCTAAAGCTGACAATGAATTAAGGCTTGCAAGAGATGTCAAAAGCAATAAAAAAGGATTTTGGGGGTATGTCAAAAGTAAAAGAAAAGTCAAAGATGCTATAGGATTTTTACAGGATGAAAATGGTGAAATGGTAAGAAAGGATGTTGAGAAGGCCGAACTTTTTAATTCCCATTTTGCATCTGTTTTCTCTCAGAAAGAAAATGGAACATCAACTGATCTTCACTGTCCTATTAAAGGAATTGAAGAATCCAGGTTATCTGTAAACAGAAAGATTGTGAGGGAATATTTAGCTAACATAAATGAGTTCAAGTCTACAGGTCCAGATGAATTAAACCCCAGAGTACTGAAGGAGATCGTAGAAGAAATTTTAGAACCACTCTCCATAATCTTTGAAAATTCTTGGAGAACAGGAGAAGTCCCAGAAGACTGGAGAAGAGCAAATGTTGTTCCTATCTTCAAAAAGGGGAAGAAAGTGGACCCAGGGAACTATAGGCCGGTGAGTCTGACTTCTATACCAGGAAAGATCTTTGAACAAATTATTAAACAACATGTATGTAAGTACCTGGATAAGAATGAAGTGATTAACCAGAGTCAGCATGGGTTTGTAACTAACAAGTCATGTCAGACTAACTTAATTTCCTTCTACGACAGAATCACTGACTGGGTGGATCAGGGAAATTGTTAAGGGGACGGTTGCAAACAACTTTTATTAAATAATGGAAAGCAACCTTACACGGGGTCCGCGATGCAGCCTGGTGGACTGCGGCCAAACACCTTCCGGGTGAGAAGGTAAAACAACCAACTTAAATAACAATCCCTTCCGTGTTACTGCACACCGGAACGGGAATAGGGATTCGCACTATCTCCGTTAACAGCACGAGAGATGTGCGATAAATAATATATCTGTAGCCCTGTTAACTGCACAGGGACTACACAGCAGACGCTAGGATGCGTGTGTGACTCACGTCGGCGAATACGTGCTCCCAGCCGGCGTGCTACAGGACTGAAGAGTATCTCTCCACGTGGCTTACAGGCGGTGCCGGGAATAGGGTGTCTGCAGACTGCTCGGGGTGTATGGCGACCCCTTTGTCGGAGCCAGACTGTCAGATGAAGCTACCTGCCTATTTCATCTAAGCCTGTCTATTTTCACTAAACCTGCCTGCCAGAAACTAAAGCACACGTGGAGCCCAACAGACCAAGCGTCCACACAACACCATCACAGCTCAATGATCAGAGCGCGCCGCCATATCTGTGGGCGGGCTATTTAAAGATTAAGCCCTGCCCACCGTCGCACTATAGGTGACGTCACCCGCAACCAATCAGGCGGCGCCAGGTCACCGGATCAGCTGACTCCCAAACCACCAATCACGGTCCACCATGTCACGGGCATGCTCAGTGCAGAGAATCCTGGACTTAAGCTTTAGCAGCCCTGTTTCCCTCCGCAACCTATCCTTCATGTTGCTAGGAACAAAGACCAAAGAGACAACCTGTATATCTCGTGCACCAGCTAGGCGTTGGGACTGATGATGATGCTGAACAGCATCAGCCCTGGCTGGACTGGAATGGGAGACTACAGAATTCACTGATGGTTCTGAACCCCTTTCGAAACCAGCAAACGCCCGACGCCTAACAGAAATGCTGTAGATATAGTATATCTTGACTTCAGCAAAGTATTTGACAAAGTATCTCACACCATCCTTATTGAAAAAATGATCAAGAATTGAAAGGACAAGGCAACTGTTAGGTGGATTCATAACTGGCTTAGTGATCGGACTCAACGGGTGGTCGTAAATGGCTTCACATCCAGCTGGATGAATGTCTCAAGTGGGGTACCACAGGGCTCTGTCCTGGGACCTGTATTGTTCAACATCTTTAGCAATGATTTAGATGAAGGAATTGAGGGTAAACTGATTAAATTTGCTGATGACACAAAGCTAGGAGGGATAGCTAACACTAGAGAAGAGAGAGACAGGATTCAAAAAGACCTAAATAATCTGGAGCAGTGGGCAGCAAGTAACAGAATGTTTTTTAACAGGGAAAAATGTAAAGTACTACATCTGGGCAATAAAAATGAAAAAGGCATATACAAAATGGGAGGAATAGAGCTAAGCAACAGTACATGTGAAAAATACTTAGTTATACTAATAGATCATAGACTGAACATGAGTCAACAGTGTGATGCAGCAGCAAAAAAAGGCAAATACAATTCTGGGATGTTTTAACAGAAGCATACAGTCTAGATCACGTGAAGTCATTATCGGACTTTACTCCTCTTTGGTGAGACCTCATCTGGAATACTGTGTCCAGTTTTGGGCACCACATTTTAAAAAAGACATCGACAAACTGGAGCAAGTTCAGAGAAGAGCGACCAGAATGGTGACCGGTCTGCAAACCATGTCCTATGAGGAACGGTTGCAGGATTTGGGAATGTTTAGCTTGCAAAAAAGAAGACTGAGAGGAGACTTAATAGCTGTCTACAAATATGTCAAGGGCTGTCACATTGTAGAAGGATCATCTTTATTCTCATTTGCACAAGGAAAGACTAGAAGCAATGGGATGAAACTGAATGGGAGGAGACACAGATTAGATATTATAAAAAACTTTTTGACAGTTAGGATGATCATCGAGTGGAACAGGCTGCCACGAGAGGTGGTGAGTTCTCCTTCAATGGACGTCTTCAAGCAGAGGCTGGACAGACATCTGTCTGAGATGATTTAGTGAATCCTGCTTTGAGCTGGGTGTTGGACCAGATGACCCAGGAGGTCCCTTCCAACTCTACAATTGTATGATTCTATGGATCTGAGTGTTTTGTTTGTTTTGTGGATAGAATTGAAGCTTTTATTGGGAACATTTAACATAACATTTTGGATCATATTTATCCTGTGCTCTATGCTGAGCACTTATTTTGGGGTTTCCATCAAAATCTCTGGGTGACGTGATTCAGGTGACACCCCCCAGTGGATCCATTCATTATAATGAGGCAGCAGAGTTACTCTTCTGGGCTCCATCTTACCTCTGTTCAGCGTTGTCCTACTTTTCAGAGGTGTCCAAAACTGCGGCCGATCGCGCATTTATGCACACCTAAAAAGACGGACAATACCAACTCACAGGCCAGACGGCATCCAGTGTTGCCATCTGCCTTGTTTTAGGGAATCGTCCTCTGGGACAGTCATGTAAGGGCTTGTTTTTTGCGGGACGATTTGACGTTTTTATTGGTACCATTTTTGGTCACATGTCATTTTTTGATTGCTTTCTATTCTAAATTTGGGGAGGGAAAATAAACAAAAACTGGCAATTCAGGAATTGTGTTTTTTTTTTTTTTAATACCGTTCTGCGTGTGGTAAAATTGATAAGGCAGAGTTATTCTTCAGCTCTGTACGTTTACAGCGGTACCACATTAATAGCGTTTTTATACAAAAAATATATATATTTTTTGCATCGCGTTATTCTGAGAGCTATAATTTTTTTATTTTTCCACTGATGGGGCTGTATGGCGGCTTGTTTCTTGTGGGACAAGATGACGTTTTCAGTGGTACTAATTTTATTTATATTTGTTTTTTTTATCGTGTTTTATTCCACTTTTTTTTCCCAGTGGCATGATGATAAAGCATCGTTAGTCTCGTTTTTTTACGTTTTTTTTGTGCGGCGTTCACTGAAGGGGTTAACTAGTGTGACACTTTTATAGGTCGGGTTGTTCCAGACTCGGCAATACCAAATATGTGTACTTTTTTTATTTTATTTTTTTTTTTTTTTACATAAAAATGTGTATTTATTAGTGAATATTTTTTTTAATTATTATTATTTATTTATTTATTTATTTTTTTACCTATTTTTACACATTTTTTGCCATTTATTTTTTACTTTTTTACTTAGTCCCTTTATGGGACTTTCACTTGTTTCTCTTTGATCACAGGTATAATGTATTGCAATGTACTAGATTGCAGTGCATTCATTATACCTTTAGTGAAAGTTCCTGAGCCCTGGTCACCATGGCAATGATTGGGCCCCACGACATCGCAGGGCCACCGATCTGTCAGCGGATTTAACAGCCAGGGATGGTGCTGACACGGCTACTAGCTGTTTAGTGCCGGAGCTCAGCCACTGGCGGCGCTGAACTCCGACACTGATCGGGCTGGAGACGCTGATATTTCAGTATCTCCTGCACGATCATGCTGAGATCGGTCAGTCAGATTGACTGACCGATCGCAGCAATCTAGGTGTGCGGACCGACCATATGGCTCCCTGCACCCCTTTTTGTGCTGCTCAGCTGTCACAGATAGCTGTCCGCACTTATCTGTCACTGAGTGTTTACACGCTGTGACAGTTTAAAGCCATAACGGACACTGCACGGCAAGGAGCATTAACTTACACCTGCTCATGCCGTGCAGTGTCCGTCATTGGGCGTTATGGGGTTAATACCGCTGTCAAGTGTGATGGTGACATGTAACAGACTTTAACATAATGGCCATCAGTTCTAATGAACATGGGGCCACCGTGCAGTATGAATGCAGATTGACGAAGGGTTACCTTGACTGCCGGATGACCACTTTAAAAAAATATATATATGGCTCTCAGAATATGGTGACAAAAGCCAAATTGTTTTTGTAAATGTTTTATTTTTTTTTTAATTAGTAAATCATGAAAAGAAATATATAGATTTGGTTTCCCGTAACCATACTGACCCATAGAGCAAAGGTAACAGATCACCACTAGATTAGCACAAAGTAAGCGGCGCTAGTACAAAACCTTGAAAAAGAAAATGTGGAATTACAGTTTTTCTCCTCACCGTTTCCACTTATTTCATAGAATAAGTGGTGTTCTGCAAAAAACAAGCCCTCTTGCGGCTATGTCGAAATATTAGAAAGGTTATGGTTCTTGTTACAAGGAGAGGAAAAACTAAGTTACAATATCCTGGGGAAAAGCTCTGTGTCTGCCTCCTGAAAACCTCCAGCTCAGGGTTTGTTACCCGACCGACGACATGTTTAACAGATTCCTTTGACTAAACCACCCTTCACATGTCCATATAATACCGGTACTGGAAAAATGGTACCGGTGTCATAAGTATTTTGGATCAGTGTGCCGTCCGTGTGCCATCAGTGTTCCATCCGTGTGCAATTCATTTTTTTTCCACCATGACTTAAATATCAATTCCAAAGCTTCTCCTATACTTTGCAATGTTAAACATGTACAGCACACGGTTGTCACAAGGATGTTTCACACGGAGCCCGAAATGTGTATTGGCCCTTGTAATCCATGCGGACGGGTCTCATGCAAAGATCTCCATAGATTATGATAGGTATGTGTGGATACGTGTCTTCAATGCATGTGAAAGCGAATGCCACACGTGCTGAAAACATGTACATGTGAAGGAAGCTGTAGCGTCGGCGTCCCTGCCCTCTGCTAGGCAGGGACGCTGTTCCCCTCACCTCTCCGCTCCGAGCCCGGCGTCCTCCTCCCGCTCTGCTGGCAGCGCGCGCTCCTTCCCGGCCATGGTGCTTAGGGCGCGCGCGCTCCCCCCCTCTTAAAGGGGCCGCGCGCGCCGTCCTAAGGAGTCCCCGGCCAATGGCCGGAGGACTTCACCATATATAAGGCACCTCCTCCAAAATGGAGGTGCCTAAGCAATGTTGTTGCACTGTTCACTACTCTGCTTCAGCCCTCAGGTCCCGTTTCCAGTTACCTGCCAGTCACCTGCCAGTTTCCTGCCAGATTGCTGTCTGATTCCTGCCTGTTATCCGCTTACCTGCTTGCTAGCCTGAGGTCCGACGGTCTGCCTTCCGACACCTGTCAGTCTGTCTATGGACCAGCTTGCCCGCTCACCTGGGAGCGCTCATCTGCTACCTGTCTGCTAGCCTACCTGGAGGCTCCGCCGTCACGTGCTGTGACCACCTGCCAGTCCAGAGACTCTTGCCCGCTCACCTGGGAGCGCTCATCTGCTACCTGCCTGTTAGCCTACCTGGAGGCTCCGCCGTCACATGCTGTGACCACCTGCTTATCCAGAGATTCTCGCCTGCTCACCTGGGAGCACACATCTGCCATCTGCCTGCTAGCCTACCTGGAGGCTCCGCCGTCACATGCTGTGACCACCTGCTTATCCAGAGACTCTCGCCTGCTCACCTGGGAGCACACATCTGCCATCTGCCTGCTAGCCTACCTGGAGGCTCAGCCGTCACAGGTCGTACCTACCCTTTACCCAGAGACTGTCCCGGTCACTTGCCGTGACCTCCTGCCCGTTCACCCAGAGACTGTCCCGGTCACTTGCCGTGACCTCCTGCCCGTTCACCCAGAGACTGCCCCGGTCACTTGCTGTGACCTCCTGCCCGTTTACCCATAGACTGTCCCGGTCACCTGCTGTGACTACCTGCCTGTCTTCCCTGGTCGCCACCCGCTTCCTTACAAGGACCGCCCCCTTGTATAAGTTGCTCAGAGGTTCCGCCTCCCAGACCCGTTACAGAAGCTTTACACACTGTGTGAACAAGTATGAAAAGTCACCTCTTAATCATTGAATTAAGGTTTTCTCTTTTGGTTCATTGCCATGGGTATAAAATCCAGCATCTAAGCATGTAGTCTGCCTGTGCGAACAGTTGTGATAAAATGGCTCGTTCTAAAGAGCTCCCTGAATTCAGCATCTTGCTGTCATATGTTGTCACAAGTCAGTTCATGAAAGTTCAAATAAGACATGGCTGGGTGAGTTTGGTGTGGAAGAACATGACTGACCCTTCAAGAGACCTAACCTCAACTCCATCAGATAGATACCTTTTGGATTAACCAGAGATTACAAGCCAGGTCCCCTTGTCCAACATCAGTGTCTGACCTGATAACTGCTCTTCTGGAAGAATAGACAACAAATTGCACAGAAATATCCCCAATTTTTTTTTTAGAGTGGAAGCTTTATTAGCTGCAAAGGGAGATCAACTCCATGTTGGATTTAAAAAGCAATGTCATAAAATTTCCTCCAGGAGTAATGTGTATGTGTCCCAATAATTTTATCCCTACAGTGTGTAATAGGTTCTGCTTCATCCATGGTGAGAGGTGGAGACTGCTTCTCTGATGATGTGTAAATCTGGAGGTGAATGAGAATCATAATCAGTTTTGTTATATATTTTAGGAAGGACGTCCAGAATAAGAGGCAGAAAGCGTCCGATTATTGAGGACGACAGTGAGGAGGAGGTGCAGCCAACGTAAGCACTAAATACGACTATCATTCGTTACATTGTATTGTAAGGCTATGTTCACATGTCTGGTAGTTATAACTGTTTTTGGATTTGTTAGGGGTGATAAAAAATGAAAAGATACAATGCAAAATTAGTTCATTCAAATAAGGACGGGAATGTCTTAAATTGTTTTCTTTTTTACTGCAATCTGTTTTTTAGCAGGATCATGTGCCGATTTGCCATGAGCGTTACCCGTTGGCCATCGCTCATAGCAGATGATCATTTTAACCATGTGTAGCACAAGTGATCGGATGAAGGCACCTTCAAGTCTTCTAAGGAAACTATTAAGGCCAGAAAAAAGTAAAAAAAAAAATTATTTTTTTTTTAAATATAAACGTTCAAATCACCCCCCTTTTGCCCCATTCAAAATAAATGAATAATAAAACAAAAATATACATATATTGCTGCATTCTGAATCGCCCGATCTATCAAGATATAAAAAGAATTAATCCAAATTGTAAACGGTGTAACGAGAAAAAAAATCAAAACACCAGAATTAAGTTTTTTTGGTCGCTGCAACATCGCAATAAAACGCAATCACCGGCGATTAAAACATATCTACCTAAAAATATTATCAATAAAACCTTCAGCTCAGCGTGCGAAAAATAAGCCCTCACCCAGCCCCAGATCCTGAAAAAGGGAGACGCTACGGGTCTCGGAATATGGTGCCATTATAATTTTTTTTACAAACTTTGGAATTTATTTCACCACTTTAAAAAAAATAACCTATTCATGTTTGGTATCTACAAACTCATAATGACCTGGAGAATCATAATTGCAGGTCAGTTTTAGCATTTAGTGATCATGGTAAAATAACAACAACCAAGAAACAAGTGTAGAATTATACTTTTTTTGCAATTTTGACGCACTTTTGAATTTTTTCCTTTTTCTCCAGTACACGACATTGTAAAACCAATGATGTCGTTCAAAATTACAATTCGTCCCAGAAAAAATAAACCATCACAGGGACATATTAAAAAATAAAAAAGTTATGCCTCTGGGAAAAAGGGGAGCGAAAAACGGAAAATCCCAAGGTCGTGAAAGGGTTAAAGGACAGAAATCCTCAACTATATTGATTGTATTGATTGAACAGTACCACCACATACCACCATAGCATTACTGAATCTCTCTATACCATGTGTGGTTAATACCGTAACTAATACTGCCATATAGTTACTAAATTATACTTTTATAACATGATTTTAGAACCACCATACTGTAACTGAAAAACAGCATCATATTGTGACTTTATCACTTGGGGTCTGAGCTGTTTTGATGCCCAGCGATCAAAAAGTTATTTAATTCTAAATGCCCTGAGACTCATGAGATAGAAGTTGGCTAAACCCGGTGATTTTGGCTTGAATCGGTTAGCTTCCTAACGTCTGTGGGGACAGGCCTGATTCTAGCTTTTTTTTTGGTGCCCAAGGCGAAAATTCAAGTGGCACCCCTCCCAGCAGTTCATGGTATACCTGCAGTGAATAAACACAATCCCATCATTGTTTTTTAGGTTTTGCTTTTAAGATATTCATTATGTGGTAAAAGTGACGTGTGAACATGATTCTCCAGGTCTTTGTGATTACAGTAATCCCAAACTTTCAGAGATTCTTATTTTTGTAAAAAAAAACCCAACATTTAGCTTGTGATGCTTTTTTTAGGACCTGTTAGAACAATAAAAATATATCTATGAAGCTATGTGAGAGCTGTTTTTTGCATAGTAAGTTGAAATATTTATTGCTATCAATTCAGGGTGCATACATTTGGATGGCTTTTTGCTGTAAGAGGTGTGGTGACAAAAAAATGTAGTTCTGCTATTTTTTTTCTCTTTACTGCATATGTTAGTTCTTTTTATATTTTGATAGATCAGACTTTTAAGGATGTGGACATACCAAATTTTTTTTAATTGTTTAATTTGTTTTTAATGAGGGAAGACCGCACCAGATCCATGATCATTAAATGAATACATCACCAGAACATTCCATCAGTACATGAATGGCACCAGCATCATCATCAGTACTTAGATACAGCACCAAAACAACCATTAATACACTAATTCATTATTAGAACCATAATCGGTAATTGAATATAGCACTGGGACCATCATTATTAATTGAATACATCGCCAGAACCACCAACTGCACATGAATACAGTGAAGAGCAAAAGAGTATCAATGTTTTGAACTTTTGACTTTCAGGCTCCATATCTCACCATCCACTACTTCTTTTATTGTGAGACTACCCTCATTTTATAGACAATCATCTTGTCTATCTCATATATAAACTTGAGTTGCAACTATTTAGCATATGATTAATTATGCAGATTCTTGTCATGTCACTGCACTGTTACTGTTTTGCTCCTAAAAATCTAAATACATTTTTTTATTATTTTATTAGTATTTTGTAAATCCACCTTTGGCTTTCAACACTGCCTGAATCCTTCTGGGCATGCTCTCGATCAGATTCAAACATGTCTTGACCGACATCTAATTCCGGTTCTCTTTTACATGTTCCCAGTTGGTGCATGCTGTTCGACTCGCTTGGACATGTATATAGTTTTTTATTCCATTCTACCCACAAGTGTTAAATTGGATTAAGGTCTGAGGTCTGTGGGGGCCAATCCAGCACTTCGACTTCATTGTCATTGAACCATTTATTTGCCAATCTCAACGTATGCTTTGGGTCGTTGTCCTGCTGGAACACTATGTTGTCCTTTTTATACCGATGGTACTCGAGTGTACAAAGTAATTTGTCTTGTAGGATACTCACATATAGCTCAGCATTGAGACCACCATCGATTCTGGTAAAGTATCCAATGCCTTTAGCTGTGAAACAACCCCATATCATCAGGCTTCCTTCACCGAACTTGACAGTTCCTTCAATTTCTCCATCCGTTAGCCCCATTTTCCTTTTGTTTCTTCCAGACCCATTTGCACCCATCATAGCCTAGTCTATTGACTTTTGTCCCATAGCTCCAAACCACCCGTTTCCTATCTTCTACAGTTCACTTTTCATACCTTTTTGCAAACTTGTGTCGACGCTTCTTATGATGATATTGAAGTTGATGCTTCTTCATCTTTTTTTGAGCCACCATTCAAGACTTGTGTAACATGCGTTACACGGTGCTTGCATAGACATCTGTGATCTCACTATTACGAAACTTACAAGTCACTCCAGCCCGTGATATTGGAAGCAGACTTTGCATCCCTAAGTATGGCAAAAGAGGTGACGGGGAATGCATGATTGGAGCAGTAGGCTGGTACTTAAAAGGAGTTGGATATGCTGGAGACCTTGAAATGGTCTGGGAAGAAGCGCTCCCTGAAGGACGATACATTGCATACCGCATAGACCGCTCTTATCTAGGAGAGGCATCTGAGGTATCAGTGAGGAAGTGGTGGGTGCTGCCTTTCATGGTAATTGTAGGGTCTTGTGATGGTGTGGGTGTCTATCTGCCCTTTTTGACACCCACCTGGTTAGGTAAAATGCAATATCCAAGTCGTTGTTGGTGAATTAAGACCCATGAGAACAATGAACATTTCTTCACTCCACTTTTGCAAGTACAACTCCCTCTACCTTGATGGTTTTATCATTTAAAATAGTATTTTTCTTTTCACTTTGACTCTTAACACAGACCTTGATTTGTATGTTTCTACAGAAAGAAATTCACAAGAAATGAGGAAACCCCCCCGTCGTCTTTTGTGGCTTTTGAAAGCGACGTTTTGTGAGTAATTTTGACAACATATAATAAGTTTAAGTTAAACTTCACTTAAAAGCTATGTTCACGCATGTTGTGTTTTTTTAGCATTTTTTGCTGCAGATTTTTATGCAAATTTTCAGCTGTGTTTTGCAATACCAGCAAAGTCTATGAGAAACCAGAATTGTCTGTTCACACATCATGCTTTTTTGTTGTTGTGTATTTTGTGCCTTGGTTGGGTTTTTGGAAAATAGAGCATGTCACTTCTTTCAGCATTTTTGTCAGTGTTTTTTCACCCATGGGAAATAATGGGTGGTTGTAAAGGGAAGTGTCCCAGGTTGTACATGTATATACATGCTAGCCATGCTTGCAGATAAGTATACATGTATATATTGGCCCCACATCTCCCCATGTGTTTCAGTCTGTTTGCTGCTGGGGGAGGTTTCAATAGAATGTCCAGCCATGTGCTAAAACAGGTTTTGCGAGTATGGTTGGACTTGAACAAAGACCTTAGCCAGTGAGCAGGGAATAATACATCATTTCCTGTGACATGAAGCTGGACACTGGCTGGACCTAAAACCCCAGAATCCACATGTGCTAGGGCCCCTTAGACTCTTGAAGATGGACATAACAACACATGGCTGAGTATCTCTCTTCCCCTGTAACTTCTTTACTTACTAGCCCTACATACCCTGTACTAACCCTCCTAGATATTGATAGATATATATAGGCAAAGTTGGTATAGTTGGGTGGGCCGATATTGCATGAGTGATTAGCAAACGTGGGTGGAAAATATATTAGGTAATTGGGAATTGTGAATCCGTTTTGTGTACTGTGTTAGTGTGATACATAGCAGTATATTAACTGTAGACTTTTGTGTAATAAATACCTTTTATTAGCACACGGTTTTGTCTCAGTTGGTATATAGTATAAGGCACAGATAACGTTAGTGGAAATTAATTATTAATAGTCAAGTTTGATGTTAATAGTTAATATCGGACCTCAATAGAGGTGTAGGAGAGTTCCCCCATTAATTACTGATAGTTTGGAGGAAAATCGCATCCTTATACAGTGGTGAAAAAAACGCTGAAAAAATGCACTAAAATTTGCAGCAGCGTTTTTGATGGTGAAATAGAATGGGGTTCTTTTTTAACAGAACTTTATGTACATGCATAAATAGAGACAGGACAGTGAAAAAAATCGCTGAAAAAACTCAAAAAACGCAGCAAAACGTTTTTGACGCAGCTGATTTCCTGCCAGAGATTGTGTTTTGATGCAGTTTTCTGAAGCTGAAAAACACAACATGTGTGAACACAGCCAAAGTAAAAAAGTTAAAGGGGTTTACCCGCAAAGTTCATTTTAATCAATAGATCTTGATAATAATAAATTCCACAATTGGATGTGTTTATCTCAGCACAGGAACATTTTATTTAATCTTATAAATGGGCCCCTGCTGTGTACTGTGTAATGGCTTTGTCTGACGGTACAGGGACATGGACAGATAATTCCACAGCTCCTGGGAAGGGGGAGACGCAAAAGAGTCTACAGACATTACAGGACTGGATCACAAAAAATTCTTTCTTTGAGGTAAAACATTTTTTAAAAACAGGCAGGGAAATGTTTTATCTCACATTCATTTTCAAGGAAAACGAACGAGTGCAATCCGATAAAAAATTGGATTCTACTTTGACCAATATTAATTTATGAGTTACAGCTCATCTGTGATTTTTTTCACAGCTGAAATCGGACTTAGAAAAAAAATCGCAAGTCAATGGGTGCGAGAAAAATAAAATCACACGGCTCTCGGACCTTGCGAGTGCCGCTCAATTTTTAAATACCTAGAATCAATTAATTTATTTGAAAGAAACACATAGACTCCTTTAATAAATCTAAATTTAACTAATAACATAACACCCATTCCATTGAAGCCGATGTCAATTGAAATAAAATAATAAAGCATCATCATCCTCACCTGTCCCTGACGTGAATAAAATCATCCATTTGTTGCGCGACAGGTCTAGGTCTGCTACATCAAGATGGCAGGCTGTATTGTCGCAAGATACGACTATACAGTCTGCCATCCTGCAGAGACAATTAGCTGTGCAAGCTTGCGCACCTCAGTGTCTCCCGTGCTGGCAGAAAGGTCATCGGAGTCCTTATCCAATGAACTCTGTTCACCTCACTGACATTAACGCATGTGCGGTGAGAACTTTCCAACAGCACTGCAGTAAAAAAAGAACACACTTTGTAACGTGTGTTTTCACAGCGCAAATGCACCCAAAAACACATGCATATCATAAATAAATAAAAAAAAATGATGTATGTTCCCCCCTACTTTTTATAACCAGCCTATGTAAAGAACAGAGGTGTGCTCTTGTATTAACAAGATAGGAAGGTCCATAGATATTGGCCCTTTCCTAGCCTAAAAATAAAAGCCTGCAGTTACCCCAGAATTGGTGCATCGATGAGATGCGCCAACTCAGGCTCTTTGCTGGCTTTTCCTGATTGCGATGGTGCAGTGGCAATTGGGGTAGTAGTTTTATCAGGTTGATGTCAGCTTTGTAATGTAATGATTGACAAAAGTCTGGGATGGGCTGAAATGTTTTGTATGTGGACCTCCATTAAAAAGAACTTTTAATCAACCACATGAGTGACGGGATTTGTCATTTTAAGCCTTGTAATGTCAGCTGGCATCAAAACCAAGGGTTAGTAATGGAGTGGTGTCTATCAGACACCCCCATTACTAACCCAGTAATAAAAAATAAAAAAAAACACACACACAGGAAAACATAGTTTATTTTAAAGAACACTCCCCCACACCTCGTTCACCTATTTATTAAAAAGCAAAAAAAAAACATGAAGATCCAACGTAATCCAGCCAATCAGAAGAAGTCCAAAAATGGGAACCTGAAAGACATAAAAGGAAAGTTAAATAAATAAAAGGAAGAAACTCTCGCTCATTCGCCAATTTATTTTTAAATTACAATCTCTGCACCTGCGACGTAACCCATTGGGGTTCCCACGACATCTAACGATTCTGTACAGCAAGCTATGGAGCGTCGTTTTGAGAACCATGCTTCATAGGTCACTCCCGGTTATGTCTCACAACCGATAACGTCAGTAACTTAGTAATGTCATCGCTCATGAGTAGTGTTGAGTGATACCTTCCGGTATCAGGAAATATCTGGGGGCGGCTGACGGCTGATGTTTCTAGCCTGGGAGGGTGCCAATATTCATGGCACCCTTCCTGGGCTATTAATATCAGCCCCCAGCTGTCTGCCTAGCCTTTGCTAGTTATTAAAATAGAGGGACCCCACGTCATTTTTTTGGGGGGGTCCCCCATTTTAATAGCTAGTAAAGGCTAGGTATTCAGCTGGGGGCTGATATTAGTAGCCTGGGAAGCTCCATGGGTATTACCCCCTTCCCAGACTTCAAACATCTGCCCCAGCCGTCTGCTTAACCTCCGCTAGAGCCTAAAATTACGGGGAACCCTACGCCAATTTTTTTTTTAATAAATCCTTTATTTTAACACTAAATGACAAGTACAGTAACCAACACTGTCTCTGTACTTAGAAACATGTCAGTCACATACATAATATCTATCTAATCGATGTGTGGTGCTCTATCTTTCTGTTCTAAATTGTCGGGTACCGCTGCTGAATTGCCGGCCGGCTTTTTTAAAGAGACGGTGCATGAAAACACTATTATTTTTTTAAATAAATCCTTTACACTAAATGACAAGTACAGTAAGCAACACTGGCACTGTACTTATTATATATGTGACTGACATGTTTCTATGTATCTAATCTATGTGTGATGCTCTATTCTTTCTATTCTAAATTGTCGGGTACCGCTGCTGAATTGCCGGCCAGCTTTTTTAAAGAGACGGTGCATGAAAACACTATTATTTTTTTAAATAAATCCTTTACACTAAATGACAAGTACAGTAAGCAACACTGTCACTGTACTTATTATATATGTGACTGACATGTTTCAATGTATCTAATCTATGTGTGATGCTCTATTCTTTCTATTCTAAATTGTCGGGTACCGCTGCTGAATTGCCGGCCGGCTTTTTTTAAGATACGGTGCATGAAAACACTATTATTTTTTTTAATAAATCCTTTACACTAAATGACAAGTACAGTAAGCTGAGCGCTGCCATCCAGCTTGTCATCCTTCAGAGACACTGCAGAGCGCAGGCATTATGGGAACTTCTGATTCCGGTATTCGATATTCTAAAAGTATCGGAACTCAGTATCAGAACTCCGATACCGCGAATATCGGTCGATACCCGATTTTTCAGTATCGGAATGCTCAACACTACTCATGAGACATGACCGGGAGTGACCCGTGAAGCGACCTATGAGCCCATTCCAATAAAATGAAGGTAAACTATTTCAGCAACTGTTGTGTTCAAACTTTTTATTGGTATTGTACATGAGCATCCCTTTAGGGTATGTGCACACGATGCAGAAATGAAGCAGAAAATTTCTGCATCATTTCTGCATCTCCCTGGCAGAAAAAACGCATGCAGATTGTGCATGCGTTTTTCCTGCAGAATACATGCGGATCCACATGCAGATTCACATGCGTTTCCGCATGCAGATTGACAAGCGCTTTCCAGGCGATGTTAGCATCACCTGGAAAGTGCTTGACAACTAGGTCACACTATATAAATCCATGCAAACAGCATGGATTTATATAGTGTGACCAGAGAGAGTGTATATACTTACCTCCGATGGCCCGCGCTGTCCTGCTCAATCTGTTCTCCCTCGCCGGCAACTTTGAATTGAAAGACCTGCCGACGTCAGCGTCACGTGACCCGTCACATGACTCTGACGTCAGATCAGGTCCTACAACTCAATGCAAGTGCCGGGAACCAAGCGGGAGCGCTGCGCGGGCCGACAGATGGTAAGAATACATTTATTTTTTATTTTATTCTTGTTTTACAGCTTTTTTAATGGTACCTGGGTGTGGATGAGACTCTCCTCTCCTCCACACCCGGGTACCATCCGCATATTAGAACGCGCCAATAACGCAAGTACAAATGCTGTCTTGCGGAATTGGCGCGTTCTAATGCAAGTCAATGGCGGCGAAATCGCCGCGTTTCCGCAAAATTAATTGACATGCTGCGGATTTTTGACCGCAGCGTTAACGCTGCGGAAAAATCCGCATCATGGGCACAGCACATGCGGATTTCCATTGGGGAACATTGCTTCCCTTCTACCATGCGTTTTTCATGCGTTTCCGCTGCGTTTACGCAACTGCAAAAACGCCGCGGAAACGCATGAAATACGCATCGTGTGAACTAAGCCTTATAGTGAACCCCTTCAGTGCTGTTACTTTTTCTTCTCTTTGTAATTTATTACTCAAGAAGCTGTCCTCTTTTCTCATATATCCTGAAGTTCTAAATGTTGAAGGGGTTGTCCGGTCCAAATGGATAAAGTCTGCAGTCACACTGTGTGACTGCAGACTCATGAATCCCCCTAGCGCAGGCACTTTGCGCTATGGGGATTTGCCGATATGAAACCCGGGACCGGAGGCTATGTATGTGTTATACATACACCTGGCCAGTCAGCGCCGCCTCGCTTCGTTCACTTGTATGGAGTGAGGCCAGGCCCTGTCTAGTGCCGTGGATTGCCAGTAGGAGCTTCGACTAGAAGACGCAGCCTCGCTCAATACAAGTGTATGGAGAGTGAGGCCTGTCCACTGGCCAAGGGTATGTATAACACATGCATACCCTCCATTACCAGGTCTCATACCGGCAAATCACCGCATCGCACAGTGCCTGTGCTGGGGGTTGGGATTCATAAGTCTGAAGTCACATAGAGTGACTGCAGACTTATCACTTTTGACCAGACAACCCCTTTAAATTTACTTGGTTTCATGTATGTGTATGTGAATGGTTAAAGTGGATCTGTCTCCAGATTTCACAATCCTTCCTGCACTGCTACTGGTGACATCTCTCACTGCTAAGTGCAAACAGATACCGTGGGTATGGAAAGTATTCAGACCCCTTTAAATTTTTCACTCTTTTTTCCATTGTAGCCATTTGGTAAATTCTAAAATGTTCATTTTTTTCCCATTAAAGTACATTCTGCACCCCATCTTGACTGAAAAAAAAACAGAAATGTAGACATTTTTGCAAATTTATTAAAAAATAAAAACTGAAATATCATATGGTCATAAGTATTCAGACCCTTTGCTCAGACACTCATATTTAAGTCACATGCTGTCCATTTCCTTGTGATCCTCCTTGAGATGGTTCTACTCCTTCATTGGAGTCCAGCTGTGTTTAATTAAACTGATAGGACTTGATTTGAAAAGGCACACAGCTGTCTGTTTAAGACCTCACAGCTCACAGTGCATGTCAGACCAAATGAGAATCATGAGCTCAAAGGAACTGCCCAAGGAGCTCAGAGACAGAATTGTGGCAAGGCACAGATCTGGCTAAGGTTGCAAATGAATTTCTGCATTACCCAAGGTTCCTAAAAGCAATGTGGCCTCCATAATCTTTAAATGGAAGAAGTTTGGGACCACCAGAAGTCTTCCTAGACCTGGCCGTCCAGCCAAACAGAGCAATCATGGGAGAAGAGCCTTGGTGAGAGAGGTAAAGAAGAACCCCAAGATCACTGGCTGAGCTCCAGAGATGCAGTAGGGAGATGGGAGAAAGTTCCACAAAGTCACTGTAGCCCTCCACCAGTTGGGCCTTTATGGCAGAGTGGCCCAATGGAAGCCTCTCCTCAGTGCAAGAAATATGAAAGCCTGCATAGAGTTTGCTGAAAAACACATGAAGGACTCCAGACTATGAGAAATAAGATTCTCTGGACCGATGAGACGAAGATAGAACTTTTTGGTGATAATTCTAAGCGGTATGTGTGGAGAAAACCAGGCACTGCTCATCACCTGCCCAATACAATCCCAACAGTGAAACATGGTGGTGGCAGCATCATGCTATGGGGGTGTTTTTCAGCTGCAGGGACATGACGACTGGTTGCAATTGAAGGAAACATGAATGTGGCCAAGTACAGAGATATCCTGGATGAAAACCTCTACCAGAGTGCTTTGGACCTCAGACTTGGTTCACCTTCGAACAAGACAATGACCCTAAGCACACAGCTATAATGACAAAGGCGTGGCTTCAGAACAACTCTGTGACCATTCTTGACTGGTCCAGCCAGAGCTCTGGCCTAAACCCAATTGAGCATCTCTGGAGAGACCTGAAAATGGCTGTCCACTAACGTTCACCATCCAACCTGACAGAACTGGAGAAAGGAAAAATGGCAGAGGATCCCCAAATCCAGGTGTGAAAAACTTGTTGCATCATTCCCAAGAAGACTCATGGCTCTACTAGCTCAAAAGGGTGCTTCTACTCAATACCGAGCAAAGGGGCTGAATATTTATGACCATGTGATATTTCAGTTTTTCTTGTTTAATAAATTTGCAAAAATTTCTACATTTCTGTTTTTTTTTCAGTCAAGATGGGGCGCAGAGTGTACTTTAATGAGAAAAAAATGAACTTTTTAGAATTTACCAAATGGCTGCAATGAAACAAAGAGTGAAAAATTTAAAGGGGTCTGAATACTTTCCGTACCTACTGTATATTGTCCTCTATTTGGTTCTTCCTGAACCTTGTGGTATTTGGTGATTCTTCCTATGGTCAGAATGCACCTAGGTCTTTCTAGTGTCTCAACTGATGTAATATTATTTTTTCTTTCCTTAAAGGGAACCTGTGACATGAAAGAAGCTATTTTTCTGCATATATGGAGTTAATCTGCAGATTAATAGCGTTCTGAACCTGCCCAGCACTTAGACCCCTACTGTCATGAGGAAATGATCTTTATTCCTCCTTTTAGCATTCTGGTTTCAGTCACGGGTGGCGCCGGCGTGGGTTCAGTCACCGTTCTCTGTATAGAGAGCGGCGGCTGTAACCTCGTCCCCGGCAGTGATTGACAGCCGACCCTACTGCTGAGCTGCTGTAAGTCAGTGCAGGGGAGTGTTTGCTGCCACTTCTCACTATACACAGAGCGGTGACTGAATCCAATGGATGCCAGGAGAAATAAAGTTCAGAGCAGGGTTAATCTGGAGATTATCCCCATATCTGCAGGCTGATTGTGTTTTTTTCAGGTGACAGGTTCCCTTTAAGGAAAGAACCATTTTTTATTGTAGTTAATAATTCTTACATGCATGTAGTAATGTCTTTTTTTTTCTTAAATCTGCAGTGCAAGTGGGCCTAGCGGACAACTCTACGAGCATTCAGAAGGTATAATGAAATCTATGACTTTATATTTTATTGATTCCAAACTTTTTATAGGTTTTATAAAATGTACATATAAATAATAGCTTGACACCGGCAACAAAATCTAAAAGGGAATTTGTCGGCAGGTTTTACTACTCATCTGAGAGGAGCGTAATGTAGACAAATAGAAGCTGAATCTATCAATGTATCACTTAGATTACTGGGTGCAGCAGTTCTGACCCAATCAGAGCTTTTAGATTTAGAATGAAGCAGAGCTGAGAAAGCTGTCCCCACCCACACCAGGCTCTCCATGTACAAAGTCCATAGACGGTGTGCTGCTTATCACAGCAGGGGGCGTTGCTGGACTAGTGTTGTCCGGCAATGTTAATCTCTTCGTGATAAATCCTTGACAATTACTAAGCAACACCGCACGCACTTTGACAAGTGACACATCTCTGAATTCTGTGTTTCAGCCCCTATCTCCTGCTGTCCTCAGATTACATAGCAAAAACCTGCTGACGGATTCCCTTTAACCCCTTTACAACCTAAGGTGGTTTGCACGTTAATGACCGGGCCAATTTTTACAATTCTGACCACTGTCACTTTATGAGGTAATTACTCTGGAATGCTTCAACGGATCCCCCTGATTCTGAGATTGTTTTTTCGTGACATATTGTACTTCATGATTGTGGTAAAATTTCTTCGATATCACTTGCGTTTATTTGTGAAAAAAATGGAAATTTGGCGAAAATTTAGAAAATTTTGCAATAAATAACATTTCCCACATGTCTACTTTACATCAGCACAATTTTGGAACCAAAATTTTTTTTTTGTTAGGGAGCTATAAGGGTTAAAAGTTGACCAGCGATTTCTCATTTTTACAACAAAATTTACAAAAACATTTTTTTTAGGTACCACATCACATTTGAAGTCACTTTGAGGGGTCTATATGACATAAAATACCCAAAAGTGACACCATTCTAAAAACTGCACCCCTCAAGGTGCTCAAAACCACATTCAAGAACTTTATTAACCCTTCAGATGCTTCACACCAATTAATTGAACATGAAAGGAAAAAATTAACATTTAACTTTTTTTCACTAACATTTTATTTTAGACCCCAATTTTTTTATTTTCACAAGGGTACCAGGAGAAATTGCACCCCATAAGTTGTTGTGCAATTTCTCCTAAGTACGCAGATACCCCATGTGTTGGAGAAAACTACTGTTTGGGCGCATGTCAGGGCTCGGAAGGGAAGGAGTGACGCTTTTGAACGCAGACTTTGATGGAATTGTCTGCGGGCGTCATGTCACGTTCTCAGAACCCCTGATGTGCCTAAACAGTGGAAATGCCCAACAAGTGCCCCCCTTTTGGTAGTGGTAGTTGATTTTTGAATTTTATAATGTAGTTGTTAGGAGGGCGGTTGCAGACAACTTTATTAAAATGGAACGCAACCGACCCCGGGGTCCGCGATTCGGCCTGGAGGACTGCTGCCGAACACTTTCCGGGTGGAAAGGTACGCAACCATCTTAAATGTTAAACCCTTCCGTGTTACCGCACACAGGAACGGGTATAGCGGTTCGCTCTATCTCCGTTAACTGCACGGGAGAAGAGTGACTGGGATAGCACCTACTTAACTGAAGAACCACTCCGTGTTAATGCACACGGAGCGGGCTTCAGCGGTTCACACAATCTCCAAGAACTGCAGGGAGACGTGCGACTGGAGGGAAAGCAGTAGCCCTGTCTTCGATACAGGCGCTACTCTGTAGGGATTGGCGCTAGATGCGTGTGTGACTACGCGACGGGTACACGTGCCTCCAGCCGGCGTGCCACCGGACTGAAGGGTACTACTCCACGTGGCTGACAGGCGATAGCCGTGGACAGGGTGTCTGCAGGCTGCTCGAGGTATTAGGAGACCCCTTTGGCTGAGCCAGGCTGCTAGACGTAGCTACCTGCCTGAGTGACCTACGCTAATTAGCCGAGCTAACTCTGGCATCGGCAGGTCACGGAGAGAGCAGGTAGAGAGCACGTGGAATACACTCGTCCACACAAACAACACTTGCAAAATGATCTGAGCGCGTCGCCATTTTTGTGGGCGGGCCTTTTAAAGACTAAGCCCTGCCCACCGACGCGCCATTGGTGATGTTACCCGTGGACCAATCAGGCGGTGGCAGGTCACCACCGGGTCAGGTAAGTGCCAACCCACCAATCATGATCCGCCAGGTCACGGACATGCTCAGTTCGGCAAATCCTGGACTTAGATTCCACAAGCCCTGTCTCCTTCTGCAACCCAGGCTTAACATTGCTAGGCACAACTACCTGGGAGATAAACAGTTCTCGTGGACCAGCTAGGCGTTGGGGCTGATGGTGATTCTGAGCAGCATCATCCCTGGCTGGACTGAAATGGGAGACCATATAAGGTCTTGGACCCATTTCGAATCCAGCACCAGACCGACACCTAACAGTAGTGTTATACATCAGTTGTGTAGGACAACCTGACAAGCACTGCACAACTGACGTATGACAACCTGACGAACACTACGTCAGTTGTGTAGTGTTTGTCAGGTTCTCATACGTCAGAAATTAATTTAATAGTCCATCAAAGTATGGTACCTTTTCAAGCAGTCTTTCATACACAGGCCAGGTTTGTCAGGGCAGTTGTCACATTGATAAATGGTGTCCTTGCGTATTCCACTTTTATAACACACTCAGCACCTCTTTTGTGACTTTCCTTTTTTCCCGCTGTGAGGGATCTGCCCTGGGAAATGCTGGCCTGGTACAATTCTCAGTCCTTCAATTCCGGAACTACTAGGGCCTGCTCTGTCACCGCTGCCAAATATCAGGGCCTTGATAACAGTCTCCTGGAAGTGAAGGTACGACGTAGAAGTCTGGCCTGCACATTGTGACAGAAGGAAAGCGTTGTGCATTGCCATCTGTACAATGTGCACGGCCAGCTTCTTATACCATACCTTGGCCTTTCTCAAAGCACTGTACGGCTGGAGGACTTGATCTGAAAGATCAACTCCCCCCATGTACTTGTTGTACCCCACTACACAGTCTGGTTTGGCGACCTGTGTAGTGGAACCTCTTACAGAGCTGAGGGTGCTGCCATCACCATGTATGGTGGTCAACAAAAGGACATCCCTTTTGTCCTTGTACTTGACCATCAGCAGGTGGTCGCTACATTAGGCTCTGCTCTCACCCCTTCTGAGCAGCTGCCCAATTAGCGTCTTTGGGAGGCCTTTCTAATTTTTGCGGACAGTACCGCAGGCTGCAGTACGTCGCGCAGAGAGGGACTTGAAGAGCAGGATACTTGTATAAAAGTTATCCACAAAGAGGTGATAACCTTTATCCAGCAGTGGGTGCACCAAGTCCCACACAATTTTCCCACTCACTCCCAGAACGGGGAGGCATTCAGGGGGTTCAATCCGGGAGTCCTTCCCTTCATCAACTCTAAACTTGTGAGTGTACCCTGAGGTACTCTCAAAAAGTTTATACAGCTTGATCCCGTACCTGGACCTCTTACTGGGCAGGTACTGCCGCAATCCAAGCCGCCTTTTAAAAGAGATTAAGGACTCATCCACACAGATGTCCCTTTGGGGCACGTACACTTCAGCAAACTTGTTGTTGAAGTGTTCGATGACCGGCCGAACTTTGAAAAGACGATCAAAGTTCGGGTCATCGCGTGCAGGACACCTTGCATTATCTTGGTAATGCAAGAACTTGTGGATGGCCTGAAAGCGTCTCCAGATCATGGCCATTCGGAACACTGGAGTGTTATACAAAACGTCAACACTCCAGTATTGCCGAAGCTCGGGCTTGTTCAGGATCCCCATAAGAAGGACCAGGCCCCAAAACTTCATCATTTCTACTGTGTCTACAGGAGACCAGTTAGAAAATGATGAAGAGGGGTTTTGTTCCAAAAATTGATGAGCGTATAAAGTAGTTTGGCCCACCATGAGGTTTACAAAATCCTCAGAGAAAAAGACTTTGAAAAAGTCTATTTCTGTGAGGCCGGTGGTGTCAAACTTGATTCCTGATTCCGCCACAAAATCAGAAATCAGTGGTTCATAATTTTCGGGGGGCGAGGTCCATATGGGATCAGTAGTGGGGAGCGCTGGATCATTGTCTCTCCTGCGACGACGGCGGGGCAGTCCAGCAGAACCGGAGGAAGAAGAGGAAGACGACGAGGAGTCGGAAAAATAAATAAATGTGGGATCCTCGCCCTCGCTGTCAGTGTCGGTGGCAAGAATAGCGTATGCCTCCTCCGCTGAATAGCGAGTTTGGGATGAGCGGGACATTGTTTGTTATGTATGTGGTGCGTGTGTGTCAATACTTTATTTAGAGTGTGTGTGTGTCAATACTTTTTTTAGAGTGTGTGGAAAAGGGAAATACTGTATGTGGTGCAAACAGCAATGATGTCACTGATCAATACTCGGCGGCTGCTGGATGTGCGCACGGATGTGTGGGGAGTGGGAAGAGGGGAATTGGCGTGGATGAGGGGAGATCAGAGATGACTTACCAAAGTCCTCTCTGTTCTTCTTTCAGGATCAGGAGCCTGGACCGGGAGCCCGGCGCTGGTGACCGGGAGCCCTGCGCTGGTGACCGGGAGCCCTGCGCTGGTAACCGGGAGCCCTGCGCTGGTGACCGGGAGCCCGGCGCTGGTGACTGGGAGCCCGGTGCTGGTGACCAAGAGCCCGGCGCAGGAGACTGGGAGCCTGGAGCAGGAAACCGGGAGCCCGGAGCAGGAGACCAGCGCTGGTGACCGGGAGCCCAGAGCAGGAGACCGGGAGTCCGGAGCAGGAGACTGCTGCAGGACGCAAAAAAAAAAATGGTGGTAAGGGGGGGAGGGGTAAAAAGAGCGGGGAGGGGGGATTGGGGTGGATGAGGGGAGAACAGACTTACCAAAGTCTTCTCTGCAGGATCAGCAGCAGGATCAGCAGCAGGCTCTGGAGCAGGATACCCAGGACGGTGGAGCAGAAGATCCAGGAGCAGCAGCAGCAGCGACTGGAACAGGTGAGAAAATGGTCTTGTGGTGTCACAGAATATTCTGTGGCACTACAAGGCCCAGCACAGACACATCAGATGTGACCGCTCTGTAGAAATCCTCACCAAGTGTGAGGGTCTGCAGGGCGGTCACAGGGTGATGATGGGGTGGTGACAGGTGGAGGTAGTCAGGTAATCTGATTGGAGCAATCAATGTCACCAATGATTGCTCCAATCAGAGTTCCTGAATACAGGTGACCGGGCGGTCACAAGGAGGTGTCACCTCTCTGTGACCCCCTGTGGTGCATGCTGTGCCCCAGTCATCTGATTGGTGACATTGATTGCACCAATCAGACATGGCTGTAGCAGAGCACGCACCACAGGGGGTAACAGAGAGGTGACACCTCCCTATGACAGCCCGGTCACCTGTATTCAGGAACTCTGATTGGAGCGATCGATGTCATCATCGATCGCTCCAATCACAGCAGTCTGGGGACTTTGATTACATTACAGGGGGTCATGGGGCAGTGACAGGCAGGTCACAAGCTGGTCACCGCCCCATGACCGCCCTGTCACCGCGCGGTCGCGCTACGATCGGTGCGATCGATGTAATCGGCGATCGCACCGATCATAGCCGTCTGGGGCCAGGGCTGGGGTGTCCTAGCAATAGCCTAGGATCGGTGCTGTTTGATCTGCAGCCTAGGATCGGTGCTCCTCTGTTTCCGGCAATCACATTGCCGGAAACAGTGAGAAATGCTGTAAAGCAGTGGTCCCCAACCTTTTTTGCACCAGGGACCGGCTTGAAGCAAGATCATTTTTCCATGGCCCAGCAAGGAGGGGGTGGGGTGGGCGGGGCTTTGGTCATATGGGGGCAGGGTAATGGAGGGATTTGGAGTTTAGTGCATACTTATCATATAGTGTAGACCAGGTCCCCGCCAGGAGCTATGCCAGGAGCCCCACATAATGTGCTGTGCCAGGAGCCGCATCACTGAGGCCCCATCACGCCCTGCAGCAAGACAGGGCAGCTGTCCTAACAGCTGCTGTTCAGCTGCATTTACTTCATCCCAGGGGCGGACACAGACTGTAGTGGGCCCCTGTGCAAGAAATTTTTGGGGGCCCCCCCCGCCCTTCATAAGGCAACAAAGTTATGTAAACATAACCCCCGCCCATGTGCATCTCTCACCCCCCCATGTGCAGCTCACCCCCCGTGCATCTCTCATCCCCCTCCGTGCATCTCTCATCCCCCTCCGTGCATCTCTCATCCCCCTCCGTGCATCTCTCATCCACCCCCCGTGCATCTCTCATCCCCCTCCGTGCATCTCTCATCCCCCTCCGTGCATCTCTCATCCCCCTCCGTGCATCTCTCATCCACCCCCCGTGCATCTCTCATCCCCCCGTGCATCTCTCATCCCCCTCCGTGCATCTCTCATCCCCCCCCGTGCATCTCTCATCCCCCCCGTGCATCTCTCATCCCCCTCCGTGCATCTATCATCCCCCTCTGTGCATCTCTCATCCCCCCCGTGCATCTCTCATCCCCCCCGTGCATCTCTCATCCCCCCCGTGCATCTCTCATCCCCCCGTGCATCTCTCATCCCCCCCGTGCATCTCTCATCTCTCCCCTCCCCCCCATGTGCATCTCTCCCCTGCCCCCCATGTGCATCTCTCATCTCTCCCCTCCCCCCATGTGCATCTCTCATCTCTCCCCTCCCCCCCCATGTGCATCTCTCATCTCTCCCCTCCCCCCCATGTGCATCTCTCATCTCTCCCCTCCCCCCCATGTGCATCTCTCATCTCTCCCCTCCCCCCCATGTCGATCTCTCATCTCTCCCCCTTCCCCCCATGTGCATCTCTCCCCTCCCCCCCATGTGCATCTCCCATTCCCCCCACTCCTAGTTAATTGTATTTAAAAAAAAATAAAACTTGTTATACTTACCCCCATGCGATCCCTGCAGAATCCTGGCGCTCGTCCAAATCGCTGACACCAGGTTCTCCTGCCTTCCGGTCATGTGACGGCGCCGTCACATGACCGGAAGTCAGAGGAATTATGAGATGTCCTGGACCCGGCGCTTTGCTTTGTGATTGTCTGTGGCGGTGCCGCGGACCGGCTGAAAAACCCCAACGGCCCAGTCCTGGTCCGCGGACCGGCGGTTGGGGACCTCTGCTGTGAAGGGGTGTAAAGGGGTTAACAGAGCATGGATCGGGGGTCGGCAATTAGTTTTCTCAAGGGCTCACATGAAATACTGTGACTGTAGTGCAGGGCTAAACCAACACACTGAATTTAAGAATATTAGTGGAAATATTAAGCAAAGTTATATTAATTTATACTGCTTACTATTGATGAGAATTAAGTATGTTGATCCACTGCCACTATTAGGCAATGTGCCCACAATGCAGAAACGCTCTGGATTTTTCCTGAGCGTTTCTGCATCTCCTTGGCAGAAAAAACTCATGTGGATTTTACATGCGTATTTTCAGCCCGGGACAAGTGTTTGTCACGCCTTTAGCACATGCAATTTCCCATGCGGGTTGTCAAGCGTTTTCTAAAAGATTTTGGCTTGGAAAAGTGCTTGACAACTTGGTCACACTATATAAATCCATGCAACCGTGTGACCAAGTTAGTTAAAAAAAAGAATAAAAATGGTAAAAGCTATAAAAAAAAACATTATACTCACCTTCCGATGGCCCCCGGTTTCCTTCTCCGTTCTCCCTGGTGGCCCGCGGTGGTGTAAAAGGACCTTCCATGATGTAATTTAGTCAGGTGACAGGTCACATGACCGCTGACGTTGACGAGCCACCGGGGAGCCAAGACACACCGGAGAGAAGACCGCAGGCCATCAGAAGGTGAGTATAATGTTTTTTTTTATTTTAATTTTTTTTTTACAGGTACTATGGTACCCGGGTCTGGATGAGAGTCTCCTCTAATCCATCCGCACATTGAATTGCTTAATTTCCACATGTGTTCATGTAGTCATGCGGATATTATGCGATTCAATGCAAGTCAATGGCGGCAAAAACGCTGCGCTTACGCAAAATAGTTGGTAGTGCTGCGCTTTTTTCCGTAATAATAATCCGCAGCGGAAATTTCTGCAGCATGTGCACAGCACATGTGGATTATCATTGGGGAACATTGCAGACCTCCTACCAAGCGTTTTTTAAGCGTAATTGCCGCTGCGGAAACGCTTAAAAAATGCATAGTGGGCACACAGCCCACTAGAGCTTATTTTATTGTGTTCTTACTAGGAGCAGCCAATCAAAACCATATGATTTATGAATTATTATAACGTCTCATGCAGGGGCGGGCACTGAGACCAAAGGGTCCCTGTGCAAGAATTGTGTATGCCCCCCCCCTTCTTAAAGGGGACTTTCATTTTAATTATTTTTGTGCTCATCGGCTTGCGCTAGGGAAAAAAAAAAATAAAATCAGAGTTACACATTTTCACCTAGTCTAAAAATAATAAAATCAGAGTTACTCATTTTCACCTAGTCTAAAAATAATAAAATCAGCGTTACTCATTTTCACCTAGTCTAAAAATAATAAAATCAGAGTTACTCATTTTCACCTAGTCTAAAAATAATAAGATCAGCGTTACTCATTTTCACCTAGTCTAAAAATAATAAAATCAGCGTTACTCATTTTCACCTAGTCTAAAAATAATAAAATCAGCGTTACTCATTTTCACCTAGTCTAAAAATAATAAAATCAGCGTTACTCATTTTCACCTAGTCTAAAAATAATAAAGTCAGAGTTACTCATTTTCGCCTAGTCTAAAAATAATAAAATCAGAGTTACTCATTTTCGCCTAGTCTAAAAATAATAAAATCAGCGTTACTCATTTTCACCTAGTCTAAAAATAATAAAATCAGCGTTACTCATTTTCACCTAGTCTAAAAATAATAAAATCAGAGTTACTCATTTTCACCTAGTCTAAAAATAATAAAATCAGAGTTACTCATTTTCACCTGGTCTAAAAATAATAAAATCAGAGTTACTCATTTTCACCTAGTCTAAAAATAATAAAATCAGCGTTACTCATTTTCACCTAGTCTAAAAATAATAAAATCAGATTTACTCATTTTCACCTGGTCTAAAAATAATAAAATCAGAGTTACTCATTTTCACCTAGTCTATTGATGTCTTTATGCTCCTGGCCTGTCCGTGTTTACAGGCTGCAGTGGTAATATCTCATGTGACCACTGTAGCCAATCATAGGGTCAGCAGCTTGTTCCATCTACCTTGGCATTACTGCTGAGCTCAGTCATTAAAAGGGTTTTCCTACAAACAAAAGTTAATTTTATAAATTGGCTGTGTCTGACCGTGTGCGGAACATGGTCTGATCATACCACAGCTCCTGGGCAGGGAAGGCTGCAAAAGACAATGCAGACATTCCAGCACGGGATCTCATAGGATTGATTCATTTTGTGAGGTAAAATATTTCACTGCCTGTGTTTAAACAATATTTTACCTCTCAAAATGAATCCTTTGTGATCCCCTGATGTAATGTCTGTATTGTCTTTGGCTTCCTCCTCCGCTCAGGAGCTGTGGTATTTTCCATACACGGTCAGACACAGACCATTTTTAAAATGAACTTTTGTTTGTGGGAAAACCCCTTTAAGCTCCAGCAGTCACGTGTTTTAGTCAGGACATCACGGCTGCAGCCTGAAAACAAAGACCAGGGCAGTAGCGGAAGAGGAATTGCTGACCCTGAGAGTATCCCTGACTTTATTGTTTTTCTCTAGGGCAAGCCTAAGGGCGGTAAAAGAATTAAAACAGAAATTCACTTTAAGTAACATTATTTGATGCAATAAAAACATGTTAGGCACACATCAAAAAATCACTTGTCACACACCAGACAAATCGCACAAGCACAGCGCAGACTTGAGAGATGTCACACAAGCACAGCGCAGACTTGAGAGATGTCACACAAGCACAGCGCAGACTTGAGAGATGTCACACAAGCACAGCTCTGACTTGAGAGATGTCACACAAGCACAGCGCAGACTTGAGAGATGTCACACAAGCACAGCGCAGACTTGAGAGATGTCACACAAGCACAGCGTAGACTTGAGAGATGTCACACAAGCACAGTGCACAAATCACACAAGTAGATGTGCACATATCAGAAAGATCACAAGAATAAGCTGCACACATCTTACAAGTACTCCAACACGCATCACAGAAGTGCAGGACATACCGAGGAATTCTGAAGAGACAAGTTAGAATGGCTCTACATTCAGGTTCTAAAATGGTCGTTCTGGAGGAATAGAAAGAGATAGATGTTACTTTATGTCACCAACTTATTCGTTCCATGTGTAGAAGACTTGGTGCTGTCCTTAACAATCATAGAGGTCATACAAAATACTAGATGTAGTAGTTTTGGTGTAGGGTGCATCACTGAATTTGGGTAAAACTGAAGATTTTGTAATGAAAGTTATAATATTAACATTACTTTCATGCTATGGGTGAAAAAAATGTTCTGTGAAACTCCGTCTTGTCAGTATTTTGGAAACTGTTCTTGTGTTCAGTGAGGTATTAACTAAAATCCTACTTCTTGTAGTCACTTTATGCTGGGCACTGAAAAAAAAAAAAGATATTTATACATACCACACACCTACATGTTACATACATTGTTTTATCACCCTGACTAATCAGTATTTCCTTTTATTACTGGCATGATATGCCTGCACTTTTGAGCATAGGTATGTACTGCACATTACCATTTCATGTTTCTTAACCCTGTCTCATGGTAATCAGTATTAACCTTTCTGACAGCCCCATTTTTCATATCTGAAACGTCACTTTATTTGGTAATAACTTTGAAATGCTTCTGCTAGTCAGTCTGATATTTCTGATCTTCTTTTTGGAACAAATTGTACCTGTTGCAGCTGGTAAATTTTAAATTAATACGTTTTGTTGTTATTCATGAAAATATCCCAGATTTTCTAAAAATTTAGAAAAATGTGAAATTTTAAACTTAAAGCGGTTGTGCCACCATAAAGAATACAATTGACCAACCAGAAAAGGTGTAAATAAATTGTTTTGTAATGTATAGTGATTCAAAATTATGCTTCATTCAAAAGATACCAAGCTTTTATTTTTCAAATGCTGTTCTCTGGCACCCCCTGGCGTTATTCCACTACGTCCTGGTAGTAGGTGATCAGCTGGTCGGGTTTGCGCAGTTCCTTGCGTAAGAGCTCCCTACCCGCAGCATGCAAAATGTATTCTCTGTCACAACACTCCCTGCTGTAAGCACAGAGTGTGTGTGATTCACCCCCTCCCCCTGTGCTCATAGCTCACAGCTGATCTCCGGGTGAGATACCCCCTCCCAATGCGCTCACAGCTCACCTCTGGGTCAGAAAACCCCCTCCTCCTCTGCTCATAGCTCTCAGTTGATCTCCGGATGAGATACCCCCTCCCCCTGAGCTCATAGCTAATCTCCGGGTGAGATACCCCCTCCCCCTGTGCTCACTGCTGATCTCCGGGTGAGACATGGCCTCCCTCTGCACTCACAGCTCATCTCCGAGTGAGATACCCCCTCCCCCTGCACTCACTGCTGATCTCTAGGTGAGATACTCCCCTGCCCTCACAGCTCATCTCCGAGTGAGATACTCCCCTGCCCTCACAGCTCATCTCCGAGTGAGATACTCCCCTGCCCTCACAGCTCATCTCCGAGTGAGATACTCCCGTGCCCTCACAGCTCATCTCCGAGTGAGATACTTCCCTGTCCTCACAGCTCATCTCCGAGTGAGATATTTCCCTGCCCTCACAGCTCATCTCCGAGTGAGATACTCCCCTGCCCTCACAGCTCATCTCCGAGTGAGATACTCCCCTGCCCTCACAGCTCATCTCCGAGTGAGATACTCCCCTGCCCTCACAGCTCATCTCCGAGTGAGATACTCCCCTGCCCTCACAGCTCATCTCCGAGTGAGATACTCCCCTGCCCTCACAGCTCATCTCCGAGTGAGATACTCCCCTGCCCTCACAGCTCATCTCCGAGTGAGATACTCCCCTGCCCTCACAGCTCATCTCCGAGTGAGATACTCCCCTGCCCTCACAGCTCATCTCCGAGTGAGATACTCCCCTGCCCTCACAGCTCATCTCCGAGTGAGATACTCCCCTGCCCTCACAGCTCATCTCCGAGTGAGATACTCCCCTGCCCTCATAGTTACATAGTTACATAGTTTATAAGGCCGAAAAAAGACAAGCGTCCATCCAGTTCAGCCTATTTCTTGTGCACTGCAGCTATTCCGCAGCGTTGATCCAGGGGAAGGCAACAAAAAACCATGAGGTATAGGCCAATTTACATCACTGAGGAAAAATTCACTTCCCGACACCAATCTGGCAGTAAGATTAAATCCCTGGATTAATTAACTAAGCATAAGATGTAATTTTATTGTTCTCAAGAAAGGCGTCCAGGCCTCTCTTGAACTCTTTAAGTGAGTTGGACATCACCACTTCCTCTCCCAGAGAGTTCCAGAGTCTCACGGCTCTGACCGTAAAGAATCCCCTTTTATGCTGGTGCAGGAACCTCCTTTCCTCCAGACGCATAGTGTGCCCCCTCGTCTTTGTCACCATCCTTGGTACTTGGTATAAACAGGTCATGGGAGAGATCTCTGTACTGCCCCCTGATGTATTTATACATGTTTATGAGGTCTCCCCAAAGCCTTCTCTTTTCCAATGTAAATAGGCCTAATTTTGACAACCTCTCTGGGTATTCTAGTCCCTCCATTCCCTTTATTACCTTAGTCGCCCTCCTTTGTACCCTCTCTAGCTCCAATATGTCTTTCCTGAGCACCGGAGCCCAGAACTGTGCACAATATTCTAAGTGCGGCCTTACCAGCGCTTTATACAGAGGAAGAACAATGTTCTCATCATATGCCCCTATTCCTCTTCTGATGCATGCCATGACTCTTTTTGCCTTCTCAACTGCTGCCTGACACTGGGCACTCCAATTTAATTTGCTGTTAACCAAGACGCCCAGGTCCTTCTCCATGTCAGATTTCCCCAACGGTTTCCCATTTAATATGTATGGGTGACTGCTGTTTTTCTTTCCCATGTGCATGACCTTACATTTATCGGCATTGAACCCCATTTGCCATTTTTTGGCCCAACTCCCCAATTTATCTAAATCCTCCTGTAGCTGTGCCCTGTCCTCATCTGTATTAACTACTTTACAAAGTTTAGTATCATCTGCAAATATTGCTATTTTACTATGCAACCCTTCCACTAGATCATTAATAAATATATTAAATAATATAGGGCCCAAGACAGACCCTTGAGGCACCCCGCTAGTAACCCTGACACACCCTGAGCTTACTCCATTGATAACCACCCTCTGCTTTCTATCACTCAGCCAGCTATTTACCCACTTGCACACATTATCCCCCAGACCAAGCATTCTCATTTTATATACCAACCTTTTGTGTGGCACGGTATCAAACGCTTTGGAGAAGTCAAGGTATACACACAGCTTATCTCCGAGTGAGATACTCCCCTGCCCTCACAGCTCATCTCCGAGTGAGATACTCCCCTGCCCTCATAGCTCATCTCCGAGTGAGATACTCCACTGCCCTCTCAGCTCATCTCCGAGTGAGATACTCCCCTGCCCTCACAGCTTATCTCCGAGTGAGATACTCCCCTGCCCTCACAGCTCATCTCCGAGTGAGATACTTCCCTGCCCTCATAGCTCATCTCCGAGTGAGATACTCCCCTGCCCTCACAGCTCATCTCCGAGTGAGATACTTCCCTGCCCTCACAGCTCATCTCCGAGTGAGATACTCCACTGCCCTCACAGCTTATCTCCGAGTGAGATACTCCCCTGCCCTCACAGCTCATCTCCGAGTGAGATACTCCCCTGCCCTCATAGCTCATCTCCGAGTGAGATACTCCACTGCCCTCTCAGCTCATCTCCGAGTGAGAAACTCCCCTGCCTTCACAGCTCATCTCCGAGTGAGATACTTCCCTGCCCTCACAGCTCATCTCCGAGTGAGATACTCCACTGCCCTCACAGCTCATCTCTGAGTGAGATACTTCCCTGCCCTCACAGCTCATCTCCGAGTGAGTTACTCCCCTGCCCTCACAGCTCATCTCCGAGTGAGATACTCCACTGCCCTCTCAGCTCATCTCCGAGTGAGATACTCCCCTGCCCTCACAGCTCATCTCCGAGTGAGATACTCCCCTGCCCTCACAGCTCATCTCCGAGTGAGATACTCCCCTGCCCTCACAGCTCATCTCCGAGTGAGATACTCCCCTGCCCTCACAGCTCATCTCCGAGTGAGATACTCCCCTGCCCTCATAGCTCATCTCCGAGTGAGTTACTCCCCTGCCCTCACAGCTCATCTCCGAGTGAGATACTCCACTGCCCTCACAGCTCATCTCCGAGTGAGATACTCCCCTGCCCTCATAGCTCATCTCCGAGTGAGATACTCCACTGCCCTCACAGCTCATCTCCGAGTGAGATACTTCCCTGCCCTCACAGCTCATCTCCGAGTGAGATACTCCCCTGCCCTCACAGCTCATCTCCGAGTGAGATACTCCCCTGCCCTCACAGCTCATCTCCCAGTGACATACTCCCCTGCCCTCACAGCTCATCTCCCAGTGAGATACTCCCCTGCCCTCACAGCTCATCTCCCAGTGAGATACTCCCCTGCCCTCACAGCTCATCTCCGAGTGAGTTACTCCCCTGCCCTCACAGCTCATCTCCGAGTGAGATACTCCCCTGCCCTCACAGCTCATCTCCGAGTGAGATATTCCCCTGCCCTCACAGCTCATCTCCGAGTGAGATACTCCCCTGCCCTCACAGCTCATCTCCGAGTGAGATACTCCCCTGCCGTCATAGCTCATCTCCGAGTGAGATACTCCACTGCCCTCTCAGCTCATCTCCGAGTGAGAAACTCCCCTGCCCTCACAGCTCATCTCCGAGTGAGATACGTCCCTGCCCTCACAGCTCATCTCCGAGTGAGATACTCCACTGCCCTCACAGCTCATCTCTGAGTGAGATACTTCCCTGCCCTCACAGCTCATCTCCGAGTGAGTTACTCCCCTGCCCTCACAGCTCTTCTCCGAGTGAGATACTCCACTGCCCTCTCAGCTCATCTCTGAGTGAGATAAACCCTTTCCCTGCGCTCACTGCTGATCTCCGGGTGAGATACCCCCTCCTCCTGCGCTCACTGCTGATCTCCGGGTGAGACACCCCCTCCTCCTGCGCTCACTGCTGATCTCCGGGTGAGACACAGCCTCCCCCTGCACTCACAGCTCATCTCAGAGTGAGATTCCCCCTGCACTCACTGCTGATCTCTAGGTGAGATACTCCCCTGCACTCACAGCTCATCTCCAGGTGAGACACCTCCTCCCCCTGCCCTCACAGCTCATCTCAGAGTGAGATTCCCCCTGCGCTCACTGCTGATCTCTAGGTGAGATACTCCCCTGCACTCACAGCTCATCTCCGGGTGAGACACCTCCTCCCCCTGTGCTCACAGCTCAGCTCTGGATAAGATCATCTGCTTCACAGACTAAGCATGGGAAGTGTTTCCCTGCTATCGGGCTCTCAAGTCTGTGAAGCAGATGATCTCACCCGGAGATGAGCTGTGAGCGCAGGGGGAGAGGGTGTCTAACCTGGAGATGAGCTATGAGCTGTGAGCACAATGGGAGGGAGTATCTCACCTGGAGATCATCTGTGAACACAGGGGAGGAGGTATCTCACCCGTTGATCAGCTGTGAGTGCAGGGGGAGGGAGTGTCTCACCCCGAGATCTGCTATGAAGCAGGGGGAGGAGGTGTCCCACCTGGAGATCAGCTATGAGCACAGGGGGAGGGGGTGAATGACAGACACTCTGTGCTTACAGCAGGGGGCCTTGTGACCAAGAGTACATGGTGCATAACAATAGAGAACAAATGGAAGTCAGCTCACCCTCCAGGGATTTCAGTGTGTTGAAGCCAGGAACAACCTGTGGTCGAAGTGAAAAATTCCATTAAGTCAAATTCCATTCAGCTAATATGTTACTTTAGACCCAAATTTTAGCCTGCACAATTTATTATGTAATTTCTCCTAAACGCAGCATTGCCCCATACATAGCAGACACTAATATTTTCTAGCTATATACAGTACATAGCATTAAGGGTAAACAATTAAAGCGGTTGTGCCACCATAAAGAATACAGTAAACCAACCAGAAAAGGTGGAAATAAATAGTTTTGTAATTTACAGTGATTCAAAATTATGCTTCATTCAAAAGTTACCAAGCTTTTACTTTTATGAATGCTGCTCTCTGGCGCCCCCTGGCGTTATTCCATTACGTCCTGGTAGTGGGTGATCAGCTGGTCGGGTTTGGGCAGTTCCTGTCATAAGAGCTCCCAACCGGCAGTCTGCACAATGTATTGCAAGAAAAGAAATGAAAAATTCCATCTCCAAAAAAGTTGTATTAAAAAATTCCAAGTTGTTATTACATCATTTTAACATCTGATGAGGTCACAAGGTACATGAGGATTCACATAGCAACGCGTTTCCAATGCCAACCACCGTTCTTTGTCAAGCTACTATGACATGGTTCTGTGATCTTTTAAATATTTCCGAAACCAATTACAAGTAATACACCGATTACATGACCAATGAGATCACACCCATATTAAAAAAAAACTCTTAACAACACACCCCAATAAGAACAAGTAGAGACAAATACAGTCATGGCCAAAAGTATTGAGAATGAGACAAATAGTAATTTTTCCAAAGTTTACTGCTTCATTTTTTGTAATGGCAATTTGCATATACTCCTGAATGTCAAAGAGTGATCAGCTTAACAGCAATTACTGTACTTGCAAAGTCAATATTTGCCCAGAAAATGAACTTTAACCCTCAAAACACATTTCAACATCAGTGCAGTCCTGCCTTAAAAGGAGCAGCTAACATCGTTTTAGTGATTGATCCATTAACACAGGTGTGGGTGTTGATGAGGACAGGGCCGGCGATCAATCAGTCATGATTAAGTAAGAATGACATCACTGGACACTTTAAAAGGAGGCTGGTTCTTGGTATCATTGTTTCTCTTCAGTTAACCATGGTTATCTCTAAAGAAACATGTGCAGCCATCATTGCACTGCACAAAAATGACCTAACAGGGAAGAGTATCGCAGCTACAAAGATTGCACCTCAGTCAACAATCTATCGCATCATCAAGAACTTCAAGGAGAGAGCTTCCATTGTTGTCAAAAAGGCTCCAGGGCGCCCAAGAAAGACCATCAAGCGCCAGGACCGTATCTTAAAACTGTTTCAGCTGTGGGATCTGACTACCAGCAGTGCCGAGCTTGCTCAGGAATGGCAGCAGGCTGGTGTGAGTGCTTCTGCACGCACTGTGAGGCGGAGACTCTTTGAGCAAGTGCTGGTTTCAAGGAGGGCAGCAAAGAAGCCACTTCTCTCCAGAAAAAACATCAGGGACCGACTGATATTCTGAAAAAGGTACAGGGAGTGGACTGCTGAGGACTGGGGCAAAGTCATTTTCTCTGATGAATCCCCTTTTCGATTGTTTGGGACATCTGGAAAACAGCTTATTCGGAGAAGAAGAGGTGAGCGCTACCACCAGTCTTGTCTCATGCCAACTGTAAAGCATCCTGAAACCATTCATGTGTGGGGTTGCTTCTCAGCCAAGGGAATCGGCTCACTCACAGTCTTGCCTAAAAACACAGAAATGAAAAAAGAATGGTACCAGAATGTCCTCCAAGAACAACTACTCCCAACCGTCCAAGAGCAGTTTGGCGCCCAACAATGCCTTTTCCAGCATGATGGAGCACCTTGCCATAAAGCAAAGGTGATAACTAAATGACTCATGGAACAAAACATAGAGATTTTGGGTCCATGGCCTGGAAACTCCCCAGATCTTAATCCCATTGAGAACTTGTGGTCAATCATCAAGTTACGGGTGGACAAACAAAAACCAACAAATTCTGGCAAAATGCAAGCATTGATTATGCAAGAATGGACTGCTATCAGTCAGGATTTGGTCCAAAAGTTGATTGAGAGCATGCCAGGGAGAATTACAGAGGTCTTGAAGAAGAAGGGGCAACACTGCAAATATTGACTTGCTGCATTAACTCATTCTAACTGTCAATGTAACCTATTGGTACTCATAATATGATTGCAATTATATTTCTGTATGTGATATAAACATCAGACAAACACTAATAAAAACCAGAGGCCAGCAGATCATGTGAAAATATAATTTTGGTGTCATTCTCAAAACTTTTGGCCATGACTGTACATAGAAAGTTACATATCAAATACACTGCTCAAAAAATAAAGGGAACACTTAAACAACAGAATATAACTCCAAGTAAATCAAACTTCTGTGAAATCAAACTGTCCACTTAGGAAGCAACACTGATTGACAATCAATTTCACATGCTGTTTTGCAAATGGAATAGACAATAGATGAAAATGATTGGCAATTTTCAAGACACCCTCAATAAAGGAGTGGTTCTGCAGGTGGGGAGCACAGACCATATCTCAGTACCAATGCTTTCTGGCTGATGTTTTGGTCACTTTTGAATGTTGGTTGTACTTTCATACTTGTGGTAGCATGAGACGGACTCGACAACCCACAGAAGTTGCTCAGGTAGTGCAGCTCATTCTGGATGGCACATCAATGCAAGCTGTGGCAAGAAGGTTTGCTGTGTCTGTCACTGTAGTGTCCAGAGGCTGTAGGCACTACCAGGAGACAGGCCAGTACAAAAGGAGACGTGGAGAGGGCCGTAGGAGGGCAATAACCCAGCAGCAGGACCGCTACCTCCGCCTTTGTGCAAGGAGGAACAGGAGGAGCACTGCCAGAGCCGTGCAAAATGACCTCCAGCAGGTCACAAATGTGCATGTGTCTGCACAATCGGTTGGAAACCGACTCCATGAGGGTGGTATGATGGTCTGACGTCCACAGATGGGGGTTGTGCTCACAGCCCAACACCGTGCAGGACGCTTGGCATTTGCCACATAACACCAGGATTGGCAAAGTCGCTACTGGCACCCTGGGCCTACTTCTGAGGCATCTGTCTGTACAATGAAAGTTTCCTTGAAATTGGGGCTGATGAGGACCGGCTGTCCATACAGGGCCAACTTCATGGACTGAAAGGCTTCTTCTGCCTGAAGGTTCGACTGAACCATTACTGATTTTTTTCCTTTCAAGAGATCGGTCAGGGCCGCCGTTCTCCCAGCAAAATTAGGTATAAACCAGCGGTAATACCCAAGGATGTCAAGGAACGCCCTCACCTGCTGTGTACTTGACGGTTTAGGCCAATTTTTTATGGCCTCAACTTTATTGATTTGGGGCTTGATAACTCCTCGGCCAATCACATACCCCAAATATCGGGCTTCCTCTAGCCCTATCGCACATTTTTTCGGGTTTGCCGTTAACTCCGCTGCTCTGAGAGAATCCAGCACTGCTTGTACCTGGGATAGATGCGTATGCCAGTCGGTGCTAAAGATGATAATATCATCTAGATATGCGGAGGCGTACTCCTGATGAGACTTGAGCACTATGTCCATCAACCTCTGGAATGTAGCCAGGGCCCCATGTAACCCAAAAGGTAAGACCGCATAGTGATATAGACCCTCCGGAGTTATGAAGGCGGTCTTTTCCTCCTCCGATTTCGTGAGAGGTACCTGCCAGTAACCCTTGGTGAGATCGAGCGTGGTAAAGTACTGGGCCTACCCCAGTCTCTCAATCAGCTCATCCACCCTGGGCATTGGATAAAGGTCAATCTTCGACACTTCATTTAGTTTTCGGAAATCGTTACGGAAGCGTAACGATCCGTCTGGTTTCGTAATCAGTACGATGGGGCTAGCCCACTCCGTCATTTCTCGATGACGCCTAACTGGAGCATCTGTTTTACCTCAGCCGTGATGGCTTGCCTCCGGGCTTCGGGTACCCGGTACGGTCTCATTCGCACCCTTACCCCAGGTTCGGTGACAATGTCATGTTGGAGAACTGTAGTCCTACCCGGTAGCTCTGAGAACACGTCGGTATTCTGCTGCACCAGTGAGCGAGCCGCCCGTCGCTGCTGTTTAGTGAGAGCATCACTTATCCTGACCTCTCCCCGGACGCATCCCTGGTTGAAGGTAGAGAACTCTCTGGTGATATGCCCGGAGTGATGTCTGTAACTAACCACTCTCGATCTTTCCAAGGTTTTCGCAGGTTTACATGATAAAGCTGCTCCCGTTTCCTCCTTCCGGGCTGATACACCGGTAATTTATCTCCCCCACCTTTTCTCGAACCTCATATGGCCCTTGCCACTTGGCCATGAGCTTACTCTCGGCTGTGGGTACAAGTACTAACACCCAATCGCCCTTGTTAAAAGACCTGACTCTGGCTATTTTAATATATGTGCACCTCTGGGCTGCCTGGGCATCTAACAAATGTTCTTTCACGATGGGCATGACCGCCGCGATCCGGTCCTGCATGCTAGCCACGTGTTCAGTTATACTCCTATGTGGAGTCGGCTCTTGTTCCCACGTCTCTTTGGCTACGTCCAACAGACCTCTAGGGTGTCTGCCGTACTATAACTCAAAGGGAGAGAACCCTGTGGAAGCCTGGGGTACCTCACGGATGGCGAACATCAAATAGGGTAGCAACATGTCCCAATCCCTTCCATCCTTAGAAACCACCTTTTTTAACATGAACTTGAGGGTTTTATTGAACCGTTCTACTAGCCCGTCGGTTTGAGGTTGGTACACCGAGGTGCGCAATTGTTTAATTTTTAGCAGTTTGCACAGTTCCCTTGTCATTTTGGACATAAAAGTGGTCCCCTGATCCATCAGGATCTCCTTAGGTAGTCCAAGGCGACAGAACATAGCAAACAGCTCCTGTGCAATTTGTTATGCCGAGGTGTTGCATAGCGGTATAGCCTCCGGGCACCGGGTGGCACAGTCAACGACCACCAGTATATGTTGGTGGCCACGAGCGGATTTTACAATGGACCCTACCAAGTCCATTGCAATCCGTTCAAAAGGTACCTCTATTACTGGCAGGGGTACCAATGAGCTACGGAAACTTGCGGTGGGTGTGGTCAACTGACTCACTGCTGATCTCTAGGTGAGATACTCCCCTGCACTCACAGCTCATCTCCAGGTGAGACACCTCCTCCCCCTGTGCTCACAGCTCAGCTCTGGATGAGATCATCTGCTTCACAGACTAAGCATGGGAAGTGTTTCCCTGCTATCGGGCTCTCAAGTCTGTGAAGCAGATGATCTCACCCGGAGATGAGCTGTGAGCGCAGGGGGAGAGGGTGTCTAACCTGGAGATGAGCTATGAGCTGTGAGCACAATGGGAGGGAGTATCTCACCTGGAGATCATCTGTGAACACAGGGGGGAGGTATCTCACCCGTTGATCAGCTGTGAGTGCAGGGGGGGGGGGAGTGTCTCACCCCGAGATCAGCTATGAAGCAGGGGGAGGAGGTGTCCCACCTGGAGATCAGCTATGAGCACAGGGGGAGGGGGTGAATGACAGACACTCTGTGCTTACAGCAGGGGGCCTTGTGACCAAGAGTACATGGTGCATAACAATAGAGAACAAATGGAAGTCAGCTCACCCTCCAGGGATTTCAGTGTGTTGAAGCCAGGAACAACGTGTGGTCACACTTGGAATCAATGCAAAAAAAGAAGTGAAAAATTCCATTAAGTCAAATTCCATTCAGCTAATATGTTACTTTAGACCCAAATTTTAGCCTGCACAATTTATTATGTAATTTCTCCTAAACGCAGCATTGCCCCATACATAGCAGACACTAATATTTTCTAGCTATATACAGTACATAGCATTAAGGGTAAACAATTAAAGCGGTTGTGCCACCATAAAGAATACAGTAAACCAACCAGAAAAGGTGGAAATAAATAGTTTTGTAATTTACAGTGATTCAAAATTATGCTTCATTCAAAAGTTACCAAGCTTTTACTTTTATGAATGCTGCTCTCTGGCGCCCCCTGGCGTTATTCCATTACGTCCTGGTAGTGGGTGATCAGCTGGTCGGGTTTGGGCAGTTCCTGTCATAAGAGCTCCCAACCGGCAGTCTGCACAATGTATTGCAAGAAAAGAAATGAAAAATTCCATCTCCAAAAACGTTGTATTAAAAAATTCCAAGTTGTTATTACATCATTTTAAAATCTGATGAGGTCACAAGGTACATGGGGATTCACATAGCAACGCGTTTCCAATGCCAACCACCTTTCTTTGTCAAGCTACTATGACATGGTTCTGTGATCTTTTAAATATTTCCGAAACCAATTACAAGTAATACACCGATTACATGACCAATGAGATCACACCCATATTAAAAAAAAACTCTTAACAACAAACCCCAATAAGAACAAGTAGAGACAAATACATAGAAAGTTACATTTCAAATACACTGCTCAAAAAATAAAGGGAACACTTAAACAACAGAATATAACTCCAAGTAAATCAAACTTCTGTGAAATCAAACTGTCCACTTAGGAAGCAACACTGATTGACAATCAATTTCATATGCTGTTTTGCAAATGGAATAGACAATAGATGAAAATGATTGTCAATTTTCAAGACACCCTCAATAAAGGAGTGGTTCTGCAGGTGGGGAGCACAGACCATATCTCAGTACCAATGCTTTCTGGCTGATGTTTTGGTCACTTTTGAATGTTGGTTGTACTTTCATACTTGTGGTAGCATGAGACGGACTCGACAACCCACAGAAGTTGCTCAGGTAGTGCAGCTCATTCTGGATGGCACATCAATGCAAGCTGTGGCAAGAAGGTTTGCTGTGTCTGTCACCGTAGTGTCCAGAGGCTGGAGGCACTACCAGGAGACAGGCCAGTACAAAAGGAGACGTGGAGAGGGCCGTAGGAGGGCAACAACCCAGCAGCAGGACCGCTACCTCCGCCTTTGTGCAAGGAGGAACAGGAGGAGCACTGCCAGAGCCGTGCAAAATGACCTCCAGCAGGTCACAAATGTGCATGTGTCTGCACAATCGGTTGGAAACCGACTCCATGAGGGTGGTATGATGGTCTGACGTCCACAGATGGGGGTTGTGCTCACAGCCCAACACCGTGCAGGACGCTTGGCATTTGCCACATAACACCAGGATTGGCAAAGTCGCCACTGGCACCCTGGGCCTACTTCTGAGGCATCTGTCTGTACAATGAAAGTTTCCTTGAAGTTGGGGCTGATGAGGACCGGCTGTCCATACAGGGCCAACTTCATGGACTGAAAGGCTTCTTCTGCCTGAAGGTTCGACTGAACCATTACTGATTTTTTTCCTTTCAAGAGATCGGTCAGGGCCACCGTTCTCCCAGCAAAATTAGGTATAAACCAGCGGTAATACCCAAGGATGTCAAGGAACGCCCTCACCTGCTGTGTACTTGACGGTTTAGGCCAATTTTTTATGGCCTCAACTTTATTGATTTGGGGCTTGATAACTCCTCGGCCAATCACATACCCCAAATATCGGGCTTCCTCTAGCCCTATCGCACATTTTTTCGGGTTTGCCGTTAACTCCGCTGCTCTGAGAGAATCCAGCACTGCTTGTACCTGGGATAGATGCGTATGCCAGTCGGTGCTAAAGATGATAATATCATCTAGATATGCGGAGGCGTACTCCTGATGAGACTTGAGCACTATGTCCATCAACCTCTGGAATGTAGCCAGGGCCCCATGTAACCCAAAAGGTAAGACCGCATAGTGATATAGACCCTCCGGAGTTATGAAGGCGGTCTTATCCTCCTCCGATTTCGTGAGAGGTACCTGCCAGTAACCCTTGGTGAGATCGAGCGTGGTAAAGTACTGGGCCTACCCCAGTCTCTCAATCAGCTCATCCACCCTGGGCATTGGATAAAGGTCAATCTTCGACACTTCATTTAGTTTTCGGAAATCGTTACGGAAGCGTAACGATCCGTCTGGTTTTGTAATCAGTACGATGGGGCTAGCCCACTCCGTCATTTCTCAATGACGCCTAACTGGAGCATCTGTTTTGCCTCAGCCGTGATGGCTTGCCTCCGGGCTTCGGGTACCCGGTACGGTCTCATTCGCACCCTTACCCCAGGTTCGGTGACAATGTCATGTTGGAGAACTGTAGTCCTACCCGGTAGCTCTGAGAACACGTCGGTATTCTGCTGCACCAGTGAGCGAGCCGCCCGTCGCTGCTGTTTAGTGAGAGCATCACTTATCCTGACCTCTCCCCCGGACGCATCCCTGGCTGAAGGTAGAGAACTCTCTGGTGATATGCCCGGAGTGATGTCTGTAACTAACCACTCTCGATCTTTCCAAGGTTTTCGCAGGTTTACATGATAAAGCTGCTCCCGTTTCCTCCTTCCGGGCTGATACACCGGTAATTTATCTCCCCCACCTTTTCTCGAACCTCATATGGCCCTTGCCACTTGGCCATGAGCTTACTCTCGGCTGTGGGTACAAGTACTAACACCCAATCGCCCTTGTTAAAAGACCTGACTCTGGCTATTTTAATATATGTGCACCTCTGGGCTGCCTGGGCATCTAAAAAATGTTCTTTCACGATGGGCATGACCGCCGCGATCCGGTCCTGCATGCTAGCCACGTGTTCAGTTATACTCCTATGTGGAGTCGGCTCTTGTTCCCACGTCTCTTTGGCTACGTCCAACAGACCTCTAGGGTGTCTGCCGTACAATAACTGAAAGGGAGAGAACCCTGTGGAAGCCTGGGGTACCTCACGGATGGCGAACATCAAATAGGGTAGCAACATGTCCCAATCCCTTCCGTCCTTAGAAACCACCTTTTTTAACATGAACTTGAGGGTTTTATTGAACCGTTCTACTAGCCCGTCGGTTTGAGGTTGGTACACCGAGGTGCGCAGTTGTTTAATTTTTAGCAGTTTGCACAGTTCCCTTGTCATTTTGGACATAAAAGGGGTCCCCTGATCCATCAGGATCTCCTTAGGTAGTCCAAGGCGACAGAACATAGCAAACAGCTCCTGTGCAATTTGTTATGCCGAGGTGTGGCATAGCGGTATAGCCTCCGGGCACCGGGTGGCACAGTCAACGACCACCAGTATATGTTGGTGGCCACGAGCGGATTTTACAATGGACCCTACCAAGTACATTGCAATCCGTTCAAAAGGTACCTCTATTACTGGCAGGGGTACCAATGAGCTACGGAAACTTGTGGTGGGTGTGGTCAACTGACATTCAGGGCAGGATTCACAGTACTTTTGGACCTCCGCGTAAATCCCCAGCCAAAAGAACCGCTGCAAGATACGCTCTTACGTCTTTTTAACCCCCAATTGTCCACCCAGCTGGTGTGTGTGTGCCAACTGCAGACGGTACAACTGAGATACCACTAACTGTTCCACGACCTGGTCCCTGATTTTGTCTACCCTATAGAGCAACTCACTCTTGACTACCATGCGTGTAAATACAGTATCTGCACGGGGCTGTTGAGCTACGCCATTTACCTCTAACACCCTTTCCCGCGAGTCAGAGTGGCATCCTGTAGCTGAACTGTCCCAAACGTGTCCCGGGACACTTCCAGCTCAGGGATCGATGGGGTCTCCTCGACCTCTCCTGCCAGCACCTCTAGGGGAAACCTATCGGGGTCACACTCTGTCCCTAGGTTGGATACCACTACGGCAGGTACCCCTGAATCAGGTTCGTCGGGTACAGCGCCTGTAATACATTTTATCGGGGGAGAGTGGATTTTGTTTTTCCACAGAGTCCAGAACAGGGGCAAGTCTCTTTCCAACACAGTCCCATAGGGAAGAGTTTTTACCACCCCCACCACATGTTTTATGTCTCCACTTGGCTTGGATAAAACTACCTGTGGTTGGGTACTCTCGGAGGTCCCCATGGATGCACACAACCCCCGACAGTCCGTCCACTGAGGTTGTCTCCTGCCACCATCGACCCATGTACCAAAGTCACTAGGCTCCCCGAATCTAGGAGGGCCTCTGTGGGGTACCCATTAACCAGTACCTGGCACAGTTGGGGTTCATTGTCAGGGGGGTCGGCGCTCGCAGTGCAGACAGTCTGGGCGTACATTGAGACCCGGTGGATAATCCCGCAGTCCATGGGTTCCGTAGTTAGGGGGCAGTTAGCAACCACATGTCCCTTCCCCTGACACCGTCAGCACCTAATGGTGGAAGTACTGTTAGGTCTTCTGACTGTTTGGGAGGGAACAGGTCTCCTGCGACTCTCATTTCGGGGTACCCCTTCAGCACGGGTACGGTGCTGACTGTCCTCAGCAGAGGGGCGCGACCCCTTTCCAGGTTCCTGAGTTGGCAGGGATCGGCGTGACAGCCGCGAGGGGGCAGAGTCCTGGATAAAGTCCTGAATGGCCGAGTAGCGCTCGATCAGGCTGACCACCTGGTCGAGTGTGCTGGAGTCCCCTTGCCCCAGCCAACTTTGGATAGCGGCTGGCAGAGTCCTCACCAGCCGGTCAACCACCACCCTCTCCACCATCTGGGCTGGAGACAAAGTCTCAGGCTGGAGCAACCTCTTTACCAGCTGCAGGAGGTCATAAGCCTGAGACCGGGCGTGTCGGGTCTCCACATAAGCCTATGAAAATACATGCTGAGCCCTCACGTATGTATTGACTCCCAGTCGGGCAAGGATCTCACCTTTCAGTCTCTGGTCGTCCTGGGCGTCCTCCCGACTGAGGTCGAAGAAGGCCTTTTGGGCATCGCCGACCAGAAACTGAGCCACCACTTCTGCCCACTGGCCATCCGGTAGGTTTTCCCGCTCCTCTGTGCGCTCATAAATGGTCAGGAAGGCTTCCACATCGTCCTCCGGTCCCATCTTCCTCAACGCTGAGCGAACCTTGTCCCTGGCCTCGCGACGTTCCGGGGCTGGTGCCGTCGGCGTCTCCCACAGGGCAGCAATCTGTTGCAGCAACAGTTCTTTGGTTTTTGCTGCTGCTGGTACAGTAGCTGCTGCTGCTGATTATGCTGCTGTTCCAGCTCCTACCTCTGAGACTGCAGCTGCTGCTGCTGGGTAAGTACCAGCTGCTTTAACAGCTCCTCCATTTTGTCCACGGGGTGGGGCTGAAAGGTGGCCGGCCGGATTGTGGTCATGCAGCGGCCAGTGGGGTATGCCTCAGTCACTATGCCAGCATTCTCCACCAAGCTGTAAGGCAGCGGTGTTCACACCGTGCAGTAACTGAGGCAGTGACCCAAGCAAGTCCAATATAAACAGCTTTATTCAGCAACTCACCAGTAAACAGAAAAGTCCTCTGGGATAACACAAGTCCTTAAACAACGGTTGCCATAGGCAACGGCCGCGCCGGGCCACTCAGAGCCTGACAGGTGCAGAGCCTTCCCAGGCGTGGGTTCAGCCACACTCAATCCTGATGAGCTTTCCTGCTATGCTCCTAGCAGGTTCCAACATAGAACCACACTAATCCTTAGTGCAGGGTTTTTAAAGGACCTGTGGCAAGAGCCACTGGAAAACCCGGCTTGGAGGGAGGAGGCCGCCCCACTGCCTTCCTGTAGCCTCCTCCAAGAAATGAAGGCCCTGCCGGGTTTTACTTAATCTGCCTTAGCCAGATAGCCTGACCAGGTCAATGCTCACCTTCATTCCTGCATTGCAGCCGGAGGTGAGCGTGTGACTGCAATGCACTCCAATGGATTTAATAGGTCTCTGTACACATTCTGGGGGATATATCACATCCCTCGTATACAATCCCAGTCACTGCATCATATTGGTTTCAGAAATATTTAAAAGATCACAGAATCATGTCATAGTAGCTTGACAAAGAACGGTGGTTGGCATTGGAAACGTGTTGCTATGTGAATCCCCATGTACCTTGTGACCTCATCAGATTTTAAAATGATGTAATAACAACTTGGAATTTTTTAATACAACGTTTTTGGAGATGGAATTTTTCATTTCTTTTCTTGCAATACATTGTGCAGACTGCCGGTTGGGAGCTCTTATGACAGGAACTGCCCAAACCCGACCAGCTGATCACCCACTACCAGGATGTAATGGAATAACGCCAGGGGGCGCCAGAGAGCAGCATTCATAAAAGTAAAAGCTTGGTAACTTTTGAATGAAGCATAATTTTGAATCACTGTAAATTACAAAACTATTTATTTCCACCTTTTCTGGTTGGTTAACTGTATTCTTTATGGTGGCACAACCGCTTTAATTGTTTACCCTTAATGCTATGTACTGTATATAGCTAGAAAATATTAGTGTCTGCTATGTATGGGGCAATGCTGCGTTTAGGAGAAATTACATAATAAATTGTGCAGGCTAAAATTTGGGTCTAAAGTAACATATTAGCTAAATGGAATTTGACTTAATGGCATTTTTAATTCTTTCATTCCATTTTGCATTAATTAACCCCTTTATGGACTTGGACATATCCATACACCCAGGTCCCTGGTACTTAAAGGGGTTGTCCACTACTATGTAAAATATGGCAAAGCATTTTTATGTTGAAAAGCTGCTTCTTTGTAATTGCCTCCCTCTTCCTTTTCTGCCTGTGAGTGGCGCTATGACTGACCGCTCACAGGCATCACTTAACCCCCGGCTGCAGCCGGCACTGACATCCGCTGATGTCACGACAAGTCCAGACTGCTGCCGGGGATCTCTCTCTTCCGCGTTCCATGGTGGCTGCTGGGTTGTGTGCGGGGTTATCCCCTCAAGTCATACCCAGCATCCACCGCATGCTGTCCCTCTCCCCATTCATTGGGAAAACGCGCGGTGGATGCTGGGTGTGACACGGTGGGGTAACCCCGCCTTCAACCCAGAAGCCACCACGGGGACCCCAGCGCTGAGTCACGCCTCAATAAACGGGACGTCAGCGGGGGTTCACGTGCTGCCTGTGAGCGGCCAGTGATAGCGCCGCTCACTGACAGAGGAAGGTAATTATAAAGAAGTTGCTTTTCATTATAAAAACGCTTTGGCATATTTTAAATATTAGTGTACAACCCCTTAAAAGCGCACCTCAGCATAAATCTACCATTAGGTGTAAGAGGACAATGCTGCCAGTTCCCTTTCATCTTGTTTCTGCCGGACATAACGTTTCACAATTACGCTACTTGGAGTCTATTCCTTTGAAAAGGCGAGGTGGCAACAGAATACACAGATTGAAGGAGAGGCAGGCATATGGCCTCAATCCAGAGTATGAACTGTCTTATTGATTAACATATTCCTTTGTTTCCTCTGTGTTATTTAACCAGTGGATTAGCGATATCTGTTGACATAATTTTACTGTTAAATACATACAGTACAGACCAAAAGTTTGGATACACCTCATTTAAAGATTTTTCTGTATTTTCATGACTATGAAAATTGTACATTCACACTGAAGGCATCAAAACTATGAATTAACACATGTGGAATTATATACTTAACAAAAAAGTGTGAAGCAACTGAAAATATGTCTTATATTCTAGGTTCTTCAAAGTAGCCACTTTTTGCTTTGATGACTGCTTTGCACACTCTTGGCATTCTCTTGATGACCTTCAAGTGGTAGTCACCGGAAATGGTCTTCCAACAATCTTGAAGGAGTTCCCAGAGATGCTTAGCACTTGTTGGCCCTTTTGCCTTCACTCTGCGGTCCAGCTCACCCCAAACCATCTTGATTGGGTTCAGGTCTGGTGACTGTGGAGGCCAGGTCATCTGGCGTAGCACCCCTTCACTCTCCTTATTGGTCAAATAGCCCTTACACAGCCTGGAGGTGTGTTTGGGGTCATTATCCTGTTGAAAAATAAATGATGGTCCAACTAAACGCAAACTGGATGGAATAGCATGCCCCTGAAAGATGCTGTGGTAGCCATGCTGGTTCAGTATGCCTTCAATTTTGAATAAATCCCCAACAGTGTCACCAACAAAGCACCCCCACACCATCACACCTCCTCCTCCATAATTCACGGTGGGAACCAGGCATGTAGAGTCCATCCGTTCACCTTTCCTGCGTCGCACAAAGACACAGTGGTTGGAACCTAAGATCTCAAATTGCACTCATCAGACCAAAGCACAGATTTCCACTGGTCTAATGTCCATTCCTTATGTTCTTTAGCCCAAACAAGTCTCTTCTGCTTGTTGCCTGTCCTTATCAGTGGTTTCCTAGCAGCTATTTTACCATGAAGGCCTGCTGCACAAAGTCTTCTCTTAACACTTGTTGTAGAGATGTGTCTGCTGCTAGAACTCTGTGTGGCATTGTCCTGGTCTCTAATCTGAGCTGCTGTTAACCTGCGATTTCTGAGGCTGATGACTCGGATAAACTTATCCTCAGAAGCAGAGGTGACTCTTGGTCTTCCTTTCCTGGGGCGGTCCTCATGTGAGCCAGTTTCTTTGTAGCGCTTGATGGTTTTTGTAACTGCACTTGGGGACACTTTCAAAGTTTTCCCAATTTTTCGCACTGACTGACCTTCAATTCTTAAAGTAATGATGGCCACTCATTTTTCTTTATTTGGCTGCTTTTTTCTTGCCATAATACAAATTCTAACAGTCTATTCAGTAGGACTGTCAGCTGTGTATCCACCTGACTTCTGCACAACACAACTGATGGTCCGAACCCCATTTATAAGGCAATCCCACTTATTAAACCTGACAGGGCACACCTGTGAAGTGAAAACCATTTCCGGTGACTACCTCTTGAAGCTCATCAAGAGAATGCCAAGAGTGTGCAAAGCAGTCATCAAAGCAAAAGGTGGCTACTTTGAAGAACCTAGAATATAAGACATATTTTCAGTTGTTTCACACTTTTTTGTTAAGTATATAATTCCACATGTGTTAATTCATAGTTTTGATGCCTTCAGTGTGAATGTACAATTTTCATAGTCATGAAAATACAGAAAAATCTTTAAATGAGAAGGTGTGTCCAAACTTTTGGTCTGTACTGTAATTTTATGTGTTTCCTACATATATATCCTAATTGTTTTTTTCCCCCTTTTGTCTCCCTTTAGGTCATTTGAACGCTTCACCAGGTATAAAAAAAAACTTACTTTTGGCTCTTACTTTTCTTGTCTATGTTTGCCATCCCATTTCCCCTTTTCTGTATTCTTTCTTTTTCTTTGTTTTATCCTTCTGACTCATTCTACACATCTACCATGCCCTATTTCTTTAATTATGTTGTTCGCGTGTGCGCCGTTTAACCTTGAGTGCTAGATTCATGGTGCTCTTCTTTCAAGTCCTGCTCTATGGTACCATGTTCCCTATGCTCAGACTTTTGAGTAAAATGGTGCTCGCGTGTGCACAGTAGCATCTCTCGGCAACCAAAAGATGCTACTGCACATGCGCGGGCATCCATGTTGGGGATGTAAATTTCACATGGGCAGAGAAATTACACAGGCAGTATGTAAAAGAGTAGGCAGGTCACTGAAAAGACAGTGACCTGTCAGAGGAAAGAGATAGGAATACATGAATACAGAAGCAGAGCACCAGAGCACATACATATCATTATGGCAGCAGAACTGAAACTAAAGATGATAAAAGAACCACTGGACGTATTACAACATCCAAGGTATCATTTTACTCAGTTTAACGGCGCCCACCTGACAGTGTATGTAGTTTTCTAAGCACAATCCTGCTGACAGGTTCACTTTAACAAACTTGGACGTATGGATACCTCATGGCGATAGACATCGATCGGAGCATTTAGAGAGCTTGTATAGGGAGGAAGCCCTCTCTGCCCTTGGATTGGCGCCCCAAAAATCAGAATAGAAAGCGATCAAAAAATGTCATGTGCCTGAGAATGATACCAATAAAATGTCAACTCGTTCCGTAAAACAAGCCCTCACATGACGCTGTTGGACAAAATATGGAAAAATTATAGCTCTCAAAATATAGTGATGCCAAAAAAAAAGCGTCTTTTAGTGTGTGACAGCTGTCAAACAAAAAGAAAACGATTAAACCTACAATAATCTCCAAGAGGAATATTCTGTCCCCATGGCTGTGCTGTAAATATAGGGTGCTGTGTCTTCACCTTTACTTACAAGGGAGATGGACACAGATAGCTTTAACTCGGCTGCAGGCAGGCACGTTGTAAAGAATTCAGAAGAAGCTTTATTTATCTTGAGAAATCTTGTAAGAATGCATGCATCAACAGCAAGTAAAAATAACTTTTCCTGAGACAGGCTGTAAGCACATGAGCTCCTAATTGTTGCAAGATTGAGAATTAGGAAAGGCTGGAAGAAGAAGGGAGGGGCTAGCTACATCACAGTCACATAAGAGGGAGACAGGGAGAGAGAAGGGACAAACTTCAAGGAAGGTGAACCTTGCAGCAATGCAATCAAACAGTAATACACAGCAACTGTAAAAAGTTCAGTGTATAGTCAGCAAATTTCCCATTCATGGGACGTAACACTCCCCGTCTGAAATCTTTAGATTTTAATGATTCGTTTAATGTGATGTTTTCTGGGAATGTCATGGTAGACCTGAAAGACAAAAGAAAATACACAAGCAAACAACAATAACAGTAATAGTTGTAGTCCAATTTTCCATTGAAGTCTTCAACAGCCGGATAATCCGAGTCCAAAACAGAAACCCATCTTCGGATTGGGGAAGCCGCAATGTGCAAACACTTCCACCAACCTAAGAATCCACTGGGAAAAGTTCAAATGTCCCAACACAGCTGGAAGTATATGGCGGTAGGCTCTCCGTCGTAAGCTGTGTCCTGAAGCAGTGTCTTTCATGTGATGACCTCCTTTTGTAAAAGGAGTAGAAGTTCAGTGACTGGACGAAAGAAAACGCGAGATGACCTTGCCTTCTACCTTACAAGTCTTTCCATCATTGCTTGGTGTAACCTTGGTGATAAGACCCATTGGCCAGTCATTGCGATGAGCTTCTTTATCTTTAAGGAGGATGAGGTCTCCCTCTTGGAGGTTAGGTTTTGCAGTCTGCCATTTGTGACTGGTTTGAAGTAAGTGCAGGTATTCAGCCTTCCAGCGGTGCCAAAAGACATTAGAAAAGTGTTGTACCTGTTTCCACTGACACCTGTAAATGTCTCTGTCCACAAACTTCCCTGGAGGGATTTCAGCATCTCCAACCTTCTGAGTAAGAAGTGTGGCAGGAGTAAGAATCATTGGAGCTTTGGGGTCCGATGATAATGGTACCAATGGTCTTGCATTTATCACAGCAGACACTTCAGCAAGGAAGGTAACCAGGACTTCATGGGTGAGAGGTAGCTTATGATCCAGCAACATCGAATCAAGGATTCCTCGAGCAATGCCAATCATGCGTTCCCAGGATCCTCCCATATGCGATGAATGAGGAGGGTTGAACACCCAAGTGCACCCATTGTCAGTCTAGAAGTTGTCTAACTGTAGTTCCTTGCACGCTCCCACAAAGTTAGTGCCACAGTCAGATCTGAGCTATTTGGCTGGTCCCCAGATAGAAAAGAATCTTCTGAGAGCATTTATGAAGCAAGAGGAATCCATGGATTCAATTACCTCAATGTGAACTGCTTGGATGCTAAGACAGGTGAAAAGCACAGCCCACCACTTACTTTTTGCGGCTCCACCACGGGTCCTTCTTGTAACAACCGACCATGGTCCAAAAACATCTACTCCGACATATGTGCATGGCTGGTCTGTGTTTAGCTGATCTGCTGGGAGATTTGCCATCTGTAGATGTTAGTGTTTTCTTCTTACTTTTTCTCACATAAAGCATTTATGGAGCTCTGAGGAGACACATCTCTTCATCCCCACGATCCAGAGGCCAGCGGACCTTATGATGCCTTCGGTAAACTGTCTGCCTTGGTGCTGCACTTTTTCATGATGGTGATGGAACAATAGCGTAGCATTGTAGTGCCGACCCGGAATGATGATACGATTCTGCTCCTTATTACATAGATCAGACTTCTCTATATGACCATCCACCTTTAACAGTCCGTAATGATCGACCACTGGGTTCAATTCAAGCAGTAAACTGTTCTTGGACAGGCTGGTACCCTTTTGTGATACTGTCGATCTCGTGACCATATTCTTGTTGCACTCACCGCTGAATTGCTCGGCATGTCTGATGTCAGCAACAGTAGGGTATCCTCTACACATGTGCCAGCCACAACACTGATGATTTGTCACTGGCAAAGGAATGAGCGATGTGAACAAGACGAGCTATGGCCCGCACAACAGCTGACCATTTTGAGAAGCTTTCAAAGCAGTGAGATCTTAGTTTTGATTTTGGCATCACAGAAGTGTAGCGAGTAGAGGTGATTGGTCTGATCTCTTTTTCAGACTCCGGTTCCACCAGCTTATAAGTGTTGTTGATGTCCTTTGAACTAGAATCCTTATATAAGAGACTTGGAGGTGACAGCCACATGTTGTCATTGAGCTTAGACGCGGCTGTGAATCTTGTCCCTCGGTCAGCTGGGTTCAGGTCAGTAGAGACGTAGTGCCAGTATTCAGGGATAGAAAAGCTTCTGATACGCTCTACTCTATTGCTGATGTAGACGTAAAATTGTTTTTTTGGTTGTAAATGTAACCAAGTACCGCTCTACTGTCTGTGTAGAATGTAAATGAATCAATCACAATGTCCATTTCATCCTTTATAGCTTCAGCTAATTCCACTGCCTGTACGGCAGCACAAAGTTTGAGTATTGGTACAGAGTGAGACGGTTTCAGTGTTAGTTTTGCCTTGCCAAGGATGAATCCACAATGTACCTTGTTGTTGCTTTCTGAGGTTTTCAGGTAGGCTACTGCAGCTATGGCCTCTGTAGATGCGTCGGAGAAAATGTGGATTTCTCTCCTGGTGGAGGCTGAAAGGGTGCTTAGGGAATAACTGCGTGAGACTTGGACATGCTCTAAGACCTTCAGAGACTTCTTCCATATCTCCCACCTTTGTTGTTTCTGGGATGGTAGCGGAGTGTCCCAATCCATGCTCTCGGGGGTCAACTGTCTCAACAGTATATTGCAGTGATGGCAAACCTTTTACAGACCGAGTGCCCAAACTGCAACCCAAAACCCACTTATTTATCGTAAAGTGCCAATATGACAAATTAACCCGAATACTGAGGATTTAGTTTAGGAAAAACAACTCGTACAGAGAGCTGGTGAGGGCAGCATAGAGCAGCCACAGAAAGGAGCAGGGTATGAGACTGCAGAAATAAAGAATGTGCTCACTCCCATCTTGGTATATGCCAAAATCCATGTATATATGTTGCCCCCCCCAACCAATCCATGTATATATGCTTCCTCCCCCCCACCAATCCATGTATACACAGTGGTGGCCAAAAGTATTGGCACCCCTGCAATTCTGTCAGATAATACTCAGTTTCTTCCTGAAAATGATTGCAATCACAAATTCTTTGGTATTACTCTCTTCATTTAATTTGCTTGCAAGGAAAAAACACAAAAGAGAATGAAGCAAAAATCAAATAATTGATCATTTCACACAAAACTCCAAAAATGGGCCAGACAAAAGTATTGGCACCCTCAGCCTAATACTTGGTTGCACAACCTTTAGCCAAAATAACTGCGAACAACCGCTTCCGGTAACCATCAATGAGTTTCTTACAATGCTCTGCTGGAATTGTAGACCATTCTTCTTTGGCAAACTGCTCCAGGTCCCTGATATTTGAAGGGTGCCTTCTCCAAACTGCCATTTTGAGATCTCTCCACAGGTGTTCTATGGGATTCAGGTATGGACTCATTGCTGGCCACATTAGAAGTCTCCAGTGCTTTCTCTCAAACCATTTTATAGTGCTTTTGGAAGTGTGTTTTGGGTCATTGTCCAGCTGGAAGACCCATGACCTCTGAGTGAGACCCAGCTTTCTCACACTGGGCCCTACATTATGCTGCAGAATTTGTTGGTAGTCTTCAGACTTCATAATGCCATGCACACGGTCAAGCAGTCCAGTGACAGAGGCAGCAAAGCAACCCCAAAACATCAGGGAACCTCCGCCATGTTTGACTGTAGGGACCGTGTTCTTTTCTTGAAAGCCTCTTTTTTTTTCCTGTGCACTCTATGTTGATGCTTTTTCCCAAAAAGCTCTACTTTTGTCTCATCTGACCAGAGAACATTCTTCCAAAACGTTTTAGGCTTTCTCAGGTAAGTTTTGGCACACTCCAGCCTGGCTTTTTTATGTCTCGGGGTAAGAAGTGCGGTCTTCCTGGGTATCCTACCATACAGTCCCTTTTCATTCAGACGCTGAGTGATAGTACGGGTTGACACTGTTGTACCCTCGGACTGCAGGGCAGCTTGAACTTGTTTGGATTTTAGTCGAGGTTCTTTATCCACCATCCGCACAATCTTGCGTTGAAATCTCTCGTCAATTTTTCTTTTCCGTCCACATCTAGGGAGGTTAGCTACAGTGCCATGGGCTTTAAACTTCTTGATGACACTGCGCATGGAAGACACAGGAACATTCAGGTCTTTGGAGATGGACTTGTAGCCTTGAGATTGCTCATGCTTTCTCACAATTTGGTTTCTCAAGTCCTCAGACAGTTCTTTGGTCTTCTTTCTTTTCTCCATGCCCAATGTGGTACACACAAGGACACAGGACAGAGGTTGAGTCAACTTTAATCCATGTTAACTGGCTGCAAGTGTGATTTAGTTATTGCCAACACCTGTTAGGTGCCATAGGTAAGTTACAGGTGCTGTTAATTACACGAATTAGAGAAGAATCACATGATTTTTCAAAGGGTGCCAATACTTTTGTCCACCCCCATTTATAGGTTTGGTGAGGAATTATATCCAATTTGGCTTTAGGACAATTCTTTTTGTGTTTTTTTCATTGAAGACAAATTAAATGAAGAGAATAATACCAAAGAATTTGTGATTGCAATCATTTTCAGGAAGAAACTGAGTATTATCTGACAGAATTGCAGGGGTGCCAATACTTTTGGCCAGCATTGTATGAAGTCAGCACTCCATTTTTTTCATTATATTTATATAATTGAATATGAATTTCTTCTAAATGTGATCCTTGAAATTAATGTAAATAGGGTATAATGATATTTACATGAAATTATTTTCAAGATACCCAATTAATTTCTCTGTCAATTTCTTAATAGAATGAAAACCTACAAGCTGGCCATAAAGAATATATATATGGTCAGTAATCCCTAGAAAACTGAAAAAACTGATAAATAGCCTATTTTGGGGAAAAGGGGTGGTTATGTGGGAGAGAATAATCGCCCTAGTAGTCTATATCCCAATCCACGTGTTAGTGGACCCCAGAAGGACAAAAGAGGGATTTAATTCCAAAAATATCAATTTTATTAGAAATTTTAAAAATTACATCATAATTCACAATATAAGAGAAGGGAAGAAGAAGAGGTGGTAGGTAAACCATAGGGGCAGGTTTTAAGGAATAAAATCCTGCCAGGAGACTAATATCCCTAAACCAGCATAGAAGGTAAGCCAGGTACGCGTACTAGCTGCTATTTAAAAGATAATGGAAGGATCATATCAATCTATGTCCACACTAGTAATAACAGTGAGGTATAAAGCATGGTATACAAGATAATAATATTGATATGTGGGCATATGGCAGCATATATCAGATCATATAGCAGTGATATATGGGTAAGAGCATTAAACAAATAGCATTAGATAGATAGCATAAAACATGTACACCGGTGATACATAAGTGTAAATAGATCGATAGTGCTATTGATATAGTATTACTGTCTAGTCTGGAGCTGTCTAGTCTGGAGCTGCGGCTCTATAGAAAATCAATTACCTTGTGCCATATGAGAAGTGATAAAGCAGCGTGTCCTGGAGAGCTGGGGGGGATGTGGAGCTCACTTCTCATATGGCACAAGGTAATTGATTTTCTATAGAGCCGCAGCTCCAGACTAGACAGCTCCAGACTAGACAGTAATACTATATCAATAGCACTATCGATCTATTTACACTTATGTATCACCGGTGTACATGTTTTATGCTATCTATCTAATGCTATTTGTTTAATGCTCTTACCCATATATCACTGCTATATGATCTGATATATGCTGCCATATGCCCACATATCAATATTATTATCTTGTATACCATGCTTTATACCTCACTGTTATTACTAGTGTGGACATAGATTGATATGATCCTTCCATTATCTTTTAAATAGCAGCTAGTACGCGTACCTGGCTTACCTTCTATGCTGGTTTAGGTATATTAGTCTCCTGGCAGGATTTTATTCCTTAAAACCTGCCCCTATGGTTTACCTACCACCTCTTCTTCTTCCCTTCTCTTATATTGTGAATTATGATGTAATTTTTAAAATTTCTAATAAAATTGATATTTTTGGAATTAAATCCCTCTTTTGTCCTTCTGGGGTCCACTAACACGTGGATTGGGATATAGACTACTAGGGCGATTATTCTCTCCCACATAACCACCCCTTTTCCCCAAAATAGGCTATTTATCAGTTTTTTCAATTTCTTAATAGAAGAGGTATAGTAACGCTCATGATGGTGTCATCAGCACTGGCTATATTGGAGTATTCGAAGCAGCGCAACACGGCACAAACGTCCTTCATGGAAGCCCATTCATTGGTGGTTAAGTGGTGTTGTTCTTCACAGCATCCCACCCCCGTGCGTGCTGCAGCTGAAACTCCACCATTGCCTGCTGCTGCTCACACAGTCTCTCCAGCATATGTAAGGTGCAGTTCCATCTTGGCACATTGCATATGAGGCAGTGAGTGTGAAGGTAGAAGTGATGCTGCAGCGCAGGCAGGTCGGCAGCCGCAGGGTGAGAACGCCAAAAGCATGCACATGCTGCCCTCACTTTCAGCAGCACCTCTGACATATGTGGGTCATTTTTAAGGAAGCTCTACACCACCAAATTCAGCACATGCGCCAGGCAAGGGATGTGAATCAAACCAGCTAGGCCCAGAGCTGCTAGAGTTTAGAAGAGAGTTTTCTTTTATTTCAAACATGTTTTCTGATGTCTCCTGTTGCTGTTTTATTTGTGCCATTTTCATCCTTTAAAAATCTGTTCATCTCTCAGAGGAAGTGACCATCCCTTCCCTTTTTTGTCACCCCTCTATCTACAGCCCACCTGGATTTACCACCTACTGTACAGTAAGTGTTTTACAATTTGTAGATATTTTTTAACTAAAAGTAGCAGCCTAGTAAAACTTTTTTTTTTAATTAATTCGGTCACTTGTCCACCAGACTACATCATTTTGCTAGTATTAATTTATTAAGTTGTTCTCATAGAGACTCCTTCAGAATTACATGTCTTTGTCTTTCCTGAGGAGGGTCACAAGAAATGAGTGCATTTGATTGAATTGCATGGTCTGTACCACACAAGATCTACACTGTGAAAAGCAAAATGACCTATGACAGTTACTGATGAGAATAAGACTGCTCCTGGCACACATGTATGAAGAAGATAAAGACAGTTTAGCCATCCTCACTAAATAGTTGTAATCTAATCATGTATTGGTGGTGGCAAATTCTGACAGGTTAAGCTGGAGAGCATAGAGGGCTTTATGGGGGAGTAGTTGGGGCAATTAGTCTTGGTTTCATCTCTCCACGTCTTGGCTGGTGCCATTCAGCCTCACTTCATTCACTTTCAGTATATATAACCCATGAGGTATAGTAGACAATGCGTTGGAATAAGCTGGTTTATGTCCTCAGTCATGCGCTTACATAGCACGGTGCCTAAAAATGAGCCTCTGTTCTGCACTTTTAATCATATTTGTCTATTGGAGAAAACACTACTTTAGTGGTGCACAGTCTCAGCTGTATTATTGTCTTCTAATACTTTATTGACATGGATTACATACAGTACAGACCAAAAGTTTGGACACACCTTCTCATTTAAAGATTTTTCTGTATTTTCATGACTATGAAAATTGTACATTCACACTGAAGGCATCAAGACTATGAGTTAACACATGTGGAATTATATACTTAACAAAAAAGTGTGAAACAACTGAAAATATGTCTTATATTCTAGGTTCTTCAAAGTAGCCACCTTTTGCTTTGATGACTGCTTTGCACACTCTTGGCATTCTCTTGATGAGCTTCAAGAGGTAGTCACCAGAAATGGTCTTCCAACAATCTTGAAGGAGTTCCCAGAGATGCTTAGCACTTGTTGGCCCTTTTGCCTTCACTCTGCGGTCCAGCTCACCCCAAACCATCTCGATTGGGTTCAGGTCTGGTGACTGTGGAGGCCAGGTCATCTGGCGTAGCACCCCATCACTCTCCTTATTGGTCAAATAGCCCTTACACAGCCTGGAGGTGTGTTTGGGGTCATTGTCCTGTTGAAAAATAAATGATGGTCCAACTAAATCCAAACTGGATGGAATAGCATGCCGCTGCAAGATGCTGTGGTAGCCATGCTGGTTCAGTATGCCTTCAATTTTGAATAAATGCCCAACAGTGTCACCAGCAAAGCACCCCCACACCATCACACCTCCTACTCCATGCTTCACGGTGGGAACCAGGCATGTAGAGTCCATCCATTCACCTTTTCTGCGTCGCACAAAGACACGGTGGTTGGAACCAAAGATCTCAAATTTGGACTCATCAGACCAAAGCACAGATTTCCACTGGTCTAATGTCCATTCTTTGTGTTCTTTAGCTCAAACAAGTCTCTTCTGCTTGTTGCCTGTCCTTAGCAGTGGTTTCCTAGCAGCTATTTTACCATGAAGGCCTGCTGCACAAAGTCTCCTCTTAACAGTTGTTGAAGAGATGTGTCTGCTGCTAGAACTCTGTGTACCATTGACCTGGTCTCTAATCTGAGCTGCTGTTAACCTGCGATTTCTGAGGCTGGTGACTCGGATAAACTTATCCTCAGAAGCAGAGGTGACTCTTGGTCTTCCTTTCCTGGGGTGCTCCTCATGTGAGCCAGTTTCTTTGTAGCGCTTGATGGTTTTTGCAACTGCACTTGGGGACACTTTCAAAGTTTGCCCATTTTTTTGGACTGACTGACCTTCATTTCTTAAAGTAATGATGGCCACTCGTTTTTCTTTACTTAGCTGCTTTTTTCTTGCCATAATACAAATTCTAACAGTCTATTCAGTAGGACTATCAGCTGTGTATCCACCTGACTTCTGCACAACACAACTGATGGTCCCAACCCCATTTATAAGGCAAGAAATCCCACTTATTAAACCTGACAGGGCACACCTGTGAAGTGAAAACCATTTCTGGTGACTACCTCTTGAAGCTCATCAAGAGAATGCCAAGAGTGTGCAAAGCAGTCATCAAAGCAAAAGGTGGCTACTTTGAAGAACCTAGAATATAAGACATATTTTCAGTTGTTTCACACTTTTTTGTTAAGTATATAATTCCACATGTGTTAATTCATAGTTTTGATGCCTTCAGTGTGAATGTACAATTTCCATAGTCAAGAAAATACAGAAAAAGATTTAAATGAGGTGTATCCAAACCTTTGGTCTGTACTGTATGTGGAAATGAAAGCACTCATATTGAATGGCATAATACCTTTCCATGTAGTTAGTTAAATTACTAATATTTTTTCCTAATGTAGTATGTGTTGTTGCAAATACTGTATTTATAGAAGGTAAAACTAGTTTCTGCATTATATAGTGACACATTTTGTGCATATTTAGACACTACTTACTTCCTGACATGCTGGAGGATGACCCGGATCCTTATTTTGGGAATATGAACAGCTCTCCCGAATTGCCAGAACCATTCCTTATACCGCAGGTAAAATACTGTGTATGATAGTCTGTGTGACGCATTTTGAACTGTTTCAACACATAATTTAAATGTATTGGGTATGGGCATGACCAAGTGAAGCACTACATTGTTTCATCCTTCATGTTGATGTCTATATTTAAATTTACATTCTGCCAATATTTGTTGTGATAGATTGGTTCTATTCATGTTTCATTAAAAAGAAAGTCTGCCTAAGTGCTCCATGTTAGAAGATTTTCTCCTCTCTACATGACAGGTTAGGAAGCTGTTAGAAAAGACGTCTCCGAACCGCAGGAGAGCGAGCTATAAAGAAGGTGAGATTGGAAGGACACAGAAAATATGACTGTCCATTTGATATAGCTTGAATACTAATATTCATCAAAGATGATTTTACTAAATAACACTTATTAAAGGGGTTTTCCATTTCAGAAAAGCCTGGTCTCCAGACGTAGTCCAGGATCGGACTGGGGAGTCTGGGGCCCACAGGGGTAATTGACTCTAGGTGCCCACCTACAGCAATATGCAAATATCTGTTATCCGCTATCCCTGTTATAGTGGAGCATTGACTGACGGCTCCGGCACATCTGCCGTGCATATACTATAACTGGGATGTACAATTACGATAGTATGCATTAAAGGGGTTCTTTGGTTAAAGCAAGTTATCACCGATCCATGGGCTCCACAGGATAGGTGATCACTTATTGATCGTTTTGGTCCGAACATTGGAAAAGCATCGGAAGCATGGGGAAGTTTTATCCCTGTCAGGACACTTATCCCCATTTTAAAATGCAGTGACAGATGGGATGTCTGACCGCAGCTCCATTCATTCTCTTGGGGGCTTCCAAAAAAAGAGCAGCGCTCGCAGCCACTGTGGGAATGATTGGATCAGTGATCGAGTCGCACATGAGCTCCAGTCTAATGGGGAGAAAAGCTTCACATTCTGCCGATTGTATGCCAGCAGTCAGGACCCGACCAATCAGTAACTTATCACTTATCCTGTGGAGAGGTGATTACTTGTTTTCACCAGAGACCCTTGTAAGTGTACCTCTGACGCTCTGGTACAACTCCTAAAATATATACTAAATTGGGTACAGTAGTTCAATGCAGTTTGTGGAAAATATTTTTTTCATAAGAATTTGGGAAAGTTATGAAATGTTCTATAAATGTCTGTCCTATTCCTGTTCTAAGGATCTAGACTTTTTTAAATTCATCACTTAAATATGAACCATGTATGAGGGAGTCGGAGTCGGAAAGATGGAAATTGAGGAATCAGAGTCTGGGTCGAAGGTTTGGCTTACCGACTCCACAGCCCTGCATATTACCGCCACTTACTGACCGAATAATACCACATACAAAGAACAAGTACGGCCACACCATGACCAGACCACATATTACCACCACAAAGTGACAATAATACCACATGCAAGGAAAAAATACTGCCACGCCATGACCGGACTACATATTACCACCACCACAAAGTGACCAAATACTACAATGCTGATCATGAATACAAACCACAATACTAACAACACTGTTATTACCACCAGCGACATTATACACAGGAGTTCTGTATATACACCGCGTGCAGAATTATTAGGCAAATGAGTATTTTGATCGCGAGATACTTTTTATACATGTTGTCCTACTCCAAGCTGCATAGGCTTGAGAGCCAACTACCAATTAAGTAAATCTGGTGATGTGCATCTCTGTAATGAGGAGGGGTGTTGACTAATGACATCAACACCCTATATAAGGTGTGCTTAATTATTAGGCAACTTCCTTTCCTTTGGCAAAATGGGTCAGAAGAGAGATTTGTTTGGCTCTGAAAAGTCCAAAATTGTGAGATGTCTTGCAGAGGGATGCAGCAGTCTTGAAATTTCCAAACTTTTGAAGCGTGATCACCGAACAATCAAGCGTTTCATGGCAAATAGCCAACAGGGTCGCAAGAAGCATGTTGGCCAAAAAAGGCGCAAAATAAGTGCCCATGAATTGAGGAAAATCAAGCGTGAAGCTGCCAAGATGCCATTCGCCACCAGTTTTGCCATATTTCAGCGCTGCAGCGTTACTGGAGTATCAAAAAGCACAAGGTGTGCGATACTCAGGGACATAGTCAAGGTAAGGGAGGCTGAAAAACGACCACCTTTGAACAAGAAACATAAGATAAAACTTCAAGAATGGGCCAAGAAATATCTTAAGACTGATTTTTCAAAGGTTTTATGGACTGATGAAATGAGAGTTACTCTTGATGGGCCAGATGGATGGGCCAGAGGCTGGATCAGTAAAGGGCAGAGAGCTCCACTCCGATTCAGACGCCAGCAAGGTGCAGGTGGGGTACTGGTATGGGCTGGTATCATCAAAGATGAACTTGTGGGACCTTTTCGGGTTGAGGATGGAGTGAAGCTCAACTCCCAGACCTACTGCCAGTTTCTGGAAGACAACTTCTTCACTTCAAGCAGTGGTACAGGAAGAAGTCGGTATCGTTGAAGAAAAACATGATTTTTATGCAGGACAATGCTCCATCACATGCATTCAACTACTCCACAGAGTGGCTGGCCAGTAAAGGTCTAAAAGAAGAAAAAATAATGACATGGCCCCATTGTTCACCTGATCTGAACCCCATAAAGAACCTGTGGTCCATTATAAAATGTGAGATGTACAGGGAAGGAAAAGAGTACACCTCTTGGAACAGTGTCTGGGAGGCTGTGGTGACTGCTGCACGCAATGTTGATCGACAACAGATCAAGCAACTGACAGAAACTATGGATGGAAGGCTGTTGAGTGTCATCATAAAGAAAGGTGGCTATATTGATCACTAATTTTTTTGTTTTTGCATGTCAGAAATGTTTATTTCTAAATTTTGTGCACTGATATTGGTTTACCTGGTGAAAATAAACAAGTGAGATGGGATTATATTTGTTTTTCATTTTTTCATTAAGTTGCCTAATAATTCTGCGCAGTAATAGTTACCTGCACAAACAGATATCCTCCTAAGATCTAAAAAAAAAACCACTCCAACTTCCAAAAATATTAAGCTTGGATATTTGAGTCTTTTGGGTTGATTGAGAAGATAGTTGTTGATCAATAATAAAAATAATCCTCTAAAATACAATTTGCCTAATAATTCTGCACACAGTGTAGTGTCAGTGTACAGATAATATAGTGATCACTAGTGACATTATAAACAGGAGCTCTGTGTATAGTGTACAAATAATACAGTGATCACCAGTGACATTATACACAGGAGCTCTGTATATACTATATAGTGTAAGTGTTCATGTAATACACTGACTCACCAATGATGTCTCTAGGTGAAGTCCTTCATCTTCGCTTTTCTTCTTCATCTGGTACAGACCGCCATCACTTCTTCCAGTCATGAATCATCTCTGCAGAAAATAACACACAGTTATCAATAACTGATCTCTTCTAGAGCACATTCCCACTTTTTCCCCCCTGACTTCTACACTACACCAGTTGAAGAAAAAAAAGCGACATAGTGCCGCCCTGCACAGTAACAGGACCCCACTTTTGGTCCCTCCCATGGAAAACAGTTTCCTAAAAAGTAAATTATATTACAGAAGTAATAATGTTCATAATTGGAATCTAAAGTAATTATGTTCCCCACTCGCCACCATAAACAGTAATTAAGTCGCTTGTCCAGCCTGGCTCCCCCCCATATATCCCTTCTGTTCCCCATATGTCCAGCGTGGCCCCTTTATATTTATCCTAGCCCACGTGTATCGAGCCTGCGCCCCCCCCCCCATATATCCATCCTGGCCCCCATGTGTCGAGCCTGCCCCCCCCATATATCCATCCTGGCCTTCATGTGTCCAGCTGCCCCCCATATATCCATCCTGGCCTCTGTGTCCATTCCCCCCCCCATATATCCATCCTGGTCTCCATCTGTCCAGCCTGCCCCCCCATATATCCATCCTGGCCTCCATGTGTCCAGCCTGCCCCCCCATATATCCAACCTGCCCCCCCATATATCCATCCTGCCCCCCTTCCCATGTGTCCAGCCAAACCCCCCATCCTTACATGTTCAGCCAGGCCCCCCCTTATGTATCCAGCCAGCCCCCCCATTTATGTGTCCAGCCAGGCCCCCTCACCCATGTGTCCAGCCAGGCACCCCCTTATGTGTCCAGCAGGCTCCCCCTTATGTGTCCAGGCAGGCTCCCCCTTATGTGTCCAGCCAGGTTCCCTCCCCTCCCATGTGTCCAGCCAGGCTCCCCCCTTATGTGTCCAGCTAATCTCCCCCTTATGTGTCCAGCCAGCCACCCCTCCCATGTGTCCAGCCAGGCACCCCCTTGTGTGTCCAGCCAGGCTCCCTCATGTGTCCAGCCAGGCTCCTTCCTTATGTGTCCAGCCAGGCTCCTTCCTTATGTGTCCAGCCAGGCTCCCTCCTTATGTGTCCAGGCAGGCTCCCCCTCCCATGTGTCCAGCCAGGTCTCAGTTGTGTGTCCAGCCAGGCCCTCTTGTGTGTCCAGCCAGGCCCCCCCCCTTGTGTGTCCAGCCAGGCTCCCCCTCGTGTGTCCAGCCAGGCCCACCTTGTGTGTCCAGCCAGGCCCCCCCCTTATGTGTCCAGGGAGGCTCCCCCTCCCATGTGTCCAGCCAGGCCCCCCCCTTGTGTGTCCAGCCAGGCCCCCCTTGTGTGTCCTGCCAGGCCTCCCCCCTTGTGTGTCCAGCCAGGCCCCCCCTTGTGTGTCCAGCCAGGCCCCCCCTTGTGTGTCCTGCCAGGCCTCCCCCCTTGTGTGTCCAGCCAGGCCCCCCCTTGTGTGTCCAGCCAGGCCCCCCCTTGTGTGTCCAGCCAGGCCCCCCCTTGTGTGTCCAGCCAGGCCCCCCCCCTTGTGTGTCCAGCCAGGCCCCCCCTTGTGTATCCAGCCAGGCCCCCATCCCATTCTGCATTCATTCACACACACAAAGATTCCTCTTAATATAATCAAAATATAAACCAATAACTCTAGTATTTTTCATCTTTGCAGGATACAACCAGGCTCTGTAGTGTTGGTTGGGGAAATAGGATGCTTGTCCCTGTAGTGTGTTCTTATACATAATAAGCCAGCATGGTGCACTACATGCATCTATGTGACTGGCACATTATACAGGTTTTATTCATGTGCATTTAAATTCTAATCATTCACCCCTTTCCCTATGAATGGTCGGTGTGAGTGGTTGTTCATCAGTATGTTGCACCTGTGCTACCTCCCATCTTTTATCCCTGGAGTTTGTCTGTATCCAGCAGTTAAATTAAGAATAAAAATAGGATTTTTTTTTTACAAAATCTTCAGTTTTTCTCAAATTTGTTAATGCAAAAATGTATACACCCCACATCAAAAACTACTACTTGTAGTGTTTTGTATGACCGCCATGACTTTTAAGGACAGCAACAAGTTTTCTAGGCATGGAATGAACAAGTTGGAGACATACTGCAGCATCTATTTTTTCCCTTTCTTCAAGAACAACCTCTTTAGAGCCTGGATGCTGGATGGAGAGTGATGCTTAAAGGGGTTTTCCTCACAAAAAAAAGTACATTTTAATCAATAGATTTTGTAATAATAAGTTCCACAATTGTATGTGTTTAAATAAAATGTTCCTGTGTTGAGATGATGTTATAAATGTGCCCCTGCTATGTATGGCGTAATTGCCGTGTCTGATCGTACAGGGACCTGGTCTGATCATTCCATAGCTCCTGGGCAGGGGGAAGCAAAAGAATATACAAACATTACAGCATGGGGTCACAACTGATTCTTTTTGTGAGGTAAAACATTTCCCTGCCTGTTTTTAAACAATGTTTTACTTCAAAGAAAGAATCATCTGCGATCCCCTGATGTAATATCAGTGCACATTTTTTTTCTACCCCCTGCCCAAGAGCTGTGGTATAATCAGACCATGTTCCTGTACAGTCAGACACAGCCATTACACAGTACACAGCAGGGACACATTTATAAGATTATCTCAGCACAGGAACATTTTTTAAACATATCCAATTGTGGAAATTATTAGTATTCCAAGATATATTGATTAAAATGTACTATTGTTTGTGGGAAAACCCCTTTATTTTGTCTCTTCAGAATTCCCTGTAGGTCTTTTGATTGGGCTCAGATTAATTCTTGGCGACTGAATCTCTTTCACCCTGTTCTTTTTCAAAAATGCAACTTATGTGTGTTTTGGATCATTGTCATGTTGGAAATTGCATGTCTACCAAGGGCACAGAGTTATGGTTGCAGATTTTCTTTCAATATAGAGCAGTACATCTTTGAACTCATGATACCTTCAATGAAATATAGCTCCCCAGCACCAGCAGTACTCATAGAGCTCCACATAAGGATACTGCTGCCACCATGTTTTAGTGTTGGCATTATGCATTTACAAATATGAAATTAGAAAAATGCATGATGCCTACAGTAAAACATGGTGGTTGCATCAGTATCCTTAAGTGAGGCTGCATGAGTGCTGCTGATGTCGGGAGCTACATGACTATGATCCAAAGCACACATATGTTGCATTTCTGAAGAACAGATTGAAAATGATTCAGTGAGTATGTCTTCTAATCTGAACCCAAATGAAACACCTATGGGAGAAATTCTGAAGAGATAAGTTGAGCATCACGCTGCATCCAGCATCCAGTCTCTAAAAAGATTGCTTTTATGCCGCCAAGTTGTTTATTCCACTCCTAGAAGAGCTGCTTTTTTCTTGCTATAATACAAATTCTAACAGTCTATTCAGTTGAACTATCAGCTGTGTATCCTCCAGACTTCTGCACAACACAACTGATGGTCCCAACCCCTTTTATAAGGCAAGAAATCCCACTTATTAAACTTGACAGGGCACACCTGTGAAGTGAAAACCATTTCCGGTGACCACCTCTTGAAGCTCATCAAGAGAATGCCAAGAGTGTGCAAAGCAGTCATCAAAGCAAAAGGTGGGTACTTTGAAGAACCTAGAATATAAGACATATTTTCAGTTGTTTCACACTTTTTTGTTAAGTACATAATTCCACATGTGGTAATTCATAGTTTTGATGCCTTCAGTGTGAATGTACAATTTTCAAAGTCATGAAAATACAGAAAAATCTTTAAATGGGAAGGTGTGTCCAAACTTTTTGTCTGTACTGTATATATAATGTATATATATATTATTTTTTCACCCTTACTAATAAGTGTTTCATTACTATACAGAGGAAGATTCTGAGGGAGATGATGCTTCACCTATAGGTATGTACTGCACAATACCATTCCATGTTTCTTAACCCTGTCTCGTGTAAATCAGCATTAACCTTCCTGATAGCCCCATTTTTCAAGTCTGATACGTCACTTTCTGCGGTAATAACTTTAAAATGCTTCTGTCAGTGATTCTGAGATTGTGATTTTGTTGTTGTAAAACATTTTACCTGTTACTACTGGTAAATTCAGATCTGTTGTTTTGTCTTTGTTCATGAAAATATTCCAAATTTTCTGAAAATTTTGAAAAATGTGCAATCTTTAAACTTGTATACCCTTAATGACATGTATATAGTGTAAGATGGCTGACGGACAGGTCCTTGAGGGGAAATATGTATCATCGAGGTTGGTAGCTTCGGTGATGTAAACCCGAGAAAGCATGCTCCAGCACGTATACTGCTGACAGTGTTAATAGGGCGTATCAGGCCGGTTTTAAGAGCAGTCATAAAAAATGGGTGGGAATGGCTGCCCACATATCCCCACCTCTGGAGCGTGGTTTGGTAAATAAAATAGAGACCAAATGTCTCATTCAGTGTCTGTGTCTGGAGACCTGTGGATCTCCAAGGCGTTAGTCTGTACTAAGGATTGGACACTGACCTGAGCAGGCGAACCGGTAACATTGTGTGGACATTTTACTTTGTGCTTCCACTTTGTGCCGGAAAACGCTATTTTTGTTTATGCTGTCTGAATAAACCAGTTTGGATTTCAATGAAAATGCTTCCTGTGTCTACCTCAACCGCAGACGAGTGAGTATTAAACCCTACAATTGGTGCTAGAAGCACAGTCACAAATCCCAAGGGGCAGTGTGACTGCTACAGGAAACCTTTTATGTCTTGGGTGAAGGCCGTCAGCCAGTAGGGGACGTCTGGCATCATGGAGGAGCTGATAAAGCAACTGGTGCAGGCTAATCTCCGGCAGCATCAACCGCAGCAGTGGCAGCAGCAGCAGTACAAGCAGCAGATAAACCTCCTAGCCGAGTTAATCCATGGCAGTTCAATCGCCCCACCCCCAAGTCCAAGTGATGACTCACTTGCCAGGAAGACGTTAAGAAGAGCCTTACAAAAGATGATCCCGGGTGATGAGGACGAGGCGTTTCTGACAATTTTTGAGAGGGTGGCGGAGCGAGAGATATTGCCTCCAGAGCAGTGGGCGGAGGTTCTGGCACCATATTTAACAGGGCAACAGCAGAAGGCCTATTATAACTTGGCCTTGCAAGATGCAAAAGAGTACATCAAGTTGAAGACTGAGATTTTGGCGTGCTTAGGAGTGACTCTGACTGACATGATGCGGGTGTACCACTGGGCCTATTGCAGTGACAAACCTTCCCGGTCCCAAATGTTTTACCTCCTACACTTGGTCCAAAAGTGGTAGCAACCGGAATCTTCCTCTCCAGCACATATAGTGGCGAGGATTGTGATGGACAGGTTCATACACTCCCTTCCAAGGCTGGTGCCATCCTGGGTTGCACAGGGAGATCCCCATAATGCCAATGACCTTGTGAGGTTGGTAGAAAGGTACCAGGCGGTCGAGAGTGCTTTGGGGAAGTAAGGGGTGGGAGCATCTCCATACTGTGGTTACCAACAGGGGGGATGGACACCCAAAAGTGGGGAACTAGAACCACATCTGGGGGGCATCCTAGAGTTCAGGAGGGGTCCCGAGTTGCTACCAAAGGCCCCATCCAATAACTTAATTTGTTGGCGATGTCACACCCCGGGTCTAATAGTGGCCTGTTGCCCTATGACCAACGAGCCAGTAGACTGCAGCACAGGACGGCGCTACTTTGCATATCCTGCTTGTAGTGCTGTCCCTCCACGAGGCGTGGGACCACAGGCATGCCCCGTGTCAGTGAATGGAGCGCAAATGACTGGTCTGTTCGATTCTGGGAGTTTGGTAACCCTAGTGAGGGCCATAATTCCTCATCGTCTGATTCTGCAGAAAAAAGTGGACATCTGCTGTATCCATCGAGACGCTAAGGACTACCCTGTGGTCCTAGTGGTCATAGGCACAAACTGTAGCACCGAGTCCCATGAGGTGGGCGTAGTCAAGGACCTGTTGCACCCTGTTATAATAGGGCAGGACTTTGCCTTGCTTTGGGACTTGTGGGAGAAAGGGAGGAAGCTGGGTTGTCCAGACCACAACCAGGTCGCTCCTAAAGAAACCTCGTCGCAGGCCGCAACCGACAGTTTTCCCTTTCATGTGCTTGTTGGGGGTGAGGATGAAGCAGCATCCCTGAGCTGGAGGTGGGGATACTTTGGAAACGCCCAGCTCAGGGACTGAACTCTAAAAGGTGTGTTTAATAATGTCACTGTTCTGAATGGTGTTGCTCAAGAGTCTAGGGCTGATACCTGATATCCGTACTTTGCTGGAATTGGGGAGTTACTATGTCAGGTCACGAAGCTCAGAAGAGAGGTAATCGATCAGTTACTAGTGCCAGGGCCGTACAGACGCAGGGTGTTAGATATGGCCAATGTACATGTCTTAGGTGGTCATCTGGAGGTAGAAAAAGCCCAGGAAAGAATCTTCCAGAGGGTCTACTGGCCCAGTTGGCACCGAGAAATTGTGAATTACTGTAGGTCCTGTCACACCTATCAGTTGACCTCCCCTGTGGCTCACTTCCGTAGCCCTTTAGTGCCACTACCTGTCATTGAGGTCCCAATCGATCGCATCACCATGGATCTAGTGGGACCCCTGGTCAAGTCCGCCAGAGCACATCAGTATATCTTGGTGGTACTGGACAATGCTACATGTTACCCGGAGGCTGTACCACCACGAAACTCCTCTGCCAAGTGCATAGTCCAGGAGCTAGTCCACATCTTTTCTAGAATGGGGTTGCCTAAGGAGATCCTAACGGACCAAGGGACCCCATTTATGTCAAGGGGGATGAGGGAGTTGTGAAAAATCCTGCAAATCACACAACTCAGGACCTCAGTCTACCACCCCCAGACAGACGGCTTAGTGGAGAGGTTTAATAAAACCTTGAAGGCCATGTTGAAGAAGGTCGTAGAGAAAGACTGCCGGAACTGGTACTGTCTACTGCCGTACCTTCTGTTTTCTATTAGAGAAGTCCCACAGGCCTCTACTGGCTTCTCACCATTTGAGCTGTTATATAGCTGACAGCCCCTTGGACTCCTGGATGTAGCAAAGGAGACTTCGGAGGCGGGGTCTACACCCTACAGGAATGTAATCAAACATGTGGCCCAGATGCAAGAAAGGATTGTTGAGGCGATGCCTATTGTGAAAGAACACCTCCTCAAAGCACAAGAGGCACAGTCAAGGGTGTACTAAAGATCAGCGAGGGTGAGACACTTCCACCTTGGAAATTGGGTACTAGTGCCTACGGTGGAGAGCAAATTCCTGACCAAGTGGCAGGGCCCCTATGAAGTTCTTGAAAAGCTTGGCAATGTCAACTATAGAGTCCACTAACCAGGGAAAAGGAAGCCCTACCAGGTGTACCAGGTCAACCTGATCAAGCCATGGCGACATAGGGAGTTTGTGGAAGCTCCTGTTTGGTGGCGAAGACCAAAGCCCACGTGAAGGAAGTCAAGCTGGCAGAGTCGCTGTCACATGCCCAGATGCCACAGTGCCGAGAGTTGCTATAGCGGAACTGAGACCTGTTCTCAGAACTACCAGGGCGTACTCGGATCATAGAGCATGAGTTTCTTCCGGGTCATCATGTCCAAGTAAATATGAAGCCGTATCGGATTCCCGAAGCCCACCGAGAGGTGATTGCAAAAGAGGTGAAGCGGATGCTGAGCATGGGAGTCATTGAGGAGTCCAGGAGTGGCTGGTCCAGTCCCATAGTCTTAGTGCCAAAACCAAATAGAGAATGGCAGTTTTGCAATGACTATAGGAAACTCAACAAATTCTTGAAGTTTGACACCTACCCAATGCCCAGTGTAGATGAACTGTTTGAAAGGTTGGGGCCAGCCAGGTATATTACCACCCTTGACCTCGCTAAAGGAATTGGCAAATACCCATGTCCCAAGATGCCAAGGAGAAGACTGTCTTCTCAACGCCAGATTGTTGATTCTAGTACACAAGGATGTTGTTTGGGTTGCAAGAAGCCCTGGCTACCTTCCAGAGGACCATGGACTTGATTCTAGCTCCCCACAAGAAGTATGCAGCAGCCTACTTGGATGACATCGTGATCTATAGCCAGGATTGGGGAAGCCATCTGAGCAAAGTCCAGGCGATACTTGATTCTTTAAAGAAGGCAGGGTTTTCTATAAACCTGAAGAAATGTGCCATGGGCATTGAAGAAACCAAATACTTGGGTTATGTCGTAGGGAGAGGTGAAATAAAGCCCCAAATAAAGTCGACGTGATCAAGAAGAGTTGGCCACTACCCCTCTCAGGGAAACAGGTCAAAGCGTTCCTAGGCATCGTGGGCTATTACCGCCGGTTCATCCCTAACTTCGTCATGATAGCGGCCCCTTTGACAGACCTCCTTACAGGGACAAAGTCGGTTATGGCTAAGTAATCTCCAGAAGCTGAGACTGCCTTCGCGGAACTGAAGGTAGCTCTGTGTAAACAGACAGTTATGGTGGCACCGGATTTCTCAAATAAGCTTGTGGTCCAGACAGACATGTCAGATGTCGGGCTGGGTGCTGTCCTATCACAGGAAGTGAATGGGGAAGAGCATCCCATAATGTATTTAAGTCAGAATGTGACATCCTGTGGGAAGAATTACTCCATTGTGGAAAAGGCCATCAAGTGGGTGTTGGACACTTCAAGATACTACCTCTTAGGCAGGAAGTTCAGGCTAGTGTCAGACCATGCCGCACTAAGGTGGATGAGGGACAAGAAGGGGAACGATGCCGGAGTGACCAGATGGTCCCTAGCCCTTCAGGATTTTAGCTTCCATGCAGAGCATAGGCCCGGGAAACTGCATGGCAATGCTGATGCACTGTCGAGGGTCCACTGCTGTCGGGGTGGTGACTCTGCACCGTATGCCCCCTCTACTCCAGACTCATACACAGGTATATAGACTATTCTATACCCGCCTATATTGGTTTATTATTATGGAATAGTTTATACGTTAGGAGCTATTTCCATCATTGCCCCTCTCTTGCATCCTGTGGTTCTTTTGCACAATATTTATTTACACCCTGATAGAGGTAGTACATATGTTTTCCCCATATCTAATACATATAATCTGTATTGATATACACCTGGTTTCTTATTGTTTTATTTATATGTGTATTATATATATATATATATATATATATATATATGTATATATATATACACATATACATAATGGGTATGGAAAGTATTCAGACCCCTTGTGATCCTCCTTGAGATGGTTCTACTCCTTCATTGGAGTCCAGCTGTGTTTAATTAAACTGATAGGACTTTATTTGGAAAGGCACACACCTGTCTGTATAAAGGCCCCGTCACACTAAGCGATGCAACAGCGATCCCGACAACGTTACGACCTGTCAGGGATCGTTGCTGCATCGCTAATACATCGCTGGTGAGCTGTCAAACAGGCAGGCTCACCAGCAATCAGGGGAGCAGCGATATCGTGGAAAGAATCGTTCCACGATGTCCTGCTCCCGTCACCAGCCTGCTGCTTAAGCAGGAGCAGGCTGGTAACTATGGTAAACATCGGGTTACTAAGTGCGCGTGTGCCCCTAGTAACCCGCTGTTTACCATGGATACCACTCTGCTACGGTGCGCGAGAGCCTCCGCGCACCGTAGCAGAGTGGTATCCATGGTAAACAGCGGGTTACTAAGTGCGCGCGTGCCCCTAGTAACCCGATATTTACCATGGTTACCAGCCAGTTCTTTGGTCCCGCTGGTCACACACAGCGATGTGTGCTGGCCAGCGGGAGGCCAACGACCAAAAAATGGTCCAGGACACTTTGCAGCGATCAGCGACCTCACAGCAGGGGCCTGATCGTTGCAAAGTGTAACACATAGCGACATCGCTGGTGAGGTCGCTGGTGAGTCACCAAAACCGTGACACAGCAGCGATCTCGCTAGCGATATCACTATGTGAGACGGGGGCTTAAGACCTCACAGCTCACAATGCATGTCAGACCAAATGAAAACCATGAGCTCAAAGAAACTGCCCAAGGAGCTCAGAGACAGAATTGTGGCAAGGCACAGATCTGGCCAAGGTTACAAAATAATTTCTGCATTACTCAAGGTTCCTAAGAGCACAGTGGCCTCCATAATCCTTAAATGGAAGAAGTTTGGGACCACCAGAAGTCTTCCTAGACCTGGCCATCCAGTCAAACAAAGCAATCGTGGGAGAATATCCATGGTGTATCCAGGATATATCCAGGTTACAAAATAATTTCTGCATTACTCAAGGTTCCTAAGAGCACAGTGGCCTCCATAATCCTTAAATGGAAGAAGTTTGGGACCACCAGAAGTCTTCCTAGACCTGGCCATCCAGTCAAACAAAGCAATCGTGGGAGAATATCCATGGTGAGAGAGGTAAAGAAGAACCCCAAAATCACTGTGACTAAGCTCCAGAGATGCAGTAGGGAGATGGGAGAAAGTTCCACAAAGTCAACTATCACTGCAGCCCTCCACCAGTCAGGCCTTTATGGCAGAGTGGCCCGACGGAATCCTCTCCTCAGTGCAAGACAAATGAAAGTCCGCATAGAGTTTGCTCAAAAACACATGAAGGACTCCCAGACTATGAGAAATAAGATTCTCTGGTCTGATGAGATGAAGATAGATCTTTTTGATGATAATTCTAAGCGGTATGTGTGGAGAAAACCAGGCACTGCTCATCACCTACCCAATACAATCCCAACAGTGAAACATGGTGGTGGCAGCATCATGCTATGGGGGTGTTTTTCAGCTACAGGGACATGACGACTGGTTGCAATTGAAGGAAACATGAATGCGGCCAAGTACAGAGATATCCTGAGTGAAAACCTCTTCCAGAGTGCTCTGGACCTCAGACTTGGCCGAAGGTTCACCTTCGAACAAGACAATGACCCTAAGCACACAGCTATAATGACAAAGGAGTGGCCTCACAACAACTCTGTGACCATTCTTGACTGGTCCAGCCAGAGCCCTGACCTAAACCTAATTGAGCATCTCTGGAGAGACCTGAAAATGGCTGTCCACCAACGTTCACCATCCAACCTGTCGGAACTGGACAGGAACTGCAAGGAAGAATGGCAGAGGATCCCCAAATCCAGGTGTGAAAAACTTGTTGCTTCATACCCAAGAAGACTCATGGCTGTACTAATTCAAATACCGAGCAAGGGGGCTGAATATTTATGACCATGTGATATTTCAGTTTTTCTTTTTTAATAAATTTGCAAAAATTTCTAGGTTTCTGTTTTTTTTCCTGTCAAGATAGGATGCAAAGTGTACTTTAATGAGAAAAAAAATGAACTTTTTAGAATTTATCAAATGGCTGCAATGAAACAAAGATTGAAAAATTTAAAGGGGTCTGAATACTTTCCGTGCCCACTGTATGTATATATATGTATTCTGGTGGCAATGGTGGCAATGGTATATATTCCATTGATTTGTACTGTACATTTGCATGTGGGAAACACATGTTGTTCAGCGCTTTCTCCTGGTTGCTTTGTTCCCACCCCTATTCGTATTTTAGCTTGATCCATTAAAATTTGTTATATTTTAGCATACTCTGGTCTTCTTTTTGGTTCTATATCATTGGTTTTCTGTGTTTTAGTTACCGATTGGTCTATACAGTCCTTTTTAAACATGCACCCTGACTAGGTAGTGTATGTATGTATGTATATATACATGTGTGTGTGTATATATATATATATAATATATATGCATACATGCATGCATGCATACATACATGCATACATACATACACACACACACAGTGTTATGCTTAATGCATTTCCTTCTCAGAACTGATTATTCTTCTTCTAATCTTCATGTGTATCGTCATTTTCGAATTTTGAGTTTTTTTGCTTATTGATAGCCAAGCCCGCCAGCTTTGGGCAGAGGAGGGTATGTAAGATGGCCACCGGACAGGTCCTCGAGGTTGTTAACTTCGGTGATGTAAACCCAGAAAAGCATGCTCCAGCACATATAGTACTGAAAGGGTTAATAGGACGTATGAGGGCCGCTTTTATGAGCAGTCATAAGAGATTGGTGGGAATGGCTGCTCACATATCCCCACCCCGGGGGCGTGGTTTGGTAAATAAAATGGAGACCAATTGTCTCATTCTGTGTCTGGAGATATGTGGATCTCCAGGATGCTGGTCTGTGCTAAACACCTAAGGATTTGAAACTGACCTGAGCGGTCGAACCCGCAACATTGTATGGACATTTTACTTTGTATTTCCACTTTGTGCCGGAAAAGGGTGTTTTAGTTTTGCTACCTGAGCAGTTTATGCTGTCTGAATAAACTAGCCTGGATTTCAATGAAAATGCTTCCTGTGCCTACCTCAGCCGCAGCCGAGTGAGTACCAAACCGTACAGTAGCTATACAATATTAGTGTCTGCTATACAAGGAGTAATGCTGCATTCAGGATAAATTGTTTAATAAATTGTGCAGTCTAAATATTAGGGCTGAAGTAACATTTTAGCTGAATGGAATTTGACTAAATGGAATTATTAATTTTTTTTCCTTATATTTTCATTAATGCAAAGCACCTCAAGGAATAGCAAACTTCTTGTATGCTTTGAAACCTCCATTCTTTAAATTGGGGTGTTTTTTAGGGGGTTACAATAAAAGGCCCTTCAAAGTCACTTCAAAAGTGAATAGGTCCATAAAAGTGCAGTTTATTTTAAATTTCCTTGGAAATATGAAAAATTGCTGCTAAAATTGTAACCCCTTCATGACCTTTGACATACCTATACGTCCTGATCGGGAAGGGATTCCCAACCACTGACATACAGTAACATCATGACGATTGTGCCGGGCCCAGGGGCTGTGCCCTCACCATCATCGTCGGGAGCTTGGCTTAAGTGATAGCAGAGCCTCGGCTGTCACTGTCAGGAGCATTGCCCTCACCATTCCCAGCTTTTTAACCCCTTAAATGTCATTATCAATAGAAATAACAGCATTTAGAAGGCTTGAGGAGGGAGAGGGCTCCCTCTCCTACGTGATCTGCATCGGGTGCCATCATACACTGGGAGATCCCCTGAGGTGCCATAACAGCCTGAGGACCCCATTTTACAAAGTACACCTCTCAGTGAACTCATCTAGGGGTGCAATGATCATATTAACACCATGGGTGTGTCACAGAATTTTATACCATTGGGCAGTGAAGAAAAAATAATTACATTTTTATCTCAAATATTTTGTTTAGCCCCAGATTTTACATTTTAAATGGGGTTAATGGATACAACTGGCCCCTAAAATGTGGCCCACAATTTCTGCTGAATGTGGAAATACCTCATATGTGACTGTACAGTACTGCTTAGCCACACGGCGACACTCGGGAAGGACGGAGCGCTATTTGACTGCTGGAGTATAGGTTTTCCTAGAATAGTTTGCGGACTCCATATACAGAGACCCTAAATGCTAAAAGAGCAGAATACCCCCCCTCAAGTGACCCCATTTTGTAAGTTATACCCCTGCCAAACATGTGGATGGTAAATCTGATGTAGGCACACACTGGAGCTCTGGAGGACGGGGGTGGGGGGTAGCATTAAAATTTCGGAGCACAGAATTTGCTATATTTCTTTTGGGGGCGAGGAGTTATTTCACTTTTCCAGTGCCCTTGTGCTACCAGTAACGTGGAAGCACCCTATATTTACATTGACAGATGAAACCAGGGGAGGAGTCCTGAGGAGATAATTTGCATATTCCCACTGCATTTTGGGATAAGTGAAGAGTCTCCGCGAGCTCAAAGAACACTGGATTTTGGCCGTTGGAGCTGAAAGGAGGACATCGGTAAACCGAATTTTGGAGCGTATTTCACTGTTTTCATAACACATTAACAATAAGAACATGGAAGAGTCCAGGAGCCATTTGGTGAGCTGCATATCCTGATACATGTTCACATACTTGCCAGGGAAAAGCCAAACTTCACATGCCAGAAATGCAAGCTTGTGTCCCTGTTGGAGGAAAAGTTGCGAAATCTAGAAGAGAGGTTAACTACCTTGAAAATCATTAAGGAAGGTGAAGAGTTCTTAGACAGAGGATAATTATCCCTTCATGATACAGGAAGAGAAGAAATTCGAACTGCACCTGATGAAACAGAGGAATGGAAGCATGTGACCCAGAGAAGCAGGAGTATCGAGAGGCAGTCAGCACCCATACTGCTCAGGAACCAGTACCAGGCTCTCACACAGGAGAACCATGAAGAAATACAGCAAGATAAGACTTTGCCCACAATGAATAACCTTGTAAGCCCTCAGAATCCTCCGGGATAGAGAAAGAAAATGTTGTGAAGGAAAAACGGAGAGTGGTGGTCATGGGGGATTCCCTGTTGAGAGGAACAGAGGCCGCTATCTGCAGACCAGACATAACCTCAAGAGAAATGTGCTGTCTTCCAGGAGCAAAAATTAAAGATGTGTCTGACAGGATATCAAGACTTTTCAGACCTACAGATCACTACCCATTCCTGCTAATACATGTGGGGACAAATGACCCTGCAAGAAAGGACCTGGAAACCATCTGCAGTGACTTTGAAGACTTAGGCAAGAAAGTGAAAGAATTGGGAGCGCAGGTGGTCTTCTCATCCATCCTCCCAGTGGATGGCCATGGAACAATGAGGTGGAATAAGATTCTACAGGTGAACAACTGGCTACGTCGATGGTGCTGTCAACAAGGATTTGGATTTCTGGATCACGGAATGAATTATCTATATGATGGACTACTTGCTAGAGATGGGGTGCCCCTTACGAAGACTGGAAAACATGTATTTGGAAGTCGCCTTGCTACACTCATCAGGAGAGCTTTAAACTAGATCAATGTGGGAAGGGAAGCAAAAGGCCAGAAAAAGCCATACAGCTGACAAATACTATTGAGATCTCTGCTATTGGAAGCGGAAAGGAAGAACAAAGACAAAAAAATCTAAGTAATAAAAATATGGGAGGAAGAGAAACCAATCACAAACTAAAATGTTTTTATACAAATGCACAAAGCATGGGCAACAAACAAGGAGAATTGGAACTACTAACGCAGGAAAAGAAATATGATGTCATTGGAATCACTGAAACTTGGTGGGACGATACACATGATTGGAATACAAGGCTAAAAGGATACAACTTATTTGCAAGAAGCAGACTTGATAAACGAGGAGGAGGTGTCGCATTGTATGTTAGAAAAGCGTATATCTGCAGAGAGATTGAAGCAGAGACTGGGAGTTCTGTGGAAAGTGTTTGGGTAAGAATACAAGGAGAGAACAACGGAAAGGACACCATTGTAGGCATTTACTACAGGCCACCTGGGCAAGCTGAAGATATGGATGAACTCTTTATGTATCAAATGACCAAGTTCTCCAAAAAATATGACGTAGTGGTCATGGGAGATTTCAACTATCCATACATTTGTTGGGAATCTCTCTCAAGTAAAACTAACAGGTCAAGCAAATTCTTATCCTCTCTTGCTGACAACTTTATCTTCCAAAAGGTAGGGGAGAAAACAAGGGGATCTGCTACTTTGGATCTAATCCTTATAAACAGGGAGGAAATGGTTGAGGAGATAAAAGTGGCTGGGACCCTAGGAAGCAGCGATCATGTTATTATAGAATTTTGGATAACTAGAGGAGGAAGACATGTGAAGACTCAAACTTCAAGGTTAGATTTTAAATAGGCAGATTTTAAGAGACTCAGAAAGAGAATAGGAGGGATCCAATGGCTGGATGTCCTTAAGGACAAAAATGTCCAGGAAGGATGGGAAATTTTTAAAAATGAGATTCTCAAAGCACAATCGTTAACAATCCCGAAAAGTAGGAAGAATGGGAAGCATTTAAGGAAACCAGGATGGATGAACACAGAACTTAAACACATGCTAAAAAGAAAGAAAGAAATGTTTATCAAATGCAAAGAAGGAGTCATATCTAAAGAAGATTATAATGCAGTCTGCAGATCCTGCAGGGCACGTATCAGGTCAGCTAAAGCTGACAATGAATTAAGGCTTGCAAGAGATGTCAAAAGCAATAAAAAAGGATTTTGAGGGTATGTCAAAAGTAAAAGAAAAGTCAATGATGCTATAGGATTTTTACAGGATGAAAATGGTGAAATGGTAAGAAAGGATGTTGAGAAGGCCGAACTTTTTAATTCCTATTTTGCATCTGTTTTCTCTCAGAAAGAAAATGGAACATCAACTGATCTTCACTGTCCTATTAAAGGAATTGAAGAATCCAGGTTATCTGTAAACAGAAAGATTGTGAGGGAATATTTAGCTAACATAAATGAGTTCAAGTCTCCAGGTCCAGATGAATTAAACCCCAGAGTACTGAAGGAGATCGTAGAAGAAATTTTAGAACAACTCTCCATAATCTTTGAAAATTCTTGGAGAACAGGAGAAATCCCAGAAGACTGGAGAAGAGCAAATGTTGTTCCTATCTTCAAAAAGGGGAAGAAAGTGGACCCAGGGAACTATAGGCCGGTGAGTCTGACTGCTATACCAGGAAAGATCTTTGAACAAATTATTAAACAACATGTATGTAAGTACCTGGATAAGAATGAAGTGATTAACCAGAGTCAGCATGGGTTTGTAACTAACAAATCAAGTCAGACTAACTTAATTTCCTTCTATGACAGAATCACTGACTGGGTGGATCAGGGAAATTGTTAAGGGGACGGTTGCAAACAACTTTTATTCAATAATGGAAAGCAACCTTACACAGGGTCCGCGATGCAGCCTGGTGGACTGCGGCCAAACACCTTCCGGGTGAGAAGGTAAAACAACCAACTTAAATAACAATCCCTTCCGTGTTACTGCACACCGGAACGGGAATAGGGATTCGCACTATCTCCGTTAACAGCACGAGAGATGTGCGATAAATAATATATCTGTAGCCCTGTTAACTGCACAGGGACTACACAGCAGACGCTAGGATGCGTGTGTGACTCACGTCGGCGAATATGTGCTCCCAGCCGGCGTGCTACCGCACTGAGGAGTATCTCTCCACGTGGCTTACAGGCGGTGCTGGGAATAGGGTGTCTGCAGACTGCTCGGGGTGTATGGCGACCCCTTTGTCGGAGCCAGACTGTCAGATGAAGCTACCTGCCTATTTCATCTAAGCCTGCCTATTTCCACTAAACCTGCCTGCCAGAAACTAAAGCACACCTGGAGCCCAAAAGACCAAGCGTCCACACAACACCATCACAGCTCAATGATCAGAGCGCGCCGCCATGTTTGTGGGCGGGCTATTTAAAGATTAAGCCCTGCCCACCGTCGCACTATTGGTGACGTCACCCGCAACCAATCAGGCGGCGCCAGGTCACCGGATCAGCTGACTCCCAAACCACCAATCACGGTCCACCATGTCACAGGCATGCTCAGTGCAGAGAATCCTGGACTTAAGCTTTAGCAGCCCTGTTTCCCTCCGCAACCTATCCTTCATGTTGCTAGGAACAAAGACCCAAGAGACAACCTGTACATCTCGTGCACCAGCTAGGCGTTGGGACTGATGATGATGTTGAGCAGCATCATCCCTGGCTGGACTGGAATGGGAGACTACAGAATCCACTGATGGTTCTGAACCTATTTCAAATCTAGCAAACACCTGACGCCTAACAGAAATGCTGTAGATATAGTATATCTTGACTTCAGCAAAGTATTTGACAAAGTATCTCACACCATCCTTATTGAAAAAATGACCAAGTATTGAAAGGACAAGGCAACTGTTAGGTGGATTCATAACTGGCTTAGTGATCGGACTCAACGGGTGGTCGTAAATGGCTTCACATCCAGCTGGATGAATGTCTCAAGTGGGGTACCACAGGGCTCTGTCCTGGGACCTGTATTGTTCAACATCTTTATCAATGATTTAGATGAAGGAATTGAGGGTAAACTGATTAAATTTGCTGATGACACAAAGCTAGGAGGGATAGCTAACACTAGAGAAGAGAGAGACAGGATTCAAAAAGACCTAAATAAACTGGAGCAGTGGGCAGCAAGTAACAGAATGTTTTTTAACAGGGAAAAATTCAAAGTACTACATCTGGGCAATAAAAATGAAAAAAGCATGTACAAAATGGGAGGAATAGAGCTAAGCAACAGTACATGTGAAAAATACTTAGTTATACTAATAGATCATAGACTGAACATGAGTAAACAGTGTGATGCAGCAGCTAAAAAAGACAAATACAATTCTGGGATGTTTTAACAGAAGCATACAATCTAGATCATGTGAAGTCATTATCGGACTTTACTCCTCCTTGTTCAGACCTCATCTGGTATACTGTGTCCAGTTTTGGGCACCACATTTTAAAAAAGACATCGACAAACTGGAGCAAGTTCAGAGAAGAGCGACCAGAATGGTGACCGGTCTGCAACCATGTCCTATGAGGAACGGTTGCAGGATTTGGGAATGTTTAGCTTGCAAAAAAGAAGACTGAGAGGAGACTTAATAGCTGTCTACAAATATGTCAAGGGCTGTCACATTGTAGAAGGATCATCTTTATTCTCATTTGCACAAGAAGCAATGGGATGAAACTGAATGGGAGGAGACACAGATTAGATATTAGAAAAAACTTTTTGACAGTTAGGATGATCAACGAGTGGAACAGGCTGCCACGAGAGGTGGTGAGTTCTCCTTCAATGGACGTCTTCAAGCAGAGGCTGGACAGACATCTGTCTGAGATGATTTAGTGAATCCTGCTTTGAGCTGGGGGTTGGACCAGATGAGCCAGGAGGTCCCTTCCAACTCTACAATTGTATGATTCTATGAATCTGAGTATTTTGTTTGTTTTATGGATAGATTTGAAGCTTTTATTGGGAACATTTTACATAACATTTTGGATCATATTTATCCGGTGCTCTATGCTGAGCACTTATTTTGAAGTTTCCATTGAAATCTCTGGGTGACGTGATTCAGGTGACACCCCCCAGTGGATCCATTCATTATAATGAGGCAGCAGAGTTACTCTTCTGGGCTCCATCTTACCTCTGTTCAGCGTCGTCCTACTTTTCAGAGGTGTCCAAAACTGCGGCCGATCGCGCATTTATGCACACCTAAAAAGACGGACAATACCGACTCACAGGCCAGACAGCGTCCAGTGTTGCCATCTGCCTTGTTTTAGGGAATCGTCCTCTGGGACAGTCATGTAAGGGCTTGTTTTTTGCGGGACGATTTGACGTTTTTATTGGTACCATTTTTGGTCACATGTCATTTTTTGATTGCTTTCTATTCTAAATTTGGGGAGGGAAAATAAACAAAAACTGGCAATTCAGGAATTGTGTTTTTTTTTTTTTTTTTTTTATGCCGTTCCGCGTGTGGTAAAATTGATAAGGCAGAGTTATTCTTCAGCTCTGTACGTTTACAGCGGTACCACATTAATAGCGTTTTTATACAAAAAATATATATATATTTTGCATCGCTTTATTCTGAGAGCTATAATTTTTTTATCTTTCCACTGATGGGGCTGTATGGCGGCTTGTTTCTTGTGGGACAAGATGACGTTTTCAGCGGTACTAATTTTATATATATTTGTTTTTTTTATCGTGTTTCATTCCCCTTTTTTTCCCAGTGGCATGATGATAAAGCATCGTTAGCCTCGTTTTTTTAAGTTTTTTTTGTGCGGCGTTCACTGAAGGGGTTAACTAGTGTGACACTTTTATAGGTCGGGTTGTTCCAGACTCGGCAATACCAAATATGTGTACTTTTTTTTATTTTATTTATTTTTTACATAAAAATGTGTATTTATTAGTGAATATTTTTTTAAAATTATTATTATTTATTTAATTTTTTTTACATATTTTTACACATTTTTTGCCATTTATTTTTTACTTTTTACTTAGTCCCTTTATGGGACCTTCACTTGTTTCTCTTTGATCACAGATATAATGTATTGCAATGTACTAGATTGCAGTGCATTCATTATACCTTTAGTGAAAGCTCCTGAGCCCATGCTGTGAGCATGGTTTCAGCAGCTTTCCGTAGCTTGGTGACCCGGGGGTCGTCATGACGACCCCTGGTCACCATGGCAATGATTGGGCCCCACGACATCGCAGGGCCACCGATCTGTCAGCGGATTTAACAGCCAGGGATGGTGCTGACACGGCTACTAGCTGTTTAGTGCCGGAGCTCAGCCACTGGTGGTGCTGAACTCCGGCACTGATCGGGCTGGAGACGCTGATATTTCAGCATCTTCTGCACGATCATGCTGAGATCGGTCAGTCAGATTGACTGACCGATCGCAGCGATCTAGGTGTGCGGACCGACCATATGGCTCCCTGCACCCCATCTTGTGCTGCTCAGCTGTCACAGATAGCTGTCCGCACTTATCTGTCACTGCGTGTTTACACGCTGTGACAGTTTAAAGCCATAACGGACACTGCACGGCAAGGAGCATTAACTTACACCTGCTCATGCCGTGCAGTGTCCGTCATTGGGCGTTATGGGGTTAATACCGCTGTCAAGTGTGATGGTGACATGTAACAGACTTTAACATAATGGCCATCAGTTCTAATGAACATGGGGCCACCGTGCAGTATGAATGCACATTGACGAAGGGTTACCTTGACTGCCGGATGACCACTTTAAAAAAATATATATATGGCTCTCAGAATATGGTGACAAAAGCCAAATTGTTTTTGTAAATGTTTTTATTTTATTTTTAATTAGTAAATCATGAATAGAAATATATAGATTTGGGATCCCGTAACCATACTGACCCATAGAGCAAAGGTAACAGATCACCACCTGATTACCACAAAGTAAGCGGCGCTAGTACAAAACCTTGAAAAAGAAAATGTGGAATTACAGTTTTTTTCCTCACCGTTTCCACTTATTTCATAGAATAAGTTGTGTTCTGCAAAAAAACAAGCCCTCTTGCGGCTATGTCGAAATATTAGAAAGGTTATGGTTCTTGTTACAAGGAGAGGAAAAAGTAAGTTACAATATCCTGGGGAAAAGCTCTGTGTCTGCCTCCTGAAAACCTCCAGCTCAGGGTTTGTTACCCGACCGACGACATGTTTAACAGATTCCTTTGACTAAACCACCCTTCACATGTCCATATAATACCGGTACTGGAAAAATGGTACCGGTGTCATAAGTATTTTGGATCAGTGTGTCATCCGTGTGCCATCAGTGTTCCATCCGTGTGCAATTCATTTTTTTTCCACCATGACTTAAATATCAATTCCAAAGCTTCTCCTATACTTTGCAGTGTTAAACATGTACAGCACACGGTTGTCACAAGGATGTTTCACACGGAGCCAGAAATGTGTATTGGCCCTTGTAATCCATGCGGACGGGTCTCATGCAAAGATCTCCTTAGATTATGATAGGTATGTGTGCATACGTGTCTTCAGTGCATGTGAAAGCGAATGCCACACGTGCTGAAAACATGTACATGTGAAGGAAGCTTTACACACTGTGTGAACAAGTATGAAAAGTCACCTCTTAATCATTGAATTAAGGTTTTCTCTTTTGGTTCATTGCCATGGGTATAAAATCCAGCATCTAAGCATGTAGTCTGCCTGTGCGAACAGTTGTGATAAAATGGCTCGTTCTAAAGAGCTCCCTGAATTCAGCATCTTGCTGTCATATGTTGTCACAAGTCAGTTCATGAAAGTTCAAATAAGACATGGCTGGGTGAGTTTGGTGTGGAAGAACATGACTGACCCTTCAAGAGACCTAACCTCAACTCCATCAGATAGATACCTTTTGGATTAACCAGAGATTACAAGCCAGGTCCCCTTGTCCAACATCAGTGTCTGACCTGATAACTGCTCTTCTGGAAGAATGGACAACAAATTGCACAGAAATATCCCCAATTTTTTTTTTTAGAGTGGAAGCTTTATTAGCTGCAAAGGGAGATCAACTCCATGTTAATGACCCTGGATTTAAAAAGGAATGTCATAAAATTTCCTCCAGGAGTAATGTGTATGTGTCCCAATAATTTTATCCCTACAGTGTGTAATAGGTTCTGCTTCTTCCATGGTGAGAGGTGGAGACTGCTTCTCTGATGATGTGTAAATCTGGAGGTGAATGAGAATCATAATCAGTTTTGTTATATATTTTAGGAAGGACGTCCAGAATAAGAGGCAGAAAGCGTCCAATTATTGAGGACGACAGTGAGGAGGAGGTGCAGCCAATGTAAGCACTAAATACGACTATCATTCGTTACATTGTATTGTAAGGCTATGTTCACATGTCTGGTAGTTATACCTGTTTTTGGATTTGTTAGGGGCGATAAAAAATGAAAAGATACAATGCAAAAATAGTTCATTCAAATAAGGACGGGAATGTCTTAAATTGTTTTCTTTTTTACTGCAATCTGTTTTTTAGCAGGATCATGTGCCGATTTGCCATGAGCGTTACCCGTTGGCCATCGCTCATAGCAGATGATCATTTTAACCATGTGTAGCACAAGTGATCGGATGAAAGCACCTTCAATTCTTCTAAGGAAACTATTAAGGCCAGAAAAAAGTAAAAAAAAAATGTTTGTTTTTTTTTAAAAATATAAACGTTCAAATCACCCCCCTTTTGCCCCATTCAAAAAAAATGAATAATAAAACTAAAATATACATATATTGCTGCATTCTGAATCGCCCGATCTATCAAGATATAAAAAGAATTAATCCAAATGGTAAACTGTGTAACGAGAAAAAAAATCAAAACACCAGAATTAAGTTTTTTTGGTCGCTGCAACATCGCAATAAAACGCAATCACAAGCGATTAAAACATTATATCTACCTAAAAATATTATCAATAAAACCTTCAGCTCAGCGTGCGAAAAATAAGCCCTCACCCAGCCCCAGATCCTGAAAAAGGGAGACGCTACGGGTCTCGGAATATGGCGCCATTATAATTTTTTTTACAAACTTTAGAATTTATTTCACCACTTTAAAAAAAATAACCTATTCATGTTTGGTATCTACAAACTCATAATGACCTGGAGAATCATAATTGCAGGTCAGTTTTAGCATTTAGTGAACATGGTAAAAAAAAAAAACAACCAAGAGACAAGTGTAGAATTATACTTTTTTTTGCAATTTTGACGCACTTTTGAATTTTTTCCTTTTTCTCCAGTACACGACATTGTAAAACCAATGATGTCGTTAAAAATTACAATTCGTCCCAGAAAAAATAAACCATCACAGGGACATATTAAAAAATAAAAAAGTTATGCCTCTGGGAAAAAGGGGAGCGAAAAACGGAAAATCCCAAGGTCGTGAAAGGGTTAAAGGACAGAAATCCTCAGCTATAGTGATTGAACAGTACCACCACATACCACCATAGCATTACTGAATCTCTCTATACCATGTGTGGTTAATACCGTAACTAATACTGCCATATAGTTACTAAATTATACTTTTATAACATGATTTTAGAACCACCATACTGTAACTGAAAAACAGCATCATATTGTGACTTTATCACTTGGGGTCTGAGCTGTTTTGATGCCCAGCGATCAAAAAGTTATTTAATTCTAAATGCCCTCAGACTCATGAGATAGAAGTTGGCTAAACCCGGTGATTTTGGCTTGAATCGGTTAGCTTCCTAACGTCTGTGGGGACAGGCCTGATTCTAGCTTTTTTTTTTGGTGCCCAAGGCGAAAATTCAAGTGGCACCCCTCCCAGCAGTTCATGGTATACCTGCAGTGAATAAACACAATCCCATCATTGTTTTTTAGGTTTTGCTTTTAAGATATTCATTATGTGGTAAAAGTGACGTGTGAACATGATTCTTTAGGTCTTTGTGATTACAGTAATCCCAAACTTTCAGAGATTCTTATTTTTGTTAAAAAAAACAACATTTAGCTTGTGATGCTCTTTTAAGGACCTGTTAGAACAATAAAAATATATCTATGAAGCTATGTGAGGGCTGTTTTTTGCATAGTAAGTTGAAATATTTATTGCTATCAATTCAGGGTGCATACATTTGGATGGCTTTTTGCTGTAAGAGGTGTGGTGACAAAAAAAAGTAGTTCTTCTATTTTTTTTTCTCTTTACTGCATATGTTAGTTCTTTTTATATTTTGATAGATCAGACTTTTAAGGATGTGGACATACCAAATTTTTTTTAATTGTTTAATTTTTTTTTAATGAGGGAAGACCGCACCAGATCCATGATCATTAAATGAATACATCACCAGAACATTCCATCAGTACATGAATGGCACCAGCATCCTCATCAGTACTTAGATACAGCACCAAAACAACCATTAATACACTAATTCATTATTAAAACCATAATCGGTAATTGAATATAGCACTGGGACCATCATTATTAATTGAATACATCGCCAGAACCACCAACTGCACATGAATACAGTGAAGAGCAAAAGAGTATCAATCTTTTGAACTTTTGACTTTCAGGCTCCATATCTCACCATCCACTACTTATTTTATTGTGAGACTACCCTCATTTTATAGACAATCATCTTGTCTATCTCATATATAAACTTGAGTTGCAACTATTTGGCATATGATTAATTATGCAGATTCTTGTCATGTCACTGCACTGTTACTGTTTTGCTCCTAAAAATCTAAATACAATTTTTTATTATTTTATTAGTATTTTGTAAATCCACCTTTGGCTTTCAACACTGCCTGAATCCTTCTGGGCATGCTCTCGATCAGATTCAAACATGTCTTGACCGACATCTAATTCCGGGTCTCTTTTACATGTTCCCAGTTGGTGCATGCTCTTCGACTCGCTTGGATATGTATATAGTTTTTTATTCCATTCTACCCACAAGTGTTAAATTGGATTAAGGTCTGAGGTCTGTGGGGGCCAATCCAGCACTTCGACTTCATTGTCATTGAACCATTTATTTGCCAATCTCAACATATGCTTTGGTTCGTTGTCCTACTGGAACACTATGTTGTCCTTTTCATACCGATGGTACTCGAGTGTACAAAGTAATTAGTCTTGTAGGATACTCACATATAGCTCAGCATTGAGACCACCATCGATTCTGGTAAAGTATCCAACGCCTTTAGCTGTGAAACAACCCCATATCATCAGGCTTCCTTCACCGAACTTGACAGTTCCTTCAATTTCTCCATCCTTTAGCCCCATTTTCCTTTGTTTCTTCCAGACCCATTTTCACCCATCATAGCCTAGTCTATTGACTTTTGTCCCATAGCTCCAAACCACCCGTTTCCTATCTTCTACAGTTCACTTTTCATACCTTTTTGCAAACTTGTGTCGACGCTTCTTATGATGATATTGAAGTCGATGCTTCTTCATCTTTTTTTGAGCCACCATTCAAGACTTGTGTAACATGCGTTACACGGTGCTTGCATAGACATCTGTGATCTCACTATTACGAAACTTACAAGTCACTCCAGCCTGTGATATTGGAAGCAGACTTTGCATCCGTAAGTATGGCAAAAGAGGTGACGGGGAATGCATGATTGGAGCAGTAGGCTGGTACTCAAAAGGAGTTGGATATGCTGGAGACGTTGAAATGGTCTGGGAAGAAGCGCTCCCTGAAGGACGATACATTGCATACCGCATAGACTGCTCTTATCTAGGAGAGGCATCTGAGGTATCAGTGAGGAAGTGGTGGGTGCTGCCTTTCATGGTAATTGTAGGGTCTTGTGATGGTGTAGGTGTCTATCTGCCCTTTTTGACACCCACCTGGTTAGGTAAAATGCAATATCCAAGTAGTTGTTGGTGAATTAAGACCCATAAGAACAATGAACATTTCTTCACTCCACATTTGCAAGTACAACTCCCTCTACCTTGATGGTTTTATCATTTAAAATAGTATTTTTCTTTTCACTTTGACTCTTAACACAGACCTTGATTTGTATGTTTCTACAGAAAGAAATTCACAAGAAATGAGGAAACCCCCCCGTCGTCTTTTGTGGCTTTTGAAAGCGACGTTTTGTGAGTAATTTTGACAACATATAATAAGTTCAAGTTAAACTTCACTTAAAAGCTATGTTCACACATGTTGTGTTTTTTTTAGCATTTTTTGCTGCAGATTTTTATGCAAATTTTCAGCTGTGTTTTGCAGTACCTACCAGCAAAGTCTATGAGAAACCAGAATTGTCTGTTCACACATCATGCTTTTTTGTTGTTGCGTATTTTGTGCCTTGGTTGGGTTTTTGGAAAATAGAGCATGTCACTTTCAGCATTTTTGTCAGTGTTTTTTCACCCATGGGAAATAATGGGTGGTTGTAAAGGGAAGTGTTCCAGGTTGTACATGTATATACGTATCTGCATGCTAGCCATGCTTGCAGATAAGTATACATGTATATATTGGCCCCACATCTCCCCATGTGTTTCAGTCTGTTTGCTGCTGGGGGAGGTTTCAATAGAATGTCCAGCCATGTGCTAAAACAGGTTTTGCGAGTATGGTTGGACATGAACAAAGATCTTAGCCAGTGGGCAGGGAATAATACATCATTTCCTGTGACATGAAGCTGGACACTGGCTGGACTTAAAACCCCAGAATGCACATGTGCTAAGGCCCCTTAGACTCTTGAAGATGGACATAACAACACATGGCTGAGTATCTCTCTTTCCCTGTAACTTCTTTACTTACTAGCCCTACATACCCTGTACTAACCCTCCTAGATATTGATAGATATATATAGGCAAAGTTGGTATAGTTGGGTGGGCCGATATTGCATGAGTGATTAGCAAATGTGGGTGGAAAATATATTAGATAATTGGGAATTGTGAATCCGTTTTGTGTACTGTGTTAGTGTGATACCTAGTAATATATTAACTGTAGACTTTTGTGTAATAAATACCTTTTATTAGCACACGATTTTGTCTCAGTTGGTATATAGTATAAGGCCCAGATAACATTAGTGGAAATTAATTATTAATAGTCAAGTTTGATGTTAATAGTGAGGCTGAGTTCACACGATGCGTTTTTCATGCGTTTCCGCGGCGTTTTTGCAGTTGCGTAAACACCGCGGAAACGCATGAAAAACGCATGGTAGAAGGGCAGCAATGTTCCCCAATTGAAATACGCATGTGCTGTGCCCATGATGCGGATTTTTCCGCAGCGTAAATGCTGCGGTCAAAAATCCGCAGCATGTCAATTAATTTTGCGGAAACGCTGCTCTTTTGCCGCCATTGACTTGCATTAGACCGCATGGAATCCGCATCACTGTATATGTTGATGCGCTTTTCATGCGGTCTAATGTGCGGATGGTATCCGGGTGTGGAGGAGAGGACTCTCATCCAGACCCAGGTACCATTAAAAAAAAAAGAATAAAATAAAAAATATATATATTCTCACCTTCTGACGGCCCGCGCTGCGTCCTGCCGGCTTCCCGCGCACTTCGCGGTTGAATGAAGGACCTTCGCTGACGTCAGAGTCATGTGACGGGTCACGTGACGCTGACGTCGGAAGGTCCTAAAGTCTTCACTGCCGGCATCCGGAACCGATGAAGCAGGACACCGGGGGCCATCAGAGTGTAAAGTATATATTTATTTTTTATTTTTTGACATTCACACACTATATAAATCCATGCCGGTTGCATGGATTTATATAGTGTGAAGTTGACAAGCACTTTCCAAGTGATGCTAAAATCGCTTGGGAAGCACTTGTCAACCCGCATGCGGAAATGAAAGTGAAGACCGCTTCATTTCCGCATGTCCCTGGCAGGAAACCACATGTACAATCCGCATGCTTTTTTTCCTGCCAGAAAGATGCAGAAACGCTCAGGAAAAAATCCTGAGCATTTCTGCATAGTGTGCACATAGCCTTAATATCGGACCTCAGTAGAGGTGTAGGAGAGTGCCCCCATTAATTACTGATATTTTGGAGGAAAATCACGTCATTATACAGTGATGAATAAAACGCTAAAAAAATGCACCAAAATTTGCAGCAGCGTTTTTGATGGTGAAATAGAATGTGGTTCTTTTTTAACAGAACTTTATGTACATGCATAAATAGAGACAGGACAGTGAAAAAAATCGCTGAAAAAACTCACAAAAAATGCATCAAAAAACGCAGCAAAACGTTTTTGACGCAGCTGATTTCCTGCCAGAGATTGTGTTTTGATGCAGTTTTCTGAAGCTGAAAAACACAACATGTGTGAACACAACCAAAGTAAAACTTAACCGGTTCCCGACCGCCCACTGTAGATAAACGTCCGCGCTGCCTGGACTCTGTGCAGCGCCGACGTTTAAAAACGGTGGGTGGTCGCGCAGCGCTCAGGACCCCCAGGGTCCTGCAAGCACTGCGATTCCGGTGCAGAGCGTTAGCTCTGACAGGGAACATCATCAGGCCCTGATTAGATCAGGTCCCGGTGATGTTAACCCTTTGCTGTCTTCTATATGCTGCGATCTATAGTGATCGCGGCAAATAGGAGACAGCAGGAGGAGAGGGGGTCGTCTTACCTCCGAAGACCTCCGTTTCCTTTCAGGGCCTGGGGTTGCTATGGCAGCTGGAGGTCACATGACCGCCTCCAGCTCTGCCATATATGGTGTCCTGTCTGGCTCAGCCTGCAAGCTGAGCCAGAGAGGAGACTGACTGAAACAGTCAGTGAAGATCTCATGTAATGTAATACATGTCTATTACATTACATGAGATCAGTGATCAGAAAAATAAAAATTAATGTCCCATACAGGGACTAAGTAAAAATGTAAAAAAAAAGTAAAAAAAAAGTTTTAAAACTATTAAAAAAAAATCACAAAATAAATAAAAATAAATAAATAAAATATTAAACCAATAAATCCATATATTTTTACAAAACCAAAAAAAGTACACATATTTGGTATCGCCGCGTCCGAAACAACCCGAGCTATAAAACTGTCACACTAATTAACTCCTTCTGTGCATACCGTAATAAAAATAAATAAAAAAACGGAGCAAAAAAATATGCTTTTTCATCATATCGCCAAACAAAAAGTGGAAAAAAATGCGATCAAAAAGCAGAATAGAAATAAAAATGGTACCACTGAAAACGTCATAAAAAAAAGCCGCCATACAGCTCCATCAGACGAAAAATAAAAAAGTTATAGCGCTCAGAATAAAGCAATGCAAAAAAATTTTTTTTTTTCTATAAAATTGTTTTATTGTGTAAAAGTGCCAAAACATTAAAAAAAATACAGTAAGTGTAGTATCGCTGTAAACGTACTGACCCGAAGAATAACGCTGCCTGATCACTTTTACCACACGCAGAACGGCATAGAAAAAAACTCAGAAAACAATTCCTGAAGTGTTTGTTTTTGTTAATTTTACCTCCCAAAAAACAGAATAGAAAGCGATCAAAAAATGTCACGTACCCAAAAATGGTACCAATAAAAATGTCAACTCGTCCCGCAAAAAACAAGCCGTCACATGACTCTGTCGGCCGAAATCTGGAAAAATTATAGCTCTCAAAATATGGTGATGCAAAAACTAGATTTTGCAAAAAAAGCGTATTTTAGTGTGTGACAGCTGTCAGTCATAAAAACCCGATATAAATCTGGTATCTCTGTAATCGCACCGACCCGAAGAATAAAGTAATCTAATCAGTTATATCACACTAGGAACGGCGTAAAAAATAAATTAAACCAATTCTTCACCTGCTACTGATTTGTTTATTATGTCTCCCAAAGATCCCAGTAAGGCTCTGCTCATATTTATCCTGTGCTCTGCGCTGAGCACTTACACCAGAGTTTCCGTGTAAATCTCTGAAATACGTGATTCAGCCGGAACCCATGATGGAAGATTCCCTGTAATGAGGCAGATATAGGCACTGTGGACGCCGTCTAGCCTGGGATCCCACGGTGTCATTTGTTTTAGGCATGCATAAAAGTGCGGTTGGCCACAGTTTTGTGCACTTCTGAAAAAAAGGACACCGCTAAACAGAGGCCAGACGGAGTAGAGAGTAACTCTGCTGCCTCATTATAGTGAATGGATCCTGCAGGGGTTTCATCTGAATTACATCACTTGGAAATTTAGATGGAAACCCCGATGTAAGTGCTCAGCCTAGAGCGCCGGATAAATGTTACGTAAAATGTTCCCAATAAAAGCTTCAACTCAGTCCTCAAAAAAAGCTAGTCCCCACTCAGGTCCGTCATCTGTTAAAAATATAAGGGACTTCCAAGTTACTGGTAGCAGAAAGGCTCTGGAAAAGCAAAATGACCCTTGCCCCCCAAAAGAAATTCAGAAAATTTTGTGCTCCCAAATCCAAATGCCTATTCTACAATAATTTGTTCTCCAATTGTCAAATAGCACTCCGTACCCCCCAGATCTCACCGTATGGCTAAGTGGTACGATACAGCCACATATGGGGTATTGCCACTTTTAGAAGAAATTGTGTGACACATTTCGGCACCATTTTTACCCATTGCCCTGTGTGAAAATGTAAAATCTGAGGGTAAAACATTTTTTTGTGGTAAAAATATAATTATGCTTTTTTCACTGCCCAATGGTATAAATTTAAAAATTAAAAAATACTCACTACTTCCCTAGATGAATTCCTTGAGAGGTGTAGTTTACAAAATGGGGTCACTTGTGGGGGTTTCTGCTGTTTTGACATGTCAGCGACTCTTCAAATGTGACATGGTGTCTCCTGCCTATCCCAGCCAACATAGCGCTCCTTTCTCTTCCGAACCCTGCCGTACACCAAAGCAGTGGTTTTCCCCCACATATGGGGTATCGGCGTACTCAGGAGAAATTGTACAACAAATTTCATGGTGCAATTTATCCTGTTACCCTTATGATAATGCAAAATTAGGGAATGAAAAACATTTTTTATGGGAAAAATGTGAAAATTTTATTTTTACGGCTCAATATTATAAACTTCTGTGAAGCAGCTGGGGGTGCAAGGTGCTCACCACACATCTAGATAAGTTCCCTAAGGGGTCTAGTTTCCAAAATGGTGGCACTTGTGGGGGGTTTCCACTGTTTAGGCACATTAGGGGCTCCCCAAATGTGACATGGCGTCCGCTAATTATTCAAACAAATTTTACATTCAAAAAGTCAAATGGCGCTCCTTCCCTTTCAAACCCTGCCATGTGCCCAAACAGTAATTTGCCTCCACATATGGGGTATCGGCGTGTTCAGGAGAAATTGCACAACAAATTTCATGGTGCAACTTATCCTGTTACCCTTATGATAATACAAAATTAGGGAATGAAAAACATTTTTTGAGGGAAAAATGTGAAAATTTTATTTTTACGGCTCAATATTATAAACTTCTGTGAAGCAGCTGGGGGTGCAAGGTGCTCACCTCACATCTAGATAAGTTCCCTAAGGGGTCTAGTTTCCAAAATGGTGGCACTTGTGGGGGGTTTCCACTGTTTAGGCACATTAGGGGTTCCCCAAATGCGACATGGCGTCTGCTAATTATTCAAACAAATTTTACATTCAAAAAGTCAAATGGCGCTCCTTCCCTTTCAAACCCTACCATGCGCCCAAACAGTAATTTGCCTCCACATATGGGGTATCAGCGTGTTCAGGAGAAATTGCACAACAAATTTCATGGTGCAATTTATCCTATTACCCTTATGATAATGCAAAATTAAGGGATGAAAAACAGTTTTGTGGGAAAAATGTGAAAATTTTATTTTTACAGCTCAATATTATAAACTTCTGTGAAGCACCTTGGGGTTCAAGGTGCTCACCACACATCTAGATAAGTTCCCTAAGGGGTCTAGTTTCCAAAATGGTGTCACTTGTGGGGGTTTAGGTACATCAGGAGCTCTCCAAACGCAACATGGCGTCTGCTAATTATTCAGACAAATTTTACATTCAAAAAGTCTAATGGCGCTCCTTCCCTTCCGAACCCTGCAGTGCGCCCAAACAGTGATTTTCCCTCACATATGGGGTATCAGCACGCTCAAGAGAAATTGCACAAAAAAATTTGGGGTCCATTTTTTTCCTGTTACCCCTGTGAATATAAAAAAAATTGGGTCTAAAGTAACATTTTTGTGAAAAAAGTTAAATGTTAATTTTTTTCTTCCACATTCCAAAAATTCCTGTGAAGCATCTGAAGGGTTAATAAAGTTCTTGAATGTGGTTTTGAGCACCTTGAGGGGTGCAGTTTTTAGAATGTTGTTACTTTTGGGTATTTTCTGTCATAAAGACCCCTCAAAGTGACTTCAAATATGATGTGGTCCCTAAAATAATGTTTTTGTAAATTTTGTTGGAAAAATGAGAAATCGCTGGTCAACTTTTAACCCTTATAGCTCCCTAACAAAAAAAAATTTTGGTTCCAAAATTGTGCTGATGTAAAGTAGACATGTGGGAAATGTTATTTATTAACTATTTTGTGTGACATATCTCTCTGATTTAAGGGCATGAAAATTCAAAGTTTGAAAATTTCAAAATTTTCGCCAAATTTCCGATTTTTTCACAAATAAACACAAGTTATACCGAAGAAATTTTACCACTATCATGAAGTACAATATGTCATGAAAAAAACAATCTCAGAGTCAGGGGAATACATTGAAGCGTTCCAGAGTAATTACTTCATAAACTGGCAGTGGTCAGAATTGAAAAAATTGGCCTGGTCACGAAGGCAAAAACAGGCTCTGGTGCGAAGTGGTTAATAGTGCTGCGGTGTACAGAAACAGTTCCAGAATTTTGGGCTGAGGCCCTCCAGTCTTCCTCTATAGAGAGGGGAAATATGTGTGAAGGTACCCCAGGAGGGCTCCAAATGTGTGGGTAAAATATATATCCCTCGGGGGGGGAAATTGAAAAAAAGTTTAAAAAAATTTTTTTTGTGGACTTAGAAAATTTTCACACATGTGTCAGACTTCCAGAGAGGGGAGCATGTCAGTGCGCGCATCCGATTTCAGTTCCAGAGCGATTCATCCGATGAGTCCTTCATACTTAGTCGTTTTTGCAAAATTTTTGACTTTTTTGAAAATTTCACTTTTCTGTGAAAATCTCCGCTAAATGAGGTTATACTATGTTAGAGGCCATCCCAGGAGGGCTCCAAATGTGTGGGTAAAATATATATCCCACAGGGGGAAAATTGAAAAAAAGTCGAAAAAAAATTTTTTTTTGAGGACTTAGAAAATTTGCACACGTGTCAGATTTCCAGAGAGGGGAGCATGTCAGTGCGCGCATCCGATTTCAGTTCCAGAGCGATTCATCCGATGAGTCCTTCATACTTAGTCGTTTTTGGCAAAATTTCTGACTTTTTGAAAATTTCACCTTTTTGTGAAAACTTCCACAAAATGAGGTTATACTATGTTAGAAGGCATCCCAGGAGGGCTCCAAAAGTGTGGGTAAAATATGTATCCCACAGGGGGAAAATTGAAAAAAAAGTTGTAAAAAATTTTTTTTGTGGACTTAGAAAATTTTCACACATGTGTCAGACTTCCAGAGAGGGGAGCATGTCAGTGCGCGCATCCGATTTCAGTTGCAGAGCGATTCATCCGATGAGTCCTTCATACTTAGTCGTTTTTGTCAAAATTTCTGACTTTTTGAAAATTTCACAATTTTGTGAAAACTTCCACAAAATGAGGTTATAATATGTTAGAGGGCATCCCAGGAGAGCTCCAAATGTGTGGGTAAAATATATATCCCACAGGGGGAAAATTGAAAAAAAGTTGAAAAAAATTTTTTTGTGGACTTAGAAAATTTTTCAACTTGTGTCAGACTTCCAGAGAGGGGAAAATGTGAGTGAGCGCATCCGATTTCAGTTCCAGAGCGATTCGCCCGATGAGTCCTTCATACTTAGTCGTTTTCAGAAGTCACAATTTTGACTTCCAGGACCCGCAAAACGTTAGTAAATTGAGCCCGCTCCCCAGTTCCAAGCGTTTTGAGGTGTCCCTGGTTGCAGTAATGCAGCCTGCCCACTAGATGTCGCAAAAGAGACAAAAAGTGAAAAAGAACCAGAATGAGGAAATTCCAGGGAGCCGAATCCGCCTGACAGTTCCAGGCGATCGGGTACTTTTTGGAATGCGTCCCTAAAGTGGGTATAGGGTGACACTCCATACAAAGACCCAGTTTTGCACACCACCGGCAGAATATATGAGAGAGAGGTACCTCTCAGCCCCGACACATTTTGACTCATTTAAGCAGGTTTTCACCTCCGTAGGCCCGGGTACGCGTTTTGGCTATGAGTCCCTGTTCGGCTGGAGGTCTGCACCTTGGCTGAACCCAGGCTTCCGCAGCTGCGTGGGGGGACTTTTGCCGGTCGCCTATCCCAAGTCAGAGAGGTGTTCCTGGGTTGAAGTGAGCCTGGCCAGACCCCCCCCACGGGCCCTGGTTCTCCACATGGGGGCGCCGTCAAGGCTAAAATCTGGATTTTTAGGCCCGGGAGAGGCTCCATGAGGGCGGATGCTTTTGTGGCTTTGACCCCAGTTCCACATCCAGTACCCCCTCTGCAAGGGCGCCTGTACCCGAGTCTCGCTTCCAGGACTCTTGGGCACGTATTTCCCGACGACAGGGGTTAGCAGCCTCCGTACTTGGGCAAGTCCCTCCACGCACCCCTGCTCTTCCTCCGATCGATCTGGCGCAGCGCTCCCGGGTGGGGAGGTGGCGCCGCTCGCTCGGCCCGGGCTTTGGAGCTCGCGCTGGCTTAAGGTGAGCGGTCCCCTTCCTCCTCTACCCCCGGGCTTTCGACACCTATCTTTGGGCGCGCACGCCGGCCTCGCCTCCCGTCCGCGGAGGTGGCCGAGCCGTGGGGAGATTGGCCCGACCCGAGCGAAGGCAGCGGTCCGACGACCCGCACGGGCGAACGGCGTGGCGCCCACCCACCCAGGCGTGGGGGCCGTCGTCCGAATCGCTTCCTGTGCGGGGAAGCACACCGATCTTCTCCGAGGGCGGCCCTTTTCTTCCAGATGCGTAACCGGCCAGCGGAGGCCCGCGCCGCCCCTCGCGTCCGACAGGGCGGCCTCCGCGGCGGTGGCGACAGCGGCGGCGGTGGGTGGCGTCTCCGCGCCACTGCCGAGCTTCGCGATTTCCAGTCTTTTCCCGGGCCCCTACGTCAGTGGGGAGGACGACAGATGTGTGGAGGCAGGCGAAGGGGGTTCTCACCGTGTGGTGTGCCCCAGCCCGACCGTCACCTTTCCCCTTCGACCCTCATCCTCCCTGGCGGCTCGGCAGGGAGAAGGAGAGAGAGAGCGAGCGCGGAAACCCCAGAGCCAAGGGGTTAGATGGAGAACGGGAGAAGGAACGAGGGCCAAGAGGTAGGGAGTACGGTGAAAGGCCGACCTGGGGTTCCCCATGCGCTCCCGCCCCCGGGCGGGGAGCAGCCCTGGGAGGAAAAGCCGCTCGGGCATCCCTTTGAGGTTACGGGCGCGAGCGGGAAGAGGGACTACTCTGGAAGGCGACGCCGACACGGCCTGGCCGACGACCACCCACGCGACCTCCGCGTCGTCGGGTTAGTGCCGGAGCCGCGGCGGACCCTGACGGCCAGCCCCCCTCTCCCAATCCTCGTGCCTGTCCGCCGGTGGGTCGAGGACCCCCCGCGGCGGAGGCAGGTCTAAGCCAGACGGTGGCGCCACATAGGCCCACCCCCGCACGCCATCTCCCCGAGCGACCCTGTGTGTTGCCTTGGGTGCGGTTGGTGAGACGGGGGCGGCCGTGGCGTCCTCCGGAGGCCAGTCACCTCGCCCTCCCCGTGCAAGGGGTGTTTTCCAGACGCCTGCCGCTTCGGGACCACGCACCGCACAGCGAGCCGCTCCTCCCGCACATGTCCCCGGTGCTGCGAGGGCTCCGTTCCCCGCCCCCCCCAGGGAAGCCCCATGCCATCCCGCATCCTCTCCGGACGCCGCACGCCCTGCCTATACCCGTTCCGTCCGGGCGCCCTGCCGCCGCGGGGCTCTTCCGCCGCCCCCCCTCTCTTCCCGCAGGCCTCTCCTCTCCCGAACCTCGACGCGGTCCAGTCGTGTTGGGGGGCTACCTGGTTGATCCTGCCAGTAGCATATGCTTGTCTCAAAGATTAAGCCATGCACGTGTAAGTACACACGGACGGTACAGTGAAACTGCGAATGGCTCATTAAATCAGTTATGG